>NC_133001.1:45269242-46519242 GCF_048564905.1 Vicugna pacos
TACCATTATTTTTAAATAATTTATTTAGTTCTAAGTTTATATGACTTAATTTTTAATAATATCTGTAGCTAACTTGCAGAGTTCCTGAAAATTTAACAGTAGTATGAACCAGCTCCAGCAAACCATGGGTTTTAATTTTAGGGGGGAAGTTTTAATTGTGTTTACATGCTGATGGGAAGGAGCCTAGCAGGATAAAGAAAGATGAAATATATAGGAAAGAGGGGGGAGAGCTGATGATGGGAGGCTCCTGGTAGGTGGATGCAAATTGGATCCAGAGTGGAGAGGGAAGTGGTGTCCTTTTAGGTATGAGAGAGGAAGGCAAGGATGGCATGAGTGTAAGGACATATGCAGGAGCAATGGCGTGAAGAGAAGCACGTTCTTGGCTGATGGCTCCATTTTCTCTGTGAAGCAGGAGTTGGAGTGGGTGAAGGTACTGGAGGAGTCTGTGGGGTAAGTGCCTTGAGGAGAGAGTGAAGACGGGAGAGGGCAGGAGAAAGGGAAACACAAAAAGATGCCCTGTGCCATGAGGACCCTGTGGAGGTTGGAGGACTTCAATACATAGTGGGGCCAAGCTACAAGACTGTGGGATTTTCTCCACCAGCAATCAGCCCGTGGGGGCCAACATGGAGATGGTAAAGGGATGAATTGGACAGGACAGAACAGATCTGCCAGATGTGTGGTGCAGGACAAAGTGGCAGAGTCAGAGGATGGAGAAGTGATAGAACATGAATTTCAGCAAGACAAGGAAAACAGTGAGAACAGGCAGCAGCTGACAGCAAGGGTAGGACTGGCATGAAGCCAACTGGCCACTGAATGGGGGTCTTCCTTCCTGGGGCAGTGGTGTCTCTGTCATTTGTTCCCTGGGGCCTGCCCTCCCGAGCATTCACTCTGGATCCTCTGTCTACGGCTCACCGTGCTGTTCACTGCTCTTTCGTGGGTTCTGGACCCGAGTGGGGGCCTGTTCCGTGGGCTTGCTACACCACCATGCACAGGTTTCTCCCAGCACACCGTTCCTGGGAAGCACACAGGGCCCCACTTTCCACTCGAGCCTCCTTGGGACATGAGCCATCACACAATCACAGCTCAGTGACCCAGGAAGATGGCCTCTCCCAGCCGGTGCCCCTGGCTGTGTGACGTCCAGCTCTGTGCCTGCACAGACTCAGGATTTGAGAAGAGGCTGGAGTACCTTAGAGGGCAGCAGGGGCTGATTCAATTAAGCCCCAAACCAATGATATGTGGCTAATAGGCGATGAAGTAAGTCCCTTTTGGACAGTGTCAGAAGTTCAGATATCTGTTTTTTAAGCCAATGTGGCAGAAATCCAAAGAGCTCCTGCAGAAGGAGCTGGGAGACAGTGGAAGATTATGTGGCTGCTAGTCTTCAGGCTTTCGGTATAATGGCACATTCTGCCCAATGCGAATTTCTTGTTATTCCAGGTGGCTGATTGCCAAGCCACAAGCCCTCCGTCAGCTCAATCTGTCAACTTCCTGCTTGAGAAGGATATGCTAATGACATGCAAATGACCCCACGGAGAGAGGCGCTCTGCTATCATTTATCCGGTAACCACAGCTACTGCAATATATTGCTATAAAGTATTAGACCCAGTTATTTATATAATGATATAATACAGGTTTGTCTATTACACTGTTGTTTTAATCTATAATTATATAATCTTACTCTATTTCTGTAATACAGTAATGTAATGTAATTGTAATGCACCATACATCTCATTCATTATCGATATAAGAGCAATTTGTACCATTAGTGCTTCCTGGGGAACAAAGAGCCCTCGTGTCTGTCCCCATTCCCCTGACCTTCCTGTCACCCTGAATTCTCATCATTGCCACTGTGTGGCACAGAAACTGACTTGACCAAAGGGGGTCCAGCCATGCTCCTTGGGAAACAGTAGGCATCCCTTCCCTGTACCTTCCACCCAGGAGCCTTCAGGTCTGCATCCTGTCCCTACAAGGATGGCTGACAGATCCCAATGGGCTGGGAAAGGGCTCAGGGCACCCTGTCCTGGACTGCTCCTCTATCTACTGGGGTCCCCAGGGGCGTCTTGCTTATTCTGTGCCCCAGCTGATATTTTATAGTGGAACAAAGGTTTGGCCAGCACCCAGGGCAGGCTGGTGCAGGCTGCTCCCGGGCCTTGGAGAACTGCTCCTGAACCTAAGGGGAGTGGAATTTGTTCCCCCATCTTGGTACATTTGATCCTTGAACAAATCCCTGTATTTATTGACAAGTATAAGTTTGCAAAATGAGTAATCAGTGTCTTAGGAGATTAAAAATAGCTGACAAAAGCAAGACAGGATGACAGATCTAGCTCAGTTTACTCCTACATAGAAAATGTCTCCTTTTCATGTGTTTATAGTGGATGACAAACGATTGGAAGCTGGTGCTTCTGGAAAGCTTGGGGCGTGATCGCCGTGCCATGGGTCCCACTGAAGGCTGTCTGCACCAGGGCTGACCCAGGTTCAACAGCAGCATTAATGTCTCCATGATCACACGGGGATTCCCCATCATCTCCACATCAAAATGACAATTAAATGTTGTTGCTGAGCCATCTCTGGGCTCCACTTGGGGGAGTTAAAAGCCCGCAGTGAACATCCAGAGCCTGTCTCACTCTGAAACCATCACTGCCGTAACATTTGTCAAGTGTCCAATTAGCCATCGAGGGAAAAATACAAATTGAGGGGTTTGTGCGACTCCACAAGCGGGGTTGTGGGCTAAGGTGCGGGGAGAATGTGGGAAAAGGGCTTCGGTGGTCTTAGTCGTGACCCCCTGGGTTGCAACCCGGGCCCAGTTCAGCCTAACTTGTCACTGACTGAGGCACTAGTTTCTCCAAAAGCAGGACTGCACTGCGGTGCCCCCGTTCTGCTGCTGACTCGTGAAGCGTCACGAGCTCCTTCTGCAGCTTCTCTCCAAGGTGTCTGTTCTCTGCAAGAACATCTCCCCGGCTCACAGAAAAAGGCTGTCCCCCCAGAGAAGTGCCCACCTCCGGCCCACACCTGACCCCTCCACTAGGTGCCGCCGGTTTCAAAGGGCTGTGGTGAAGAAGCCAGCCTGGGACTTCCAGCAGAGGGCAGGCTCATACACAAGGTTCCCAGGACCATGGGCTTGTACGCTCTTCTAGAGAATTCTAGCAGACTGGCCAGATCCGTGTGCAGTGACCCTTCTCTGTGTTACAAGCAGATTTCCTGGGATGTGTGGGATGGAGGGAGGAAGGGAGCTCCCTGGTGTGTCAGCTCCGCTTGGCAGGAACACAGAGGCACCACCCCCAGCATGGCACACATTTGTGCCGGTTGGCTCCAGCTTAGCCCTACGTCCCAGCAAGTCTCTGGGCTGCTGCTTCCAGGCCGAGTAAGTTTCCTAACTGCCTGGTCAGGGCAGCCAGGCCCATCCTGTGCTTTTCCATGATTGGGTCTTGTGCCTCCAGCTTGTCTGAGCTCCTGAATGGGACAAGAGTGCCCCATCTCAGTGACTGGGCAGCTGTCATCCTCCCTGCCTCTACCCCGCCACTCCCAGTTCTCTCCCTCTGCTGTGTGTGAAGAGCCTGGGACTATGGCCTTTAAATGGCCAGTCTCCAGTGGGTCTTAACTGGGTGGGTGCTGGGGAGGAGCAGTGATGTGACTTTAGCTTTCAGGGGATGTCAGTGGATGCCCTGTCATGACCGTGGCCTCATTACCTCTCCACGTGGTCCACGTTGCCTGCCACACCGAGTCCCCCGAGGGTGTAAATCTTCCCATCGTAGACAAGGCTATTGTGCCGACAGCGGGGGACCGTCATTCTGGAGACAAGGTTCCAGTTATCGAGCAGGGACATGTAGCACCAGACATCGGCCAGCGTCACCCCTGATTCCATCCCACCTGTGGGCAGTATGAGAGATCCAGAGAGCAGGCAGGGAGTGAGGAAGGGCCCAAGGCTGGGCAGGCCCAGTCCCAGCATCAGGAGAAGGCTCCACAGGCAAAGCAGACTCTTCTGGGCCTTAGCCTTCCCTGGCCCTGCTGTGGGGAGGGCCCCCCTTGGGAAGCCTATGCCCCGTCCCCAGCCCAGCCCTGAGGGGCCTCACCTGAGAGGTAGATGTTGTCCCCCGCACTCACTACGCTGAAGAACTCGCGGTCATAGAAAGGCAGTGAGGCCAGGGGGTACCACTTGTTGTTCTGTGGGTTCCAGCAGGTGACGGCCACCAGCGAGCGCTGGGTCATCCCCACCATTTGACGGCCCCCAACCAAGACGATGACCTCGGCCACACCTGCAGGGACACAGGTGGGCACCCTTGGGATACACTCGACACTGTGTCAGCATCTGTGCCCTGCTGGGGGACCACCCAGAGTTGGGCTTGCCACACAGCGCCTGCATATGGAGGGTCCCTCCATACCTGCTGAGAGGCGGGGCCGCGTTCGGGGCGTCTGCATCTCCTGGCGGGCATGGGGCAGCATGTGGTAGCGTTTGGCCTCGTTGACCAGGTCCCGACATGCTTCCGACGACTTGATCAGCTCCTCGTTGTCAACCACGTTGAGCAGGTAGCTGGGGTGGATGAAGGGGAGGCGGACCACTGCCAGGAGCTCCGCGGCGTACTGCGGGGTCAAGGAGACACGGAATCCTCTTAGATTATATGGTGGAACCACCTCTCGAGAGCCAAATTGAGAAGGAATAAAGGAGAGGTGTGGGACTGTGTAAAATGGGCAATTCAAGTCTGTGTTTGTCTTGGGAGGGTCGATACTCAGCTCGCCCCAGCCCGGACACAGATAGTGGAAGCTCCCAGCAGCCCAGGTGAGGAGAGAAAGAACGGGGAGTCTGGCTGGCTGCAGCTGACCCTGGGGAGCACCATCCATTTGTCTCTTCAGCACCTCCTTCCTGCCTCCACTCAGGTCGTGGGCCTCTGCTTCACACCAGGCTGCAAGGGACTGAAATGAGGGTCCTGATCCTTGAAGAGGTGTGCCTGGGGCAAGAACTCAGGAACGGCTGGGAGGGCCCAGGAGAGCTGATGGTGACCATGAAACTTGAAAGGCATAGCCATCAGAACCTTGCCTCCCCACCACCAGCAAACCCCTTTAGTGGCATCCTGTTGGATGCTCTCACCTGCACTGAAGTCTTTTTATGAACTGATCTGAATCCCTGCTCCTGTCTGGCAAACTCTTTGTTCATCACTCTAGTTTCATCCAACAAATAATTGGTGACCACTTTTTGCTGTGCATTGAGTTTGTTATTGGGGGTGCAAAGACCAGTAAGACCCGTCTCTGACCCCCAGGTGTACACAATTTGATGGTGGCGGGAAGATTCATCACATAAAAGGTGGGGCCCAAAGGAAGTCTAGTTAGTGGTTGAGGGGGTGCTGGATAGGATGACATCTGAGCCGGGTGTGGAAGGATTGCCGACTTCTCCAGGCTTCAGGTGAGAACAGGGAGGGCATTCAAAACACGCGCAGAGGCACTGGCGTCTGAAAGAGAATGGCATTTGGGGGATTCTGTGGAGTTTATTCTTGTTGGATGCAAAAGATTTTGATGGGGGATGGAGAGCAGACAGGGAGAAACCAGGCTGGAGAGGTCAGCTAGGCCCTGGCCTCCTGGATCTCATGCCTTGCTTGCCAAGGGCTGGGTAGCGTTTCCTGCAGAGTGGGTGAGGCACTCATGATGGGTTTTAGACAGAGACCGCATGATCACACACGCTCCTTATGAAGACCACCAGGCGGCAGCGTGGGAGTGAATTGGAGGGAAGAGACTGAACGCAGGGAAAGCTCTCAGGAGACGGCTGCAGCAATCCTGCTGAGGCCTGGGGCCCTGAATGGGGAGAGAAAAGTCTGCCCTGGTAAGAGGGAGTCCAGAGGCAGAAGGGACAGCCGTGTGTGGCCAAAGGGAGGCAGACGGTCTGGGAGGAGGCTCGGCTTCTGCCTTGAGTGATGGACTGAACTCAAGATGTCTAGATCTGGGGGCTTATGAATTAGAGGGGTGGGAGGACATCAGCCAGGTGTCCAGTAACAACCAAAGATGGAGGTCTGCGCTGGAGACTTAGATTTGGGGGTTGTGGTGGAGAAAGGTAGTCACTATTACAGCTGCCCTACCCTACTGCCTTCCTCTGAAAATAAATGTTACCCTGTCCCCACTGGGTCAATCAGAGGACCGCATCATCCTGGCCCAGTGACGGGGGCAGGCGGAGAGCATCTCTGCATCCTGCACCCACCGAAGGCTACGGATCTCAGCACCTGGCCCATCCCAGGTGCCTCTTCTTGCTCCACATGCAACAAGGTAGCCACTGTCATCTGTCGCTCAGCTGCCCCAGCTCACTCTGGACCCCCTGGCCCACTTGCTGCTCTCTGGTGGACACTGAGCTTTCCTGAGAGCTACCTGTGTGTCTGCACTAACTGCCGGAGGCGCCTCACACACGAGGACCAAGGCAGTTCCGTTCTAAGCAAGGCCGTCAGCCAGTGCTTCTGGTCCAGAGATGCCGCTGGGCTGTGCTTGACTTCCTGGGACTCAGGTGCCCTCCTGGGGGCCCTGCCCTCCTTTCCTTCTGCCTTGGACTCTGGCTCTGATTTCTCCAGCTGTCCCCTCTGAGGGACTTGCCCTCTCTCCTGTCCGGTGCGCAGTGGTTTCCCATCTCCAGCGTGGCTTCCATTTGTTCCAGGTGCTCTCCACCCTCTAGACAACCAGAGGTGGGGCTCCTGCTGCTGGGTCTGGGCTCACAGGAGCCCCGGGCACGCTGGCTCAGGCACACACTTCTCTCTGCAGGGGCCTGGTGCCACCCACCTGGCCCTGTGGCCTCTTGGTCGGCTTGGGTCTCCTTCAGTTGTACTGCCAGCCCTCGAGAGCCCTCTAGTGCCTGATTTCTTGTCTCTCATTCCTCCCCCCACAACCTGCCTGCTGCCCACGGGAGCAGTTCCAGCCTCCCTCTGCCAGGCCTGCTGGCTGTCATTCGTTCCCACTGCTGGGCAGACCAGGCCGCCCTGCCTTTTCTACTTCCCTTCATCCCTGCTCCAGATGAGGTCCCTCCCCTGTAGTGGAGAATGGGCAAGCAGGGTGCGGGTTGGGTGGGCCCTACCTGCGCACGGGACACAGGGTCCTTCTTGATCCACTTGATGACGGTCTCATACACGAGCTCCTCGGCCTTGGTGTTGAGGCTGTCATTGGAGATGTAGGCAATGAAGTCGTCCTTGGAGATGCTGAGGATCTCCTCCTGGGCCGCCACCTCGGGGAAGATCTGCAGCGCGAAGGCCTTGGCCATGTGGTACAGCTCACTGCACTGCATGGCCTCGGCCATGGCCAGCACCCCCAGGCAGTTGCTGGCCGTCAGCTGCTTCTCTGGGGAAGAGCACGGGATGGGACCACTGACCGTAGGGCCCTGGAAGGGGTCATCACCTGTTCCCATCACCTGTCACTCTGGATCCCTCTTGGAGCCCATGCCCTTGTGACCTGCCTCTAGCACCCAGCGTCCCCACAAGACCATTCCCTGTGTCCCTGGAGCTTTAGACCCCTCTTCTGGGTTTCCCTCTGCCCCGTCGCATGCTGACTCCCAGGGGCCTCCCTCTGCTCCTGCAGGTCCAAGCAGAAGGACCAAGACTGTGAGTGTGGAGTGTCAGAGCCAGGCTCGGAGCCTCCTCAATGCGTGTGAGTGAAGGAGGCCTGGGCCTCAGAGCCTGGACCTGGGCTGGGGACAGGGGTCACACTGAGGCTTATGGTGTCTTCCACAATTGTGACAGGTCAGTCTGGGCTCACAGACTCCTACTTTAAAGCCATGACAGCAGTAACCCCCCTCTATCTCCCACGGGCCCTGGCTTCCCCCAGTCTGACCTCCAGGCCTGGGGCCAGTCTGGCTGGTGCTCCTGAGATCTGACTAGTGGTTATTCCCACTTAGACGTGTCTGGGTCCCAGGAGGCCCATCACTTTTGTGAGCCTAACTCTGGAGCTGTGGTTCCTGGCCCTTCTAGATTGTTCATTCCCCAGGTCACATCTCAGGCCCCCAGCCATCCCCCGACCTACTCCCATCCCAGCTCTCACTCCCCAGCGGCCACGGGTTCTTGTGACTCCTGTCTGTGCCCCTCCCTCTCCCTGCTCTTACCCAGACTGGGCAGCTCCAAACTGCAATGGAAGCAGCTTTGTTCGGAGTTTGGAGAACAGGGCTGTGAGCCCAGGGCATGGGCTCCCCCACAGGCCTCTCCGCCTGTTTGTCCTCACCAGGTTGCCTGAGGTCCTGGACTGGCCTCTCTGGCCCATAGGGAAGCAGTGCAGAGAACCCCTCTGTCCACCAGCAAGCAAAAACCTTTCTGAATTACCATCTTAGAACTGCTGTGAAATCCAGCTACACCCTGAGGCTGTCTGGCTGGGCACACACAGCCCTCCCCTCTCAATCCTTACTGGTTTTGAATTTTTTGCACTTCAGCGCTGTTCCCTGCGGCTCACCAAGAAAGGACACGCAGACTCTGCAGAAGGTGTGGAACTGGAACTTGCTGGCCGCCTCCAGCAGAGTCTTGGCGTTGGCCGAGTCGATGACCAGGGAGCCTGTGTAGACAAACTCCAGCAGCAGCTCGAGGACATCGGCCTGCAGGTTGGACAGGACGAGCTCCAGCTTCTCCCGGCCACACTGGCTACCGTCTTGCACCGACCTAGGCACAGAGACCAGGGTGTCCTTACCTGCCACCCCGCGGCCACGGCGCCGCCTCCTCACAGGGCTAGAGCTCCCTGCACACCTCAGTCACGCCCTTCGTTTTAGGACTCAAGGGACACGGCAGTGACACACCTGAACCTAGCGACCTTACACGGGATCTGAAAGAGAAGAGTCTGACCAGAGATGCCCAGAAGAACAGAAAACCCTGCTTATCACTACTCGGCATGTCCATGCAAAAAAAGATGCAAATCAAAAAGCATGAGCTGTGGATGGGGACGAGGACCAGGACTGGCCTCAAAGGGAAACAATACGGTTCAGCTCCACTGCTGGCCCTGGCGTCTCCACCAAACAAGGCCAGCAGGGCGTGGCCTCCGGGGCCCAGCGCCTCCGATGGGAGATTCTCCAACGTGACTGAGGCTCCCAAGTGGCTGTGATCACAGCCAGTCCCTCAATCGCCCCAAAGACTGAGGGCCCCAAGCTGTCCCGGAATCCCGACTCCAACCCCACCTCTTTCCAAAAACATATTGTTTCCTTTTAGGCATGGAAAGGAAGCCCTTCATGACATTGCTTTGAAACTGAGGACGAGACGAGATAGACGGACAGAATGGTCAGAGCCGGGAGGAGGGGAGGGGAACAACCAAGGACTTCCGCCACAGACAGCCAGCAGCCATGACCTAGGATCTGGCCCGGGGCGGGGCCCTCCTGCCACATGGAACACGGGGTCAGAGGTCAGAGTGGCCTGCGTGTAGAGTGTGCATCGGGCTTGTGAACTGGGGGAGCAGGGGAGGGACACAAATATATAAATATGTTTATATCTGGTGTCTACAGAAATACAAAACCATGGCAAAGGCTCCTAAGGCCTGGCAGCTGCGCCCTAAAGCTGGACCTGGAAGGAAACAGATAAGATGAAGCAAAAACAACACCAATATAGAAGTGACCAGGAGGAAAAACACCTGGAGCGTTAAGAGTCAGGAGGTAGGGTTCTCAGAGGCGATCGGCTTGGCACCCGGTCTCGGCCGCTCTGACCTGTCCTGTTTCCCGCACTGAGCCTGGTCCTGCCCGGGGCTGGGTTCAGCCACGTGGCTGGGAGGTGACCTCTGCTTCCCCTCCCCCACCCCCATCCTGAGGAGGCCCGGGGCCAAGACTCTCATGACTGGTCCCTTGGGTGCACCTGTGGCTGGCAATGGGGGTGTGGAGGTGTCCGGCAAGAGAGCAGGCAGGCCCCAGAGAGAGGCCGACTCCTGTGTGAGCAGGGAGTTAGGGGACCTGGGTGCCCCAGCTCTGCCACCGACAGGCAGGCAGCCTTGGCCTCTCTGGCCCTCAGGCTCCTTGTCTGCAAAATAAGAGGATTGAACGGGGTGAGGTCTAAAGTTCCATGGAGAGTTTAAGTGACAGAGGCTGGAAAACAACCTTCCCGGGTGACTGTGCTATGCGACAGCGCTCGAAGTGCCACCATTAGAGCGACACTTTCTGGTTAGGCACTGGCCTCCCGGGGCCTTTACAAAGCAAACATGACTTGGGAGGGAACAGGTGAAGCTGTGAGCCTGCTGCCTGAGTGAGTATCCAAGGGACCCCCCGCCAGGGCTCTGTGCTTCCCCCAGCTCCACCCTCCACAGGCTGGCTCCTCGACCAGAGGCCTGAAAGGGCATCCTGCCTCCAAGCTCTGGGCAGGCCGCAGGGAGCTGAGAGGAAAGGTGCAGGCTAAACGCAGGGCCTGAGCAGAGACACTTCTCAGACCCACAGACGCACATGCTGTGCGTGAGTTTTAAAGTGACTTAACCCACCTAGTCTTCTGCTGTCAGGATGGACTTCTGCACTTGGGTGACTTTGTTAGGTATAAAAATGGTTCATTATATGATCACTAGAAACCACAGACATTCTGAGCAAGCCAGGCCTCAGGGGTCATCTGGTCAACCTCTTACTCGCCATCTTTGCTGTCTCTGTCTTCACTCCTACAGGCCACTCTCTGGCCTTTCCCCCCACCCCAAGCCCTCCATGCTCTGGGGAGGTCACGCTGGGCCACAGTCGGGGCAGGGCTGATGAGGCCAACGTAGGGCTGCTCATCTTCTCCCAAGGTCCCCAGCCACTGCTGCCTCCCACTCTGGTCGGCCCTCCTGTCTCCCCACGAATCATCAGCAGTCAGTGAAGAGCTGAGGTGGGACTTCAGGATGTGCACACAAACACACACACACACACACACGTGCACACACATACGCAGTGAAATGCATGTGACATGTGACCCTGAGAACCAAGGAACCACCCTGTGAGGAGGTGTGTTGGGCAGATGAAAGCCAGTGGAGCCCACGGCCCCGAGTGATGGGTCTGATGGGACCTGCTTGGCTGCACTTGTGGGGAGATGCTTGTCTTGCCCAGAGTCTGAGCCCGGGAGAGGGTCCTGGAGACAAGCTGGTGACTGCATGGCTGAGGAGCCAGGAGGCTGCAGGGGGAGGTACGTGGATGTTGACCATCACGGATGCTGCCAGGGTTGGAGAGGACGCTGTGCTTGGGATGCACGGCTGAGGCTCTGCTCCCCCAGGCCCCCAACCCCCATGGCGGTAGCTCGTGCCAGGGTGGGGCTATGGACTTGACACTGGGGTGGAGCTTGGGAATAGGGACAGGCTGGTACCACCCAGCCCACACAGGGCCCACGAGTTCTGTCAGAAAAAGAAAACTTCCTGGGGTCACCTTCTGCCAAGAGGGGGTGTGTCCCCAGGGTATGGGACAGCCTCGGCTTGGTAGGCCGGCCTGTGGATGTGCTAGAAGTGCCCTGTCCCACATATTAGAATGTCTGTGATCCCAGTTCCTGGAGGAGGAACTGCCCTCTCCGGAATTCAGGACACAGTCCCTCACCTGCCCCCACACACCTCAGTGATCAGGTGCTTTCATTTTTCACGTTGCATCTGGAACTCCTGGCTCAGTGGTGGGTGGAGGACAGCCACGGAGCAGGGATGGATGTGGAGGAGACTCTGCTCTGCTCAGGAGGGTGACCCTGCCCTTCTGATGTGACGCCCACGCTGCCCCGTGGAGAGGAGCGCAGGCCTGCCATCAGCTCCAGGGCACAGACACCAGATGGACAGGGTCCTGAGGGCTTGCCTGGCTCGCGCGGGCCCTGGCCCACCCACGGTGACTTGGCGATGAGTCTGGCTCATGTCATTCTACCAGCATTCGAGCGGTGCGACTCTCTTTTCGTCTGTTCTTCTAGCCGCTCTGGTCTATTCTCCCAGGGAAGGGGGCAGCCGGCCACCCACAGAGGCCCAGCTTCATGGGGAAAGAGGGGGAAGGCGTGTGGCTTGACTACTGGATTAACATCGCCTGGGCTCCCCTGCGTCCAGGGTTTGTGCCACTCGATTAGAGGCCCTTTCAGCTTCCCCTGGAGAGGGGGCCAGAGCGAGAAGCCCAGCGTCTGCACATGGGGCTTGTGGAAGTGACCCTGGACAAATCAGTTTGTTCATCTGTTTTCATTTCATACGAAAAGGGGAAACAGTTCAAATGTGTCATTGGCTCCGACAGGCTTTGCGAGATGAGGGTTTCAGCTGGGAGGTAGAATGCCAGGTCTCTGTCCCATCTGGTGAGATGAGGGGGCCGCCTTCCTCTGGGGCTGGGCATATCCTCCCACACGCAGCCGTGGGGAGCGTGCTCGGAAGTGTGGCAGGGAGGCCGGTGCCTCTGCTATCTGTAAAGAAGAACAGTCCTGTCCTCTCTGATGGGGCCTGCAGCCTGCCCGCCAGGGAGGGCAGCCAGTGCCCCGGTGGCACCAACCATCTTGAGAGCTTCTCAGCTCCTGGGGAACAAGTGAAGGGACTTCTCCTCCACGGGCCCCAAGAGAAAGTCCAGGGTAGATCTAGGTCATGTTCGCTGGGGTTGAGAAGTGATTCTGGACTTGGGAAGCCGCCACCCCAGGACCCCACTAGGTCTAGTCTGCTCAAAGCATCCTCTTCCTTCCCAAAGCCTGGGGCTAAGCCCACTGTCTTCCCCTCCACTCAATCCAAGCTGGAGGCAGGCGAGGCGTGGTTGTTACACAGCACTGGCCTTCACATTTTCCAAAGACAAAGCTGTACCTCCTTTTCTTGCAAGGTTTTTACCTAATTATCATAGGGACTCAGATGGGACAACATGGAAGCCCAGTGGCCTCAGCCTCGGATTTGCTCTGAGCTTCCCCGTGGCCTCATGTGCTCTTCTCCTGGCCTCCTCCAGCTCCTCCAGCCCTCACTGCAGAGGACACAGCCCCTCCTGGGTGTGTGGGGAGGGCCTGCCTCATAGATGCCTGTCTCAGGTGGGGATTATGTCTTCTCTTGGGCAGATCCTGTTTCTAACACACACACACACACACACACACACACACACACACACACACACACACACACACACACACTCCACATCTCTTTCCTGGTAGATCTGCCCACACTGTCAACCCTGAGATTTTACTTCCCTTTCGTACAGAATTTGTGCACAAAAACTACACTTTTGGTCTTCTCTGAGCTGCCAAATGTATGGTAAGAGCATGAGCTTTGGGTCAGACCTCAGTTCAAATCCCAGATCTATCGGTTACTTAAAATTCTCTGGGCCTCAATTCCCTCATCTGTGAATGGGGTATGAATGGCACCTGCTTCTCAGGGTCAGTGGGAGGACTTGCAGGATGACATCAGATAACTCCACCTGTCTCCCTAGGGGCTGGCTCTCACCTCATCAGAGGAAGAAGACAGGAGTTTGAAACTAAATAAGAGAGATGAAGGGCAAAAAGCTCCTGCAGCCTCAGCAAAGGTAGGAACACGTGGACAGGTAGACACGGTGGGGTCGGCTGGGAGCCTGGAGGACCGGGCTCTGGGCAGGACAGCTGTATGGCTACGGGGCTGAGGAGGGGCTGATGCAATGCTGACGGGCCTCTGCACCGAAGGGGCATCGGGGCTGGTATGGAGGACACCCCAGCTCTCCCACTCACGTTCTGACTGTCATTGTGAATCGTAAGTCTGGCCATGACACCCCCCAGGCTTAAAGCCCTGTGACCCGACTCCTGCCTCCCACGCCACCTCGGTCCCTCCGTGTTCACCTTGCACTTGGCATTGCAGGGACACCAGTCACTCGTGCTGCCTTAACCCCTTGCCGTCCTGAAGCCTCGTGCTTGCTCTTTCCCGTCTGCAGAGCTCTTTCCTGCTCATCTGCCTGGTCGAACCCAGGCTGGGTGCCACCTCCTCCCAGGGGCCGTCCCCGATCGCCCCTCCCGCTGTAGAGTTAGGACCTGGCCTGGGAGCCTCTAAACCTCCCCTCCTGCCCTCTTCCTGCTCCCCGGTCATACCTCTTTAGCTTCTCCCCCACCAGACTGTGAGTTCCCCGAGGGCAGAGACCCGTCTCATCCAGAGGTTCGTGTGGGACCTGCTCCCAGGAGGGACTCCTGCTTGCTTGCTGAGTGATGAGTAGGGAATGACTTGGTTCCCCGTGTCCGGCCTGTGTCTGGGAGAGTGTCCACACTGGGTTGGGGCCAGTGCTGGGACAGGGTCCTCCATGGGGCCGGAGCGGGGAACACGTCACCCACCCCAGGCTGGAGGTGGGAAGGAGTCCAGGCCGAGCCTCCAGGCCTGAGGGTCCTGGGGCAGCAGAGGGTGGGCCCCCACCCCCGGCAGTGCTCACCTAGGCCCTCATGAAGGTAAGGACCAGGATATCTCGTCCCCGCTCCCCTGCTTGCCTTAGTGCAGCTGCCTGAGAGGGAGGACCCTGTCTCGGCTTCCGTGGGCAGGGCGTCTCTCCTGCTGGGTCGTTCGGGCCGCGGCACTGTGTCTCCAGAATCCCAGCCTCGAGGAAGCTGAGTGACGTGTCAACATCAGCTGCTCCCCGACCACTAAGCACGTGAACTTCTCAGGGATTTTACATGGTCAGAAAAAAAGGTCACCTTCCTGTATAGAGTATGCTTTCCTCCTCACAGAAGGAATTTGTTTGCAGCTATCGGCCGAAATGGTGTTGTGTGCCCACGGTTAGGACTTGGGGAGTAACAATGGCAACACTGAGCCGCTGGGGTGTGTCTGGGCTTAGCTTCAGCCTCCTCTTCTGCCCGAGTGACCCTCCTGGATGCTGAAGACACAGCCCTGTCTGCCCAGACCTCAGACCAGTCTGGGTTTGGATCCCCCATCTGGCTGCCTACCGGGTGTCTCTGCTCGGGTCTTTAGCTGTCTTCAGGCTGCTAAAACTTGACATGCCAAACGCTCAATACATCATCTCCCCACAGCGCTCCCCTGACCTTGGTCCACGGGCCTGCCTGCCTGTGATTTCGCCCTTCTCACGTCCTGGTGCTTGCACTTGGGAAGCCCCTCCAGGGCTGGCCCTGCCCATCGCCCCCTCACTCTCACCCTGGGATGTCAGAGCTGGAAGGAAACCTGGACGTCATTTGAATCAACCTCCTGTTTTACAGATGAGAATACCCGAGGCCTGAGAGAGAGGACGTGACTGGCCTGGGGTCACAAGACAAGTGGCAGAGTCAGATGTAGAACCCAGGTCTCCTAGCTCCCGAGGGGGTGCCCTCTCTCCTCCAGCAACTGCCTCTCAGCCCCAGCACACATCCTTCCCGGTTAGGGTCAGGGAGGCGCTTCCTACAGTTCTGCCACCTGCAGGTGGGCATCCCCTCTCCACGGACCCTGATGCCTCCACACCCTCAGACCAAGCCCAGGGTTCTAGCCTGGCAGTCAGGGCCTGTCTGCTCAGCCTGTCTCTGGGAAGGCCATGTTCCCCTCCCCACTGCTCTTGACTCTCTCTGTCCTCAACTTTTTATTCCAGGCAACCCATCTCTTGCTTGGAATATTCTTCCTCCTTCTTTTTTGGTCTGTCTAAGAAGCCTTCACTACTTTGGGTTCCCACCTAGTGGTGTGTCTGCTCTGCTGTGCACAGAGTCAGGCTTTACGTGTAGGGCCTCTGAGGACAGTCAGAGGCTCTGTGCTCCCCTCGCTCACATCTTTCTAGCCCAGGGCTGGGCCGTCGCTCAGTACCAACCTGTCCCTGCATCCCACCCCCTCTGTGCTCTCCAGCTGGTCTGGAGCAGGGACCAAGGCTCAGGATGCCACACCTGCAATCCAGTGGCCACGTGCTGGTCACTGTCAGTTGAGGATTTGCCAAGAGTGGCAGCACAAAGACCTCCCTTGGCCTGAAGAAGCCACTGGCCGTGCCCCTTCACCCCAGAGCTCATGCCCCTGACCCCTGTGCTCGGACAGAGAGAACCCAAGCACTGGGGGCGGGAGACCGGAGCTGTCCATGAGACTGGAAGTCACAAAGAGCCTGCCCCTTCCTGCATGGCTGGGGCCAGTGTGGCTGGGCGGGGCTTGCACGCCGGGCAGCTCAGCTCTAAGTGAAAGGACACAACAGATTGGAAAGGAGATGCCAGCCAGTGTGCCATCCTGAAACAAAACACAGTCACTCTGGGGTTAGTTGGCAAGTCCAAACACAGCATTGGGAAGCAAGCAGAGGTCCTGTCCTCCCACTCTGAGCACAGTCCTGGCTCAGCGTCCGCCCCGGAGAGGCTGCAAGGCAAAATGAGCAGCGGCATTAATCTGCTGATGGGTGAGAGAAACAGGAGCGTTACCCTGGGCCGGCCCCCACGGCTACTCTCCCTCACTAAGGAGTTAGAAGGTGGCCCCTGACTTCTTTGCAAGGGTATGAAGCAGACAAATTAAAAAATCAACATAATGGAAGAAAAAAAAAAGATGCTCATGCACCATTAAGACGCATTCAGGTAGAAATAGCCGGGGCAGAGGGCAGAAGGGGAGGGGAGCAAAGGCTGAGAGAGACCGTGTTTAGGACACTCCTGGTCTGTGCTCAGACAGCGCTGGTTTAGGTTCAGTGTACAAGTATCAAGACATGCAGCGTGAATGAGGCTTTGGCTACAAGGCAGTTCTCCCCGACTCGGGCTGCCGAAAAGCGGCCCCTTGGGTGCCTCGTGCTTCTCGGTGGGGGACGGTCTGGTCGATGTGCTTTCCTGGCATTAGGTTCACTATCGACAGCAGTGATGATGGTGCTGGGACCGTGCTGGCCCAGTGGGGGCAGTGTGCAGTGGTCCCTTAAAGTGGAGTCTACAGTCCTCCTAATCTCAGGGAGGGCTTGTGAGCCACTGAGAATGCGGGATCCTTGGGATGGGGCGGGGTGCTGTCTACCGCTGACAGAGGCCTCTGGGGACCAGCAAAGCTGTGTGGGATGGGCTGGGGACAGTGGCTGCTCTGAGGCTGTGTGTGAGAGGGCACTCGGGAGGAGGAGGAGGAGGAGGAGGAGAGATGGCTACTGGCTCTGTGACAGGGAGTCACGCTTCAGGAACCTGCAAGAGAGGGGAGGAGAAAAGCGACACAAAAGCGTCCTACAAAGGAACAGACCCGACCACAGCTGGAAGGAAGGCAAACCTTTGAATCAGGTCCTTGAAATACAAGCTGCAGGAAGCTAGAACATTTTGGTGGACTTCAAACTCTCTGCCTTCAACAACAATTTTCAGGTCTGTAAACGCTTTCGCTCTGCGCTGCTGGTTCAATTCCTTCAACATTTCTGCAGAACAGAGAAGACAGACAGGGCCAGGTTCCCATTAAGAGTTTTCTTTTTTTTAATTAAAAAATATTTTTTCAAGAAGTAGAGAAATAGGAAAATACTTGATACTGTTTCTTGGCAAGACTGGCTCAACACTGACAGTCAAAAGAAGTCACAAACATAATGCGTAAACAAGCAGCAACTGGGAGGGGCTACATAACCAAAGGAATAACAACTTTCAAAAGCAAAAAAAAAAAAAATTAAAAAATTAAAAAAATTAAAAAACAACAACAAAAAACCAAACCCAGAAATTGAAAGGCTGGGGGAAAAGATTCCCATACTGACAGTTGGAAACATAGAGAATACATCACCACAGACAACTAAAAACTGTAATTTAACTACGGAACAAGTTCTCCAAATGCCAATGAGTGCCGATGTATTTGATACCAAGTAAAGCATGGCATTGTGATGTAAGATGGGCTGGATATGGTTCAAAGGAATAAAAACCACAAAACCTGCAAAAACAGCATCCCTTGTGTTAGACACTCACAGCCATGGCTGGGGCGAGCTACCTGGGGAGGGGTCCTGAGAAAGGAGGTGTGGAGTGGGGGTCTGGCAAGCACTTCCCCTTCATGCTTCTGGGATGAATGGGGAGAAGCAAGCAAGGGGCAGGGATGGGGTACCTCCTCCCACTTCCTGGGTCATTCTCTCAGGACCCCCCCCCCCACCTGGGGCTTCAGCACGGGGGTGGGGGGAGCCTGGCTTGCAGCCCCAAGAGTCCCAGGAAATGGCCTCTGAGGCCTCCCCACCCCGATGCACACCTACCTTTGCCTGGTGTCTTGGCCACCCGGGGCCAGCACAGAGAGTGCCCCAGGTCGGGGGGCTCTGAACCCGGGGATGTCAGAAGCTTCTCCCGGAGCCACCTCAAGGCTTAGAAGTGGGAAGGAGGAGAGCCTGACAGCTACTCTGCTTGGTTTATATAAGCCTTCCATTTGCAAAGTTAGGGCCTTCAGATCAATGTTCCCACCAGCCTCGTCCAGTCTGCCCACCCCCGGACTCCCTGGTCAGAGCCTGCCCTTAACATTGCTGGTAGCTGGACATCAGAGGCCCAGATTCTTGGGCCAGGATGGCCTAGATTGTTTGGCAGGTGAATGGGAGAGGGCTGTCTGCAGAGCTGAGCCCCACCCTCTAAGTCGTCCACCAGCACCCCGAGCCCTCTGGGTCTTTGCTGAACCCTGCCTGGTGTTCTGGAATTACCCTCCGGCATGCCCTGCTCCAGCTTGACCAGTCATCTCCGTCCACTTGGGCCAGCATCAGCTGCCTGCCAAGGTGCCCTGCTGAGCCCAGCTCCGCCTTTGCCACTACGTCCGTGGACCAGCCCCTGTGTTTCTGGGGCCTCTGTTTCTATGTCTGTAAAATGGGGCTGGGGGATCCTATTCTGTCCCCAGAGCCTGGTGAAGATCATATGCCCAGGGATGGACAAGGGCTTGTGGGCTTTGAGATCAGGCAGACCCTTCTCTGAGAGGACACACTGGGCTCTGGCTCTGCTGAAGACCAAGGGAGATTTCTGGTGGGGGGACTCTCAGAAGGGGGGCCCTGGAACACATCACCCCACATGGGGGACTGAGGTGTTGGGGCAATGCTGAATCACTGTTGCTACCGACTCCATATCAGGCAGAGCTGGGGTCGTGGCAGGGCGCATGCAGGGTTGTGTGTGTGTTGGGTGATAATGGCTGCAGGCTCCAAAGACTCCCTGTGCCTGGAGCAAGAGAGACCAGCAAGGCTCACAGTACCAGGTGTGGGTGCCTGGGGGCAGTTAAGGAGGGAACAAAGGCCTGGAGGACAGACAGGGTGTGATGAGTGGGCAGGAAAGGTCAGAGCTCAAGAGCCTTGTGAGAAGGCTCAGGCTGAATCTGTGGACACTGGGGAGTCAAAGGGAGTCTGTGCAAGGGAGTGACAGGGTGAAACTCTGGCAGATACATCAGAGGATAGTGGGCAGGAAAGCCTTAGTGCCGGGTTGAGAGAGAACCTATCAGCTGTGTGACCTTGGGAAAGTTAACCAGTGTCCCTAAAGCCTCAGCTTCCCCCTCCGGTGAAGGCTAAGGGAAGGAGCCCAGGGTGAGCTGTTAGCCGTGTGCCTGCATGTGGTGGGTCGACAATATTGTCGATGGTGGTGCTCACTCTGTAATCCAAGTGTGAAACGACAAAGGCCTGAACTACAGCAGTGCTGAGGAAGGGCAGAGGAAGACAGGTGTTCACGCTGTGGATGCCACGGCTCCATGGCCGACAGTGCTGGAGGGAACGAAGTGGGGAGGTACGTGAGGACCACATTCCGACTTCTCCGGGGGGACATCAGGAAGGAAGAGGGGATGAGTTGTTGAGTTGTGGGGTTAGGGTAGTGCCGTGGGACACTCTGGGGAGAGGCGCAGGAGGCCACAGCTGGGGCCTGGGCTGGCGGGAGGCAGTGGGGACCTGTGGCACGTGGCCGGGTGGGTCCGACTCAGGCAGAGCCTGCAGGGTCGGGCAGGGTTAAGGCTGAACTGCTGTGCTCACACTTCAGCTCCAACAAGAGCCACCAACTGAACTAATTCCCAAACCATGAGCCAGGTGGGTGCTGTCACCTTTTTGAGTGAAGTCCTGTGGGAGGGAAAGAGCTCTGGGCTGGAATATCTGATTCTTTTTCCAGCTTTGCCGCTAATTGGCTCTGTGACCCTGGGCAAGCTGCTCTCGATTCCCTCAAGCACCCACGGGCACCTTCTTGAGGCCCCGGCTGTCACCCTGTGGTGAGTGACGGATGCAGCCCCACGTGCCTGCTGAGTTAACCACGCTCAGGGTGCCGGGAGAACACAGAGCCACACAGAATGCCACTCCTTCTGGGCACAAAGCATTCTGATTGTTTTGGAAGAAAAGATTTTACTTGAAACCAAGACCCCAGCACTGACGACGTCTGCAGCCCCAGCCCCAGCCGCGACGCCTACTGCCCTGGGAAGCCCGGGCTGGGTCTGGGAGGAGGTGCTTGGAGATCCAGGTCATCATAACTGTAGGCGCTGCCTACTCTCACTTTGTGGAAATTTGGATTTAATAGCTGGGCAAGATTACTCAGTATCAGAAGAATTTTTCAATTTATGAAAGTGCTCACCAGGGGATTCCTTTTCACAGCAGGGCCCCAAGTGCATTCACAGTATTGATCAGTCAGTACGTGCTTACTGCTGCCTGCGGAGCCCAGCCGGGGAGACGGCGTTTCGGGACATTACAACCCAGGATCCAGGGGAGGAAGCTAGCATTGGCTCCGGGCACAGGCTGCCCTCCTGCCCACCCCCTGTCTCAGCAGAGGGGGAACCCTTCAATACCTGAGGAGCTTGGTGGCCTGTGGGCTCCTGGGAAGCCTTCTAACCAGCTGCACAGGTGCCCAGGTTGGGTGGTCTGCGGACCTCAGGGCAGAGCCTGGCAGGGGCTGTGTCTTCAGAGTGGACTCCAGCTGCCTGCATCCCAGCACACTGCAGAATTTGGCTACTTCAGGCTTGTGAGTAAGAGGAGTCTTGATCTCAGGGCCCCTCTGTGTTAGTGGGCATTAGGGAATCACTTTGCGGTCTCCCCGGCTTTGCCTGGGATGCTCCCCCTGTGCCTGAGGGATGCCAGGCCCTTGCCCTGCCCACACAAGTGGCTGTTCTGTGCCCTAGGCCTTGCCCCTCCTTGGAGAACTCTATCTGCTCAGACCACCCGGCAGAAAGCACATGCCCACAGCCCACACATTTGCTAGGCTCCTTACTGACTCCTCCCCACCCCTCGCCACACCAAATCCTGCCTCTTTTACCAGCTAGACACCTCTGCATCATTGTCTTCTGGCCCTGGTCACACCTATTTGAACCGCCATCCTTTTACCTGAGCCACCATAGCAGCCTCCAAGGCTGTCTCCCTCCATACAGCAGCCTGACCATCAGCCCCTGCTTCAATCACTCTTCAAGGCTGGAGCAAGGCCCTCTCTGATGCCTCCCTCCCCCACTGGCCAGCTCCCCCCCTCCCCGGTGGGTCCCTCACTCCCCTCTGAAGCCACACTGCACAGCAGGCAGGCCCCCCTCCCCCAGCCTTCACTCATTTCTGCCCCTCTGCCCCTCTGCCCAGATCTTTCTCCTCCTATTGTCTAATTACCATTTTATTTTGCAGTTCCAGGTATTATTTTGTTGCAGGCCTCTTTGCCTCTTTTCTTTCTTTCTGCCACATCCCTCTGCCCTCTGCCCCCCTGGCACCCTGAGCTTACCTCTTTAGAGCATACTGTGTATTGTATTTACTTATTTACATGTATGTTTCCTGCACTAGATTGTTTTATTGTTTTATTTTTATTTTATATATTTACATATTATATTTATATATATTTATTTATTTATATAGGTGGTGTGGTAGATTGCAAAAATTCCTTGCAGCCCCTCCTACCAAGGGGTGGAGTTAACCGCCCCACCCTTTGAATCTCGTCTGGCCTTGTGACTTGTTTTGGGCCACAAAATACAGTCTAAAGGACACCATGTGAGTGTGAGCCACAGCCTCAAGCAGTTTTGCTCGCTTTTGCTTTTTCTCTGCCACCACCGCCGTATGATCACTCCTGGACTAGTCTGTTGGAAGATGAGTGACCACGTGGGGCAGTGGTGAGCCCTCATAGACAAGCCATTTACACCAGCCAGTCCCCCACCAATATCAGCTGAGCCGGACCCAGATCAGCCGAGCCCAACCCAAACTGACAACCAGAATCATCATCTAAATAGACGTTTGTGGCTTTAAGCCACTAAATCTCAGAATCAGAGAGCACTTTCTCCGTGTCGGTTTCTCCTTTGCTGGCTCAGTTTGAAGCTACTTCTTTTTTTTTTTTTTATTGTTGTAAAATTTACCATCCTAACCATTTTTAAGTTCAGTAGTGTTAAATACATTTACACCGTTTTGCAATCAATCTCTAGAACTCTTCATCTTGCAAAACTGAACTCTGTATCCATTAAAAAACAAATTCCCACTCTCCTCTTCCCCCATCCCCTGGCAGTGACTTGTCTACTTTCTGTCTCTGTAAACTTGACTACTCTGGGTATCGCATATAAACGGAATCATATAGTGTTTGTCTTTTTGCGACTGGCTTATTTTACTTAGCATAATATCCTCAGGGTTCATCCATGTTGTAGCATATGTGAACATTTCCTTCCACTTTAAGGCTGAATACTATTCCATTGTATGGATTGAGCACATTTTGCTTATCCGTTCATTTGTCAGTGGATACCTGGGTTGCTTCCTCCTTTTGGCCGTTGTGAAGAGTGCTACTATGAGGTGAATTCTTAATACCCAGTTATGCACGTCTCTAAATAAAATACCCGTCTCCAACTCTGTTGTACATGGTTAGGGTAACCTGGCTGCGTGGATCCAGCAAGTCCAGCAAGTGGCATCAGAGGGAAAGGAGACACTGGGGAGGGGCTGCCTGGGGCTGGATGCTTTGCTTCGGGGAGAGTGAGGCCACAAACACAACCAAGACTGGAGATGAAGTTGCAGCCAAACTTCTGCATATTTTTTACCAAACGACACAAGTTATTTGTCAGAGACTAATGGGCTCGTTCCAGCTGGACTAGAAAGGCTGTCTGAGGTGGTAATAAAGAGGAAGAGATGTCAAATATTAAAAGGCAACGAATTTCAATGGCTTTGCAGCAGAGAAGTCCATTAAATCAGAGCCCCGAGAAAGGCTGTGCAGCCAAATAATTTTTTTCAGAGCTCACGTAAGAACCCAGCTAGGTGATAAATGCTCTCAAGTCCATTGGTGTTTATGACACACATTTGATAAAGGACCTGAAAAAATTATAAACTCAGAGCAGTTGTGAAATATACTGAGAAAGCCCAGCGAAGACCGTGTCACGCACGCCCAGAGGATAATTCATCCGGGGGCAGGAGCCTGACGCGTGCCGACACCGACACTGCGGGGACAAATGGCGGCTTTACACAAACAAAGCCTCCTGCTGCTGCTACCCAGCCAGGTCACAGCTGGTCTGGAGGCTGAGCTCCCACGCTGGATGCTGCCCTTCCTCTCCCTCTCCCCCATCCAGCAGATATACTCCTCTCCCCCGTCTCCTTGGGCTCAGAATCAGCCAGCTGGGATCCAGCTTCTAGTAAGACAGAATAAAACCACCTGTGGGCCACACACCCAGCCTGAGTCAGAGGGACGAGCCTTCTACTGGGAAGTCACTGAGTCCCAGCCCCACCACTCTGTGGGAAAACCCTCCCAGGAAATGGAGTTCTCCAGAGAAGGGAAACGTGAAAGATTCAGGTTTCTTGCCTCTGACAGAGCCCTAAGAACAATCACCGCTTCTCACCAGCCTGCCTTTTCCAAGTTGTCCAACGCTAGGTGACAGACTTATTTCTCAAACATTGAAACTTGGCACCCAAGATCTTTTCTGTTCCTATAGCCCCCGCCCCAGGGCTGCACATCAGTGGGAGCTTGCAAAGAATATGCTGGGCAGAATG
Source organism: Vicugna pacos (assembly GCF_048564905.1). Lineage (NCBI taxonomy): Eukaryota > Metazoa > Chordata > Mammalia > Artiodactyla > Camelidae > Vicugna > Vicugna pacos. The sequence goes on from NC_133001.1 coordinate 45,292,815, forward strand.
AAGATTACCTTCCAGTTAGAACATTCTCATGTCCTCCAAGATGACATAAACGTAATTTTGAAATTTTCTCCTTAAAATTATTTGAAACCCTCCGAAAACTAACAGAAACATCACCTTCTCTTCCTCTGTGTCTTAGGTCCAAAGACTGACCAGAGGCAGATGCCAGCCTGGGCATGGGGCAGATGACCAGGAGACCTAGATCAAGCCATAGAATCACCATGACAGCCCTGTGACCTTGAGGAAGAGCTCTTTCCTCATCTAGAGGCTACTCAAGCAAGGAATGTTGAGTCCCTCATTCCTAAACTCCTTCCCAGTGGCTGTCAGAGCCTTCTAGGAATTACTTTTAACCTTTGTTCATAGCCTCACTTCTATTCATGTCCCCACACATCCCTCAACCCTTTTTCTAAGTTCATGCCCACTATGTCCTCCTGTTCCTTCACTTTCATTATTTCTCTTTCAGCCCCTTTGGCCAAGTTTCCCCTAACACTTTTTTTAGGGTCTCATCCATCCCTTAAGCCTCAGCTTAAATTCCATCCTGTAAGAATTCTTATGAAGTTCCCTGATCACAGACCTCCCCTGTGGTCCCCTGAGACTTTGTTGGTGCCTCAATTGCAGTAGACACCCCTGGCTGCCTAATTCCAGAAGAATGTCTGTCTGTCTGTCTCCTTTCTAGGCTGTGATCTCCTGGAGGGCTCGTCTCTCTGGCCCCTGAACACCTGGTACCATGATTTGCACAAAAAGTTCCTTTCTGATTGGAATTCTGGGTGAGTTACAGACCAGATGCAGACATGTTCTGAGTGGTAAGAATAACTTCCCCAAAGTATGACCCAGAAGAACCATTTGAAATGTCACAGTTGTGTGGAGTCAGATGGAAAGAATGTGAAAACAAAGCCCCTTCTAACTTCAGGATATACCAGTGTTAATAATAACTTTGTATGGCATCTACAGCCGCTAAGCATGGTTACATCCACTAGGTCCTCCCTGGGGAGGGATTTATCTATTCTGTTCAGCTCCAATGGCTTTGAAGAGCCTTAAAGGGCTCTCTTGGGAAAGACTGACCACCCCAACAGCTCCGCTGAGCCCAGGTGCAGCCTGGAGCCCTCAAGGCAACTCTGCAAAACTGGGGCCTTCACACACAGGGGCCAGAGAGAGGTGGCCCTCTCAGCTTTCCAGGGTCCCAGTGGCCTGGATGGTAAGACCTGCTCACACGTAGGCCAACAGCTGGCTGCTTTCACTGACAGCTCTCACCTTGAGGCCTTGGGGTAGGAGTCCAAGGGGATGGGCTTTTGTTTGGGGAGGGATGAGGGAGGCCAGGGGGCAGAGTGTTAGAACCCCAGTGGCCAGAGTTGGTCACTGTAGAAGTGGGAGCAGATCTTTGGATGAGCAGGGAAGGCCACTAGGCAAACCGTGAGGCTGCAGTTGGAGGGAAATACCTGGGTAGGTCGACACTGGCAGCCCCAGTAAAGAAGGCTCCATCTCCTGCTTTGAAGATGGAAGTCAAGGGGGCAATGGGAATACTCTGAGCAGGAGAGGATGAAAATGTCCCGGCATTGCAGGGATGTGGGTGTCCTGGAGAAGGCCAGGGCTTAGGAGAGTTGGGTGGGAAATGAGGTCAAGACCAGTGTGTGGGGAGCTCTGCAAGGAGCTGGGACTCTATGGTAATGTGCTGCAGTGGGGAGGGCCAATGGGCAGTGAATTAAGTATCCAGGTGAGTCAAGTCAGGACCCTGAGGGTGGGGTTCACAAGGGGCCAGTGGGAGCCCAAGGCAGATGAGCTGGGAGCAGCCAGGGGCTGAGGGATTTGGAGGGAAGGTAGCTCTCCAGTCCCTCTGTGAGGCAGGAGCCTCCTCCAGGAGCTAGAACTTGGCACCAGGGAGGCAGGTGCCCTGAGGGGTCTTGGTCCTGAGAACTAGGTGAGGATGAGACTGTGTCTGGCCTCAAGGACAGAGTTGAATCTGATGTTTGGGGTGGAGATGAGGAGCCCTCTCCTCCCTCTGTGCTCTCATAATGCTTGGTGCCTCCGTGAACTATGCTCTGCTTATAGTGTATTTATAGACACTGCTTCTTGTCCATCAGGAGGTAGATTCTTGGAAGTTGGGGTGGTTCTTGGCTACAGGGACTAGAGTCAAGAGGCCAGGACAGATAGCTGGGGCCAAGTGAGATAAGCAAGTTCAGCACCTCAGAGAGTTCTAGGTGCTCAGGGGTCAGGGCAGAAAGCAGGGAGGTTGGGGTGCACTGGAGCAGGAGACTAAGTCCACAGCTGAATGAGGTTGAAGTGTGAATATCCCCTTTTGGAGGCAGACTCTGGGAATGGCAGACACCTTGTGTCTGTTTGGCCCACTTGTTTATCCATTAAATAGATATTGTTTGTCTCCTGTGTGCTGGGCACTGGGTGGGGTCCAAGGACACACACGGATGCAGAAGTCTGCAGACCTGGGGAGCTCACTGTTTAACAGGGGACACACTAAATAACTGTGATGCTGAGTGAAAGCTTTAACGGGGCAAGCACTGGGCAGAGGAAGGGTGGCTGGCTCTGCTCCCTGGAGAGCAGGGAGGCTTCCACTGGACTGGAGATGATTAAGGGAACACTAGAAAGATAAGTAGGGGCTCACCAGGTGGGCTGGAGGGGCAACATGTGAACCACGAGGACACGTATGTGTGTGTGTGTGTGTGTGTGTGTGTGTTGTGTATAAGTATGTGGGCATGAGTGTATGGCATGTGTGTGCATATGATGTGTGTATGTATGTGTACGAGCACATGTGTGTGTGAATGAGTGTGTCTGAGCATGATGTGAGAGGCAGGCCTGTATCCGGCTGTGAAAGAGATAAATCCTCCTGCGATCTTTATCCCACAGGAGATTGGGTAGTACTGGTGGATTTAATGAGTCAGTTTTGTCTCTTATACTCAAAAAGGCTGCTCAGAGTCAACTGTGAGTGGTCTCACCCCACACACGTGGGCCCCCCGTCACACGACACCTTGGCCCCCATCACCCCTTCCCCTGGCCTTTTGCACCCAATCCCCTTCTTCCGGATTGCCCCTCTACTCTTCCAACCCATTCTGATGATCTTCCTCTGAATTCCCCAGGTACACAGGTAACCAGCCCAAGCACATTTGTCAGGTACCTTCAAGGTACAGGGTATTGGGCTGAGAGCTGGTGGCGGAGGGGAGCTGCAGAGGAGAAGGGGCAATAGATGAGCAGGATAGTCCCCGGCCCAGGGGAGAGGGCGGCTCAGTGGGGACACAAGGCACCCAAGGTGAGAAGCTGGATGAGAGCTACGTGAGCAGTGGTGATGCTGAAGGCCGACTGAGGAGGGAGAGAGGGGCGGCCTGGGGATGACCGGGAATTGCAGGGGGTGGAGAGAGATATAAAGAAAAGGGGAAACGCAGTCCTCCTCCACGTGCTTTAGCAAAAGCCAGTATTTCCCAAGAATTCTGAGTGCCACGGTCCCAGCAAATAAATCAATAGTTTAAAAGGATTTGTGAGAATTAGTGAACCGGAGCTGGGAGTACAATCAGTTCAGTTACCCAGGTAAAGAAGGAAATGAAACGGAAACCTCAGATGCCGGGGGCTAATGGCAGCTCAGAGCTCTGTGAATCACATCACAGAAGAGAATTCACAGCCCGAGAGGACTTGGGGTGAGGAGGCAGGGGAGGAGCGATCGCGCGCACGCATGTGTGTTTTGTGGGGGTGGGGACAGCTCTCTGCCCCACTTCTGCCTTCTGTAGTCTTCTTGGAAGGGGAGTCTCTCCATGGCTGTCTGCCCCCCAGGTCTCCATCTGTGCTCACCCTTCCCAATGGCCTGGCCGGGTCAGGTCTGGGCAACACGTTGTCTCTTGTTATTTCAGGGGAGGCGAAGGCCCAGGCATCATTTCAGTTTCTCCTGTTGCTAATGGTCTTTAGTCGCCACCATCATTCCAGGAAAATCAGAAAATGAGCATAAAAGAAGAAAGTGGGGCAGTGCCCTCCAGGCAGTCAGGCAGCCCAGGAGACACTGTGCCCCGGGGAGGAGCCAGCCCCTGGTGATGCTTCAGGTGGGCCCACTCTCGGTGCCCTGTCTACCAGCCACTTGTCCGACACACCTGACCATCACACTGGCTGGTGGGGTGCTGGGTGCATGCGAGCCCACGGACGAGGCACCTCGGCCTGGTCCCAGGAGGTCCCTCCAAGGGTCCCCAGGTGAACCCTCTTGACATTCCCTTCAACCCCACCTCCTGTCTGCCAGTTCAGGCTTCTCCCCTGTCAATCCCTCCCTCTTCAGTGCATGCCATTTGCCTGCTGAATTCTGCCTCTGGTTAGACTGTGAGCTCTGGCTGGGCAGAGATGCTGCCTTTTATTCCCGGAATTCCCAGAGCCTGGTTCCGGCTCTGGAACCCACAGGAGTGGTCCTGGGGCGGCTCACACACACTGGCTCCAAGCAGCGACATACACTGCAAAGACCCAGATGCAGGAAGGGCAGGCCTATTTGGGCTCGTGTGCTCCCTGACCTTCTGGGTTGATTTCCCTGACACGGGACCTTTCACACTATTATTTCAGCTGAGCTGCCAGCTTTAATGATATCCCTCTCCGCGCGATCACTTCCCCACAGGTATTTAGCCTGACAGTCTATTTTTCTTGAGAAGCTGAACCTATTAGAGTCTATAATAAAGCCGGAGTACTGTTTTTACAAACTCTTATTGGAAGTAATTACCCAAGAGGGGCTGTCCTGCGAGGGCAGGAAAGGGCCTGTGTCTCGGCTGCAGCCCTGGGTTCTGGGTCCTCCCTGCTCTAGAAGGGCTGGACACAGGGGCTGGGCATCCCTGGGAACCTGCCACTGTGCTCAGAGACTGGCTGAGCATGGCCACATGGGGCGGCTCTGTCCCCGGCACGGCACAAAAGCGAAGAAGCCCAGCCCCTGCCCAGTCTCCCCCATGGGCTGTGTCCAGCACGGATCAGCCTACTCAGACGGAGCCCTGCCACGCGCAGGTAGGGAGGAGACCAAAGCGAGCCCGCTGTCCTGCTTTCCGTCCTTACGAGCTTTCTTGGCATTAGGTGCAGCTGCACACAGGCTGGGGGGGTGATGGCTGTGAAGGGAAGTGAAGGGTGTGGGGTGGCCGTGGAGGGGCAGCACGCAGGCTGCTTCTTGCACAGGCGGCTCCCTTCGTCAGCACTACTCTCTCCTCTTCCTCTTGCAGGACCTGTCTATTTGTCCCATAAGACCAGGTTCAGATGCCGTCCCTGGACTCAAAGCACTGGGCTTGCCAGAGTGCCGAGGTTATTTTCTCACTGTCAGGCCCTTGGACTGTGGGTGCCCAAGGGCCAGGACCCTTGGGGCGAGTGTTGCCGCTGGTGGGTGGAGGTGAGGGGGACACAGTGGGATAGGAAGGTCTGGTGGAGGTTAACTACAGCCCCGATCCCAGGGGGAAGCATCCAGGCCCTGGGGCAGGCTGGGAAGAAGGCTTTCCCCAGCACAGCTGCCCTGCACTTGGCAGGGGCGGCGGGGGGTGGGTGTCTGTCTGCAAATCAAGCCATAGAGTTCCCTGAAGCTGCAGGAATGACCCCACGTGTCCCAGCAAAGGTGCATCCAGGGCAGGAGTGGGCTGGCTGCCATCAGAAGCCTCTCCCTCAGCTCCCACCTGCTCCCCTCTGCCTTCTGAAGGTTCTGAAACCAACACTTCCCTCCTTTCTTGGCCTCTGCAGGCCAAAGTACGGCCATGCCTGTCTCCTGTTAGCAAGACCTGTATTGTCCACCCTGAGCAGCGTCTGTTAATGCGGTGCATCTGCACAGCAGGAGGAGACAGGAATTTCCCATTTCCCTGCAGGTGCTGAGGAGGAGAACAGAGTGGATTTTGATCACTGCTCAGAAAAGCTCTCGAAAGCAGAGCCTGGGTCTGACCAGCTTCTGTACCCCAGAGCCCAGCAGAGCTTCTGACCTTGAACAGGTTTCAGGTAAGGTTTGAACGAGTGACAGAGGGAATTAATAGTTGCTGGATCAGAGAAGGTGTCATGGAAGAGGAGGCACTGAGCTGGGTCTTGAATGGACAGGAATTGAGCCAACAAATCCTGAGTCCTTCTGTGGAGGAAGGGCTGCCCTCAGAGTGTGTGGCACAAGCAAAGGAACAGAAGTAGGAAGGCGCATGGAGGGACAAGGGCCCTAAGGAGCCTGGGGCTGTGGGCCCGGTGGACGGGTGGATCCAGCAGGAAGAGTGAGACGCTGCAGGACTCTGGGTCCGATGGCACTGAGTACAAGTGCAGTGGGCAGTCCCAGATCTCCAGCATCCTTCTTCCCCCAGACAGCACCCACCAGGGAAAGAAAACCCCTGCAAGCCCCAGCGCCTGGCTCTCTCCCAGCCTGGAGGAAGGAGAAGAGAGGGAGGGGGGCAGGGCTGGGCTGGCTCTCTCTGAAACAAGCTGTCTTCCCCTTGCAAGCACCCACTTCCCAGGCACCTGGCAATGGTGGAATCATCAGCCTGGAAGTTATTTTGAAGGAGGAAGGACCATGCATCTCGGATCCTGGGCCCACCCTGCAGCACTCGCTGCTCCTGGGGGCTGACTGGGGGCCGGGGTGGAGTCCAGGGTGACCTGGGTCGCAGGGCCAGGAGAAGCAGCCAGGCCTCTAGACGCTCTGGTCCTACATGATGACTCTGCAGAGAGATGGTGATGATGATGAAGGCTCCTTTATCAAGAGCCGACTGTGTGCTGGCGTGGCCCTTCACGTACCTCGCGGCACTTGTTTTGAGTGTCACGGGTGTCTCGCACATGTGAGGAAGGTGAGGTGAGGTGCCCAGTGTCTGCAGCTGGAGGCTGAGGCTGGTGTGATCTGACATGGGCCTGCCCTGTCTAAGGCATCAGTTCTCAACCTTGGCCTGTGCATCAGACTCAGCTGGAAGCTTCAAAAAAATATTTATGCCTGGGCCCCACCCCTAGAGTTTCTATTCAATAAGTGTGTGTGTGATCTAGGCACCAGGATTTTTAAAAGCTCCCCAGGAAATTTTAATGTTCAGTTAAGTTTGAGGCCCTCTGTCCTCCTGCCCCAGTGCTGTTGTTGTTTTTGCCTTTTGGTTCTCATTCCTGAAGTGTTCAGATCTGCACTCAGAACTCAAAGAAATCTAGTGAAAAAAATAAAATAAAATTAAGGAACGACAGCTCCAAGAGCCAGCAATTTATGCAAATGAATGCAAATAAACACACACTTCCATACATATGTTTATGCAAATATTCTTGTGGTCCTTGCAAATCACTCACCCGCCTCCAAACAGCTGCCTATGATTTCTTGGTGAGAACCGTGGGCAGGGTGCTCCTGTTAATGGCAGGTGGTATCACGACCTCCCAGCACAGATCTCTCTATTAGAAAACTCATCCCAGAAGTCCCCCAGGGAACCACTCACCCAGCCTAGCTCAGTGCACCGGTCTCTCAGGCTTCGGGGCTCACTCAAGGCCACAGGCCAGGAAGGGATCAGGAACAGCTGCCTGGTGGGTGATTCAAGGCTACCAGAGCCGTGGGCAGAGAGAGTGGGGGCCTGGCAACTGCTGGGGGCCTGATAGCTGCAGGAGGACAGCTCTGATGGCCGAGGGCTCTAGGTAGACCGTGCCAGTCTGGGTGGGCTAGCGTGTGGCTGGGCACTCAACCCCACTCAGTCAGGGGTGTCCCATGTGTGCTGTCTGCCCGACCAGGCCCTACAGCTCGTTTACATAAACCCAGTGGGAGACACGGAACTTCCGAAGACAACTTGCCGGGCCAAGAACAGAGACTGGTACCCCCATCCACATCCCCTCAATGAATGCTAACTGTGCCTCCAGCACTAGTTTGCAACCCCTTCTCCCAGGCCTCAGAGACTTCAGTCTCCCTTGCTTTGCTGCCTCAAGGAGGAGCCAGTTCTGCAACCCGCTGGCTCTGTTTCCCTGAGAAGGCCTGAGTGAAACTGAAACCTCAGTGCTTCTTCCTGCAGGCTCAACATTTACCGAGCCGGGGACACTCCCCTCAGCCAGTGGCTGCCTGGGGTGGAGGGAGTTCCCCCAAGGGGGGCTGGGATGTGACCCTGGAGATCCACCTGAGAACCAGGCTCTGGCGTTTTGGGACTTGAGCTCAGCCTGCTGTGCACAGCCCTGGAAAGGTCACACTCAAGTTCTTATTTCTCTCACCCAGGAAGTGGAGGCCATGGCTATTTGGGAGGCTTTGGGAAGCCAGAATGTGAGCTCCATGAGGGTTCTGTTTGTTATGCATAATAGGCTGTCACTCCATTTCTGTTGGCTGACCCAGTGAGCCTTTCCCCCACAGCACCCATGCCTCGTGATCTTCCCCAGCTGTCCCTGTGACTTGTGCAGGGCTTTGGATGGGGAGGCGTGGCCTGTCCTCACAACAGTGCTCATGTCGGGGAGGGCAGCTGTAGACAGTGTCCCTCAGGGACCCAATGCACAGCCCATGTCTGTGACAGCCTCCCCAGCTGAAAGGCCAATTCACCTGAGCACAGCTCTCACGCTGGGTGGTGCTGGCGGTGGGGAGGTGCAACCCCTTCAGGCTGTGATGGAAGCTCAGCGACTGGTTCAGGCGGATGCGAGAAGTCAATTCAGGTAGGGTTCTGTCTTAATAAAGAGCTCTTACAACGACCTTCCCAGCAAGTACAAAAATCTCTGAGCCTCTGGTGACAACCCACCCATCCAAGCCCCTACGTGCCCTGGGAGTCCAGTAGCAATGAGAAGTATGCCATGTGGTGTTGCGAGATAGAGCTTAGCCTCAAAGCCCATCCTCCCTCCACTTGCTGCCCTCAGGGTTCACTCTTAATTCTTGTTGGCCCAACTCTGCAAGAAGAAAAAGAGCTTTCACACTTGGAAAAATCTCTGCTAGAGTACCAACTGGCTCCAACTCAGCTACCAGCCTCCCCAGAGTTGCTGCCTGGGCACCTAAGAGAGGGCCTCCCATCCCTGGAAAGTGGTATCTCCTGCTGCCTGCTTCACTCTTGGTGGCTCAAATTGAGCTTTTAAAGAGCGATTTTATTCTTTAATTATTTCAGGCTAACCCTTCACCTCCTCAGCTTTTCTGGGCTGTTTGGGAGATTCCTTGTGGCTCCCATCACTCAGCAGCTGTGTGATAAGGGACAAACGAGATAAAGCCATCTCCTTGGAAGGAAAGGGGGTGTGATTAGTCCCAGAGCCTCAAGGCTGGCTGGCTGCGGGCCTGGCCAGTAAGTCTGAGTCTGTTCCATGGCAGGCTGTGGTCCTGAGGGACCAGCCTTCACCCATGTACTGATTTGGGGCAGGCCAGCCATGGACGAGTGGAGTGCTTCCCTCTTCTTTGTTGAAAATTGGCTGGAATGGTCAGAGGTGAAGGGAGGGCACACAGCATAAGTTTCTGTGGTCAACCTGATCCACCAAACTAACAGGAAACTAAATCAAGACTGTTAGGAAGCATCCTTTCATTCCCTTCCCCCGGCTCTGGATACAGACGTGCTGTAGGGCCATCTCACTCAGGACCCAGGGACCCAGAGTGGGTCACCTAGAGTCTAGAGTTGAGAGGGTAGAACCAGTCCAGAGCTCATGACCTAGAACAAAATTAGAATTTACATCTAGAGCCCTAGAGTTTAAAATTTAGAACTTCAAGCCCCAGCCAGTGTTTGACACAGAGGCTAGATTCCTGATTTAAAAACCTGGAGCTCAGATAAATGGACCCAGTTCTGAGAACTCTCCCAGCTCCAATGTGCTAGAAATTTCCCTTTGCTGCCTTCAGCCCTCTGATTGGCACCTGACAGTGTGTGGAGTATTAATTATGGTCAGAGCTTTTCAACATCAATAAAAAGCCTTTTAAACCATTCCGATGGGAGGTGATTAACTCTATTAAGTGGCATTATGGATCTTCCTATCTGTTGCTTTCATAAACATAGTTGTAGGCGGAATGTTTTATTATGGGCATAAAAATGTCCCACATTACAATGCATAAGCACATATTGATGTTATATTTCTTTACTGTGCTGCACTCCCCAGTCCCTAACCACTCCGAAAAGAAACTACACGTCTTAATAATTTATGCTCCAAGTTTTAACCAGGATTATCAATGGCAGCTTTTGAGCTTTCTCTTTTGGCAACACAATAGATCATAGTAAAAATGCACCGACAAGCGATGTGTCCGTTTGATTTTTTCCACCTGAATCAGCAGCCCAAACTCCAGACACAGCAGTTTAGGGCAAGCAGCACGCTGAAGAATTTAAGTCTAAGCATTTAATCTGTTCTTTCCATAAATTTCTGCTGCTTGTGCTTTATAATGTTTCTACCAGAGGAAGTTTATTTATATCGCAGATTTTCAGCATCAGCACATTGAAAACACAACGGCGATCGCTCAGTCAATAGCTTACAGCCATGTATAATATCACTCCGGAAATCAAAAGCCCATTTGAAGAAAAGAAGGCTCAGATTAAAGTCACTTTAAGACATCAATAACTTGGAACTGGCTGAAGAGAAGTTATAAATATCCAGCCTGCGCATATGCAAATACGCGCTTGCAGACGCGCCACCGCCGCACGCCGGGGAACCTCCTGGTCCTTCCCTCCGGGTCCCTCCCTCCCTGGCGGCACGTGCGCGCGGGGGGCGGGCCCGGGCTACGTCACTGGGGGCGGGTCCTCCCCCTCCCGAGAGCCGCGGGCCCAGCCCCGCGCGGGCACCTGCTCCCCAGCCGTGAGCCTCTGCCTCTGGGTGTTGGGCAGGGCTTTAAGGCCGGCAAGGAGTTTCGAGCATCTAACATTAAAACCTAACGGAACAAACTAGCGCCTTTCTGGGTTGTTTACCACGTATCAGGTGCTGGGCCAAGGGGGACTTTACATCCGCCGCCCTCAGCCATCTTTCTGACTCTTAAGTCTTATATACCCAATGGCCACCCGCTGTCGCCTTCTTTGGGGTGGGGGCAGGGGAGGCAGCACCTGCACTTTGAAAAGCCAACACGGTGTGTGCTTCCTGCCACGCCGCTGAGATCCACAGATTACACTATCTCCTTTTATTCTCTCAGCAACTCTATGACTGAAGGTCCCCATTTTGCAGATGAGGAAAATGAGGCTCAGAGAGGGTAACTTGTCCCTGGCCACAGAGTGGCAGAAGCAAGATCTGAATCAAACTCTGCTTAATTCGAAGCCCTGCTTTTATAACTTCAAGTTATTATATTTGGCTTCTTCCTGCTTGCCCTAGCCGCCTTTTTCAGAGCAGGTCAGGGCCAGCCCAGGAGCCTAGGGGGATTTAGGGGTCACTTGGGAAGGTGAGCCCCAGGGTCCAAGGAGCATCATAAACGGTCGCAATGTAGATAGAGGAGGGGGACGTGGATGGTCAGGGCTGGGTGGAGCTGGCTGGGGAGGCCAGCTGCAGGGCTGGCTGGTGGGGCCTGCTGGGTGAGTTCCTTGGGAAGGACCCGAGGCTGGACAGGAGGAGCCAAGGCAAAGCCCAAGCCGTGGATCTGGGAGAGCGGGGAGGGGCCTGGGCTCCGGACTTGAGGTGGGGCGGGGACCGCAGACCTTCAGGAAAGGAGGGAAGGCAGAGTGGATTCATTGGGAGGGGCTGGGACCCCAGGTGGGGCTGGTGAACTCAGTGGCCACAGACTGGAAGCTACCCCACCCCTGGGCAACTCTACGAATGGCCAAGGGCTTAAATGGCCAAAGCCCCTAAGGTTACAACCACCCCTCAGGGGAAGGAGGAACTCTGCTCAGGAGCGTGCTGTGATCCTGCACAGGGCTAGGATCCAAGAGAGAGTGAGTTACCTCTGGTCAGTGGGCAATAATAAGATAATAAGGTTAAACCCTGCAAAAGTGGGACAAGACAAAATGTGACAAAGGACAGAACATTTCAATTAAGTTATATAAAATCAAAGAGGATGACTGAAAAAGGACAGCTTTCTTCAGCATGACTTTTGCCTTAAAGACACCCTAACTCTGTAGCCACCTCGATGCCCTTGCTCAAGCTATCCCATCCCCCAGACTCCCATCCTGTGTCCACAGCACTGTGGTAAGATTTATGCTTCACTACTGTGGGCAGAATGGATCACTTTCAGCTACAGTCATTCATTCATTCACTTATTCTATTCACTCATGCATTCAACAGATACGATTGTTGCAGGCACTGGGGATACAGCAATAAACGAAACAGAACCAAAGCCCTACCCTTGTGGAGTATGCATCCTGGAGGATGTTTGGTGACGTCCCTGGCCCTTCTTCTCAAGGGCAGATGGGGTTCAGCATGCTCATGAGGGCTGGGCAGCACAGTCACGCAGAGAGGCATCCTCACTCATGCATTGGCTGCAGTTGGTCCCAGAGCTCCCAGCAAATAGCTTTTCAGAGCCTAAAGCCACAATGACTCATCATCTCTCTGCCCTTCTTCCTAGCTAGCTGGGGAGGTTGTTCATTTTTTTTTTTTTTTTGAGATCCTTCCCAGGCCAAGGGTTAGTGTGTGTGTGTGTCTCTACTCTCGGATGGGTAAGACCACACCCTTCCAGAGAAGTGACCTACTCTGGGGAGGGGGATTATACACCATGTTCCCCTCTCTCCTGCTCCAATGCCAGGAGGGCTCCAAGCCCAACTCCAACTATAGCCTCTGATGAAGGCAGATGGAGGCTGTGCACACACGTGCAGGTGCCCCTGTACAGTTGGTGCCTTCTCAGGAGGGTCTCCTGGATGTATGGAGCGTTCAGAGCTTGGGCTTCTCTCCTTCCTACCAACTGACCAGGATAGAGGCTGGCTGGATGCCCCTGATCATTCCCAGCTCTCATTCTGGCCCTGACACTACCTGCTACCAGGGGAAGCGCTGGATTCCCAGTGGGCTGGAGCCTCAAGGGTTGGGGGCTGGAGGACAGTAACTTGAATCCCTCTCTCCTTGTTGGCTGCTAGAACCAGCTCTTGGGATGCAAGACTCCCATTTCCTGGAATTCTCTGCCCTTCTGGGAACTCTCTGGCAGGCCCGTACATACTCTGTTTTCTACACTTCCTCAGGAGGGTCCTCTGGTTTCTGTTTGGTGGTCACAAGGGGTCTGGGGATGGTGGCTGTGAAGCCCTGATGAGGCCACACCTGACTTTCCCCCAGGAGGACAAGCTGTTGCAGCTCGGGTGGAAGCACCTGCGTGAATCAGAAGAGACGGGCCAGTGTTGGCTGAGGGGAGGGGGGAGCTGGGGCTTACCACAGCCACACCTTGGGTAGCTGGAAAGGGCAGCAGTCACGAGTGACAGCTGAGGGAGATTAGTGAGAAATGAGGACTACTGAAGGGTTTGGACTCATGTGCTTAGAAGAGCGCCTTCTATGGGTAAGGGGAGGTAATACCCTCTGTGAGTCACTAATGGGCTGCTTGGGTTGCACACTGCACACCTCCAGGGGACGCCATTCACTTCGCATCACCATAGATTTCTTTAGTTATTGTGACAGTTTTCTGGTAGGTGGCAGGCAAGGGTCTTGAGAAAAGGGTATCTTAAAATTTCACATAAAGTTGCTAAATTGGCTGGTGGCGGGGGTGTTCTAAAGTCATTCACAGTCGAGTGGGGGAGACAGACATGAAAATAGACCATCAAGATGCTCGCTGGAGAGACGGGTGAGTGAAGTCTGCGCGTGCTGGGGTTAGCTGAGGAGAGGAGCTGATCTTCCTGTGTTCCTCCGTTTCTGGCCGAGGCTGGTGCCTCAGAGTTCTGGCTTGAGAACCGGGGGTTTATAGCAACCCTGGCCTCATAGGAGGTCTGGGTCTGGGGACAGCCTTGCTCCCAGACCCACTGATTGTCCGCCCAGACTTTACTGCCACAGGTGGGGCCACGGGGCTGCGGCTCCAGCTCTGAGAGGCCCCAGTCCCTTTCCTCTGCCTTAGAATGTAAATATTGCTTCCTCTCACTCCGCGTTCAATTCTGCCGTGGGAAAGGCAGGCGAACACAAAATAAATAACCAGAAGACCTCTGTGCGCCAGGCTCCCTTGGCTCCGCGGTGATTCCTGACTGGCTCATAATTCACCTCCCACATCCCACCACGAGGCTGGCCCGCAGTTCCTGAGGTGGTCCTCCGGGCTGGCCCACCGTGCCTGCTTCTGTGCTTGTTTCAGCTCAGGGAAAACCGAGCCCCTAGCCGCTGTCTGTCGAGGGGACACGGTGGCCTGTGCTGAGAACATGGGGGGACATTTGTGAGCTTTGTGGGGGTGTCCGAGTCAGGCTGCCCTCCCCCACCTCTGCTGCCTCCCCTCTAATCAGCCGTCAGTGGAGGTCAGACTCCCACACCCCCAGACTTAGCAACTTGAGCTGACGGGGGCGTTTTCCCCACTTTGGTGACCAGGGTGAGGGGTGATTTCTGAAAGGGAGGGACTTTCGTCATAGACCCTGGAAGCTGAGGCTGGGTTAGGCTCTGGTGCCACAGGCTGCAGAGCCGTGGAGGACAGAGCTCCCCCCCACCATGCTGGCCTTTGTGAGGGAGTGTGGGGCCCTCGGTGGGAGTAAGTGGGGTGGAGGGAAAGGGGGGAGGGGAGGAGGGGCCAAGTGTGGGGCCTCAGAGGGAGACTGCAAGCTCTGGTGATGCAGCCTCTGCAAACCTCCGCAGGGCCCCTCGTGGGCCTTTCTCCTCAGGGGCCTGCTGCTGGTCCCTGAGGGCTTCTGCCAGGCAGCTGAGAGGCCAGGGGAAAATACGTATCTTCAGCCTCTCCGCTCCTGCACCCACCAGAATCTGGAAGGCTCCTCGGCAGCAGGACACCCAGGTGACCATCCAGCTCAGGTGAGGCTGATCTGGCCAGGATGGGGCCAACTCCTCCCCTGTGTTCCAGGGGAGCCCTGGGCTCAGGGGAACAGAGGATGCCAGCCAGGCCTGCAGCTCAGTCCTCGAGGCCTCACAGAGTCCCAAGCTCCCTCCCAGAGAGGGCCAGTGACTTTCTCCTGCTCTGCTGAGCTCCTTCAAAGATATCAGAAAATGGTTAATCTTCCTTCTGTTCAGAAATGCAGAGTAATTTGCCCGAATGGGGATTTCTGCATATTTATACTAATGTATGTGTTTAAAGCTTATGAGACAGAGAATTGCTGAGAGATGTCCATTAGCAATATATACAGACTGCAATTATTTCTTTATGGTATGTGGTTTGACTGCAGAATATTTTATTTCAATGGAAGTAGCAGGCTTTGCCTACTGTGTTTTCTTATGTGCCCAAAGAAATCAATAAGAACAGAAAAGAAGTGAAAAGAAGCAAGAATAAAAGGAGTGTGACCTTTTAGGATTCTGGGAGCCTTGAATATGCTATTCCAGGAACTGCCTTCGTCCTCGGAATCTAAATGCTTGCACCCAAGTAGGGGGAATTCAGTACTTTTAAGAACATGGATGAGGACTTGAGAACCTTCCTCAGGATGGAGGTGAAACTCTCAATTCATTTGTCCCCGGAGGAGCCAGCAGGGGTGCCCCGTCAGAGACAAGCAGGAAGGGAATGAGGGGTGTCCTCAGAGGACCCCACTCCTGTCCTCCAGCTGCTTGTGCCCCATTTCCATCCCAGGGACAGAAGCTAAGAAGGAAAGTAGGTTTGGATCTGAAACAAAATAAGCCTCAAAGCCTTAGGTTCACAAACCAAGGCTTTCTGGAATCTGCTTGGAATCTGGTAGAAACCCAACTTTTTTATGCAGGGGTAGGGAGGGAGGGAGAATGAGCAGGGCTGTTTCAGAACCAATGAGCTGAGACATCTGGCGTGTAGACCGGGAAGGGAAAGCCTCGTTGGGGAGTTGCCATCAGTGGGGGCCCAGCCTGGGAGAATGTGGCTGGGAAGGGACTCCTCTGAAGTCCCACCTCGTGCCCACCTCAGCTCCACCTCAACGCCCACCCCACCTCTCCTGGCCTCTCACATGATTGACTTTTCTATCTTGGTGCCAGAAGGTTTGAGGCAGACAAGTGCGGAGCAGGCCTCATAGACATATTGGACCCCTGTGCACTCTGGAAGTAGGCCTCAGTTACCAGCCCCTGGGAGGGTATCACTGAGCCCACGGTGGCCCCCAAGATGCAGAACTTTCTGGATAAGAAGGGCTAGATAAACCGGGCTAGATGGATGCAAATGGATGATTTCTGACTTTGTGCAACAGCAAACTGGTGTTGACTGTTTCTTGCCTTCTCCTGGGGCTGCAGGGCCTCCCGGTCCTTCCCCTCCTGCCCTCATATCCCTCTGTCCTCCCAGGCGGCCCCCGACACAGCCGGAGCATCTGGGCAGCGCCAGCCGGTCGCTCCCCACCTCCTTCCCACGGTGCCTGCCATCTCCTGGCCTCCACAAAGCCGGCTTTCATCTGCCGCCTCAACTTCCCCTCGGCGGGGAGGCACCATTCTTTTCCGGCCTCAAAATAGTCCCCTGAAGTCAGTGTTGACTTCTCACTGCCTTCTTGCACAGAAATCTTTTCCAAGAGGCGCCGGGGTCCAGAAGAGGGACAGATGGTCCCTTTCTTTTTATAACACGGCCAGTTTTTTGAAGTGAAGAGCTATAAACACAAGTTTTGCCTTCAGCAGATGTTCTGTGGGCACAACAAGTATCACTTTGTGCTCTTCAGCAACTGTGAGCGGCGTTAGCTGGGGAGGAGGCTGACGTTGGGCAGAACGTCGGTGTGTATTCAGGGAGCTCAGGGGCCGTGGCGTGATGGGCCCTGTTTGGTCTGAGCCAGACCTCGTGTTTCTGCTCAGCCTGTTCCAAGTCTTCACTTCCTTCCTTCCTTGCTCTTGTTCCCCGAGCCAGGGACCACCCAGCCCCAGATCCACCTGGAGTGGCCATTTGTGAAGGGCCGGCAGTCTAGCTATGTTCTGTGCGGCTCTCCCAGCTGATCCTGGGACCAAGCCTAAAGGCTGGATGCTCTTCAAGAGATCTGAGGTTCAGTTTGATCACTTTCTCCCTTGCATTATTTACCACAGGGTTGTCCAGTCCCCACGGCTGTACTGGACTGGGCTGATTTGGGCAAGAATGGACAGTCAGACATATCTGTTGAGCTCCCCAGGAGCTGAAGGCTGTGCTAAATGTCAACTGGAAGCCAATACCCAGAGCTCTACCCTGGTGGTTCCTTGTCCATTGGTGAGAGAGATAGGAGGTGTCCACAACTACTTCTAAATGGATGTGTTGCTATCTGGTAGATTTCAAAAATTTCATTCATTTTAAAGGGCATAAGCTCGATTAATAGACCTCATTAACTTCAAAGATGTATCATCTTTGCACAGAATTGGCTCTTTTGCAGGATGACAGGCTCCATTAACTTTACTGCGCTGGTAATACTTGGTATAAGGCGTGGGAGATGCAGCGACAGGAAGGAATCTGCCTAACTTTCCAGCTCCAGCAGCTTCCATGGTGGCCAGTGCCCTGTCTGCAGCTTCCTCAAAGGGCCCAAGGTCCCCCATGAATTTACTTTGAAAATTAGGCCCACCCATGCAGTCACTCACCCATCACTCAGCACTTCTGGGGATGAGGAAAGAACCCAAGAATCATCAGTTTATATTGAGAATATCAGACGCATGACTCTCGGAGGCGTAAGACAGCCCGTGTGGGACTTGCCCATCCTTAGCCCAAACATGCCTCATGACAATACAGGCTGCCACTGAAACATCAAGGTGTGGTGTGGTGGAAAAGGGATGGGCATCAGAGGCAGGCGGTTTTGATACTGACCCCCACTCCCGTTCTACGATGTATCCTTGGCGAACATCTCACCCAGGCCTTGATTTTCTACCTATGAATCTGCCTCACAGGCCAGCAGCAAGGATTACATAAATACAGAGTGAATAGATACTGAATATAAACGTCCATTCCCCACTCCAGGCCCTTCCCGGAAAACAAGGCTGCATCTACCAGCGTCACCCGCCAGCTCTCCTGGAACGGTGGTCCCTGACTCACAGCCCAAGACCACCCAGCAGGGCCAGCCTCATAGTCCGGGTTGGTGTCATTACTGTGAAGACTTGGGGGAGGACACACGTCTACTTCTCTGCCTTCTGGAACAAATGACATTAAATTAGGAATCCTGGAGCCACTGCCCACACCAAAAAAAACCTTGCCTCGTAAATAACTGTGGGTTAGTCTAAGAAGGTAACGAACATCTCCATGTAGAGGGAAGACCGAAAATACAGGAGTTATTTTTGGATCAATCAGAATTTCTGAAAGCTGCCTGTTCAAATGGCCAGATGGTCCAAGAGCCTTCAGAATCACCACATGGCGGTTCCTAAACTTAGGGGCCTCTGAGGCCCTAGGCAACAGGTTCTATTTGAGGTCTGAACGAGAGTAAGCCATCCTGCGCATGTGAACTGGGCCACTGTTTTGGTTCTCGAAGGGGCTCTGGACTCTAATGGACAAACGTGGCTGACCACCAAAGGTGTTCATGCTTCTAGGAAGGAGCTGGGCTCTTTAGATGCGCCTCAATATACCGAAATAACCACAATATGACTGTAGTTTTGAAAGGTACAGTTTGAAAAACAAAACCAGAAACCACCCAGTATCTGTAGAGACCTGGAGGGCGGAACTTTGCTCAGAAGAGTGCACTAAACAGGCACGTCCAGGACCAGCCCCCAGCCGTGGGGGTGACGGGGTGAGGCCTGGGGCCTGAGTTACAGAGCTTGCCTTTGTCATCTTTCCCTCTCCTTGCTGGACATTTCCTCCCCATCAAACCACACTCCCAGTGCCATCACTGACCTGGCCCATGTGGTGCCGTTGTGACTTGGCCCCCCTGTAGGTGTGTGGGTGTCTTGTCCTTCCTTGTCCTCCCACTCACGCCTTGTGGACCTGCCAGCGAGCACAGGGCTCCCGTGCGCTCTGCCGCTCTGATCACAGCGGCCTGGCGGTGTGTGCCCCACAGGCAGGGCCTGGAGAGGCACAGTGGTCAGGCCCAGTGCAGCCCAGGCAGCCCCCAGGCCTGTCTCCACGTGAGTTTCAGTCTGCAGGGAGAGGGAAGCTTCTAGGATGAAGAACCTCTAGCAGCAGATGAAGTAATTTTACGGGGCACCTAGGGGGTGAGGGGGTGTCACAGGGAATTTGCTACAGGTAGTTTCTTGTGGTGTCTTGGTGACACCTCTGAACCTCAGTTTCCCCACCTGAAACATGACCTTTAAGGTAACATCCTACTCTGATGTTCACTATTGTGGTGGGGGAGGGACCGGACGGTTGGGAAGGAGGGGGATGGAGTGTTGCTTAGGAGCGAAATCTCACTGACACAGGGGCAGGTGATGAGTTCTTAGGAAAACACAGCTGGGAGGTGGGGGCGGGGTGGGCTGAGCTGAGATACATCTAAGCCCTAGACTCAAAAGGAAATAATTTTGAAAACAGAGTGCAAAGGTTAACTTGCTGCTATGGCCTAGACTATGGGGCAGAAGGGCTCCGAAGTGAAGGGGGTGCGCCACAATCCTGATCCTGATGAGGAGGAGGAGGAGGCAGGAGACCCCAAAGAACCAGTATAGTGGACAGTAGGGCTTTTGTAAGATTTCTTTTTTCTTTTCTTTTAATTCAGAAGTTGGAGTGTGTGTGCTGTATGTGTATAAGTGTGTGTTTTACACAAATAAGTCATGCTTATTGTAGAAAAGTTAGACTATCTGCAGTGTGATGCTCTGGACCAAAGAGGTGACTGTCCCCTGTTGCCTGGTATCCCTTTAAGAGGCACATGGACAAGGTGAAGTGTGACCAGGGAGGACCCGAGCGTGGCAAAGGACTGAAGGATCCTACAGGATGAACTGCTGAGATCACTGGAGATATTTATAGAAAAGGAAATTTTGTCGCCATCACAAATCTGAAGGGCTGTCATGTAGAACAGGGGCTAGCTTTGCCCTGATGGCCCCAGAGGGCAGACCCACGGAAGTCACAGGAAGACAGCTCTTGACTGTTTTAACAGGATAAACCATCTAGCAATGGGTGGCCGCTGCTAAGTCCCCAGTGGTGGAGGGCAGATTCCTGCTTCCACTCGGTGGCTTCTGAGATCCCTCCCAGCATGAAAGTTCTATGGAAGTAAATAGTAAGCCCCAAACACAGATGAGTCTAATAATGGAAAACACAGTCAGTGCTCAGTTAACTGGGAGCAGAATGAGCGACTTGAAGATTAAAAAAAAATGACAATAACCAATTTATGAAAAGGTTCAAATAACTATAAACCATTCAAAGCCCCCACAGTTACGTTGTTTGTAGTCATATATAGTCACTGTGCTGTGGGAAGGGGCCACCTTTTCCATTTGCCAACTAGACCCATACTGAGCCTGCTATGGATGGAATTGTGTCCCCCCCCAACTCCAACAAATCCTTATGTTGCAACCTTAACCCTCCATGTGACTGTATTTAGAGATGGGGCCTTTAAGGCGGTACTTAAGGTTAAACGAGGGCATAAGGGTGGGGCTGTAATCCAACAGGACCTTATAAGAAGAGATCCCAGGGGCCTCCGCACAGAGAGAGGAAGGCCACGTGAGACACAGAGAGAAGACAGCCAGCTGCAAGCCAAGGCCTCATCAGAAACCAACCCTGCTGGCGCCTTGATCTTGGGCTTCCAGCCTCCAGAACCGTGAGAAAACACACTGCTGTTGTTTAAGCCCCCTGGTCTGCAGTATTGTGTTATGGCGGCCTGAGCCGACTCATACATAGCCCGTGACATCGGCCCTGCAGAAGGTGGTTAAAAAAAAAAACTAGTAGGTATTTGCCTGGGACGTGTGTAGACCTGGGTCTGAGACACTGAGCCATGATGACACTGAGAGGTCACTGGGAGGAGGGGAGGAGAAGGCAGTGAGAGGCCTGTGGGCAAAGCCCAGACAGTTCAGGGCGCTGTGCTCGGGCATCCAAAAGGCTGCAGGGAGAGCTGGAAAATAAAGAAGAACATTTTCTCGGTGCTGCACTGAAAATGGTGTATATATATATATACATTTTTTCCCCATTTAATTGTAGTATAGTCAGTTTGTACGATGTTTTGTGTTCCTAACCTACTATGTGTGTATTTTTTTGCCTTTTTCATTTCTAGAATAATCAGTGCACTCCTGAATGAATATAGTTTCAACCA
Source organism: Vicugna pacos (assembly GCF_048564905.1). NCBI lineage: Eukaryota > Metazoa > Chordata > Mammalia > Artiodactyla > Camelidae > Vicugna > Vicugna pacos. The sequence continues at coordinate 45,313,733 of NC_133001.1, forward strand.
AATCGTTTCTCACTGAGCCAGGTTTGTGCCGTGGTGTCATGGCTTGGGGTACTGTTACCTGCCCATCACACGGGGACGGGCAGCAGGCACGCCACCCCTGCCCAGTCTCCTCCTCTTGAAACTCATTCCCAGCCTCGAAAACTGAAAAGCCCTAGGGGTCAGCCTGACAGGACATGCCTTTCCTAGCCAAGAAGGCACACGTTGGCTGTTTGAATGGTGGTCAGGCAACAGGAAACTCACCATTAATGTCTGTTATGATAGGTAACAGGAAGGTTTGCAAAGAATTCCTGGACCCTGGGTGTGCACTGATTTCCCAGTCAGGGGTTAGCGGCCCCCAGGTGCTTCCTTCCCAGATGAAAGCTCATGGAGAGCCAGTGGTCTTCACCCTGTAAGACCGGAACGGCCTTGGGGACTGAGAAAATGGCCTCTTGCCCAAGATCATGGATCCTTACTGTGCCATCTCTGATGGGGACAGCCAGGCAGCCTGAGGAAAGTCCAGGCTTCCTGGACTTTATATGTTGAGGGTTCAGAGAATGGACTGGGTGGGCCCTTCAGCATAAATCACTAGCTGAGCCTGTCCCGGATCAGGACGAGCCCTGTGAGCCATTTGAGTAGAAGCGTGTGTAGGTAACTGTGGTGGCGAATATATCGAGAAATCACAGTTCTGGGTCACTGGTGCTTATCTCAAGCATTCTTCCTAAGATGCGGTGTTTGTGGAACAACCTGCCTTCCACCTGCCTCCTCTGCAGCATTCCGACTGCCTTTAAAGGCCCAGTCCACACTGACCTCTCTTTTCCAGCCTCTTAGCTCTTATTACTGGCCCCCAGACACCCTACGTAGAGTACAGGCTCCTCCAGGAAGACTTCCATCCCTCCCCGTGCCTGGCATGGTGTCTGGATCACTGTGGGCATCACCAAGGCCTCACGTTCAGCAGGAGCCGAGACCTGTACGGGGCACGCGTCTGACCCACTGCCTGGTATCTTTTGCCTGGAGAAGCCAAGTGTGGACCCTGCACACAGTAGGTGCCTAATACTACACACATTAGTTGCTCAATAAATGCCTGGTGTTGTGGCGGGGAGGGAGGTGACATGGCTCGAGTCTGTCAGTGGCTTCTGAGTGTCAGTGGTCTAGAACCTAGTGGTCACCCCTGCTGGTGTCTGCTCGGGCCACCACTCCTGAGAGAAGGCAGGGCTTGGGACCAGGGCAGCTGGCTTCCTGCTGTGGGTCAGCACCATTTCCTGAAGCCCCAGGAAGGAGACGGTCCCTCCCTTTGCTCCCATCGAAGAGCCCTTGCGTTCCTGCTGGCGTCTGGGCTCCTCTGGCCCTGCCTGCCAGACAGTTAGGGCAGAGTGGGATTTCTGACCTCAAAGATGCTTAGCAGAGATTTGGGGCTGAAAGCCCCTGTGACACTCCCGGGTTGGGAGGAGAGGGCCCACAGTGCCTCGCTCGGCCTGTGCCCTGCTAAGTGGGGCCCCGAGAGGGACGTACACATGCCGGGGCGCCGGGGTCACCTCCTGCTCCGAGCATGACACGATCTCTGGGTGGTCGGGCTGCTTTGCAGCCTCTTTCCGCTTGCCTGGTTCATTCATTGTCAAATGATCTGTTAACAAAACCGTTAAGCCTTGGACAACCCTCCGATTAATGATTAACAAACCCCTGGAGGCCAGAGCCCTGTGAAGGGAAGGAGGCCCTTCTGAGGCCGGCTGGGGGCCGGTACCATCCAGGCGAGGAGGAAAGCCCTCGGGCTGATGGACTTTCAACTCCACAGGCTCCAAGTCATGTATTTCCTGGGGGAAACTGTGTATATTTGGGGGCTGGAAAGGGGAACGTTAGGGTAATGGTGGGACTGTGGGTTTGGTTCCAGATTTGTGTTGAGTGTTCAGTCAGTCAGATCTGGGAGATTATTTTGGACACCCTTGCTGTAAAAATAACAGGTATCCTGAGCCAAAGGTGCTCCAGACAGTATTTTCCCCTCAGGATTCTTTAGAATTTACAGTAGTGGCAGTAATCACAACAGCTAACATTATTGTCAGCAGACTTGTGCCAGGCACTGTGTTAAGACTCTACATACTTTATTAAATCCTTAAAACATGTCTGAGAAGGTGGCACTATGATTATCTCCATGTCACAGATAACTTAGAGGCTTAGAGATACCGCTTTCCTAGCCAAGTTCATTGGGTTAGTGGGCAGTGGAATTTGAATTCTACCCAAGCAGCCTGGTGCAGAACCAGGGCTCCTGGCCACCTGCCATGCGCCAGCCACATGCTCCCAACCCCCTCTTCACCTGCAGCCTTGGTTGGTAGGTCTGCAGGACTGACACAATTCTATTTGTTCCATCTATTGATATGGTCATGGAGGAGGACCCCCGCAGTGTCCTTGGCACCCCAATATCAAGCTGAATGTCAAAGGATGCTGGGAGCCCCGTGGATGGCTGGGAAGAGCCCTCCCAAGACAAACGGCCCCTGTAATTAGGGGAAAGGTCCCAGCAATGGGCTTGTTCCTTCTGGTTGTTATGGTGACGGTGGAGGGCTGTAGAATGTTACCACGAGAGAAAGCAATTATCTTTTATACAAAGTGGACCTCTGGGAACCAGACGCTTCGAACATCATGATGTTAATGCAATCTCCTAAGACTCTGGAAGGCAAACTGGTCTTTGGCTTTCTCATGTTACCCTGGGCCCCTAAAAGGCCATGGACACTGAAAGATGGTCCTGGACCAGGAGTGAAAATCATCATGGCAAACACTTTTATGGTAATTACAGTGTGCTAGGCACTATTCTAAGGGCTTTATGTAAAATAACTCGATCAATCCTCACAACTATAAGAAGCTGGTTCTATTATTATTCCCCTTTTATAGATGAGGAGACTGAGGCAGAGCTTCAGATCTCATATGCTCTGGGGCAAGTAATCTGGTGGACGTGCTTGGGTAAAGAAGGAACTTTGAAACAGAAGGACTTCTGTTCCCAGAAGTGTGAGACAGGTGTGGAGGGTGACCATGCAGCTGCAGAAAGAAGTCTCACCCGGACTTTCCTCTACATCTGTGCCCTCAAGCACCAACCTGCCGTCAGCACACAAAGGGAGGAGGCAGCTGCAGAGAAGTCACAGAATCTCACTGGGTAATTCCCAGCCCAGTGCTTTGTGCCTTTGTTCCCCTAACTCTTCCTGAGCATCTTAGTGCCAGGGACTGGCTGGGATGCTAGGGGTGGAAACGGGGTGCAGTCCTGGCCTGCCCCCAATCCAGGGGCTCGCAGTCAAGTTGGGAGAATGACCCAGGTACAGGCAAAGTGTATCGCAGGCACTCAGCCAAGGCCCAGAGCAAGCTGGACAGGGGAGAACTCAGGGGGCGGAGTGGCTACAGGGCAGCCTGCGAGCAGAACGGTAAGAGATGAAGCAGGGTGGGGGGGCAGGCAGGAGCCGGCCCCTGAAGGACCATGTCAAGGGCTGGGCTCTGTCCCAAGAGCAGTGGGGCTGCTGGAGGCATTCAACGGGGAGTGACAGGACCAGACCTGTATTTTGGAAAGATCACTCTGGCTGCAGCATGGACCTGGACTGGAGGGGACACACCGTGGGCTGAGAGGCCACTGATGCAGGCTAGGAGTGATGACGATCTGAAAACGTGGGTGATGGTGGGGATGGAGAGGAGAGGATCAACCCAGAGGAGGCAGAACCAAAGTTTCTAGACTCAGTGCATAAGGGTGGATCTGAGACAGAGACACTGGAAGAGCAGATCTGTGGGAAGATGATTTCAGTTGGGACCTTTTGTTGCTCTGGGATAACCATGTGTGGGCAAACAGCTTTATCATGCACCCCTAGCTCCTTCCAGAATGTTTATTGAGGGAGCAGTGTCCCCTGGCATGACAGAAGCTGGCGCAGGGAGAGATGAGATCTGTGCTGGGCGCCAGGGCTAGGGGGAGCAGGGCTGGGGGGAGCAGCCCTGGGTCCCCCAGGCAGGAAGGTGTCTCCTTCCACTCCCTATGAGGGATGGGGAACATAGCCCTCCCGTTAAGCACTTGACCAGGGGCTGCCAGCCCTGTGAACAAGCTTGTGCTTCTTCCATCTCCTCTGCACTGGGGAGGGGACCCTACACTCTTCCCTTCCACCAGCTTCTCTCTACTGAACTCCTCAGACCTGGGGCCCGTGTTGACATGAACAGCTGTTTTCAGTGATAAGTGGCCACAGTGCTGTGTTCGGGCAAGCCCATGATCTCATTCAATCCTCCTATGTGCCCGATGATTGTGGTACTGTCATCTCATTTTCAAGATGAGGGAAGGAAGGCTCAGAGAGGTTAGAAGACTTGCCCCAGTCACACAGCTGTTCACTCTGCCTCAAAGTATCTTTGCTGGATCCTGTCTTTGCCACTTGTGGAGACAGGGGCAGCGGCTGTCCAAGCAGAAGGGGCATGAGGGCAGACAGAGCTCTGCAGGGTGGAGGTCCAGGGGCAAGGGTGGGACAGGAGGAGACACAAAGCCACAGGAAGGAGCTACCCCCCACCCCACTGCATGACACCCGGCCCTGAGAATCCTCATGGCCCCTCACCCAAGGCCTATGAAATCGCAAGTCAAAAGAGACAGGTCCCTCCTCTTCTGGTCACCCTGGACTTTGCTTTTTTGGTCCAGAAGCAAGAGGGAGCAGGTGAGCCTGGCTTCTCGCTCCCTGGACATGCAGGGGAAAACATAATAGCTTTTCTACTGCTCACCATTAGGCCCAGTGTCTGGCTTTAAAGGGTCTCCAGCCATGCTCTTAGGCACCAAAAATCCTTTGTGGAAGAAGATAGGGGCTAGAAAGAGCGACATGAATATCTTGCACCCCTGTGGTGACACACAGGTGGGCTCACGTGCTACCGGGGCAGTGACACTAGACTTTGAGGGCTCTCAAGGCCTGATGCTGGCCACCACCGCTGCCCGGAGTTCCAATCCAACAAGACCGATGGCTCAGGTGTTTTATAACGGGATTCAAGTGGAACTAAATCTTTTTTCCTCCCTTATCGCTTTGCACACATGAAATCTATTTTAATTAGTTTTCAATATATAATCGAGGAAAAAAAAAAAAGAAATCCTACAGATTGCTCCCACCCCCAAACTGTTCTTCGAGAAAGAAAGGTTTATCTTGTAAGTTTCCTAAGAAAAATCTATATGTGCTCAATGCATTTAAATAACACTCATTAAAGTGAGCTGCACGCAAGCCGGCTTCTCTAGTCACAGATGAGAGACAATCACTTGACCTACTGCAAATCAAAAAGCATTTCCACACTACCTTTATTTTTCAATTGGTTAAGTTTTAAATTAAAGCCCCAATGCCCTTTTTGGGAAGGCAGACTAACGGAGCCCCAACTGAAATTTCAGCTCAGCCGATGGGAAGATAATTACAAGAAACAAAATGTGAAATTTAAAATCAGGGCACTAATGAAGTCTAAAAATACCAGTGGCCCATCCTTCTGGCTGGCAAGACCCATTCTTCGTGGAGGGGATCTCTCCATAATTACTCAACCCCGCGAGAGTCCAGGTTGTCACGTCAAACAATGGTAGGAAACGTCGTGGGGCTTTAATGAGCTAGATCTCAAGGAGTTCTATGGTGGATCTTATTATAATGCCGGGCAAGCTTTCAAACAGAGAACAGGAGAAAAGGAAAGTTCTTTTTTTTTTTTTTTTAAAGTAGAGTTCTGAGTAGTGTTGATGCCATCACGCAGGGCCTCCTGGTTCCCGCTCGGAGCCAGCTGCCTGTCATTTCAGAGTGTGAAATCAATTGGGCTTCGGAGATGTAAAATCCCTAGGGGCAAAATTAAAAGTGACCCACATCCAAGCCCACGTGGTCTTGTCAGGAATATGATTCTCACATAGCAAGTTTCAAAGATTTGGTTTCAAAATTCAGGTTTCTTATTTTAAAAAATATGCAGTTGTTTGACATTAGAGCTGACAGGAAAATTATAGCTTTAGCAATAAAGGCTTTTAAGATTAGAAATGAAAGGAGAAATTACCTTAAAAAAAAAAAACCCACCCAGGCTTGAGTTGGGAGGTGTGTGTATGTGCTTACTTCACTGTCTTTCTTCACCACAAATATAAGGGGCTAAATCAGCTGACGAGAGCTGTAAATAGAGAAACGAGTTAAACGTAAGTTCTGGGGACACGGCCAGCTCACTGGAAACCCATGGATGTCAGCATGACGGATCGGTCAGCGGCTGGAGCTGGGGGTCTCTAGCTGGCTCCCCAGGAGGCGGGGCCGGGAACACTTTCTAGCCTGTACCATCCCTTGCCCTCACCTGGTGCTGAATGTACGTCATAGGGACTGGAAGAGTGAACCCCATCTGGGACCCCCTCTTTTCTCCCCTCCTGTCTGTGGGCTCAGGCCCAAAGAGGATGGTTCTCGCTGACTGGTCCCACACAGATGTTAGAGGCATGGCCTGCAAGGGCCTGCTGGCCCAGCGCACACAGGGGCCCAGCAGGGACCTGTCTCCACCACAGATAGCTTCTTGATCTTATGGACTCAGATGCCTAACAATGATCAGATGCAATTGTGCCTGGCAGCTTCAGGGAGGTGGATCCCAGCTCTAAACCAGGGACCAGTCCCATCTGGGCCAGTTACCTGTCTGCACAGAACAACTCCTTTTCCTAGGTGCATGACTGAAACTGGCAAGTTGGCAAGACCTTTCACCAGCCCCAGGAGGCCCCCCGGGCCGGCCCGCAGGGTTGGGGGAGGGCCCGCAGGGTTGGGGGAGGGAAGCCCACCCAGTGTCTCAGGCTTTGGCACAGCCTTGGGAGCAGCCAGAACACCCAGTACCCAGTATGTCAGAGTTGGCAGCATGTAAACTGGGAGTAAGTTTTTTTTTTCTTTTTTAAAGGGAGAGGGAGCCTAACCAAAACAATTCAAACAACAAAAAAATGAATTTAGTCAAAAAAATTTTTTAAAGATTTAAACAAAGCAAGAGTTTACCAAAATTTAGATGTAATTTTCTATAATTTTGTCATTTAAAACTAGTGCTGATTTCCAAAACAAAGGCAGTCAGGGCGCAATCAGATCCGGAATTAAACCCAACAGAGATCTAGACAAGGCTTTGTTGTTGGGACACTTGACAAGGCCTGAAAATTGCTCGAAGGGATAAAGATAGGAATTCATGAGAGCAGGCTGGATGCGAAAAGCTGGTTGGAGTCCTTGGTCTGCCCACTTCTGCCACACCAAGAGATGCCATCTCAAGGGGTTATAAGTAGGGAGGCTGAGAAGTCATGCCTGCGGGCCACACTGCCTAGACCACCTCCTCCCCTTTCAAAGGAGGCCTGGATACCCAGCAGGGCAAATCACCCATTATGTATCCTCTTGCCCGCAAGAGTCCAGGCCTGGCTGCCTCCCCTCTCCACTCGGTGGGAGCAGAGGCTGGCTGACTGGAGCTTGATGGTATATGTGAGTCTGGGGCAGATAAGCCCCACCAGCCTCAGGTCTGTGGGCCCAAGTCCTCCCATCAGCCACTTCTGCGTTCTGGCCGGACAAATCCCTCAGACAGTCATGGGGAGTGAGGCTGGTTTGCTAATGCCCTTTGCCCTAACCCTCGGGCTGGGGCTCAGCCTAGAACCCCTTCCTGGTGTACCCCAGGCTCTGTCCTCCAGGATCTGCCTTGGCGTTCCCCAGAATGAAAACTGGCCTGGGCTGGCAGGGTGTGGGGCAGTTAAATGAAGGCCAAGGCTGGAAGAGCTCTTTCTTGAAGACTCACAGAACCACCTGTGGGTCCTTGAAACAAAACACTGAACTGGCTCAGGATGGTCCGGGAGTGTCTCCTGGGCCTTGCTTCATGCCCGGGAGCTGCTCTCATCCAATGGCTGGGGGATGGGTACCTCTCTGGCCATGGACTCAGACAGTTCTCTGTCCTCATGAGTGGAAAACGGAGAAGTCCCCACAGGGACTGTTCTATGGAGCCCTAATAAGGGCAGAGGACTCCTGCTCATCCTGCACTTGGCCTGCCCTTGGGACAGAGGTGAGAATGGCCCGGGCTTGGGCTGAAGGCGGAAGGCCCCGGAACTTTGCAGGCTCTCCCCTCCCCTCCTCCTCCTGCGCACTCACACTCCCCCGCCTTCCTTGTCCTGCCCTCCACCTTCCCCTCTGCCTCCTCCGTCTGAGGCCAGGCTGTCTTGGGCAGGGGAGGCCCCCCTGCAGCCTGGATGAAACCAGTGAGGGGCCACCGTAGAGCACGGTGCCAGGGCCCAGACCCCTGTCCGTGTTGTGTTAGTGACCACACAGAGAGGCACAGATATGGGCACACAGGAGCGTGTGGGCAGCCGGACTTACCTCTGGGGTGCCCAGGGTCGGTGAACTCATACTTCCCCACGCCAATGGTCCGTAGCATCTGCAGCCCGTGGGCCGAGTCTGATGTGGGGGGCCCATTGGTGGCAGGGGCACCGCTGGGGAGAGTGGCAGACGGCTGGGCCGGCGGTGGTGGAGGCAGCAGGGGCCCTGCCATGTGGCCGTTGCCCACAGCGGTGGGTCCTGGGCGGGCCACCTGCCCCACACCGGGCAGTGTGGAAACAGCCAGGGGCTGTGGGCTGGCATACAGGGCCTGGGCAGGCATGTTGACCACCACGCTGCTCAGTGGCTGTGAGGGCGGCTGTGGGAGCGAGTAGTGGCCTGGCATCAGCGGGAGCTGGGGCCCCACGTGGGGAGGCAGTGAGGGGGTCACCCCAATGACCGGGGCCTGGACGTTCACAGCTGGGCTGAAGGTGGGAGGCTGGGCCACTCCATAGGAGTGTGCGATCAGGGCAGGCTGGCTCCCGGCGGCCACTGTGGTCACCCATGGCCCTGTGCCTGCAAGGGAGATGGAAGAGATGTCATCTACCCGTTACACATTCACTCAGCAAACACTGACCGCCCCTGACCCCGGGTTGGGTGCCAGGGTCACAGAGGTGGACAAGATACCTGTGTCCAGGGGCTCACAGATTAAGGATCTGTGATTACAGTGGCACAAAATAAGTCCTTTGGGAGTATATAAACATGGCCATGAGGGCTCAGAGGAGGAAACACAATCTGCCTGGGAGAGGTTGAGATGAAACAAAAGTTGCGAGAAAAAGGTGGAGATCTTCAAAGAGATCTGGATTCAAAACGACTCTTCCACTTACTAAGGGCCTTGGGCAAGTCGCCTGTCTCCCCTGGGCCTCATTCTTCCCATCTGTTAAATAGAACTAGCAGCACCTACCTCATAAGCCTCCTGGGAAGAATGGAATGAGGAAAATGTATTTGAAAAACACTCCCCAAATTAGCAGAGTGTCTGACGTGTGTTAAATGTTCTATAAATGTTGGCGTTTTCCCTTCCTTTCTGGAGAATTACTGTCTGAGAAAGGCGGGGAGAAGGCTGGATTGTGAAGATAGCAGGTGTCTGGCTGGGCAAGGTGAGAGTGTCAGAGCCTGGAGCTGTGCAAAGGTCCTGCGGTGCAGGACAGAAAAGCCGTGGGTAGGGGCAGTGGGAGAAAGCTAGCAGGGGCTGCTTTCCTGAGCCTTGCTTGGGGGCCAGGCTTTGTCTTAACCAACCTCTGTGTGGCCAGCCCTGGTGGAAACAAGGGAAGTCAATTTTGGGCCTGAAGGAAATTTTGGCTGAACAAGTGGGTCAGACACACCTCCTGGGATCCAATTCAAGATGCAAAGCCAGCTGTGCCTAAGTCAGGCAGAATAGGGCCCAGGCCCTCCTGAACTCAGCTGACACTGATGTGACCCAAGCAGGCCAGTGAGTGAAGCCGGAAGATACTGTGACACGGAGGGCCACCTCTGATTGAATAAGTCCAGGTCTAGTCTCTGTCACCTGAATGCCACCTTGGTTGTCATGGTGCCTCTGGAGTGGCATTGTAGATTGAGGGTGGAGACTGAAGGAGAGTGGGGACTGGGGGAGCCACTCAGGACCACCAGCCCGAGGCTGGAAGGTAGGGCTTGGAGCTCTCTCACAGAAAGATAATTTCGAGGCAGGGCAGGAGCCAAGATGGTGCCAACCACCAGTGGGTGCTGTCTCCAAGGAGTCGTCCAGAGGGGGAGCCACTTGGCACAGTGGTGGAAAGCCAGGCTTGGCACCGGACAGACAGCACTTTAGTCCTGGTTCTGCCCTTGCTAACTGACTGACCTCAGCACAAGCCTTCCCCGAGGCAGGTTCCTCATCTGCAACGGGTCAGTAATACCAACTTGTTGTGAGCAACGAGGTGACACACAGAACAAGGCACATAATAAATATGTATAACAAATAGTTCTGATTTTGGTAATGAGAGAAGCTGGAGAAAACTAGGAGCAGACAAATGTGAGTGGAACAGTGCCAGCCAGCTCAGGGGGATCGTCTCTCAGCCTGAAGAACAGGAGGTGGCATCACTGTGAGCTAGCCTGGTGTCTTAAGGACAAGGCATGTCCCCTGAAGCTCAGTCCTCTCCAGGATTAGCCCGGGAGCCTGGAAAAACGCATCAGAGCTTGAGAGCACAGCTGGCGAGCTCCGTATGGTGAACATAGAGAGAGGTACTGCCGCAGGGGTGATTGATTCACGAGTCGGCGAATGGCCTAGAGGATGCTGGGAACATAAAGGGAGGTCTCTAATGATGTTGATGACGGTATGGAAGACTTATGGCCAAGTCTGCAGGGGACATAATATTGGGAGGGTTAGGCATAGGTCAGCAATAAAAGCAGGCATCTAAGAGATGCTAAGAGTCATACAAGGAGATATTGACAGGGTCTTGCCATTGGGTTCCCACACCCAGCGGCTTAAGCCAGATTGTAAGGAGATGGACAGGGGTCAGAGTAGCCACCATGACAGTCTTGGGGTCTTACTGTTGAGACAGGATGTGACGTGGCTGCCAGCAGAGCAGAAGTGATGTAAGGCTACAATGATGAAGGTAGAGGGGCTGAATGGAGGAGGTGCTGCAGACCAATTGTGAGCTTTCTTGGGGGTTGGCACTGAGGGACGCAGAGAGAGGAAAAAACCCCCAGGAAGGTAAAGGGACTGGAAGCCATGGGCTCTAGAGCGTGGTGAAGGATGTGGGGTGTTCATTCTGCAGAAGACTTAGAGAGGGGATGAGCCAGGGTCTTCAGAGGGCATGGTGCGGGCGGCCAAGGCCGCATGTTCTGTGTATGCCGGGGGGAGGTCTGGGACCAATGGAGACAACAAGGAAGGCTTTTGTTATAGTCGGAACTGTCCAAAGAAGGCCTGAGGTGCTGTAGAAGGTGGTGAACTCCCAGATCGCAGGGAGGGAGAGGAGCCTCTCGGTTCTCACATAACCATTGGCAAGGTAAAACCTCACTGGAAGGTGTGACTTTGGAATTTTGTGAATCAGAGTAATGAGGTTTAGGTATGACTAACTATTCAAATAACTTGAAGCAGATTCAGTCACTCCTACAATGTCACTCTCTCTCCCTTGCCCTTCCCAATACTTTCTTGAGTAATGGGTAGAGACACAGCTACTGCCCAGGGAATTTCACGCAGTTCCCGCCCCCAGCCCCGCCCTGTCCCCAGTGCAGCTTGAGGTCCTGGCTGCTGCAGGCTGTGGGTCAGGACCACAGGAGGAGCTGGGGATACTCAGGAGGCCTCTAACACCCCTCGCAGCCCCAGGCGCAAGTGTCTTTGTCCGCCCAGAAGTACACACCTGGATTGTCGCTCTCCCTCATCTGTTTGGAAGGTGGCTCATCAGTGTCCCAAGGCGTGGACTGATTGATGGGCGTCTGCCCCCACCGGATGCTGGTCGTGAGTCCCTGGGACTGATTGTCTGCTTTGGAGATGCCGGGGGCCTGGGGAGAAGCAGAGAAGGAGGGTGAGCACTGCCTGGCAAAGGTCCTGCCCCGGGGCCCACCCTCCAGCAGTACTCCTTTTGCTTGAGCCACGGAGCCCGAAGCAGAGACCTGGCCCCGCACCCTGTTCCACGCGGGAATTGCAGGGCATTCTGGTGCCCTGTAGTAGCAGTTGCCACTGCTAAGCTCCTGCCTCCAGGAATATCTAACCCACCCGGTGCCTCCCCCACCACCTACTCCTCCATCAGAAAGGAGCGAGCGCTCTGTGCTGTGAGATGTGACGTTCCCTCAGTCCTTGAGTTATTAATAAGCCACAACAACATCCATGGGCATGTGTTGAGCACTGGCTGTGTAGTACTCAGCCCAGGCCCAGTGCCCCAGGTGCCCAGCCCTTTGACATGTGAGAGGACAGCTCTCCAAAGCGTTACCATCAGGCCCATCCTGCCCCCACACTGGCTTCTGAGGCCCCAAACGTCCCACTCCACAGAGGACACATGGGAGGGTGGGGACTGGGGCTCCTAGGAGGATAGCTCAGTCCTGCCACCAGAGCGGAAGGCAGGGAGCATCATAACTGGGACCCTCAGCTCCTCCTTGCAGAAGCAGGCAGGCTCCCTGCTCCCAGATCTCACTCACTAATTTAGATACTTAGATTAATGAGAAAATAAACCTCAGGGCAAAAACAAACATTAGGATGGCATTGGTCTCCCTGAACTACCACCTTATGGTGAAATATTATATAGTCATTAAAAATCATGGTTACTAAGAGTTCTTAATGAGATGGCAGAATGCTTACACCATAGTGTTAAGTGAGAAAGGCAGGACATAAAAGGACACAAATATAATCTCACCATGTAAAATGCTATGTGCAGGAGGGAAAAAACCCCCAAATGTTAGCAGGACCATTTATTCTTGGGTGAGAGGATTCAAGGAAACTTTCATTCTCTTGTCTACACTTCTCTGTATTTGCCAAATTTTCTCCTGTGGCCATTGCCATTATTTATAATATTATAATATTTATAATAAAGAAAAAAAAAGTTGGAGAGCCCAGGACTGGGATAACTGGGATGTGTGGGGGCACAAGTCTCAACAGAGGTGGTTCCAAGAAGAGTGACCAGAAGGCCCAGGAGTGCAGCCAGAGCCCAACCAGGTTTGAGGTAAAAGGTGAGGTGGGGTCAGGGCAGAGACAGATGCCCACTGGGGACAGTCACAGAAGGCCAAAGGAACCTCAAGGGACAGCTGCAGGCGGCTCTCAGATGAGGAGACGGTGCTCTGGACTTCTGCTGGAAGCCAACTAAGTGACCCAGCTGGTGGGGGGGCAGCGCCCCCTACTGGGCATCTTTAAGCAGCGGGACTCTCCTCACCAGGCGGACTGGGGAGTACCCGCAGGAGGGAGGGAGGAAGGCCTTACTAGGGCTTTGATACATAATGCAGATGACAAACAGTGCCTGTATCAGGGCCTGCTGGGAGGAGCGGGAGCCGCATCCTATTAGGACCCGTAGGCTGTACTGAGCTAATTGCATTAGGCTGCACTTTATCTTTGGCCTGCATTTCAGATGCTTCGCTTCTGTGAACAGCACAGGAAACAAAAGAAGAGACTGAATCTCCTGAGGACAGAACAATTCAGTGGACAAGCTTCCTTATCAGAGGCCTCTGCTCCGTTTCTGTCTGTGGGACAGATGGGCGCTTCAGGTGGGCAAGGGGGCTGGGGATTTTGCCACACTTCTAGTAGTCTTACAGAACTTAGGGAACAATAGCGTGGCTTTTACAGCGTTCTCTAAATAGACAGCTTTCCAGTGTGCCCCATCTGCAGCCCTTTCTGTATTCCCAGGTTCTTGGGGTGCTGGTGGGCTCAGAGGTGCAGACGTTGCTTCCTCCATCATAAGAGGCATCTTGGGGGAAGGAGCCTGTGTGATGTCCCATTTAGGGCCCTGTTCTGGGGTGAAATTTGAATGTGGAGACCCCAGCCTCCTCACCAGCACCCCTGGCAATACAGAACTACCTCCTGCCAGTAGGGGGCGCTGCGGCCCCTCTCTGCTGCCTGGAATTCCTGGCGGCCTCCTAGGCCAGAGGCAGGTTAGGTTTTCCGGGTCCTCCTGCAGCTGCCCTCCCCCACTGCTGAATCAGCTTTCATGACCCCCCCCCCACCCCGCCTCGTCTGGCAACTTGACAGGGTAGGGAAAGGCTCTGTGAACTTGGAGGCCCTGGGCCTGGCCCTTACAGCAGCCACTGTCACGAGAAGGGGCGGTTGGGGTCTCCTCCTTGAGAGTGGGTAGCCAGCCTCTTAACACTTTAGGAGGTCCAGTTTTTGCCCTAAAATTAGGGGAGTTTCTGAACTTAAAAAACTGCCCACTTTTCCTCAGGCTTCTGATTGCAAAACGCTCCTGCTGGCTTGCTTTCTTGCACCTTTGCTGGTTCGTCGGTTGATTCTTCACTAAATAAGCACCGGGCCCCTGCTCTGTGCCTGGCCCTGCCCACGGCACAGGGGACGCGCGGTCACTGACACTCAGCCCTGCTCTCGAGGGGCTGCTCCAGGCCAGGCAGACTGTGACCCGAGCCCCAGAAGGAAGCTGGGTGCTGGGGGCCGAGTTGTGGCTACAACAGGCATGCTGCCTGCCTGTGTCTTTCATGACCGTTAAAGCGAGCTCTTATGTACAAGACAGTGGTGCTGCCATGAGAAGGAAAACAGCCTATCTTTTTTGCTTTAGGAAAGATAAATAAGGACTCACTTGTTCTATTTGGCACTAGCAACCTCTGAAGCTTTGAGCAACTTGCAATTCAGGATTTGTATTTATTTTATTGAAATAAAGAAATGAACATTCCTTCCTTCACTCCCTCCAGAGAAAACACGGACGCGGGCTGGGCGCCCTGCCCTGGCGCCCGGCTGGCCAGGTGGTGAGGAATGTTGCAGCAGGTGATGTGAGGCAGCTCGGCCCGACCGGAGCCCCGTCCTCCTGCAAAGGGCCCCAGGCCCAAAGAAAATGCGAGGTGACCAAGTGTGGGTCTGCAGCTCTGGCTCTGAACTCTGCTCCTACTAAGCCTTCCCCCTTGGTTCAGAGTCCCAAGGTCAACAACTTCACCCCCAGCCCAAATGCCAGGACTCCCCCAGTTTCACTTCTCGCTAGGGGGCTGCCAACCCCTGAGAATGCACAGGCAACAACTAGGAGAAGAGCTCCAGCTGGGCGAGGAGGGGAGGGCTGAAGAAGCCTCCTCTCAACCCCTCCCACTGCCGTTGCCAGGACATCAGTGAAGCCATGAAGACACCTGGCCTCTCCCCTGAGTTCCTGGCTTTGCTCAGCTCCCGTGACACGGTGGCACTCGGCACAGAGCGGCAGCAGAGGAGAGCCCTCCTCCTGCCCGGTTCCTCCAAGTGGCCCTACCTGCCCATCATCTGGCCCGAGCAGTCTTCTCTCTGCTTCCCTTTAATGAGATGCTAATGGGATGCATCATTAACGCAGCAGCTTTTAAACCCTGAGCTCTTGTAAATTTTCAAAGGTCACATTTTTACGGTGGCTGACAGCATCCCGCTTCTTTCAGTGACTGAAGAACACTAAGGACCCCGATCCTTTACGGATGATGCTCTGTGAAGGGCGCCATGGGCTGAAGCGCCTGTAGGTCAGAGGGGCTAGGAACCTCCACCTGCGACAAGCCTCCCGGGGCCCCTGGGTTGTGCTCTGTCAGCTTGGGGAGAATCAGTTACTCGTCGCCCACAGAGCGGCACCGGGGCCCTGCCCCATTTAGGGGACAGCACGTGGGGCTGCAGGCGGTGTGAGGATGCCTGGCAGCAGGGACAAGGGGGCTGACACGCCTGGGGAGGCAGAGGTGCTTTTCTTTCCACAGAGCACCATTTGCTCACCAGGCTGTGCACCCACGAAGCTTTGACAGCCAGGAGGGAGCTCTGGCTAATTTGTCCACCCAGAGGAAGCCCTTTTTTTCTCCCTTGTGTACAGGTGCCGTATCGACCAGCAGCATGCCAGGTGGTCAGGGAGGTTTGAAAGATGACTGGAAGGGATACCCTGGGACCCTCCCATGCCTTGACTGTTCTCACTCCATGCCCTAAGCATGTGATAATCACAGCCTCAGAACGCAACCTTCCAGGGCTGGTACTGACCTGCCAGGGCTGATACGGGCGGGTGAGCTCCAGGATGGCAGGGGCCTGCATGGTGCCTGGCCCAGCTGGGGCCAGCTGGGTGTAGGTGCCTGGGGAACGAATGAATGAAGGCACAGTCTCTGCACTACCGTGTTGACCAACAGTGGGAGTGTTCATCACTGTTGGTTCATGAGTGCACAGTGCACTTCAGAAGAGTAACCGAACAGAGATGTGAAGTGGCTTAGTGTGCTTGGGAAACCTGATGCAATGAGTTCCCCTCACTGGGGAGATGACCTTTCCAGACAGTGAGGGCCTCATGTGCTGGGACCCCTAACACCATTGCCCTGGATGCTGTCGGAGGCTGCTTGGAGGCCTAGTGGCCCAGTCCACGGACCCCCTCTCACCCCTCCTGGGCATGGTGGAAGACGTGGCGTGCTGAGGTTGACTCCTACCTCCGTGGGGCTGGGGGATCGCCTGGAAACCAGAACTCAGTTTCTTCCGCTATTTACCCAAGAACGTCAGAAGGGGGTGAATCAATGGAACCCAGAAGTCAGGAAGAGCTGATGTTGGACCACAAAGGCTAGGTAGGATTCAATAAGGCAGGTGATTCTGGCCAAAGTTGCCATCAAAGGACCCCACAGCAGCTGGTGTGATTCCAGCCTCGATACATTTGGCAGAGCCAGACTCCAGAGTCCACTTCTGGGGTTCACGTGGGCCTCCTCTAGGGGGAAGGACAGTGCCAGCACTCATGTCCCTCTCTTGCCAAGGAACCTGCCTCCACAGACTGGAGCCTGCAAGTCTGAACACTCTTGTCACTGGTGTGGTTGGTAGGGACTGCCATCTGCTGAGTGTCCTTGAATACAGCAGTGAGCCCCCTCCCCACAGGGGAGCCTGGAGTCCCCCAGCCTTCATCTTGCTTTAACTGATCAGACAGTACTTCCTCTGGGCCAGAATCACCACAGGACACCAAGGCACACCCAGCTGGGGGGAAGGGGGTTGAGGGGGGTGAGAAATGGCCTTGATGGACACAAGCCACAGGGAGGACAGCAGGGGGCCACCCAGGGCTGACTGCACTCCAAGCTTCATCTGCAGCCTGGTTTTTATCTCATGATTCCCAGGAATTCCCACCCAACTTGGGAAAGACCTGCTTTGGTGAGACACCCCCACAGCCCCTGGCTTAGTATTCCAAGGGCCCCTTCTGACGAGGGACTGCTGATGTAGCCTGAGCCCTGCAGTGGACCTTTGACAAATTTTTTCCTCACTGCCTGGCCCCTTTTGAACACCGCTGTCTCGCCCCTATCTTGAGGGGGAAGCCAGTACGTGCCCTGCCAGCTTCCCTTGCAGCTAGAGCACAGGCCTGTGCCGGCTGCTTAGACACACTGGAGTGAGATTTCAGTCTGGGAGCCGGGCGATGCGAGGAAACCAGCACAGCTCCAAGTCCACATTCTGCAGAGGTGAGTGGCCGAGCCACACTGATTTGGGAGCACAAGGATGGTGGTGGCTCTGGTGTCCTGGGCCCAGCATTGGCAGTGAATGCTCTTATTTCCTTTTTCCCCTCACTCTGGAGGGATCTCAGGTCTCCTCTGAGAACAGCGAGAGCAGGTTCCCATGGGGCTCCTAGCAGACGTGGGTGCTCAGGCTTCTCCGACCACGACCATGAGGCCCTGAGCTGCCCTGGGAATCACCTCCTAGCAGCTGCCCGTTCCAGGACTGAACATAGCTGGACAGTCTGCTCCCTGCAATGAGTGGACATCTCACCTCCTTTTCAGCATCCCTCCCCCTACAAGGCGCTTAGGGGCATCATAGTGCCCAAGTCCACCTATGGGGACTGACAGAGGCCAGCTTTTGGTAAACTAATTCACACTGGTGTATCAGGGACCGACTGTGGGGCCCTCTCAGGGTCCCTCACACTACAAAGGTGAAAGCTAGAAAGCAATTCTTACTTAAAGGAACAGTGTTCTAATGGTGGAAATCTAGGCTGCGGAGGAGGATATTTTGGTGCCTGGGTTTTTTACATCAGCTCAGGGGTTTATACCTAGACAGCTGGCTTTCTAGGGCTTGCAGTTTATCCACGAGAGCAAGGATTCCAAGATCACACAGGTAGAGCATCAACCACCCCCATGGCAGGGGTCCTCTGATTCATGTGAGTGCATGTTAGAAGATGCTAGGGGTGCTGTTAAGAAGGCGGGCTTCTGAAAACATGGAAGCAGCCTAAATGTCCATCAACAGGTGACTGGATAACGAAGATGTGGTATATTTATACAATGGAATACTACTCAGCCATAAAAACTGACAACATAACGCCATTTGCAGCAACATGGATGCTCCTGGAGAATGTCATTCTAAGTGAAGTAAGCCAGAAAGAGAAAGAAAAATACCGTATGAGATCACTCATATGTGGAATCTAAAAAACAAAAACAAAAACAAACAAACAAAAACAAAGCATAAATACAGGACAGAAATAGACTCATAGACATAGAATACAGACTTGTGGTTGCCAGAGGGGTGGAGGGTGGGAAGGGATAGACTGGGATTTCAAAATTGTAGAATAGATAAACAAGATTACACTGTATAGCACAGGGAAATATACACAAAATTTTATGGTAGCTCACAGAGAAAAAAATGTGACAATGAATGTGTATATGTCCATGTATGACTGAAAAATTGTGCTGAACACTGGAATTTGACACAACATTGTAAAATGATTATAAATCAATAAAAAATGTTAAAAAAAAAACCCCAAAACATGGGCTTCTGGATCCCATTTTCAGAGCTTTTGATTCAGTAGATCTGGAGTAGGAGACCCAAATGTGGCTCTTTAACAAGCCTACCAACTGACGCAGTTCATGGGCCTCACTGTGTGGGGAAATGACTTTCAAGTTTGCAGGCCTCTGTGCCCCAATGTGGGGAACCTAGGGGCTGATGCTGCTGGGCAGGTCCCGATTGGGACGGATTTTTGGGGTCTTGTTCATGTGGCTCATGGGAGCCAGATGGGTGATGCTGTCTTCAGGGACTTCTGTTCCCAGTCTAGGTTTCAAGGGGCCTGAAAAACGAGTTGACAGACACCAGACCTATAAATCTGTGGCCTCTGGGAAGACCAAATGGCATTTATGGGCCTCGCAGTTCTCATTTCATGATTGCTACTGAACTACAGACAAGAAAATAATCGCAGTTAAATCCCCACTGCGGGCCAGGGGAGGCTCTCCAGAGCCCCTCCTGCCCTCATTAACCAGGCTGCCCCCTGCTGAACCCAGGCCGCGCCCTTGCCACCCCTTCTGAGCAGCGCCACAATGCGCTCTGGAGCCCGGTGAAATTTCTAATAATACTAACCAATGATGTGTTAAATTGAGACACTTCTGGCTTGCATGCCGGAAACTGCACGATGGTTTAAAGGACCAGTGCTTACCTTTCTCTATCAATTTGCTGCTAAATTACTGCTTTCGGAACAACTTACAGAAAAGTAATTCTTTATTTAAATTTTAATTTCAAACTTGTCATTTTAAATATATATTCAGATTCCAATCATATTACGGAATATGATGATGGCTCTGGAGGGCAAGCGTCCTGCCAGGAGCCTGGGTGGGGGCAGAGGATGTGATGGGGGTGGGTAAGGGATGGAGTAAGATGGGCTCGACCCTGGGGGACAGCTTGTCGAGGGCAGCCAAGTGCTGGGGTGGGAGATAGAACTGAAGAGACCAGTGGTCAGCCCCTAACCTGGCCGTGCAACTCCAGGCTTCGTGCCCAGCCTGAGGGTCATCTGCGAACATTTTACTTTGAAACCATCAACCACCTCTGGTGCTTTCTCTCTCTTACTAGATCATCATAAGGACCCAACAAACCCCAGCCATAAACGGATGCCAGGCACAGGTGAGAGGGGGCTGCCCGGCCTGCTGCCATTCTAATGGTTCACATGTATTGAGCGCCTCCTACAGGCCAGACATGGGCATGATGTGATTTCCTTTACTGAGGAAATCTGCTCTCACCTTCATTTTACAAATGAGAGTAAGGCCCAGAGAAGTTCGATGATGGCTACAGCACGACAGACTTGGGGCTCTAACCCAGGTCTGTTCCATTCTAAGACCCTCAGAAGTGCTCTGTGATGGCTGGAATGTTCCCAGGCCACCCCTGCTGTGGTGGACAGCCCCATATCAAGGCCGTGTCCACTTTACCCTGTTGGGGTTACCCCTGGATCCCTACCCCGGTGACCACAGGAGTACCAGTTATGGCCTCTCCTTCCCCCGCAGCGTCCAGCCCAAGTGGGCCTTCTGCCCTGATTCTGACTGCACGCCGGGGCCGGGGAGCCAACTCCAGTGTGCTTCCATCATCTGTCCCACCCACTCAGACCCCCGAGACCATAAGCCACCACGGATGTGTTCCGCCAACCCCTGCCAGTGAGGTCTTGGCCCTCTCCAATGGGGCCAATTCTTCAGTCTCAGACCAGGGTGGCCCAGACTGGCACCCTTTCCAAAGCTGGTGATGCACTTCCACCCCTCACGTCCCCTCTCCCTTCAGCACCCTACTCCCTCTCCCTCTCCACCAGCCCCTTCCCCTTGGCTTTCCAACCTGGGGACCAAAAAATCCTTGTTTGACCACTTCACTTGCCATTCCAGCATCCATCTGCCTTCCTGTTCCCCCCTATTCTGTGGTCATCCACATAGAATTCAGGACACCTGGTACCCACCCCTGTTACCCTCAGCTTTCACTCCTTAACTCTTCCCACCCCTGCACTTTAGTGAAACCATCCCCTTTAAATGGACAGTCAGCTCCCAACACCAAAGCCAGCAGCATTTCCCCTCCCTTTTCTCTGATCCCTAACACCGGCTTCCTCGTGCCTTGCCTGGTTGCCGCGCTGTTCACTGGCGTCTTCTCTTGCCGGTTCTCCAGCGTGGATGTGTTCCAGGGCTCACGCCAGTGTTGCTCTGGCCCCTTCTCTCAGGTCTGTTTGGGCCCTATCTTCTTTCATAATGATTTTTCTGATTTGAAACCTCTGTGCGGTAGCCATTGTCTTTGACAGAACCCAGCTTCCTATAGTATTCTGGAAGTATATTTGCTTTTCCCTTTTCCAGCATCAAAGTCTATACCTTGGAAACAGTTTTGCTGAAAGTTCAGCTCAGATGGCCTCCCCTGCAAACATAAAGCAACCGTGGCTGGGGCCGGTTTGTGCACTGTGCTCTATCGTGTGCCCTGTCCAGGCCCCCAGCCCCTTCCTCCAGGCCCCCTCCCAACGGATGGGCCTTGTGGACAAAGGAAATGATAAATCTGGCGGGACCTTACAACTCAAAGCTTTCAACGTTTCTCTAACAACTTTCAACTGAAAACTTCTTAGTCCCATTTCCAAGTAACTTTTCATCCATTACAAAAACCCACAAAATTTTCAAAGGGGCTTTGAAATAAGATCACCTAGAAAAAAAAGCCCATCACAAACGAAAGTCTTTGAAAAGAAAGAGGCCTTTTCTGTGCTTCAGCTCCCCTCTGATATCAGTTTCCCTTTCATTCTGCTGAAAGGTGCAGGGCAGGCCTGGCCCTCAGCAGACGCCTGTGATGTGAGGGAGCCAGTGGCCCAGACGGACAGACGGGGCTGCGGAGGAGAGCGAGGGACACCTGCTCGCGGCGCTGGGACGGCCTTTCATCACCCCCTTCAATCGGCCCTCACGGCTCCCCTGACAGCCGTGTGCCTTGTAACCTGCCCGGCCTGTTCCTGCTCACCTCCACACTGGTGACAACGCAGCTCCCTCCAGAGCGCGGCGACCCAGCTTCATTCTTGTCGCCAGAGTGGGCGGGAAGGTAGGCGAGGCAGGGGCAGCCCTGCTCTGATCTTTGATGGACGTTTCCCAAATGCTGGCCCTGCAGGCGGTGACTCTGGGACCACCCCTTGACCTCGCAGCCTCAGAGCCTGTGACCTGCCCGTCCTCCCCGGGGACAGCTCCAGACTCGCAGACACACCTCAGACCACACCCACGTCCAGGAGCTTTCGTTATCTTCAGATTTGAAATCCTCAGTGAATCTGGTGAGGAAAAGTCCACTGTACAGGGCGGCTGAGCTCAGAGCGGGTGCGGGCAAACGCGGGTCTGTTACTGAACTATGTGCTCATCTGGCCCGGCCCTCCGAGGCCGACCCTCTGAGCGCCCAGCAGGAATTTGGAGCCAGGCCTTCCTGGAGTGGGCTCTTGACCACCCGAGGCAGGGGAAGCAGCAGGCTCTCAGGGACAGCTTGTCTGGGGACTGGCCCGGCCCCTCTGCCCCCAAGGCTCTCCCAGCCCCTCTGAAGAGGGCATTCTAGGATTAAATACGATTTCCTTGCATACAGGATCCGCCGAGCCAGAAAGAACCCCAAGAATGAGTACTGGCCCACTGCCTGTGGCTCCCCTGGGGTCCCTCCCTCAACAAACACCCGACACTCCTACCCAAACTCACGGTCCACCTTCTGAGCTGTGGGCCTGGGTGAAGCCTCCCTTGTTTCTTGTTACAGACAAAGGCTCGCCAGCGAGGGGGACCAGTCCTGAGTTCTCAGCCCTGTGCCGCGTGACTCTCACGGCTGACTCTCCGAGCAGAAGGCGATTGAGAGCCTGACTCTCTCGCCGGGTAAGACGGTCCTGACACAGACATCTTCGGCGACCTCGTTAGAAGCCTAACAAGAGGGAGGATTGTGGCAGGGTCACCTCGAGGCCAGGCAGGACAAAGAAACAAACAATGCAGCACAAACGTCGCTGTGAGGCGGCTCCTCAGATGGGGAGGCACAGCGGAAGGAGCTGAAGCAGCTTTACTGCCAGGACTTCAAGACTCACTGAAGCAAGTCAGTGCCCGGGTGTGCATCTCAGGACTGGAGCCTACAGTCCGATGCAGTGCGGGGCTGGGAGCCTGGTGGGATGACCTGCTCTGCGGCAGAATATTCCGGAAGCGCCCTATGGGGGACACCGATCAGTTGACCTTCCCCACTGCCTGGTGCTTTCTCCCGCCTGGGCTCTCTGTAAGGAGAGCAGCGCAGCGCCAGACAGGGTCCGGAGGGCGGGGCATGCCCTTGGCCACAATCCCGCTGAGCTACATTAGTTCAGAACTGAGGTGGGTCAAGTGGTTTTTTTTTTTTTTTTTTAAGGAAATGGCATCATTCAGCTCCAGCCCATCTTTTTAGGCTTTGGAAAGCTTTCTGGTGCAGACAGATTCTATCTAAACTCACTGGAGGTCCAGGTGCAAGAGGGAAAGTGGTAAAATCCTTAACAGGTGGTGAAGAGGGGCGGGAGAGATGGAAGCAGGCCCTCTTGGGGTAGAAGGACGGAAAGCCTTCTCCTCTGGGGTGATGTGGGAGGAGGAGTGGGGTTCTGGGTGAGCAGAGCAGTGTAAAGCTCTGGCCCTGCCCTGCAAGAGGATGGGGCAGGCACTGTACCATGCCTGGGGCCGTTGGGCCAGACTCACCATGGAGACGGCTAGGAGATGGCCTGAGGGTCTTTCTGCCCGTGGCTGCTTGCCTGGATCCTGGGTCAGGGAGGGGGGATCCAGACAAAGCCCCTCAACTGACACCCCTTCCTCAGCAGACTGTGTGGGCTTCCTTCCCTTCACCTCCTTGCATTGCTGCCTGGATACCACAGCTCCGCCCATTCTGGGCGTGGGCCTGCCACCTTCAGACGTATCATTCAGTCACTCATTCATTCACCCCACACTTACTGAGAAGCTATCCTGTGCTGGAGACACAGCAATGAGTGGTCTCTGGCCGAGGGGAGTGCACAGGAGGAATCATAATCATAACAGCTGGTATCTGTCGAACCCTTAGGTGTGCCATTTACAACTCTCAAAACCCAGGAGTTCTCTGAGGCTCAGATTGGGGTGTCCATCTCAGTCCCCCCCTTTATTAGTAAGCTTGTGTTGCCATAGCAAAATACCATAGACTGGGTGACATAACTACAGAAATTCCCACAATTCTGAGGGCTGGCAGGCGGTGATCAGGGTACCCAACATGGGGTTCTGGCGAGGGCTCTCCTCCTGGCTTGCAGACAGCCGCCTTCTCACTGTGGCCTCGCACGGCAGAGAGAGAAAGTTCTAGTCTCTTCCTCTATTTATAAGGACACTAGTCTCATCCTGGGGGCCCCCGTCCTCATGACTTCATCTAAACCAAACTGTCTCCCAAAAGCCCCCTCTTTAAATACCACCACATTGTGGGGCAGAGGAATTCAACCCTATGAATTTTGGGGGAACACTGCTCAGTCCCTTGCACACACATAAGCATGCACGCAGTAGATGTTGAGAAAATGCTTGCCGACTTGGATCGAGCTTTATCTGCCCGTTGTCTCTCTGCCCCACTTTGTCCAGCAGACCCTGAAGGTGTTCAGTGGAGGGCCACCCACAGGCCCGGCCAGCATACGCTTGGTCCTCCCACCAGCCTGAGCTCTAATTTTCTGGTGGTTTGCTTTTTTCTCTCACAACATAATCTCCATGATCTCTAGTCTTTCCCGAATGCTGTTGAAAGCCTTGTTGTATTTATCTCCGGAGAATCCGCCGTGCCCCTGTGCAATTTTCCATTGTCATGGTTCATTTTAATTTCCTCTAAGGCTGTTGGCCACTCTAGTGTTCAGAAATAGCTTGTTCCACTTAATAAAAGCGCTTAAATATGCAGACACGAGAAGTTTCCTTTGCTTGCTCCTAAACATCTCAGTAAGTGGAGTGAGATGCACGCCCTGCTTCGTGCAGTGAGGCTGAGCACATGCCAGGTGGCTTCCCAGGAAGGAGGGGCTTGGAATGAAAGGTACAAGGGCAGAAGCAGGATCAGAGAACTTCTGGGGGAAACCCAGCCAGCCTGGGCGGCCACACACAGTTGTCCAGCTGGTAGCACGTGGGCCTCCTGATAGCACGTCCCATCATCATTCTGATCAGAGCCCTGGCCCTGCAGGTGGAGGGTCTGGGTTTGAGGCCTGCACCACCTCTAACTTGCCTTGTGACTTTGCACAAGTCAATTCACCTCTCAGAGCCCTTGCTCCTTCATCTAGAAAACCGGCTTGATAATCCTCCTTCCAAAGACTGATTTTGGCGAGGAGTAGAAACCCCGCATTTCCAGGGCTTATCACGGAAGCTGGGGCAAAGCAGGGGCTCAGCAAGTGGCAGCTATTATTACATTTAGGGGAGCCCAAGAATGCAAGAAGGATGCTGTGCTCAAGGCAGAGTTTTCCTTCTACGCCCCCTTTCTCTGGGTTGCTGGAGCCAGGGCACCAACCCCAGGCTATGGATTATCACAAAAGGACAAAGGAGAGGAAAGCAGGCTGGATTCTGATTCACATACCACATCTAAGGAAGCCTCGCTGTTTGACCGTGAGCCCAAAGCCAGGGCACCGCAAGCTCTGGTGGTAGCTGGTCTGAATTGCAGGTCAAGGTCTCAGAGCTGTGCTGGGCTCGCAGACCCAGGTAGCCAGGGGCAGAGTCCCAGGGCACCCTTCTTCGGTTTATAGCAGCAATAAGGAATCAAGAGCTGGGTAGGGTACACAGTGATTGAGTGCCATGCTTAGCATGCTCGGGGTCCTAGATTCAATCCCCAGTACCTCCATTAAAAAAAAAACAACCTAATCCCGCCCCACTCCCAAAAAAAGAAAAAAGAAAAGGAATCAAGAGTCTAGTGAATGGGGATAGGAAGGGGGACGCACAAGGTACTGACTTAAAATCCCTGATAGAATGGCCGCTGAATGTTCACGTGGGTGCACAAGTGTGCATGCACACACACTTGCCTGCTCACACACCAAGCCCCCACACATGGCTTCCACACTCCAGCACAGACCCACACAGCCCCAGCCTGCTCGGGCTGCAGCGGGGCTCCAGCCCCCACAGGGCAGGTGACGCTGGCAGACACCCCCTGTTTGCCCCATGGACTCTTTTTTCCCTCCAGTGGCCCTGAAGCACAGAGTCCCCCATGGCCACTTTGAGCTTCCCTCTCAGACACTTTTTCCTAAATCAGCTTCCAATCTGACTCATTTCAGCTTTAAAACAAGAAAACATCAATAAACACGATGAAGGGAGACAGATGGTAACAATTACAGGAGGGAGAAAACAGCCCATTCCCTCTACGAGGGGCAGGCAAACAGACTGGCCCCAGACAGTGCATCGTCCTCCGGCCACTGCGGTGTAAACCTGGGCGCAGGGCTGCCAGGGCCCGTCCCTCCCGCAGGGCACAGGCTACCACCGAGGGGCCACGAAGGCCTCCAAGTCCCACTGGGCAGGCCCCTTGGAACCTGGCAACTGCCAGTTCTCCAGGGAGGGAGGGATGGATGTTCTAGCACATTCCAGGCTACCCCATTACCTCTGATGCTCTGTCTGAGGCCTGAGATCTGTGTGGGATGGCTTCCTCCTCTGCACCGGGGCCTACTGTGACAGCAGAAGCCTGTCTCCTCTAGCAGACGCTGAACTCCTCAGGGCAGGAGGGAGTTTCTCACTGTATGTGGTGGTTAGAGCTGGGCGGCCTGGTTCACATGCAAGTCCTGCTACTTAACAAGTGGGGTGAGCTGGGCAAGCTGGTGGACCTCCCCGTACCCTCCTTTCCTCACCCCTAAAATAGAGAAAAGTCCAGACCTTCACTATAGGATTACAAATTAATAAGTGCAAAGGACTTAGATCCGAGCCAAGCACACAAGGGTGCTGTGTGTAGATGCTGTCTTGCTATCGCCCATGCGGAAGGCTGGCTTCTTGTCCGGCACTCACGTAGCATTGGGAAGGCCTGCCCAGTAGAAGGATGAGGCCTGAAGCTGGGCCCTGAAAGCGGGAGGTGCTCCAGTTTGAGGAAGCCACACACTGAAGTTAGGGCTGAGAGGGTAAGCCCATGCTGGAGCGTGGTGCCCGAGGGTCTGGAAGCAGATGGCCAGGTCCAGGGGCCTGAGCTGGAGTTTACCGTCCTCCATCTCCTGGGACCACCATTTGTTCATCCTTTGTGGTTTGAGTAGGATAAGGATTCTGCCCTCCAGCAGATCAGATGGTCAGAGAGACAGGCAAGGAAACAGGTGCAACCTGGAGAGATCAAATGCTGTGACAGAGCGGGGCACCTACCTAGCCATGTGGGTCCAGGAAAGCTGCCTGGAGGAAGAGGCTGAGTCCTGAGCGACAGGAGGAGGGGCGTGGTGGGGATGAGAGCAGGGGACGATGTGCCCTTCTGGGCACAGGTAGCATGATGCCTTTGGGGTCAGAACATCAGGGCATCCAGAGTGAGGGGTTTAGGGTCCCTGTTCCTTCATTACCCAAGTCCCCCTGGTAAGGACTGAATGTCCTAAGCCTCAGTTTCTCTACCTGTACAAGGAGACACCCTGTTCTTCCCAGGTCTGAGGAGGGGTCCAAGTCAGGACGTGCATGGGAAGTGCCTGGTTGACTCCTCGCACAAGGTGCTCACGGAAGGGGCTGCTGTTTTGGCCTCATTTACACACACAAGTGCTTGTGCATAATAAGCATTTCCTATTGCAGCAGTAGTCGCAAGTGTCCTCAAACACTGTGACTGAGTGTGTATCCCTCCAGAGTTCATATGCTGAGATCCTAACCCTTGCGTGATGGTACTAGGAGGTGGGCCTTTGGGAGGTCGTGAGGGTGGGGCCCTTATGAAAGGGACCAGTGCCCTTAGAAGAAGACAAGAGCACTTGCCTCCTTCCTCTCTGCTCTCCCTGTGGGGGGGGGTGCGCATGGAAAAGTCGGCATATTGCAAGAGGGTCCTACCAGCACCTGATCGTGCTGGCACCCTGATCTCGGACTTCCAGCCTCCAGAACCGCAAGAAATCAATGCCTGCTGTTCACAAGCCACCCAGGTTAGATTTCGTTACGGCTGCCTGAGCTAAGATACACATGCACCTCCCACGTGTTCACATGCCAGGGTACAAAGAGCAGCAGTTGGCAGGCACCAACGCCATCTCCCCCTTTGCTCTGACATGTGCTCCCACCTCCCCCAGTCAACCCGACTCTGCTGAGCCTCAAGCCTCGGGGGAAGTGCGGTGGCCCCCCTCATGCTGGGGCCCTGGATCCCCAGAGCTGCATTTAACCATCTCAGAGCGACGTCATTCTGGGCTCACTTTGAGCGTCAGGCAGAAGGAGGCTGCCGAAATTTCAGGATGAAGGGGAGGAGGGTATAATTTACCCCCTCCTCACCCCCATCCGCCTCTCACACCCCGCCCAGGGCCTGTTACAAATGTGCATCAGGCAGCTTGTCTGGTGAGCCCTCCCCAAAGGCAGGGGGTGACCTTCTGTTGCACATTTTTTGGCGGCTTCTATTTTAAAACATATGAGTGCTCCCCTTGTTCTCCTGGGGCGCTCAGCATTTTCACATCTTTCTGGGTTGCCCATTTGCTGGCCTGGAGGAGTCCTTCCCGTCAGCACCAGGGCCACGCACACTCCTCTTCCCCCAGATGCTCTAGACACGACCTTTCCCAAGCTTCTGCAGGAGGGCAGTGGCCTGGGAGTCGGGAGGCCTGGGCTCTGGGCCACGCGGACAAGACCCTTCCCTGCTCCGGGCCACATTTAAAAACTGGGCAGTTGGGAAACAGCAGCATGTTTTAGCCTGGGGGCCTTTCCCATTCTCTGCCCTGAGCAGTCTCACTCAGGCGTGCTGAGGCAGGGCCTGGGGCTCCGGGCTGCAGATCCCGTGCCTCAGCTGCTGCTGCTGCTGGGAGAGGTTGGAGAGCCCTGCATCAGCTGCTCTGCAGGACCAGCCTCCTGCACAGGCAAATGCTGGTTCTTCCCCACTAGGGGACTGGGGCTTGGAGCACCCTGGTCCTTCCTCCAAGGCTGTCCCTGCAGTGAGGCTTGTGCCTCTGGCTACCGGGCTGAACACCATTAAAACAGCATCCCAGTAGCTCCCTGCCCGCTGGTCCCATGATCAGGACCACGCAGCCTTGCCCACGTGGTAGTTCTCATCATGCATGGCACGCTGGCCTTGACGTCCATCTCTGTGGGCTTGGCCTCCTCTCTTTAACTGCTGGTGTTTCTCAGGGTTCTGTAATGTTCTTCTCATGATCGCCTGACTGCCACATCTTTGCCACTTTGAATTCCAGACCCCACATATTCAGATGCCTCCTGCACATCTCCGCCTGGATGTGCTACCTGCACCTCACACTCAGTGTGTCCTCACTGGATTCCCAATGTCTTCCTCCCCAGCCCGGATCTGCTCTCATGGTTGTGTGCTCAGTCCCTGAGCTGGTTCCCCTACACCCTGTCACCAAGGTGAGAACAGGGCCTCAGCTTTCACAGCCCAGCTCCCTGCCACCACACTCTCCACCCACCAGCAGCCTTGCTGATGCTCGTCTCAGTATTTCCCCAGCAGCCCTGTCTCCCTGCCTCCCACTCCTGCCTTCCACCTGGCCGTCCTGTCACTGTGGGGTCTGCCCTACTCTGATCCTCTGTTGCAGCCAGATAGTTTTCTATAATGTAAATATGATCACATCACTCTCCCCTCTAAAACCCTGCAGTCCGTAGTCTAAGGGGTCAAGTCCAAACTCCCTGATGTAGTCCTCAAAGCCCCCTGGTATCACTGGCCCCATCTCTTGCCCCTCCTGCCCTGGCACTTCATTCTCACCAGCACTCCCTGGAAGTCTGCTGCTTCTTCTCTCCATGCCATGGCCCAAACCTTCCCCTCCGTGTGTCCACTGGGCTCCCCTTCACCAGGGCTCACTCCATCCTACCCTTGAAGACTCAGCTTGGGCATCACCTCCTCAGAGAAGCCTTCCCTGAACAGCCCTCTTCCCCAGCCGGGCCACACGCATCACCTCTGGGGATGGAGCCCCCGTGTGCTCCTGGATTATAATTCCTATTTGCTCATCTGTTTCCCAACAGATCATGAATTCTTGGACGTTGAGACTGTGTCTTATTGCCAGGATAGGGTCCGGCACATAGTAGGTGCTCAGTAACGATTTGAGGGGTGAATGAAGTCTTAATAGGGATCTGTGAGCACATTGGGTGTGGCCGAGCTACCGCATGCTTCACCAGGATGCTCTGAGAAGGTGGGGCGAGGTGGTCTGCGTTTAGTGCAGTTGCTGGCTTCAAGGCCCCAGAAATGCCTCCATCTCTCTCTTCCTGGTATGATTCCAGGGCGAAGTGAGTTTTGAGTTCTTTCTAATCAAGCTGTCAATAGAGAGTCCTGACACTAGGCATTGATTTTTTGCCAGAGGGGAGGAGGCTTCCCCTCTGCGTTCTGCGACTCGGCGATCAGTTCATAATTTTAGACCATAATCTCTTCTGTCATCACAGACTATGGTCCGCTTCCAGGTCCCTGGGACCTGGTTTTCTAAAATCAGTGTCAGGACTCCTGTCACTTGGGATGCTTGGATTTCAAGAGGAGCCACAGCCAAGGCTTTTCCATTGAGTGGACCCATTTCCCAGATCCATTTCTCTCTATGCCCCAGTCATGCTGAGGCCCTAGACCCCTCTTAGAGTACCCATCACCCTCAAAATAGCCTACTGGCCCAGGCTGGGACCAGGCACTTACATTTCAGGAGAAGTGAGCCCTAGCTCTCAGTGCAGCCCTGGAGATGCCCCGAGTGGGACATAATAGGCTCAGAGCCTCACCTGCAGTGGGGACAATCACAGACCCATTATTTTAAAGCATGTCATTCACATTCTCTTCTCCCTTTTAGCAGGGCGTGAGCAGAGGGGCAGTCACCAAGTCTAGGGACCGAGGAACAGGGGCTCTGGCTGGAATCTGCCACCTGCAAAAGAGAGGCCCCTCTTCCCTGCTGCACATATGTTTGGCTGCTCCCGGAAGCCACAGGTTTTGTCCAGGGACAGCTGGGTAGCAGGTAGTTTGTCGGAGAGCAGGGACCTGAGAGCACATCTGGTGTGGCTGAGCTGTGGCATGTATGTGGTTGTGCAGCGCCCTTCTCTCCTTGCTAAGCCATGTGTCCACGTTGGCGGTGGGGTGCGCCTGGGATGGTTAATGTTGTGTGTCAATTTGGCTGGGCCACAGTGCCCAGAAGTTTGGTCATACGTTATTCTGGATGTTTCTGTGAGGGTGTTTTTAGATGAGATTAACATTTAAATCAGTGGATTTTGAGTGTTCAGATAGCCCTCTCTAATGTAGGTGGGCCTCATCCAATCCACTGAAGGAACAAAAGACTGACCTCCCCGAACAAGAGGGAATTCTGCCAGCAGACCGCCTTTGGATGTGAACGTCGACTCTTCCCTGGGTCTCCAGCCTGATGGCCCTCCTGCAGATTTTGGACTTAGCTCCCATAATTACACAAGCCAGTTCCTTAAAATAAATATTCACTACATGTACACATTCTGTTGGTTTATTCAGAGAACTCTGACTAGTAAATCACCTTACTGAAATTGCATAAAAGCCCCACAAGGACTAGTGGGCATTGTGAGAGGGGATCTGCCACTTGTGCAGGGTGTGTGCTGCATCTCCAGTGAAGGCCTGGCTACATCCTGGCCTGAAGGGTTCTCCTAGTGGGAGGGGGTCCCTGTGATGTTCTTACAAGGAAGCATCACTGCTACATTCTAGGCTGTAACTTTCCAAGGTGGGCTACCTAGCAGGCCCCTCCTATGCTTTCAGAAAATGCAAACCTGGCCATGCCACTCCTGCTTCAAAATCCCCAGGGGACTTCCGCTGTCTTCAGGTCAAAGCTCAAGCCCAGCCATGTAGCCGATGAGTCCCTCCAGGACCAGACCCCTCTCTGGTCTCCAGCCTCATGCTTTACCACGCTCCTCACATACTCTTACATCCTCCCTCTCAGTCTTACCCCTTCTCCTTCTTGTCTCTCTGGCTTTGCACTTATAGTCCAGCTCTGCCACCACCTCTTTGCTTGCCTAACTGGAACTTAAACTTCAGCACCGGCATTATCTCTTCCAGGAAGCCTTCCCTGACCACTCCCTGTGCCCAAGTCTGGGGTGTCTCTTCCTCCTCTGAGCTGTAATGGGGCTCAGGGATGTTGATCTTGGGATTCCTCACAGAGTATCATCTGCTTCCTCTACCAGGCTGTGAGCTCCTTGAGGGCCTGGACTTGGACATGGTTGGCACAGTAAACTTTTGTTGAATGAATGAATGAGAGTATAAATGAAATAGTAACTTCATATAGCTTCTCTTGGGTTTCCCCCAGTTAAAACACTCCATTGGGTCACTGAGACTCATTTTGATCATTTTCATGGGATGATGTTATTTGCCAACACTCTAAAATCACATGTCATCTTGTGGGTATTAATATACCTGGTAAAAAGTGCTGATGATTTAATAGGAAAATGATAACAATATTTTATTGGGCACCAACTTTACTAAGCACAGAACTAAACACTTTACTACATAATCTTATCTATGCCTCATAACTAGGTTCGCAGGTGAGCCTCAGAGGGCTCAGAGTTACATAGCTAACAAAGAGGAGTTGAGGTGTGAAGCTGGGTCTGGTTAGAACACCTGTCTGCTTTACTGCTGAGCTATAAAGCTTGGCATTATTGTCATTCTTGGTAATAGTGCCTGGGTGGGTGATAGTCTCTGTACCAGCTGGAGCCCGCATCCCATATGGACCCCATAAATGAACGCCCCAGACCATAGCTGACCATTAGGTGTGGACGCCAGGTGATAGCCAGTCTCTTGGGTAGGACTCTCAGCTCCTCTCAGTTTCCAGTCCAGGGCTGTGCCCTGCAGCCCCTTCCTGCCCCTCCCAGCAGCCCCAGGGCCCTGACGACTGGGCAAAAACAGAGGCTGTGCAGGTAGAAGGGAATCAGGACCTCTCTGTGGCCAATGGCCGCCTGGGGAGATGCAGTGGGTGAGAGGGCAGCTGCTGAGGTTGCCAGAGGGTTTTCTGTTTTTCCACCAAAGCAGTTCTGAGGGGTGAGAGGGACTCTTGCACGGACCTGGGTCTCAGTCACAGTCAAAGGGCGTCTGCAGCACTGGGATAATGTTAGCTTTTACTTCCCGGAGCTCAGCAGATCCATGCGCTAAACCTGCCATCAGGAGGCTCAGGCAGGCTGGGAGCGGGGGACGAGGAGCTGGGTATCAGGCCCACTCTGCTTGAGTCCTCTACTCTTCTAAGGGGCATTCTGGGTGGGAGGAGCCAGAAGGCGCCAGGTGAGCGAGGCAGGTGAGCCCAGGGCTGTGCCCATTTCCCTCTCCCTCACATCACCTTCTCCTATTTCCTAATTCATGGCTTCTGATTTTCTCAGCAGAGAGGTGTGGCCAGAGAGCTTTCTGGAGCCACTGGCCACATTCTGCGCACTTTGGGGATTCAGTGACCTTTGTCTCTTATAGAGGACACAGCTGATCTGGTCAGGTTATAGATTCAGGAACGATTGTAATGTTTCAGTCCCTACTTTACTAATGCCATCTGTATTAGTCACTCAAGGTTCTCCAGAGAAATAGAACGAACAGGAGATATACGTTATAAGGTTTATTTATAAGGAATTGGCTCAAGTGATGATGGAGTTTGAGAAGTCCCAAAATCTGCAGCTGGTAGGCTGGACACCCAGGAGAACCAATGGTGTGTGTTCTCGTCCAAAAGCTGGCAGGCTCGAGGCCTAAGAAGAGCCGATGTTTCAGTTTGACTCTGAAAGCAGGGAAAAACCCCAATGTCCCAGCTCAAACAGTCACGCATGAAGAGTTCCCTTTTATTCATAGAAGGGTCAGCCTTTCTGTTCCATTCAGACATTCAACTGATTAGACGAGGCCCACCACATTAGGGATCTGCTTTACTGGCTCCACTGATTCAAATGTTGATCTCACCCAGAAAGAGCCTCACAGACACACCCAGAATTACATTTGACCAAATATCTTGGCCCTCAGCTTGGTCAAGTCAAGTTGACACATAAAATTTACCATCTACTACAACTTCCACAATGATATCACTTCTTGTTGCAATTTTCATATGAATCTGTCCTCTGGGGAGGGAGAGTCCAGGCAGCAAAAAAGCCAAAACAATAAGAATGCTAAGCAGGGCTTGAAAATTCCTTCTGTGATTACAGGACTTTTCCTCCAGCTCTTCCTTTCTGATAAATACTGTCCATTCCCAGGAGAGGCGGGGTCTGTCTGCCTCTTCTCCATCCCAGATAAAAGAAATAATGCCACTTCCCAGCCACCTGTGCTCCCACATCTCAGCATATGCCCCACCTTGCTTGCTTCCTAACCATTCAAACTATAACAGGCAGTGTTTTTTGTGCTTCCAACACCCTCGGGTACCTCTCCCCGCCCAGCCTTCCCAAGCTGCTGCTTTACACATTACCTACAACATCAAAAATGTTCCACTGGTGGTTTCAAGATTCCTAAAAAATAGATTCAAAACATCTTTAACACTCTGCAAAGAAGCAATGTATCACAGAAAAAGCTGTAACCTTTAGTATTGCTGATAGCATCCAGGCTGAAGGCTGATCAGGAAGGTAACTGCTGCCTATTCCTATTCGGCATGGCTGCTGCCAAAGGCGCATTGTAGCCTGTCCACCCAGCGTGTGCGCTCCCAAGAAAGGAAGCTGCTGAATTTCCAAGTGTTTGCCTAATGCCCTTTTATATAACCTGAAAAAGAGTAACAGTACTTGAAGGTGATATTTTCCAAGAAACAGCCTTTCCTTATTAACACAACAGCCCTGAAAATAATACTGACCGCAAAAAACAAGTCCTGCATGGAATGCATTCTCCTTCCTTTTTTTCCCATTACAGAGCCAAGAGCACGGAGCTGCGGCTGAGCCTTGCCAAGGCCAGCTGGACAGAGGGAAAGCTAAGTGAATTGTTATGTATGAGAGCTTCACAATGACCAAAAGCCAGCAAGGAACTCCCTTCCCCCAAGAGGACGAGGGGCAGGTGTGGGGTGGGTGGGACGCTCACGGAGGCCTCCCTGGTAGGTCCCGAGAGGGTCTGTGGCAGGTGCCGCTGCCTTGCCTGAAGGGGATGCAGAAATCAGATACTTGGATTTGCCAGGTGGTTTACTTTCGTTTCTTTCTGAAGGTTAATGTTATGGGCAATCAAAGTGAGCTGAGAGGAGGAGACGAAAGGCAGAAAAATGGAAACCCTTCAGACCAGTGAAAGGTTTCGTGTACCTTTGGTAAATAAAAGTGTGTTCCTATTTTCACAAGGATATTTCTATTTCACCAGCTTACGATTCCAGCTGGGCTGGGCAAACATACTGTGATGTGGTCACAGCTCTAACCCAGAGACAAAGCTCTGAAATGGGAAACAGAAACCAAACGTAGGGGTCCCCCTGGGATGCTCCTTAGCTTTGGAAGTCAGAACAGCTTCTGGCTGGGGCTGGGGCCCAAGGAAGCTCTGGCGTGGCCTCTGGCCACCTGCCTTGGTCTGGGTGGTGCTCCGTACTGAATGACACTGAGGACAGTACCAGAGCCACCCAGACTTGATACGAGCCACAGAACCACCTTTCCCATGCTCTGTGTCCTGGACGGGTCGCCAGACTTCTCCAAACCTGTTTCCTGATCTGTAGAAAGGGGATGGTGTCAATCTTACGGTTCATGGGGTGGGCAAGAAGGATGGATGGCCAAACCCACAGCTCAGGGCCTGGCATGGATTTAGCCCCTCCAAAATGATAGCTTTTATTATTCTCATTATTCCAGAAAATGTCTTTGTGAATTGTTTGCTTGGTGATTGAAACAATGTTTCTTTTTAATAAAATCTTGATTTAAAAAAAGCCTGAAGGCACCTCTATTTTCTTTATTTGGTGGAATGGAGTGTGGCGAGGACGATATTCAGATACTTGGCCAATCTCTCACTCTAATGTTTGTTGCCATGTTTTGTTTTCTCTCCTTTCATTTTTTTCCCTCTGTCCCCACCAACCTCCGGAGCCCTCCTGTCACAGAGTTAAAGAATATGATGTAGCCAGGCTGGGTGTGAACTTTGTGTAGAACTCAATAGAAGAAGGGAAGCTGAGTCACTAAAGAAAGGCTCCGAGGAGCTGCCGGGGGCAGAGGCTCAGTGGGGCAGCCTGGTGGGACTGCAGGGGGGCAGCCTAACCCTGCAGATGTGTTGCGTGTGGAGGCAGGGCGGGAGTAGGCCTGGCGGGAGGAGGCAGTGGACAGGAGCACAGAGGTCCCCCAGTGACCCACAGGCCCAGCGAGGTCTTTCTCATGAGCTCCGAGGGGACTGTCCCTGGGATCCCTCATGAGGAAGAATCGAGGCCACTGGGCTGGAAGACCAGAGTCCACAGTGAGCCCAGTTCCCAAAAGAAAAGCAGAGGCGGGTCCTGGGGGCCCTGGAGCCAGAGCCAGGGTGGAACGTTTGCTGCCAGGGGACAAAAATGAGTAGCAGCAGCTGAAGGAGGGGATGGTGACATTGCTCTGCTAAAGGCCAGTGCAGCTGAGCCAGACTGACTTGGCCACTGCATTTAAACCCAAAACCCTCAGTGCCAGCTGCATCCACGTAGTGACCCCAACAGCACATAAGCACTTGCTGCAAATGCGCCAATGCCTGTGCATATGAAGCCACCTAGACTGGAATAAGGGGTTTTCTCCAAGGAGGAGACGCGAGGCTGGGTGGGAGGACCACGCAAGTTGCAGCATCAGTGACGTTCCTTCCCACCACGCCTGGGGATCTTGCGCAGATGCTCCGCGGCTGCCTGGGTGCTCGGCACACACCCACCTGCCGTTAGATGCAGCCTGGCTTCTCTCAGAGCAGAATGCACTTGAGAGAGGCCTCTGGGCATGTGGGCCAAGAGCACGACCTTCTCTGCAAGCTCCCAATGGCTCTGAAATCAACGGCAGGAGTGGGAGAAGGGGTAGGTATCTTCCCCAAGCACGGACCATCAGGAGGCTGAAAACATGCCAGCTGCAAGGACAAAGGATCAAGAAAAATACCTGGACTTTTCTGCTAGTTGTATCAAGGCCTAACAGGATCTCAAGCCATGCTAGACTCTGAATAAACCCACACGGGGTCAGAGATGTTGTGCAAAGTCCATGGATGCAGAGGAGCCAGGACTGACACTCTGGGGGCCACTTGTAGCCACAGTGGTTTCCAAAGTACTAGAGAACCCTCTTGGCAACTGTAACTCTGCTCTGGGGTGTGGTGAAGGGACCATGTCCTGGGGGTCAGAGGACCTGGGCGTGGCTCCTGCAGCTCCCCCCAGGGACCCCGATGGATTATGTTTCTGAGTCTTGGCCTTTCCAGCTATAAAATGGGACAATAATACCAGCCTCATTCAATCATTCATTCACGAAATACTTGCTAAGCTCCTGCCACAGGACAGCATTTCTCTAGGCACCTGGGAGACAGAACTGGAAAACAAACAAAACCTGCCAGGGACCCCATCCCCACCTTCACGGGTCTAGTGGAGTCTGGAGACAAAAATAAAGCAAGGTGATTAAATATATAATACTTTTCAGTGTTAATGATAGTGATGATTGGTAGTAATGAGTGTTCTTAAAAAAATGAAGCAGGGTAGGGCTTCAGAGTAACGGGGGCAGTGCTGGGTATGCTCAGTTTTACCTCGTCCAGGTCCACTCCTCCCTTCTCTGTCCACCCTGCTCTGTTGGGGAGGGTGACCTCTGGGGAGCGCATCCTGGGCTCCCTTGTCTGTTGGCTCCTGGGTGGGTTTGGCCACAGGAGATGGGAGGCCAGGGAGAGGTGGGGCTGTCTGCTCTGGCTGCTCCTGTGGGCTGAGGTTGAGGGCAGCTGCGTTCCTGTGCTGACGGCCACAGCTCGCGGGCACGGCCCCTCCTACAGCTGAGCTTTCCCCCTGATAACCACATTCTCCTTCCTGCCCTCCTCAGGCCTAAAGATGGCACCTGCTTCCTGCTGTGCTCACCCTGGGGTGCTTCGTTCCTAAACATTCCTAACCTGAAGCATACTTCAGTAAGTAGACCCTTCATTAAGCAGTCTCCATCCAGTTGCCCCCTTCGAGTGTGCCATCTGTCTCTTGCCCAGACCCTGCCAGGACAGGTATGACTTCAGAGAGCTTGGTCAGGGGAGGCCTTCCTGATGAAATGCCATTTGGGCTGAGCACTGGACCCTCCCGTGCAGACAGCTGGACCCAGGACAGTGTTCGAGTCGGGGCCCCCACGACATGCGAGAAGGTCAGCAGAGAACGCGGGGAGGCTGGGGCACAATGAGCAGGACTGAGGGGTGGGAGATGAGAACGAAGGAGCAGCCAGGGGTCAAACCTTGTCGCTGAGGGAAGGAGTCTGGATTTTTTTCCCAAGTGACATAGCGAACCACTGGAAGCTTTTGAGCAGGATAAGGACATGATCATATTTATGTTTTAAAAGAATCTCCCAGGCTGCCGCGTGGAGAACTGACTGTGGGTGGGAAGAGTGGAATCAGGAAGACCAGTCAGGAGGCAATACCAACAGCCCAACGAGAGAGAAGGTGGCCTGGACGAGATGGCGCAGGGCAGGAGGTGGGAAGTAGTTGGATCTGGCATCTCTACTGAACATGGAACCGATCAGATATCGTGGGATGTGGGACCCAACCGTGACTCTACAGCTTCTGGCTTGAGCATCAGGGACGGAGGGTTCTTGTGACGCATGGATAGAGGAGTGTACAGTTCCACGGTGGGGCTAGAACCTCAGCCAACCCCAGACTCCTGAACTGAACTCTTCTCTTCCTCTTCTCTTCCTCTTTGCCTTGGGAGATGGGAACAGAGGCCACCAGAGAGCCTCAGTCGGGTTAGAAAGACAAGACACACATGCAGCAAGAGCAGAGGCCAGCAGGAGACAGGGTGGGCCACATGTCCCTGAGGGCTGGAGCCGGCAAAGGTGGCCCAGTGGGGAGGGGGAATCTGAACTGGATGGAAGGCTGGATGGGGAAAGAAGAGGGAGCTTCTCCTCTGCCTTCTCTGGACTGGAGGCTGGGGCTGGACATTTGTCCCCTTGGTGCGACCAGAATGATAGCAAGACTTGGAGAGCAGGATGGGGTGGGGTTCCTGAGTCTGCCCTGGGAAAGGCTACAGAGGTGCCACCAGAGGCAACGGGAAGTGTCTGAAGGAAGTTCTGGGGGTCCTGTCTTGTCTTCGGGGCCCAGAGATGCAGACAGGGTGGGAAGAAGAGCACTGACCCCTGGAACTGGCTGCCCTGGAAGCTGGGCCACTGGCAGAAACTGATTCCAGTTCAAATGGAGGGGCAAGTGAGCATCTGTGAGGAGGCTGGCTTTACAAAAAGAGCAAAATCCCAGAAAGAGTTTTCCCATCTGTCAAATGGGATAATAACACCTACCCGCCTCCCACCCCCCTGCCCGGGCTTGCGAGGATGAGATCAAGTATCTGAGAGGGCCCAGCGCATTGCGTATTTTCAGTGCGAGTTCCATAAAGCCCGGGTTTAGGGTCTTCCCTGAAAGGAAGGCTGGGTGAGACATGGAGGATGGGCTGAGCAGTGAAAGGGGGTTGAGATCAAGAGATGATGAGAGGCTGGAGGGCTCAGAAGACACGGAGAGGAAGAAGTAACTGGACATCTAGAATAGAACTTTGGAGGAAAGCTGTGTTGATGGAGGCAGAGCTGGCCTGGCTCTGTAAGGGGCAGCAGGCCCTGCTTACTGTCAGCAGCGTCCAGGGTCCCGGCACCACTCACTCGTGGGGACCCGCTCCCCTGCTGCCTCTGTCCGCCCTGCCAGCCCCGGCTGTTTCCTGACCGGGCATCTGAGTCACTTACACCCTGATGTCCTTCAGGTCTCTGTTCAAACGCCTCTTCAGTGACATCTTTCTTGACCCCCTTATTTAAAACGGCACAGGCAATATTCCTTAACTTATTTTTCTCCATTGGTGCTTATAAGTATTATCTGTGATTCTAAGGAATGTGCATTCCCTAGCTTTTGTGCACAATATTCTATACCTGTCCACTGAGACGTGTTTACTAATTGCATTCTCAAATTTTCTGTACCCTCACTTTTGTTTTGAACTGCTCATTCTAGCCATTGTTTAGAGAATGTGTTAAAAATTTCCCACTGTGTTTGTGGATTTTTTTCCATTTTTTTCCTTGTCGTTCCATCAATTTTTGCCTCATACATTTTGAGGCTGTGTTCTTATGTGCATGCAATTATTGTTACCTTCCTGGTGAACTGAGTTTTAAAAAAAATACGGGATGTCCTTTAACTCTATTTTTATCTCTGAAAGTACTGCTTTTTGTCTTCAAGTCTATTTAGTTTGATATTGATGTAGTTATACCTGCTTTTCACATGGAATCTTTTCCTGTCTTTCTACTTTTAATTGTTCTATATATTTTATCCTTGAATGTGTGTGTGTTTTTTTTAATAAATAGCATATAGTAGAACTTTCAAAATCAGTTTGTCTTTCAGTTGGAACATATACATTTGATAAACTTACTGATGTATTTTAGGTTTAAATTTATCATTTTATGAAATGCTTTCTATTGGTCTCACTTGTTCCACATTCACCTTTCTTTCTCTTTTACTTTGCTTTCTTCAGAGTAAATATTTTGTCTTATTTCATTGTAATATCCATAAATTTTACTACCTGTATCCTTGCCTTATTGATGCCATATATTAATTGATACCTATACTCTCTTCTTTGTCAGTTCAAGGGCCTTACAATAATTTAACTCCCCTTTCTATGCCGTTTTTGCATCTATTTTTTTCTCTCTATGTGGTAAGCTCCATACGGGAGTATTTTTTATTGTTTTATAAGCTAAGATCCATTTAGACATACATGTCTACATTTCTGCTGTTTTTCATTCCTTCCTGAAACTGCAACCTTTCATCCCGAATTAATTTCTTTCTGCTTGAAGAATATACTTTAGTATTTCCTTTAGCATGGGTTTTCTGGTGAGAAATTATTTCAGTTTTTGTTTGTCTGTAATTAAAAAAAATCTCATTTTGTTCTTGAAGGGTATGGTCACTGGATATAAAATTCGAAGCTGACAGTTTTTTCAGCATTTAAAGACGTGCCCATTGTCTTCTGTCTTCCAAAATTACATGTTTAATTACTGTACCTTGAAAGTAACCTTTTTTCCCCTGATTTTTCCTTGTTACCAGTTTTCAGCAGTATTGCTATGAGTGCCTCGGTGTGGTCTTCTTTTTATTTATTCTGCTTGGAGTTTGAAGAGCTTCTCAAATCCGTGACTTGATATCTTTTGAAAGTTTTGGAATGTTCTCAGCCATTATGTCTTGAACTACTGCTTCTGACCCATTTTCTCTGAACTTCCTTTGGAATTCCAATAATACATATGTTAGACTTTTTCACTGAAACAGCAATGTCTTTTGCCTTAAATTACTTCTTTTGGATAATTTTTTCTCTTTTCTCTCTGTACTTAAAGCTGGTATCTTTTCTAATCAATCTTTTAACTCATGTTTCTCTCTCTGGTTGCATGTTAAACTCACTATTGAGTTCTTAATTTTGGGTATTATGTGTTTATTTACATTTGGTTCTTTAAAATATATATATATATATATCGTTTCTCATTCTCTGTTGAAAACTCTGATTTTGTCTTCTAACACTTTGACCATGGTAAGGTATAATTGTTTTTTTTAAAGTTTGTTTTTTTTTGTTTTAAAGTTTGTGTCTGTGCCTGTAAACTCCAGCGTACCTGGGGCCCCGGTGGGTCTCAGTCTCTATTTTTGTTGTTTTGACTGATGTTTGCTCATGTTGTCTTCTTGTGTCTCCTTGTACAAAGGATGTGGGATCTCCACTGCTTCTGCCACCACGTGAGCCCCAAGGGACTGTCTGATGTATTTTTCACACCAATACTCAAATGCTCATCCTTCCCAGCTGAGTGACAGACCTCCCATGGCCACGTTACTGAAGGCATTAGTTGGGACTATGGGCTCTGGAATCAAACAGCTGTTTGGGTTCAAATCCAAATAGGAGTCTGGTTCACATTTGCCACTTAGATCAGTGGTGTGTACAGTCTTGGGCCAATTATTTAACTTCTTTGTAGCTCAGAATCCTCACCCATAAAATGGGGATAATAAACGCTACCTCAAAATGTTTTGTTTAAAGAGTGTATCAGATAAACACGGAAAGCACTGACCGTGTTTCTTGGTCTGGAGAATAGTAGGAGCTTATTGAACACCTGTCATTGTTATTGTCATCACCTGTCCCGAATTTCTCGAACACTCCCATTTCTCTTTTCCCCACTGTTACTACTGATATCCAGGCCACCCTCACCATGAATTTCTGCATCTGGCTCTACCCTGGAGGTCCTGCTTCCTGTTATTACCCTGAGATGCAGCCAGAATGAACATTCTGAAGGGCAGGCCTGATCACTATTCTGATAAACCCTTCAGTGGCTCCCTACTACCCTCAGGATGTGGTCCAAACTGACCTCTCCAACTCAGGTCTGATCGCTACCCCTGTCAGTAAAGGAACTGAACTACTTTCAGTCCAACGGAGTACCCAGCTCTCTTTTTGTCACTGGGTCTCTCCAGGGAGCTCACTCTTCCCCACCAGCCAACTTTCACCTGGATGTTTCCAACTCATTCTACAGGTCTCAGCTTGGACAAATTACCCACAGGGAAAGCTCCCCCAAGGCTCACAGGACCTACCACCACCTTTGCTGATCACATTTTACTGTGTAATAGACACACGCATGTTGGCTGCCACCCTGGACCTCGAGAGTGGGGACCATTCTGGTTACCACTGTGCCCCCAGCATCTAGCACTCGGCCTGGCACACACTTAATACATGTTTGTCATATGAATGAGTGACTAACTGATCACGATCAGGGGAACCGGTTAACAGAATCACAAAGTAGAACCCTGTAACTGACCTCAACTCCCAGTCAAAAACCTCCTGAAACGGGCTCTGATACAAACCTTCTTGTAGTTACTTTGTTCCTGTTCCTAGTGTGAGGCTTTCTAAAAACCCATAAATATTTTGTTTCCTAATTGCTTATCTGCACCTTAATCACATAGTCGTTTTATTATTATTATCATTATTGTTATTATTAATGGTGATAAATAAAACGAAGCATAAA
This sequence comes from Vicugna pacos, assembly GCF_048564905.1. Taxonomy (NCBI): domain Eukaryota; kingdom Metazoa; phylum Chordata; class Mammalia; order Artiodactyla; family Camelidae; genus Vicugna; species Vicugna pacos. The sequence continues at coordinate 45,356,329 of NC_133001.1, forward strand.
AGTATTTCCAGGAAAAAACGATTGTGTGATTTAGAATTTTTAATTAATATGAGTTGGGGTTTGTATCGAGTGTGCTGTGCGAGAATGGATAATCCTCAGTACCTCCCCCAACGGGTTTGGTATCTAAATGCTCCATATTGTAATTTACATCCTGAGGGGCTCACGGCACTTAGAAAACCATCAGTTCTCCAGTTATCTGCTTCCTATCAGCAACGCTTTCTCAAATGAATGCATTTCAATTAAAGGAAGAATTTACCCGAGTACACGCGAGGTGTGTATTTTGTGAATTATAGCTCTAACTTTGAATAAACACAAAACAACAAACATTCTTCTGAGCTCCTATGATATCCCAGGCATTGAAGATAAGACAAAGAGGAAGAAGGCAGGCTCTAACTCCAAGGAGACTGCAGCCTTGCTGGGAAGAAGGATGTACATAAAACCAAACCGTTCAATGCGGTTCGGGGCAAGAGAGGGGAGATCTCACAGTACGAATGGGAGTTCCGGGCACAGACAATAAGCTATAGATGTGTTCAAGAGAAAACAAAACAAAAGACTAAAACTTGACAAGGAGATACTGCCATTTGCATGTTTACCGACACAGTTTTTCTCCCTTCTGTATGTAGTAACGTCTTCCAGATTATTTCTGGGCACTGCTTTTTTTTCTCATCACACCAGGAAGAGAGGTGGATATTACTGACATCTTGGTATGAACACCAAAAGGTGACCTTTTTGGCCAATGATGGGTAACCTCAAAGCTGGAGACTCACTGCCCCTCCCTCCCTATCCTGGGTCACTTCAAGGCCCTGAGAAAGAGAGGGGTGTGTGAGAATCTAAATTGACTCCATGATAACTTGGGAAATAGCAGCACATATTACAACAGAGCCTTGCTCACCGAAGAAACAAAGTTCGGGGCCCTTTAAAGAATGAGGTACCAAGTCTGTGTATAATCGTATATGATTCAATTTCAGATACTCAGTTAAAAACAACTTTCCCATTGAGTCCAAGACTGAAAAAGCCAAGTGCATCACTGTAGTCTCCCACCTCCTTTTCTGCGTTCCCTCCTGGGGTTTCTCAATCATTTTTCCACTGCACCTCATCCCTCTTGGCATCACCAGCACGGGGCAGGGAAAAGAGATTCTTCTCTGGGGTCAGAGGGCCTGCTTTCAAGTCCCTGTGTGTTCTGGGCAATTGGCCAGCCCCTCTGAGTCACCATCTCCTGCCTGCAGGACACAGATGGCACCGCCCTGAGTACTCCTTGGGTGGCTGAGGTACCAGGATAGCGTCTGCTGTTCAGTGGGGGCTCAGCGGGTCTCTAGCTGCCTTCTCCCCTCCCTGATGAGCCCACAAGCACCTGCTCCCTGAGTGCCCAGACCCCCCAGGTGAGACTCTCCTCTTCCCCTCCCCTCTGATTTCCATTTAGCTTTGGGATAAAAACTCTGATAAAACCTACTCACACCAAGCAATGAATGATTCATTCCCTCAGGAGGTTAAAACAGCTTATTGCGTTTTATAAGAAGAAGAATTTCATAAAGTGAAACTTTCCTTGTTAAATTGGTCAGGTTGAACATGAAATTTTGGGCAGATCCCTTAAGAATCCGTCAGACAATGTCCAACATGGTGCCTTAGATCTGGCAGCTAGACAGAACAGATAGTCAGCTCATGACAGCAAGTCACGGGAAGGGCAGTCCCAAAAGGGGTCCTAAACAAATGAAGTCACAGAGACCCCCGCACCTCGCAGCAGAGCCTGCTGGGGGAAAGGCCTCCTGGCTCTCTGAGCACCCGCTGGGCTCAAGGCCCGGTTTTGCCGCTGAAGCAGGGCTTCTGCCTGCAGCACCTTCCTGAGTGTCTGAAGAATGTTCGGGAATCAGCTCTGTACATCTCTCTTGAATCTCTCCCTCTCTTTCAAACACACACACACACACACACACACACACACACACACACACACACACACAAAGGTTGACCCTGACCCTCACCCCCATATACTCTAACTTGTCCTTCAAGGACTTCTCCCAGTTCCTGAAGACATGGTGGGATTCCACAGTGCTGAAGTACCCGAGAAGGAGGCGGCTCTGGATAACGTTCCTGCTTTTATTAGAATTCCTCCTTCTTTCAGGCCCAGAGGCTAGGATATGTGTCAATCTGCACAGACACTTTAATCAGTAAAAATGAACATTTACAACAAAACAGAGAGAAGATTCAGGGTGAGGGCTTCCTCCGTGTCCCTCACAGGCAGCCGTCCCTGGGGAGCCTGCCCCCCTCGGACCGCCTCCAGCAGGGACACAGCGCAGCATGGAGGTCATCCAACAAGAAACAGGGCCATATTGTCCCCCAAGCAGTTGAGGACTTACTCCAGGGTCTTACGGAGTAAAGAGGTCAGGTCAGGCTGGATCAGGCGGGACTCCAGCAGGCAGGGCAGACCCTTGGCTGACTGTCCATAGGACCTTCCTGCTTCACCATCAAAGGGGCCTGGCCCTGGGTTCTGCAAGTGGCCAAGAAGACAACTGCTTCTGGGCCCTGGCTGCAGCCCTGGGTGAGGGCAGTGAGCTGAGTCAGGAGGGGACCTCACGCCTACAGCCAGCCAAGCAGCAGAGAGGAGGAGTGTCGGGGATGGGTGGAAGGAGGCAGCTTCAAGGGAGGGGTCCTGCCTAACTGCAAGGGGTGGGTGGGATCCGTGCACATCTTACAGGCTTCCTTTCTGTTCTCATGCCTGATCTTGCTCCTCTCTCTCTCTCTCCCTCTCCCTCTGACGAACACAAATGACCCAAAGTGGCCTGGTCTTTCCATTTTGCAGATGAGCACCCGATGCTCCAGTGGCCTGAGTCCTCGGGGCACGTCCAATGTCAGAACCAGAGGGAAAAGCTCTCAGTGTCCACCTCCAGGGCTTCTGCTGCTGCCTGGAAGCGACACTGCCTCCCAGGAAATCTGCCACCTTCATCATTGTCAGTTCTTTCCTCAGGTGACACCCATGTCCCAGAGGGACCACTTATCAGCAGGCCTTGTAACCAGCAGCAACTGCCTCAGTTACAGGGTGGAGAAGCGCCCTTCCAGCTGTCTGTCGGTCCTGGGTCCAGATGCCTCATGCTGGGTAGCAACAGGGTCCCCACTGGGCCTGCTCCGGCCCCTGGGAACTGAAGACAGTCTTGCCATGGGACTGTCCACCAGGCACCCAAACCTGAGCCCGCAGAATTGACTTCACGGAGCTGTGGCTGCCTCACCACAAGTCCAGACACCTTCTCTGGGCAGAGCCCCTTGGAGGACATGGGTACAATGCTGGATGACCGGGGAGCCCCACAAAACCCTTTCCTGCCCTGAGCTCCACAGTGAGCCGAGCACAGACTCCTCCTCCCTCTGGACCTGAGTGCAGCTGCAGCATCGGAGCCTTGGATGGTGAGTCTGCCCGGCTCCGCCGTCGGGCAGCCACTCCCCAGCACTGGCCCCGGGGACGGCCGGGGGGTGTGGACTCACACGGGTTCATATGCTTTCCTGGGCTCCAGTACCACAGAGAAAACATTCTTCCCTGGCCACACCCTCTCCAGCTCCCTCTTTCAGACAACCGACCAGGGGAGACTCTTCTTCCAAACACCCCAGGGCCTTTGAAAAGGCCTAGGCCTCTGAACCCACCTGTAAAATGAGTGAATTCTTTCAGCTCTGGAATCCCATGTTTCCATTTGCTGATGGGCAAGAGCTGTGACATCATTTCCTGAGAAATCAGGGGTCCATGAGTCACAGAATCGCTGGCCAATCCAAGCTGGCCTGGGGTGGGAGACCCTCTCCCGAGTTCTGATCTCTCTGAGCCTATGGGGTGCAGTCCCCAGCGGCCAGGCTGGGGTAGCACCTGAGATCCAAGCTCACACCCCTCCAGAAACCAGACCCTCGGGAGAGAGGGCCAGAGTTTAAACAAGCATTTTCTTTTAGAACAGTTGCCTGAAGCTGCCCCTTGGCTGGAAGGGACAGTCATCTGCTTCTATGCCGTGGCCGTGGCTTTCCTGACCTCCTTGTAGCTTCCCAAAGGTGCTCACTGACCTCACCCAGGACCCCGGGCAGGTGGGGAGTAGGCTTCCTGGGCAGGGTGGCGTGCTGACTCAGGGTCAGCCCTGGGACTGACCAGGACAGAATGTCTCCAGGGGACCTCTGTGCAGGCACTGCAGCCAGCACTGTTACTAAGAAAAGCCCAAGAAGAGAGGGTAACACAACACGCCTGCCTGGGACTGGCCTAGGGTGGGGGCAGGGGCAGATGACTCAGGAGATGCTCCGGGAGGCACGGGGAGGGCGTCATGTCTAACTGTCCAGCACACTGTCCCCTTGTTTTTCAGGGTGAAGAGGCCTTGCACTCTGGTTGTTTCCAAATCCTGCAGAAACTAGGCATGGCCCCGCAGGCCTCTGGGGCCCTAGAGAGTGGACAGCCCATGCTTCTCAAAGGGGCTGAGGACCAGGGACACACTCAGAGACCCTTGCTGTTGTCCCCTGCCCCCGGATAAGTGGGTTTCTCCAGGGCTGTGACTGCCATGGCCACTGGACTCTGCTCTGTCCACCCTGCATCAGCCTGGCCATGTGCTTTCCTCTGGACCCAGAGCCTCGAGGGCTTCCTTCTCTCGGTGACGCTGAAGCAGCAGCTGTTAACAGAGCCCCATGTGTGTCTGGCACCAGGAAGCCTTGGGTGTATATCTGGCGATACACTCATGGGAGGTTGGGTCATAAACAAACAACATGCTAAGATATGGGGTGGAAATCCCTGAAGACAACATAAAAAAGTTGTCAGGCAAGACCAACTTGGGCAGTGAAGTGGGCTAGCCTGAGAACCTAATAACCATAGATGCACTGTTTAGTAGGGGGGATGTTATGGACTGAATGCTTGTGTCACCCCAAATTCATATATTGAAATCCTAACCCCACAACATGATGGTATTAGGAGATAGGGTCTTTGGGAGGTGATGAGGTCATGAGGATGGAACTCTCATGAACGGAATTAATGCCCTCATAAAAGAGACCCCAGAGAGCTCTCCAGCCTTCTTTCTGCCCTGTGAAGACACAGTAAGAAGTCAGCAGTCTGTAAGCTGGAAGAGAGCCCTCATCAGAACCTGACCAAGCTGGCACTCTGATCTTGGACTTTCAGTGCCCAGAACTGTAAGGAATAAATTTCTCTTGTTTGTAAGCCACCCAGTCTATGGTATATTTGTTACAGCAACTGGAACTGACTGAGACAGAGGTGCACTTGTATTTTTCACTGGGCATCTCAGAGCTAAGAGTGCATCCCTGCTCTATCCCCCGCAACTCCAATGGTTTTGCCTAAAGGAATCTGTTCTTATTCCAGGACTGTAGAAACTGGAAGGAATGCACAATGAGATGGAGAACACAGCTTGGCTCTCATAGACCCTGGCTTGGTCCTGAATTCCCACCCTGGGGGCCAAGGTGGTCCCTAAAGGGTCTGCTCTTACCTGAGGGCATCATTCACAAGCACAGCATGGTTTAATAAGACCCCAGACCCGCCAGTGGCTTGCTGGTGGCAAACCACCCAGAGCGGAGGCTTGAAAGTACATGCCTGTTCCAGCATGGAATTTTGCTCCTTTACAACCATATAAATTACTTCATCTTATTTAATTGCCATTAGCAAATTGTTCACCCAAATTCACACACCCAGAGTGAAACCACTGGACTCAGACATTTTACTATTAAGGATGCTTTCCTCTCACCCAAAGCCCATTTAACATGCATATGAATTTTAGCAGCCCACCAAATCTTCCATCCCAGCTTGCTGAGCCCCTCAAAAGCCCTTGAAAGCATTTACAAACTCTTCTCCCCTTTTAATGATGCTTTTTGTTCAGTTTTCGAACATGTGAGTGTTCATGGGTTGGTACAGCACAGTGGAGTTGTCAGGAGCCCAGAATTGGGGGTGAGACAGATTCAGATTTAAATTCCAGACAGTGCAGCCATTGTGGAAAACAGTATGGAGATTCCTTAAAAAACTAAAAACAGACTTGTATGATCCAGCAATCCCTCTCTTGGGCATATATTCAGAGGAAACTCTGATTCGAAAAGATACATGCACCCCAAAGTTCCTAGCAACACTATTTACAATAGCCAAGACATGGAAGCTACCTAAATGTCCATTGACAGATAACTGGATAAAGAAGTTGTGGTATATTTATACAATGGAATACTACTCAGTCATAAAAAGAATGAAATAATGACATTTCCTGGAGATTTTCATACTAAGTGAAGTAAGCCAGAAAGAGAAAGAAAAATACCATATGATATCACTTATATGTGGAATCAAAAAAAATTATACAAATGAACTTATTTACAGAACAGAAACAGCTTCACAGAAGTAGAAAATAAACTTACAGTTACCAGAGAGGAAAGGGAGTGGGCAGGGATAAATTGGGAGTTTGGGCTTTGCAGATCCTAACTACTATATATAAAATAGATAAACAGTAAGGTCTTACTGTATAGCATAGGCAACTATATTCAATATCTTGTAATAGTCTATAATGAAAAAGAATATGAAAAGGAATATACATATATGTATAGCTGAATCACTATGCTGTATGCCAGAAACTAACACAATGTTGTAAATAGGCTATACTTCAATTAAAAAAACCCTCCAAACAGTTTGAACATTAGCGAGGTATGGGTTAACTTCCCTAGGCCTCAGTTTTCTTATCTGTAAAATGGGAATAACAGTACTTATGTCATAGGGTTGTTGTGAGGCTTAAGTGAGATGATGCAGAGTGTTAAGTGCAGTGTCAGATGTGATGCAGGCATGCAAGAATGATGGTTATCACTGTGGCTGTTTTTATTCTTAGCTAAGTAGAGGTGGACAGGGTCAAAGGTGGCCTCTTCTGCTCTCTGACTGGGAGACAAGAACTTGATCAGTGGCCCTAGAGCAGACTCTGGCAGGAAGGGTTCCGTGTGAGCCAGGTCTTTTCCCGTCTCCAAGCCTGATGGATTCCACTCCTTCCTTGAGCTCTCTTCTTTCTGGCAGGAATCTCCATTCAGAGAACATTCCATTTAAGAAGGTCCTGCATCGCTCATCCAGGAGTCAGGGGAGGCAATGTCATCAAAAGGGTGAAAGCGCAAAAACTGAGCTGGTGCAGGAACAATGCTCCCTACATAAGAAGGCCTGGGAGTGCTGCCAGGTACATGTGGACGTCAGCTTGGGATCCTGGGACAAAGATGCTCATCAGACTGGAGAATGGAGTCACGAACGCCCAGTGCCCGGGCTGGAAGACCAAGGACTTTCCGCCTCAGTAGCTGAGGCTTTAAGTCTCTAGCCCTTTCCCTTCTTCTCCACTTCATATTTTAACAATAATGCTATTTAATATGGGCCCGTCTGAATAACTTTATTCTTCCCTTAGATCTATGCCTATAAAAGGATGCTGTGTTGTCCAGGCCGCCTATAATTCATTATGCTGAATTCCCTTCCATCTGGAGACTTATACAGTTGTTGAAAAGCTGTCACTATAACCTATTGTCACTGCAACCTTTTATGAACCAGCCTACATTTTTATGTCAAAAATTTATCTTAATGGCCTCACAGCTCTTACCTCCAATTATTTCGGTGTCACCAACCTCCAGCTTGGGCTGTGCTCCAGTTAATATGTGGGAACAAATTTCCTCTTTGCTCCTACACTGGCCCCACACTTGAAACCTTGTGGATAACGTGGCATAACCCCTCAAGTGGCACACATATACACACACATACATATATATATATATATACACTCCCTGCAGAATGTGAGTAGGGCCAGGACCTTTGGGGGACACACTAAGGAAGGTGGTGGGATGACGAAACCTAGACAGCAGTGGCTGAGCTCAGAGGAGCTCTATGTCACCCACATGTGGAAGGAAGCACAGAGGAGGGACGCGGCACCTTGCAAGGAGACTGGGCTCATTTTTCTCTTTTGTTTAAAAATTACAAACAGGAATACACATATTTCCCTGTCCACACAACTGACAAACGCTAGAGGGAAAAAAATCATGGGTACTATTAGGAATGAGTACCAATATCCTCATTAAGGATTCCTCTTGCTCATATTTTTCCAACATTCACTATGTGCATATTTACATGTATACAAATATGTAAATATTTGTATATGTAAATATAAACATATTTTCCATATTAAATGTATATAAGGTATTACATGACATATGTTATATATATTAAAATATTTAAAGATATTTCACGACTATAGGAGTCAATGACAATTGAAAAGGTGACTAAAGAAACCGACATGTCCTTCAATGTCTTCTCTTCTTGTTACCACTGACGGGACAAGCCCTGGCTTCCTCATCCGGAGAGCTCCTAGACATTTTCTACAACTGTGAGGTATTCAGGGGTATTGCATTGTCCCCTCTTCGTAGGTGGGGGTACGGGGACCATGGCGTGCTAAGAGACTTAGGCGAGACCAGTGGTGCACCTGGGCCTTGGACTCACTGGCCTTGAAGCTCAGCCGGTGTCCTCACCACCAGCTTCAGACAGTTTTGCAAGATGCACGTCTCTCCTCATGGCCGCCGACACTGAGAAACAGAAGCGTTCTCTACTGCTCGTGCCCTCGCCTGCCCCGCAGGAGCTGCTTATGTACTAACCGCTCCTTAATAGGAAAGAACGCCGGGACCGGCATCCGGGAGTTTCCTGGGACCCTTCCCTGGGCGAGCTGGACTGAGTGCTGGCTGCTCCCAAGGGGCAGCATGCCAGGCCGGGCCTTCCCATGCCCGCCCTGCTCCCCTAGCCTTCTGGGTCTGAAGAAGGATGCCCCTGGGATCGGGCAGCCGCAGGAACCGCAGTTCTGTACTCTCAAGCCTAACTTCAATACGGCCATTTTGAGCAATCCGGCGCCCCATGCCAGTGCTGGGAGGGGGCCAGCCCAGGGACCCAGCATGACGAGGACTCCCCATCACCAGCAAAGTGCAGCCCAGGCCTCCCCTGAAGCCCTTCCCCGGGCCGCCACGGGGTTGTAAGCCGGCACTCTGGGATTGTCTCAGTTGCAGACCCTGCTGTGCGTGTGAGTTTGAGATCTGTCCTTGGAGAGGGGCAATCCGTTCTTTCTGCGACTGTGCAGTGAGAGCTCCCACGTGGCCATCCGTGGTGACAGGGGGAGCTGGCATCAGGGAACGTGGGTGCAACCAGGACAGGGCTGTGTGTGCCCGGGCACAGCACATGTGCCAGTGTGCACGTGTGTATGCAAGCAGCCCAATGAATGCCGCCTGGATTCTCATTTTTGCCTCAGGCAAACACAGGGATGTTAAACTCTCACACACACTGTCTTGGAGTCAGAGGAATCTGAGTTCAAAACCTTGGAATGTTATTTACTTTGCAAATGATCTTGGCAAATGAAATTCCCTACCTCTCAGTTTTTTTTCGTCTTCAAATGGGGATCACAATACCGGCCTTACAGGAAATGATGCAAAATGTGTGCACGGCACTTATTCATGCCCGGCAGACAGCAGAGAGTCAATAAATGCCCACCATCATCACCATTGTTCTTATCACCCACCGCGCGAGTGCTTAGTCTTGTTAGTATTGTCCCTGTGATGGGATGCCACTTCCCCCACGCCCTGCAGAGCTGCCCAGCTGCCTTTCTGACGCCTCCAAGTCCTGCAGAACCAAGTGCTGCCCAGATGGAAAAGGTGCCTTACTCCTGGAGTAAGACCAGAGGAGACCAGGGCCCCCCACCCCAGCCCCCAGGGGAGAAGCAGCCCTCCTGGGACGAGGGCCCAGGGCTCCGAGGGAGGGTGGGGAGTGGCCCCAGAGCATGCAGCTCCACAGACGCCCCTGTCTCTTCTCTTCTGAAGAATCTACAAGGCCTGCCCATGTCCTGCCCTGGACTGGCGGCACGTCAGGGCCAGAGAAGTCCTTGTGGGTGCTGGTTTTAGAGATGGATGAAACCACACAGCAAGTTTGCAGCACAGCCTGGAGGAGGTCCAGGGCTTTGATTTCCAATTTCAGGACCAGTTTCCCTCCCCACCCCCCAGATCAAGCCAAATGCTCATCTAGGCATTTGAGTCCCTGCTCCCTCCCCTTTTCCCTCATGCAGCCTCATCCTCCCCTGGTACTGTACTGTCGATTCCTGTCAGGCTGGTTTCCTCTGAGCCGTCCTGCTGCCCCTCGGCCTGCCCTTCCCAGTCTCTGTCACCGACCGGTCCGGCCCAGCCTCCTTCAGGATGGCTGCTGCAGCCGGGAGCCTATTTGCGCGTGGCCCCTATCTTGTTCCCTGACCTTCTCTTTGCCCATCTCTGCCTGTGCAGCCAGAATGAGGGTCCCTGAGGCCAAGTGCTGAGCAGAGCAAACAATACCTCCTTCCTCAACCCGGAGACCATGTGACTTCAGGCGGGTTCCTCGGTCTCCAGGCTTCAATCTCCTCGCCGACAAAATAGGGAAAATGCTAAACAAATGCCTAATTGTACATTTTTGAAAGGAAGCCTCCCCTTAAAATGTCTTTCTAATGTGCAGGTCTGGATTTCAGGGGAAGCCCATCTAACAAAAGCAGCCCTCCTCACCCCTGGCTCCATAAAGCAGCAAACTATTCAGCTCTGAAAGCTATTTTATTTCCCTTTTCAGTGGGAAGAGACTTCGCCATTAGCTCTATTTGATTCTAAACACAGCCCTGAGACTTCCTGCGTCCCCAGGCACCTATCTGGCTGGTACCAATCCAGAAGTACCACTTACGTTAGTGCTATGAGTAAGAGGGAAGAAAATCTGAAAAATGGGTAAAGTATGCACCGGGCATCTCTTATTTATTTGTGTCCTCCTGTGTCTGAGATGGAAGAAAGAATTTCACCGTTCTAGGTAAGAGATGGCTTTGTCTGGGTTTGGAAGTCTTCCTATCTCCTTCATTTAGAAGGAGATGCTCGCAGGGGAGGGATTAAAGATGCGCTAAAGAGGTATGTTCCTGCTTCAGCAGGGGACTTCCCCTAACACGCTGCATTCCCGCTAACACAATCTCATCTTCCGTTATGGAGAAGGATGACTCAGTGAGAGCTCTATTTTCTGCTTAAATTTAAGCCATGTTGTGCGCAAGGACAGTGTGGCACGGCCCCTGATTAATCATGGCCCGCATCCGAGCGACTCCGTCTGTTCCGGGCTGACATGAGTGCTGTTACTAAACGGGCTCCTTCTTCTCCCCGGGGACACAGCCACCAGGGCATGAAGCCCTCTGCCTGGAGACTGAATCTCGCAGGGGCTGATTTGTAGCCAGAGTCTGGACGAGGACTCAAGAAACTCCTTGTGGAATGAAGCTGGTGTCATTTAAATTTAATATGTTTTTAACCTGCTAATAGCCCTAAGAGACGCGGATGCAGCTGGCTGGCTGGGTCCGAGCAGAGGGCACAGACCGCCCAGGGAGGGCACCGGGCTGTAAGGATGCTACCCTGCCCTGCCCTCGCTATTGGACGAGGGCCATCTATTACACGTAGCACAGCTCAAACCACCGAAGGGCCCAGCTTCTCCATGGCAACCCCAAACAGCCTGTTCATTCTAGAGGCTATGCTGGCAGCAAGAATGGACCTGGTGCCGTGGAATGATGTCCTCGTGACAGACAACGCGAAGTATGAAAATGGTTCCTGATTGACTGCCTCCTGGGAAGTCTTCCGAGAATGAAGCCAGACCAAGGACGGCCAGGGATGGCCTCGGAGAGGCACAGGAGAGTGGTTTACAGACAAGGAGACCTGGTTACGGATGGGGGATGTTCCCTACATTGGGGAACTCATAATTTACTGACTCAGCAGCCTCCCTGAACAAGAGAGAATCTAGGTGTAAAGAAAAGGTGGGAAGGATGGGAGAGACACTGGGGAGGGGGATTCCACGACTCAGCAACTCCAGGGTATCCAGATGGATTATCCTGGCGTGTGTTGGGGACAATGCCTCCAGGCACAGCTGGAGGCCTGTGCCTCCCAGACAATGAGGATGCTTCTCCCCCTCCACCAGGATACACACATTCACACCCACTGCCCGGCCAGTGGGCTTCACCCTCCATCCATCCTGCATCTTCCTTCTGTTTCTGCTCCCACCCATGCTGGCCGCAGCCTCCTCCAGCCTCTGCCCAGGCCAGGATACTAATGTCTGTCCTTGCAGGAGGGAGGGAAAGTGACTCCGGGCCTTGGAGTCAGACATATGTGGATCTGGACCTAGCGCCTGGATTTGAGTGGCCTTGCATAAGTCAGCAAACGTGCAGGAACCTCAGTTTCCTTATCTGTATTGCAGACACTTAAACATGGCTTTGGAAGGGTTTTGTGGGCACAAATGGGGTAATAGGTGTCAAAGCAAGTGACACAGTGTGGAAGAAGGGGTTCATTTCCTCTCTCTGAATTCCTCCCTCTTCATGCCCCACTGTGCTCTCCCCTCCCGGCCTGGCTATGGGTCCCTCTTTCTGGGTACCTGCCCAGGATGATCAAAGTTGGGAAAAGTGATTACCTAAGGAGATGCCAAGAAAGTCCATCAGGATGTTCTGAACACTCCGTCTCTGTTGTGGTAAACGATGACTTTAATTTACAAAGCAGGCGAATACTAAATCTTCATGAAATTAAAAACTATATTATTTATGTGAGCGGAAACGGAAAATGTTCTGTAGCTAGCAGCGATCCGGCTTTGTAGGAGGAACACTAAAATAATTAAAACCACTCGTGCTTCAGTAATAAATAATGATAATAAATAAATGTCCTGACCTTAAGCGAAAATATAAAATTAAAATCCATTTGGTATGTAAATTCATTCAGGACGCTAGCGAGTCTCCCAGCTTAAGACGGTGTGGGACGGAGGAAGCGTTCACTACATGAATTTTGAAAGGAAAATCAAAGAACAACAGAGTGTGTGTGTGTATCGACTCATTATTCTCCTTTAATTCCATCTAATGCTGTGTGGAGCCTTGAGGCTGGGACATTAATTTCCTGCTTTTTCTGTTTCACCAATTCCTCATGGAGACCAGGAGAAAGAATTTCAATCCTGGAGGCTGAAATCAGGGGAGGCCGGAAAATTGCAGGAGGGGTGGAAAACGGAAACTCAGAAATGCAATTTTTAACGTGTTTACAGAAAGATGATGAAAAGAGTGGTCAAAGAATGGCACTGGGGCTGGCTGGGGGGTGAGTGCCTGAGTGTTGGGGGCACAAATCATCCAGGGGGAGGGGAAAGTCCCTGGTCCTGGGTCCAGGTGGGAATGATTCCAGGGCCTGAAAAAGGCGGGCAGGAAGTCTGTGGATGGCCTCTGACTTCAGGAAAACGCCAATCAGTTCCAGATGGTATGCACTGCACCCCCCCCCCCGCCCTGCCCCCGGCCCCGCCGACAGCCCAGCACCCGGCTTTAACATGAAACTGCTGCTCGGTCCATGAAGCCTGCGGCTTCCTGGGCTTCCCAAATAAGGCCAGCCCAGGAAGCTGCAGGGCAGCATGTCAGGCAGAAAAATCAGAAATTTTCAAGCGCTGCTGTATGATAAATGGAGAGATACCCTTTTCATTTCAAGGCCTGCCACACCCAGCGTCTCATTTCAGGCTCCTAACTACCTAGTGAGGTGGGCAGGGCAGGGATGGTTATTCCAGAGTGACAGGTAGGGAAAGTGAGGCACAAGAGCTCACATGAAGTGAGCGGCAGGGAAAGGGGCAGAATCCAGCTCCAGGCTGGTGCTGCTGTGTAACTGGGGAGCTCTCAGTGGGGAGGAAGGAGTCAGAAAGGAAGGCTCATTAGACCTGCCCAGTAAAGCAGGACCCTGGTCCTGACTCCACGTCCCCTGAGGGATCATTGCTGCCCCAAAAGAGTGGTGGAGAGGCTGCCCCATGGGAAAGAGGAACCCACACGCCCTGCTATCCCAGACAGCCCAGAATCACCAGCATCTTGGGGAGATGGGGCCGCAGGAGAGTGAAAGGCCTCTGGATCTATTCAACACAGACCCCCCAGTTCACTCTCTTGATATGACGAACCACTCACTCTTCCAGGTGGAAAAGAAGAGGAAAATCCAACCCAAATCCTTCAGTGTCAATGGTTCTAAACCATCCAGGCTTTGTAAACAAAACATTGGGATGAATGACAGATTTTCTCTACTTTTGAATCTCAGACATTAGAAATCACTGAACTGTGGACAGCTACCAGACCAGGCACCCTGGTAACTGAGATGCCCTCCATTCCTGCCAAGGGGAGCCCCTCCCTCACACAGGACACGTGTGGCCCTGTCCAATTCAACCAGGGTGTGAAAATCCCCTCTCATCCCTGCTTGCTTGTGTCTCCGTGACCTCATAACGGACACAAAGACAAAGAAAACACAGCTGTTGAGCAGAGAAGGCCTCTGGGAGGACCAGTAGGGGAGTGGGGAAAACAGCCTTTGAAAAAACCTACAAAAACCAAATGGTAAAAGTTTTGCTTACAGAAGTTTCTAGGTCAGGTATAAAGCCCAGGACCAGTGTGCCAACAGGGAGGGACCAGAAGATGCAGAAAGTCAGGACGGTTCCCACACAAACTCCTTTGGGGGCCAGAAGATGGTTCCTTTCTCCCAACAGATTTGTGAAGAATCTTCTCCTCTTGGCTCCCCAAGAAGGAGCAAGGTCACCTCGAGCTCTTGTTTTTCCCTCTTTTGTGGGTAGATAAGCTAACACCCCTGGCATGCCCCCTCTGGAAAGGGGACTGACTATTCCTGCTAAAATGTCTATGTGACCCCAAAACAGGGGCTGACCTCGAGGCACACCAGCAGTTGGCCCGGCAGGACCCTGAACAGATCTCTGTGCTCCTCAAGAGGCCTTGGGCCTGTCGCCACATGGAACCTAAGCCCTTTCCTGGGCAGAGGGCTCACCTTCCAGCCCCTGCCCTGTCCCCCAGGTCAGAATGTGCCTGTGCAGCCGAGCTGCCCTGGGATGCCCATGGCAGCTCCCAGAGGTTGAGTTCAGAGATGACTGGGCTAAGCTTCCAGGACTCTTGGGTCTTTGGGTCAAGGTGATACGGAGCCTTGGGTGGGCAGCATGGGGTTCGACGTGGGAATCAATTCCCCTGGGACTAAAGACCACCCCTCCCACAATTCCCACTCTGCCTCCTAGAGCTGCCGTCATGCAGCCTAATGCCCCGGGATTCTAACACCCTCCTGAGCTCCTGGCTGTGTCCCTTTTGTGAAGCCATGGCTGCCACAGGCCAGCTGTTCCCAATAAGGACGACCCTCTCCCCAGGGGGCTACCCTAACTTCTCTCCTCCCACAGCAGTAGGTGAGCAAGGGCTAGGTGCTCCAGAAACACCCACTCATTCAGCCAACAGTTCCTGAAAACCTTCCGTGCGCCCAGCGCAATGGCCCAAGAACAGCTCTGAGGCTGGAGCGGGCAGGTGCTGGGGAAGGAGTCTGGGGGACAGTCAGGAGTCTTCACTTCTCAGACTCAGGAGAGAGAGAGAGAGAGAGAGAGGGTGGGGGAGGTCAGTCCCTCTTTCAGGTGTGGGAGAGCTGCCAGGAAAAGACTCCAGCGAGGAGACGACAGGGCTGGGTTTTGGGAGATAAGTGAACGTTCCTCAGGTGGGAGGGGCAGGAGGAGCACTTCAGGAAGAGGAAGGGCAAAGGCCGAGATGAACCTGCACTGAGAAGGCCACGTAGCTCAGGGGACAGATGACAAGGATACTTTAACATGTAGATGGACGGCGATCAGCCATCAGCTGTGGGGGGTAAGGGAGAGGGAGGAGGCAGGGATGACACCGGGGCTGGACGTGGGGATCTGAGTCAGGAAGCCCAGTAGGGGGCTGAGGGCTGACCAGCCACGTGAAGTGAAGCAAAGGTGCCCATGGATGTCCAAGGCTTTGCCTAGAAAGCAGGTGGTGGTGTGGACTGGGAACCCAGAGAGAGGGCTGGCCTGGAGACGGGAGGGGACGCGGGAGCCTCGGAACTGTGCCCTGGCTCTGCCCTGGCCCTTTCTCCCCCTCCCTCACGAGGTAGCCAGAGGGGTCCAGTTCAAATGCCTCACAGGCAGCGACCTCTCTCATGGTCCCTGCACAGGCTAGGCACACTCTTCTCTTGGGGTCTCAGCACTTTTTCATCCTTCTACCTGGAATGCTCCTGCCCAGACACACATGTGGGTCCCCACCCACCTTCTTCAGGTCTTTGCCCAAAGGTCACCTAAAATAGGCTTTTATTTATTATTTATTTTAATTTTTTTCTGGGGGGGAGGTAATTAGGTTTATTCATTTATTTTAATGGAGGTACTGGGGATTGAACCCCGGACCTTGTGCATGCTAGGCACGCACTCCACCACTGAGCTATACCCTCCCGCCTTCAACAGGCTCTTAAAATGGCAGCACACCTCCCTCTCCACCCTGGTACCCTCTGACTTCCTGCTCTGCTTTACTTCTCTGGAGCACTTTTCACCATCTGACATTTACTTCTTCATTCTATGATCTGTCTCTACCCATTAGCATGAAAGCCCCACAAAGGTAGCGACGTTTGTTCTGATTAGGCACACAGTAGGTGCTAAATAAATATTTGTTTATTAGTGAAAGAGTAAGTTAGTGTCCACTGGATGGCCCCACTCCCCTCTCCACAGAATTAAGGACGCCTTGATTTGCTGCTACTTCAGGAGTTTACTCTCCTAGCCTCGCTCCGGGTCTGGGCACTGAAGACATCAGGTCCTTGGACCTGGTACTTGGACCCCCTGGTTCTAGGCGGCCTGGACCTGGGCTGTGGAAGGCGGCCTCCCCGTGGGTGGTGGTCTTAGCATGGGCTTGGCCACCCTCGGGCCTCACATAGGTCTGCAGAGGAATGCAGAGCCTGGGCAGGACGCCTGGAGTTGGATAGAATTTATTGCTCCAAAGGCTCCCGAGTTTTAATATCTTGAACATCAACCCACATACTTTGGCGGGGGCAGATGCAAAAAATAAAACCCAAAAACCTACAGGAAACAATCTGGGAAGAGCTGGAGGGGGAGGGTGAAATGGACAAAACACATGGGCCAAAGCCTGAACAAACAGAGCAGGCAGCCTAGAGCCTTCGAGAAAACTCACAATTTAGAATGCTGCTTGGGAAGGCAGGAAATTCCAGAATGTGATCTCCCTTCAAAGCTGCATCCCTCACTGATACCAATGCAGGTAAAAATACAAGAAGAATCAAACAGAAAAGGTGACAAGAGGCAGGAGGGGCCTGGGGGTCAGGAGCCCAGCCATGCAGTTAGCTCTGCCATAGATGCTGTGCGACCTCGGTCAAGTTCCTTCCCTCCCTAGGCCTCTGTTTTTGTGTAAAGTGAGAGTTTTGAACACCGGGCCTTCTGGCTCTGCTAGCTCCTCCATTTCTCAGTATTCGAGCAGCCTCTTTCAAAATAGCCAGCTGGGCTCTCCCAGCATGCCAGCTGTGTTCTCTTGCAAGTTATCACAATATGGCAGGACCCAGAATGGAAGTCCACAGTTGTTCAGTGCACAGCTCGTGCAGCTGTATGTGGTAGCCTTATCTGTCCTGCAGTGCAGACACCAGCACCCCTTTTAAAGTTCATCAAGGCCCGGTATTTGGGAAGGCTCCTCCAAGAACTGCTCTGGGTAACAGGACTACTGGAGTTAGCTTCTGGGCTGTGTAGCATCCAGATGGCTGCTGGGCTGGCCCTGTTATGTCAAATTTTCCTCTGGAGCAAAAAGGAAAAGCTTGTTTCCCTGCAGGTCTCCAATGTGCCTTCTGTCTGCTGACCCTTGGGCTACACCCAGGCGGGGTTTTAGGAGTTCTTCACTGGAGTCCTGTGCCAAGCCTGCTCAGAACTGGGCTCCCACCTCAAGCAACCCGGGTCGACCCTGCCGTGTTTCACATCGCCATGTGCAGCAGTGCAGAGCAGAGCCAAGCTGAGGGAGGTGGGTGAGTGGGATTCCAGAGTAACCCCCAAGGCCCACAGCTCCAGGGCCGTGCCATAGGCGCGGGGCCTCTCCTCCGCCTGGACACGCCCGGGCCACCCTATTAATAGCCCAGCTGCAAGAGCGCTGCCTCCTTCGGAGTTTCCATCTCACATGCACTAGGTCTGGCTGTCCCATTGGGGATGGCTTCTTGCAAAACAAACAGCAGAATCAATATTTCCTTCACTGGGGAGGTGTAGGGTCTTCAGATGGCAGTCCAGGCCCTCTCTCATTCCTGCTGGCTGGGTCCAAGGAAAGGGGCACACAGGGTGACAGGCCCTTTCCCCCCCTAAATCAGCAATTTGATTACATTCAATTGACATTTATGGAGCATCCTCAACACGTCAAATGAGACAGGCCTGGGCTGGACGGAGCACGCGTGTTGTATGAGACAGACCCCTAAATGGAGAGTTACGGGGGGTGCGGAAGTGAGGCAGACAGGGTGAGGCCAGGAGGACCGGAGTCTGAACTCCTCCACCTTGGGGCACAGACCCAAGGTGAAGCGGACCCGGCCTGCCTGCAGTGCGCATGGTCTGAGTGTGCGGAGGCTGACTCCCTGGTCCTTGTTGAGGAAGCCGCCCACCCGCCGTCCCCACCAGGCCTGTTGGGAGAACTTGGACTTGGGTGAGGGGCTCCTCCAGGGCTGGAGAGGCTCCAGGCCAGGCACCGCACAATTCCTCTCTGCCTTCTCTCCGTATCCTCCAGTCCACCTGCTGGGACAGCCAAGAACCACCCCAGCCTGAACCCTCAGGGCGAAAAAAGTCCAGGGAGAGCTTGTTAGAAGTGCAGATCCAGGCTGCAGTCCTAGAGATTCAGTATGCACAGACACGGGTTGAGGGAGGGGCAGTGGCTGGGAATCTGCCTGATGCTTCTGGGACTGGCCGTGGGCTCCTTGGGCAGGGAGGGGCTGGGCGTTCACCTCCCGCTCAGCCCCTGCCACCCCCATCCCCAACACACACAGCATGGGAGTCAGACAGCAGCTGATGAATGAAACGCTGTAGGATGATTCTCTCAGGGCGAGAAGAGGGGTGCAGAGCTGACCCCAGGCCGCCTGACCTCTCGGACTCATTTCTCCACGCCACAAACCTGCACGTCCAGTCTGGCTGTGGGAAAACCTCCCCGACTTTCCACGTTCCACCTAGGGGATCTTTCCAGCTCTGGGCTTACAGACCTCAGCGTCAGTGGAGCCTGTGTGTGAGTATGTGTATAAGTGTGGGTTGTATGTGTGTTTTATCAGAATCCTGGGTCCAAGAAGCATCCAAATTCCACATGCCCAGAGATCTGAATATGACCCAACCCCCTACCACTCACTGTCCTTCAGGTGTCACGAGATCTGATGGGAACGGGTGGATGGGTGATGGTCATGGTGGCCCCCAGACCCACTGTCAGCCACGTTCTCCCTTGAAGGCTCTCTCATTTCTGTATATTATTTAACTTGCTGGGCGGCTGGCCTGTCCTGACCGTCAACTGGGCTCTGGGAAGGGTCCCCCTCGGACTTGCCCCTGAGCTGCCCAGTGCAGGGCACCACCGAGGACTGGGCACCAAGAGGGCCCTCAGCAAACATCTCTGGCCAACTGGTTGCCAAGCCCCAGGCTGCCCACCCCCACAGGCCCTGTGCATGGTGACTGGCCTCACAAACAGTGTGCACCTGGCGTGAGGTGAGAGGATGCAAAGGGGAGCCTCTTTCACGGAGGCCAGTCAGGAACTGGGGTTTCAGACTGTTTCTCCATTTTGGGGGGATGGAGGCCCTCAGCACACACGGTATCATTTTGTTCACAAGCTGGGAGTCTGTGTGACTGCTAGCACAGGATGGAGTGCGCTGCTCCGTCCCTCCCAGAACAGCTCCACGACGACAGCCTCTGTCCCCAGAGAGCCTCGGCAGGACCGGTCCTGGCTATTATGCGGAGCGAGAAGCCCGGAGGAGCCACTGTCACTGTGTGGAGGGAAAACCACACAGAAGGGGAAACAGTCACGTGTCTCGAAGGCCCAGTCGCTGAGGGAAGCCTGGGGAGGCCCAGATGTGAGTCAGGAGCCCCCTCAGTGGTCTTGCCTGGCAGGTGGCGGGAAGGGTGAGTTGAGGCCGGTGAGGGGTGCAGAGGCCTCATGACTGCCTCCTTGGCCTGTTCCAAGTGGGCAGGTGTGCTTTCCCACTGGGCAAAGGCAGAGGCCCCTGGGCCTCACGTGGCCTCTCCCCAGCTCAGCCTCCCTCCTGAGACGCACTTGGCTGTTCCTTCTTGAGCCCTTAAATTTTCGGTCCATGAAAACAAAACTAGTTTCCCTGCCCTCAAGTCTGGCTTCAGTGCGGCGACAGAATGAGAAAGACCAGGCAGACTTTAGACCCTGGACACGGAACCGCTTAGCCGGCATGTTTTAGGGTAATAAAGGAGACTAAAGGAGAAGTGGTGCTTCCTTCCCCCAAAGCTCCGATTAGACTCCGGAATATGGGTGACACGTACACGGAGGAGGACACAGCACAGTTAGAATTCTGCCAGCAAACATTCTAAAATATTCATGAAACACGGGACCAGGCCTGACTGTTAACACTGCAACTGGTTCCCTCCAATGGAGTGACAAATGGGCGCCAAGCACTGTCATCTGTCCCTTTGATCTTTCCAGGTCCTGCCAGAGAGCGGAGGGGGACTCAGCGGCCCAGGGAGGCTGCAGGGGAGGGGGACGGAGCTGAGCTCTCCCCGTGGCTCCTGTTTCCAAGTAAGAGGGCGAGAGAACAGTGCATTTCTTCAGACCATGAGGCAAAATAATTGATTCTCCAAGTCTTACTCCATCAAACATGATTAGTGGGGGGCCCTGGGGATTCCACTACAGCACACTCACCTCTTTTGTGAAAGGAGCATTGTTACATACACAAATCTCAACGCACGACACAGGCAAAAAGCAAAATGTCTAAAAAAAGTAAATTGGCCTTCGAAAGAAAATAAGGAAAAAAAGAATAAAATGAACTCTTGGCTTCCTTGGTTAAGAGCTTCTTCAGAGCTTCCAGACACGCTGAGCAGGAACCACAGTGCAAAATTGCTGCAATTTAACAGGGCATCTAATTAAAAGGAGCGACACGAAGGGCCTTTTCTTCCCGCTCTGGGTTCTGTGTCTTTCCGTGCAGGGTTCAAAAGTCTGACAACTCGAGGACAAAGAGTTACGTCCCCAAACAGTAAGTAGCAGCGTATCGGCTTCTGAATTACTGGTTTTTATATCCTTCCATCCAGCCAATGCTGCCGAGGCTTTGCTATATGCCACTGCTATGCCAGGCGCCGAGGTCACAGGGAGAAAGAAGACACTGGCAGTGCCCAGGGGGATGGCGAGAGTGTCAAACACTGAAATACGGTGCGGTGTGTGCAAAGGTAGTGGGGTGCACGGCCTCCCGGGAGGGCAGGGTCACCCAAGCACAAGGCCCTTCTTCCTCCTACCATGCCGGCAGGGTGGTCGTTCCACAAGGCCATCCTATTACCCTTACTTTAGAAGAGTCAGGCATTCAGGGAGTAGGGGAAGGGATGTGCCTGCCAAATGGGTCTGGGTTTCCTGCTGGGGTGATGACAGTGTTCTAGAGCTGGATAGTGACGATGGTGGCCAAACCGTGTGACTGTACTAAATGCTGCTGAGCTGTGTGCACTTGAAGATGGCGAATTCTATGTTTATGTATACTTCAGCAGTTTTTAAAAAGTAATGTCTTCTGAGATCATATTCAATTTAAGCTCTGTTTACAATGTCAAGGGTTCCGGGGACCATGTGTGAGATGGGGCAGGGAGGGGTGTGGGGGGCATCCCTAGACGGTGAGCCTTCTCAGAGGCTTGCCACTCACTCTCATCCCGTGCAAGGCTGGCTCCTGGCTGGGCTTAAACATTGGAGATGGGAGGAACCCTTTGGGCCACCGCTCAGCCGCCCTCTGAAAGGCCACCGAGAAACCGCTCCCAACAGCCTATTCTCCGGAGCTTTGCCTGGTCTAATTTTAAACTGTCCCCTGTGACAGAGCGGGTAGAATGCTCCTCCCTTCTTGAGAAGAGCCTGCTAGTGTGCAGTTCACTTCTGGGAAGGTGGCTGGGAAGCCGGGCACAGTCTCCTTTCCGTCACCCCGATGCCTCCTGACTCCACCCTCCTGTTTCCAGTTTACATATGGGTCCCTCCTCTTGGTGAGGGAGCTCACCAGCCACAGATCCCAGGAGGCCACCAGGGGTGGGGGTGGGAGAAGAAGGGGAAGAGGTAGAAATGGAACTTTCCTCAGATTCGACAGAGACCTCAAGCCAGATCCTTCCCTTGGATTTGAAGTGACCACGCGGCATTACACTCCTCGTCTGAGTCTCCCCTCTTCCCGTGACTGTGCAAGTATTTGCTTCACCTTTGTGCAGCCGGCAGTCTGTCTGCTAATGTGCTGGCCAGACCAGGGCCCGGTGGCATGGAACTGACCCAGAAGTAGGTATAATCCTCTCTTCTAAGTGTGCTTAATACCACTGATAATCTTGTCACACAAATCTCCCGGTTAGCAGTGAGCTGCAGCTCTCGCCAGACTCCAAGGATCTTTCAGTAACGGATTCCACCTCCTGTAATCTAGCTCCTTCCTTAGACCGATTTCAGCTGCCATGTTGCTGAGAGCTTGTGAGAAACGTCCTGACCTTTAACAGCACCGTTTCTCAGAGCGGTCTCTTACAGACGAGGCCAGCGGAGCCCATTCATTCGTTTGTTCGGCCTTCCTGAGGGCCCCTGGTATCCCTCTGCAAATCTCTGCCCCCTGACAGCCACTTCCTGTGGGAGGGTCTGGGCCACCGTCTGCGTCTTCCACTTAACCACTTCATTCGAGGTCAAGTGGTACTGCCCTTGACATTCTGTTCCCCACGGTCATCCCCCAGTCTCCAAGCCTGAGGACTCACCCCAGCACTGCCAGTCTGGGGGGACGTGAAGAGCCCAAATGTTTCAGATGTTCCTCCAAAGAAATCAAACTCCATTACATCACCTCCCATACGTAAGTTACCAGTGTGAACACCACTGGGCACAGCCACTTCTTCCCAAACGTGGAGTCCCTGCTCTCAGAGCTCCTGCCATCTTGCTCCACACAGGGCAAGTCCAGGGGCGGGTGCCCTTCTCCAAGAGCGTGAGCACAGCTCTACTTCTGCTCCCCCAGCAGCTGAAGAATGAATATCCTTTGAGCAGCACGGACGCCTGCCCCACTCCGGGCTCTGGGCTGCCAGCAACAGCTGGGCACACAACTGGGCTGCAACTGAACTTCATACCCAGACTCACGGGAACGGCTGGGGAAAAGGCCCTGCAGGCTGACGCGCCCTACATGGGGATCTCTCGTCTTCTGAAACAGGCCCATGAGCTTACCTTTGGTTCTAGGTATGTGAGTTTGGAGAGGTGTTCTGCCCGAGGAGGGCCCACGTAGGTTCACTGGGACCAGCGCTGTCCTGCAGTTCTGTAAAATGCCCTGCCAGAGATAACATGGTCCAAGTGCGACCTTTGAGGGTAAGGAGTGACTGAGACCAAAGCTCTGGCAAATTCTTTTCCTTTCAGTTACAATGAGATAAAGAGGAGCAGAGACAGCAGCAATGAGAATTTTCTTCTGAATTAAAGTCAGCGAGAAGAGGGGAGTGGTTAGTGCTTGGGGTTTTTCTTTGGCTTGTGTGGTTTTCTGGATTTAGAGAGTTTCCTTGATGGCTGTCTGAGTTTCATCAAGCAGCTTCTGCTAGAGAAATAACCAGCAGAGCCGTCCACCCCCATGTGCTTACCCTGGCTGAATAGGAGACCCGACGCAGCCTCACTTCACGTGGAGGCCACAGGAGGAGTCTTGCCCCACACTCATCAATCCGAACGTCTCTGTGTGGCCGCCAGCACACGTGAGCGTGCGTGTTCCGAGAGGTTGTGCTGTAGGTTGTGAGAGGGGTGTGGGAGGACTGGAGCAGCTCACTTTAATTCCCCTTTGAAAGTTTTCCAAATTGGAGCCCATATGTTAACGCGAGGCAGGCAGGTGGTCAGTAGGAAGCTTATGGAAACATTTTTTGACATCAAGGAAGAAGGTGTGATGGTGTTCCATCAGCTCAGCGGTGAGGAGGTCAGCAGGCCATCCAGCACCGGGATTAAACTCTGAGCACCGAGAGTAAACTTCGCAAAATAACCAGCCCCCGCTCAGGTGGGCCTTCTTTAAGGAGACGCGGGGAAGAGGGGCTTCCCTGGAGTGAAGTAGCTTCCTTAGGGCGGCTGCAACAAATGACCACAAGCAAGGGGCTTACACGACAAAAATGTATTCTTTCTCAGTACTGGAAGCCAGAAGTCCAAAATCAAGGTGTTGGCAGGCCACGCTGTCTCTGAAGGCTCTAATGGAGAACGCTTTTTCATCTCTTCCAGCTTCTGCTGGCCCCAGGCATTCCTTGGTTTGTGGCGGCATTGCTCTGCTCTCTGCCTCCGTCTTTGCACAGCCATCCTCTCCGAGTGTCAAATCTTCCTTTTTTTTTTCTCTCAAGAGGATACTTATCACTAGATTTAGGGCCCACCTTGATCCAGGACGATCTCATCTCGAGAACCATACCTTAGCTACATCGGCAAAGACCTTATTTCAAAACAAGGTCACGTTTGCAGGTTCTGGGTGGACATACAATCTGGGGGGCTACTGTTCAACCCGCTTCACGGACAGGGCCCTGAAATTAAAATCTTGTCGATCTAACCCTGCTTTCTCATCAATTCAAGTGTTTTAAAGATGAGGCAGGTTTCTTTGGAGAAGGCCCGTTCTTAAAATACAGCTCAGATCCCTACCTGGCGGGGTTGGTGGGGCTGGGAAATCTTAGCAAGTTCACAGGTGAGCCTAGGACAGGTTTGGGGCCCAAAGCACAGATCCCCCAGTTGTGTTCTCAGCCCACAAAGCAGGCGGCTGACTGGCATCCGAGAAGTTCCCTGTGAGGCAGGGCCGTCTTAGGCCGCTGTGAAAGCCACTGCCAGTCCTCGGGAAGTCCCCCAGTGTCGCCACCCTGAGACGGAGTCACCCCAGGGCCTTCTCACCCTCCACCCTCCGCCGCCACTCCTGGCTCAGGGTTGGTGCTTAGAAATGTTAAATAACAATAATAATAATAACACGTCTGAATGTGACGCTTTAATGGCCAATCTGTCATTTTCCTACTTTATTTCTGAGATTTTAAGAACTGTGTCCTTCCTGCACAAAACATCAGGGTGCATTTATATTAAAAAATGAAACTAATTAAAATGTTGGAAAAGCATAAACCACAGCACCATAAAACAGCAGCAGCCCTATTCTTCCAGCCGAAAAAGATTTTTCTTCTTCATTTTGTGGCCTGCCCTGGTGAGCAGACCAGTGGAGGTGGGAGCCTGTGGGCAGCCGCGCTGTCTCTGAGCAAGGCCCCGGTTCCCTGACTCTGGCGGGATGTCCGAGGGAAGTGAGGCCCGGGCAGAGGGCTAAACTCCGATATGGGAGGCTGCAGAACAAGCTACCCTTCAGGTCATCAGAACTCAACCACTTGATTAGGGCTTGTGTCTCTGGAGAGGTTTTCAAAGCCGAGCACTCATGCTGAAACACACAGTGATGCCGTCGGCCCCGCAGTGCGAGCCAGGCGGGGGTGGCTGCAGCATGAGGTTGATGGGCTGTCACTGCCAGTGACCAGCATAACCTTCACCACAAATGGGATGCCCCAGACGGGGAGGGACAGTTTTCACAAAAGTCCATACCAAACGTCCAGGCCTTAAGAAACTTCTGTATAAACCAAGTGGGCACATTTGCTGAAGGACGAAGGGATAGGGAAATGCAGTGAGGTACCCCATGCCCCCATGCTGGGAAGGCAGGCAGGCGGCGTGGTGGGGACCAGCAGAGGACCAAGCACTGAAGGCCCAAGTTTCACTCAAGCTGCCCTCAGGCAAGAGGGGTCTGGCTCCCTCTGAAGAACACGGGAGCAACCAGCAAGACGTCAGTGTTTAAATGTTTACGCTTTGTATTTTCTCAGGTGAGGGTCCATTTCTCTAAAAAAAAATCGCCCTCCAGGAATTTCTTTAGAAAACTAAAGTCATGTTTCACACACTGCCATTACCACCGCCAGCAGTTATAGAGCACTTCCTGTTTGCCCAGTGATGGGCAAGTATTTTTTCACCCGGAATTTCCCAAATTCATACACAACTCCTGTAAGGTAGTTTTGCTGTTGTCCTCACTCTACAGATAAGGAAAATGAGGCCACAGAATGCTTAAGCAACTTATCAATGATGTGAGCCCAAGGAGGTCTTTACGTTTAAGGCCTGTGTTCTTTCCAGTTCGTGTTCTGCTTTGCATGGAACCATGGGCTCATATGCCCGCCCTGGCTGGTCTCACCTGTGTCAGATTTGGGGCTTGGAGCTGATGCAGGGCAGAAATGTGGGACATGAATGGAGTGGAGGTGCAGAGGTGGGGGGACAAGCTTGGTGAGGTGAGTGTAGGGGGGATGATCAAGAACCTTAAGCCACTTTAACTTCAGGGCCAGTTTGTAGTAATTGCCCTCTTTAAAGTAGAGGCCTGACAAGATCAGATTTGCAGTGGTGGGGAGAATGGATGGGAGGGAGTGGGCAGACTCAGGGCAGGGAGGCAGTGATGGGGATGGAGATGGAGGGGTGATGGGGATGGTGAGGAGAGGTGATGGGGATGGAGATGGAGGGGTGATGGGGAAGGTGAGGAGAGGTGATGGGGGTGGAGATGGAGGGGTGGGGGGGATGGTGATGGGCAGTGATGGGGATAGTGATGGAGAGGTGATGGAGATATAGAGGGAGGATGCCAGTGGCTTACACAGATGCGTGGGTGGTAGATCTGGCCCTGAGCTAGGAGTTCTAAGGAAAGGAGCCACTTTGAGGCTGAGGAGGTGGGGTTTAATTATGGCCATTTTATATTTGAGGCTCTTGCAGATATCTAAGGGCAGACATCCAGGGAAAAGAACTGGGAGTCAGACGCATGGACTCTGAAGTAAGAAGTCTCAGTTCAAATCCCATTCCTACCACTTATAAGCGAGTGCTGAGCAAGTTGCCCAGGCTCTGAAATTCCGTCTCCTTGTGTGCAATGGGGATAATCGCTGGCTTCCCACATAGGGCAGTTGTAAGAACTGAGGCAAAACATGTCCAGCTTTTGACAAGGTGCCTGGACCTCCACAGATGGTTTGAAAAACAAAACAAAAGAACCACCACCACCACAACACAACTATCACCACAACCACCCACAAACAAAAGGTGGGTTGGAGCCCAGGACTGTTTAGGGCACAGGTTCTAGATTTGAGAGCATCAAATGCAGGAGATGATTTTTCATCTCACGAAAGCATAGTAATTGCTTTGTAAAATGCCCTACTTTGGGACCCCTTGAATCAGCGAGGAGCTAGCACATTTCAATACGTATTTAATTTATTTGTAGACTATTGACTACAGTCATGGAGATGCCACACGGAGAACTAGGCAGTCATGGCACTTCTCTGAAATGAGAATATATGGCCATGGAAAAGTGGAATATGATTTTCAAAAGTGCACAACTGTTTTTTTGGTAAAGCGAGTGAATTTCCATGACTACACTTTCTTCTAACAATTCAGTTTAATAATTCAGCACATATTTATGGAGCACATAGCAGGCCAGTGTGAGGTGCTAGCCATGCAAAACCTAAGAAGACAGGATCTTTTGTGTCAAGGACCCACATTCTAGAGGGAGAGAGAGACAGAGAAGGGAGGGACACACCAGGAAGGCCATGGTTTCAACAACAGATCACATCCACGGAGCATGTCCTGGACACCAAAGATTTGCGTTATTAATTCGTCTCATCTCCCCCACAACCCAGTGAGGTAGACTACCATTATCCTTTAACAAAAGAGGAAACCAGGCTCTGAGAGGGTAAGTAACTTGCTAAAAGTCATACAGCTAGAGAGTGGAAGAGTCGGGATTCAAACTTAGGCGGTTTGAACCTGGAGCCTGGGCTGCTCACCCCTTCTCTGTGCTGGCACAGCGGTGTGCCACGGACCCATATGTCTGGTGTGTTTATACATCGGGTGTCCCAACGAGGACTGACTGATGTGGTTGGCTGACCAACTGATCATTTCGCTCTTCACATGAAAACCTTCTGGCCTGACTGCCTCTCAAACTGCACACACCTCCTCCTCTCTCCAATTGCTCCCAGGCATGCCATCCAAAGAGGTCAAAGTTGAAATCCTGGAACAACACCTCT
Organism: Vicugna pacos; assembly: GCF_048564905.1. Taxonomy (NCBI): domain Eukaryota; kingdom Metazoa; phylum Chordata; class Mammalia; order Artiodactyla; family Camelidae; genus Vicugna; species Vicugna pacos. Next base: position 45,384,308 of record NC_133001.1, read on the forward strand.
ATGGACATGGAGGAAATCACTCATTTACCAGCAGCCAGCTGCTCAGAACTGCCCACAAACTTGGCCACGGTCACAGGAGAATTTCTCCAGCCCCCTGAGTCCCTAGATGGGGATGAGGCAGGGTCAGCTATGGAGGGGCTTGTGAGCAAAGCCAGAGAGGCGGGGTGAGTGTCCCCCTGCTCTGCCCAGCTCTGCACACAGGGCAAAGGTTCAGTGCTACCTCCTCCACTCTCACATTTTTTTGGGAGCAGCCACTCCTCTGTTCTGATTCAAGTTCTTGGCTTTGATAACAAAAGATAGAAAGAACCTGGTCTTAGCCAGGAAGCCCCATTTTATCTTTCACAGGCCACGAGGAGACAGCAGAGGTCTGCGCTAAGGAGTAGCACAGCCAGCAGGTGATGGATCCTCCGGGTGGCAGAGCACGACCAGGAGATGGGTGCCCCCATGTCATCAATCAGGACGTGCTCCACCAGGGCTGAAGTGGCCGATGCTTGACCAGCTGCCTGACCGTGGACGCGTACTGTTCAGGTCTTCCCCACTGAGATAGCCAGAGGTGGGCGGGAGAGGTGGGGGGAAGACCCCACCTGGGCCCGGGCGGCAAAGCCTGAGTTCCAGGGACTGGAGAAAAGGGACAGAGAATATCCAGACTTGGGAAAATTTTGTTAGTGTTGGATGTGGCAGTTACTAATTTCTCCTGGAAGAAAGAGTCTTCTTGGAAGTGCGATGCTCATTCTATGCAGCCTTCGGCCCAGCCAGGTGCAGACTTTCCCCACAGCCGTGTGAGCTGTCAGATCAACGGGGCCCCATCAGCCCGGGGAGCGAACTGCTGGGATCTCGAAATGGATACACCCAAATTCCAAGCACCAGTTTCCTCCTCAATTATTTACAAGGAACACGATGCAGTGGAATGGAATCTAATTCATAACACCTCTTTAATGCCTTTATAACACAATATTCACAACGTTCCCTTCTAATCTCAGCAGATGACAAGTTGCCACTATTGAATTCCCATTAATATGAATTATGGGTACAATATTTTTTGCCCAATATTCTCTCCTCAGCCTAATATTGCGGGCGAATAAAAAATCACACCCTCAGCATATTCCTGAGGCACGAGGCGATGGCAGTGTGGAGCCAGTCTGCACCTGGCTGGGGTGGAGGTGCCGTGCTGGGCGGTCGGCAGGCCAGGCTGGAGAGCTCGGTCAAGGTGAGCAGCGGTGGCTTCCTCCCTCCCCGTCCCTCTTCTCAGGGTCACGTGCACCATCAGAATCCCGGCTGTTCCCACCCCAGGACAGGCCTAGCTTCCATTACGGCAGCATCGGGTGGAGGCAGTGAGCTGGATGGCACGTGTTATGCACTGAGGTTGATCACGGCACCTGCCTCACACAGTCGCTGTGGGATGCAGTGGGTTAACGCCTGCGAAAACACTTAGACCCCAGGCTGGCCCACAGTGAGCATGCAACAGATGTGGTGATGGTGGTGGCGGTGGCGGTGGCGGTGGCGGTGGCAGCAACCCCAGGAGACAGCTAGGGCCCTGGCTGGCCAGCAGCCCTGAGTTGCTTCGTAGGATGGCTTCTGGGTGTGTGAGGTGAAAGTGCACAGTGTGTGTAGCTTGGGAAGCACCCTGGATGCTGGCGAGATTTATAATTGCTGCCGAGCACAGCATAGCTGAGGCCTCACTCGCAGTCCCAGCTCTTGGGGTGCTAGAGAAAATGAACACAAACACACCCTCCAATGGCTCCAGCATCTCCTAGGACCTTCCTTCTCCGGGGCCTGGCCCTCCCACTGTGCTTGGCAGTAACCTCCTGCAGGTGGTGGAGCTGAGCATCTTCCCAGGGCCATGGGACTCCCGTGTGAGTCAGGACAGGGACTCCTCAGTGACACCAAAGCCGCCCTCCTGGGGGCTGGGCCACCCGCCCATTCCTTGGGGTTCTGCCCCACATTTCAATCAAGCCCAGGTAGGTCTGTGTTAAGTGCTATCATTTGATTGGCCTCCATTCTAGCCACTGTGATTGGCACTCCCATTGCTCTTAATGAAGGAAATTCCTTGGTGAGTCAGGAACCACTCCCTGTTTTTACACTGATATTTCCCTTCTCTCTTTTGATAGCAAGGCATTTATTTATTTAAAAATATTTTTCATTGTGGTCATATATATATATATATGACATGAAATTTGCCATTTCCCCCATTTTTAAGTATATGTTCGGTGGCATTCATTACATTCACAATGCCATGCAACTGTCACCACTCTTCCAATATTTTTTCATGGCCCCAAACAGAAACTCTATCCATTAAACAGTAACTCCCCATCCTCCTTTCACTCAGCCCCTGGTAACCTCCAATCTACTTTCTGTCTCTATGAATTAGGGCATTTATTTTTATAAAGCTCTTCTGCCTTCCTATTTCATGTGGACCTCACAAGAGCCCAGTGAAGTGGGCACTGTTGTGTCCAGATTTTAGGTAAGGAAACTGAGTCTTGGAGAGCTTAAGTGCCCTGCCTAGAGGTTGCTCAGCCCAGTGAAATGTGGATGTGGGCCTTGAACCCCATATCCTGACCCCAGCCTGGGGTTTCCCCCTTAGTCCAGGGATGCCTGGATTTCCCTCAGACAGAAACATGGCCCCAGGAAGTGCGGTGGCTGTAAGCAATGCCCTCGTGTTGGCATTCAGGGAAGCGGCAGATAGCAGAATCCCTGTAGACAGCAGCGAGTGCTGAAATAAAGGAGTAACAGGCAGAGGATACTCACAAAGGCCAATGCAGCCATTTTCAGTAAGCCAGTGTGCCAGGTGAGGTCTGGGAGGTGGAGAAGACATCCTCACTGTCGCTTGGGAGCCAGTGTGCCAATGGAGGCAGTTAAAAAAATTTTTTTTTTATACAACCAGCAAATGTGTTAGCTCAGGTAACAAAAGCCCAGAGGTAGGCAGGGATGCAGCATTAGGGTGCCGGTTCCATATTTCCGAAATTCTCTTATTTTTTCTATGCCTCATGTGTTGGCTTCATCCACAGTCTTGTAGCATGATGGTTATAGCGGCTCAAGGCATCACGTCCAGACACTACAATGTCCAGAGGAAGAAGGATTTCCTTTTTCTTGTGACTCTTCCTTAGAAGCAAGGAAACCTTTCCCAAAGCCCCCAGATAGGATTACTCTCATGTTCCACTGGCCAGAACTGGGTCCACGACTCTTCCTAAACCAACGTTGGGTAAGGCGAATGGTATTACCACACCTGATTTTGAACCATCATAATCCTAGCAGGGACTAGGGTTCATTTTTCCCAAAGCATAGGAGGTGATGGATACCTGAACAGAATGGAGGCTGGGTAGACCGCCAGCAACACCCACCACAGACCTCCAAGGTTGCTTTGTCAGGCCTGGTGTAGTTCTCTGGCATCTGCACAGTGAGAGCGCCTGACCCACCTGCAGGCTTGGCCATTCTACCTCCCTATTCCTGCCCCCTACCCCTTGGCCTGCCGGCTTTCGGGCCACATCTCACCTGAGGAAGGAATTCTTTAAGGAGTAGGTCACAAATCTGGATCACGTTCAATGCCAGTCTGGCGCTGAGCTGGGCAGAGCACGGAGCACTATAGTTGCTGGCAGCCCAGGGAGGGGCATGGGGAGAGGACAGCAAGCTGAACTGAGTTGCCTGGGCCTCAGGAGCAGGACTGGAGGAAGGGCCTCGTGTGGCAACAGAAGAGCATTTTCCTTAAGGACATCAGCCAGGGATTTAAGTCGAGGGAGGGAGGTTCTGATGACTGGCCTTCTGCGATCCCGGTGTGCACCTTGCTTTCTTCCCAGTTCCCAGGACTCCTGTCATGGAGCCAGAGGGTCCAAAGTGTTCGCCCATCTCCTCCATGAAACAGCAGGAGAGGGGTGGCTGGGAAAGCAGGACCCCTACCCCATCCATAGGAGAGGCGTGTGGCCTGCGTCTGAATGCATACTGATGCTGTGCTGAATTCTCCCGGCCCTTTATTTCCCAGAGGGAAAATGAGGCTCCCTGCCTCCGGGTTCTATAGATGCAGATTCCAATGCAAATGAATACGTCCTGACTAGTGGACACTGCAGCAGAGCTGCACAGACAGCTCTCCTAAACCTTCATTTTAGGGCCTCAAATGCGGAGTTGAAACTGATGGATAATCTGCTACGTTACATCAGCCTCGCTCTGCAGGGACTTCACAATGACGCTTCTCCGTGGCATTATGCTTTGGGAGGACTCAAGCCAATTTGGCTGCCTGTGTCACAACAGTGAGTAAAACAGGGACAGGGCCAGTCTGGGTTTGCAGGAACTCTTCCTCACTGAAATGAAACTAGATCTGTAGGAGCTGATGGTGAACAAATGACACTGAGGGGCATTCAACTCTCCTTTTTATGTTTATTTCCCTGAGTTATTTTTAGCGTTACAGACAGTTTCCAGTTAACAAATGGGTTGGGTTCTGAAAGTTCATTTGTAATTTGGCTGTTTAGATTTCGGAACATACTTTCCTTATAAAAAAACAATGTTATAAATGGTGATGAGATTCCCAGGCTAGTTCTCCAAAGCCTATTTAACCCATAATGTAGCTAAAATACTGTCCTTCTGCAATGAAAAAAAAATTGTTCAATTGCAACATGAGTAATTAAATGAAAGAGGGAAAACCATTAAAACTGAATAAGTAGATTTATGTTCATCTGGAATGATGCTGTTTGCAGAAAACCTAATTTAATTTAAGGAGAGGCCTTTTCCAAGGGCTTTTTTGGGAACTGCACGAGATTTATCCTATTAGGGAGAAAGAGCCGTGACGCTGTCCGATCGGCAGCTACTGAATATTTGCATCATGTCACTGGCTCCCTTCCTGATTTTAGGCTCATCAGAAAGTCTTCTGGTCAAAATTTGTTTTCCTACGTGGATTCTCACAGGGAGAGATTCACTGGGCAAAGTCCGTGAAAGTGGTTTCCTTGGGGTGGATTTTTCGATTTTGAATCGGTAGGTTAGCCTCTGTCCTTGTGAGTGTCCCGGGAACAGCGGTGCCCCAGTCCCACCGACTCTGGGGCAGTGATGGGATCAGTGTTGGAGCCTTCAGGACCGAGGTCCAAGTCCTGGCCAGGGGTGGATTCTCAAGCTAAATGCATCTTGCGAGGTTCCCTGGGGGCCAGATGTAACACCTTCCTCACCACTGTCTCCTTTCAGGCCTCCCTAGGCAGCCCCTGGTGTGGCTGATGTGTGTCACCCAGGTGTGTGTAAGTCACGAGTGTCCCAGGTTGATTCTGTTCACCAGGCCACACAGAGGAGAGGAGCAGATTGATCCTGTTCTTTCTGTTTGAGGCATGTGAGCCTTGGCTGGAAACTAGAGGGTGAATAACTGTGTTTAAGCAAGTGTGCTGGCAACGCTGTTGGGGAGAGGGGGTATATTGCAATAATGATCTCAAATGCTTCCCATCCCCACCTGCCTGCCCTTTTGCAGTGGGGTGTTGTAGCACCTCCTAGTAAGAGGCAGGGTTTCTTTGAATCTGGCTTGGCTGTGTGACTGCTTTGGCCAAGAGGATTTTAACCAAGAGGATTTAAGCAAATGGGCCTCAAGCGGAGGTTAGAAAAGCACATGTGACCGAGCCTTGCCCCCTTGCTGCCCCTGGAAGCCTGAGACCCTCAAGTGAACACCGCTGCGATAGCTGGAGAGAGGATGACAGGTCACACGAAGCACTGAGACGCCTTGGCCGACGGCCACTACACACAGGTGTGTAAGCGAGGCCATCCCAGATGAGCCACCAGCCCCCAGCCACCACGCAGCTGACCACAAAGGAGACAGCCCAGCAGAGATCAGCTCCACCAGCCCAGCGCCACCCAGAACTGACAACCAACCCACAGAACCAGGATAGTTTTACACCACTCAGTTTTGGGATGAATGTTACCCCGCAAAAGCTAACTTATATAAACAAACGGCCCCAGCCAAGCACATCTTCTGAGAACCTTCCCTTGGAATCCCCAGCTGCCTGTTATCCGGACTCTGTCTCAGCCCTTACAAATATGAGAAAATAGATAACTTTCTCCTCTCTCTTTGCCCCCTTAATCAGAAATTTAAGAAATCAAGCCACTCAGGTCTACCCTCCCCAAACCGTAGGCTTTGAAAATGGATACCGGGGAAGTCATGACATTTTTCACTTTTGCGCACACTTTGTGACTGATGGGTGGGTTTGGACTCAATGAAGATACAACCCAAAATGTGGCGGCCACTTAACGTGCAGGCGAAACCCATTATCTCGGCACGAACACGCACAGGTCGTCTCGTGATGCATTTTCAGCACCTGATAATGTATCACGAGGGAGATCACAAATTCTCATTCATGGAGCAAGAAACAGCCTTCTGGAGAGAAATCACGCACAGTCTGGAAATGCACCACGAACAGGGGCTTGAGCGATTCCCCCAGCCGAGCCCACTCAGTAGCCTTTGGTTTTCAACGTGAGCACAGGAGGAAAGAGAGGTCTGCCTCTCATTCTGTAACTGTGCAAAAGCCGCCTTTATCCATTCGTGGACCCCAGAACCACAGGAGTGGGGGCGCTGCATGGGGCCCTGTGGTCATTCACACGATCCCCCATGGAAACCCCAGCTCCTCTCCTCCCAGAGGAGCATTTCTTCAAAGAATTTAGGGTGCAGGAGGAAGACGTTGTCTCTGAGGTTGTCTCTATGATGACAGACATCCCCCATGAAAGCCCCAGAGGCTCATAAATGTCAAATATCTGAGTGTTTGGTGCTGTGAGGATGGAGCCTGCAGATCCCATGGCCCCTTTCGGTTTTCCTTGGACCTGTGACACAGGCTAAGTTTCTCTCTTCCCAGCCCAGATTTATTTTCAAGGGCTTAGCGCCGAGGAACGATGGGAATGTTTCAGCATGAGTGCTTCTGACCACGAGGAGAAAAAGCCCCCAATACATTTCACAGACATCAGCGAGGATTCTGCAAAGTCCATTCTTTCAAGAACAAAATTGCATTTTATGAAGCCGTCCCTTTTCTGTTTCATCTGTCAAGCAGGTTTGCTGAGAATAATTTAAATTTCATGCAGCAGCAACTGCAGGGCAGCGGTGTTTCCTTTCCAGCCCATAAACAAGCCTGGCCGCCAAGTCGCATTTCTGCTTCTCAGCAGCAGCCCCCCTCCCCCGAGGCTCTGACTGCCTGGAGCCCAGAGTGCAGGTGGGGCTGGGGGGGAAAGGGGTGCCCTTCCAGCTTTCAGCTTTACCTCCTGCCTCATCAGTCAGCGGAGGGGATGGTCCAATAAGCCCCTCTCCAGCCTACTAGCTCCAACCAACAGGGGGCTTGGTCTCCTCTCAAATGTATGAATACTTGGTTGGACCCACCTCTGATTTACCTTTTTAAAATTAACTCTTATTGAGCGCTTGACAAGCGGCAGGGTACTATTCTGTGCTTTTCTACATATATTGATTTAACCGATCCTCACATACCTCCATGAGAAACATACTATGATCATTCCCATTTTATAGACAAAGAAATCGAGGCTTAGAGACGTACTCAGCTCCTATGTGGCAGAAGATTCAAACCCAGTTCTGTCTGACTCAAGAGCCTGAAGTTCTCACCAGCTGTGCAATGTTTAGTAGACATAATCTTTGGCCTAAATTTTTCCGTCTATAACACATGAGGTAAATATACCCATTTCCTTGCCAAAATTCAGTGTTTGCTAGGTGGTGAGAGGACGGGGAGAGTTACCATAACAGTGCTGTAGTGATGGTTACCATGGTGAATGCCTGGTGCCAGGCAGCCTGGGTGGAGAAAGGAGCCAGCTCAGGCCCATTTTGTTTCTCCCTCACTAGGTGACCTCTGTAAGTCTGTTTTCTCCAAGTCTCACTCTTCTGATCTACAAAATAGAGGCTGGGTGGCATGGTTACTCTACTTCTCCTGGGCTCTGTGTCCTAGAGGTTCAAGAGCTGATCTTGGCCCCAGGGAAGCAGTTTAATGGTCTGGGAAATGAGTGAGTGTGAATGTGTGTGTGTGTGTGTGTGTGTCTGGCTAGGCCCCCCATGCCTCAGTGGCCCGGGAGGCTTGTCTAGTTGGCTGTGTGGCCTTTCATCAAAAACATGTAAGAAATCCTCAGGTCATGGAAAAAGGCAGAAACTGAAAAAACCAACTTAGGCCTGAAGGCAGCAGTGACGGAAAGAATTGTCATCACCTCCCTAGTCAGCCGCTGGGAGCCTAGCCAGCCTTCCCTCACCCTGGAGAGCTGGGACTGTCCCCCAGGGCTTGGCAGAAGCAGCCCCAGCACCGGGCAGGAGCCCGCGGGCAGGAGAGGTGAAGAGGCAGGCCGTCCTTATATTAGTGGTGACGGCCTGGGGCGCCCCAGGCCCACAGCCGCCAGTGCATGTGATGCTCACCCTGCTCTGTGCCCAGCCCACTGGGGATGCACAGGCCTGACAGTGCTGACACTTGTCACCATGCTGGGGACCTTTCTCTGAGTCCTCAGGGGTGGATCTGGCTCACCCGTGGCCCTAAACCCTTCACGGAGGAGGCCAAGCCAAAACATTCAAGCAGCCTTTACCACTCAGGGCAGCAGGTCGCACACGGAGGGGAACAGCTCCCGCCTCCCCCACCGTCCACAGAGAGGGCCTCGGCCCTGTGCGCACACTAGGCTTTCTTCAAGGAAAGGGCCCCATGGCTGAGCAAAGCTCTAAGCTCCCTCCATCACCTGGCTTACCAGGTGGTATTGACTCTGTCTCAGTTTGAGGCAGGCTAGATGCCCTTGTCCCTCCAGCCCGTCCTGCTGCCATGTCACCCTGGTCATGTCACAAGTCAACCTGAGACCTCACCACTCACAAACCCATTTCCTTTCCCTGCCTGCTTGGCGCCCAGCTCCTGTTTCTTATCTGAAGCCTTTCCTTTCCCTCTTGGTGAGGCTAGAAATGACCACCTTCCCTTACAGGGGCACGGCCTCGTCCCATAGGCCTCACCTGGGTGACAGTGACCGTGGTGGTGACAATAGCACCTGTATAGGACTTCTGTGTCCTGGGCTCAGCTCTGAGCACTTTACACGTGTTTCAGCTCATATAATCCTCCCAACAACTCTGACAGGCAGGAACTACTACCTATTCCTATTTTTTTTCCAAAGTGAGGCCCAGAGAGGTTAGGTAACTTGTCCAAGGTCCCCCAGCAAGCATGTGATAGAGTGGAATTCAAATCCAGGCAGTCTGGCTCCAAAATCTGTCTTCATCTACTCCACCAAGCTGCCTCTGCCAACAACCTCAATGGGAGAGACATTCTCAGGTCATTTGGTCACACCATCCAGGCCACAAATTAGTTATATCCTGGCCCGGGAGCTCCCGGAGGGCAAGAGCCAGCCCTTGGCTGCTCAGTGAAGACGCAGCTAGTTGACCAGGGAAACCGTAGATCCCTCAGTTCAGCCTGCCTGTCAGTTGATGTGGTCCTGGCATGGGTTAGACAAGGAGGCTGGGGGACAGGCTCCTGGGAGGTTGGCAGCTAGGTCAGAAGGACAGAAAAGCACCACCGCCCAAGTTCAATCACAGTGCCCTGGACAGAAGCCACTGATGGCTGCCGTCCTCCCTCGCCACACACACACTCAGTTCTCCTGAGCACCCCAAAGAATCCAGGGTGTGATCAGGCACTTTTGTTTGACTAGACAAGCCCTTACAGGTATGAAACTGGGCTGGAGATGGTTCTGGAGAGAGACATGCCAAGGAGCTGGCTGTCCTCACAGGCATGAACTTTCGCCCCCTCCCCCCTCCCAGCCGCCCCGCTCAGTTCTTGCCCAGCTGTTGTTTTTTGTCTGAGGCCAGTTTCCTTTCCTCCTATGTGCTGTGGTTTGGGGTCCAGCCAGTTAGAGATGGTGACTATCAAGCTGCCGGGAAGCAAAGCAGGAGCTGTGTGAGCAGGGCGAGCCCTCACCACGAGGACGCTCCATTTCCCTTGCTCGGAGGAGTCCAAACCCCTGCCCTGAGGCGCAGCCTGACGCTGTCCCTAAAACATCCCTGAGAGGGCAGAAACCATCAAGTGGACTCCCTGGTCCAGCTCCTCTCCCCTCACCTGGAGCCCCCCAGCAGTCAGCTCCCGAAGATGCCATTCCCCAGATGGCCAACGGCTGGCCTTGCTGAGTGGCTGCCAGATGTGGCCGGCGGGGCAGCCAGAAAGGTCACTGGCTGGGTCCACTGGGCAGAGGTCACTGCATTGGAGCAGTCCTGGGGGCTGGCGCCTGGGGAGGAATGTGTTTGGCTGGTCTGGGGGCATCATGCCCAAATAATCCTCCATCTCCTCTCCCCCGCCCAACATTCCTTCCCTCCCCACCTCAGTGGGGGTGGTGTTTTCATAACAGGAAAATAAAATCAATAAGGCACTGCAGAAGATGTCAGTGTGCTGCGAGCTGGCCTCCAATAGCTCCATTGTCTCGGGCCTCCGCCAGGCTCTGCGCCGGCAGCACTCACAGTTATTAATGGGAAGCAGGGCTGAAAGGGAGTTTTGAAAATCACGGAGACAAAGGCGCAGCACACCTGGAGCGCGACTTTCCAACATCACCGCCACCTCACAATGGCTGGGGCCGGGGCTCCCCCGCCTTTAATTTCTCTGGCAACTTTTATGAAAGCAGGAAAGAAAAGACTAGACACGCGCACACACACACGCATGCACGCACGCCGCCCTGAGAGGGTTTCTGGGAGGCGGCTCTGAATGGCTGGCAGAGGCAAAGGTGGCCTGCAGAGCCCCTGCTTGCCCAGGAGACAGGATGGCAATGAATGGGCTTCCTGCCACCGGCCTGGGCCCCGTCCCTCGAGGGGCTTCGAGCAGCCTGGCGGGGACCAGCTCGGCCCGAAGCCAGGCAAGAGCCTTGGAGACATTTTCATTTCCATGTCGCAGCTGGTAACACAGCCTGCTCTCTGCTTTCGTTCCCGAGGCTGGAGCTACTTCCAGAAGATGGTGAATGACCTGAAACTAACACCCCTGAGGCCTGGGTCCCCGAGGGGATCCTACTGGGACCTCCTCCCACAGACTCCCGGGCCGCCGTGTCATCAACTGTAAAGCGGGTGACAAGTACTGATGTCAGGGCTGTCTGAGGCTTGGAGGAGATGGGGACGTGAGCATTCTTAGTAGTAACAGTGGTTATAAGTAGCAGATTTATGACCACTTAGGACTTACTGCTGATCAGTATCTTCTTGCAAACCCAAGTCACGAGTGCCCCCATGGGGACTTGCCTGGTCCACAGTCACCTATTTAGGCAACCTGTACTGCCAACTTGGAGTCTCACTGTCATTTCGCTGATGAAATGCCTTTAATCAGCATAGTAGGACAATGCACGGCATCTGCATCTTTGTACTAGTTAGTCACAGAGAGAGGCACTATGGAACATAAAACCATGCCAACTTTAACTTAAATACTGGCCCGGCCCAGCTCCAGGGACACCCACACGCTGGAGAAGGCAGCCTCCAGCGCTCAGGCTGTGGAGCCTGCAGGGAAGCAGGGCCCCTCTGACCGGCGCCTGTTCAGAGAGGACGGCAGCCCTTACCTTGGTGGTGATGGCGGAGGCAGAGCTGGCCACGAGGCTGGTGATGGCCTCGCCGCTGCCGGTGGTGCAGGGCGCGGGGGCCGTGGCGGGCGTGGGCAGCCGGGAGGGCACCACGGGCAGCGGCAGGAGGCCCGGCCGGGCGCTGAGGCTGCTGGCTGTGCCGCTACTGGCTCCGGCGGTGGCACTGCAGATGCTGGTGGTCCCATGCGTCCCGTTGGCACTCCACTCGCGGCGGTCCCAGCCCACTCGGTAATCTCTTTCGAAGCGGCTGTGGTGCCGGGACATCTCGGTGGGCCGCGGCTGCTCCTCACGGGGAAACAGAGGCCGGACCTGCTGGCACAGAGTGGAGAGGAGGGCGATTTAGACAAGCGGCAGCCCTGCAGGCATGCGAGGAGGACAGCAACGGCCGCCAGCATCTATTAAGCACCTTCTCTGTGTGCATAAAAGGGCTCTCGAACATGAGCTCATTTCATATTCACAGCAAGCCCACAAAGCATGGATCATTAGCCCCCATCACAGACGAGGAATAAATGATTTGTCCAGGATCACATGGCAAAAGTGTAGTCAATGAGATTTGAACCCACTCACAGTTTAAAGTAACGCTTTTCGTTCTGCTGCATCACCTTGTCCTGGACGATGCAGGTGTGTGCCTTTCAGTTACAACTGGGGTTTCACCCCTCCATCCCCACTGTGCAAACAGCTCAGCCCTGTGATGAGGCGAGAGCATCGACGTCTGTAGGCTCACTTTGTGGTGGACTAGGCCCTTGACATAGATCTCATTTGATCCTTAGAGTAGCTGTGAGTTGGCAAGATCCCCCCCCCCGCCCCTTTACGGACCAGGGAGCTCATTGAGAATAAGTGATTCCCTTGAGGTCAGGGAACTGGAAGGTGAGAAGGTGGCCAGGATCTCCGGCCTCCAGACTGTAGCTCAATGCAAGACTCAAGTCTGAGAAGGTGTTAAGCCTCCGGGAGTGAAGAGTTCTCCTTTGTCACCTACAACTCAGTGGATGGCGCCAGAGTCCCCGGTGCTCCCTGGCTTCTGTTAACCAGACCATCTCCCACACAACACTCCTGAATATCCAAACATAAGGCCCTCAGTGTTGTCATGGGGACCTAGACACACCAGATACTCTGAGGGCCTCCTGCATCACCAAGGATCGCATTTTGCTCAGCACGACAATGACTTGCCTGGCTCCCTGCCAGCCACCCTCAGTCAGGAAGGAGGTAAAGACACAGGAGAGGCTGTCTCAGCCTGAGAGGCCCCAGCAAGGCAGAGGCAGAGGGGAGAGAAAAGGCAGTGCCAAGGCACCGACGGGCGGGTTAGGGTGGAGTCTGCTTGCCCACCACATCCCCAGCCCTGCCCCGGCTCAGGCACGGTGTGCTTCTCTTTGACATGTTTCCATTCCCCACGCATGCGCTGTCTGGGGTGTGAGCTCTTGGAGGTCAGGGACGGGTCCTGGCTCATTTTCCCATCCTGCCAGTCCAGCTCAGTCCAGGGCGGCGGGGTGGGCTCTGGAATTCCTGGCTAGTGAACAGACAGACCACTTTATTTTTAAACTTTCTATGAAGCCTGATTCTACTCTGGTCTTTGCACATCCAGACCTAGTTGCCAACTTCCAGGACCACAGAGCCAGAGCCTGGGCCAACCCAACCCAGGTTGTGGCTGGCAGGGCCCTGGCAGCCATTGTCCCCTCCTTTGACACTGTCCCCTCTACTGAGCATCTGGAGCAGACCTGAGCCCAACCCGCAGGCCCACCGGAAGCAGAGCTGACTGCACCTCTTAAGTTGGATGGTGGGCTCACTGTTTATTTTATCACTACACTTCACGGCTTACACAATGCCACAAAATTATTTTTTTTTTTTTACATTTTTATTGATTCATAATCATTTTACAGTGTTGTGTCAAATTCCAGTGTTCAGTACAATTTTTCAGTCATACATGGACATATACACACTCATTGTCACATTTTTTTCTCTGTGATTTATCATAACATTTTTGTCACAAAATTATTTTTATCTATTCAATATTAACATCATGAAAATAAAAATGAACTCCCTTTTGATCACCCTCACAAACTTTTCCAACTGAAGTTCTTGGGAGAATTGTCCCCGCTTGCCTCTGGTCACTGTCCCTCCTCCTGCTCACGTGGTAACCCGCTCCCCTGTGGCTCTCACTCCAGCCAGCCCTCAGGGGTCACTCTCACGGAGGTCAAGAACGATCTGCTTGCTCAAGCCAGTGGGACATTTACTCCCGAGCCTACCCTGACTTCCCCCGACTTGGTTTGGTTGAGTTCACTCTGGAAAGCTCCTCCCTCGGTTTCTGTGACATCACGCTTTCACTTTTCAACCTCTCTCTGCTACACCATCTCAGTCTGCTTTGCAAGATGATCTTTCTTGGCTCATCCTTGCGAGCCCCTCTTTCCTCCTCTTCTTTTCTCACCCCACACGCTCTCCCTGGACGACCTCATTCAGCTCCACCTCTTTAGTGATGACTCCCGAGGCTCCATTTCCGGTTCCCCCTTCCTCAACGCCATGCCCACCATCCTACTGCCTGAAAAGTACCTAAATATTATATGTCCCTAAACTAACCATTGCTCTTTTGCTCCAGCGCATTCTCAGGAACTCCCTCTCTCAGAGAATGCCACCCGCATGTCCTCAATCCAGCCCCATGGCCCACAGGGGGGTCTTTGAGTCATTGCTCTAGTTGTTTCTCAAACCTGCCCCCACTTCCATCTGCACATCCACTCCAAATCATGTCTCCTTCATGGGTTATCTCAACCAGTCCTCTGTTCCCAGCCTCACCCTTCTAATCCATCCTTCACCAACTGCCCATATGGCTTTTTAAAGCACAAATCTGGTCACCATCCTTTCCTCTCCTGCTTTAAATCCTATTCATCAGAAATATGGTCCGGAATCCTAAGGGTGGCCCAGAGGACAGTTTCTGAAGGCATCGGTGTCCTCTCTCGGCTCTGGGATAAGCCCAGCCCATGCTCCTTCTTTGGCAGAACTGTCTCCCCCCTCCTCTGGCTAAGTCCTGTGTGTCTGTTATGACTCAGCTCAGGCACCGACTCTTCTCAGGGGTTGCACTGACCGTCCCCCTGAACTTCCGTGCACACCATCATCCCAATAACGATGAATGGCTGTTGTATGTTTGCTACCTTGAGACTAGGCTCCAGGCTCATTGTCTGTAATCCCAGCACCTAGCCCTTCTACCATAGAAGGGTGTTCAAGACACATTTGCTGAATGAATAAACAAACATTCATTTCTTCTTAATTGCATAATGTTTCAGGAAGGGACAAATATTTATGTGAAGGGAGAACTTCAGACACAAAAACCTTGAGGCTTCCAGCTGGAAATTCTGTGTAGGCACCAGAGTCAGGAAATGTCCTGCCTTCCCAGGAAATCAGGACTGGAGTCTCCAAGGACGGCTCTGTAAGGAGAATCTGCGTATCCAGGGGCAGCTAGACCCCACAGCTTAGGTTCCTGTCGCCCGAGATCCACCTGCCCAGGCAGGGCTCTTGCTGATTACCAGTACCCTGGAGCAGAGATGATGCTCCAAATTCACCACACCGCATCCTCTCTCTGCATACCCAGGAAGACCCCTGCAGCCTCCCTTGCAGTTAGGTTGGGATCATGCACCGGAATCCAGGCAGATAGAATGAATGGGGAGCTGATGAAGACCACTTTCAGAACTGGTCCTTTAAAAACATCTTTTACAACCCTGTAGTTCCCTCTTCTCACTTTGGCAACCCCGGAGGCCATGTCTCTCAGCTTGTGCAGCTATCTGATGGAAGACGGTTGCTCCCCACCCCTAGCGTTGGACTTGGCACGATTGGGACATAAATCTTTATCATGTTAAGGCACTGAGATTGGCAGTTTATTTGTTACCTACGTCTAGCCTAGCCTGATTGATACGCTAAATCAGCCCTTCATTCCTACAAAACAGCACAACCTCACATTACTGTCAGGGAATCCTCTCCTCCCAGCTGGTGATGGTGGAGAGGTGGGGTGAGGGGCTGGCACTCGGGTGCCCAGCAATCCTGCGCCCCTGAATGTGCCCGGAGGTGGCAGAGCGGGCTTGGGCTCAGGTCAAAGGGGCCTCTGGCCCCAGCGATACCTCTGATGCCGATCAAACCTCTCAGCTCGCTGGCTCCAGGAGCGCCGACGGACCACACTGGCTCCCTCGTCCTCACAGCCCCACAGCTGCGCCTCCGGCCGTCCCCTCCCCTCCCTGTCTGTCTCTTCAGGTCTCCCGAAAACGCCAGAGAGGAGGTGGTGACTCAGGCAGCTGGAGGCCACACAATCTGGTCTCAGCCGCTTTAAAGGTTTTCAAAACAAAGGTCAACTATTTGCATGCCAGGTTTGGGTTCGACTTCATTCCTCAATTTAATTTTCCCTTTCAGACGGAATGAAAGGAGCGTGCTGCCCAGCGTACCCTGGTGAGACGGCAGACTGCCAGCGCCAGAGGTGGCGACTTCAGTATTTCCTGCTGGGCTGCAGCCAGCGTGTCAAAAGGCCCCGTCCGCCCACACGTGCACCCAGGACGGTTGTGGGGGCGGCAGCAGGGAGCGCTCGCTGGGGCCGGAGGAGGCCCCCAACGCACCAGGCACCTCAGATGAGACGGGTCAAGCAATCCGACACAACGTGTAAAATGCCTCCTTGTGCAGGGGCGCACCTTTTCCTGGCGGGCTGCCTGTGAACTGGCAGAGCCTGGCATGGGGCCGTCACTGAGAGAGGAGGGGGTCTCACAGTGCCATTCCTGAGTGTGGGTGGCTGCTTATGAGGACCCAGGGCCCACGCCTGGTGGGGGTCGTGTGTTGCCAGCACCTTTTAAAATATATGTACATGTGTGAGGAAAAAGCTCGAGGGTCTAGAAAATCTTATACTTGTGGGTGGAGGCAGGTCAGGCCAAGGTCCAAGGCAGAGACGTTTTGGTGCAAGTCCTGGATTAAATCTGAAAAGTCTCCCAGAGGCGGGAGTTTTATGTGAGAGATTTGCTTCTGGCTTCTGGGATTCTACGTGGCAAAGCTGTTTCTCCACCATGAGTGCTGTCCTCTGCACTGTCCCAGGAGGCTGGGCTGGCAGAGAGGAGGGAAAGGTGACTTGGCCCTTCCCTGGGGTGGGCAGGGCCCCATTTTTGCTTGTCTGAAATCTCACACTTGCATGGAACCTCCTGGTTCATAAAATGCATACCCCTCCAGCCTCTCACATGGTGGTCCCAGGTGCAGACATCCAGCTTTCCACTTTTCAGAGTCAGACCCAGACTCAGACTCAGACTCAGAGAAGCTGAGCCTGGGCCCGGTGCACCACTGAGGAGGCCAGCCCCGGCACTGGTTCCCAGTCCCTTCTTTCTGCACACACCTCTCCTCTCCCAGGGAAGAGTGAGGGGAGTGGAAGCTCTGCTTACAGAATCACAGCAGACATGATGAATGGGGGCTGAGCACGTCACTCTGGGATGCTCCTGGTGGGCCACAGTGCTGCTCTGAATGTACAACCATTGGTCCTGCACACCAACTCCCATTCCGTCCCCATCTCCCCATTCAGAGCCACAAAGGCAGAGCCTCAACATACGCAGGCACACCCCTGGGATCTAAGGACAGGGTCCCCCAGCACCCCAGAAATGCAGCAGGGCCACACTGACCAGCTCTGGGGAGAATCATGCCCGTCAAGCCTGACTACCTCTTGTCCGAGATGATCCCTCAGAAGCGACCGAGGCCACCCTGGTGTGCCCAGTAGCATCCCGTCGGCTGTGAGGAAGGCCTTCTGCCTTTTCCAGGTCTCCTCTCCAGTGGAGAGTGAAGGGTCTGTCCTGCGGGCCCCCACTCCTGAGGGATGAGATGCAGGCCCCCGTGATGGCTCACCTGCTCACCACAAAGGCTGCATGCTCCCGGGAGGGCCCCTGGCCCGGGGCCTCCACACACGCGCTTCACCCGTGGGCTCCCCTTCCCTCAGGAGTGAACGGAAGTTGGCTTCCCTGCCTACAGGGCGCTGGGGCAAGTCTTCCTCCCGCAAGCACCACTAGGGCTCCAGGCTGCGGAGGGACCACCCTGTCCCCAGGCTCTCTCAGCTCCCTTGGAGGAGACGTCCGGGTGGCTAACTGGAATAAAAGACAAATGACAAGGCTGCGCAGCCCCTGACTTCCGGCTCCTACCCTGCACCGCCACCCACTGCCTGTCCCCAGAACCCACCTCCCTGCCGCTCTCCTCTCGGCTCCTGGTGCCCAGACAGAAAGCACGCCCGGGGCCTCCACTGGGCACCCCACCTCCCTCGTCTCAGTTTTCCTGCAGCCTCTGAAAAGGACTAACTCCCTGCTTAGGAGAGAAGCTGCTTAAAATTTGATCCAAAGTTTTAGGTGTTGTTTATCTTATCTTCACATTTTCTATAACGTGGTTAGTTAACTGTAATGGTGGAAAATTTACGTCTCTACTTGGGAGTATAGGAAATAGGCTGGTACGACTGAGCCTGCCCTAGGAGTCCCGCCCCACTGGGCAATATGGGCTCCGGCCCAGTCAGTGCCTAGTTCAAGGTCTAGTTCAGACCCTGGAGAACCCTCACAGAGCTGGACCCTTTCATGCTGTGCTCAAGTCAGACCCCAAGAGCCGGGCAGGCCCCAGGTGTTCGGCACCTCCCTGGCCCTGCCACGCAGGCTGGCCATTGAGTGGCTGGGTTCCGGGGCCTCTCTGCAAAGGGGCCCACACTCCTTGCTCTGTTTGGTGAAGCTGTACCTAACTGCCTCCCTGAGTCTGAGTGCTGGGCCTGTCCCCTCTGCTCTGTCAGCTCCGAGTCCTCGGTGACCACTCCAGGACTCAACCTGAGGCCCCTGGGCAGTAGAAAGAGGGCCAGGTGGGGAGTCAAGAGGGTTGAGTTTGAACCCCAGCACTACCCCTTACTAGCCCCGGGAACTCAGGGAAGCCTCTGGTTATTCATCTAGAAAGTGCAGATGGACAGCTCTGCCTGTCCCCAGGGCCACTGTGAGGACCAGACAGTAAGTCCTGGCAGCCCTCTGTGCACAGAGTTCAGATCTGAAAGTTACAGGGAGGAAAAGCATGAGCCCATAACCCCAAGGCCAAAAGGAACTGGGCAGGTTTCCGGGTGAGAACGAAGGAGGCTGTGAACTACGAAGCTGTGCGGGTCTGGTGTCTCACGGACTCCCTGAGACCCGCTGTGCTAGGTGGCCGGAACCCTGCAGGGTGCTCTGTCACCTGGGCCACCGGGATACAACACAGTGGGGTGGAAGGCAGGCCATCTTTGCTGAACACCCATGACCTAGGCGATCTCCTATCACCCAGGGCCTTCCCTGATGGATGGGACCCTTCCTGCAGCTCAGGGGAGCAGTCCAGACCTGGAGAAGGGGAGTGAGCAGACACCAGGCTGTGCCTCTGTAACTCAGTCGCACATACACTTGCTGGACACCAGATGAGCAGCCCTGCCTCATGAACTTGCCTCAGCATGAATAACTCATGAGTAAGCAATCAAGCATTGTGAATGTGACAGTCCTTTCCTTAGTGTTGTCCACGTGCAGCTGGGGCACAGGGCCCACTGTCCAGGAGCTCACAGTCTGGCACGCTGGGCAGCCCCAAACTTGCCTCAGGATGGTGGCGCCTGGTGTCCTGGGACACGCTCCGTGTCCCCCACTATTGACAAGCCCCGAGTGCATGTGCTGTCCCCAGGATCACAGGTGGCTAATGACCCTTCCCTCATTCCTATCATTAAGGCATTCGGAGGAGTGGGCGCCGGCTGCGAGGGCCCGGAGGCGTGATTAATCCACAGGACGGTGGGGGAGCTGCGCTGCCTCCAGACAGGGGGCTGAGGAGGGAACCGCGGCCGCTTGGAAAATGTATGATTCCCTTGTTCGGGGGAGACATGCTGCCAAGTCGGTTGGAACAGTCCATGCCCATCTTTCTTATTTTCATTTCCCTCTCTGCATCTTTTAGTCTTTCTTCTGGAGCAAAATAATAAAGAGCAGCCGGGACACCATCTTGGCAAATGCAACACAAAGGAATTCTCCGGGCGCTTCTGGAGAAGCTAGCTTGGCCCTGGCTTGGCACAGATGTTAGCAGGAGCCAGGGATGCCCCGCAGAAATGCCTCCCTGGTTCCTGGGGCTGCCTCTGCTCCCATCAATCCCCGGCCCCACAGAGACCTTACTGACTCAGAAGGCTCACTGCTGGCTGAGGCTGGGGGGCAGGCTGCTCCAGCCCCTCCGGTCGAGGACTGCTCTGAGCAACCCGCTCTTCTCCGAGAGGTAGGCTGACCATCCAGCGATGGGCTGGCACGTTCCGCCCCACTATGGGAGAGCCACTCCTGTAAGAATGCACTCCCTCCAGACAGGACCACTCTCTGACTGGGCACAGGCTAGGCACCAGGGACAGGACTCAGGAAACGCTCCCAGATCAAAGTGGCAAGCCCTTTCCAGCTCAGGACACATCATGAGGCAAGAGAGGTGCCCAGGGTGAAAAATGCAAGGCCTCCCCGAACCCACCCCGGGGTCCAGCCCTGAAGGCAAGGTCTCCTAACAGATTTCCTGGTCCGCCTCACCAGTCCAGGCCCTGCTCCTGGGGGAAGGTATTCCTCAGGGAGGAGCTGGTGCTCAGCATCTGAAGTGGATACAAAATGTGTGGGTAGTGGGGCCAGGTGTAGGTGCCAGCCTAGACCTGGGGCCCCATTTCAAATGCTTTGGACCAGCTCAGAAGCCATGGAAGCTCTGGAACATTCACAGGCTAATGCTGGCAGAGTGACTTGAGGTGCGGTTTCATTGTTAGTCCCTTTCCTTAAATACCCCAGTGAACTGGACACAGCCATTGCTGTCACATTTCATGCCTGCTCTGAAAGAGCTCTCCCCTTCCATCTCACCTTGTCCAGTCAGGGCAGACCACCGTCCTCCTGTGAATATCATTCAGGCCCAACCATTACCGGTAACTCACTCAGCAGGGCCCGTGTGCCGGGCTGGGGTCGCTCGTCCTAGCCCCACTACTTAGCTGCTGGCAGCTTCCACCAAGACCTGCTGCAGCTCCAGGTTCTCAACCCAACCAAGCCTCTACCAGGCCCTGCAGGCTTGGGGGAGAGGGAAGTCAGGGATGTGACCGCCCAGATCAGAAACCAGGGCAGTGAAGTCTGACCTCTGCTTCCGCTCCCCAGGTGGCATCAATCTCTGTAACAGATGGCTTTAGGGTGTCATCTTTATCTTTAAAGGGAGACAGGGAACCTGCTTTCTCCACTGCCAGCTAAACCTGCGTATATTTCCTAAGTTTTGGCTCATCCAAAGCTTTGGGGGAGACACAATCCAGCAGACCCTGGACCAGTGGGTGGACTGGCTCAGGGGAGGGGGGAGGGTCCTGCATTTAAGGACCAGCAGCGGTCGTGGCAACGATAGCATGGCCTTCTGGGGCCGCAGTGCTTACCCTTCACAAGGCTCTTCAGAAACACCGCATCATTTCCTTCTTATAACATCCCAGTGGTGTAGGCAGAGATGTGCTGGCATTGGGGACAACAGAGAGGAAAGGATGAAGATAGGGGCTAGGACAGTAGCCTAAGCGCCCCCTACCCAAGTGCAGCCTTTCTGCAGCATGGGTGCCACCTGGAGGCTTGTTGGAATGCAAATTCCAGGACCTGCCGCAGCACTACTGAGTCAGAATCTGCGTTTTTCACAAGACCCCCCAGGAGGACTTGAATGCAGGTAGAGCCTGAGACATGCCAGCCTAATAACTGCCCGCTAGCAGGACCAGAATCGGCCCTAGGACCCAGGCATTCTGATGCTCCGGCAGCGCCTGCTGCTGCACTGTGGTCCTCAGATGGCCCTGGGGGGCACAGGTGTTTTGGAGAAAAGCCACAGTCCGTAATTACAGGGCTTAATACATGACCTAAAAAGACAAATGTTGCAAAATGCTTTTCTGATGATAGGTTTCCAGAAAAATGCCACCGATTCCTTTCCTGGGCACAATTTCTTACGCAAAAAGCAATCTCCCTGCCTCAGAAAGGTGGTATCCAGCACCTGTGTTAGAGGAACAATATTAAAAGAACAAGCCTCCCTTCCTCTCCCTTCCCATGTACACCTCTGCTCTGAGACATTCTGGCTGTGGGTTTTGATGTAGTGATTTTTTTTTTCCCTAAAAGGCATATATGATTCAGAGACTTTTCTCATGGGACTAATTGACTAGGCATTTGTGCTATTGCTACTGGTGTAAATCATTATAATGGTGATAATGAAATATAAAAAAGATATTGGAAATGACAACTGGCAGCATAAACTGAGCGAAGAAGGGAGGCGTGTCTAAATTAGGGGCTCATAAACATCAGGATGGATGAGGCAGGTATGACGGAGGGGTTTGGTTTGACGGCACTGAGGACAATTATTCGGAGTCATCAGGACGAGTAACCATCTTTGCTCCTTCTGACTCTTAGTTCTTGGTGGCTCCGTGGAGAATGCAAACACTCAGCCTTCTTTCCCACGGTCCTGCAAACACATGATGGCAGAATTGGGAGCTAGACTTTGCGGTTACCTCCCTTCTCCAAGCAGGCCTCCGTCTCTCTCGCAGGCCGCCTCCGGCACGCCTGATTATTCCGAATCTTGCAGAACTGACTAATTCAACGAGATCCCTCTTCGCAGCAAATGGTGTTCATCAATGACCCAAGTTGATGGATGAATCCCACTCGGTGCCTGGAGCCAGACCCAGCAGCAAGAGTTGCAAAGAAAGACGAATACATGCTCTCTATTTAGCTGCCAAAATTCTCCTGCAATTTGCTTTCTTCTAGACAAGAGTCGATTCAAAAGTCTATTTGGAAACATTAGGGAACGGCTGTCACATGGCCGGCAGATCATACTGCCTGTGACAGGATATTATCTTCCTTGGGAGAGACTTGACTGCTTTTTTACTTCACCGAGTAAATAGCGTCTAGGCTGATGGCTGCAGAATTGCTCCGAGGGCTGGGGACATTAAAATCCCTGTCCAGAGTGAATGCAGAACCAACAGCCACTTCAGCAGCAGGATTTGTGCAACCTTCACCGCCGCTGGTGTGAGCACGCTGCTCTCCTGTTTCCATCTCTGGGGGCTCCTGCTTACCCAGCATCCCTCGCCAAGGAATCAGGAAGTAGCTGGCTTCCTTTTCTGGGGCTCCTCCTCCATGAGACAGGACTCTGTGCCCCCTTTTCCCTCCCAAGCAACCCTGTAGACATGCCCTTGATTAATCCCTGTTCTGCCTTTTCCTTGTCAAATCATAGCACATTTACTGACCACCTCTTGCCCTGTTAGGCCTGGCTCTGTGCAAGCTCCTGAGTGCAGGCAAGGATGGGGCAAGGCTCCTGCTTTGGGGAAAAGTAGGGCTGGTCAAGAGGAAAGCACACAGTAGGGATACAGAAAAGTACAAACGTGCCTGGCTCAAGGGCGGGAGTGCCTGGTCAGGGCAGGTCAGGGTGGCCCTGGAGCCCAGGGCAGGCAGCTTCCTGGGGTGTCATTCATTCCAGGGAACAGACTGTACTGGAGCTAGGACACCGTGAGGGCGGGCATGTGGGAGAGGAAATAAATGTAGCGTGCCCAAGGATGGAAGTCGCAGCTTTGCCTGCCGTGAATCCGGCCTGCTGAGCTTACCCCATACGTGGACTACAACACCCCTCCCCAACACAGAGGCCCTTAAAAAGCCTTCCCTTTAGCTTTAGGAGACGAGGGTCCACAATGCTCACTGGGGTTTCCTCCACGATCAGCAGGAGAGGGGAGGACTGTTTTGGGTCACTTGGGAGAGAATTGTGCCCTGGTCCTGGCCACCGACCCCTTGTTTTGGCCACTCTCTTGCTGACCTCTCTACCAGGGGCCTGGCTTGTCTCAGACCTCAGAGCCTCCTCCACCTTCATTTTGGGAGCTGCTGCCCTATCTTGATCTACTTGCTTCAGATTTTCACTATCTTTATTCTAGGTCTGTACTTTTAATTTAATTTAATTAAAAAAAAAAAAAAAACCCAAAACACCCAGACCAGAGGGCAGCCTGTTGCGAGGTTGTGTGTTTTATCACCATCCAAGCATGCAAACGAGGCAGCCTCTGTTGACAAGTTCACATCTCCAGTGCAGAGCTGGCTGTTTGAACAGCTTGTGTGCAGTAATTGAAACATAGATTTTTTGTTGCCTTTCTGTTTATTTTTAGATCAACCAAGCAGGGACCCTTGGCTTCTAGGCTGCCACTTCACCCCGTCGGGCAGCCTGGGGCTGCTGGCCTCCTGCCCACCAGCAGCAAGGACCACCATGTGCCCTCTGGGGTCCCCCTGTCCTGGGTTTGTCCTGCGTCTAACTCTGGTTTGACCTTCACCATGACCCCCAGGGCTAAGGGTAGGGAAGCTGATGAATGTAGGTTGCCTGCTGGCTGTTCCCTACCCCTCAGGTCCCTGCAGACTGTATCCTTATAATGATGGACTCTCAGAGCCACTCTGGAGTCAGCCACTCCCCTCAACATTTGTTACCCGAGGCACCGAACACTGGGGCTCCAACAAAGGAAGGGCCACGTGGCTCAGAGAGGCTGCTCTCAGGGCTAGTTTTTACTCTTAAAAAATGATGATTGCTGCCACCTGGATAGCTGAGTTACACTGTGACAATAAGCAGCCCCCAGTCTCGCAGCTCAAACTACATCGTGTGCTCTTTGCTCTTGCTGCCTGCTCACCACTGGTCACCTGGGAGCCCTGCTCCAGGTCATCCTTCTTTAGGACTCAGGCTGACAGAGTGCCCTGCAGCTGCACTCTGCTGGCCACGGGGACAAAGGGAAAGAGGGTTTGAGGAATCAACACACTGGCTCTTAAAGCTGTCCCTTAGAAGGGACCTGTGTCCTCTCTGCTCTCAGGTCATTGGCCAAAGCAAGCCACGTGGCCGTGTCTAACTTCAAGGGGGTGCAGGAGTGCCACCCTATCATATGCCCAGAAGGAGAAAGGATTTTGGGAAAGAGACAGTGAGGGAAGGGTGGGCGTGTGTGTGTGTGTGTGTGTTCATGTGCGTGTGTCTATGGAGTGCCGGGGCTGAGCTGAGCCCTCCTCCTCTGAACACTGCAGCGCCCCTGAATCCCTCCCTCACCGTCAGCCACAGTCACTTGGCACACTATGACTTTTGTCTCTCCAGCCCAGAAGGCTGGCAGTTCCCTGAGCTCAGAGCCTGCCTTCTCCTGATCTCACCATCCCAAAGCTTGCTCTAGGCTGGGCAGAGTGTATGGGCCCAGTAATATTTACTGGGCTGAACTGTCCCACGGACTGGGATGTGAATGACAAGGATGTGACAGGTACAAAGGTCCTCAGATCACTTTCTTCTCCCATTGGGGTATCTCCACCTCTGCACGGCTTGAGGCCTTACCCTGTGCCACCTCTTTCTGGAAGCCTTCCTGGACCACTCAGATGGCAACCACAGCTGCTCTGGGCCTCACCCTGTACTCAGCACTGCTCTCTTTTTATTACAGATCCTATGAAGTGATAGTCATGTAACAGGTTTATTAAATAGACTGAACTCAGTGGGATATTAGTAGCAAACAGATTTCTTTTTCTCCCACTACTTCCCTTCAAACCTACCCTGTTGGACCCAAACAGCTTTCTGGGTGTCACTCGGGTACTACTTCTACTACCGAGCGCTGACGCACTGAGCATTTACTGTGTGCCTGGCACCGCACTGAGGGCTGCCCACGCGTCAGCTCTCTTAATCCTCAGAACAAACCTAGGAGGAGGGTGCTTGTAGAAACTGAAACACGGAGAAGTTCAAGTAACTTACACGTTTAAGTAACCTACGTGGTCACACAGCTGAGTCATTGGCAAGGTCCACTCTAAAAACAGTCTCATCCTCGGCTTCTCCATAGCCAAGTCCAATCTTTTATTGGAATTTTGATCTCATATCCAGTTCAAAGCTTCTCCCCTCAGCCCAGCCCCTGTTGACTCAGGCTCAGAATCCCATAATCGGGGGGAGGGGGCACATGTGACACTCCAAGTGCTGCCTCCTTCCCACTCACTAACTGCTGCTTCTGGCTTCCTCAGAGTGGCCAGAGGGAGGCTGAGAGGACAGAGGCAAGGTGTGACCAGAACGCAGCAAGTCTGGGGCAGTGGCCTCCGGGTGGCAGAGATCCAGTGGACACCACTGGGGTTCTTTGCTGGAGCTGCCGAATGGTCAGGCTGTGCTCAGGTGCTCCCTGCAGAGCTCTGACAGCTCACGTGCTGCCAGGCTGTCCACAGCTCAAGTCTGACTCCCTCATGCAGTGTCCACTCTAGAAGTGTCATGGTGACTGGCCACCTCCGGTCATGCAGAGTCAGGTACAGTGCTGGTGCCTGGTCACATCTTCCCAAATGCTCTGGTCTCAGAGGGCACCAGGTCCCATGGAGGGAAGTCTTGAGTTGATGGCGGGTGGGGGCATGTCCCCAGAAGTGGGGGGAGACACCCCGCACTCCTTCCTCAGACAGCGCTCTTCTCGGGAAGGATGGTCCTTGTAGTCATCACAAGGCTTTTCTAACTTTTGGGCTGTGGGAGGTAGGAGAGGGGTCCTACCCAGCTTCTGTTTTATTGTGGGGGTCCTGAGCACCTTTCAGCCTCATCGGAGGCTCCAAGACAACAGGAACGGTCAACCCTAACATCTCATGAAAGCTGATTCAGTCCTTCTCCAGCTCAGTTCTTGTCTCCAAAAGGAAGCTGTCTTGATAATGCTGGGTTACTCTGCTCCTCACACTTTGGCCCCGCTCCCCTCCAGCCCTTGTTCTGCACGGCCCCATGTGCCTGGTCACACACTGAGTTCTGAAAACACTCAGCACTGCCATTCCCCATTGGCTGCCTGGGTGGAAACCCTACTTACAGCCGTCAGTCACATCATTTGTCCCCAGTCACATCTGTGCAGACCCCAGCTGCACTGGGCTCAGTCCCAGGGTCTACTGAGGGCAAGGGAGTGGGCATCACAAGGACAATTGGGGAGGGGAGAGTCAGGGCCACTGAATGGGTGTTGGAGAGTTGTCTGCAGGCTGGATCTCAGCTGCAGCAGCCCCTGGGAGAGGGAGGGAGACGACCATCTGTTCTCGGCTCTGCCCAGCCCAGTCTGCACGGACAGGCAGTCCATTGACAGTGGGCTGGCCTGCAGTGGGCCCCCAGAGCAGGGCTGACTCCCCACTGTCTGGGGTTCAACAAAAGATGCTACAGAGGTCTGGGCTTGGATGGGGAGGGAGGGAGTGTCTGCCTGAGGTTGGGGGATTCTGGTGTCAGATACCAGCCTGACACTATCAGGACGGACTTCTGGGGCCAGAATAAAAGCAGCTCAGTACTGCTCAAGCCAAGTCTTCCTGGCTGCCCAGAAAATCACCTGCCCCCAGGAGCAGCGTGCTCACCTTGCAGCCTCCTGGGCTGCTCACCTATGGGAAGTGCCTGGTGAATCTCACCGTGAAGTCAGAGACAGAGGCTGACACCCCCTGTGCTTGCATGGGTGTCACTCTTTATGCCCCTGAGCCTTTGCTGGCATCAGCCTCCTGAGCTGGGGACCCCTCTCTGTTGTGTGGAGCCCTCCTCACTCAGCTGCAAGGAGACAGCAGGGAGGAGGGCAAGCAGCGCCTGCAGTCTGCCTGTCGCTCTGAAAGCCACTTTAACTGTGTCAGTCATGGCATGGCCTTTGTTTTATAGGGGGAAACTGAGGCTCTGAGATGAGATGGCTGGCTCAGGGCCACAAAGGGAGGAAGTGGTGGTGCCAAGAAGAACGCTCTTGTTTTTGGCTTTGAGGCCAGTGCTCTTTCCACATCCCCTCTGGACCTCACATCTGGACACAAGCTCTGTGAGGCCTGGCCCTGTTGATCCTCTGCCTCAAACTCATCATGTTTCTCATATGCCCCACCCCCTTGACTGACAGCTGTGAATTACCTCCTGATTCCAATCACTCCTCCCCGTCTCCATCCTGGCCACCCTGGTTTGAGCCGCTGTCACCTCTCACCCGTATTTCTGTCGGAGCCTCCTAGCTCCACTGCCTCCTTCATCTCTTGCCCTCATTCAGTGTATTCTCCACACAGCAGCTGCAGTGATCCTGCTAAAACCCGAGTCAGACCAGTTTTCTCTTCTGCCCAAGTCCCTGCAGTGGCCCCCATCTCAACCTGGGGAAAAGCCAAACCCTTACAAAGGTCTATAAGGCCTGGGGCCTGCTTCTCTCTCCTGCTTTATCTCCCCTCCACCCTCAACAACTCTGCTGTGGCTCCCTGGGCTCCTTGCAACTCTGCCGGTACTTTTGGCCCCTCCTACCCCAGAACCTTTGTACCTGCTGCCCCCTGCCTGCTCCACTCTTCCCCAGGCACCCCCATGACTAGTTCTCTGCTTCCCTTCAGGTCTCTTCTTAAATGCTACCTTCTCAGTGAGACCTTCTCTGACCATCTTATTTTCACATGCCAAGCTCTTTCCCTGTTCTATTTTTCATAGCTCTTATTGCCTCCTTTTAGACCACATAATTAACTTAGATTTCTCTGTCTCTCCCACACTGGAATGTAAGTTTTATAAAGGCAGCGCCTTACAGATATTGATTCATTTACTCCACAAAACAATCAGCTATTACAATAGCTATCACCATTTTCCAGATGAAGAAATGAAGGCACAGGCAGGTCAAGCAAAGTGCCCAAAGTCACCCAGCTAGGAAGTGGCAGAGCCAGGATTCAAACCCAGGCAGTGTGGCTCTCAACCACCACGCTCTCCCATTGCCAATTCTATTCACTGCTGGATCTTGGCTCAGACTGCACCTAGCCTCTTATAGATGTTCACTGAAGAATGAATGAATGGGAACGCTGCAGTCCCATGTCAGTGTGGCTCCTACAGATGGAGAGATCCTGGATGGAGGACTCTTGTTGTCCCCTCCCATGCTGCCCCACTCAGCAGGCCGCCCACACCTGACGGGGGCTGGGTCAGTCAAGGTCAGTTAAGAGAATGAATCTGTCCTGAATCTTAAAGTGGTTCCGTCTGCCCGTGGCCACAAGGAAGAGACAGGCAGGCTGGTTGGACAAATCCTCTTTGTCAGAACTATGGTCAGACCACACATGACGCAGCCTGGTCCTGACTCCTCTCCCTTGTCCAGTGCCCTCATGGGGCCCTGGAGAGTCTGCTGGGTGGGTCTCAGAGCCACATCTTGGGTGGGGCTCCTAGCTCCAAGCTTCCTATTCATAACACATGGGCACTGGGAGCACTCGGAGGGAACAGCCAGTGCTCCCCCAGGGGCAGGCACATCCACGACACAATTCCTTCGAGGAAAATTACTCGGGCAGCCATTTATTAAAAGACAACTGCTCCCGAGGAGGCCTTTGGGCAGTGGAAATGCCAAATAGCTTTGAAGCGCGGGCCGTCCCCAAACCGATGAAGCAGGCTTCCAGGCACTATCTGACTTTTAATCTGCCTGCTCTTTCCCCATTTGGAAGGTCTAATGAAATGTTACACCGCAAGGAAACAAGGAAATAAGTAGCTTCAGAGGTGAGGGACACGTATTTAATTTCTTGCCTTGGTCTGCTATTTGCATAAACCTCAAGGGAATAACTGGTAGAGGAAAGAGAAGAAAAATAACAGTATCTGCGAGGCTCTGGGGCCAGCTGGGAGCTGCGTGAGCCACTGCACCTTGTATTTAACCCTCTCGGCTGGCTGAGGGGGAGTGTCTTGTTGGTGTCTCTGTGACAGAGGCCACTGGTAACTCCCCAGGTCTGTGCCCCCCTCTTTCTTGGGGTCCACGGTGGGACAACACCCCCTTATCTCGCATGATTCTAGCTGGGGCCGTGTGAGTGATGTGGGCCCCCCGGGCTGCAGGGTTACGAGTGGGGCTGTCTCTCTCTCCTTCTCGTCCCTCGTCCCTCGTCCTCTGCAGGAGTCAGGGACACACGGTGGAAGGAGACTTGCTTTGGGTTGGGGATCCTAATCTTGAGGGTGAATCCCTGAGGATACAGGCAGGAGATCATCCCTGCGGGATGGTCCCAACTTTGCCTCCACCCTGGGGCGAGAAGTCAGGCTTCCCAGGGACTGGCTTCTTCCAAATGCCTGACTAGCTCTGGGCGTGGCACTTGCTTTGTAGGAAAGGGCAACTCCAGAAAGCAAGACTCAGCAAATCAACTAGTCAAACCCTGAGATTGTGCCGCCCCATCAGAGCGCAGGTGCCACATGGAAACAGAACGAGATCAGGATGGCGGGGTGAGGGGTGGGGGAGCCTCCCCTGTCATTGGCAGGAGTGTCCTTGGATACACGTGCCTCCAGACAGACAGCTCTACTGAGGCTGAAATACGTCCTCTAGACGACGAGTGAATTTTTGTTTCTTAGTGAACACATGCACAGAAAAAGATGTGATTGAAGAAAGGATGGAAAAAGGACGAACTAACTGGGGAAGAAATACGATTGCTGAACTCCGAGAGGCTATTTTAAACCAGAGATTAAAGGGATGGAAATTAAAACAGAGCAAAACAAAACACCTCCTGGCCCTGGCTGCCTGACAGAGGCCTTTAGTCTCCTTAACGCTGCTTCCTAAGGCCACCAGCATGGCGACATTGTTGACAACACACGGCCCACACCTCAGCCACTCCCAGGAGTGCTATTTTCTTCTCAGGATTAATTCTTCAGTTTACCCGACAGTTCCTGCAGCCGTGCCAGAAACCCAGAAACAAGAGCTTCTGGTTGGAAGACACACCTGCTGTTTCCCAGAAGCTGGACTTTGGGCCAAACTCCACACATCCTTTTGCACAAGAAGAAGGCACCAGCTCTGCTGAAGTCCACTGGGAGTACCAATTATGTGGGGTTTTTGGCTTGGACTTTCTTAAAAAAACATGTTGTCCAGGAAAAACTCCGATTTTTTTTCTTTCCGTGTAGGGGAAGGCCCAGTCTTCCCTACTGTGGGTCTCTGTCCTGTGGGTCTCCTTTATTTCTACATAGAAGGCTTACTTCTGACCCTCCTGGTCACCAAATGTGTGTGGGGTTTCCCCACCACAACAAGCAAGTCTCCAAAAGCAGCTGCAATTCAACTCAGTTCTGACCCTTTCTACCTGGAGACAGCATTCGGTCCCATGGGTCAAGCTCCATCCTATGAGACTAACCTCCTTACCCCCAGGTCAGATGCCAGTCGCAAGTCCAGGCTGTCACTTGTGCTTCTGACCGACTGGCTTATGGATGGAGGTTCCCAAGACCCCCTGCTCAGGTTCGATTAATTTTCTAGAGCAGCCCACAGAACTCAGGCAAACACTTACACTCACCGTTTATTAAAGGATATGACAAAGGATACAGATGACCAGTCAGATGAAGAGGTACACAGGGCGAGGTCTGGGAGGGTCCATCCCCGTGGAGTTGGGGTGCATCCCCCTCCTGGTGTGGATGTGCCTGCCCACCTGGAAGCTCCCAAACCCTGTACTGATGGGATTTTATGGCTTCACCATGTAGGCGTGGTCAATTATCAACTCCATCTTCAGCCCCTCACCCTTCTCAAGAGAGTAAGGGGTGGGGCTGAGAATTCCAAGCTTCTACTCATGGCTTGGTCTTCCTAGTGGCCCGCCCTCATCCCTCATCTAGGAGCCATATGGGAGCCCACCCAGAGTTGCCTCTCTAAAACAAAAGTCATTCTTATCTCCCAGAAAATTACAAGGGTTTCAGGAGCTCTGTGCCAGGAACTGGGGGCAGAGACCAATACATATTTTCATTTGTGAGGGGCTTGAGAATGCACAGTGAATGCACAGTGTCTGAGACCAGGAGTCTGGGGAGAGTTGCTGCCTCAGACACCAGAATGACCCGTGTGGCTGGTCAGCTCCTGTCTTCCTGTCCCTCTAATACAGAAGGTGCACAGAGCTGCTTCCAAACTTACAGCCCACCAGCCAGCCCTGGAAGCCATGCCGTACTCTGCCAGGGACTGTGAGGGGTGTGGAGATGCCCTCGAGGATCCTCTGTCTGGCAGGGCTGGACCAATCCTCAAGGGGATCTTAGACCAGCAGACAGAGAGTGGTGCTTCTGCTGGGCATGAGTGTGAGCCCCTTGAGTTCTGGGACCTGGTTCTCTCCTCTTGCCTTCCCCACAGTGTTAGCTAAGTGTATGTGCACCCATCCTTCCATCTATCCATTCATCCCTGCACTCACCCCCTCCTTCATCCCTTGATTTATTTATCTGCCCATCAATGCATCAGCTAGTTGTTGAGCATCTGTTTAGATGCCTCGCCAGACATCAGGAAGATTACAGGAAAAGGAGAGAAAAATTCTGAGCAGAGTTCCATAATGAAATCTGTTGTTGTCTGCTATCCATTCCCTGCCGTCATGTGATAATAGAAGATCTCCCACGTGGGGCCCATCAGATATTGTTTGGGTGTTCTGACACACCACTGGGGTGAGCACGTGGCCAGGTGAGGCAAATCAGAGTATTCTACCCTTTCGGCTGAAACTCTGACCGATTCAGGGTCCATGGCCCAACTCTCTTCAATCTATGAACTCAGAAATCAAGGTCTCTCTTCCCTTGGGATTATGAACAGTGCAGATGTAGTAAGCTGGAACAGCTCCTGGCCACCTTTCCTGGTCACAAGGAGGAAGCCGTCTGCACAGCAGAGAGTGAGGCCAGAGAGAAGCAGAGACAGGAGCCTGACAAGAGTTCTGATATTACAGGAACTCCCCAGATTAGGTCCAGTGGAAGCTGTTGTGAAACTTTCAGTTACAAGAGCTGACACCTTCCCTTTTTGGCTTAAATTAGGTTGAGTTGGGTGCCTGTCTGCTGCAGTCAAATGAGTTCTAATATGTTCTTACACACTCTCAGAAGAACTAAGTTCTGTGTGGCTTACGATGAGGTTCGAGATGTAAGGAAACGTCTTTGTAATTCTCTGGGAAGATTCAGAGAGGAGGAGGGGCGAGGGCATAGCTCAGTGGTAGAGTGCATGCTTAGCATGCATGACGTCCTGGGTTCAACCCCCAGTACATCCATTAAAGAAGAAAGAAGGAAAGAAAGATACTCAAAAATGAAAGAACATTGTGAACCAGCACTGTCCAACAGAACTTTCTGCAATGATAGAAATGTTCTATAAGCCATGTTATCCAATATGTAGCTACCAGCCACTGCTGAGTATTTGAAAACTGGCTAATAGAATTGAGGAACTGAATTTTCAATTTTATTTAACTCTCATTTAAATAGTGTATCTGGCTAGTGGCTACTGTATGGGACAGTGAAAGTGTGGACAAAGGCCCCTGGTGAGAAAACATGGGGAAGAGTGAGCACTTCTGAAGGACTAGGGGCGGACATGAAGGAGATGGATTGGAGGTGGAAAACTGGAAACAGGGAGCTCATCTGGGACACTGATGCAAACAGCCCAGTGGAGGACTGATGAGGGGCTGAGCTGTGGCAGAGGAGATAGGGAGGAGCCAGGAATGAGAAGCTACAAAGGTGTTGGGGTTACAGCTCCCAGGGGGATGGTGAGAGCATGCACTGAAATGAGGCATGCAGAAGGGAAAGGAGGCTTGCCAGGGAAGTGAGGGTTTGGGGCTGGGATATATGAAATCTCAGGTGGGAAGACATTAGGCTGAAGGTCGTTGAATAGAAAGCTGGAGGCTAGAGACACAAATTTTTGGAGTCATTAGGGTTTAGGAAGTACTTGGTCAAACTGTAGAAAGAAAAGTAGAGCAAGACTAGAACCATGGTGAATACTTCCATAAAGAGGTCAGAAAAAGAAGGAAAAAGGAGAAGAGATACAGGAAGTAACCAGAAGGAGGAAGAATGCACGTAATATAGCATTGTCCATGTTCTCTGGGATGATTAGTGAAAGTCTCATTTTTCTTCCATGCAGACATATTTTTGACATAAGTGAAATTGAGTCCTTTAAGTGTCCAATATTAAACAAGAACAAAGTATTTTAGCTCTTCTAAAGACAAAATATTCTGAAATACACTGCATACTTCCCTATGTGCTGAACAGAGTTGAACATAATGGAGACACTGGGCTGTTAAACAGCATCATGCTTAGAACTGAAGGACCCCACCAGGTAGGACCCACTGTCCCAGCGGTGACCAGACCCAGACTGTGGTGCTTCCTAAGTGTACATGTGGAATTCCAGAGTTTTGCAGTTGCTTCATCTCCGATTAGCTTCTAGCAACCATTTCTTGCTTCTGTTATCTTTCCCCTCTCTTTACTCTTGCCAGATTGGGAGTTTGCAAAACTTGCTTTGAATTTTGAATCCAGGTAATCAGTCTTTTAGGCAGTTCATATTTTTTAAAAGAACAATTCTGAATTAAAGCCCAAGGGATTGATGATGAAAGAAAGAACAAGATTTGGGTGCACACACTTGGTGATCCCTATCCACTCTGTCAGCTCTTCAGGTCTTTTCTCAGTCTAGGCTCTGGGTGGGAGAGGTTTCCAGATAAGAGAGAACCGGTAGAAAAAGCAGAGACCCCGACAATCTTGCCACTGAGGACCTCTTACTCTGACAGAGATCAATGGCACACACTGTCACATCATCACAAATGTGGAGGACAGACACTATGCACTAGAGTTAGTCAAGCTGTAGCCCAGGCAACTAACAGAGTGACATATCCCACAAAGTGTCCCTCCCCAGAGCCATTTCTCACGCGCATTCCCACAAAACCACAGGCACCCTCCTCCTAGTGCCTGGAACGAACTTTTCAGGCATGAACCCAGCTTCCCGCATGCCAGAGAGCATCAGGGATCTGGGTAGCAAGGCGCTGGCAAAGGGTGACTCACAACCTACTTGCTGGGGGTCGAGGCCAAAAGCTTTAGATATCTTGGTAAAAACACAAAACAGAACAAGAATGCAGCCAAGTGGATATGATGGAGAATTAGGGATTCCAGTTTGCACTCAAACCACTGGCCTCCTTGCCAGTGAAGCTGACTTCAGGCATCTTTCTTTCTCCACGTGTGGTCCTAGGACCAGCAGTGCCAGCATCACTTGAGAGCTTGTCAGAAATGCAGACTCCTCATCCCAGCCTACAGAAGCAGAATCTGCATTTTAACAAATCCTCAGGTGAACTGGGTGCACACTGAGAGCACGGCCTTGCTCACCTCATAATCTGTTTAGGTGATTAAAGAACTGTACCAGGAGTCAGGAGAAACCTGGGTTCCTGCCCTAGTTTCGCCACTTATTGGGTGCTGTGAATTTGCATAAGTCCTTTCTCCTTTCTGGCCCCTGTTCTCCCAACTGCTAGCTGGAGTCCAGTCCAACGGGCTCAGGGCTGCATTCATGTCCTAACTGTTAAAGCAAAGTCTGTAGGTGCCCTTGGTGCCATCAGAGCCACTTCGCTTTACAGACCAGAGTCTCCTTCTTCCTCATGGATAAGTCACCGTGGGATTTCAGAAGTGTTTCTCACTGTCACGAAGGCTATGGCATAAATCCTGACATCCTCTGGACACATTCCAAAGCCTCCAGCAGCCCCAGATACCCAACCAAGCTAGCATCATTAGAATCCAGCCCTTCCCCTGGATCAGGAGTGTATGAAGGTACTGGGCTGGCCTGAGACCTTCCTCTCCTCCACCTCAACATGCAGCTTCTTAGAGGTGGCCACGCCCTGAACGCCCAGAATCCCAGCAAAGAGGCGATGGGCCATCCCTTTCCAGATACCCAGATGGGGTATCTGGCTTCCTTTAGTCCATGCAGTTCTGTGCTTGAAATTCTGCCAACAAATGAATCCCAGTATATTTAATAGTGAAAACAACTCTGCATTCCAAGCACTAATGCAGCTGACATAATACTGGTCACGAGTGGTTAAACAGGATGCCTCCTCTTGATCTGCTGGAGGGGGTGTGTGTGTGTGTGTGTGTGTGTGTGTGTGTGTGTGTGTGTGTGTGTGTGTGTGTGTGTGTGTGTGTGTGTGTGTGTGTGTGTGTGTGTGTGTGTGTGTGTGTCTGTGTGTAACCGTTAGATACAAAGTTTCATGGAGCCCATGTTTCTGCCCACTGCCGGAATCTATACCTCAAAGTCAACTGAGAAGTTACTCTTCCTTCCTAAAGGACTTTAAATGCCGTTTCCTTCATGGAAGCATGATGGAGCGGGCAAAGAGGGGAAAGCAGACCCCTCCCCGAGTCCACAGAGTGTCCAGTGAGGCTGCAGGCTGCCCATGAGTCCAGGTGCCCACTGAACTTGGAACAAATGCAAAAGCAGATTGTAGGAAATTGATACCCAGAGAGGGCTGGTGTGGGGAGAGCAGCACGCACTCATCCAGGCTCCGCAGAGAACAGGAACCTAACAGACAAAAAGGGACGCCAGGCAGGTCCAGAACAGTCCTTTCCACTGTCCCTGGAGAAGGGTGTGTGTGTGTGTGTGTGTGTGTGTGAGGGGGCTGTATTTTGGTTTTCGTTAATTCATCAGGTAGGAGGAGAGCCTAGAAGCTTGTATAACACTGTTGCTGTCCTTGTTTACAACGTGTGGTGTGTATTTATTTACATCGATCTGAGGGTAAACACTATACGGTTTCTCTCCACCGAATGGGCTCAGGCATTTTTGACAGGTCCTCCCTCTGTTCCCCCCAAGGCCTGAACGCAACAAATTCTTATGGAGAGAGATCAGGACTCAACATTCCAGGTTTGTTTTGCAAACAAAAAGGTCAGCAGCCCTGGCAGAATGCCGCTGTGCCCAGACAGTCTCTCCTCCAAGCGTGCAAAGTGTTAGCAGTGAGTTTGAGGTGGTGACGGGTGCAGCGTTATGACATTCAAGGGACAAATCCAATCTGGTCCCCCAGGCGGAGGTGGGAGAGTCGGCCTCCTTAAGTCCTCAGCCATGTGGCTGTCTGAGGGCCTGGCTCCCCGCTGTGACAAGTGCTGAGTGTCACTCTGCATTACAGGCCAAGGACCAACCCACCCTGACAGTCAGGCTCCTTCTACAGAGTATGCTCCAATTTCTGCAGCTTGGGGGCCCCCTGGGTCTCGAGGACCGGGTCACCCCAATTATGATGCTGGGAGTTTCCAGGGCGATAAAGGAAAATTCACCCCTCAGCTGTCAGGGTGAGGCCGCGTGTTGCCTGAGAGAGTCAACAAGAGGAAATCAAGTTAATCCAGTGGTGTGACTGTGTCTGTGTTGACAAAAGGGACCCAGCATTCAGGAGGGATGCTTGTCACTCTGAAAGGGCGAGCACTTGGGTTTTAAGAAAGAGGTAGGCCTCAGAGAAGGTCTGTGTTTCCCAACACTTCATTTTTAGTACCGGAAACCCAGTCCTTGGCCAAGAATCACCTCTGAAATAAGAAATGTCAAAATTTATGGGGGTCAGAAGGCAGGTGCAGGCCTTGGATTTTTGTTGTTGCTGTTGTTCTTTTTCTCAAAAGATTTCTTTCTTGTGGTATAACACACAGGATGTAAAACTGACCATCTGAAGCATACACTTCAACGGCATTAAGTACATTCACAGTACTGCGTAACCATCACTATGGACACCTGGGTTGCTTCCACCTTTTGGCTATTGTGAACAATGCTGCCACAAACAGGAGAGTGCAAGTATCCACTGGAGGGGCCTTCAGGGTTTACATTAGTGTTAACCCTTCTCCCGTGGGGTGAGAGGTGGACTCCAGCTGGTGTCTGAGCGAGGCTGCAAAGCTGAGAGCAGACTGGGGGGGTCAAGGTCTCCGGGAAGAGGATGGAGAGGCACTCGTGCACCACGGCTGCACTCAGGACTGAAAGGATTCCAGTTCCACAAAAGCAGAGGCTGCTCTGTCCCCTTCCTCCCAGAGCCATCCTGGGACATCCTGACGTTAGCCACGTGTCTCAGTGCTACCTCACCCCCTGTGGAAAGGGAAGACGCAAAGACCAGAACAGGACCCTTCACCTGGCCCATCTGGCAGGGCTGCATATTTTTTTTTAAATTAACTAATTTGATGGAGGTATAATTCCCAGGAAGGAACTGCTCAGATGCTAAGTGTACAGTCTGACAAGTTCTGATAAACGTGTGCACCCGCTGCACCGCTACCCCAATCCAGACACGGATCGTTTCCATCAGCTCAGAAAGTTCCTTCGTGCCAAACTGCATGTTAGCAGCTTCTTTTAGAGCCAAATTACTGTGGCATCAGCAGGGTTAGGGGACTTAGAAAAAGCCTGTGGGGGCTTCTAGGCTGTGAAACCCCAAATGTCCTCAACTCTGAGCCACCACCAAAGGCATTTTTTTTTTCCTTTCTAATTTTGCAGTTGATCACCACCCACAGTAGTCTGGCAAGGGAAATTTTGAAAAACTGGAGCCCAGAGCAGATTGTGGAACCTCAGTTTCACTCAGCAGTTTGAAACCCATTCACTCTACAAGCGTGTGCCCAGCATCCACTCCTTGCTGGGCCTAGGGCTGGGCGTGGCCCTGGCCGTGGCAGGTCTGTGGTTAGGAATGGCCCCTCCGGGCAGGGGGGAGACACTGAGCAGAGTGCACAGAATGACATCTGGGCGGGAACGCAAGATTGACTCTTGTGATGCCGCGAAGGCATACATCCTTCTGGCCGAGACCAACAAAGAAGGCCCTTTGGAAGCACACGAGGGTTCAGGTTTGCCCTTTCGAGGATGCACAGCTTTTCAACAGAAGCCAGAAAGAGATGAAAACCCCTTCTCTTTCTAGGCTGGGAGGACACTGTGTGTCCTCAGGGCACTGAGACACAAGAGCTACCATTTATGATGTAACTTACCATGATGTACTAAGGCTGGGCTCAGTGTTTCACACTCAGGGTTTTACTTGACAAAAATAAAATAAAAATGCTGAGGGAAGTCCTGACGAGCAAAGTCCTACCAGGTACAATGCGGCCGAGGGACCCCCAGGTTCACAAAGCATTGCACCTGGATTCTGCCCCGGGGCTGGGTGTTTCTGAAGCCCGTGCTGTTCCGCTGTTTACTGTGCTGTGGGAAGAAACACACGAAAACTGGAGCACGGCCTGCTGTGTGCACAAGGGGAAGAAGGGAAGGAATAATGCCGCTGTGAACGGCGTTCCAAAGACCGGGCACTTGCAACGATGGTGGTTCCTCACTGGGTTCAAATTTCACTTGAAATGGTGGGAGCAGTACTACCGTCACAAAAAGAGCTCCGTAAATTCTGCATTATGCATACATAAACCCCTGTTTTTTTTTTTTTAAATGCCATAGGAAAATCTCATTTATTTAAAACAATGGGGGCTTAATAGCAAAATCATTTTTTTCTAAAAGCAGTCTTATTTATACAAAATGGCCCGAAGCAGGCTCACCAAGGTTGCAAGCACAGTTGGCTTGTAATCAGCACGACTGCCCAGGAACGGCCGTTCTAGAGGGTGTGCTGGCGGGGGAGCCCTGTTCTCTTTGTTACCGTGATGCCCCGGTTCGTGATTATCCTGTTAGTTCCTAGAGAGAGGGGCTGGCCTCACAGTGTGACAGACATCACCGCCCTTCCCTTCCCCGAAGTGCCCCACCCCTCTCGAGCTGTCATCGGGGGCAGTTTCTGGCAGCTCTCGGGTCTGCTTGCCTTTTATCCTCGGGTCAGGTCAAGGCTCCTGAGAAGCCACACAGAAGCTGTGGCTGCGACCTGGAGCTCTTTGCACTGCATCGTACGCTGAACTCCTGGGAGAGGCTCGTGAATTCTCCCAAATGCCGCCAGTCCTGAGGCCTGCCAGGTGGAAGTGTCAAGTCTCCTCAGCAGCCTAGGCCAGCCCCCAGGCTGGGTGGAGCAGCAGCCTCAGGGGGTGGAGGGGTGAGGGGCGGGGGAAGGGTCCTTAAGTGAGCCTCATCTCCATACTGCCTTGAATGGTGTGCCCAGAAAGACAGAGGTCCCTGGGTGCACCTTCCACAGTACATCTGCAGCCCCGCGAATGGCCAACAGGCTGCCTACTTGGACACACATGCACGTGTGCACACACATTCAACCTACACAAACGCGTACACACGTGGTTTCTACATAGCCCCTGGACACCCAGGGCTACCGAATGTGTACACTATCCATCATCCTCCCCAAATATCTCCAAACCACTTCATGTGCATGGAGGGATTGAGAGCCACCCGACAAACAGAGAAGCCCTCGTTGGCAGAAAACCTTTTGAGCTCCCCAAAGACTAGGCCCCTCGTACTCCTCTCTGAGCTTGGGGTCTCTGAGTTGCAAAGATGCGGGGTTGGTGGGAGCTCTCCCCCGGCCCCCAGGACTCCTCCCTGCCAGCCGGGCTCCTCCTCTCTGCCCACCTGCACACACAGCTGCAGGGCTATCTCCTCTCTCCACAAAAGCCCACCTCTCCCCAGCTGGTGGTCTGGAGCCAGCCAATCCCCTACTTCGTCCTGAATGCTCCTTGATTTGCAGAGGCCTGCAGTGACAAAGGAGCAACTCCCAACCCTAACCCGTCTCCCGGTGCAGAGGGTGAGGACACACCTCCTCCTGTCCACACTCACACTCTGATCCCCAAACCACAGGCTCCCCACCCTCCAGACTTCTCCACATCTTGTAAGCTCCTCATTCTCATGGTTTTGTCTTGAAAGAAGTAGTTTAGCCATGAAAGCAAGCACAATTTAGGTTTGACATAGGAGCCAGACAGAGTCTAACCACGACCACTTGGATCCCGTGATGGCCTGTGGGCAGGGGCCTCACTCTTGACCCAGGAGCAGGAAGCCGGGAACGGTGCAGAGGGCGTGTGGCCCACACACACTCCACCAGCTCCCACCGGCCTCCACTCCGCTGCAAGCGAAGCACATTGCAAACGAGAGTATTTTTTCTCCTTGCCAGTGAGCCGTTGCTGTGTATTCCAGGAGGAGGCCATTACGGGGAGTTAATAGAGTTTTAAATTTGTTTTTAAATTTTATAATGCAATTCATCAAATTCAGCATCTGAGCACAGCATTCATGTTCAGACCAGGCTGCATATGTCAAACTGGCCCCAGCCTTTCCCTACCCTTTTCCCCTTAAAATGAGGAAAGATTAACTCTTTAGGGTAACTGCCAGGCATGGCCCCATATGGGGTGGGAAGACAGGCAGCAGAGTGGGTTCTGGTCTGTGGGGGTCATTCTGGAACTGGCCTACGGAAAGGCCAGTGACTTATTTGAGATGCTCTGGGAACCTTTCACAGTCAAGTGTGATCGAGGCTGCCCTAGGCCTTGGTTGCCTCACTGAGGTGGTCACCTGGGAGTCACTGTGACTTGGTTCTTTCAGACACACATCTGTTATAGGACCAGGTGTCAGTGAGAATGGGTGACACCCAGGGCACAGATGTGGAAAGCGAACGGTGCAGCTTGCTGGTCAGAGACAGATGGGAGCTCATTTCTGCTATTTTTCACCGAGAAGGATTTCCTTTAAGGATGTGTTGGGCCGAACTTAGGATTATTATTGTAACTTGGGACCCGCTGCTGCTGAATCGGAGATAAGTGAGATTTATGGGAACACTCTTTTGTGAAGAACATCTCAGGTTTCAGGACTTGCAGCGATCTTCTGTACCATGAAGTGCAGTCAATCTTGCCTTTTATGAAGCGTTAACAAGTGCCTTCGGTTCGAGGGAAAGTTCTGGAATAGACATTGCCAGCAAGTGGAATTCTGTCGGTCCCAGAGCTGACCTCAATAAAACAGCTTCCTTCTGGCAGCCCTGATGGCAGGACCCTCAGCTCTTCCTGGCCACAGAGTCCTAAGAGCGTGGAGAGCCCACTTGCCTGGTACAACCTGTAAGTGGGTGGGTGTTGGGGGCATAAGTATCAGAGCAGAACACAGGCCTAGTCTTGGTGCTCATTTGCCCCTGAAATGTGCCTGTTCTCGGCTAACAGAACCTGCAGGAGATGGCTGCACCCCAGCCCCAGCTGTCTGGGCCCAGGTCAGGAGTGGCCAGTAGGTGGCAATAACTTGTGGTCACTACTGATCGGCGGCCTCCACTGTGCTGGTGACAAGGAAGAGGCTTCAGGCAGGCTTCTGCTGAGCCGCAGAAACCATCCTCCTCCATTGCTCTGAGCATTGAGCTCTGCGCTTCTTGAAAGGAACAGATCACAAACAGAAAGCTAACCCTTCCTCGAAGTCACACACCCAGTTAAACATCCTGTACTACTTTTCAGCTCTTGGGGGACTTTTGCCCAGTGTTTTGTGCCCTCCCAGCTGGAGCCTCAGTGCCCTCATTCTACATAGCTTCAGACATTCTGCTTCTAATTTCACACCAATCACGATGCCAAGGTGGGCTGGGGCAAGAACCCTGCGTGGCCTCGGCTTTCCTGAGCAGATCTGGAAACAGATGCTGAGGGCTGGGCACAGGTGGAATGCAGGAGCTGGGGTGGAGCTGGGCTTGGCAGCCGGCGGGGGCAGGGGGTGGGCCGGGGTGAAGGAAGAGCATCTTGAGGTGATGAAAGTCTTTTTGCATTCAAGGGCTTGCCAGCTTCCAACTTGCTACTTATTGCATTGAAAAATATTCCACACGATTGAGGAACTATTTTCCAAAACAAAATGCTGGTATTCATCAGGAGGCGCGGGTTGTGCAGTGTGAACAATTCACTTTCGTTAAGTACCATATGGCCGCTGGTAGGAAAACGCTAACATGTTTCAACAGTACAGCTGGGGTAGGGTTCCTTTATTCACCGTGCAGATGGCTCTAATTGACATCTCTCCTAAAACAGGTCTCCAGCATTTCTGCAGGATCATTAGAGTAATTAGTTATTAAATACCATCACCATTTTTAGAGAGGGGGTCTGATCCCTGGCAACGTTCCACCGCAGTGGAACTGACAGGTCCCGGCAGAGGACAAGCCGAGAGAGAGAGACGGCCAACAGGAAGGGCGTGTCAGCTCCTCCTCCTTGGTGGGAAGGCCAGGGAAGGACAAAGACCTCACTAATTCCAGAACAGCCCCCGGAGAGAAACCGGGCAACCAAAGAGCTCTGGACCAGGGTTCTAGAGCCAGGCTCATTGCTTCTTTAGCTGTGTGACCACATGGCATCAATCACACAGCCTCTCTGTTCTTCCCTTAAAAGGGGCCCTGAACTGGGGATCACGCCGGGTGCGAGGGAAAGAAAGAGGTCCCAGGAATGCATGCGTGCCTAAGAGTTCTTCCAAAAAGTAAATAATTGTATCCAGAGGGCAATATGGGTTTAGGAAATAGCCTTTACTCTGAGCTCCTTTCCCCACTGACTGAGGGTTAATAGCATGACATTATTAGTTTAATTTCACAGTCTAATCAGTTTCCCGCATTATTGATCGAAGGACTTGGAGCGACTGTAATTTTGTAAAGCTCTCGGCTAAAGGAATAAAGATAGGTGGCTCTCAAGCTTGGGGGCCAGGTGAAGGAGCGCCTGGTCTGGTCACACAGCTCATCAGACACGGGCCACACAATCCACAAGTAAACTGTCTGCCCACTGCTGAACCACGTGGAGGTCAGAATGCCCAGACCCCACAGGGACGACAAATGGAAATGGAGCATTGGAGATGGAGACCAGCCTTGGAGAGAGCCCCTCTCTCAGG
The DNA here is from genome assembly GCF_048564905.1 of Vicugna pacos. Taxonomy (NCBI): domain Eukaryota; kingdom Metazoa; phylum Chordata; class Mammalia; order Artiodactyla; family Camelidae; genus Vicugna; species Vicugna pacos. The sequence continues at coordinate 45,427,068 of NC_133001.1, forward strand.
CAATACTGGAGCCCAAATCTACCTCGAATGCCATTCTGAGCCCCCACCCGGCCTGGGGCTTCATTGTTAAACACCCTCCGTCAGCAGGGCCCCATCTGTGCGATGGAATTTTTTTTTTGTCACTTTTTCAAATCAGAATAGAAACAATTTTTAGTCTATAATTATCATTTCTTTTCTCAACAGACAAATGTTTCCTTTTAAATTGTAGGGCGGAAAAAGCAAAGAACAACATTTTAAACCAAAAAGAAAGACTAAAATTAATTTCCTCTTTACAGAAAAATAAAATACAACAGCTCTAAGAAGCCAGGTTTTTCTTTTCCCAAAAGAGCAACAAAAGCAACAGTGCCTTCATTGCCAGTACTGATGCCCATTGTTAAGAGGCAAGTCCTCGAGGGATGCTGGGAATGGGCCTGCAGACCTGCCTCCTGGACCTGATCGCCTAGGGGCTGGGCTGCTCCTGGTGTCTGAGCTCACTTGGGATGAACCATGTGAAGCCCTCGGTTCAAGGAGCAAGCTCCGGATGGAGGGTCCCAGGAGTCAGGGTCCAGGCCTGGAGTCTACCAGTTGGCGCTAGTTTCTTCATCTCTAAAACGGGATTTTACATTTCACATTTACATTTTACAGCGTCGCTGGGAGGATCAACCTTCCTCCTTCGGGCTAAGTGCTTTGGGAGTCTGAAGCACTGAACAAACCCTGCTGCTTTCACGGCACAGTCGAGACTAACCAGACTCACTGTCAAGAAAGAGCCCAGCTTGGATCCTTTCTCTGCCAGCGAGCTCCTCCTCCCACTGGGAGAAGCCAGCCCCCCCCCCCCCCAATCCCAGCTCTCACACTCAGCCCGCGTGCAGCAGGACAGGCGTGTGCCTCCTGAGTGCACCCGAAGTGCAAGGCACGGCCCAGGCTTTCAGTGCCCAGGACCAGTGTTGATGGGGTGAGCTGAGGGGGTGCTTTCCGAGGGCGGCTGGGAGGGAGGCGAAGCAAGCTGCCTCGGTGGAGGAGCTGAAAGGAGTTCAGTGTGGCGGGAACAGCCTGCTCAGGCGGGGAAGTGCGCGTTTCCTCTGGATGAGGAGGGTCACAGGTCTCCTAGTCTGGTTTCAGAACTGGCAACAAAGGGTGAAGACGGTTCAACTCTCCCATCCCCAAGGCCACCTTCCAGGCTCCTCAGTAGGAAGGGGCACGACCCCCCGTCCACAAACGCGCTCTCCCAGTTCAGTGTGGGCGCTGCTGACCCCACTCCTGTTCCTCTGCATAAACCCCATCACGGGCTCGCCATCACCCAGGGCTGCGCTGGAAAATGTTGAACAGCCAGCTCGGGGGGTGCTCGGGGACAAAACAAACAAAACCAGCTAGACCCTAATTCGCAGCATTTGCCTGTCTCTGTTGTATACACATTCCCACTTCAGACTGCAAGCTACCAAAAGGATGTCACAGAACCCAGAGCTGGGAAGAGATGTTGATACTGGGCTCTCGGGAGCCACCAAGCCAGCCCCAGCTCCGCATACTCACGGGACTTGTGACGGAGTGTGGAGGGTGAGGCCACAGAGATGTTGCCCCAAGGCTGCTCTGCTGCTGCTCCGTGACAGGAAGACCCCGCTCCCGGCGGCAGAGAGCAGAGCTGGCCACCACACTGCCACGCTCCCGTCTCTCCCTGCTCTGACCCTCAGAGGCTCTGATCCATCAGATCATGTCCAAACACCTCACCTGGCTTTCATGTCTTTTCACACCTGGCACACTCCCCAGGCTCTTGTCCCTCTGTCCCTGCAGAGGCCCCTGCACCAGCCTCCCTGTCTCCTCCTGATTGCCAGTCACACCTTGGCTACCCCACTACATGGTTCCCTCTGCCTGTGACACCTCCCCTCCTGCATTCCCTCACTAAACCGTTCCTGTCCTTTAAGGCTGAACATCCCCAGGCCCTGCACCTGCTGGCAGTGAACCCCATGGTGCACACAGCAGGCCCCTGCTTGACTGCGCTCACTGAGCACCTCCTGCAGAACAAGGACTCGAGGCCTGCTGCTTGATGAGCCAACACTTCTCAGGGAGGCATACCGAGTCAAGGTTCTTCCTGACCTGACTTTACTTTCTGAGCTTTGGAGACTCCCTCTCAGGGAGGCAGAGGAGGCCAAGTATGAGGGTCCAAGGTCCATGCTTCCCACAACTTGGGCCCAGGGATCTCAAGGACTCACTTGCCACGGCCAGGGAAGGCCGGAGAGGTGGCTGGGTGACATCGGGAGGGAGCTTAGCGGCTGCCCCGGCTGCAGCGGGACTCCTGTGGCAGAGACACAGGATCCCTTTAACAGGTGGAAAAAAGCAACTGGGTGTCCTGCACACCTGATAGCTTTCCAAAAATAGCTGGTGGGCCCTGGCCCTGTGGACTTGCCTCTGGGTAGGGGCAGGGGCTGGGGCTTGCGGCTATGTGATTACTAAGTTTCCGAGGAAGGAGGGAAGTCACGGCTGGTTCTATACCTTACTGTCTCTGGCCACGCCCAAGCTCAGGACTGGGGTCCAGGCCTGGCCCATCACCTCCAGCTCAGCTCTGCCCCACCGCCTGGGGGAAGGAACTTGTCTGCTGGTCATGTGGGGGAGGTAGGGAGACTGTCCAGAGCAGATGCCAGCGGGCTCTGGGCACCATTTCTTCTTGGCCAAAGGACCTGGGTACAGAGACATTCTCCTCAAACCAAGGCACTGACAGCATCGAACAGAAATGTCATGATCTGAAGCCATGTGGCGTAGGAGGAAGCAAGAAAAGAAGAAAGGAATTCTCCAGGCTGAGCCCCAGAAATCTCCTCTGCCCTCCTTGGGGGCCAGGCTCAGGGACAAGCAGTGGGCAGAGGAACAAAGGGAGAACTCTTTTCTTTCGGACGCAGGCCTGGCCTTTGCCTTCTTCGCTCCCAGAGCTCTGTCTCCTTTGGTGCTCTCCTCCCTCCTCTGTGTCTACACGGACCACTTAGCTCTTGGCACCCTGAAGTCATGTGTTCAGCCTCCCGTCCCCTGGACCAGAACCATGGGCTGCACCTGGGCTCTCTGCTGGCTCAGGGAAATCTTTTAAAAACAAATCCCACTCATTAAAAGTAACAGTGTGCATTCTCGCCGGTCGGAATTTTGGAGATCCCTAAGTCACCCAGCTGAGAACCAGTCTGAGAGGCGGTGAGTAAAAACTTACAGGGAGAAAAATTACTGCCAAATAGGATCCCTAGCAAATATAAATCCGCTCCCCATACATGCACACACACACACACACACACACACACACACAGCTGGAAGATGCCTTTCTAACTCTTACCGAGAGGCAAGGAACCTGGGAGGCTTGTGCTTTCCCGAACATTTTCATATCAAGTGTTCTCCTCTCCCTGCGAGGTCCTTCAGATACTCTGACTTTTAAGGACAGTTTTCTCACTGGGTCTTGCGAAGGATACACAGCATTGCTTATGCTAAAAAAGGTGGCAAGGCCAGCAAAGAAACGGACGGAACAGATAGAACCAGAGAGAGCGATTCCCCATACCGCCGTCCCTCCCCCGGCCCCCAGCCCTTCTCCCTGCTGAAGATCACAAACGCCCGGCACGTTCCCCCTCACTCTCTGTGCTGAGATCCTGTTGCTGAAATGTGATGCTTGGCCCACTGACCTGCCAGCTGCGCAGCACCCTGGCACCAGGGCCCCGCGAGCCCCCACCCGTGAGCCGCGAACATCTATCACGGTGACTCGGCAGCTGTAGCCCTGCGGTTCCCCGCGGCGCCTCTTCCGCGCAGCATCTCCAAGCTCGCGCAGCCCCTCTGAGCACCAGCTTCTGCTCGGAGCCCAGGCAGGCCCAGCGGGCACCTGTGCCACTGCGGTGTCGTCTGCCCTCGGGGACGGCTCGGGTTTGGTGTAGTGGAAAGAGATGCAGATGAGGAGCCAGGCACTTGGTTTGGGCGGGCCCTGACACTCCCTCGCGGAGCTCGGAGCAGGTCACAAGTCGCCCCCTCTTTCCGGCGTCAGCTTCCTTCTCTGCGAAATGGGAATACTCGGGGGCAACTCTACCCACCTCAAGAGGTGTCACGGGGGAAAGGAAATGCAGTATGGGGAAGGGATTTGGAAGAGTGAAGCGTGCTAGTAAAAAAGTTCGTTATCATTACAGAGCAGGGCTAAAGGTGTCCAGGCAAACTCCCCAAAGAGGCACAAGGCTTCCTCTGTGATAATCTCTGTATGAGATGGGTACTTACTTCAAGGTTCCTGTTCCCGCTTTGCTAACAGGAATTGTAGAATCACTGCCAAGTCCAAGCGGTACAAACAGCAAATAATCACTTGGACGAGAAGCCTGTTGAAATGCGTCTTTGCTGGGCACAAGGTCGGCCGGCAGCCTGGCCCATAAATCAGCACTCCCTCCTTAGTTCATTGGCTCTCACAAGGAGACGGGCTCAGTTAGACTCAGACACTTCGCAGCTCCTACTACCCTCCCTTGCACACAGTAGGGATTTAGACAGTGCTTGTTGAACTGATTACCGCAGAGACAGCTGGAAGTGTGAGCGGGCAAAACCCTGCCCACTCAAATTGGAGACTTACTCCATAACGTGCGGCAAGGGGCCAAATCCGAATCAGACAGGACTTGAGGCTGTAGCAGGCGGGGCAGTTCATTCTGCAGCCTTGGCTGAAAGGGATTTCAGGGGGCAGGAGGGCTGAGAGAGGTCAGAATTAACATCCTTACTGTATTATGTTGCAGCAGTGATAAGACTAAAATTTTAGGATTTTCTTAATGAGACTCCTGCATTCACTGGTTTTCCTTATCAGCACTGGCAAGAACCACAGTTTTGCATTTCTGTCCTTTGCTTTAGAAAGGAGGAAGGATCATAGGAGGGATTTGAAAACTCACTCTGGAGAATAACTACACGCGTCCTTTCTGCTCTCCCTGAGGAACGCGGTCCTCGGCCCCCGGCCCTGCTCTGGAAGTGCTGCGCAGTTACCCACCTGCATCCAGGCAGTAAGCTCGCCCCGTTCAGAGTCCGCTGAACAAAATGCGGATTGGGGCTGGGGAAGGAAGCAGTGGAAGTCAGAATGCCGGGCAGTTCGAAATGCCTCTGCCCTCCCTCTCCTGCCCCAAGCTCTTTTACCACCAAAGGTCCATAACCACCCCCGAGGGGCAGGGACACAGGTTCTGACCCTGGGCTCTGCAGAGACAGCTGCTATGGGGGCAGCTCTTTGAAGATGGCGATCAGGGCAACTGCAAAGTCAAGGCCATAGCACAAGTCCTTGCATCTACGTGGCACTTGCTGCCTCTCTGGGGTGGAGTTTACTCTCTGTGCAAACTCTGTCAGGTACTGGGGGCACAGCCACACCCCCATTTGACAGAGGTGCAGCCTGGCCCTTAGAGATGGTAGATGACTTGGCACCCCCTAGCGAGAGCTGACACAGGAGTCAGGAATAGAAGCAGGGGGTTGGGGGGGAAGGGTAGAGCTCAGTGGCAGAGCACATGCTTAGCATGCACAAGGCCCTGGGTTCAATCTCTAGTAACTCCACTGAAAAAAAAAAAAGATAAAAAAACCCTAAAAAACAAAAACAAAAACAAAAACAAAAACATTAGAAGGTAGGGGTCCAGAATTAGGGCTGGGGTGGAGGAGACCAGACCACCTCCTCAGGGCCTGGGCCGTGGGCTCCTCCTCTTGCACTCCAGGGCCTTGGGTCCCCTGAGGGCCAGCAGCCCACACTGTGGGGAGAAAACCTGAAAGGGCTGCTCACCTTCCCACCTCACCCACTTGGATGACTATCCAACCCTGCAAAAAAGTGTCTTTTTTTTTTTTCCTGATCAGATTACCAGGAGGTGAAAGTTCTCCAGTCTGCCCAGAAATAAGGAAGAGCTGTCCTTCCTTTACCCCAAAGAGAGCCACAAGTCAAGGAGCAGTCAGAACTGTAGAACAAGCAAACCAGGTGGCATCGTGGTGCAGAAGCTCCTTGATCATGGGAAAGCCTCAGCACCCTTGTTTGTGGTCTGTGAGTGCTTCCTTTGCACACAGTTCTAATGTGCAGTCCACAGCAGGTGAGCGGGTGCTGTTGCTTCGGGCAAGACAAGGACTGTAGCAAGTTTCATGGATGAGAGTGATAGGAGAGGCAGAAAGACGATGGGAAACGGGGGCACAAGCTCAGAAAACACAGCAGCCTTTGGTCACTCAGTTCAGGGACAAACCTCCCACCTGCCACCACGGCCCCAACCCTGCAGCATCAGGGCATCTCTGCTCTGGAATTCCGTAGAGCCTGTGTCTTGGCTCGGACATTTACCATCTGTGTGTTCTTGAGCTTGAATTCTTGGACGCCCTGTTCCTTCCTAGGCAGTGGGGGTACAAGTGGCTCCCACGCTCAGCTGTGGGGAGGAGACTGCGGTCAAGTGCTTGGGGGACAGGGCATGGGTCGCGCAGAGGCCGTGCCTCTCCACGCATCATGCCTTGGAAGAGGGGCGTGTGTGAGCTGTTCCTTCAGAAGGATTTACCCAACTTGGTTAAAATAAAAGAAAGTTAGGGTTTACTGGGGGTAAACCTGGCAGAGAGAAGAAGACCCAGGGGAGAAGCTAGAGGAAGGGTGGGAGGGCATGAGGAAAGGCGCTGCCGGCCGACCCCATCACCTACGGAATCCCTGTGGGTGCCAGGCACCGGATAGGGTGCTTGACGTGTTACCTAATTCCATCCTCTGGACTGGGCTGTAGTTCTTACAAAACTCCATTTTACAGATGAAAGATCTTACACAGGAGTGAAGACACGTTCCTAGGGTTACAAAGCTCATCAGGGCAATTCGAATGCATAGATATCTGAGTCTGAAGCCAGTTTCTCAACCCCACAACACAAAGGGAGGAAGCGAGGGAGGTGCTTCGCAGCTACTCCACGGGGAGGCATTTGCAGATGTCTGGGAGGAGGCGGACAAGAGCAGCGGCCGCCTTGAGGGCCTGGGCAGACTGGATGCCGGGAAAAGGGGCCATAGGGGTAGGCTGCACTGACAGCATCAGTGTACCACGAAGAAGGCCTGATCCTGAACCCTCCTGTGAGGTCCGAGTGTCAGTCCTAGGGGAAGCAAGTCTACCTGGAAACTCCCAGAACACAAACCTCACCTCCAAGTCTGCTGTGTAGGAGCCCCTTCCCTTTCTTCTGCAGGTCGGGCCAGCTAGAAGGCCTCGGGCCCACAGCCTCCTCCAGGGGTCCTTCAGGATTGCCAAAGGGTGGGTCCTCTTGTGGGGGCGCCCTACGTCAGCTCCCTCCCCCATCACTCCCTATACCCACCCTGACCCAGCTTCTTTGCCCCAGATGGCTGGCAGGGAGGAGGGACAGAGGACACAGGACCCTCCATCATAAACCCTTCTACTTCTCATTGTCTGGTTTGTGTATCCAGCAAAGAAACACACCTACCAAACAAACGGTGGCGGGAGGGAGCCAGGTCTTTGTAAACTGTGGGTAGTAATCAGAATTTGTATCCAGAGAAAAATGACAATTGTGGAAACCCTACATGCAGCCTGAACTCTGGTTTATGATAATGTAACATTTCCAGCAATACTATTCAGGGAGGCAAGAGAGATGAAAATGAACTGAACTTTATTCGGGGATCTCATTACTATGAGAATGGTTCCTTTTGCTAAAGTATAGAAATATCTAGAACGAGGATATGTGTTGGCCTAGAAAAAAAATGTGTGAAAAAGTGACCTTACAGCATGGGGAAACTTTTATGTGCTACAATACAGAAGTTTGTTTCCCGCTAATGAGTGGGGGTATGTAAATAGTCCACTGAAAGGAAAGATCTGTGTAATTCATCACTGGCATCTACCCTTCCCAGTGCGCTTTGGCGGTCTCATGGTCTTGGGACGCAGGGAACAGGAGTCAGGGCAGTGGCCTGGCCTTGACCTCCAGCAAGGGGTGAGGGGTATGCCAGTGAGTCTACAACTTGGATTCCAGCACAAGCAAACAGGCTTCCTTTGTCCTCCCTTTCCCTGTTGCCCACATCCAAGGCTTTGTTTTTGTTTTAAGTGGTCAATGAATCAGAGAAAGCCAGCCTGAAAGGCTCCTGGAGGCTCCTCTCCCTCCAGCCCTCCTATTGCACAGATTAGGAAACTGAGGTCCTGGGAGGCACAGGCACTTGCCCTGGATCTCATGAAACTGCAGAGGCTAACCTTGAGAAAATTACCACAATACACACCCCCATCCAATACTCCAATTCCAGAGTGTGTTTGACCCAGGGCTTCACCCTCCCCTGGACTGGCCACTGATCCCCTTCAAGGAAACACAGAGGTCTTCAGCTCCATCCTGCAACCCCTGTGTCTCCTTTAGCTGGCTTCTCCCTTGGGAAGGTGATACTGAGAGGTGGCTTATGCGGACACCCTCTCTGCTGACAGCCCTCGGTCAGGGTGACACCCCAAGCCCAGTCCTGTTGCAGGGCTGGCTGCGACAGCTGGGCACACACAGGGCCTGGTGGGGGGCTTAGAGGTGTCCCAGGCTTTATATAGGCCAGAGGGTGCCAAGGTGTGTGCCCCAGCACTCCAGGAGGGCTGCACCGGGGGCTGGGCCTGGGGACGGGCCACACTGGGATGGAGGAGACACATGGATGTAGTGGAATCCCATCAGGAGAGAAACAGAAACCACGAGAGTCTGGTATCCTCTCGTGGTCTGCATGTGGAAGAGATGTGAGAAGAACTTGGAAAGGCTGATGATTTCAAATTTAGTATATATTGAGTCCTTTTAAAAAATTTCTGTCAAATTGCTTATATTGCTAAGTTCAAAGAAAAGAGAAGTCTGCAGATGGTAGACCCCTGGACCAAAAGAGAGGGACTAAGAAAGGGCACTACTCACCCTGGCCCCTGGACACGGGGCAGGGAAGCACACCCAGGACACTCTGCATGCATCCTCCCTGTGGACCTTGCAGCCTCAGTGCCATGCCTGCACCCTCTCCCAGACAGGCAGAGGCCTGTCAGTCACCAGCCTACCCTAGCCCACTCTGCCACTTGTTCCCTAAAGCTCTACTGTCCACTGTCCTCAGAGCCACAGGTGTGGATGCTCAGGGGTTGGGGGAGTTGGTTCTGCACCCAGGCCCTACTGCCCCAGCCCAGATCAGACCCCAAGGGCCTTGGAAGCAGGGGTTCTGTGCACTAATTCCTCCTCAGCCTCCCCAGGGTCCAGACCAAGCCTCTGGTGGATTTGCTGATTGGCCAGCTGGCTCGAGGGTCCACTCTCAGATCCTGACTTGTAAGAAGCTTGAATTCCAAAAAGCCAACCAGCTGTTCGTAACTCCGATTGTACTTCCCTGCAGAGTCAAAGCCATCAGTGGTCGTGGGCCTGTCCGTTTCCACCACAGAGGCCGATATCTAGCTAGCTTGCTGAGCGATGGCGCCAAAGCCCAAATCTGCCCCTGGGGGCGCAGGGAGTGCAAGGTCGGTGGGAGGAGGAAGAGAGGGAAGGGGTCCGCTTTGTTTCTGGGTGCAGGCAGTGAGTTTGGCCAATTTAGCATTCTCGTGTGTGTGTGTGTGTGTGTGTGTGTGTGTGTGTGTGAACTAAGGGGAGACGTTGAAATCAGTGAACCTGGAAGCTGACACTTGGGCCTGTTAAGTGCACTTACTGCGCTGCGTGGAAGGTGTTGTGTGACCAGTGGCTCCCAGTTGGCCAGCAAGCCCACAGCCCCAGAGATGAGGATCTCCTGGAAGTGGGTCCTGCCTTCTCTTCCCACTTCCTCTACTGCTCTGCTACCAGGCTGGACAGGGCAGGAGGGATCCATACGTTACCCTGAAGCTCAGATTTAGGCGCCTCAGAGTTGTGTTAAGTGAACTAAGATAGAGAAAGACAAATACTATGTGATGTCCCTTATATGTGGAATCTTAAAAAATGCAACAAACTAGTGAATATAACAAAAAAGAAGCAGACTGACAGATTTAGAGAACAAACTAGTGGCTACCAATGGGGGGGCAGAGGCAATATAGGGGTAGAGGATTAAGAGGTACAAACTACTATGTAGAACATAAATCAGCTACAAGGCTATGTTGTTCAACACGGGGAATATAGCCAATATTTTATAATGACTATAAATGGAGTATAACCTTTAAAAATTGTGAATCACTGTACTGTACACTAGTAACATATATAATATTGTACATCAATATACTTCAATAAGAATTTAAAAAATAAAAGCATTAGGGGTGATGGGGGGGACCCTGTTGTCCAGCTCCGTGTCTATTAAGGCCAGGGCTTGGGCAATCAGACAAGAGTTCATAGTGTGAGAATTGCAATTGATCATTTACTTCTTCAATAAAGCATGCTCGACAGTCCCATCCTCTGCAGGGGATAAGCATCAATCCCCACGTGAGGCTAGGCCACCCCCGAGCTTGCTCATAGGCTCACTCATGGAGCCTCCAGGAGGAACATCTGCTCTGTGTGCAGACACTGCCAGGGCTGCAACTCCTCAGGCCGAGTCCCTGCCTGGAGTGAGTGCCAGGCCCTCAAGGGAGACAGGTTGGCCTGGCGCCAGACTCACGGGCTGTGCAAGGACCTGTCCCCAGCTGTGTAGGGGTGTGGCTCAAGTTCATCCATGAACTTGCTGTAACATGCAGTCATGTACCATCACGGCTTAATGAGCTCTCTGCCCTCCATGTGCTCCTTGAGCTTCAGTGCAAGTTCAATGTAGATCGACATGTACGGAACCCCTTCTATGGGCCAGATGTGCCGGGCACTGGGACAGTAAGACGGATAATGCTGTGTTTCTGCCTTTAAGGGGAGACATTCATAGTTTATTATCATTGTGATAAGAGTTATCGCAGAGGAAAACACAAAGATCTGATGGGCTCCAAAAGCCCACAGGCATGGCTGGAAAAGGCTTCCCAGAGGAGATGATGCTGGAGCCGTCTCCAAAGGAGGGAAGCCAGGTGAGGAGGGAGACAAGGACATCTGAGGCAGAGAAAACCTCCTTACCAATGAAACCGGAGGTAGGAGGCTGCGTAGGGTGGTCAGGAGCAGAGCGGGGCTTGGGGTAAATGGAGCATGTCTGGCTGCGGGGGCAGAGACCAAGACGTGACCCCAAACCCCAACTAGGTCATGGAGCGCCTGGCTGGCGAGGCTCCTGCTGAGGGTCCTTGGAAGAGAGACAATGTGGAGAAATAGCCAGGAGGCGATGTTGGTTAAGACTTGGCAATTGACCGGCTACTGAGCTCATTCAGGAGAGCCTTGTGTGTGCCGAGATAGCACTGGTATGGAGGGGAGAAGAGGTGTCTGGGATGAATCCCAGTTTTTAGGCTTAAGAGGCTGGGGGATGGTGGTGAAATTCTACTGAGATTGTGAATATTGGAGGAGGAACAAGCTCAGGGGAGACTCTGATGGAAGTGGAGGAACGTGAAGGCTGGGCGGGTTCTATGCAGGTGAGGTGGGCAGGAAGGAGCCTTGAGGGTGGGGGAGCCAACAGAGCAAATGCCGTGAGGACAGAAGGAGCCTGTCTATTCCAATGAAGAAGAAAAGCAGCCCACTTCTGGGTCCAGATGTTTGGATTAGGAGAAAGAGAGCCCACCCACCAAGCCCCAGACACAGCCTCTCTTCCCACAGTTCCTCAAAGAAATCAAGAGACACGTGACCCACTGGCTGACAGGGGCTGCACATCTTGTGTGTCAAGATCCAGCCTCCATAGCCAAGTAGCTTCTTTTCCAAGATTTTGCAGGCAGAGGCGCCAGGAATTCTGCCGTCGACTGTCCTTGGACCCCGCTGTCAGCCCTCGCTGACGAAGCCGAGTGGGCACTTGTCAGGATGGGCGAGACTGAGGGAAGAAATCTGCAGGGGCGTTTAAGGCAACTTCCAGGGAAAACCATCTGTCCAGCTTCCTGTGGGGCTGTGGCTGCCCACCCACCCCACGTTCTGCTCCTGGAGGCCACTTAAGGGCTCTCTGATCCCGGGCACTGTGGCTACAAGGTCCCTGCTGCTTGTGTCCCTCTGCTCAGGTCTCTGAAGGAGCCTGGAAGATTCCAAGAGCTGGAGAAGTGGGAAGCATGGTGCACCAACAGCTCCTTAGATGAAAAACAGGCGATTGCATTTCATGCTCCTCTGAGGCTCCCCAACCCCACTCCCTGGCAGCATAATTACAGATGCCTCACTCCTTACAAACCCTTCCTACGCGCTGCATAAAGGAATACAATTTCTGGCTGTCCAAATTACAAGAGACCATAATGCACAAAAGCAATAAACACAGGTTCTAACAGCAATCAGATACCACTTATCGTAAACAATGGTTTTTGTGATTTATTGCGTTTGAAGCAGGTTCGGCATTACTTCTTAGAAGATTTGGTTATTCTTGTTTTCAAGCAGAGTTGCCGGCAGCCAGCTGACGTCAGAAAAAATTGCTCAAGCGCAGCAGATTTTAAAAATAGGGCCAATGTTGTGTTAAAATAATAATAATAGAAAGATTGGGGTAGCTGTAGGCTGATGCGAAAGTCTAAAGACAGGGCCATTTGGAGTTTACGTCTCCCCTGCCAAAGCCCATACGTTCCTAGTAGTGGGCCTTGCCTTCTCATTTCCTGATACCCAGCACTTCCAACCCCTCCCGCCGTCCTCCTGTCCCCTGAGTGACGTGGGAGGGAGGAGGAGACTAGCAGCCAGACTGTGACAAGGGACAGTCCGGATTAACACATCAGGCTGTTCATCTTCCCCGCTCAGGCCTCGTTTAGCACTGGTAGTCAGATACTGGGAGAGGGCAGAAAAGTCAAGTTCAAACGGCATATTTGAGCCAAGAGGTCTGCAGTGAGGATCCACTAGGACATTGGCCTTGTTCTGGACAGAGTGGTCCCTTCTCTCCTGGACTCTGTCCTGTCCATGCTGCAGGGAAGGTGCTGTGGACACTGTCAAGGAACAGAGGCCAGCAGCAGGGGATGGGCTTAGAAAGCGAGGAGGGTGCCCAGATGGAGCAGGAGTTTTCCATCTGGGTTCGGAGACATCCTAGGATTCCATGTGGGATCTTCAGGGGCTCTGGAAGGAGGGCACCCCCACTTTAACCAGGGAGCTCTGCTTTTATTGTCTCTAGTGGGCTTCTGTAAGATTGTTTGCAAAAAAAATTGTATTAGAGAATTAATCCACGAGTAGGAGTCAACGATTCTGCCTCTTTCCTCCTTCTCCTTGAATTCAGTATTTCACCATGACTTTAAAGCACAGGTGCAGGGAAGAACTCGCCCCACACAGTGTCCCAGGGAGACCCTTGGAGAAGTATTGTGCTCTTGTAGCTGCCCTCTGCCCACATGGGGACCATCACATGTGGAGCCCCCAAGGGTGAGTGGTAGGAGACTGCAGTGAGCCACCTTGGCCCTACCCATGGCCCACGCACAGGGACTTGGTTCTAAGGGAAACTGAGAGTGAACAGTGTGCATCAGGACCACTGCCTCACAGGAAGCAGAGCCCCCACTGCATGGACAGAAAAGCCATCTGAGCAGGATGCTTGTTCCTAGAATCTCCAGGAACTGGAATATTAACCAACACACAACTACCTTGGGATCGAAGGAGTATGTGCACACATGTAAACACACACACACACACACACACACACACACACGGCCCATGGCCCTGCCCCTTGCAGGAAGGCTGAGACCTGCACTGGCTGATGCTTCATTTCACTCCAGGGGGGCGAAGCTCTCTTGCTTTAGCTTGGAGCAGAGAGCAGAAAAATCACTGAGCTATATAGATCACGATAAGGAAATGGATTTGTTAGTGAGTAGCCAGTCCCTAGAGAACAACCATGATATCTTGTTTGAAGGAAATCTCAGAACATCACTCACCCAGGTGGAAAAAAATATATTGATTGCTAACATTTATTGCATACATATATTCCAGGCACTATTCGAAACTCCTTTCGTAATTAACCTATTTAACGCTCACCACAGAACTATGGCAGAGGTAGTATTATTCCCCTGATCTTCCCGACAAGGAATCTGAGGCACAGGGAGGAGGGTGACCTACCAGGGGACCCAGCCAGTAAGTGTGAACACAGTTCCAAGCCCACAGGACTCACTGTGCTTCCTGTCACTTCCAGGCATGTTTTTTCCGCTGAGAGGCCTGACATAGTTCTACTGTCAACTGCTCGTTGGCTGGGATCAGTTCACAGGCAGGAAGATAGGATGAATGTCACTTAAAGCAACCACATCAACACCCATCTGCTGGAATCAGAAGCACCAAGCCCATCCTGTCTGGTGTTCACCCGCTGAGCCTCCCCGCCAGCCACATACCTCCCTCCAGAGAGACGAAGCTGCCCCAGCCACAAACCACACAGAACACCCCAAGCCTTGAAGTTAGCAGATCTCTGCTGAGTGTTGATGTGTCGGGCACGGATATCACAACCCAAGACCGCAAACAGGAATTCCCGAAAACACACCAAATTTGCTTTTTGATAAAGACAAAAGTGATACACGGCTCAAGCATATGCTTAACAGTGAGGTTTGTTTTGATACAGATCCTCACATCTTCCAGTATCCTTGCCCTTTCATATTTCTGATCCTCAGACTTGAATTGTTTCTGTGTGGAGGAAGATGTGAGAACCACCACCCTCTGGGACTGCTTCCCGACTCTCCTCAGTTTGGGGGAACTTCCTGCCTTCTCCAAGTCACCCCGACACTTTGGTCTGTGCTGTTCAATTGGCCACTTGATTACAAGTATATTGCATTTTATTTTCTCTGATTATTTCAAATAGGTCGTGTTTCTTTGGCGAGGGAGCTCCTTGAAGGTGAGCTGTGTCATCCTCAGGGCCACCCTTCCCTTCCTGCATACACACACACACACACACACACACACACACACACAGCTGAACTTCAGAGGGGACCAGAATCACCTGGGGAGCTGATTTAGTTTATTTTAATACCAAATCCTGAGCCACACCACTAGAGATTCTGATTCAGTGGATCTGGCATGAGGTTCAGGAACTCACATTTTTTATCAAGTGTCCTAGGTGCTTGATGCTGGCTGTCAGGTTTGCAGTGTGGGAAACACTGCTATCTTGCTTCCCCAGGACAGGATCTGTATGGGCTGAATTGTGTCCTCCCTGAATTAGTACACTGAATGTGACCCAGAATATGACCCTATTTACAGACAGGGTTTTTACAAAGGTAATTAAATTAAAATGAGGTCATTAGGGTGGGTCCTAATCCAACAGGACTGGTGTCCTTATGAGAAGAGGAGATCTGGACACAGACAGCCACGAAGGGAAGACGGCGTGCAGACACAGGGAGAAGACGGCCATCTCTGAGCCACGGAGAGAGGCCTGGAGCAGGCCTTCCCCACACCAACCCTGCAGACATCCCGATCTCAGGCTTCCAGCCTCCAGAGCTGTGAGAACGTAGGATTCTGTGTAAGCCCTCCAGTCTGTGCTTCTTTGTTCAGGCCGCCCTAGCAAATGAACACGGCATCCATAGCAGGTATTTTGCAAATACACTTTTTTGTCCAAACTCATCTTTCCCAAACTTTTGAACAGCCCTGCAATTCTTCGCCGGGTATTCCTACCCCAGGGCGGTGACCTGTTGTTGCCTGACAGTCTGCCAGGCCCAACTCAGCAGCCTGGCGTCAGGACAGAAGACAGCTTGGGAAGGCATCTCTCACCAGCCCCACGCCTGCCCGGCCTTGGGATTCGGCCACAGCACTACTCCCAGAGGAGGAGGAGGGGGGCCACCCTCCCCCAGAGCTCCTCTTGTTGCTGTCACACCAAACGCGCGCTAAGCTCTGCTCTCTGGGGCCAGATGCCACCCAACTCATGCCACTTCCTCCGACACGGTGTTCCTGCTCTCCTTGCCTCCCAGACAAGCCTGGCATTATCACCTGGAAGGGCTGGCTGGTGACAAACGGGGGAGACCCTTGGGAAGGTGGCGCCTCTGTCTGGGAGATGGGCAGACTGGCAGCAAAGCCTGTTGGAGCTCTGCTCACGGTGACAGCTCACTGTCACCCGCACCATGCCTGGGGTGGCCCCAGCCAGCAGCCCATGTAAATAAAGCTCAGGTGCTCACAGTCGGGGCCGAGCTAAGGGAGGGGCTCCTGGGACATTGGCCCCAGGAACTTACAGTAAACTGTGTGCCCAACGAGGGGGTGGTTTGCCCCCAAGCCTCAGCAGCCGCAGTGGCCACCGGTCACACTCCTTGGCAAAAACGCCTCCCCCTTCTGGACATCTTGTGTGTTTCCCAATTCATCCCTTGCCACAACGACTAGAAATAAGCCTTTCTGCAGGCAAGATTTAAATGGGCTCTCCTGGCACGGAGCACATGGCCTCACACTGAATAAAGGGTCTTTAGAATGCTCTCAGATCCACCCTCTTCTCATTTCCTCCTCTCCTTGATCCCGTTTTCTCCCTGGGGTATGGGTGACTGTGCAGCCAGTGTGATTAACTCAGCCGGGACTATAATCTCGGGAAGGAGTGGAATGGAAATCATTTTTGGAATATGAATCAAATAGGATTTCAGTTGAAGTTATTTAAAAGAAATTAATTGACTTGTACTCGCCACAATACACTGATAAGAGTTCATTGCCAGGCCCATCAGGAGTAATGAAAAAACAGTTAATAAAATTCAGCTGT
Source organism: Vicugna pacos (assembly GCF_048564905.1). Classification (NCBI taxonomy): domain Eukaryota; kingdom Metazoa; phylum Chordata; class Mammalia; order Artiodactyla; family Camelidae; genus Vicugna; species Vicugna pacos. The sequence continues at coordinate 45,443,572 of NC_133001.1, forward strand.
CAAAGGCAGTCTGTGCTGGGGCTCTCCGGGGACGTCCCGCAGCCCCCGGGTCGCAGGGGCGGAGCACACCGGTCTGCCGGGGCCAAGCTCAGGCTTTGCTGTATTTTTCTCTTGTGTGGGATTACTCAAGTTTTAATACTATAAGATTCTCAGGGCTGAGACTTTTTCCCCAGCTGCTCTGTATTTCTATAAAGCTCTGTGCACATACTAAATCACAACCCCATGAAGGATGTGGGCTAGATAAAAACATTTTGCATTCAGTCATTCATTTTTTTTTCATTTGCAAGGCCTTCTGAAGAGATATTTCTCCTCCCTCCCCCTTATTGACTGTAAATGACCTTAAGGAGGAGGGAGTGGCAATATTTAATTAAAGCTATCTTCAACTTCTTTCCCCCACTCTCCCCAAACCATGGACAAGAATAAGTTATTAACTTAAAAAAAAACTAGACACACACACAAAGATGAAAGAAGGTGAAATCTCCACACTGCAGTTCCACGCAAGACCCGGGGCTCGGCGGCCGGCCCAGTGCCTCCCACGGCACTTCCCAGCCCACGTGGGTGTGATCTGTCATTCTCATCAAAGATGTGAGTCCTAGCAACACACAGGCAGAAATTACCCCATGTCACTAGGACTCCACAAGCCACAGTCCTCCCGGACACACAGAGCAGCTGCTTCCTGCCCTGGGCTCTTTTCTTTTTTCATTTTCTCTTGTAATGGTTACCATAGGCCAAGCACCATTCCGGGCATGTCCCAAACAGTGACTCCTTTACCCCTCGTGGAAGCCCTACAAGGAGGGGCTTTCAGTGCACTGAACTGGGTTCCCCTCAAATTCATGGGTAACCCCCAGTGTGATTACATTTGGCAGTGGCGCCTTTGGGAGGCGATTAGGTTTAGATGAAGCCATGAGGGTAGAGCCTCATGGAGTGAGATGATCGGGTTAGTGTCCTTATAAAAAGAGACAACGGACAGCCACATGAGGCTGCCGTGTGAGGACAAAGTGAGAAGGCTCCCATCTCTGAGCCAAGAAGAGAGTCTTTCCAGAAAATGACCAGGCTGGCATCTTGATCTTGGACTTCCAGCCTGTGGAACTGTGAGAAAATAAATTTCTCTTGTTTAACCACCCAGTCTACGGCATTTTGTCCTGGCAGCCTGACCTAATGCAGAAGGTACTGTTTTCATCATCCTTATTTTATAGATGAGGGAACAATGGCACAGACATCTTAAGGAACTTGCCCAAGGTCACACAGCAAGTGACAGAGCCAGCCCTGGAACCAGCAGTCTAGTTCCAGTCTCTGCCTTCACCACTACATGGAAGCTGTGCTTTATGTTAAATGCCACCCTCCCCCCCCAAAAAATCATTGTCCCTGGGAACCTGCTTGCAGAGTTGCTTGTGTTAAATCACAAGCCCTAGGAGACCAAGGTGGGAAACCCAAATCTGGTCAGGCCCGAGGAATTTGCTCAGAACAGACTCACAAGCACCTTGTCAAGGCTGTGGGTTTTATGTGCAAAATGGAGGGACCTGCAGAGATGCTGTGGTGGACTATATCTCATGCTCTTCTAGAACCTCCAGCCTCCCCCATTGAGAGGCGGAGTCTAACTTCCCTCCTCTGAAGTCCCAGTGGACTTGTGATTCCCTTGTAACCGACAGAATGGAGCAGAAGTGACAAGGCATGCCTTCAGAGGCTACGTCATCAAAGGGACGCACCCCCGTTTCCCCAGCCCTGGTCTTCCAGGTAAGAAGGCCACCCCCCGGGCCACCACACTCTGAGAAAGTCCAGGCGAGATGAGGGGTCACACACAGCTGTCTCAGCAGACAGCCCCAGCAGAGGCCGTTGGGCAGCCAGCCCCATGAGAAAGGTGTCTCTGGGTGATCCCAGGGCTGCAGTGGAACCACCCAGCCAGGGAGCGTTCCCAGCCGAGGTCCTAGACGTTTCAGTGACAGACTCTCCCTGCCGTGCCCTGTCTGAAGTCCTGACCCACAAACTCTGTGAGCAAGACAAAAAGCCTGTTTATACCTCAAGGTCTGGGGGTGGTTTGTCACACAACAACTGTGGCCAGGACAGATGCCACCTGCCTGGTCCCTCCTGTGCTCAGCACCAGGCCTCAGGGGCTCTGTCCAGACCCCTGCTGGGGGGCTGAGAGTAGAAGCCTGATGAACTGATGGACAGAAGGAAAGACGGCATCGCAGGAACAAGCATGCTGCTCTGGGTAAATTTCCAAAGGCCGGGCCTGAGTCAGGCCAGCTTCTCTAAACTGCCCACAGAGATGCAGCCCTGGGTCTTCAGTCTGGGCTTATAGAATCGAGGCAGGTAAAGACACACTCAGAGCTACTGCTAAAAACTAGTCTTAAAAATACAACCTCTTCCCAGAGGCTCTGCAAAGTCCAAAAGCTGAGTCCCTGGTTACATCAGATCCCCCAAAGTGAGCTGTTCCTGTTGCTGCTGTTGAGGTTGGGGAGCAGGAAAGGAGGACGTGTGTCCCAGCGTCACCCTGCTCCGGCGAGCCAGCCGTGGTGGAGATGAGGACTGTGCAAGCCTATTCTCCGGTGGGTCAGAACATACAAAACAGCCCTCTGAGAGGGGCACCCCTCCCACATGGGTTATTTCTTCCCCACTGTAAGCCTTCTTCAAGTCTCGGCTATTATCTGGCCCCTTACATTAGAGGATCCAGACACTCGTGGTGCTCACAGGCCTGGACCCTGAACCAAGAAGGCTGGGAGCACACATGTGTGCAGACAGCCGAGCCCACCCGTGCAGCCCCACCTGGAAAGGCCACCTTCACAACTTGACTCAGAACTCCAGGGCTGGCCCCATTCACACTCCGGTCACGGCTTTTCTGCATTATATAAAAAGAATCTAAAGGATTTGGGTGTGGAAGCTTCTCTGACATAAACTCAGCATCCTCCCTTCCCCAAAGCCTGCTCTGGGGCTCCCATGAAGCTCTTGAAGAGAGGTTTCTGCCCCCTCCCCGCAGGTGCTGGGGGTACAGGGCACACGGGGGCAGATGCAGAAGGAGGGCCTTGAGGGAGCTCTGCCTCTGTCTCGCCTGCTCCTGAGGGTCCTTTGAGGAGTCGCTGCTCAGGTTTGAGCTCCCGGAGTGATGATGGTGTCCATCACTAGACTGGACCCAGGAAAGGAGGAGCTGGTGGTTCCTGGTGGGGGGAGGATGCAGGTGCTGAGGGAGTGGGCAGATGGTCCAGCTATGTGATACTCTTCGTCTTGCTTCCCTGTTGCTCTCCCATGGCCCTTGGGAAAGCCCCTTTAAATGTTCCAGCACGATCTCAGTGCCCACAGAGAAGACGGTAATGGTCTTGAACACCCACATGTAGTCCGGGCTGGTATAAACAGAGTAACTGGCGTCCTTGTCTGACAAGGGGGCAGAGATGCTTGCGGGACAAGTGACTCCCAGGGGATAAGGGTGGGGCTGAAGGGTCCTACTGTGTGTGCCTCCCGGGGCAGGGACTCTCTCTTCAGCGCTGAGCTAGAGGGTCTGCTTCTTATTTTACGAAGGGAGGCAGAATCTCCTGACAAAGGCACCCAGGACGATGTGTCCATATTGACCTCGAGGCCGGAAGGTCGGGGCGCGAGCTTTTCCATTCCTTCAAGTGCACCATGAGAGGTAGCTCCGTTTTCTAACAAACGACCTGTTAACAAGGCCAGCTGCCCAGTCTGTCGGAAAACGGACCACCAGCGGCAGGAAAGACTCCGAATCATGCCCATCTGGAGTATGTCTGGACAGCGCCCACCCTTCCCAGGGAAATGTGCTTGTTTCCTCATCCTCTTCTTGAAAGAGGAGGTGAAAGGCTTGCAGGGATTCGCCGCACAAAATGCTCCCGTCGCTTCCGCGAGCCGGCGCAAGGCTGTGATGGAGCAGTTGCTCACACCTGAGTGCGGCCCCCGTGGTCGCTGCCCGGCTGGGCTGCACGGAGGTGGGGGACACTGACCTAATCAGCTTGGCCGGGAGCCGCCTGGCCTTGGCAGTGACAGGTGGATCGTCCCCTTCAGAGGCCCAGAGGGCTTTGAGGCTCTTCCCAAACTGGGTCGGGAGTCTTCTGATGCCCCCTCTCCGGGGGAAGGCTGGAAGGGATTATAATGCAGACCCAGAAGCAGATCCCAGCCCCGGCGCCCTGGCCTTCTCCGGCCCCTCTTCCCAGCTACAGACACAGCATGCACTCACGTCTGCCGACGTCGGGGAGGGCGTGCGTGCCGCTCTTGCAAATACTCCTTCCCGTCACCCAGGTTAGTCCTGTGGGGGCCTCCCTCTGTTCCCGGGATCTGTCTGTGGGAGATTCTGGGGGAGGGGCTGTTTGGGGGAACTCCTTTTGGACGGTGGGGCCCAGGTAACAGATTCGGGCTGGGGTTTTGAGAGCCTGTTTGGGGTGTAGGGTGGGGCAGGACATGCAAAGTGGCACCAAACCAGTGTCTGCTGTCTCAAGAGGCACCCAGACAACCTGACCGAATGTCCACAGTAAGGGCTGAGTGTGGATGAGGGCAGCCAAGACACACCCACGTGAGGGGGAAGCGGTCGCTGGGGCTGGGGTGACGCTCAGGGCAAGGTGAGGGTCCTCTGATACCCTGAATCATGGGCTCTCAACCCTAGGTCTCCCCTCGGGGCCTGGGCCTCAGACTCTCTACTTGCAAACAATGGTGAACAACACTTACAGCTCCAAGGGAGAGAAATTTTCAAGTGTAGTGTGTCAAAGGCCAACGGGACAGAAAACAAAGCATTCTAGCTGAAGGGAGGAGCCCCATTAAGGGTGTTTGTTCCCTGTGGGAAGATTAAAGGCAGAAGGACCTTCTGAAAATGACAGCCTCTTGGGGGCAGGTTGGCAGATCAAAGCTGCCCAGTGTCCTGGAGGTTTCAGTTGGCCACGTGGTTGGAGATAAGGTCACCAAGACCGTGAGGGGAGGCTGGGGGGCTTGGGAGGGAGGGGCAGGAGCACATCCATTGGCCAGGGCTCCAGACCACAGGCTGGGACCCTCAGGGACACAGCTGCCTGGCTGGCCCAAGGGCAGGCCTCGCCCAGGGAGCCCCAGCAAGCCCAGCCTGCACAAGGACCAGATGAAATTCACAACCCAGCCCTTTGTTCTGGCCCAGCCAACGCTGGTCCCCCATCCAGTTCCAGCTGCAACAGGTGCTATGACCCCCTTTCAGGGAAATCCCTGAGCCTGGCTCCCTCACCTCCCGGCCCCCGGCTCCCCAGATGAGACCCTACTAATGGCCCCTGGGCCTTCAGAGGGCATGGCCGGCCAAGCTCGTCTTTGCCGCCCAGTGGAGCACAGTTGGGTCCTTGCCTGCAACCACAGGCCTCTCACTATGTGGCCAGAGGAGGACTGAAGCAGCCCGGCCCACAGCGAGCAGCGGCAGAGGAAGCGCCGCAGTAGACGGCCCGGCCCGCTGCTTCACTCACCAGCAGCCCCCGTCAGCGCCTCAGAAGCCCCTGCTCAGAAGGCTCAGGCTGGTGGGCTGTCAAAGCACTCACTCTCTGAACTTCTCCCAAATGAGTGCATTTTCCAGGGAAATGACGTTTGTCACTTTCAGCATCAAAAATTAATTAAAAAAAAGATATTTAAAAAAGTAAAAATCACTTGTGACATGTATGATAAACTTGTCTGGCCCTGAACAGAGTATATGGAACTTGACATTGTCTTCCATCCATGACCTGGAACTGTTTTCAAGAATTTTGAGAATTACTGGCCTGAGGTGTCACTCGGCCAAGCTCTCCTGAAGCCCCCTGCTGGCCCTAAGGCCCTCAGGGATCATCTACAAGAATGGCCCTGCTCTCGGGGACCTCACTGATTGGTTCAGAGAGCGCTTTTCTGAGATGCTTCCAGCCCAGTGACAGGAAAAGGAGGCTCCCAGCGGAGGAGCCGGAAGGGTGTGGGCACACAGAAGTGTTTTATCATTCATACGGCCTAGGAAGCTGGCCCCTTCTTTTAAACAAAGAAAGCAACACGTGCAGGACTAAGGCCGCCGTGCTGAGCTCTGACATCCCCATCTGCTTCCTCTTCCTCCTTCGCTGGCTGCTGCTGCCTCTTGGAATCAGGGCCTCACTTCTCAGCTGGGGCCTTGCCTGGATGGGGGAAGCTTCTACAAAATGAAGTGAAGGGGCCTGGTGGCCATGGGCCTCTGAAGCTCCTTTGGCTGCCTCACTCTGTATAACCAAGGCTGAGCGTGGCTGGCGGGGCTGCTGGCCGTGGTGGCGAGGAGTCTGTACAAACCACAAGCCATCAGTGGGACAGCGCTAACTTCTATGGCCTCCTCTGATTTTCTGGTCTGAGTCTCTAGAACCTGCTAAATATTCAGCAGTGTAATTGGCAGTGATCATGGCAAACTTATAAGTGACCAGTGACATCCAAGGAATTACAGAGCCACAGAGGCTCATACTGGAAGTGACCTTTCAGTCCAACACTCACTCAAATGGGGCAACTGAGGCACAGGCCAGGAAATGACTTGTTAACAGCCAGAGAGACAACAGAGGCAGAGTGAGGACTGGGCTGGAGCCCCTGCATCCCAGCTCAGGGCTGTGACCTGCGGTCCCCCTCATGGGGAGCGGTCCCCCTCATGGGGAGCACCCCCGGTTCTGCTCTGCCTTCACCCGCTGCAGTCCTGTGCATTCCAATTATTCACATCTTTAATTCTCATGCCTTGCGGTAATTTTACAAAGGGCACGACTGTGACATTCAAACAAAGCACATACATTCTCAGGTTAGCTTTCCTGATTTAAATGCTGGTGATTAAACAGGAAAATACAATTACAGGTAAAAGAAGAAAAGAAATAAATAAAGAAAGACTTTTTTCCAAGCTTGGCCACCCTAAATAGACCTGACTCCTGATGAGGTTTTAGTAGCCAAACCAACGAGGTCAACTGCAGAGAGTCGCAGGGGAGAGACCTGACCTAGAAGGGGCTTGAATCACACTGCAGCCTGGCTATTTGTTGATGTTTGTCTTGCAAGCTGGCAGCTTCCACCTGGAAGTGTCCACGGTTCCTAGCAAAGCCCGCTGACGACTCGCAGGAAGAGCGACAGGGCAGAGGGGGTTGGGAAACCAGGACAGCCCCCATAAGACTATGGACTGGCTGTCAGCATCAGGGGAACAAGACACACATGGCATCTAAAGAGGCAGCAGTGTGGTCAGAAGGATGGCCTGACCACCTGAGGCTAGTGACTGGGGAACCCACCGGGCAGGCAGGTACGTTTGTGGGAATTTTATTTCACGAGGGTCAGAGGGAGGAAGGGGCATGGGAGCCCGAGCCATCTCTACCCTCTGCCAGGTCCTTCAGGAGTCACCCCCTCCTCAGGAGCCAGAAAGTCTGGGGCAAAAAAAGGGGGAGCTGCTGGAACACCCGCCTCCCTCCCAGGAGAGCCGCCCACCAGCGAGCCTCAGAGCCGCACGGCAGCGTCTCAGGAACACACTGTTCTCTTTGTTGGGGCAGAAATATGTTTGCTGCTGATTATGCAGCCCGATGAGCAGGCCTCTCTCTCTCCCTCCCTCTAATCTGGAGTCTTCCTGCTCAGCGGGCACAATTGCATGCAAGCGATCCTAGAAAAAGCACAGAATGAATTTTCTTGCCATCCATTGTTCTCCAGGTATTGCGAATGTCTGAGATTCCAGGTGTGGGTTGTGCAGAGACTGCAGACAACTGCCAAGTCTGAGCCGGGGGGCACGGCAACCTCTGGGTCTGGCTTCAGCAGGGCACACCGTGGGCCCAGGCGCCAGCGACGGGCCTGCCTCGGAGGAAGGAGTCCTTTTCAGTTTCAAAATGCAGGTGATGTTTTAATTTAAAACATCAAATGAAAACACATGTTGAAAACAGTGGCTGCTTCTGGAGTGGGGAGGCTGACTGGGAAGGGGCTCAAAGAAATTTCTGGAACTTTCTGACGGAAATGTTCCTTTTCTTGCTGGGGATGTGGGTTACACGGACATCTGCATTTGTCAGTCAGTGCGTACCACTGAACCATACACCTAAGATCTAGGCATTTCCTTGTACAGAGTTACATTAAACCATTATTTAGAGAGGAACTTCTTGGGGGTGGTGGGAAAGAGTTCTGGATCAATGAGTTTGTCAGATAAAAATGGTAACCAGTTTAAAAATCAAAAACATTTTTAGTTTCACAATTTTGAAAGAAAGCTAACAAGCGGCAAAGCTCTAAAACTTAGAAAACAAAGAACACCAAATCATTTAAACTCTTGCTGACACAAGCTCTTCGACCTGAACACAGTGACTGAGCTGAATGACAATGGAGCTCAGGGTCTGGACCCGCAGCTCTCCTACGCTATTTCCACTGCACCTTACATCTGCCCCCTGTGCCCAAACGACCTCTTTCCCCACAACCAGCAGTCACTACAGTCCCTCTCAAACATGTTCAGTTCAGTTGGTATCAGCCTTATGTCCTGCCCTGGAGAAGCTCACAGTCTAGCAAAGAGTGGTCCTAAGATCCCGACCTGGACAGGAAGGGAAGCTGGCCACGCCGGGGAGAGCTGGGGATTTTGGACTTGACTCCGGACTGCCAGCCACTCTGAGTCTCAGAGCAGCTCCTGCATCCCGAATCCCTGAGATGACCCAGTTCATCACAACACTGACACCCCCAAACTACGGCAGGAAGCAATTTCAGCTAATCAAGACACTCATCAGCGCTCCAGACGGGGCCAGCACTTTCCCAGACAGCGCACACAGGCCGGGAGGCGCTCCGCTGCAGACAGGCAGATGCCGTTTCCACTTTTGTTCTCATTAAACAGTAGCATAATCATGATTTATAAAAATATTCAAATCTTGAAAAGCATGTCAAAGTGCAACCTCGTCAGCTGAACTAGAAAAAGCGACTCACTGCGTGCGCATGATTTGAAATCTGATTTTTTTTTTAATAGCCTCAAGGAGATGTGGAGATGGGGAAAGTAATCATGTTTTAAAATTCTTTTCTAGGAAATAGTTAATTATGTTTCCAAACTCAAAACAGATTCATTTTTTAAAATATATAAACCTGGAAATCAACTTCCAAAGCTCCAAACAGGTTTTTAAATCAGAGAAGAATGTGTTAAAAGTGGCTTCAGAATCACTGTTGATTGACCATCACATAAAAATCATGTCACTGCTATCAGAATTCTGTTTGTTTCTACACCTTTATGGTCTAGGGGGAAGACGGGTGGTGGTCAGGGAGCGTTTCTAGGTTGTGAGGTCAGAGTTTTTCTGTAACACTGGTCTCCACTGCTAGAATCACAAACCAGGATCTAACAAACGGATACCAGGTGGTTTGTAAATTCATAAGGTTAAACACAGCAAGTATATACCCAAAGAATTGGAAATTATAGTAATAAAACTTTCTCTGTGGCTTCCCATCACTTACCTGTTTCTTTTCCCACCACCACATCTTTGTTCCAAACATTGAAGAGCCCCCTGCACTCTTTCCAGACATCTTAAGTCTTTTCTGCTACTCATTTCAAGGCTCAGGTCAAGTTTCCCCTCTGCCATGAAGCCCTCCTGGACTCACCGTCTTCTGCACACCAGTGTCTGGCATGGCTACACCACCCTGCGTCCTTCCCGCCACTGTCTGAAAATCTTTCTCCCTCCCAGACCATGCTGGAAAGACTCTCTCTCTTAGGGCAGAGATGATCTCATTCACTGTTTCCTTGCTGGGGGACAGTTGGCATCAATACATTTTTGTGGGTTAAAGGAGAGTTCCATATAAATGAATTACTCTTATAATGCTAAACCCAACGCAAACACATGTAAATTAACTGCAAAGCCTTCCACCCTAGGAAAAGCAGTCATCTGTTCCCGCCCTTCTCAGCCAGTGGTCAGCTCTGTTTCTAGCAAATGAGACTCAAAGAGTAAGATTTTAGAATCCTAAGCAGTCAAGGAGAAAAGATGTGTCACAAACACAATATGATGCCTGAACTATTCCCCTCGCCCCTCCGTTATTCCCTGAGGCCACACCAGGGGGTCTGGGAGACCCTACATCTCCAAGTCCTAGTCCATTCGACCCCTCTTCCCCCAGATTTACTTCCTCCAGGCAGAGTAGGGATGGACCAGGGGCTGTCACCGTGCCCCCGGCTCTGACTTGCTCCAGCTGTCCCCTTTGCTCCTTAGTATCCTTGTCCAGCTCTGGGAAGTGAGATTGCTGAAATCAGGCAGAGATTCTGGATGCCTCCATCAGTCACCCCAGAGCCAGGGCGCTTCACCAAACTACTGAAAATCCAGCCGCTGCTTGGGCTGACAGTTCTGGAACAAGAAGATAAATATCTATCTAGACATTTCTGACTGACACCCAAAGAAGGCAGGCATTTTCTGTGGAATGTTTATCAAATTGCTCCCATCTGCCCATTTTCTGTAAGTGGTGGCAGCCAGCCCCTTGATTTTCTCTCCAATCGCCCCCCTAAAGAAGGAAGAGATGGGGGCAACTCTAACTGGATCCCACCATTCTGAGTGAGAGGCAAGGCCCAGCAGCCAGAAATCGATGGTAAGTGGGAACCCAGGTACCACTTCAGTGAATATGCTAAAAATCCCAAAATAATAAAGCCTGCAAAACCATTTCCTTAGACAGAGGAAACTTTATGCAGAAAGAAGAAAGGGCTTTAGGAAAACCTGGAGGATCTTCTCCTGTGCCTAACAAAATTTAACTACGAGAGGAAGCCTCGGTCGCAGGGACCTCTGAAAGCGTTCAGCCCAGACGGATTTTCAGGGTGATTTCTCTCTGAGAGCTTCGTTTGCTCTGACACTTTGAGGCACAGCAAGGGACAAAATCAAAGATCTTCTGGAGTCTTGGGATGCACGGGGCAGCCTCACCCAGGCTGTCTTCCAGGGTCGTGTTGCCAATACTGTGTCTACTAGCCAAGGTGGTTATGTCAATTAAAACTAATTTTACTTGAATAGATTAAAAAAATGCAGTCACCCAGTCACATGGACCATATTCAACAGCGCTAGACAGCATAGGACAGAATGTCTCCCAGGCTGCAGAAAGTTTTGAGAGGTAGGCAGTACTGTACCAGGGAGTCCCTGACCTTTCTGGATTTCCTAACGGAGGTGCCCAGAAAGCAGTGAACGTGGTTGGGTGATGGCTGCAGCAGGATCAAGTTCTTCTAGTCTGCTCGCTCTCCTTCCCCCCAGCCCTTCCTGACCCCACCCAGAGGGGCTTCTCTCCACCCAGAGGCCTAGAGCTCCGTGCTGTGCAGAGCACATGGAGGCCCACGGGCAGTCTCCCGCCTGGCTGGGCATCAGCTCTGATCTGTCACATCCACCTGGATCTCCAGGCACCTCACTGGCACTGCTGCCCCGGCCCACCTGGCATTGAGGCCAAGGTCAAGATGGAAGAATGGACTCTACATAGGGATATGAGAGAAAGCAGACCTACTGCTGCCCAAATCCCAGACTCCCTGATTGTCAGAGGAGTCCTTGCCCGCTTTCCAGGTGATGACTTTCACATTAAAACAAACAAACGAAAAACTATCATGCACAGCACAGGCATTTGAGAGCTCATCGGATCTTGCTCTCATGGCCAGTGTGTATAACCCCAGGACTCTGGCCTGAAATCCTAAGTCAGCCATTCCCACAGTCCTTAGACCCACCTTTGTCCCCCTGGACAGCCTCTGCTCAGTGCTCATGTATACAGCCTTCTTGTTTACAAAGGCATCCACGTGGCCGGGGTCCCTGGACTCCAGGGCTGAGGAAACGGCCCCTGGCCCTCACTCCAGCTCGGGTTGCAGGCACATATGCACCAGCCTCCTCTCTCTACCCAGCTGGCATTCCCTCTTCTCCACAGACCTCAAGGCTGTGTTGTTTTAGGCTCCAGTGGAAGATGCTCAGGGCTACCAAACCTTCCTTGACCCCTCCAGCTGTCTGCTCTCCTCTGAGATCCCTGTAGACCTTCCAGCCTGGCCCCATGTCTCCAGGCAGACGTGAGTTCTGGTCTATGTGTCTGCCCATCCTGGCTGAGTCATTGCAGCACTGTCCCTCACACAGGCCTTGTAACTAAAATGTTTTGAGGGGGGGCGGGTAGGAGATGGGGAGCATGTGTACATACACTGCCTGAGGTGCTGAGCATGGCTCTCCCCCAGGAAACCGTCGGAAGGAGTCAGGGAGAGAAAAGAGGAAGGAGAGAGACAAAAAGGGACAGCATTTGCCAGAGAGGCAAAACCATGGAGAGACTGTCAGGGAGGAAAAGAGAGTGATTTACTTTAATCCTGTTTTCAAGTAAATTTCAGTTGTCAAGAAAAACACCCAACCCGCCCCAAACATGTGAGGACCGGAGGGAGTCAGAAACTTCATACCAAGATAAACAGCACGGCTGCGTAGAGGTGGCTATGACTGGACATTAAGTCATCCTAAAAGGGCTCATGGTTTTGTTTCGCTTTGTTTCCGGCCCTATGAGAACCTCGTGATTCTTAGACAGTGGCAGAGCAAACAGAACTGTGACTTATGTTTCCTAGTTTACAGAGCTGATTTCATGGGCTTTCGACAGGAGTATCTGAGAATCACAGTTCTTCCTGACGCTGGAGTGTGCGGAGGGCAGATGTCCCATAAGCCACGCTCTCTGATTTGTTTTCAGGGCCCTCCAGGTAGGGGAGAAACTCTCATAGAGATGTAAATCGACGTGTGGGTGCTGTGGGTGCTGCAGTCTGAGCTCCCAGGTCCACATGCTGTAAATAACTTGCCCCTTGCAGTGGCCCCGCCATGGACGGAAGTCATTGGAAGAAGGGGAGATGCCAGAGAAATCGGCAAAGCAGAGCGAGCGCCTGCCTCATCTCCCTCCCTGGACTCCATGGGACAGCTCTGGCCACTCCTGCTGGCCTGAACGCCACCGAGTCCTTGCTTCCCGGCCAGGTCCCCGCTGAAGGGTGGAGGTACTGCTGTCGCAAACTGGGGGTCCCCTGGGGGAATCCTCGTCCTCTGGATGACAAGATGGTGGCGGGGAGGGGAGAGGAGCCTTGGCCAGTGCTCTCCTTCCAGATCCCTTTCCAAATTTAAGGAGTATGGGAAGAACTGAACAAGAAAACAGTCTGGCACTATCCTTGTCCTTAAATTCAGAGGTGGGAGCATGTGTGTTCATTTTACTGTCAGGTTATAAAACTTATCTAAATGTTGTATGTATTATTTTGAATATGTATTCTCATATCAAAAATTGTGAGTGGTATCCAGGGATGTCTAATGTCTCTGGATGCAAACTGAAATCTCTAAGATAGATCAGCCTGGCTCTGGGAACTTCTGCTATCAAACTGTCTTAGCAGGAAAGTCTCAGGTCTCTCTACAACCGAGCGTGGCCCTCACTTGCCCTCTGAGACCTGGCAGTGCTGCCCAGGCTGTGCGAAGGACACAGGTGGCCAGGTGGGAAGGTAACTCACCTGAGGTCATGCCACAGGTGGCTGGCCGCAGCTCGGGCTGAGGGAGAAGCGGGGCCAGCCGATGTGGCAGCGGCTCCAGGATTTGGTTTATTAGTAAAAACAAGCAGTGGGGGAAGAACAGCTGGTGTTGAGTCTGGTGCTAGGATTAGTCTGCAACGCTAATCACAAGAAGTGGAAAAAATTAGGAGGTCCTGCCTGCCAAGGAGGTTTTCAAACACATGCATGTGCTGCAGTTGCGGCAGGATTAGATTCTCCCAGCGCCAAAGAGGCAGGCGCCCACAGCCAGGATCAGAGCCCGTTCCTGGGCGCCACACCCAGAGCCTAGCTCTGACAGCACTTGAGGAGGGCCAGTCGCCTTGCAAGGGGTGTGAGCACAGAGGGGATACCATGGTGCAGGACAGCCCTCCAGAGCTCCTCTGTGATGTCCGGGAGAGAAGCAGGGACCAATGGGCAGCAGGAGAGAGAATGTCCCTGGTCCCAGTGGGTGCAGCAGAGTTGACCATTATACTCACTGCCACTAAGAAGATTATGAGCATCCCACAGGCTGAAGTGGGATGATGCTCAGGAAACACATGGAAACCGGGAGGAAGCCCAGACATCAGAAGACACAGCTTCAAACACCTGTGGAGCAATATTATTGTGTACCCCAGGCCAAGTGGTGCAATGATCTGGACACAGCTCACTGATGAGCATGGTAAAGGGGTGTGGGGAGGGGCAATATAGAGGTAAGGGGTTAAACAAACTGTTAGGTATACAATAAGCTACAAGGATATACTGTATATACGGGGGATATAGCTAATATTTTATAATAACTATAAATGGAGTATAACCTTTAAAATTGTCTCACTACATTGTATACCTGTAACTTATGTAATATTACTTTATATCAACTATACTTCAATTAAAAAGAAGCGTGGTGGGGGGGTGACTGGGGGGGCACCCTGTGACCTCCCTGCCGCCTCCTAGAATGCCACTACAGGGATGCATCCAGCAACTCCTCACATCTTGGTACAGTGAGTTTTCCTTCAAAGAGAATTGAGGCAGCAACTAAAACCCCAGACACTTGGGGCTAGGGGTAAGCAGAGAAGGAGAGGCCAGCCCAACAAGATGAAATGAGGACTTCAAAACTGCTGCGGACTGAATTGTGTCCCTCCCAAATTCACATGTTGAAGTCCTAACTCCCACTGTGACTGTATGTGGAAACAGGGGCTTGATGGAATTAAGGTTAAATGAGGTCATAAGTGTGGGGCCCTGATCCAATAGGTTTAGTGTCCTTATACAAGGAGACACCAGAGAAAGCTTGAATTCTCTCCCTCTCTCTTCCCTCTTCTCTCTTTCTCTCTCTGCCAAGTGAGGACACAGCAAGGAGGTGGCTGTCTGTAAGCCAGGAAGAGAACCTCACCAGAACCTGACCCTGCTGACACTCTGATCTTGGACATCCAGCCTCTGGAACTGTGAGAAACAGCTTCTGTTGTTGAAGTCACTCAGTCTGTGGTATTTTGTGATGACAGCCTGAGATGACTAGTACACAAAGTAACTTCATACAAAGCAAGGCCGTATGAACTGCAGGACAGACACCCTGGTGGCAATGGGGTGTGGACAGAAGACAGAAGGACCATGAGCAGAGGACAGAGGACCAAAAAGCAGAAGAGAAAAGTAGGTGATGGGTCACCAGAATCCATCCTGGACTCGATGGAAGCTGAGGGAGGCTTTAGAGGTCCTCAGCTTCAGAGTCATGGTGAGGGGTCACTCACAACATTTCCAGCCTTCAGTCCCTCCAGTCCTAAATCTTGGAAGTGTGCCCCATGACAAAGCACATGTCTTTACAGCAGCGTGGGTTGGTTTTGCTTCAATGTGGACGGCACGGAGCTGCGGAAGACGCTTGGGTCGGTGGTGTGCCTGGTCCCGAGAAACTTCTTGCTATGATCGCAGGAAAGCAGCTCTGGAGGAGCTGCCGGTATGGATGCTCCCCAACGTCCTTCCCGCCTCTCCCGGCAACCCCAAACCCTCACTTTGGTGTTGCTATTTTCTTCTACAAAATGTGGAGCTTTTCAAAAGACATTCAATTTCCTTTGTTGTTATTCAGTTGCCATAGTCAATTAAAATCTATCAATGCCCCTGAATACATTTGTGCTAGGTGAAGAAAGAACCTCGGTGCAATCTCCCGACATGATCTCTATTACCTCATGTTACTTTAATAGCTAGAGTAATAGTTTGTTATTAATGGAATTAAGCAATTTAGTTCAAGCTTCCCAGAGGTCTTATAAGACAACTATTATAATTTGTATTCTCAGATTTTCCATTGAGTAGATGCCATGTGTTTTACATTACTTGCTAATGTTTCGAGAGATAGCAGTAGTATATTTAATATCTGGCTTTGTTTAATGATTCTAAGCCTCTTTCAGCGTAGGTAAGTGCGGCTGGAATTTTGAGCAGTTTAAAAGTCTACATTGTACAAATACTTATCTCGAATATTATTCAGCCCCATTTCAATTTGTACTTTCACTTTGCCATCCATCCATCCTAAAGATTTGGTCCAAATGTGTTTTTCCATTTTTCTCACTGAAAACAGTCTCCTGTCCCTACGGAGAAAACCAGGAAACACGCTTCTAATGAGCACACGTCTCGGACACACACGCGCGTGCAAACACACACGCGCAGATGCCAAGCACACCGATTTAGCATATCTATTCATACAAATATGAATAGAGTCATATTTAGTCAAAGATTTAAAAAAACTTTTTTTTTGATGGCTGCAAAACCTGTTTTTAGAAGAAATAAATGTATTCACTGCATTATGAAACAGCTTGAGAAAACAAGATCTCACAATGTACACCATCTCTGTATTTAAATAGTTTCATTTCTATTCATGAGCTCCCTGATTAGATACATGGAAAATATCATCAGTAAAATATGAATAATTCTGACAAATTAATAGCCGATGTTTTTTTTAAAGAATGAAAATATGTGTAAGCATCTCATCCTCATTAGATAAAGCTGCTATTGGGGGTGCATGAAAATCGTGGCTCGCACAAATCCCTCTCAAACAGCAAGCAATGAAAGAAAAGGCGAGGGGGCCTCCAGGGAACTGAATGGAAAGGGCAGCACTATTTGCAAGAACAGGTTGGAGCAAACACTCAGCTGGCCAGGAGTGTGCACTGTTCCACCTTACGTCATTCCTGCGAGGTAGGCAGGGCAGATGTGATGACACAGAGGGAGTTTAGAGCAGGACAGGACCTCAGAAGTCATCTCTTCCCACTGCCCATTGCAGGAATACCTTGGAGATATTTTGGGTTTGGTTCCAGACCACCACCATAAAGTAAATATCTCAATAAAGTGAGTCACACAGGTTTTTTTTGGTTTCCCAGTGAGTATAAAATTATGTTTATGCTATACTGTAGTCTGTTAAATGTGCAATAGCATTACGTCTAAAACAGCAAGGTGCAGACCTGAGTTGCAGAATCCTTTATGGTTAAAAAATGCTAACCATCATCTGAGCCTCCAGTGAGTCGTAATCTTTTTGCAACAGGCACGTCAAAGATCACTGATGACAGATCACCATGACAGATAGAATGATAATGATAAAGGTTGAAACTTGGAGAGAATGACCCATATGTGACACAGAGACATGAAGTGAGCAAATGGGGTTGGAAAAATGGTGCTGATAGACTTGTTCGACACAGGATTGCCAAAAACCTTCGATTTGTAAAAAATGCTGTATCTGTGAAGCGCAGCAGAGCACAATACAATAACACGAGGTCTGCTGGGACACCTTCCAGTATGTCCATTGTCGCAGGGCAACCAAGGGATGAACGTGCCCTGCCCAAGATGGCACAGCCACCATGGAGAGAGGCACAGCCTGAATTCTGGCTTTTGGGCTCAGAGTCCAGTGCTTTTTCTACTGGGCTGCATGGAAATTAAACTATATCCGTCAGACACTTGACGCCTGGATGGTCCTCGAGCCCGTGGTGGGCACTGCGGCAGCATGGCGCATGAGACACTGCTCTTGTCTCTGAGCAGCTGAGAGCCCTGAGTGGGAGACAAGGGGACCGTGAACACACTGCAAGGAGGTGGCCCGTGCGGAGGAAGGGGCACTGCTGTACGTGAGAAAGACTGGCTCACATCTCAGCTCTGTTGCTTCCTCACTCTGTGACCTTGAGCACGTTACCTAATATGTTTGAGCCTCAATGGACTCATCTGCGAAAATGGCAATAATTCCTACGTGGCAGGATTACTGCAATGTACTCAAAAGAAGCCATTCTAGGAC
This sequence comes from Vicugna pacos, assembly GCF_048564905.1. Taxonomy (NCBI): domain Eukaryota; kingdom Metazoa; phylum Chordata; class Mammalia; order Artiodactyla; family Camelidae; genus Vicugna; species Vicugna pacos. The sequence continues at coordinate 45,461,175 of NC_133001.1, forward strand.
CCCAGAGAACCCACCCACCCACACCAGCTCATGTGAATGGGAGGACTCTTGGGAGACTATGGTGGGGTTTCAGGGGGATCCAGCAGAAACAGGAAGAGCTTCAGGGACCAGCCACAGTGAGCTCTGTCTCTTGCTCAAGGTCCTGCTTCTCCTGGGCCATCATCTCCCCTTTCCTTCCCCCACGAAGTCAATGCCTTTGAGACTGGACCTCGTCATGTACAGAACTCCTGTCTCACATCTGTATTACCATTCGGCTAAGGTGCCCAGCCCCAAATGGAACTCTCTTTGGTTCTCTGGACAAACATCCTATTGGTCTAGTTAACTTTTTAAAGTCAGGAGCAATCAGTCCCACATTGCTGGCCAGCCAGTGGAAGGGCACCCTTGAAGTCAGGAATCTGCCCCTGGTCCAGTTAAACCGAGGCTGGAGGGGTGGGGTCATTATCAGCAGCAGAGTTTGTGGGTGAGCACAGATGCTTCCAGAAGACAGCCTGGGCAAAGCAGGCAGCCCCAAACATGTCTGATACAGAAGGCCTTCAAAGGTTCATTTCCTTCCCTGCACTCAAGGTATGAACAGCATGTTATGTGAAAATAAAGAAAGAGAATGGCTGATCCTGCCTTGGGAGGAAACCCAGGTGGGCAAGTCCAGAGAGGGTGATGGGAATGGCATTCCAAGTGGAGGAAGCAGCATGGAAAAGCCAGCATGGGACAGAGTACCAGAGTGTAATCACAGATGCTGCCAGCACAGGGAACGTGGGCAGATGTCTGGATCTCATCCTACAGGGGCTGGGGAGACTGGCAGTGTGGTTGGCGCCCTGGAGAGGTCACTCTGGAGGCCACTGTGCAGGAACTAGAAGGGGACAAGGAGGGAGGGAGGGAGAAGACTGTGGCAGGAGACCACGGTGGTCGTGCAGGTTAGAAGTGGTGAGGAGCTGCAGAGCCAAGTCAAGAGCAGTGGGGACAGAGAGGAAGGATGGGTGGGGAGAGGGTAGGAGACAGAGCTGAGAGCCTGGGATGTGGGGGTGCCGGGTGACAGAGGAGAGGCCTCGGGGCACGCCCACACTTCCGACTTGGGGCCTGGGTGGGCGGTGTGGCCATTCCCAGAGGTGGGGAGCACGGGAAGAGCAGTGGGCTGGAGGAAAGAAGATGAAGCCTGTGAGGTCCTGTGGCTCCCGAGGGCCATCCTGCGGAGGGCAGGGGGACATGTACAGACCCTGGGGACAGGTCTGGGGGTTGCTGGTTTATAGCGGAGGGACAGGAGATCAGTAGCACTGAGAGGGCTGGAAGACGGTGATAAGGCTTTCAAACCGCTTGGTGGGGATCACAGAGGCAGCTACCTGAGCGAGAGGACCAGGAGTGGAGCTGATGGCCCGGCCGGGTGGAATGCTGGCATGAGTGGGAGCTACCAGCACCCTGATGTGACTGACATCCCCCAACCCCTCAAACATCAGCTCTTCTGGGAAGAGCCCTCAGCCACTTACGGCCCTGGAGGACCTGGGCCTCACCACATCTTCCTGGGCAGGAGTAGAGTCCCTGGAGAAACTCCTTCTGAAAGCCTGAGCCCACACGCCCTCTGCTGAAGGTCTGTCCATCGGGGCTCTGGGCTCAAGAGCAGCAGAGCCAGAGGCTGCCGTGGCTCACAAGCCATGCCACCTGCAGAGGGGCTGGGAGCTCGCCCACAGAGGGTGGGGGCTCTTAGTGGGTGCAGGGAGAGGGAGCGACTTTCTGGGTCATCGGGGTCCTTGGTCCTGTTAGGAGCAGTGGGCTTCTACACAGCAGAGGTGAGTGCTGCTGGTCTCACCCACAGCCTCTTGACAAAAAAGGGATTTTCACATTAGAACCTACTGTGAAGGAAAGAAGGGTAGGGTGCCGCCTGGCTCCCTAGACTGGCACAGCTGAGAACCGGACTGGGCGCAGGCTGCCCTCCGCATCCTCCAGAGGCCCCCATGACCCGGCCACTGGCCTGGGGGGCTCTGGCCAGGAGCCCATGCATTTAACCAGCCCTGAGGAGGGGTGGGTGCATTAATATTGAACGACTCCCACTCTGTTTACTTTTACAAGCCCCAGCTTCCCATAAATCCAAGTCAGAGTCAATCATCTTCTATGGAAGATATTAATGGCAATTCCATTATTCAAATCCAATCAATGCAGCTTTTTTTTTTTCTGTCCTGTTGTGTTGAGGCCAAGTAGTTTGGAGGGGGGCTTCGGCCCCGGCAATGGGGAAAAAAAAGTCAAATGATCTTGTTTACGTCTCAACATTGTAGTTAGATAACTGCTTAGGAAAAAGGGATTCGGTCTCTCTCCATTTACCTGACAGATTGGGAAGGTTTAATTCTGTTGGCCTAGGAAAAATAAAAATTCGTCTCTTGCATGCACTGCGTCCTGCCTGAGTGCTGTCAGGGACACTCAGTGCTATGGCTTTTTGAACTCAGAACTTAGCTGTGGTCTACTGCTTTCCAATCAAATTTAAAATTTTTATTTATTTATTTTTACTATGAACCCAACTCTTCCAGGAACTGGCTTCAATAGCCTACAAATTAGCTAAAACAAGTGGGGGTTATTTGTTCCCAGAAGTAAAAAGGCACAAAAAAGAGACAGAAACCTAGAGATCTAGGAGATCAAGAGGCCAACAGCCCCCCTCCCCACCCCCGAATATCCGTGTCTGGATTCACGCCCTTGCCCAGGGTGGCTTCCCCCAACATGTATGCTCACTAAAAAGGGAAGGACCCTGTGAGGACGTGGAACTCCTGATACACCACCAGCTGAGGCAGGCTGGAAAAAAATCTGCTCAAGCTCCAGAGTAAAGAGGACTATAACTAAGTGAACTATGTTTTCAAACCCAAACCAGGGACCTGTAGGAAAGGGAATCCTTCTGGTATCCGCCTGAAAGCCTGTCCTTTTCGTCCTGGCTGACTCCCTCCCTCCCTTGGGATTCAAGGTGGGTGGGTGGGTGTCACTCCCTTCTGGAAGCTCCCCCAGCTCCTGGCCAGATTCCATCCTTGCCCTTTGCACCGTGTGGGGCTGATCCACTCACACGCCCATCTCTCCTGGTTTCTCCCCCGGCTTACTCAGCATCCTCAGGGGCTACCTCAGCATTGTGCATGGGGCGGGGGGGCCTCTGCCACCACCAGGGCTCCCCCGGGATGGAGAATGGTCTCCTGCCTCAATGTGCAAGCTGTTCTGAGACTTCAGAGGAGGATTCAACAGAGCCGGTTTCTGAGAATGCTCCTGCGTGGCAGGAGGTACAAAGGACTTCTGACCCACCCTGCTTTAGGAGGCTGCTGGGGACCATCTCTTCTCCACTTCCACTCAAAACAAAACAAGGGAAAATGGGCTTAAATTTCAACAAGGGAGATTTAGGTCAGATAGAAGAAAAGCCTACAGTAGGAGCCACCGGAACGGGGACTCTGGGAGCTGATGGAATTTCCTTCCCTGGAGATCTGTGGGAGCAGGTTCCCGTGTCAGGGCTGATCATCGCCGGGGCTCCCTGGAGCAGGGGGAGAAGGACCAGAGCAGACCCAGCAGGTGTCCGCTCCTCCTCTGCGGCACATCGCTCAGCAGCCCCGAAGCACCCCATCACCGAGAGCAGGAGGACAAATTACACGTGAGCACACGCGTAATAGAGCAGCGTTCCTCAGGGGCTGTCGGAAGGTTGTACGTGCTGTCACAGCCCACGGAAATGCCACGCTCTCTGCCTTGTGAAAAAAGCCGATTTCTCTCACTCCTTTGACTGCTGGGGCTGACAATGCCCCCTCCTTAAATGATAGTTTTGTTTTCTGTCAGTCTGTCTTCAATGGCACAGGAAGTCTCATCCCGATGAGCTGGAAGAGCCAGCCTGGAAGAGAGAGCTTCCTGCGGGGTCTCAGATTGAAGCTGCTGGAGCGGGAGAAAGTACCAGCCCCATGGAACAAGGGGATGTGCCTCTCCTTTTGGGATAAGCAAGAGGTAGATGTCTCACATTAGTCACTGGCATCCCCATCCAACAGGAGGCAAGGTCAAAGGCACTGCCAATACAAATTGTATTTACAAACCCAAAACAGACTCAGGGACATAGAAAACAAACTATGGTTACCCAAGGGGAAACGGCGAGGGAGGGATAAATCAGGAGTTTGGGATTAACAGATACACATTACTATGTGTACACAAGGACCTACTGTATAGCACAGGGAACCATGTTCAATTTCTTACAATAACATATAATGGAAAGTTCTGAAAAGACATCTATGCATGCATATGTATAACTGAATCGCTTTACTGTACACCTGAAATTAACATTGTAAATCAACTACACTTCAATAAAAAATAAAATAAAAAAAAGGCACTGCCAAGCCTGGAGGTAAATCTGTGACCCACCTCTAGCAGACATGGGGACTTCCCAGGTGTGGCTTCCCCGAGGCAGCATGCCCTGTGCCACTTCCCACCCCTACACTTGTTTGTCTCTCTCCTGCTTTTGGTTTACATTGTCTTAAAGTATCCTTTTAAGTCACCTTCAGTCCTTTCTGAACTCAGTGAGGTGAAAACAAACAGAATAGAAAGCTTCCTGCTTTTCTCTGGCTGGGCCCTGGGCACAGCTCCCGCCCCGTCAGGCATCCAAAGAGGGAGGGCTGGAGCCCCTCTTCCCCACCCACAGGTGCCAGGTCGGCACCCTCGGTTCTGGTAATCTCCACACTGGGGAATTACAGCCAGTTCTGCCAAGAGCTCTCCAAGGCCCGTGAGAGAGGCTGGGTCAGTTCACAGCATCTGTGTGCTGACACGGGACTGGGGCCAAGACCTGCCAGAGCATCACTGTGCCCAGGACGGCAGCTGTGCACCCTGGTCTGCCCTCCTCCGTCCGCACAATTCGGTCCCATGCTGAACAACGTGCTGAGATCATTGGCCAAAGGCAGGCGATGCCCCGGGGTGGATCCCGCATTTCTGGGTACAAGGTTGTTCAGGAAGGGGCCTGGGGATGTGTGTCAGTGCAGGGGTCTGACCAGCAGGGCAGGACTGGTGCCTCCTTCGGGAAATCCTTCTCAAAGGAGATGCGGAGTTTCTGTCTGTTTCAAGCTGTTCTAGAAAGCAGCAAGGGACCCATTCTCCTGGCCTTGGTGTCTCCCAGTCCTGACCACCCATTCCAGAGTAGGAGAGGTCAGAAGGCTAAAAGGGGCCTCCCCCGGGGCTGGTTACCACAGTTATTGAGAAATGAGCACGCGTGGGGAACCGCTGTGGCTTCCTCCACCACAGGGGCTGGCCGCAAGGTCTGTGCCACGTTCCAGATGTGACCATTACAGGGCCAAGCATCCAGCAACTCCACCCTGTTCCTCACAGCTCCCAACTCAGGGTGGCTCTGTGGTCTGAGAAGTGCGCCCGAGATCGTTCCCGACAGCAGGCCTTGGGGAGGCTGGCGTGTGGGTGCTGATGCGCCCCACCCAGGGGAGGGCCGAGAATGGACCTTCTTAGCAGTGAGAGAGCTCTCCCCTCCTCTTCCATGGGGTCCCTCCCTGACTGAGGGCCTCTGGGCAGGTCTTTGAAATGGTCCTGCAGACAGAGGGCGAGCAGCTGCCCTAGCTGGTACGGTGACAGAGTGGGCGGGAGAGGAGCAGCTCTTGGCAGAGCCAACCAGACACTAAACACAAACCAACCCACGCAGTCCTGTTCACACCATCTGGGCGCAGAACTCCTTCCCCAGGACAGAGGTCTCCACAGGAACGTGGCCAGAAGGCTGCAGCACCTCCCTGATACGGGGAAGTGCGCCAGGACCCTGAGAAGACGGGGCGTTCAGACAGTGTCCTGAAGACACCCCTCCCACTCCCCGCCCCAGGGGCCTTGGTTTGGCCTCCAAACACCACTAAGAAGCCTAACGGCATCACTAACCAGCCAGCCGGCCGGTGAGGCTGTGGTCTGCAGGCCCTAGGAGACACCTCCGGGGCCCTGCCCTGGGTGAGGGAGACAGAAGGGGAGCACAGGCCTCCCGGGCTCTGAGTCTAGGTCACACGGAGGCCAAGGCCAGACAAGTGAGAGGTTAAAACTCATGGCAGAAGAGAGTGTGGGACACGCTGGGGCAGAGGCAGAGCTCCCAAGTCACACTGACCTGGGGTAAGTTATTCAGCCTCTCTGGACCTTGGTTTACTTCTCTGTAAAGGTGGACAATAACAGTGCCCCCGTCCATAGGGTTGGTGGGAGAATTCGGGGAGAGAGCACACGGAAATCCTTTAGCAGAGCCCCGGCCCACTGTCAACACTCAATACCTATCCCTGTTACTCCAGAGACTAAATCCTGCTGGGCTAGGGGAGTGGGTGATGCCTTTGGGTGGGGAGGGAGGGCTTCAGAGAGGCAAGGCCCGAGCCGGGCTCTTAGCAGGACCCCAGTGGTGAGGATGGAGTGGCATCCCCGTTGCTGCACTGCCCCCGCCAAGCCTCGTTCTAAACGGATTATTGTTTATTGGCGGCTTATCCCATCTCTTGGGTTATGAATTATTTACCAGATAATGGCTTCATAATTGTTAATGACAGATGCCCCAAGGACATGCTGACATACCTTCTGAAGCCACAGTGCTAACTGGGGTGTTGTCCCAGAAGCCCCCATGTGGCCACATCCAGAGTGTCACTCCTCCGGACAGAGCCTGGCTGGCCCCTTGGGGATCAATCATGAATCCACTCCCCTCATGACACAGATAAAGAAACTGAGATCCAAAGAGGAGGCAGGGACATGCTTCCAGGTCCCAAAGCCGGCCAGTGGCAGCCCTGGGTGGTACAAGCCCCAAAGTCTCTGATGGTCATTCATCCACAGTTTGGGGCAGCTGTGGGCTGAGCAGGAGTTCAAGTCCTCTTCGGGGGTGAGGAAGTGCGGGGCTGTGATGGGTGCTGGGAGATTCCCCACCAGAAGTAAGGAGGGGCCCCTGGACCTTCTGCCGTTGTCTGCAGAGAATCAGTTTGCAGCCCAGTGGCTGTTTGGGATTCCTGTGGGTTGAGGAGGGCTGCCTCACTGGGAGCCGAAGTCCCCTGCTGACTGGATGTGTTCAGCAAGCAGAGGCCACCGGGTGACCGGCATGAAGGAGGGGTGCAGGGGGTGGGCACACCGACACCTTCCTTGGAGGTGCATTTGGTCCTGAGGACAGCATGATTTAAGTCCATGTCTTGGCTGGGGTCCTAGCCCTTAGGATAATAATAGCACACCCTTGTACTGGACTATGTTTCATGCACTGCTCTCGGTGCTGCCTTATGTTAACTAAATCCTGTAACCACCTTGTGAGGGAGGTATAGTTATAATCCTTATTTTGCAGGTGAAGAAATTGAGGCATGAGAGATTCAACAGTGTGCCGGAAGTCACCCGGCTGGTAAAGGGCAGGGCTGGTTCCACCATCTGTGCTCCTGACCTACACTATGCGGCTCACTGTAAACATTCCCCAGATGAATGAATGAATGAATGATGAACAAATGAGTGAAGGCTGTGAGGCCCCTCTGAACATGAGACGCACCTGTCCAAAACAGTTTTAAATGTTAAAGTAAGAATATTGAGAGCCTGGTTTCCAGCAGGATTCAGGGAGCCTGTCTTCCTCCTGGTCTGGGGACAGTGCTCGGAAGAGCAGAAAGGAGAGCTCTGGCCTGGGTGCGTGGTGTCCCCAGGGGTGGTGGCCTCAGAAGGGCTGGGCCAGTGCACTGCCCTCACTGCCCTACAGTAGGCGGCTGTGAGCTGCTCTGATGGGTGTGGCAGGGCCCTGAGCACACACAGGTGAGGCAGGTTAAATGAGATGCTTCTGAGGCACACAGGTCACTTACTCATCCCATGTGTTCCAGGGCCTTCTTTGTGCCAGGCTTTGGGGAGGGACCCAGTGACTGAGACACAGCCCTTGCCCTTAGCAGACTCCTAGCTGTCTCCCAAGGCAGACAAGAAAACAGCCAGGTGTCAGGTGAGAGTGTTCAGTGACAGCAGGGAAACAGAGGGCCTGGGGAACCAGAAGCCACACTGGAGGCCATGTGAGTTGACTTCCCATGATCAGTTCCTTTACAGTGTTAATATGTGCTCAGCTCTGAGCTCACAGGGGCCCGGGATGAGCCTTCAGCACCGCGGACAGTGAAAGGACTGCACTTGACCCAAAAAAGAACCGGATGGGTGCTGGGGAGAGTAACAGCATCAGGAAGTCAGAGAAGAGAAAATTCCCAGGGGTGGGTGACCTGGGAGCACTTTGCCAGGAGATGCATAGGGACAGGAGAGGCAGGCTTAGTAGGACAAATGCCCAGAGGTGTGACGCACACGAGCAGGGTCAGTGAGGAGCACCGGGTCTGTCTAGATGGGAGCGGAGGCCGTGTGTGTGTGCATGTGTGTGTGTGCGTGTGTGTGCACGCACGTGCACGTGTGTTGGAGTGGAGGTCACGGGAGGCGAGTTTGGCTACCTGGTCCGGGGTCAGACTTACTTTATCTGATTCACAAAGCCAGCGGTGCAGCTCTGTGCTCACCTGCTCAAGATGCAGAGCACTCCGAGTGTGTTTTAGAAAGCCTTGAACTGGTGCTAAATAAATCATTGCACTGTTTATTCTGGGTTGGAGAGGGAGGGTGCCTCCTGTCCGCACTAATGGGAGGGCGAGACTCTCTGGCTGACGGGTGGGGCGGCCTCATGCACATCTGTGAGACTCAGCGCTGATCTGAGAAGGGACCCTGGACGATAGGCCCTCTCCATAGTCTGACTTTCATTTCCCACGTTCAGCACCTGCCTGTGTACCTGGAGGAGGGGGCCGGGTTAATTGCTACCTGCTGCGCTGTTACTAGGTTACTTAGTGAAAGCAGAAATATGCTTTTAATGATTTTGTGGTGTTGTTGCTACCTCACGAACCAGATGCTTTTATCTAAATGAGTTGCTACAAATCAAAAGAAGGGCCCGAGAGGGTTGCTAGGCTGCATCTGTCTCACACGGGGAAGCTCCAGCCCCCTGAACGAGGCTTAAGTCTCCCCCATTCTTTTAGCTTCCAGCTCCCTTACAAGTAGGAGTGAAAACATGTATCAGCAGCTGTAATTAATGCGCCTCCGAGTGGCCTGGATGAGAGGATGCAGGAGTGAATGGCGTGGTCTCCCGGTGGCAAAGGTCTCTCTGTTCAACTTGGCACAGGTGGGTGACAGCCCGGGCCTGGCTGCCTGAGGTCCGTCGGCCTCTTGGGTCACGGTGGGTGGAAGGAAGGACAACCCAGATGTGATTCTTCCAGTTTCCCTCCTGGGTGCGGGTGGTGCTACATTGAAGCCCAGAGGATGGCCACTCAGTGCTGGGCTTGACACACGGTAGGCGCTCAACTAACGTTTGCGGAAGACAGGCAGGTGCAGACTGACACTCAGGGCTCTGAGGCATCAACTGAAGGAGTGGCAGTTGACACGGAGGCCAGAGGGGCTCTGGATTGGGAATCAGGAAACAAGGACTCTAGTTCCCACCTGCTCTGATGGGCTGTGTGACCTCAGGCAAGACACTGGCCCTCTCTGGACCTCAGCGTGTTGTTTGGTATAATTAATGGCAGCAATAATCCCCCTCTGTTTCCTTCCTAGGGTCTCCTTCTTGACCAAGTAGATGAAATTATGTGGAAGTATTTACTCTGAGAACTAAAAGCACTGGGTCATAGGAGGAGGTAAAGTAAGTCATACGATCTTAACCTTGGACATTCTAACGAAGTGGGGTTGGGGCAGCGGCTGCCCAGAGCAAGAGGCTGCTAGAGTCTCTGGGGCTCAGGGAGTGCACGGGGAGCCTGGCTGTGAGAGTGGTCTCAGACCGGTGCTCCGTGAGCCCTCAGCTCTGTTCCCATTATCCAAGAGGGTGGGTTCTGGAGGCTTAGCGTTGCACTCAATGCCCATCACAGCTGAGACCCAATTACCTTTCCAGCCACATCTCCCAACGCTTAGGTCTCCCTTAGCAGTTATGGTCTGAGCTCTCCTGTCCTTGCATATCTTCAGGCTTTTGCACAAGTTGTTCCTGTTGCCTGCACACACACACATACACAGACAGACAGATACACACATGCTACTTTCCAGCTTGAAGTTTCCTCTTTTTGGAAGCCTGTGGTTTTGACCAAACTAAGTGAGTTGCTGAGTGCTCTCATGGCCTCACATGTGAGCTCTGGTTCAGGGATTTGGTCTCATGATCACTGCTGTATCTCCAGTGCCTGGAATAATGCCTGGCATAGAGCAGGTGCTCAAGAAATATTTGTTGAGTGAATGAGTTCATCCAGAGCACATTCTGTAATCTCCTATTGTTGCATTTATTACAATGTATTATAAGAATGTATTTGCTTGCTGGTCTCCCTCCTGGACTGCCAACTCCTTGAGGACTGGCTTTTGTCAGACCTCTCTGGATCTCAGACCTAGAACAATATACAATGTAGCTGCCAACAAGTGCTTGAATGAATGACTGTGTTAGGGAATACCATTTCGTTTTACTATGTGCTGGGAGTATTCCTCCTACAGCCCTAGTGCTTCTAACTCTATCTGTCATGTTGCATGAGAAAGGGAGAATTTATGATTAGAAGACAAAAGCTTAAAAGTTCTTCTGAGTGACCTGCAAATATATGAGATCATCAGTAAGAGACAGGAGCCCACATATTCAGGAGCGTCCTTAAACGGTCACTGGACAAAAGTGTGTGTGATGCTCTCCCCGAGCACGACTCTGGCAGGGCCACTACCACTCTATTCAGCATTTCTGCACAAATTAGAAAGAGGCTCTCCTCCCTCTGAGCACTCACAGGGCACAGAAAAGCTTGCAGAGCCTGGGCTGGGTGTCAGCTCCCATGCTCCCCGAGCCAGATGCCCTCCTGTAGGGCACAGACTCACAACTGTTCCCGGCAGCCCTGGCCTCCGGGGCAGGTGCAAGGGAAGGAAGGAGACAGGTCACTTGGAAAATCAAACTTGGACACAAAAATAAACTCTGAGGTTTTGCAGATAAGCTATTTCTAGCCCAGGTGCCAAACGAGGTTTTGCAGCAAGAGTGAATTGCTGTGTGTGCCCACCCCACCCCCATTTGCTAAGGGGAACTGCCTCCCTGTGTGTGTGCTCTTCCCGCACAACTCAGCATCCAGAAATTGGGGATCTTCCCCCAGGGCACCTCCTGCCTATGGCCAACGATCTCAGCACGTTGTTGAGCATGGGGCCGAATTGTGCGGACGGAGGAGGGCAGACAAGGGTGCACAGCTGCCGTCCAGGGCACAGTGATGCTCTGGTGGGCCACCCCGTCAGCCCCCTCTTGGCCCCAGTCCCATGTCAGCACACAGATGCTGTGAACTGACCCAGCCTCTCTCATGGGCCTTGGAGAGCTCTTGGCAGAACTGGCTGTAATTCCCCAGTGTGGAGATTACCAGAACCGAGGGTGCCGACCTGGCACCTCTAGGTGGGGAAGCGGGGGCTCCAACCCTCTCTCTTTGGATGCCTGACGGGGCGGAAGCTGTGCCCAGGGCCCAGCCAGAGAAAAGCAGGAAGCTTTCTATTCTGTTTGTTTTCACCTCACTGAGTTCAGAAAGGACTGAAGGTGACTTAAAAGGATACTTTAAGACAATGTAAACCAAAAGCAGGAGAGAGACAAACAAGTGTAGGGGTGGGAAGTGGCACAGGGCATGCTGCCTCGGGGAAGCCACACCTGGGAAGTCCCCACGTCTGCTAGAGGTGGGTCACACCCCTAGGCTTGGCGGTGCCTCTGACCTTGGTGTCCTGTTGGAACTGCCTGGGGAGCGTCACAAAGACACTGATGCCTGCGTCCCATCTGGAGAGATTTTGATCTAATAGATCTGATGTGTAGCCTGGATATCGGCATTTAAAGAACTTCCCTGGGTGATTTTAATATCCGGCCAGGGTTGAGAGCCACTGTTTAGACCTGGAAGAAACAAACAAGGAGCTGATCTGTTACAACGTGATCCAACGTGAGACACTCTGACAGTGGCCCGGGAGGAAAATATGTGCTCAGATCAGAGGCACTTCTCCAAGGGTACCAGTGACGGGGTCACCAGGTCAGGAGGAACATTAACTGCCCCCAAATCCTAAATGTGGGCATCTCCATGTGATCAATAGGGAAAAAAAAAGATCTTCTAACAAGTATGGTTGATGTAAAAGCATTTTTAGGCTGGGGCGAGATGAACAGGGTTGCCACTGGACCATAGCCAAGTTCCCTGGCTTTCAGGTGGCTAGATCCAGGGGTTAGGCTTTTAGAACATCTTAAAGAGGAGATAAATTACATATTATCCAGGAATTCTGTTTTGCCAAATCTCCGTAACCTTCGCCTCCATTGCTCAGGGCTTAGAATCCAGGAGTTTGGTAATATCTTTGATTGAGAGTAGTGGTTAAGGCTTTAGGATACACAGATACCCATCCCCATGAGAACAGCTAAGTTAGAAGGTCTGGGGGAAGAACCCAGGTGTGTTACATTGGTTAAAGGCCCCCAGGTGCCCACAGGGTTCACCGAAGGCTGAGCACTGCCGCCCAGGCAGTGTCATTTTCCCGCTGAAGCTGCCAAGTCCCTCTTGGGAGCTAGGATGGTGGGGGATTATTCTCCACCTACAGCACAGGAGACAGAGGCTCTGAAAGCTGTCTGGGGCTTGCCTGGAGTTAGCGGTGGATTTAGGACAAGGTGGTGGATTGGGGCCAGTCTCCCAGTCTCGGGTCCTGTCCAACCTACACGGCCTGTGAGGTCACTCTGTCCAGCAGTCCTATGTCCTCTGAACTGAATAAGATCATCTGATCCCATGATGGGGAGGTAAGAGAACAGTCCCTGTCCTCCAGAAGCTCATGATCCAGGAGGGAAGATGACAGACTCAAGGCGAAGAAGACGGAGGTTCACAGTCGAGGGAGGGGCGAGCGGTGAGGCACCCCTAGAGGTCTGGCCAGGCTGAGTCTCAGAAGAGATCAAGACAGGTGGATAACGGATTCTCAGGACTCTGGAGAAGTGGTCGGGGCCTTAGGACAGAGGTGCTGCCCCAGAATCAAGCCCCAGGGACAGCTGATGCAGACAGAGGAAAGGGGTCGATGAGAGACAGGAAAGCTGAGGGAAACCTGGGAGCACAGACAACCTCATTTATAGGCAGAAGGAGGAAAAGGGGTTGGGGTGGCCAGAAAGACAGAGATGTTGCCCACAGTTCTCCACGAGACATTTCTCAATGGGACACAAGCAGTGAGATCATTTGTGGATCCCGAGGTGGACGGGGCCGGCTGGACGACTTTAGGACAGTGGAGAAGGTGGGGAACAGCTGCAGGGACCGGGCGGGGAATGGACCAGAGAGGTACTAAGGATACCCGGGCCAGGCTGAGGGTTTGGCTGAAGCTCCACTGAAGGACCTGTGCCCGAGCCCACGGGTTACATGGCCTCCTAGGGGGTCTGAGCTCCCAGATGCCCGGAGGAGGTAGGGGCTGCCAAGGTCCCCAGGATGTGGCCAGGACAGGCAAGAACTAAGGACAAGTGGGTGGCAGCTTGTATGTGTTGGAGAAAGTAGCACTGAAATGTCAGCCCACAGGTCCATCCTTGGGGTGGAAGCCAAAGGGGGATGGATAAGAAAGAGGAGCCCACAAGGGGTGTATCCCATCAGATATGCCTGGTGATATCACTCTCAAGGTCCTTCCCAATCCTAAAATACATGCTTCTTGAAGGTTGGGATGAGTAAGAGCCATGAGCCAGCTTGCGTCAGAGGCAGGGAATAGAAGACCCCAAAAGAAGGGCCATCAACCCACTACCCTGGGTCTCTCTATTCCCCGCACCCCCGCCAATGAACAAGGCTGCCTGCAGTGAGGGAGAGAAGGAAGCAGAGGACGTGAGTGTGCTCAGCGAGGGCACCTGCGGGATGGCTTCACTGGGTGAAGCTCCTGTGAGTGTGAAAGTCCAGGGCACGGTACACAGTGTCCTCTAGTGGAACAGCTCCCATTAGGTTGGAGACATTTGTGATGTCCTCCCAGGATGCAGGGCACACAGAGGGGTAAGGGGCCTGCCAGGTAGCCCTGAGACAGTCCCAGGATGGAGGCTGGGATGCCACATGGGGGTGCTCCTCAGCACCGATGGGGATCGGCATTCACCCTGAGTCACCTCGGAGCCTAGGTGTCTGTTAACGCCATCCTTGGCTTAGCCTCCACTTCCCCAACTAACCGGGTCCTCAGCTGTACCTCCCCTCAGCACCCCCCACCCCTTGTTGGGGGTCACACACTGCAGTGCTGGCATCGGATTTCGGTCCTGCTGGCTGTTCTGGTACCATGCTCTTGCTCATGTAGAGGATCCTCATCACACCACTGACAGGCAGAGAGCAGCCCTGCCTCTTTGCATCCGAGCAGTCCCCGCTTTGTAGCAGGATACACAGAGCCCTGTGACCTGGCCCCATTCCACAGGAAAGTGATAGTTCTTCCACTGGTCACCAGGGGCCAAAGTGGGCCATGGAAACTTCCTATCTTCTTGGGAACCAGTGGGAGTCCTGCACGTGAGGGAAACATACAACCCAGCACCCGGCCACGTGCTATGGCTGTGTGTGCAGTGAGTATTTATTGAAAGCCCTGGCAGGTGCTAGGTGGGGGAGGTGGAAGGGAATACAGAGAGAATCAGATGTGATTCTCATCCTCCAGGAACTGGCCAGGTGGCAGGGAAGCCCACCATGAGTTCAGTGGGAAGACCAGTCTGGTCTGGTGAGCACAAGGGGTGTATCCCATCAGATACGCCTGGTGACATCACTCTCAAGGTCCTTCCCTATCCTAAAATACATGCTTCTCGAAGCTTGGGATGAGTAAGAGCCATGAGCCAGCTTGTGTCAGAGGCAGGGAATAGAAGACCCCAAAAGAAGGGCCATCAACCCACTGCCCTGGGTCTCTCCATCCCCTGCACCCCCGCCACACTCATACGTCTAAAACTTGAAGGAGTATTCTTAGAAAACTGACTTCTGTGAAGAGTAACTCCAGAATCTTTTCTCAGACACTTAACTCCACGTCTATCCCCACCAGGAGAATGCCACGGTCACCAAATCCAAGCTCAGCTGTCTAGTTTTCCAACTCCCCTCCTCTGACCCGACAGCCACAGAAGCAAAGCACTTCCTAGTGTCAAGGATGACCTAGTGTCAAGTCAGTGGCGCTCTTAGGAATGTGCCAACAGCCCCACAACACTCAAGGTCAGGAGCCTATCTGCCCGTGCTGGCCACCCCTACTGGGCTGCTGGGAGGCAGCAGGCTGGACGCATGGGGATGATTCTTCTATTCCAGTGGCTGATTCAGGCCCAGCCTGGAGCCTCCTCCTACTTCCTGCTGACAACCATGACTGCCCGCAACTCGGGATCCCTTCAGTTTGTGCGAGGGCTCTGTGAGTGGAGGGCATCTCCAACCCTTCTGTCTCTGAGTCCAAAGAGAAAGCTCTCTGACCAGCAGATAATCCAGACATGGCAGGAACCTTGTCTGTCTGCTGCTGTGGCCCCTGCTGTGTGAGGAGGCTGGACCTCAGGCTGCAGGCTGGCCTCAGGCATAGGCCATGAGGCTCTGGGTCGGAGGGCACCAGGGCGTGGCATTGCTGAGAACATGGCACCTGAGCCGTGAGCTCCCCCAGCACCAGCCCTTGCAGGTATGCAGAGGTGGCTTTGCCCATGGGCTTCTAAGTGCTCAAGTGCCACCAGGCCAGGCCAGGCCAGGCCAGCTCAGTCTCAGCTGCCCTGCACCTCATGCCCCCCGGCCCCACCTTCATTCCAGCCCAGCTGGCTAATTCGTTTCACCAGACTTCTGCCCTCACGAGGTAGGCTGTGTCCCCCCAAGTCTCCTGACTGCCTGGTCTTCGTAATCTAGGCTGGACAGCCCTGAATCAAAATCGTAGGGCAGAGGTCCACAAATTTAATCCAAGGAAATCATCAAATGACTATGCACGCATACATACAGAAATGTTTGCTGTAGTATTATCTGTAAGAGTGAAACAGTAAAAACACACTAAATGTTCATTATTAAGGCACTGGTTAAGTAAGTTCTGTAGCTTATTACGAGCATATGATATAAAGCCTTTAGAAATGCTATAGATTTGTATTTACTGACATAAAAAGGAACCTGTGACATATCGTGAAGTCAAAATAGTGCATCACCGAGCAGTACGTATAGTGTGAGCCCATCTCTGTGTGTGCTCGCACGCTTGCATATACACATAGGGAAGAAGCATAAAAAAGGACCCTTAAATGCTTATTTCTCAGGATTACAGTTGTAAGTAATTTATATAATTTTAGGTGTTATCTTTTAAAATATTTTTCCAATGAACAAGTCATATTTTAGTGATATTTAATAACAAGAAAAGTTAAATCACAAAAGAAGAAACTACAGTTTTTGAGGCATGTAAGGGTCACTCGGCTGCTGGGCGTCCCCATATCCGGCCTCCTGTGGGACCCCAGTCCCAGGTGAGCAAAGTGTGACAGCCATGCTTATGGGTGGATTCCAGGTAGATTGGGGTCCAGATGGCTTAGCTTGCCTCAGGGTACCACTTAATCCCTCCTCTATGGTAAAACTCTCACTGACCAAAAGGGTGAGAGGACCTCACTTCCCCCAGGCAATCAGTGGTAGAGAAGATGCCCTTCTGATTTCCAGGGAGCTGACCTACCTTGCGCCGTCCGTCTCTGGCAAGCTCGGGATTCGTCCCCAGGATGCAGAATCCTTGATAGCCACCAACACTTAGCAGGGTGTGAGCATCACCAGGAGGCCAGGCCGTCTAGAGAGAGACAGGAGAGACAGGAGATGGGTGGGGTGGGGTGGGGGAAACGTATCATCTTTGTAGAAAGTTCTCTCTGGAATTCCAGTATCTGGGATGGTCCCCACTCTAAGGGGCAGCTAGTCCCTATCCTGGATTTCCAGGTGTAGGTGATGTCACACAGGGGGTCCCCAAACCCTGCCATGGCACCCCAAGATCACGGGGTCTGAGTGGGCAGCAGAGAGCCCCAAGGGGTAGACACCAGCTTTCGCTCCCCCATCCCCAAACACACAAAGCCCTCATCCCCAGAGTAGAGCCACTGACATTCAGTAAGAGAGAATAATGACATTCCCTTCCATCTAATCCAAACCAAGAAATTCCAAACATGGGGAAAAATAAGAAATTTAAGTCTTGAATCTAATGCTGAAAAGGGAACAGGACACAGACCTTAGAATTACAGAAACAAATCATTACTTCTTTTACGCAATGGACAAGAAGACCTTGAGGAGGCAAAGGATGGGCTCCTTGGAGAGAAGGTTTAAAAAAATATAGATTTAATACCTCGTAGAAAAAGGCTATCTATTATGGGGAGGCAGGGCTGTTCCTCGTTCCCTCTTTCAAATATAATATATGTGAAAGCCATCTTCACGACAGGAAATGGCATCCTCTACTGCAAAAAATGCATGACTGTCATTACCTGCGAGTCAATATATTTTTCTAAACTGAATATATCATTATCAATTGATTTTCCTTTTTCCTCGTAGCACTCCAGAGTCCCGGCTAGCAGGGGAAAGCTTTAATGTGATATGAAGGATGTGGACAGGTAAATAAGTTATTGTAAACTAATCCCGCCCTAAGACGAGCTTCTCTCCGACGACGCAACGGGTCTTTCTCGGAGCCTCTCAAACTCAAGCTTTCTCAGCTGCTGCTGACAGAGACACGTGGGCCATATCAAAGAGCCATTGTAAAGCTGGAGGTGGCAAAAATATTACTTTCCCCAAGGATAGAATGTTTCCTTTATGATTAAGAAATAACCTCTGTAGGGAAGCAAAGTAAGCCAAGGTCACCATTTAATTTTGACACAGAGCCAACGTCGTGAGTACATTTCCTCTGCCAAGTTTATGTGAAGCCCACGGATAAATCGATCCCCTTGGCCACAAAGTATTGACAGTACTGGTGATAATAAACGATCGATGTTTTTCTGGGAAAGATCCTTGACAGATACATGTTGGTGAAGGGAGAGGTCCAGTGTACAGCGGTCAGTCCATTTTTAGACCCTTGTGGATCTCATTCATTCACCTACCTATTCATTCATTTATTCATTTGATACATGTGTATGGAGTGCCTGCTACGTACCAGGCAGTGTTCTAGCCCTGGGAATCTGAGTGAACCAAACAGGGGGAAAAAATCCCTGCCCTCATGGAGCTCATCTCCTAGGGGGTGGAAACAGAATAAACAGTAAACTCAAAGAATAAGTACGAATTGCAGAGTGTGTTAGAAGGGAGTACTAGTTACTAGGGAAGAAGCAGAGCAGAGGATGTGGGTGGCGGGCTGTGATGCACTTTAGCGAGGGTGGACGGGGTAACAAGCCTCACGGGAAGATGACACTCAAGCACACTTGAAGGTGATGAGGGAGTGGGCTGTGCAGGTGTCGGGGAGCATGACTCCTGTGCTCCTGGGTCAGCAAGGACCCCACTGTGGCTGGACATGGGAGATTTTAGTAGGACTCTGAGCTAGAGAGGTGAGTATCCAGACTGGGCAGGGCCTTGCAGGCCACTGTAAAGGCTACTAACCGAGAGTCCGAGCTCCTGGCCACCCAGCTTTAGGAGGAGCTCTCATTCTCTTGAGACAAGCCTCTCGGTTGCCAGTGTCAGGTTAGGCTGCTTCCCTTCTCTGCAACCCAGGTGACCCAACGCTCCAGGGCTGTCCAAACTGTTCTGATGCCAGTGGCCTCGTCCTTCCTCCTCTGTGGTCCCCAGAGGCCACCTCCAGAGGAGATAACTGAAACAAAGTTCTGAACAAAAATAAAAAGCCCACGCAAAGCCGCATTCTTCGGGACGGTTCCCTGACATGCTTATGAGAAGATCCTGACGTGAGCGGACACGTGTGACGTCACAGCTGGGGATCTTCTGTTTGCTCCTCCAGGTCTGCTTCCCATCTGGTTCTGTGTCCTGGGAGGCTTACTTCATCTGCACGGAGGGCATCACTCCAGCTCTGAGACCCCGTGACTTCTGGTTATGTTTAGGCAATGCAGACACCAGTGGGAGCCCGGGTGTGGGAGTGGGGCTGGATGTTTATTCTCCCTTCCTCCTTGCAGTGCCTTGCACTGTCTTCATGGGATGGCTGTGACCCTCCACTGAAGGTCAGGGCTCTGGCTGGCGATGGGTAGGTGGAGGCTCCACATAGCTCCCTCTCTGCCTTCCAGGAACAGCTCCCTCCCCCCACCCCATTATGAGCCCTGGGGTATTGCCCTGCCGTGGTCTCTTCCTACTGTGTCTACACCTTTGTGAATAGCCCTTTCGTTGAACTCTCTTCAAATTACACATTTGAATGTGTCTGCTCCTATCAGGATCCTAACGAATATATTATCAGAGATGGTTAGAAGCAGGACTTTGGAATCAGCCATCTGAACTAGAATTCTAACATGGCTCTTGGTTTTGTGACACCAGCTAAATTATTTAATTTCTATGAACTTTCATTTTCCATTTTTAAAACTAGAGAGTTTTAAAGTACCATTCTCAGCATCAGCATCTCAGTATTGCCATCACCCACTCACAGTCCCAGGGCCGGTCACACCTCCTTCATGACATCTTCGCCCATCCCAACCAGATGCTCCTCCCTTGAGGGGTTTCTAGCTGTTCTCAGCTCATATTCGGTGTTAGCTCATGTCTCAGTAATTCCATTTCTTTCCTCTTCTTGCTCTTCTTCCTCCCACCCAACCTCTACTCCTTGCACTCAAATCCTGGGCATCCTGAGGACAGACATTATCTTAATATTCGAATCTCTGGCCTACGACATCCTTCACAGGGGGGTACACAATGGACCCTTCGTTTACTATCTTTTCTTCTTAGGAGGCCTAGAAGCTATATTCATGCACCTAAATTCATTCTACTCTAAGGAGATGCATGATATTTAAAGTGATTTTAAAATAAATGACTAGAAACTGATTTCTAGTAATTATTTGTTCCCAAGATAACACTGTAAAACCTTAAATTTCCCAAGATCATGGCCTGGGAGAAATGAATCTCAGGGAAGAACCCAGGAAATCACAGAGAGGTAGGCATGGTTTTCCGTCTCCAGGGGAGATGAAGGTACCACCTCTGGACTTGACCTTTGACAGTGCTGGTCAAACTGATCCTTTCTCTCCCACTTATCTCATCATCAAAGGGCAGCTTCCAGGCTTAAGAAAGGATGAGTCTCTAAAAGATGAGGGACTTTTCACTTTAGTTTAAAAAATACAGTAGGTAATAAGTCAATGCCTGTGAAATTGGTCTTAAGTCCTTTACCTTCTCAAGGCCCTGAAGAGATGCTAACTGAGTTTGACAGGGCATAAAGGCCAATATGAAATCAAGACCCATGAATGGGCTGTTTGGGTTAAATAACTGCCTAAATGCTGGGAGAGCCTCAAAATTAAACTCAAAGAAATTTTTGGGGCCCCCTTCCAACTCAAAGTCTGTAAATAAAGATGGTTTCTGACATGAGCCAAATTGATAGCCAAGAGAATTATAAACAAGGGGCCCAGGATTTTTTTTTAACTTACTTATAAAAGATACCAACTTTTTGGAGAGAAACTGCCTTAAGAGAGGAGAAACCAATCAGGGAGTCTCCCGTTTGAGGCAGGATAAGAGAGCAGCCCTGCCTGGGTCTTGACCATGCTACACCAATTACGACTCCAGTGCGTGGGTAGCTCACCACCCCACAGACAACTGGGAAAGAGGATTCTAACTTCCTTGCGAGAAAAAAAGCAGAAGAACAGGAGGCTGTACACTGTAGGGAGGAAACCAGCTCCCACACCCACAGTCCTGTCAGCCCAGGTGCAGGACCCCACTGCACACCAGGCACCGGCTGGGATGTCTGCTCTGTACGTATCCTGCAAGGGGAACTCTCATTCACACTCTCTTTCTTTTATGAGAGAAAAACAGGCCAGCCATTAATAATATCAACCATGGGTTCACCAAAGCCTGCAGGCATCTTGCCAACCCCCAAAATAAACACTCTCTCTGAGTGTTTATCCATCAGGTTCTCGACTGAGGGGTCCGGAAGGCACTGCTTTTACAACGGGAGATTGAAGATGTAAAGATGGCGCGCGGTCCGAGAGCCCACCCAGCACAACGCAGAGGCTTCCTCTTTCCATTAAGGAGCCAGAACTGGCCATTGATGAGATCCATTATGCATTCTCCAAGTAGGGAGGCACCGCCTGGCAAGCTTTTCTACGGGTGCGTGTTCTTCAAAGAAAGATAGGATCTTCAGAGACCATGACTTGTGATTGAGGGATAACAACAATACTTTCATAATGTTCGACGATCACAAAGCTAGTCATTCACAGTTTCTCATCTGTCTTCTCTAACAAGTTTATGAATACGTTACTATTAGTACTCCCATTTTACAGGTGAGGAAACTGAGGCTCACGGAAAATAAGAATTACCTGAAGTCACATAGCAAGTGAGGGAGGGAGGGAGCCAGACCTGGAACCCTAGACCTGTGCCTCCCAACCCACATCTTTGTTCTGAATTTTGGCCCCCTTGTTCCTGGGACCTCAAGCAACGAGAAGCTTGGAGCTGTCCTGTGTTTTCTCTGTAGTCACCACCCTGGGCTGAATAAACGCACAGATGTCAGTGGGTGTCTGCACCCCAGTCAGGTCCTGGTGAGCCCAAACCAATCCTACAACCCAAATGGCTACCCCCTCAACCCCATCGCCCACTTCTCAGCAGCCTCCAGATGCCCCAGAGGTGGTCAGGTTCCGAAGTGACCCCCTCACCCTGAGCAGATCCTCCTACAGTAGAGAAGCTACAGGGAGCCCCCTACACCTACCACAACACCTCTGTCAGCAGGAAGGCAGCTCACCTGGATTCTTCGTTACTATTACTCATTGTTTCCAATCTTTTTTTTTTTTGGTTTTGTTTTTCATTTCACCACCTCCCCCTCAACAAGAGAAAAACTAAATTCAATTCTTTCCAATGAGAGAAATTCAATTCTAAGGAGTAAGATTCTGTCAGGTACGGTGGAGCTTTGGCACCACCACTGATACACTGACGATTTTTTGCACTTTCCGCACTTCAGTAATCAATTTTACCCCTGCCCAACTGAGATGCATGTGTTTGTGATTGACTTTCCCCTACTTCTGCCACTGCTGGATCCTCATCTCAGGGCCTGGCACTCCCCCGCCCCCACCCCCAGCACTGCTCAGAACAGTTCTCTCCAATCTCCACTGCCTGGGGCGAGGCCTCCCCACCTCTCACCTGGGTCACAGCAACAGCCTCCCAGTGGCCCCGCTGGTGCTGGAGGAAATATGCTTAGTCCCAGAACTGGTCCCATCACTCCCGGACCAGAGGCTCTTCCCAGTGTCCTCCACTGCCCGGGTCTCCTGCCCCTAGACACCCCCAGCTCTCCTCCACTTCTGTGACCAGACATGCACCTGCTCCCCTTTCCTGGACCTCCCCCCTTCACCCCTTCTCCTACTGAAAACTCCCCCCCAGAAGTTTTTCCTGCACTCTCTGGAGTACAGACCCTTCTGAGAAAAGTCACTGGAGAGTATCAAGATAAGGGCACAGTGTCACCCAAGGAGGCTTCGTAATGGCCTGTCTCCTGGTCCCTCTCGGCTGGTCTGGGCAAGGAGAATGGGGAGATACGGACAACGGGGTGCCCGTGCCTGATCGCACCTTGAGCCATGCCATGGCAGAGCTCTGCCGGAAACCCAGACCCACACGTTTCAGAAAAAAAAGTCGTAAATCAACTCCGCCCACACAAAACATTATTGCAGGGCAGACCTCCCAGTAATTAAATTAACTAGGATCCCCCCATTTCAGCCCCACCACTCAGTGCACCCCTCCCTGAGTTAATAGGGATTTTCCTGTCACTGGATCCGGAACTGGGATGACCTTGCACTTCCGGAAGGTCGTTAGCTGGAGAGAAGGGCAGAGGCGCCCGCAGGCCTGTTACACGGACTCAGCCACAGTGGCATTAGGTGTGAGCCCAGCGTGTAGTAGCACCTGGCACGTAGTAGCTGCTCAGTAAAGCTCTGTTGATGGAAGGAAAACGCCTCTAAGACTCAACTCATTTTCTCCAATTTTGCTTCGAACATCTGGACGTTCACACCACAGCTTCATGATTGGAATACAAACCAGTTTAAAAAAAAAATCAGACATCGCTTCCAGATTTCGCTCTTATAAACAGGCCTGCATCCTCCCTTTAAATTGCAATAATTCCTTCCCAGATGTTGCTTCTCCTTTAGACCCATAAATTTAAGCTTTTCATGATGACGCTTCACATTTGCCTGGTGCCGTGGGCTCTTTGGAGTGTTTCTGCATCTTCTCTCCTTCATTAGATGGCCGCGCGGACCCCAGGAGAGGCAGGACAGGCGCCGGCATCCCTAATTCACTGATGCGAAGGCCAGCTGCTGACGCTGCCGGGCGGGAGTGCGGTGGGTACAGTGCCCCCTCCTTCCCGGTGCCGAGACACACGGTACCCCCCTCTCCAGCACCTTCTAGGTCGCCGTGTGGGTGGGGCCGTCCCCCCCACCACGCTGCCGCTTACAACTCTGACTCAGATGTGGACAAGTCTCTCCCCTTGGTTCTTCCCACACTCCTGGGGCCAGGCTATAACATTTGAACAAGACTTATCTAGAGTCCTAGGGAGTAAAACAGAACAGCGGGCCAGGAGGTGAGTGAGAGCAGTGGAAAGAGGAAGTAGAATGCGGCCGGATAAGCTGGCTGCCCAGCTGTTCTCCAGGAGGGTCCACGGGCCTGGTCAGGCCCATCCTGGCTCCATGTGGCAGCCCCCATCTCCACATCCACCACACCGGAATTGACACCCAGGTGAGAGCCCACCTCAAAGTCCGGACCCCACAAGCAGAGCCCAGAGAGACCGGGGCTTCCCTCTTCCCTCCCACCTTCTCTGCTCCAGGTTCTTATCTGAGGCCTGTCCCCTTCCTGGTGACTGACTCTGGGGCGTTTGCCTTGGTTCTTCAAGGGGGTATTTGACCTGTGCTCACAGCACACGAGAGGCCAACCACATTGGCCCTTTATGGGGCCCACTGCTATACATGTCAGGGGGCTGGAGACAGCATGGGGACAGGAGAGGCAGCTACCAAACAAGGTCATGGTTCCGGCATCTGCCCATTGCCAGGTCTGGCCAACATCTTGGCTGTCAGGGTTCAGGGTGCCCTGGACTCCCCTGCCCCTTAGAGAGAAGGGATGGGGGAAAAGTGGCTTCACAGGGTAAAGCAAGGTAGGCTTTGAGACTCAGTGGGTTTTGGTCTCGGCGTGGAGCTGCAGAGAGGTTTGGGAATCCCTTCTCCCAAGTCTGAACCCTGTAGCCTTGCTCATGGTCTACGCGGCACAATCAGAGCTTGGTGTTGATCAGGAGCATGGAAGATTTATCCTCTGAGAGGCCTAGGTCTAACCTGGGCCTAAATCTGTAAGGTTAATGGCAGAGTGATCACATTGCCAACCATCCACTCCACGCCCACCCCTGCCTCAGTCTCCTCCTCTGTAAAATGGGGATGATATGACTGAACATCCATGGTTGCTCTGCGAGTTAACTGTCTGAGTGGAAGAAAGGCACTTGGCATAGCCCCATGGCACCTATAACTGGTGGCTGTAACATTACTATTACCAGGCCTGCCACCGGGGCACGGGACAGGTGTCCCTGAAATACCTCCAGTGCCCTGGGAAGGGCTGGTGCCTTCTCTCCCACCACCTCTCCACAGAAGTGAGCACGCAGGGGACGGCTGGAGAGGGAGCTTCCTCTGGAGCTGGCTGACCAAGGCGCTGACCGTGTGTACAGCTGGCCTGGGTCTGTCTGACACTGGTCAGCTACCACTCCCTGCTCCCTCCAGCTCTCTCCCTGAATTTCCTCCAAGGGGACAATTTCAGCCTTTACCATCCCCTTCTCCACCCACCTCCTCCCCAGCAATTGGTAAACAAACTCTAGGACTTCGGGCAGATGCTTTCATAGCTTCTATTCCCTCATTCCATCTTTCCTCTGAGTCCAAGCCCTAGGGCCAGCGGCTAAAGACCCTTTCCCAGCCCCAAGGGGGTCTGAGAGGCATTACTTCGTCACCCAGTAGAAAGCTATTTTATTTGAATAGATCTGAGGCTGTTTTTATACGCTCAGGGAGAAAAAAAAATTGTGAAAGAGAAGCCTTTGGAGATTACGGTACTTTTTACCCAGATATGATGAGTTATCCATTTAAAAATAAATCACAGACAGGCAAGTTTCTCTGTACCCAGGCAGAAAGCAGTCATTACCAGGAATTTCTGTAAGTTCTCTGCTTTTCTTGGCCAATATAGAAACAGCCTAGGAACTGAAAATAGAATGAGAAGCTAATTCTGTTTTCCTGATCTCTACCAATGTGTGTAGGCAAGTGGCTTGATCACACCATGGCTTCACGTCCCATCTGAAAAAACACAGCACCATCGCTCACCAACCTCACGGCACTGGTGTAAACTAACCCAGTGACCGGGGAGTCCGGCCAGAGCCCACAGCAGTCATTACAAATGCACCAAATTGCTGGGCTACAGCCTGGCAGGTCTTGATGTTCAGATGCGGGCAGGAAACAAAAGGCAAGAGCCTGTGAGTGACAAGCTCAAGGTGACATAGTTGATTAGCAGGAGAGCCAGGACCACAATGCTGGCCTCCAAACTCCCCAGCCACTGTTCTTTTTTTTTTTTTCCATCCTGTCATCTCTCTACAGTTTAACTGTAACTGAAGATTCCAGGAAAGTCCCCTAAAAAGGTTAAACAACTTATCCCAACCCAGGCTTCTTTCCTGCATAAAGTCCTCCTCTCTCTGCTCTCTTTTCCAGCGAGCAGTAAATCAAATATTCCTTGCTGCATTACTTTTCAAGCTCGATGTTTCTAAATCCAAAGACATCTATAAATAATACATACTCATTTATATGTACATTTAAAAGATAAAAAAAAGCCATAACAAAGATACCTGTAGATTCTTCTGAATACTAATGGCCTACTTAAAACACAGTGGAAGCAAATGGCTAATGAACACAGGTAACCACATATGTGAATTTCCTTCCATCTCGGGCCATACCCAGTGAGGGAGCCTCCGTTCTGAACTCACTCCATTCACTGCTTCTCTCCCACGGTCACATTTAGCCATCTGCTGCTTCTTTTATATGTGGGACTGTGTATTTTTTTTCCTCTTCAGTTTTATATGAAACATTTAGCAATGAAGTAGCAAATAAAAATACTACATATCATCTAGAATTCATATAAAATTGTAGTTGGCTTTAACGCATCTAAAGGTTGATAAAAAGAAACACATAGATGCTTCTTAAAGGCTTGTTTATATTTTATTACACATTACACACATCTCACTCCATTGAGAAAATTTAGAAGTTGATGTGGTTCCCTCTGCCACAAGCTGGCAGGGTGAAGATTACCGCGTCTAGAGAACATTTTTCCTTTGGAACACAATGCACTCGCCTTGCAATTACCCCAGCAGACAGAAATGGCACAAATAATCCGTCAGCACTCACATCAGTCTTTGGAAGAAGGGTTTCTGGTACTTTTTTCTCCCCCAAAGGGAGCACCCTCAGTGTTGCCTGGCTACTCCATCCTTCACCCTGCCAGGCATCTCTGGTCTTTGCTCTAAACTGAGGATGTGGCTAGAGCACTATCACCTCTCAGCAGATGTTCAGGTCAGCTAGGAGCTGGCAGAGTTGGCATCTACCCCATCGCACACCCACGTGCAGAGAAACAGGGGAAGTCACAAGGCTTCAGGTGATGAGGACTAAGGTAACTCTGCTGGCAGGGCTGAAGGTGGTCAGAGGAGGTAGAGCTCCTGGGATGCAGGAAGCTCCTTGCCATGCCCTAATCTAGGTCCCGGAGGATGAGCACACCTGAAAGATCAACCTGAAGACGTTCAGAAGGACACGCATCTTAGATTGAACTCCCCTCCAAAGAGGACCCCGAAACACTGATTTGGATGCAAGGGTTTTTTTTTTTTTTTTTTTGAGTTGATCCAACAAAGCACCATGAGGGAGTAGGGATGTGAGACAGGAGACAGGGAAAAGTCCATCAAGGAGGCACTGACTGCTATGGGCAACCAGGGCTCATTCCTGCTGGGGATCCTCTGAGTGACTGGGTAGAACATATCTTAAAGTTTCCCCCCAAGACAGGAAGGAAGCTGAGGTATTTATTCATTATTTCCTACTTCTCCTTAGTCGGCAAGAGCTTTGGGGGTATCAGTCCCCCAATGCCTCCAGCCTGCCCCATGAGCACGCTGGGCACCCTCACACAGAGAGAGGAGGAAGTGGGACTGGAACGGTCAGCAGGTGCTCCCCAGGCTGGGGGAAGGGGCGTGGCACTGACAGCCTCTGTTGGGGCAGGTAAGCCAGGGCTCTCATCAGCATCTGGGTACTGCAGGGGGCTGCAGCCTCAGCACCTGTTCAGGTGCCGTGATCACCAGGACCCACCCCTTCTGAGTGAGCAGGACCACACTCTGCTTGCCACAGTAGGAGACCTTGAGTTTGCTCCTCCCCACAGTCCATGCCGTGTCGAATGCATTTGTAATGGGATCATCTGCTATCTGTCGGCCGTGCAGCAACAATGTATGAAACATAACACTGAGGCGCAAATTAAGTGATCTGTCTGCAAGCAGCCTGTTTAGATGAAGAAGGGCCGCCGTTGACAAATCTATTAAAATTATACATAGATTATCTAAGAGCACATAGATATAGCTTAGAAAGAGGACATCGATTATGGGCATTTAAAATACAACCCGGATTAAATCACCTTGTCTCACTTGAATGGGGTAATAATAATTAAGAGAAGAGGGAGAAATAAATTATATCCATCACCTTCCTGATTGAAAAAAAAAAGTTCAGAATTTTCATCTTTCAGGATGAAGATGCCTTAAAACATTAAGACTTCTGGCTGCTGCCATGAATCCTCCCCAAAACAGGACAGAGGGACCCAGAGAGCCCTCTGGGTACTCTCCAAATGGGAAAGGGAAAACTGGGAGACCAGGTGTGCCTCTCTTGGAAAGCAGAACCTAGACAAGAATTTGAGACAAATGGTTTATTTGGAGAGTGATGCCAGAAAGCTCAGGTAGAATGGGGAAGCAAGACAGGTAAGTGAAGGAAGCCAACAGAGACTGCCCTAAATAAGCAAGTCATCACTGCGGACACCAAAGCCAATCTCACTGGGGACCTCTGGGGGACAGAGAAGGGCATGTCTCAGAGTTGTCCCACCTGAGGCGAGAGGAAGCTGTAGTATTTGCCGCCAACTCCTATGTCTCATCGGCTGAGGGCTCCTGTCAGTGAATTAACTCCTTGGCACTTCGGATCTGTCCCGAGTGGCCAGCAAATGGTCAAGGGGCACTGGGCTGGGGACAACTGTGGGAAAATGAGCCTCCAACATGTGCAAACATACTGTGCTGGAAACTCATAACCTCTGATTACTTGGATGGAATTCAATTTGCCACTTTCCAAAGCCTAACAAAAACAGAACCCCCCCCCCACCACCATGTAACCACTGAATAATATTATAATCATTCTGCATGGAAATTGCATTATTTCCCTGATGGAAGCATAGGCTTTGAACCTCTCAGGGCTTCACCCACTACATTACTTTTCAAAGTATGAAGTAGCAGGTTCCAATTATCTGAAAAAAATTTAAAACAGTCACAGCACAATACATAGTGTGATCCAGACAGAGAGAATGAACGTTCTCCAGGACAGGCACCTTGATTAGTGCCTGTGACTGTTAAACACATTTCAGGTAATATAGTGATAATGGACATTAATAGTAGCAATAGTTCTGAAGTGCCTGAATATAATAATTTCTGATTATATTACTATTTCCTTTTGTGGTGCACAGTGCATATTTCCAAACGACTCTATGTTCATTAAACCACACAAAAGCCCAGCGGCAGTTCGGCAGAAAGGTGGCCAGAAGGGGCTTGCAGTTACTGGTGTTTGGGAAGTGGGGAAAGATGGTGGCCAGAGTTCTTGGCGGGGCCCGGCAGGCGCAGCACCACCTTCTGTGACCCGGGGCCACTGGACATGTCTGCCTATGCGCAGTGTAATAGGCTGATGGGTGTTAAAGGAGAATTCGGTGAATTAAAATTTTTGGTCTATGCCCAAATATATGACTATCTTTTCTCCTGCATCTCCCTTAATCCCTCAGAAAAAAAGGGTGTTGCCTTATATTCAATATAGCCAATGTATCATCTGATGGACTCTACAACCATAGAAAGACTCCTCTTACAGCGCACCCTCCCACCTAATTCAGTTAACACAGATGCAGTGGTTATTCTTGGGATTGTGACTTCACAATTTTAGTGTTGGATGTTGTTGTAAACAAGACTTTTAGAAGTCACTTTAAAAAGAAACTCAGCAATGGTTAATTGCTGCAAGAGATTGTGAATATTTACCGATAAGGAAAATGAAACAAAAAATCACAACTGCCCCAGCTTATGGGAATTGGGACCTGTGGCTTGGGATGGCACTTTAAAGGAGGGCATAATCCGCAGGTTCAAAAAGAGCCCTCTCTCAGGAACACGGATGAAAGTGAGGCACACGAGCCCTGCAAAACTGTCAGGGGACTCAAAGAGCCATTCTAGGGATTAAAAAAAATACACTGGGAACAGAACACACACTGGAGTTGAAACTGTACCTGACAGGTTTGGATAGTGACTCATGAAACATAAGTGGGAGAAAGCAGTATTTAAAAATCAACAGTTTACATATTTTATAAGGTTAAAGATGTGTAACTAAAGTAATTAATTACAAATTATAAGTAAACATTTTGTTGTTTCATTTATACTGCATTCCAAAAATGTACGTATATTCAGGTTGGTTAAAAAAATATTTTGAAGCCCTTTTGTTTGGGAAAGTGGGGAACTGCCTTATATTTGGGTGTAAAGTTAGTTTTCTTAGCACTGCAGGTATGTAGTTGCCATCCTAGCAAAGGCTTAATTTAGTCTAGAAATCAACCCCTCTAGGGACAAGAGAAGGTCTGTAGCCTGACAGATCCTTCATCGTGGAGATGTGAAAACTGAAGCCCAGTGAATTCTCTGTCCTACCACGGAAGCCTTAAAGGAAGAACAGAAACGTGGAGAGAGAGCCTGAAAATCAGCAGTTGGCTTTTTAAAAACTGAAGCATAGTTGATGTATAATGTTGTGTTAGTTTCAAGTGTTCAGCAAAGTGATTCAATTATGAATCAATCAATCAATCAATCAATCCAGAGTGTTTTTCATTATAGGTCATTACAAGATACAGAATACTGTTCCCTGTGTTATACAGTGAATCCTTGTTGCTTACCTATTTTATCTACAGTAGTGTATATCTGTTAATTTCAAACTCCTAATTTGTCCTTCCTCCTCCTTCTCTTCCCCTTTAGTAATGACAAGTTTGTTTTCTATGTCTCTGAGTCTCTTTTCATTTTGTAAATAAGTTCATTTGTGTCATTTTTTCAGATTCCACACATAAGTGATACCATATGTGGTATGTGTTTGTATCTGTATGACTTACTTCACTTACTAGGTAATCTCTAGGTCATTTCTATGTTGCTGCAAATGTCATTATTTCATTCCTTTTTATGGGTGAGTAGTACCCCACTGTGTGTGTGTGTGTGTGTGTGTGTGTGTGTGTGTAGCACATATTCTTTATCCATTCATCTGTTGATGGACAATTAGGCTGTTTCCATGTTTTGACTACTGTAAATAGTGTTGCTGTGAACACTGGGGTGCATGTATCTTTTCAAATGAGAGTTTTTGGCTTTTCCAGAAAAATGTCTAGGAGTGGGATTGCTAGATCACATGGTAACTCTATTTTTAGTTTTTTAAGGAACCTCCATATTGTTTTCCATGGTCGTTGCACCAATTTACATTCCTACCAGCAGCGCAGGAAGAGAACATGGCTTCTTGCAGGGACACCCCACGTGACGTCAGCCGGGCCTAGGCTCTGCACCTGTCAGGCAGGGGTAATTTGGGGCTGTGAACTCACTGGTCACAAGCTAACTTCAAAGAAACCCCCTGTTGGGGTTAATTCCACTGCATAGACACCAGCTTTCTTTTCTAAAGGGCTTTTCCTCTGGATCCCAGACCAGTTTGCCTCTCCTTGGCCCTGCCAGAACCTTGCTACTGCTTTTTAAAAGTGAAGACACATTGATTTAAAAGCATACATAAATATGAAGATAGGTCTCCCGTCTTCTTTCCAAATGGGAGGAGCCCTGCTGAGCCCTCTGGTGCCACCTCTGTCCACAACCTCGACCCCCCTGAGCAGCAAAAATCTCTCCTTCCCTCTGTTCGGGGTGCAGTACCGTCCACCTTCAGGCCTCAGTCTCCAGCTCTTTCTGTCTGTCAGTCCTGGGCCAGGAGTTGTCACATGCAACTATCCCTCCTAATGGGAGGAGGAGGTACTGTAATTAAAACCCAGGAAAGCAGGATCTGTGCTGGCTAATGATGTAGCTTTGGGCTGTGAGATCTACTTTAAATTTTATTAGTTGTGTAAATCCACCCGGCCCAACCCAGCAAAAATAGAGGGGAAAAGGTACATTTGAGAGTGGGTGGGGTGTCCTGACGGAGGAGCTATATGAGATTACCAGGGTCCTCATAAAGGTCTCAGTCAGCAAAGATTTCCCAGAAGCAAATGTTTCTCTTTCCACAGGGCATTGCAGCCACAAAGTCTCTAAAAAATTAACAGCTACACAAGAACTCCTAATCAGGATGAATTAAACTGGCTACTTCAAGGCCACGCTCCTCAAAGCTACAGGCATGGAATTTTTGGAGCAGCTGCAGGGAGAGCTGGAACGGATGAATTATGAACCGAGACCCTGTAGATGCTCCAGTCTGGTTCCAGAGCCCAGACCGAAAGTGGGAGACAGGAAAAACTGCAGGTGACCTCACGCTGGTGCATGAGTATCAGTCAAGGCTGGGATCCCCCATTTACAAGATTTTTACCCTTTGGCCTCAGTCTCCTCAGCAGTATAATGGGAACAAGAGCACTTCCCCATAGGGCTGCTGGGAAATTAAACGAGGTAATTCAATAAAGTACTCAGAAAAGGGTCCTGAGACACAGCAGGTTCTTAATAAATGTTAGCGATTATTGGATTATTTGATCTTGCTGCCACCAGAAGGATCTTCCTAAAACACAAATCTGGTTTCGTCTCATTTGGATCCCTTTAGTGGTTTCCCACTAAACAGACAAAATCCAAAATACTTGGCCTGGTATCTGTAGCCTTAGCCCGACTCTCATGACTTCTGCCCTTCCTGGCCATGGTGCCTCCACCCTGAACTACTGGAAGCTTCTGAGTGTGCACCATGCCCCCTCCTGTCTGTCCCTCATCCCCCGCCTGGCCAGCTCCACCGTGTGTGCGTATGTGGTTACCCTCTGGTGCCTGCGCTCGCCATATGCACACATTTATTGAGGCACTTTTCACCCTATTCAGATTTTGGACTGGATGCTTCTTGGTTGTGCGGCTGTGCTGGGCACATTAGGATGTTTAGCAGCATTCTTGGCCTCCACTCACTAGACACCAGTAGCATCCTTAGTTCCCTCCTCGCACACCCAACCCCAAGCTATGACAACAAATAGATCTCCAGACACTTCCCAGTGTCCTCCAAGGCGGGAAAGGGGATTAAATTACTGCTGGTGGATAACCACTGCACTAAACTATTAAGCCCACAGGCTCTATCTTATTTATTTCTCTATCATGGGGACCTGGTCCAGCACTTGACAAATAGTAAGTGCTCAGTAAGTGCCTGTTGAAAAAGAAAGAAGGAAATAAAATGAATCCAGTGCTTATAACATAGTAAGCATCTCCCCCAAGGATGAGATAAGCATGTTGGATCAAATAATGAGTAAGTGAATGAGACAGATAAAAGTCTGGTAAGCGACTAACTATACAGTGGAACTGAACAAGTAAGTCCTTCTCATCACTGAACATCTTCAAGGAAAATTTCAGCCCCACCCCTCAGCCCCATCCAGCTTCCCCTCTGTCTGTCCTACTCAGCCCCTCTGCATCCCAGCAAAACTTCTTTGGGGTTGCCTGGGCCTCCTGTCGACTAATCCACCTCCTATTCCTTCCTCAGCTCACTCTTCTACCCATCACTGCATCTCAGGTTCTCTCGTTAAGGTCACCAGTGATATACCTGTAGCTAAATCCAACAGGAGGTTTCCGCTCTTCTTCTTTGCCATCCCAGAAACCTTCAGCGTTGATGATCATTCCTTGAAAACAGGGATGAGAATCATGATATTAAACAGCTGGTACAGCAGGGGCACTGACCAATCACAGTGGATGCACTGGCCAGTCAGAATGACGGCTGGGCATCCGCGGTCAGTCCCACTGTGCTGTGTGTCCAGGCTGAACACAAGCCTTGCTTAAACATTTCTGTCCCTCAGCTTTGATGCCACAACAGTCTTGTTTTTTCCCCCACTCCCTTGGTTGTTATTTCGGTGTATTTTGCAGGATCACCCTCCTCTCTCTGCTATTAAATATCGGAGTTCCTGAAGGATTTTTCCTAAGGCTCTCTACTCTTTTTTTTTCACTCCGTTCTCTTCCCCCAGATGCTCTAATCCATGCTCAGAGCTTCAATTACCTTCCATATGCTGATGATTCCCCAAAACATATTATCTCCAGCCCCCTCTTTTCCTCCGAGTTCCAGGCTGTACGTCTCATCTGCTTATCTGACACTTCCAACTTAATGTCTCAAAGGCAGTGCAACCTGCCCCTTCCTCTGACCCAAACAAAACAAAGCAACAGGGACTTCTCCAGTGCTCTGGTCTCAGTGGGCAGACAGCACCACTAACCAATCAACTGTTCAAATATGACACCGAGGAGCCTCTCCCTCCATACCCACCCCATCAACACCTCTTCTGAAATCTTCATCTCCACATCTCTCTACCTCCAGTGCCACGTTTCTCACTTGGTTCCCCTGAATCCTCACTTGCTTTTTTCTGTTCTCATGTTGCAGTCTCCAGAGAGACTTTTCTCAAAATGCGAATCTGATCCTGTGTCTCCCCTGCTTACAGCTTTTCTCATTAGTCCCAGGTAGATTGGAGCCCCAAGCATGGCCCAGGGCTGTGCATGGACCACTTCCTCTCCTGCCTCATCTCACCCCTCTCCCTGTTCTCCTCCACACTCCACTCCACTGGCCTTCTTTCAATTTCCAAAATGTTCCATTCTCTTGCCGCAGGGACTTTCCACATGTTGTTTCCTCTCTCTTTAGCTGGTTAATGCTGATTCAGAGCCCAGCTCAAGCATCAACTCTTTATTTATTTTTTTGTAAGTATAGTTGATTCACAATGTTGTGTTAGTTTCTGGTGGACAGCATAGTGAATCAGCTATGTATATATTCATAATGAATATATATATTCTTTTTCATTATAGATTATTACAAACTATTAAATATGGTTCCCTGTGCTATATAGTAGGACCTTGTTGTTTATCTATTTTGTATATAATAGCTTGTATCTACTAATCCCAAACTCCTAACTTATCCCCCACCAACCATCTTTACACTTTGGTAACCATAAGTTTGTTTTCCATATCTATGAGTCTGTTTCTATTTTGTAAATAAGTTCATTTGTATCCTCTTTTTAAGATTACACATATAAGTGATATCATATGATATTTGTTTTTCTCTGTCTGACTTACTTCACTTAGTATGATAATCTCTAGGTCCATCCACATTGCTGTAAGTGGCATTATTTCATTCTTTTTTTAGGGCTGAGTATTATTCCATTGCATATATAATACCATAAGTTCTTTATACAATCATCTGTTGATGGACATTCAGGTTCAAAGCATCAACTCTTGAGGGAAGTCTGCCTTGATCTGAGACTATATATCACATCCTCATTTATAGAGCTATGAGAATTTATCTTTCCTTAAGGCACCTGTGTTCATAATTATAATTTGTTTGTGATTATATGATTAATTTACATTTTCCTTGCCTAGAGTGTAAACTTCACACAGACAGAAGCCATGACTACTTTTGTTCACATCTCTATTTCCAGTCCAGGGTGGGCAGCAAACTATGGTCTGTGGGCCAAACCTAGCTCGATGCCTGTCAGTAAAGTTTTATTGGAAAAAAGCTATACCCATGAGCTTCTGTATTGTTTATGGCTGCTTCTGCCCTGCAAAAGTTGACTACTTGCAACAGAGACAACATGGTTCTCAAAGCCTAAAATATTTACTCTACAGAAAAAGTCTGCCAACCCCTGCTCTAGGCTGGAGCACCAGTGCCCAGCAGAAAGCAGACACCAATACAAATTCGCTAAATGAAGAGTAAACAGGCAAGAATGAAATGAGTTTCTAGTAGATGCCTTGCTGTCCGCTGAGTGACTCAAATAAGCCCTCTCTAGAGCAACGTTGGCTGCCGTAGGCCTGCATCAGAACCCGTGGGGCAGTTACCAACGTGCGAGCCCTCACTTTTTCACGGGAGTGGGGATCCTTGAATTTCCTTTGGATTTTCAGCCAACAGGTCACCATAGGCAAGGAAGAAGCCATTTGTCTGACTACAGAGCCCTCGCTCCTGTGCTTCAGAGCCAGAGAAACTCTCACTGGCCATCCCATTCCAGCTGGACCCTGTCAAAATCTTGTGACAACCCTAAAGGAAGAACAGGGAATTTCAGAGCCACACCACCTCAAGGACACTGTGGGGATTCTATGGGCCCAAAGAAGTCTCAATCACACAGTGGGGGTCCTGGGTGGAGAAGGAGCCCAGAACCACACCCCAATCCCTGAAGTGACCAAAGGTCCTCTTGCCCAAAGCCTCCAAGTCCCTGCAGCTCAACAGGAATGTACCCTATCACCCCCAGGAAAAGATTGCCTTCCCCACTCCAGCCCCCAGAGACCTGGCCACTCCTCGTGCAGAGCCCACCTTGAATTCAGCCTTTGGTCAAACATCATCCTACGCTGGTCATGGTGTTTGCACGGGCCCCTCTCTCTACACCCTGCACTGCTGCAGAGGAAGGCCTGTGCTTTAAACCTCCTCCTGCCTCTGCCACCACCGCTTCCAGCTCCAGCCCCTGGACCAGGAAGACAAAGAGTACGGAGCACAGAAGGGTCTCAGCAAACACCTGGGAAAAGCCAACGGGCCTCAGAACAGACTGGATTTGAGCTGCACTGCCCGTGACACCTGAGATACTGATGGCCACCACCCCGCTCCCTTCCGCCTGGGCCTGCTTCTCCTGTGGCGTGCATGACTTGGAGTGACCCTGCCTCCCGCCCGCCTCTGCCCTCCATCCAGCGCTGCAGCTGGACCCTGTCAGCACATTTCAAACCAGCCTGGGTGCATCCACCGTCCAGCCCTGGAGGTTACTGGACTCCATGGGGCTGCCCTCCTGGTGGGAGAAGAGTCCAGAATTTTAATACTTATAAATAAATAGTAGAAAATTCCTGAAGCAGTGATAAAGCTGCATTCAAGCTGAAGCATTAAATGTGGCAGGAACAGAAAATACAATGTGAGCATTTACACCCAAGCGCAAATAGCCAGAAACCCGCAGAGCTGGCGTGGGAGAACGTTTCCAGCTCTTCACTCGTGGGTGCTAGACGCACGCGTCACGTGGCTTTACTAGAGAAAGGGCTTCAGATTTAGTTCTCAGATGGTCTGTTAAGATCCATGGGAAAGAGAAGGAACACTCCTGAGCGAGGCCCAAATCACTGCTCCAAGGATTCTGGGTGCCCTCTTGCCGGCATCTTCCCCCTCATCCTTCCGGGTCCCTGGCACAGCTCTGGAAGCACCTGGACCGGGAACCCCCAGGGGCCCCGGCTGGGGGTTCCGTGGAGGCGGCTCCCCCTCAGGCCTGTCCCTGTCATGGCCCCACTGCGTCAAGGGCTGGGGGCTCCTCTGCCTCGGCTTCTTCATTTACAAAACACGAGAGGACTCCAGGTCCTGTTCTCACATAGGCGTCTGCTCCAAAGCGGAATCCTTCAAAATAGGATTGGTGGCTGTGTCGGTCAGTGAGGGCGCCCATGACAAAATACCACAGTCTGGTGGCCTGAGCAGCAGAAATGAATTTTCTCACAGTCCTGGAGGCTGGAAGTCCAAGGTCAAGTTGCAGCGGTTCTGCTTTCTCCTGAGGCCCCTGTCCTGGCTTGCAGATGGCAGCCTTCTTGCTGGGCCCTCACACAGTCTTTCCTCCGTGTCTGCACACATCCCTGGTGTGTCTCTGTGAGTCTAGAGTGCCTCTTTTTCTAAGGACGTCAGTTAGATTGGATTAAGGGCCACCTTTGTGACCTCACTTAACTTTAACTGCATCTTTAAAGGCCATATCTTCACATATAGTCACATTCTGAGATCCTGGGGGTTAGGGCTCCGACATACCAGTTTTGGGGAGACACAGTTCAGTGTGGAACAGTGGCTAACAAATGCCAAAGAGATACTTTACCACGTCATGGGAGAATTAAGGAAAGCAGGGGACCACCCCTCCGTGGACACTTCATCCAATGGATGGATGTACCCAATGGCAAACTTGTGTGCCCTCAGAGGGAGTTCCTGAGCAGAAAGGTGAGTGTAATTCATACCCCAAAATATCTTATGGTCACTGGATTTCTATTTGTGTTGAACAGAAGTCTTCACTGCAGATGGATGGACCAATCAGCGAAGATGACAATAATAATAGTAAGACCAGCTAACAACCAGCCGAACCAAGCAAAGCTACAAACATTTTCATGTCAACACAGGTTGACAAGCAGCCTGGCTGTTTCCTCCACACTCCACGCCTGGCCCTTGGCATAGAGTCTGGTGAGCAGTAGGCATCCAGAAATATTGATTGCATGAAATTAAAAAAAAAAAAACACATTCACCGTGCAAGAGATCTGGGACAGAGGGGAGA
Source organism: Vicugna pacos (assembly GCF_048564905.1). Classification (NCBI taxonomy): domain Eukaryota; kingdom Metazoa; phylum Chordata; class Mammalia; order Artiodactyla; family Camelidae; genus Vicugna; species Vicugna pacos. Next base: position 45,498,809 of record NC_133001.1, read on the forward strand.
CGGCAGAAAAACGCAAGATGAGAGGGACAGTGAAAATCAGAGACACTGGGAGCAGAACGCCTGACAATAAGAGACTGTGCAAGTGAAGTAAGCACATTATGATTCCGTTTTCTGATACGATTATAAAAGGAAACAGAAGAAGCAGGATACATAACTGCTTCCAAATGTCCAATCTGCATCTTCTCAAAAGTCAACCCAGGATTTTGCAAAGAACGTACCCCAAGGTTACACAAACCATGAAGACTATAGACCAGCCGAAAACCTGGGGGTTTAAATAAAACCCACCCCACTAAACATAAAAATATTAAGTCGTTTTAAAAACAATTACTACATGAAATAAAGAATAAACACCCTAGCTTACTACTCTTCTGCCAAGCTCACCATACACTACAATACAGTAAGTCCCCTCTGCTGTGTGGACGGGGTGGGAGAGGAGGTGGAGGGAGAGGCTGATGCATGAGGCTAGTCGGAAAGCTGCAGTCAAAGCTTAGAGGGCCTGGCCAGGAGGTTAAGGATTTTGTACTCTCTCCTCTGGCAAGGGGGAGCCAGAGGAGGTTTTAAAGAAAGAACGGCTGCATCAAATTCGTATTTTCAAAAGATGACTCACCAGTTAAAAGCCCCTAATGAAAAGAGTAGCCATCAGCTGAAACAAATACGGAACAATTAGGCACTGAGCAGGACCTCCAGCGCACACATGTTCTCCTAACCTGCCGTCTTCGCTGGACACTAGATGGCAAGAGGCCTCTGGTCCCATGTTTAGGGCTCGCTGCCCTAGTTTCAAATGCTATAAAACCCCCTGCATCATAAATCTTCTCCCCAAATGCCGCTCTACAACATCTTCCTTCTTAAAGAGTAAATGCAGGTCAAGTAAAGAGTGCTGGGTTTGCCCATTGTAAGAGCGAGCCGGAATATTCTTCGGCAAAGGAAAAAAAACCCAAATACCAAATCCCTCTTATTTTATGATCTTGCTTTTTCTAAATATTCATATAAGCTGACCTTTTCAAGGCATCGCCTGGAACTGAAAACATGCTGGTAATAAATCGTGTTTCTCTGGCTTCAACGAAGCAGTGTCTTTGCTGTGAGTCACAAGTGTTTCTCATTCCTTGAGAGGCCCAGAGAACCAGGTTGCCAGGACCTGGCAGGGGCTCTGGTTCCAGAGGGAAAGGCCCACTCCACACTCTCAGCAAGGGGGTGTGCGCGCGTGTGTGCGTGTGCGCGTGTGCGCGTGTGTGCGCGTGTGCGCGCAAGTCACTCCCCCTGCATTTCCCATCTTCAAATCCTCCAAAGCACTTTCCTGGAAACCGTCAGTAGAGGGTAACCAGGGACCATGGGCACCTTCGGCAGCCTGGTGAAAAGCCTGTGGACTCCGTTTCAGAATAATACTTTTGAATACACAAAATAAAGAACGTAGGATGATAAAAGAAACCAGTTACATTTAAGTATAGTTACCAACATACCAAAAAAACAAAATGCTAACGTAATAAATGTCTTCTTTATTAGTGTATTAAATACTAAAGTCTAGTGGCATGTTTAAAACTATCATAATTTCAAAGTAATGATGAATATAAATGATATTTTGAGACATGTGCAACAGGAGGAGAATATCTGTGATTCCCATAGGTGACAAAGTCACACACTACTGTGGTTTGTCACCTACAATCATGAATTGAAGGGAGCGCCAGCTTTCACTGGGAAAACAGACATATGTTCCCCTATTCACACTCACAGACGTCCTGTGCTAGACCAAGTACGCAGAACAATTGGCCCACAAATGTGTCCTGCATGCTTTAAGCGGGGGACGCTACTTCCCAACCTGATGTAATCATAGAGCATCTCTTGACCTCTCTTGGGACGTGACTGCTTGCATGCCGTGGGACTGTTGTAACGATTTAATGGGAAGTTCCTTCCCTTAATTTTTAGTGTTAAGAAAGAAGCAATCAATGCAAGAGATTAGGAACTGATGCACCCAAGGCCTGGACCTATACCCCCTGGAGATTTGGGCCTCTGGGACATGCTCCTGACGTCAAAATGGCGCTTATCAGGTTCTGGTGGGAAAATGGCGCCATATGCTTTGCCCACCATGAGGGATGGTTCAAACCAGAGAGACTGAAACTTGAAAACAATATTGTTATTCTGCAGTTTCAGGTGAGGCTGGTGGGGCAGGAATCCGGCTTCCACTGTCACTAGCTGTGGGACTTTCAGATTGTGTTTCTTTTCTGTGCCCCAGTTTCCTTACTGGTAAACAAGCATCTTTTCTTCACAAAGCTTTGTAAAGATGAGATGAGACAACACTACACATCGATGTTGAGAGCAGAGCCTGGCACACAGGAGGCACTCAGTGACCACTGGCCACTTTATTAATTACAGCCCCGTCTCAGGCCATGACGATGCCTTGGTTCCTACATCAGATGCTTCCTCCCTCATCCTCCGGCTGTTTGAAATAAAGCAAAAGCCTGGAATAGAGGGTGGATTCTTATCCCAAAGTTCCCATATGGCAGGGAGGAAACTTTTATTTTCAATAGGATTTCCAAATAATCTCAATATGGGAGATGCAGCACAAGCAAACAAAATCCTGAAGCTTCAGAGAAATTCTGCCTCTCGGCCCTGTGCCGGCCACTGATGCATTTTCCTGTCATCTCATACAACACAGGTAGTTCAGGGGACAAAAGACCCCGCCAGATGGCATGAGGACTAAGCCACGGCTGGGGCAGGGTAATGTTTTCCAGGCCATTTCCTGAGACACCAGGTCGTCACATCAGTAAGAAAACGTCGCAGGCATAGATAAGAGACATTTTAAAAAATTTCCTTTTCTTTCTTTCTTTCTTTCTTTTTGAAACACACACTCCTATAAAAGGAGACAACACAGTTCTTGATCTTTAGACGTTTACAGTCTCTCAGGGGAGAGAAACCCAGACATGGAAAAGACATAAAAACGCACAAAAAACCACAGTCCCAGTGTAAACGTGCAGCTACACGGAAGTGCCACTCTAGCGCTCTGCGGTGGGGGAATCCACATTCTGAGTCTCCCCACTTGGTCTCATAAAATTCTACCCACCTGCAGACGAAAAGAACACCCCAGAAGGAAGTCAGTAAGTATCTCAGGCTTGAGGGATGTAGTTCCCTTTATCCTGTGGCCTTTCTAAAGATGTTTCTGTCATTTTTACAGTTAACACTATTAACATGAATGGATGACTGCACGTCAGCAAGTAGGAGCGTGGTTCCTTTCAACAAGGGCCGTGGTTATACTTACCCTGTCCCAACTTGGGAGTAGAAATATTGAGGGTACAAAGGGGAGGCCCTCCAGGTGACATTCCCAGAACTATTGTGAACCTCAGAGCCCAGAGAGGGGCCATCAGGCTGCCCCAGGGAGAAGGGGTGGCGTGCAGGTGGATGAGGACTTGCGAGGCCCACGCAGGATCGCCCCGTTCCCTGGGACACAGGTGCAGCCCCTGTGGGGAGAGTTGTGCAGACTGAAGTAAATGTTTGCTAAGGGAATGAAAACAGAGAGGCGGGGCCCCCCAAACAGAGCTAGAAACGTCTTCAGGGACAGCCAGGACAAGAAAAATGGTAAGAAATCACGTTTACTGAAGACTGTCCCAGGCAGAGCTTGAAGCCTTCACATGTGTTAACCCAGTGAGCTTTATGCGAGTGAGCACTGGAACTCTCCCCGTAATGAGATGGGGAAACCGAGGCTCAGAGAGGTCAAGCCATTTGCCTAAACTCACACAGCGAAGTGGCTGTGGAGCCAGGAGTCTTCTGCCTTCAAAGATGAAACTTGAAAAAATGTACTTGGTTTAAGCCAAGTGACAGAATCCAGTCACAAAATACCACCTATTATAGGACTCCATTCATTTGATACGCCCAGAATAAGGAAATCTATAGAGACAGAAAGTAGATTCGTGGTTGCCAGGGGCTGGGGGAAGAGGGGAACAGGGACTGCTAATGGGTGTGGGTTTCTTTTTGAGGTGATGGAAATATTGACTGTGGTGACGGCTGCACGTATCTGTGACTATATTAAAAAACACTGAATTTGTGCACCTGCAATGGGTGACCTGTGTGGGATGTGAGTTCTCTCTCAATAAAGCTGTTATTTTTATTTATTTATTCATTCATTTATTTTTACTTAGTTCAAATTCATTTCTTGGGAAGCAAACCAGGGAATACACAATTCTCCTTTCACTGGGGGTCAGTTGTGTTTCAAAGGGAAATGGATCCAGATGAAAAAAATGAGAGGAATGCCTATTTTCTTGAGAGTCTCCTGCTGTCAGAACTGCTACCTGACCCTGGCCCCCGGGCACGTGGGGAGCCCCTCCTGTTCTGCAGAGAAGGGTCTGGCTACACAGGGACCCCGGTCTCCGCTCTGTCCCCACAGCACAGCCACCGGGCAGCACTGTTACGTTATTAAATATGCATTAAGAAGACGTAAGACCTGCCTGCCGAAATCTAAGCTACGGAAAAACAACCCTGACCCTTCACATGATCCTGCGGCGGGGGCAGCCTGGCCGGCGCGACCCAGGAAGTCTTGGGAGAGGCGCGCGGTCTCACTGAGAGGCTGGATGAAAGCCCGAGGACAAGGCCGGCGCTTGATTCCTGATTAACTTGCTCATGTTCTCCCCACTTGTGTCCTGAATTGCAGAATTGTTTTCCCTGCTATTTGTCACACTGAGGACATGAGCCTTTTAATTGGCGAGCAAGCAGACATGCCGCTTGAGATGTCAAAAGACTGTCTTTGTTGAGAAGTGGCTCCGTTAAGCAGAGGCCCTGCAAGTCGAGGGCTGTGTCTCTGAGTCAGCTGGCCAGCCTGGCCTGAGCGCAGAACTGAGCCAGCCAAAGGAACAGGGGATTTAGTTTATGCAGGACCTTGTAGGACAGCCCCTGGAGGCTGAATTCTGCATGACATTTGACACTGGAGTTCCAGAAGGCTTGGCCCTCCCTGCCTCCCATCCAATACCCAAACAGTGCTTTCCATGGCACCAGGGGCATGGGCTCATCTGAGGGGTTCAATATGGTGCCTTAGGTTAATGGCCCCAACTAATGGCCTCCCCTATCTACACCCTTTGTCCTGGAACTTTGTAGTACCCTTTCCACCATAACCCTGAGCACGACCATGTAACTTGGTTTAGAAAAGTAAATGTGCATCTCCGCTTCCTCTCTCACTTCTCAGGAACTGCTATGAGAACATGCTGGCTGGGTTTGCTGGAGGATGAGACCAGCCCACCCAGCCAGAGATCTGTCAGCTGAAACCAATCCTGAGAGATGCCAGCCAAAACAACAGAGCCACCTAAATGGCCCACAGCTGACCACAGAGGCACAAATGAACCCATCTAAGACCAGAAGAACTAGTCATCCTACAGACTAGATGAGCAACATTAGATGTTTATTGTCTTAAGCCACTGAGTTTTCTGGTGGCTTAGTTGCATAGCACTGTGGGGTTCATAGGTAACTGATTCACCCAGCCAGTACAGGACAGATGGAGATAATCCATGGTGGTTGGATGTCATTAATCACAGCCCACTCCCCACATTCAGAGTCTAGCTTTAGAGCCCCCCACCCCTTGAGCCATAAAGACACATAGATCAGTTGGAGATGTGCTGAGAATACATGTCACGGGGGACCAGCCAGGCCAGGCATGAGCTCATGGAGAGGCAGTCAAATTTACAGAGCTTAGTCTCTGGAGCCAGACAGTCTGGCTTCAAATCCTGGTTGTACCACCTCCTGTGTCATCTTTGAGAAGTTAATGTACGAAACCATAGATTGGCTCAATGGACATCCATTCAACCTTCCTCCTGATGTGCCTTTAGGAAAGCTAAAATGGCATGTTCCCTGGTACCTCCAGGGACCCAGATGTGTTTTAGGTTCTACAAAGCAGATGGGCTTGTATATGATCTGAGAGGCCACGGAAATGAGGTGGGAGCCATACGGCTTTAGATTCTACTCTCCTCCTGCCAGGCAGAGGCTAGGAGACCAGACGCTGGCTTTGTGGGTGTGTTGGAAGGCAGAATATCCACTCGGAAGCCAACAGTCATGGTGACCCATCCTGGTCCCTGGATGGCAGCGAAGGTGGGTGTCCTGAGGCTGGTATTTCCCATAGTGGGGTCCTGATTCCCAACCTTCCCACCTGCGGAAGCAGCAGTCCTGATGGTGCATTCTGCAGTGCATGTTGGGAATCATTCCTGGAGGCTGAACCTAGATCCTGCCTTTCTAATGATTTTGGAAACTCCCAGTTCTCTCTGGTAATCTCTGTTTAAATAGCCAGAGAGGTTTCTGTTTTCTGGCTTATGAACTGTAATAGAGGCATTTAATCTCTCTGGGCTTCAGTTTCCTCATCTCTAAAGGGATATTGATATTTAATGCCTCAAAGGGTTGTCACAAGGATTTGATTAGGTAAGTCATAGTAGGCAATTAGAACAGTGCCTGGCATATGGAAAGCATTTAAAATCTTATTATCAGTAGATTTCTAGAAACTTGCTGGAGCACCCAGCATTGACATATTATTGGGTCTACGAGATGTCCAGTTACATTCTGATTTGGGGACATTTTTCTAGCCTTCATGCATGTCTTGTGGATCTTCCAAGGATGAGGAAGCTCTTAGTATACTGATTGGGTTTGGATATTTTCAGTCTTGGGCATCATATACTTTCACCTGGCGTGGGCCACTTCTCTGCATGAGTTACCTTGTCAGTCATACAGAGTGAAATTACAGGCATCTCGAGCCTCTGGTTTTATCCAGCTCCATAAACCCTTATCCCAAGTCCTTGGGACCAGATCTACTTTGGAGTTTAGAATACAAATGCCATATATCATGATTCTCCCAGGAGGTTTTAGAACAGCACCCCAGAATCAGACATATTAATATTTCTATAGCAAAAGTTATGAATATTTACATTTACTGGGATAAATAAGGACTCTAAGTGGCCTTATGTCAGTTTAAGTCAGGTTCTTCTGTCAAATGATTTCTTACTTCCAGAGCTTTGCCTATTTCAGATATTTGGAGAAGGGAGATGGGTCTTTGTGTAGGGAATACTGACATGACAATGGCCCAAGTGCCAAGACTGAGGGGAGCACGTTGGGTCACGGAGGGTCGGCTGGGTCCAAGCCTTGGCAGTCATCAGTGTTCGGGAGACAAGGCAGGCTGATGTGTGACTGGTGACTTTTCATATTCACAAGGACACCTGACCGAGTGCAGCAAATGCAGGCACCTCCCAAGCAATGACCCCAGCAAAGCTATCTTCTCCCTTCAAACATTTAAAAGAATGGGAGGACAAGACGCCAAAGGAAGACACGTCTGGGGAGGCAGAGGGCAGTGTCGTCACTTTGGGAAGAAGATGACGAGTGTAGCAGAGCACAGGAGGAAGCTGCATGCTTTGAACCAGCAGTCTTCGGGGTTCAGAAACCACTTTGGTGGCAGGAGTTTAATTCTGAGGTTTCTTTTACCTGCTGCCCTGGGCCTCCCCCCAGAGCAGTCTCAGAACCACGGCTCCCCCCTCGCTGTGCCCCTTGCAGAGCCTGCACCACGAGTGCTGGTGCCCAGGACATCTTTGTCAGCACCACTGAAGGGCAAGGTCTTCTTCTACCCACCTGCCTCCCTCCCTACAGGACTGATGTCACAGGACAGTCAGGGAGGGCCGTTCTAACTCTGGGATTCTGGGCACAAACCTGTGAGAGAGGAGAAAGAATTTATGAAGCAGGAAAGCAAGGTCGATTTTGTCACCTAAGATACAAGCAGAGCCCAGGGCTGGGGAGACTGGAGCAAGGGAATTTAAAGGGAACGAGGCGGCCAAGAATTCCTAGCTGTGGTGTCGTTTACACACAGGTTCAAAGGGCTGCTGGACCAAAGGAGAAGGGTCAGGAAGAGAGGAAGACAGTGACTGCATGGTGGTGAACGCCAGCAGAAAGGTCTACGTTTGGTCCACAGGGCAGTGCAGCATCCACTCCAGCGCAGGCCCACGATGGCAAAGGTGGGTCGGGGTGCGGCCGTGTTCAATGAAGTCAAACACGAATGCCTCAAGCTGACTTCAGACGCTGAAACACTTGTCTGAACCTGTATCAGCCTTTAAAATCCTTCTGCATTTATTCCTCTCTGATCTAAAATGACAAGATTTAAAGGATGAAAGCTGCTTGACCTGGAAGCAAAGGTGTTTTTCTGCATTAGGTAAACCTGTCAAAGAGAGGTTCCTTTGAAAAGTGCAGTAAATCTAGGCTGGAATCAAGGACGGCGGCGCATTGTTTACATATTTCAGCAGCGCAAAACCATCTGTGTTGTGTGATTCCCTTCCTTCCTTCCCTCCTCCTTCAGAAATATATCCCTCTACTTCAAATCAGTTTGCAAAGATGCAGTTTTAAAAAAGATACAAGTAAAATAATGTCAGGCGATCAGGATAAATATAGGAGAAATAAGATAAAACCAGAGAGAATGCCAGAGTGAGTGCTCAGTAACACCCGTGAGTTTCACAGGGTTTTTTTCTTAGCACATCCCTCAATATAGGACCATGATGAGTCACTAAAGTGTTGTTCATCTAAAGCAATTCCATGGAAGTCACTATGGTCTAGATTGCTATATGGTACCTAAGTGTCCAGCATGACCCAGGAAGAACTTTAGAGCATTCATTCCCCAAAGGACCAGATGCACTGGCCATCCCCCAGACCCGCTCCGTAAGTACTGGTGCCCTTAGCAAAGCTGTTGGTGTGGTTTGGGTTGCTGAGAGTCTGTTATGATGTCCGTCACAGTCTGACTGAATGGACCGCAGCCACTCCATGCTGAGGTTCAGCGGTCACTCGTGAGCTTTTGCCCTATGGGGTTGGGCTGACCTAGACAATGTCAGGACATGACAGGGACACACAGTGCTTTTATCCAGAGGAGGGTCAAGGTGATCTTCATGAATCTCAGGTCTGACAGATTCATGAACAGAAAACTGGCAAGTAGACCCAAGTCCATTTGAAAATTTGATATATGATAAAAGTGGCATCTCAATACTTTGGGGGAAAGATGAATGGTCTTTGGGAAAAAACTAAATTTGAATCCATATCTCATACCATTCACTGGAATAAACTCTAAATGGATAAAGTGATCAAAATGGATAATGAAATTAAACAGGAACTAGAAGAAGACATGGGTGAATTCCTTGATAACCTGGGAGAGGAGAAGGCTTTTCTAATTTATGACTTAAAATCCAGAAGTAATGCAAGATTGATAAATTTGTCTACATCAAAATAAGACAAATTCATGGTGAAATACATTAAGTAGAGTCAAGATGAACGGCAAAACTGAGAAAGGAAAACATCTGCAACCTATATCAGAGACAAAGGTCTTATATCTCTAATATTAGAAAAAGCCCTGAAAACAGAAGAAAAAGGCCCAATGCATAACAGAAAAACAAAGGATGTATTCAGTTCACAGAGAGAGAAAGGGAAATGGCCCTTAGATCTATGAAAAAATGCTCAACCTTACTCAATAAGATAAATACAAATGAAAACTAAACTGGAATACCATCTCTTACTCATCATATTGGCAAAAACCCAACAGTGTGACAAGCATTTTGTGGTTCAGGCTGTGGAGACCGAGGCATTCTCACATATCACTGGGGGAATGCAAAAATGGTCCAGCCCCCAGAGAGGAGAATCTAGGCATACCTGATGAAATTGTGTATGTTTTAATCTTTTGACCCATTAATCAATCCCACTTGAAGATACACCTTCTCACGTATGAGAAAGCACATGCTAGAGATTACTTATTACGGCATTGTTGGTAAAAAAAAAAAAAAAAGGATGAGAAACAACCCAACAGCCCATGGATAGGGACTGGCTGAGTCCACTGAGATACAAGGAGCATCACACCTGAGGGAGGAGGAGGACAGCCCTGCTGGACTGATATGGGAGTTCTTCAAGGCTACCGTGAAAAGCGGACAAAGCAAGGCGAAGAAGAGCACAGACGCTATGCTGGTGGTGTCTAAGAAAGAAGGGGAAATGAGGGTGAATACAAAAAAGATAAACCCAATGCTAACAAAATGGTTACCAATGGCGGGGACGTGATGGAAAAGACAGGTATGGAATCAACGTTTCTTATTACTTCTTACTGTATAGTTTTGAACATTAAACCATGTAAACACTTAACATTTTCCAAAAAAATTAGTTTAAGAAGGATTAATTTAATTCAAACCTTATAATCCAAAACAAATCTCAACAAATGAAGCTGTTTATCAAACGGATAACATAATCACACAAAGAATGACTTTCGAACACAGTTCTTTCATAATAGGATATACTCTAAGGTAGAAAGAAGTGCAAAGAGAAACTTAACTCAGCAGTTTTACTCTTAGTAATAATATGGGTCTTGTAAGTGGAAAGCTATTTTATGTGTGTATGTGTATTATATACAAAGAGGTAAATATGTTAATATATAAGATTCAAAATTTTAGCTTGAAGAGATACAAACATAAACAAAACCAAGAAGAAAAAAGTCTTGAGTATTTCATTTGAATTGGAAATATGAATTTGAACATATAATTTGTTAAACAAATGTATTTCCCAGCTCTATCCACTAAATGGTCTTAGAATGAGCATTCCTAGTGCCTAGATGTTGGTCTTAAATTCCAAACTAAAAAGAACCAGGGTTCCTCAGGAAAATGGCTGATTCTAGGTCTGGAACAGTGAAAACACGAAGTCTGTCTGGGACATATTGTGCCTAAAAGCAAGGAGGAGCTGATTTCAGCCAATAAATATAGAAAGAAAGGCAAAATTAGAAAATTATTGTTCTACATCTGAGATAACTAGCTTGGGTAAGGGTCCTCAAGGGATGCAGAAGTCAGTAGGTAAAAACTTATTGCAAAAAGCATATTTGCCCAGGGCCAAAAATCACCCCATAGATTACTTGCAATTACAGAGGGAAAAGCCTATGTTTGCAATGGTGTGATGTGACCACCACCTTTAACCCAGTGATTAAACTTAACTTCACCGATAGGGGACACCTGACATTATGTGCCTCTGGGTATGAGGTCATGTAAAGGACACAGCATCATCTATGGTGTATTCCTGACAAAAGCACATATAACCTGAATCCAATCAAGCCTCAAAACCCAACTTCCAATCTACAGGAAATACAGGAGATAGAGGAACAGGTCAGACACCATCACGAGGAAATAACTGAGCAAAATTAGGATGTGGGATATCCCGCAATGCAACTGGCCTGGTCTCTTCAAAAAGTCAATGTCCTGAAAAGAGAAAAAAGGTGTGGGTTTGTTTCAGAATAAGAGACTAGAGAGACATTAACTAAATGTTATGTATGAATGGATTTTTTTAAAAAAGCTATATAAAAAATGTATTTTCTGGCCACTGGGGAAATATGAAGGTATACCAACCAAATGTCAGATGATAGTGGGGAATTATTATTAATTTTCTTAGCTGTGATAATGGCAATGTGGTAATGTAGGAGACTGACCCTATAGTTAGGACACATGCTAACGTATTTAGGGATGAAGGGTCATGATGTCTGAAACTTTTTACATGATTCCACAAAAAAACCCACCTCTGTATCTATTTATCTAGATCAGTCAACCAATCTACAGACAGATATGCACACACATATAAATTAAGCAAATACGGCAGAATATTAGCAATGATTGAATCTAGGTGGTGTGTACACAGAAATTCATTGTACTAGTCTTTTAACTTTTCTCTATGTTTAAATTTTTCAGAGTAAAAATTGGGGAAAGGAAAAAGAATATTAGATTGATTCTAACCTAAAGTGGCATCAGATTCAGCATGGTGGTAACAATTTTAGTTTGAAATAACTATAGAGCATAGATAACTAAATGTCCATCTTGACCAGGAAAAGTGATTTATAAGGCACCCACAAAATATTTAACTTTGAGCAAGATAACTTCCTGATGAAAACCCCATGATATACTGGTTTGTAAAACATATCCTGATTGGGAGGGTAGTCGGTTACCATGGTGAACCCCCAAGTGAACTAAAGCTCCCATATTCACTCTGTGAACATCTCTCCCACACTGATTCTGGGCATGGCCATGTGCGTTAGTTTCCTATTGCCATTGTAACAAATGACCACAAACTCAGTGGCTTAAAAAAACACAAATTTATTACTTTATGGTTTCTGGGAATCAGAAGTCTGAAATGAGTCTCACTGGGCTAACAGCAAGGTATCAGCAGGGGCTTCTGGAGGCTCTAGGTAAGAACCCATCTCCTTACCTTTCCAGCTTTGAGAGGCTGCCTGCATTCTTTTGTTCGTGGCCACTTCCTACATCTTCAAAGCCGACCTCTGTGTTACTTCAAACTCTGCTTCTGTCCTCATACCTTTTTCTCTGACACTGACTCTCCTGTGTCCCTCTTTCATTTATAAGGACCCTTGTGATTACACTGAGATACCCATATAATCCAGGGTAACCTCTCCATCTCAAGATCCTTAACTTAATCACATCTATGAAATCCCAATTGCCATGTAACAATAACATTCAGTTTTCGGGGATTAGAATCTGGACATCTTGGCGGGAGGTGGAGGGGTGGTCATTGTGCTGCCTGCTGTACCATGTGACTAGTTTCAGCCAATCAGATATGAGCAAGCATGATAGAAGCAGAAGCTTGAAAAGTGCTTGCACTGTGGGGCTTGTGCTCTGGGAACTTTTACTCAAGGTATGTCCTCTCAGAACCCAACCACCATGCTGTGAAAAACCCATCCCAGCCACATGGGGAGACCACAGCTGAGGCACTGATCGACAGCCCCAGCTGAGCTCCATTCCAACAGCCAGATCCATGAGCCGTCTTGGAAACGCACCTTCCAGCCTCAGTCCAGGCACCCCAGTGGCCATCGTGAAGAGCAGAGATGAACTCACCTGGCTGAGCCCTGCTGAACTGCAGGATCCTGGGCAAATAAATGACTGCTGTTCTTTTATGCTAAATCTGGGGGTGGATTTTTGCCCAGCAATATATGAACTGAGACAGGATAAGTCAGTGAAATGCTGGAGAACGACCCAGAAGTGTTGACTTTGGGTTTATAATAATTATTCAGCAGCCGTCTTTAGGATAATAATTGGACAACAGAGCCTGTGCTCTGTTAGGCCCTTTCTGGATCTGTGAAAACAAAACCATGTCATCCATATAAATGACAATGATTTCTTTCAAGTCTCTCTAGCAAAAGGGATGCCCCCAACTCATCCAACAGTGGGATTAAATCATTAAGGACTATGTTCAGATGAAGGAGGTTCAGAATACCAGAATTCTGCAGGAGTTTTGCAATTGCAATCTGCTGTATCAAGAAACCAACCTCAGTCTCATGGCATTAAATGAGATTCTGAGATAAACTGCTGCTCCCAGATGCGCTAGTCAGGATAATTGTTCGTGTCACCCAAGTCTGTTGTTTTAAGTAACTGATTCAATGCTGGTTTGCATAGACTTGGCCTCCTTACCACACCTTGCCCACACATCCCACTGAACTAGGGCTTTCGATCAAGCCAGCGACCCAGCTAAACCATAGCGCGGGGGATTGATTTTCAGAGTCTTGATCTTGCGATGAGCTTTACGAGGTGGAAACCAGTTACTCTCTGGACTGTGGGGATTTGTGTTTGCAATTTTTTTCCTCTTGGAAAATATGCTTAAAATCATTCATCCTCCATCCCCTTCTGGTCTGCAGTGCTCCTAGCAACTGCAAGAGAATAAACAGACTCAGCTTCTTGTCAAAGAGATGGCACCAAAGTCTAAGGAGTTTTTTCTTTTTAATTTATAGCTCTGGGCGTGAACACGTTGACCTAGCAAGACATGGGCCTAAATGGTGGCCCTGACAGCAAATAGCAGAAATCATTCTCATTTTCTCCACAGCTGCAGAAGCCTGGCCGCATCTCCAAAGCATTTTCAAGTCTACACGGAACGAACTTGACCCGAGACCCTGCGAATCGTCAAGGCCCCCTCTTCCTGCTTCCCAGCGCAGAAGGCACACCTGCGGCTTTGTCCCGCGAACAAGAGCCGCCCGGCACATCCACACCTGTGACTCATCTGCTTGTCTCCACGCGGCACTCGGTGCCGAAACCCACAATGCGGAAGGCAGAGTGACTCTGCTCTGGAGGCGCAGGTTCCACAGGGCCGTGGGCAATCGCCAAACAACTTACACCACATAGAAGGGAGGGGAAATTGGCTCTGCAACGTGGCTTCGTAACACCAGCCGACAGGGGACTGAAAGGTAAACTCCTTGGATGAGGGAAAAATGATAGAAGCCTATCTACCTCTCTTAAATCTCGAGGTGTTTACTGAGTCCAGACAATGTGCTCAGCAGAGGGCCAGGCACTGCGGGAATAATACCAAAGGAGTACGAGGACATCCCTGTGTGCTTGGCTCTGTCATCCGCAGTAAAGCTATGGAGGTGGAAGTATCAACAAGGGAAACAGCCATCCAAACGGCCATATACTTCACTTTAAGAAGAGCTGGAGGTTTGAAACACTTGGGGCAGATCAGAATTAGCAGGAGTGCCAGGGTTCCAAAAGCTGTTCAACTGAGAATGATAGCAAAGAAGGGAAGAAAGAATGGGGAGGAAACAATAGCCTTTTTTTTTTCTTTTTAAGAGAAAATCCAGAAGTAGCTAGATGTAACAGCCTGGAGCTGTCCTGTGCTGGGGCAAGGAAGGGGTCCCAAACACCTCGACTGGCCTCGAGGCCCATGAGAACGAGCAGTTACGACTACTCATAGCAACAGTCACATCAGACTGTGGTTACATTATGTTCTACTTCCTCTGCTTAAAAAAGGCAGAGGGCGATGCTCAGCGGTCACTGTTTAGGAAGCCTTCTTCCAAAAGGAGCTAATTTAAGTTTGGGCGCTTAACTGAAGAAACTTAGTGGAGTAGAAAATTGATTTACGTGCAGCAGCAGCTCATTTCCCAAACTTGGGAGTTGAGGTTGACTTGTTTCCTGCGTCACCCACACTGATGCCCCAGGCCTGCAGATTCCACGCTGAGGCCATCAGCACTGTCCTGTTCAGGACTGTCACAGCCACCTGGATGCTCTGGCTCCTAACAGCCGGAAACTCTTCTCCGGTCCAGCCTAGCTTCTGCCTCCACTCGGCAGACCCACCTTCCTAATGTGATGCCATCACTCACATGCACAGAAGGAGACAGACCTCGGGATGGCCTTCAGGAGCATTCAGAACCTGACCCAGTCCCCAGTGTCATCTCCCAGCGTGCCACTATGTGCCTTCGATGCTCACCATGCATTTTCATGCCTCTCTGCCTTTGGTCCTGCGGATCCTGCAACCCCAAACACATACCTCACTGCTTCCCCGACGCCCTGTTCCACAGGCCACACTCAAAGGCTGCCCCTTTTAGGGTGTCTCCTCCCGTGAATTAATCATATCCTCCTCAATCCTTCCTCACACCCAGTTTCTGCCTCATGCTAGCCCCCAGGACCCCACGCCACAGGATGGCGTTTTCCATCAGCTCTGTGAAGTCTTATTTATGGCAATACCATCAGTGTCCTCAGCCAGCCCCAGCCCAGCCCTGCTCCCTGCTTCCCAGATCCTCCCTCAGGCAGGTGGGAAGACAGCCCATAACCACGGACAAGTCACTCCCCCCGCCCACCCCAGGCCTTGACAGGCACAGGCTGCCCAGACCACACGATGGCAGGATGCTTGTGTTCCGCACACAGCTGGACCCCTAGCCCATGGGCCCCCAGGAAGATGAGGATTTAATCATGGTAATGGCTCAGTGCAGCCAGTCTCGCCCCATTACAGACCGCCATTTACAGCATGTCAAAACCCAGCCCCCTGCAAAGCCACTTCATCTGCCCCACATATTTGTCCCTTTGTGAAAATGCATATAAAACCCCAGTAACTGGTTCACCAGAAATAGCCCGGGGCAAGGAATCTTAAGCTCTCCATTTCTTTCTTTCTTCTTTCCTTTCTAAAAGGCCTGAGCATGAAATCAGGAGAACTTCAGTCCACTCTGGAACTGTAATTTATTGACTGCCTAAAGTTTTAATTAGGATTGCATTCTTGACTAGTGCCTCCACCCGATGGGGGGCGTGGGCAAGGCCTTTCTCTCCCACAGAGAAAACAAAACCACGGATCAGTGCTTTGTCAAAGCACAGGGTTCCTGGCTTTGGACCATGCCCCACGGGCCTGGCTCTTTTAAAAGACCACACACTCGCACACCCCACTACACACATACACACCCTCAAAGAGGGAGAAAACTTACTGCATTTTAAAGGTTCCATTATTCATCTTTTAAAAAGATATCATGGCTACTCTGTAAAATCTGGTTGGGGATCTGTTCGCCTATGTGATGTGTCTCCTACCAGTGTCTTCATCCCAGCTACCGCAGGGGATGCGGTTTAGTCCCAGTCCCAGATCCCACAGGTGCCAGGGCACCTGAACAGCACAGCAAGGCGACATGTGAGCCTGTGGCCCCCACGTAACCCCCGACTCCTTCCTGGGGAGAATCGTGCAGCCAAGCCTTAGAATGACAGGATCTGGGCAACGGCCTCATCGGTCTCTAGCAACCATAATTCAGGTGCCCTGGTGACTCTGTAAGATATTTCAGTACACGCCTTGTAGCTTTTGTTGCCACAGCTAACCCTTCTACTGGTGGAGACTCAGGCCTGGTGTAGACGTCCATCCTGCTGGTGGACTCGAGGATGCTCTACAACCCTGCCCAGCAAACTGGCCTTCTCAGGGCGCCCACTCTGGAAATCAGCGAGAAGGCAGCACCAGGCTCCTCGTGGATGAATCCAGACATCTCCTCTGATTCCTCTCTCTCCCTGTTCCTCCTCCCCAGCCTCATCACCATGTCCTGTAGGTTCCAACTCCAAAATAAATCTTGTCCTTTGCTGTCTCTTCATCCCCCTGCCCCTGCCACACCACGCTGTTCCCAGAAGGAAATCTACATACTGACCACGGCCTCTGGGTCCCAAGTCACGGCTGGGTCCCGTGACTTCTCCAGCCTTTTCTTTGGCCAGTGGTCCCCTGCTCCCTCTGCTCTGCCTCCTCCTTCCTCCGCCACACCAGCCCCTTCTGCCTCAGTCTCTGTTCATCATGCTCAGCCCTTCTCTTGCAGGTTTTGGGTCATACGCCTCCTCGGAGAAGCCCCCTCCGACCTCCCACATTCACACCAGCCCCCCTACCTTCTCCCTCAATCACTCCATCACATCACACAGTTGATTTCACGTAGCACTTCTCACAATCTGCAGTGATTTTTAAAATTTACTTGTTTCTTGTTTATGAACCATGCCCCCTTTCTAGAAGTGCTAGGATAGGGGATCTTGTTGTCTGGTGCACTGTTGCAGCCCTAGTATGTGATACAAGGGCTGGCACATAGTGGGAGCTTGGTAAATGGCTGCTTGAATGAATAAACTACACCATTTAAACATACCCAGTGAACTAACTGGAGGTAACTGGCCAGTACACAACGATGTGTGTATTGTTCAGAGGGCAAAGTTTGAAAATAATTTAAACAGCCAACACAAGAGGACTGTGTCAATCAATGCTTCAGTGTTATTAATTATTGAACGCTATTTTAACAAGGATGAATCAGATCTTCAAGCACTGACATGCAAAGGTACCCAAGATTCTCTAAGTGAAGAAAGCATGTTACAACATACATAAGCATGAATTTATTTATGGTTTAAAGAAAAGCCCTATAACACCCAATAGCATGTTTATAGGTACATAAAAACCTTAAATGAAATAGAGAATAAGGAAAGAGAAAGGAAGTATGATCTGAAACTGAGAGTCATCATTTTTTTCTGGTTATCTTTGGCATGGGTGATATTATGAGGTATTTTCATTCATTTCTTTTTGGTTCATATTTTCTGATTTTTAAATAATGAATGTATATTGCTTTTGTAATAAGAAAAAAAATAAGGGCAAATTGGAAATGTAGAATCCGCCATCCATATTCATGGCAGCCACTGAGGAGTAGCTGCAGGTGGAGGGGCCGGGGGGAGCGGGGCCAGCCAAGAGGCTGTCACACAGTCCCCTGGGAGGAGAAGGCGGAGGTGGGGCTGCAGGGAATAATTATTCTTGCCCCATTTTGAGCCTGCTTCAGAGAAAATACACTTGTTAGATAATAAAAACATAAGCCTCCAGGCATATTTCCTTCCCACAGAGAAAGACCAGCTGTGGCTTCCTTCCACATTATTCACTCCATCCTGAGCTCTGCACACAGGTCATGCTTCTAGAGGAAGGACCCATCTGCAAGCTGGGGGCCCCTGTGAACTCAGCTCCCACCCCTGGAGCGTCAGAAGAGCGGAGGGTGCCCTGGCTCCCAGGGGCCCCTTGTACACCTTTGGAATAGGATCCGGGATCCAAGCGCCTTCTCCAGTGGCTACCCATACAGGCATGAGAGGGCCCCTGGCGAGACAGTGGCTGTGGCTCCAGAGGTGGTCCCCAGGCTGCACAGCAGGGCGGGGAGGAGGAGAGGCACTACACCCCGTCTGTCTCAAGTCTGTATGCTCTCAGTGTAGGGATATCTGGGAAGTCACTTTAAGCAGTAAATGCATATCAGAAATAAGGTCAAAAAACAATCTCTGTTGTCATGAATTGATTCAAAACAGTTTGTAGGGACAGAGCTCTGTGTGAGCTGGGACAGTTCTCTTCACCTCTGGGCCTCAGTTTCATCATCTATACAATGGGAGACTGGACCAAAGGTCTTCCAAGGCCCTTGCAGGACTGACAGACTGGGCTCTGGGCTATCAAGATCACTCTCTAGAAGAGACAGAACTCATTCCCAGGCTATAAATGAGGCCTTCAACTACAGTAATACCCATGTAACTGGACTCAGCAAGGAAGAGATCCCAAAGGGCTGGTGCAGGTACGGTGGGCTTCCTGGTGGAGATGAAAGCTGAATTGTGCCTTGAAGAATGGGACAGATGTAGGTAACTGGAAATGGTATTGGGCAATGATGTAATGATCCAACATACTGTCACTTTAGGATCAGCTAGAGGGCCCAGAGAGCCCTTCTCAGGGAGGAATATAACTGTGGATGGTTTTTCCTGGGCTCTTAGCTGAAGACACGGTTTATGAATTCCAGAGCATCAACTAATCAATAAATTTCTTTTAAAGAACATGCATCATACCACATAGCTGCTGAAAGTGATGTTTGTGAAGCTAAACAGCAACAGAGGGGGATGCTTCAGAATGAACAGGGAAATCAGGACCTGGAAGCAGGTCTGCACAGGGAAGCAGCAGAGACCAGGACAGTGGTTCTCAAAGTATGGCTCCCAGGGCAGCAGCCTCAGCGTCACGTGGGAGTTTGCCACAAATGCAGAACCTCGGGCTGGGACCTACTGAATCAGAAACCTCTGGAGATGGGCCGAGCAATCTGTGTCCTAACAGGCCTTCCAGCTGATCTTCCTACAGGTGACACTTGGGAACCACTGTGCTAATGGAAGGAGGAAAAGTTCTGGGGTCACAAAGCAGGGGTTTGAATCCCAGCCCTTAGCAGCTGAATATCCTCAGAAACTTGCTCAACCTGGAGACAGTCTTCTCTGCCATAGAATGGGGTCCGTTAATTCCTATCCAGGAAAAGTTGTGAAGATTCAAGTAATTAATGTGTGCAAAGTGCCTGGCACAGTGCCAAGCATGAAAAGATTTTAAGTACATATTTGAAAAGTCACCAGAAGGAAATTTGCAAAATGACAGGGGCAGCCATTGGGGCTGCATTGTTCTAGGTGACTTCTCTTCCCCTCGTCTCTAGTTTCTAAACTTTTGGTAGAGCAGCTTCGTTAGTTACGCAGCAAAAGAAACATTTATATAGCACAGTGAGAACCCACCATGGGAGCGCTGCTCTGTCCTTCAGGGCTGAATGATGGTTTACATGGCAAGGAGCACTCGGCAGTGGCCTCTCCCAGGAGGTGTGGCTGCCCAGCCCCCAACGCCAGCAACCACCGCTCCCTGCACTGCACCAAAGGGACTCACATGGAGAGGATGGACCTTGATAACAGTGAGGGATCGGGACCCAGCCGGGCACGTCTGTACGTGTGTGTGTGTGCACGCATGTATGTGTGTACATGTGTCTAGGTGCAGGCTTGTCTTGGTAAGAGGTGAATGTTCACAATCATAACTCAAAGAGCTATTAGTCTTTCGTTCTAGCCGTCTCCTCATGCATACGGAGAAGCTGAGGCCCAGAGAGGAGAAGGCATATGCTCAGCCAAGGTTATACTCTGAGTTAGCAGCAGTCAAGAAGAGAGCCCAGAGCCCAGTCTTGCTCCAGCCTGGGCTGAGAGAGGAAGAGCAGAACTTTCCATGGATTGTCCAGAGAGGTACCTTAATGGGAAAGAGTGGGGCATTTGCAAAGTGAATACCAGAGAAGTATTTGGACGCCCTGCCCATCCTGTTGGGGGAGCTAATGCCCTCAGATCACTCCCTGCTTCTTGTGAAATCTTGTGAAATCTCAGGGTGTGCTGAGCTGCGATTAGACCCTGTGGTTTGGGGATGAGAACATGGCCTTTCCTCTCAGCTCAGCCATACGTTCATTCCTGTTTGACTCGTTTCGGCCACTTACACTGCGTATCAACCCAAGTCAGCCCGGGTAACATAAGGTGATGTGTGTGGGTGCCTGGGGCAGAATGGGTCGCCTTTCTTGGTCCCAAGATACTATAACCCAGATGCACCCTGGTGGTGCTGGCTGCACAAAGGGGTGCATGGTCATTATTTGTGCACGTAGGTAAGAGACGAGACACAGACCCTTCATAATGTAAGGCAGGTTAAAGTGATTATGGGACACAAGGAAGGAGGGATGTGATTTGGGGAAAACTAGTAAAATCCTGTGCCCATGTCAGAACCTAAGCGCCTCAAAAATATTTCTAGGGGAATGTGGGCCTCAAACTCTCAAACCTCACAGGCAGGGGACAGAGAGACACAGCAACATGTCCCAGAGTGACTCTGCCCCCCTCCACTTCCACCCTTGCATACTCCTAGTAGCTGCCGCACATGGCATTCCAAGGCCTCCTGCAGACGTGGCTCCAAACTCTGTTCCATCTGCGTGGCTTGTTGTGACTGAGGCCGTGCAGCAGGGGCTCTGTCATTAATCCATCAGCGGCGACAGCCTGCAACACTATCAGGGGTGACATATTTTCACACCAATCAAGAAACGAGCTTGTGAGCCTGCTGATGGCTCATCCAGGCTCCAGACAGGGACACACTCCAGCACGCTTGTTAATGGCCTTCTCTATTAAACTGGAGCTGCCCAGGTATGAAATAGCTGCCCGGATGGGAACCTCCAGGAGCACAGGAAGACGGGCTGACAGACAGCTGATGGGATCCTGATACTGCTTTGCTTAACCACAACATGCCTCGATAGTCCTTCAGAACAGCTTCCAGTGTTTAAAAATATGTCACAGAACTGACATCAAGGACCTCGCTCATGAACCAACGGGATTTTACATTTTTGTCTTTAAATACTTCCCAGTAGGTGAATTATCCAAATTAGTCAATAATACAACCCAAAATGACTATGGTTAGCCAATTGAGTGTGACACCAAAATGCCTGACCGCATGAGCCATCTCTCCTCAAAGCCACTTTAACATGAATGTCCCCAGGCGCTGAAGGGTTGCAATTTTGCTGTGATGGTGGAGTGCCACGGCTGAAGGTTACAAACTAATAAACACGTGTGTGGGCACGCAGAACATGCCACCCTCAGCGCCTCCCACAGAACTCAAAGTTACTGTTAACACATAGAATCTTTAAAAATGTCATTGCCACCAATATCAATTTTTCATCAGGATACATCATTCAGAGCATGACTCCCCACTGCGATAGACTTTGCTGACAACTTGGGTTAAAGAAGTCATTCAGTAAAGAGTGATTTTTGACAGATTCATTCATTTCCTGGGATAATGCCATATTGTGACGTTCATCTCCATTTTGGTGTAAATATAGAACGCTGCAAAAATATTCAGCCTTGGATGATCAACAGGACATACTGTCCTTCTTAGAAGAGGCTCTTGCACGATTACCCTGCTGTGTAATTAGCTGGCGCTTTCTGGTGGAATTTCAGGGGACCCTGAGCTCCAATTAGGTCCTCAGGAACGAGAACAGGGACATCCGAGGTGCCTCTGGTGGTCTCCAGGCCCGTGAAAAGCCAGATCAAGAGGCCTGGGATCATTAAGTAAATCACTGAAGGTCTGAAGTCCGTGTCACTCTGTGAAAGAGTGACAGGACTTTTCTGGGGAACAGAAAAAGGCCTTAGAAAGAAATGTTCTTTCTGAACAACACATGTGGTCCTTTCAGAGGTGAAATTCCACTGCCCCTGATGCACGCTTCACCCACATGCCAAACTGCATGGCCCCCACTAGAACATGGAAGCTTCCAGAAGAGCTGTCAGCTGTAACCAGGCCCAGCTGCTCAATGAGATCTTGGCACAAAGAGCTGGCAACTCTGTCCTTTGCTGCCTGGTCAGCGCTCCAAGCGCTGCATTTAGTTCTTGGGCCGTGGTTTCCACGGGATGTGGACAAACTGCAGCCCATTCAGAGAAGCGTGACTGAGATGCTAAGAGGATGTGAAACATCTTGTGTGAAGAGCAGGGGACCGAGACGTTATTGCTGCCTTGGCATTTATCTGTGGCCACGGGGAAGGTCCGGTCATCATCTGTACATGTCCTGTGGCAGGCGGGCCAGGTGCACTCTGGGTGACCCCAAGGGGCAGAAGGAACAGGAGCCAGAGGGAAAGGGCTAGTCCAGCAGGGCCCTCCCCCCGCCAGGCTGCGCCTGGAGGAATGGACGGCTGCCGGACAGCGCACGTCTGCCCTCGGGGGAGACCGGCAGTGGCTGGGAAGTCACTTGGCAGGGGAGCCCTTGGGGAGCTTGTGAGTCAATGATTCTATAAATAATAGCACCTTGGATGGATACATCTGAAGATGGGCTGTGGCAGGTCAACCAACTGGAATAGATACAAATAAATGTTCCCGCAGGATGGGTCACAAAATACTCACAGAGCCCCGACCACAGCAGACGGTCTCTGCTGTTGCTTAACGTAATCTGCCCCAAACATAAGCCTTCTCCCCCATCGACGCTGTCTCCTGGAGCCTGTGCTCTGTGTGAGAGCCTTTCCCCAGGACCCTGAGGCCATCTCCCAGGGTGCAGCAACGATGCAATCGTCCTGTGATTAGTACCTTTTAAATGGCACATACGTGTGAACTAGACCACTCTTGAAGATTTCCTGGCATCATGGGCCACCTGTGTGCAAGCCTCCTCCCATCCCTGGGCTTCGATGTGTCCCCTCTACAGAAAGAGAACTGGCCTGGATGACCTGCACCCTGTGGTCCTTCCGGCTCTCACAAATGGTGCAAGGGATGAAATTCTCCCTTCCTGGTAGCCTCTTGCCAAGTCATGTGACAGCCAGTTCTCGGAAATGCTGTCATCTGCACCCCATCCACCCAGTCTAATCTAAGGCAGGCCGGCAAAGCAGCTTAGCTAAGGATTAGCCTCGGGATGCACCTTCCACAACTGACGTTTGGGGAGATGTACGCTTCATCGGCGGCCGCAGGAACAGGGTTGGGTCCTACTGAGAACCTGGGGTTTCCATCCGCGAAGGATGTACTTTTCATCGTGACTTAGTTTCAGGAAACAAGAGGTAAAGGTAACAAAGATCAGTGCCCTCATCTCTGACTAGCTTTTGGCATTTGCTGTGGGGATGGTCTCTGGCTGGTGAGAGGTGAGAAGGGTATTTGAGCCCAAGCAGAAGCAGCACGCTCCGTTCCAGGCGGGGCTGGTCCCTCTCCATCTTCACCACCATAGCTCGCCTCTCTTCCCTCCTTCCTGCTCAGGACTGTGACTTCCTGGGTTTTGTGTCTCTAGATCAGCATTTCCAATCCCGGTTTTGACTAATGAACTCTGTTCACGATAATCTATAATTTCACGAACCCCCTCATATCATTTTATCACTTTTGCATGGCTTACGGTAAAAAAAGATTTTTAGTTAAATATTTTATATGAGTACATTATTGAAAGATTATATTAAGTGAGCATTAAAAGATAATTTTTAATAACGTTCATAATATATAAGGACACATTTCAACATTTTTCCATTTAACAAGTTGCACACAACATTTCATTTCTTTTAAATTAGTTGTGCAAGGGAAGACTGATTTGTTGACAAATAAAACATGACATTTTGATTCTGAAACCAACATACATTTAAAACATAATTGAAACTTAATTATATGCATCAGCTTTAAAAATAGATAAAACCTGTATTTTGTGACCTGATCTTTAGAATTCTCACATTTTGAGTGTAAGAAAATCAACTGCACTATTTTTGTAATGTTCACATGTTATCTAAATGATAAGACAAAGCAGGATTCAGAGAGAGATTTATAAGTTCTTCAAAATAACATATTGCTTGTAATATCCCAATCAATAAAAAGACAACCTAGCTAAACTTTCTCTGTATTTTCTGTGGACTCCAACCCTACACCTTTTTCCCCCCTCATTTGACATACTAAAGACATTTAGAAGACCTATATAAGAACTTGAATCAGATGATCACAACTTACAAATCTGGAAGAAATGACTCAGGCAAATTTTCAGAACTATCATTCTTAGGCTCCTCATTAGCTTGTGGTAGCTTAATATAAATGTTCTTTATGTTTTCCGTCTTTGCCACTTTTTATAGCCACACTTTCACTATATGTGAAACCATATATGACAAATAATAAAAGCAGTTTAAAAGTATATAGCAGTCAAATTGATCCAAAGTCATAAACCAACCGGTGACTGAGAAATGAGCATGATTATCCAATCTTCACTAGCCATGCATTCTCAGGTGATACACACAGGTACACACACGCATGTGCACGCACACGCTCAGAAGTCCCCAAAGTGCCAGGGAAACTTACATAAGTAGTCATTTACTGACTTAAAACATAAATGATTTGAAACAGATGCATTTGCCACCTCTAGCAACAGTAAACCCCAAGCACGTGTCCTAGAAGTATCCAGCAGGAGTGACATGACTGTCCTGCAGGGGCTGTGCATGGAGGGGACGGCAAGTCAGGCCTGTGGGGGTGAAGGGTGGAGGGCTGGGAAGGAGGTGAGTGAGGAGGGCCCGTCAGTAAATGAACTACAGGTGAGTGGGAGGGGAGAGTCTGAGCAGCGGTCTCAATTGGGAAACTTCCAGGTCAGAGGCTCTAAACTGGATTTGGAGAATGCACCTGGGGATGTGATAGGTGGGATTCCACACACCCTTTTGAGGAAAGCTGTAAGGAAGCCCTGCGTTGTTCTTCAGGGAGAAAGACGTTCTGTTGTTTCACGCACTTCCCACTGGAGCCTGGGCCACGGGGGAACGTAGCTGTGTTTGGGTTACTTGCCTAGGACACTCAGGATAGACGAAGAGCTCAGAGGGAGTCCCTGAGCACAAGTCACGGCCCAGGAGGATGAGAGGCTCCCACAGCCCCGCTAGTGAGGGTCTGGATGATGCTCCCCTGAGACCCCCTCCCCACACTGAGGCTTGGCCTCCCCTGACCTACCCCACCACCAGCAACAGGCCCGCCAGGCTGCAGGGCAATCAGACACTGCAGAAATGATGGAGGCCACTTCCCTCCGAGGGAAAGAAGAGCCCAGAGTTCTTCTTTAGACTGCTTGGGAATTTGAGAGGCAAGAGCATTGACTCTGCAGATGTTTGAGAAATTCTCAAAGAGGATTTGAAAGCAAGGGCCAACAGACCACTGGAGAGCCTCCTGCAGGGCAGAAGGAGTCCCTCTGTGAAGAGAAATGACCCCATGCTGGAGGAGCTGGACACAAGGGTCCATCCGTGAGGTGACCATGAGGCGGCCCCAGCCCACATGTCAGTTTAGGAAAATCACATGGGCTCCTCCAGAGAGAAGAGAAGCAATAAGAAGGTGGGGAAAAAATCACTTCCCACGATGTAAACAGCTCCTCCAGGGACCACTTGTGGATCCTAGACAAAGCCACCTGCTCTGCTGGGGCCGAGGCGGTGAGGGAGCCCAGCCCTCTGTCCACACGCCCCACACCTGGAGGCCATCCACCCTGGATGGTGCCACAAGAGCATGTCGGCATCACCCCCAGAAGGGCCCCCAGTGACCCACCCAGACACACCTCCCAAGGCGTGTTCTCATGGCCTCCAGCGTCAGCGTGGGGCCTGCTCCTGCACATCTTTCCATTCAGCTGGACTAACCCAGCCCAGGGTGGAGCCTTCTGGAATCCTTTACAGGTCCTTGACCACCCCTCAGCACAGGTACCACGGGCTAGGCCCTCATCAAAGGCCCAAGCTCACGCCCAGGGGACCCTGCAGGACCACTGGGTGGCCCTGGCTCCTGTCGCCCTGGCAGGAGTCTCCAGGATCCAGAGGCCGGTCTCCAGGTACTGGAGGGTAAATCTGCAAGACCCATTCACAGGCTGCTATGGTTGAATGACTTGAGTTTTCATTTTCTAAGAAACAGGGACATAAATGGCTTGTTGGCATTTTACTGACAGAGGTGTGGGCGAGTGACTGGATCCCTCACAGGCTTGGCGCTGAACGGGAAATTAAAGGCCCCCGACAGGGAGCACGGCGTCATCTGTCAGGAACTCAAGGCAGCGCCTCTGTCTGCTGACTGCCTGCCTGTGCAAGCACACACACTCACAGGCACAGAGAGACACACCCAGACACACAAAGGTACACAGAGAGCCACACTCAGACACATACACACGGACCACAGAGACACACACACTCACACACACACTCACAGACACACCCACATACACACACAGACCCACAGACACACAGAGATATGCACAGAGCCACACTCAGACACATGCACACGGACCACAGAGACACACACACTCACACACACACTCACAGACACACCCACATACACACACAGACCCACAGACACACAGAGATATGCAGAGCCACACTCAGACACATGCACACGGACCACAGAGACACACACACTCACACACAGACACACACACTCATCTAAAACTTTCTAACCTTCAGGACAAGCAGAAGAGACTCTACCAGAAATCCTGTGTTTCCTCCCTCAAGAAGAAGACATCTAGGCAGAGGACAAAGAAGAGGCTGAGGCTGCCAAGAATCTGACCTCCATTCACCTTCATCCCGCAGGTGAGCCCCGATGGTGCCCCATCCTGCCCTCCTGGTGCTGACCTGTCTAGTGTAGGGAGGAGCAGACACACCGTGGGCAGTGGACACATCAGAGATCACCACAACACAGGGCACCCCCCGGAGATGCCAAAGGACAGGCTCCAACCATCGTCCAGTGTATAACACAAAACAGGGGCTCAAGGGCTCAGAGAGGCGGGAACAGGATAGACAGAACACTGGGCAGGAGTCATGGGGTGGAGATGAGCCTCGGCTGCACCACTGAGTGAGTCACAGGACCTTTCTGGGCCTCAGTTTCCCTTTGTAAAAAGGGAATACAGTTTCCAGAAGGTTGTTATGAGGATTGGGTTAAGGGAAGAAATGTTGATGGAAGCTTCAAGATGGGGACTGGCCCCGTGTCTGTACTGTCCCTGATGACTGGAAAGGAGCAGGAGGAACCCAAAGGGGCTTCTTGCAGGGGCTGGGATCTATGCTGGGATGTGATGGTCGGGTAGGACTTAGGTAGGTGATGGGTTCTATACATGCCTGTGTGCACCTACCATGCTCTTTTCAGACACTCTCCTGCCCAGAGCCCACACCGAGGACTGTGGCCCCGGCAGGACCATTCCTGGCAGAAGGGCGGACACAGGTGGGACTAGAGACGGGCCCTTGACCAAAAGGCAGTCAACACTCAGTCCAGCAGGCACTCTACGGAGAAGCTTTGGCCCAAAGAGCTCTGCCCAGTGGGGCAGCGCCAATTCGCTAAGCCCACTGGACTCTGTTCCTTTGGAATTCTCACTAGAAAATATACATTGTGCATCAGCTGATTGCAGGGAAAAAAAGAAGAAAGACAGAGGCTGGGCCTGAGCAGGCCTGAGGTGAAGACGTGCAGACACCCACGTCAGCGAGGAGGACACAAGGGGGCGATCTGGTCCTTGGAGCCAGCAGTCTTCCGTTCCCATGGGATTCCTTCTCCCCTAAGGGAGTTTCTGACCCTTGCAGCCAGAAGGGTGAGAGGCAGTGGTAACATCGAAAGTTTGGGGGCAGCAAAGAAGGCAAGGAGACTGGGGACTGAGGGGCCACCAAAACGTTGGGTGAGTTCCCGCTGGGGGCAGCTCTGAACTGCTGAGGGGAGCTGCTTGTTTGTGGAGTGTGGGGAATCCACGAGGGTCAACAGGCAGGGTGGACCTGGGGGTGTGGGCAAGGTCAGGGCTAGTGGGACTCTTCCAGGTCGGCTGGCCCAGAGTGTCCCAATGGTGGGCCAGTGAGAGTGGCCCAGCAGAGGCAATGGCTACCACGTGCTGCCGTGCAGGCCCTCGGTCCCTGGCGGGTCACCACAAGAAGCCTGAATCTCTTGTTTAGAGGAAGCACTGATCTGGCCTCTGCGATGTGTCATGTGTGAGGCCCTGAAACTCAGAGAGGGGAAAGGAGCTGTGGAGAGCCATCCAGCCAGTCCAGAGCTGGCTGGGACAGGCGCCCAATCATGGGATAACAGACTGGCCACAAGTCCTTTCCTCTACTGAATACCCCAGAGTAAGAGAAGGCAGCCACTATGCAGAAACTGGACACCTTCAAAGTGCAGGCTGACTGGAGCCACCTCAGCCCTGCTTAATGTGCTACCTTGGCCACCAAGCAAAAACCAGACTTCTCATTCAGGCTGCTGGTATCCCAAAGACTAATTCTGCTCATCACTTTTCAGGGAGAGGGCAATTAAAAATCTATTCTGAATAGAACGAAGACATATTTTTAGGATGAAATTGAGAAGACACCCTGAAAATAACATGAACCATCCCAGTCCAGAGTAATTAAAAGGAGATAAGTCAGCTATTCCTGCTCCGAGTCCCAGCGAGGGGCCGTTCCCTGGAGCCGCAGGCAGGATAGCCAGCCCAGGACACGCCAGCCTCCTCACACTCATGCCCAGAGCTGGCTTCTCTGCCCCGAACAGGCACAGCGAGAGAGGGCTGGGGAGGCGTGACACACTGCCGTGCAGTCACGTGGTCACACTGGTGGCAGAGATCCAGCCACAGGCCCACCCGGGCTCCCCTAGAAAGTGTAGACAAGCCGACCACCCAGCAGGGGGTGCTGTGGCAGTCCCCACTCCAACCAGGGCCCATCAGGCCTAGGGGGTCACCTAGAAGGACACAGCTCTCCGCCTGGCCCCCTCCTTCACAAACTCCAGGCGTGGCAGCAAATGATGGGAGAGAACTAGTAAAATCAAGAAAAAGAAAAGGAGAGCGTTCTGAGGGTAAAGCCAGTATCTGCAGGGTTCAAAATGTCAAGCCACAAATCTGACTTCATGGAATCTCTTCCCTTTGGGACAGTAATACTGGCCTGGGAATCTAGGAGCCTGGTTTCTTCTGACTCCATCCACTTTAATTAAGTCAGTAGGACAATTTACTAGTTGTAGTCTACAGCTCTAGACTCCAAAACATACTGCCGGGGAACACGACAGGGCAGGAGGCAAAAGCAGAAATGCCCCATGAGGAGAGAAGAAAGCACGTTCACGACACCTCCTCCTTCCTACTCTAACGTACCATCAGGTGCCTTTGGGAACCGCTGTTACAGCAAGCCAGACTTCACATGGGTATTAAGGGACGGTCAAAAGGGGATAAATACTTATTAAGCGCATACTATGAGTCAAGCACAGTGTGTTACATTCTTTCTCTCTTAATCCTCACAATAACCCTGAAAGGGAAGGTATGGGTACCCGGGTTCTCTGCTGAAATAGTGGAGAGGCAGAGGGGCGAGGTGGCTAACACAGTTAGCGAGTGGCAGTGCCGGCGTCCCCAGCTGCTGGGGTCCAGCTTCGCCCGCCACCCCACACTGGTCACTGTTTAGCACAGGCTGAAATCTAATCAACAAAGAAAGTTCCTGTGTCAGCAACAGTCTGTGGAAGAGAAAGCGAACATTAACAAATGCCTGATTACTGTAAACTAGCTCAGAAATGCCAGGGCACTAAATCATGCTGAAGGCTAACATTTCTAAACCGAGGCACTCCATCTGCTTCCCGGGCTGTTCCTCCAGGCCACAGGTTGGCTGGAAGGGGCAGGAAGGAGAGAGATCTACCCTTGACCCAGGACACATCCTCCCAAGGGGGTTCCTAAAACAGCCCGTGCTCACACCATCCCATACAACATGGATGGCCACAAAGACCACGGAGGAAGAGATCTAGGGGTGGGATTGGGAAGTGAGGCTGGGCTCGGCTTCAGCAGGTGCCTGTGGGATGTCCAGGTTTCTGATATGATCCTCAGAGAGCTGGTTTTATGGACCTTATGGTCAGCAGTGGGGTTTGGGTTGAAGGTCTGGATTGTTCTTGGCAGTTTAGAATAAGATTCAAAAGGAGACTATGAAGAGTGAGAAGAACAAAGATGGAGCCCTGGGAGAGGGAAGAGGGAACCTGACCAGGAGGGCCCCTGTGAGTGAGGCTGGCACTGTACTGAGACACCCCTAATAGGCCACAGTGAATGAAACAGCAGCTCCAGTAAGACTTTCACTAAATGCACAGACAATGGCTCCAGGCGGCATTACTGATGGAGAGTTAGGAACATCCCAAAGGACGGGGTGCCATGAACCTCATGGGCAGCAGAGGACGGTAGTCCTTCCAGCTCAGGACTGTAACTCTACGTAGTACCTCTTATATTTGCATGAATAGAGCCTGGACTTTATTCTGGGTTCTGCCGCCAGCACACTGGCCAGGTGACCTCGGCCAGTCATTTGCCTTTTGCCAAATGAGGAAAACAGGAGGAGGAGAGAGAGACAAAGGGGGACAATGCCCGCCGAACCACAGGCCCAAGACACCAAATCCCCATGCCAGGCTGGGCTTGGGTTGCTCTGGTGTTTTGCCAATAGCAGAGCTCTGTGGGGTTAGGGCTTCTGAACCTGGGCTCCATCAATGTTTGGAACACAACAGCTTCTTTCCAACCTACAGGTGTTAGCAGAGAAGAAATAAATGAGGCTACCCAGGGGTTAAGGACGTCCCCAGGTACCTATTACCATGATGGCGGACCTCCAACACGGACACAAACAGAGTCTCAGGTGTCCTGGATTATTTTGGATCTGCCTCGAGAAAGCTGTTCTGGTCAGTCTTGATCCCTCAACCCAGCAGAATCACTAGTTTCTTATTGGCTGCTGGTTACGCACTTTATCCATGTTTTCCTGTTCACTGCTGGCCACAACTCTTACAATTGAGGATTATGATCTTTGTTGTACATATAAGAAATTGGGGCCTGATAAATCTGAAGCCACTCACACGAGCCCTGGGATTTGGACCCAGGCTGTCTGGCGCCTAAGGGCATAGTCTAACCCCATGGTTTCCAGTCTTTTGGGTCTCAAGGATTACTAAGCTTCTAAAACATTTGGGGACAAATAACAGGTTGCCACCTTCATATTTTGCCAATTAATAGCAATGTTTTAAACAGCAAACAATGAATCATGTTCACAAAGGAAAGAACATTTTTTTTTACCAGGCACACACAAAAGCAGACACGCACAGACACTTAAAGAGGGAAAAGACACAGAAAAACTCCAGTCATTCAGTTTGGCTCTCGGCTCTCAGCACCTGAACCCCTGATCTATGTCTGGGAATGCCCTTCCTGAGGAGACAAAACCCACCTTCCACTGAAGAAGCTGCAAATGACAAACACACCAATATCCCTTTGTCCACCAATCAGACTCATGGACATCCACTTTTAATCAGAAGCCTGTGAGGCAAAGAAGCGGGGTTGGTGCAGAATCACTGCAGGAGCAACACCCCTCGCTTGGAGCTGGTGGTGGTGGTACAGCTGGAGGTCTGACCCAGCAGGGCAGCTGTGGGATCTTCACTGGGTCAGACCTGGGCATGGCTGGTTGTCATTTCTGGCCATGTGGACTCTGAACCCCGTTTCCACCCTCCTGGAGACTCTCAGCTGCCTAATACCCTTTTAGTAAATTCCTCCTCTGCTTCAATTAGCAGAATTGGTTTCTGTTGCTTGCTACTTAGAATCCTGACTGATAGAACAGTCTTAGAATAAAGGCCAACACTTTAAATGGAATGTATTTAGCTCCATGAAAAGCTCCCTACACAGTGTCCGTGCTCTTTTGTTGCAGACCAGTCTCTGACAGTAGGGGCCTGGAGGCTGCAGGCTGGAGTTGGGGACTAAACTCTTCTGCATCCCTGCCCTCAGGAGATTATCAACCAGAGCCAGGAGCCCCATAATGGTCACTCTCCTCCTGAAGCATCAGCAGTGGGTCCACACTGTCTATGGGAAAAGGTTAACCTGACCTCTCCAGCCCCAACTCCCCTCAGAGATGCTTCAGCTGAGATGGTTTCCATCCAGCCTGCAGGACACAGTCAGCAAGCACATCCCCTCCTCTCACCTCTATTCATACTGCTGTCCACCCCCGCCCCTTGTTTTCTGCTTTTAAAAGTTCCGTTCATGTTTCCAGTCCTCCTGCAGCCCAGCTTCCCAGCCCTTGGAGATCCTTCCTCCTCCCGTGGTCTTACAGTCTTTCTGCCTCTGTGAATTTCTTGATTTTAAAAATTTTCTTTCAAAGAGAGGGCTGGGATATCTCTTTCTCCCAGAACGTCCCTTCCAGAGGTGCCCACCTTCCGGCCCAGTCTCCCTGCACCCTCCAGGCAGGGGGCTAACTGGCAACTCTGCTTGTTCTTTGAGACCCACTTTGTCGTCTCTCTCCCTTGGTGAGATGGAGAACAACTCATCTCTGTGCTCCTCAGGAGCACCCTTCAGAGACAATTAAGTCCCTCCTCAGCCTCTTTCTTCTGAAATGAAATTATCCCTAATCCTTTACCCTGTCTTCAAGAGCCCTGTTTTCCGGTGCTTTAATGGAGTGGACTCCATCCGAGGAACACCACAACTGGGAGGGTGGACGGGCTCAGACACGGGGTTCGCAGGCATCTGTGCCAGCAGCAGCCTCCTCTCGGATCATCTGCAAAGTGAAACCACCTGGCTGTTTACCAAAGACGGCCTCAGTTCCTTTTCTCTTTGGCTGATGGCAGCTTACCCCACAGCAGGGCACCCAATCCTCACCTGGAATCTATGAGGAAGGGTGGGAAGCCAGACAGAGGAAGGGAGGGTGGCCAAGGCTAACCCAAGGTCCTCAAATGCCAAGTTCAGAACACTGGGTTTCGGTGGAGAGCAATGGACTAATTAAATAGGGAATGAACAGGAAAATTAGCAAGCATCTGAGGATGAGTGGTACATGGCCATGAATCTGTGCTTTCCCTGGTAGGCCAGTGGTTTCCTTCAAGGTGGGGACCAGGGTGTTCTTTTATCTTCCCCAGTGGTATAAACTTAGTTTGGCATTGGAAAGGGGATGGGATTTTTTTGGGGGGTGGGTGAGAGGTGGATCTTAATAAGTGAGTGCATAATTACAGAAATCAGATTAATAACCTCTCCCCAAAAATGGCAGTCCTGGCTTGGTGTAGCGGGAAGACAATATTGCAACATCCATGTCTGGAGTGACCGGCCCTTTGCCACAGAGCAAAGATCACACAGCATGTGGGCATGGTGGGGACAGAAGCGCTAGGCTGGGTGGGTGCCACCCAGGTGCCCTCCTCGACTCACAGGCTGGCCCATGGCTGGCTTCTGCATGGAGATGGCCCATGGCCAACTCAGTGCTAACGTGATTCTGCAGAAGAATAATTTTTACTCACAAATAATTCCTAACACAGGGTTGAGGAGTTGCCTTGATCTGTTCAGGAACAAAAGGCTTATGGCTCAGCCACACCCTTCAAATTCACCAGGTCCAACACCTCGTAGTTCAACCAGTTCATTACACGCATCCTGGGCTTCACCTTTTTCCCAAATGAAATAGAGAACTGCAGGCATTTTCTTGAAGGCAAACAAGAAAATTGCCCAAAGAACCAAGTAATCTTCAAATGTCAAAAACATCCAGTGCATGAATCACGCTTAAGTAAGAGCACAGGAATTTGGCAAAGTGACAAGCAGTGGTTTACAACATTAAAGGTGACTTGGAGACAGTCGAACAGTCAGAAGCAGAGGTAGAAGGGTACCTGGACCAGCCCGAATCAGCCATCTCCCGTGACAGGCCCAGCACCTGCCCATTTTCCCATTTGTGAAAGGGCACTCGAGCTGTGAGCTTCCTAAGGAGGAGATAGGCAATCCTTGGAGCATCACTTGGACCCCAGTCAGCCTCGTCAGACCTGGCAGAAGAGTTCTGCAGCATCGCCTCTGACTCCTGAGCAGAGGAGACCTGGGAAGGTGCTCATGCTGTGGTCCAAGCCTGGTACCCACCATCTTCTCCCTCCACCAAATGCAGGGTGATTATCTTCTGAAAGAATCTGTGAAATCCTTTCATCCAGTCCCAGGTGCTCAAAAGAGCTTGCAAGATACCTTTAAATCACTAAAATCTCCACTCCCTCTGATTCTCACAGTGCTGTCCCCAGTTCTAGGGGTTGCAGGCCCCCTTTCCCTCAAGGCAGTGATCTTCAGGTCCTACAGTCTCTCCCCATCCCTGGAGGGCGATCCAGATTCAGTCCATGCAGCAGAATTTATACACGCTGGTCAGGCTTTGAGCTCCGCAGTCCACGGGCCGGTGACACCAACCCCATCTGCCTTGTCTCTGACCCAGTCTTGACTCCTCTCCTCACCTTCCTCTGCCCACCGGTGCCCGCTACCAACGGGGCTGTGTGTTCAGTAGAGAGCAGATGAGAGCCTGGTCCAGGAATCAGAGACACTGCTTGGGACCTGAAGTCAGAGCAATGGCATAGATTTCCTTCTATTTCTTCTCTGAAATTTCTTAACTCAACAAGCTCCAAGCAGATTCACGTGTGAGCTGGCTGCTCCCTGACCCTGTGGCACCCCAGGCCTTGGGTCTGTGTGGAGATGCTGGAGGAAGCCCAGCCCCAGCTGCCTTAGGTCAGAGCCCTATGACACTTCCTAAGGAGCCTGGAAGTCAGACACGCCTAAAGGGAACCAAAGGTCATTCCAATGAGAACGTGAGTCAGAAAACATCCATGACTGAAATTCTCCAGAAGGTTATTAGTTGTTAGACTGGGCCCACGCACAGGGCCTAAGTGACTCAGACAGAAACTTAACTTTCTCACTTCTGCCAAAAAAAAGCCCAAGGAGACCCTCAGAACCAAGCACTCAACGCTGCTGATGCTGGGAGCTGCCATGTCCGTATCTGGGAAGCAGCGGAGGCAGACCAGCAGGACCTGTTAAGATTCCAGTCCAGGTTTTCATTTCCCAATGCTAGAAGAATAAGGATATTTTTGTCTCATCTCATCTCCTGATAGCAGGAACGGATGAGGCCGAGAAAACTCCTCTGGCACACGCAACAAAAGGAAATCCGGCCGACCTCACCACTTTCTTCTCGAGGGCCTGCGTTACCTGGAAGATGCTCACCTTGGCAGCTTCATCATCCCACCCCATCCCTCTGGATCTCCCTCATTCCTCGGGGCTTGTCCTCTCCAATCACACACACACACACACCCCTTTCCAGCATGGTATATATTCTAGTCATGGAAACCATGTCACATTCCCCAAATACCACCTCTCACCCAAAATGCCCTCACTACCCTGCCCCTGCCCTTTGCCACATGTCACCCTCACCCCAGCCCATTCCTGACTCCCTCTCCTGGCCTCATCTGATACTTGGCACATCCTTGTATTTTAGCATTTGTCCCATCAACATGATAATCCCATCTCTTCTGTCTTTTGTCTCCTCCCCTAGACTAAATGTTCCTAGCGTGGGGTATGACTGTGTTTTCTTCACCATTTTCATCCATGCCACCATGCCTGGCACACACAGGCAGACCTTGTTTAATTGGGCTTCACTTTATCGGGCTTCACAGGTATTGCATTTTTTACAAATTGCATCAAGCAAATCTATCAGCACCATTTTCCCAACATTATTTGCTCACTCTCTGTGTGTCACATTTTGGTAATTCTCGCAATAGTTCAAAGTTTTTCCTTGTTGTTATATTTGTTATGTTGATCTGTCTTCAGTGGTCTTTGATGTTACTCCTGCAATTGCTTAGGCATTTTTAAAGCAATACAGTATTTTGTAATTAAGGTAAGTACACTGGTTCTTTCAGACATAATGCTATTGCACATTTAACAGACTACAATACAGTGTAAACATAACTTCAAAAAAATTTTATTTTTATACAATTTTAAAGGTTACTTTCCATTTACAGTTATTACAAGATATTGTCTGTGTTCCCTGTGTTGTACAGTACATTCTTGAGCTTTTCTTACACTGAATAGTTTGCACCTTCCACTCCTCCATCCCTATGTTGCCTCTCCCCCACCTCCCCACTGGTAACCACTAGCTTGTCCTCTATATCTGTGCT
This sequence comes from Vicugna pacos, assembly GCF_048564905.1. NCBI lineage: Eukaryota > Metazoa > Chordata > Mammalia > Artiodactyla > Camelidae > Vicugna > Vicugna pacos. Next base: position 45,535,153 of record NC_133001.1, read on the forward strand.
TCTTTTATTTATTTATTTTCTTCTTTTAAAACATAATTTTTGTATGCACCAGAAAAACCCCAAAATTCATGTGACTCGCTTTACTGCAATATTCGCTGTGTTGCAGTGGTCTGGCATCGAACCCGCAGAACCTCCGAGGACGCCTGTAGTAGGTGTTTCATAAATATTTATTGCACGTATGATTACAGAAGTGATCTTAAATTGAAGCAAACTTAATGTTCTTCTTGGCTCTTGTAACAGAATGGTCGCGCTAGGTATTTTGAGGCTTATTGTTCAGAAATGAGGGCCTTTGGGAAGGCAAGGAAGGCTCAGGACAGAGGAGGGAGGAGACAGGAGAGACTCTGGTTCCATCTGGTTACGCAGAGACTCACCAGTGAAGGGTGGGATCTACGAGCCTGGAAGGCTAGTGATCCACAGATTATTGAGACGTGTGGTTTCTCTGTGTTTATGCCCTTTTTATTATCTCAGTGTTGACGCAGCCAGCACGTGGTGAAGGATACACAGGAAATCTCCACACCCGGGGAAGCGCCATCTCTGGGAGCCAGAGTGTGGTAGTAGCAAGAGGGCCTGAGAGGACCAGGTCCAGCTGGACAGCCCAACAGCTTGTCCCCTATATCTAAGGGTCTTCCTGAATCTAACTTGGGTGATTCCCTCCAAAGGTACGTCTCTGGCCCTGATCTTTCCTCTGAGCATGTGCCAGACCCATCCATTTAACTGCCGATCTGCCATCCCCTCCATGTCTCAGGAGCCCTCACACCTGGTCCTAAAGAACCTCAGTCTTCTCCATCACACCTGACTCCGCCCAGTGTTCCCGGTGCCATCAGTACCACCACCATCCATCCACCCAGACCGGAAGTGTTGGTGTCACCCTTGAGACATCCCTCTCCATTATTTCCTCACATCCAACCCACCACCGAGGCCTGCCACGTCCGCCTTTTAAAGTGTCTCAAACTCATTTACTTCTCTCCACCTGTACCATTACCTAAGTCCCCGTTGCTGCCATCAATTTTCACCTGGACCCTGGCAACCATCCCCTAATTGAACCCCATATTCTTCCTCAGCACTTCCCAGCACGTTCCCATGTGGCAGCCAGCACCATCTTTTAAAAAATGTCATTCTGTCCCTTAAGAACCATAAAAGTCAGGCAGTGCTCTTACGATAGACAAAGATCCCATATATGGCCAACAAGACCCTGCCTGCTTTCTCCCTACCTAACTCTCCAGTCTCCTCCTGGACCACACTCCCCCTTGTTTTCTCAGCTCCAGCCTCCCTGGCTTCTCTCCTTTCCTGGAACATGTCATACTCTCTCCTATCCTGGCCAGAGTGCCTCTGTCCCCTCAGTGTATGATCCCCTCCCCAGCTCAACTGCCCTTTAAATCCTGAGGTCAACCATGCCTTTCAATCTCAGCTCAGTCATTACCTGCTCCCTGAACCCAAGATGAGGCGGGGATCCCTGTTACAGCACTGTATGCCTTCCGTCTCAACTCCCTGGTAAATATGTTTCCCCCATGAGACTGTAAGCTCTTTGAGGGAAGGAATCAGGCAGGTTTTTTCTCACCGTTGAGTTCCAACACCAAGCACAATGCCTGGCATGTAGAAGGTGCTCATATTTGCTGAACCGCAAATGATGAGTTTGGGTTTTATTGAAGAAAGATGCACTGTCTTACAGTCTGGCTTCAGAGGAGATAGTTACAATGTAGAGGACTTGCTGATGGCAACATATTCCTTCCGAAGGAGATTTTCAAGTGGGAGAAAAACAACCTTCTCAAACTGGCATAAAAATCAGAGAGTGAAAGAAGAGTTGTCCAACGGAGGAAACGCACACCGTCAGTACTTTCACAAGCCGTCTGTGTGGGGCTGCGGGGAGATTCCGCCCCCGCCCCCAGCCATATGCCGGGGAGAAGCCGGGGAGAGAAATCCTTCCTTCCCCGAAACCGACAGAAAGCCTGAATTTGGACAGGACGACAATGGAACGTGAGCTCGGTACAGCTGCTGAGGACCAAGTGCCCAGATACGACAGTTAAATTCCTGGTCAGCCATCCTCTTCTTCTTTTGCTCACTTCGAGGGGTTGTCTTTGTGCCTGGAAGTCTTGAGTGTCCTTCAGCGCTCATCAGTGGGGAAAGTGGTGTCTGACTGTTTCTTTGCACTCCAGTTTGTCTGGCTGTGAGCGTACATCTGGGTGAGATGAAACCTAACATCATAACAGCAGACTCTACCCAATAGGTCTGGGCCATACGTCCAGGGCTACTTCTTCCATCGTTCATTATGACTAGTCCCCTCCTGCCCTCCCCACAAGGCGGTGCTGTGAACCCCAAACTCCTGTCTGAACACTGACCTCCTATCTGACTCTTCAGCACATCAGAATCACCAAAGCTGCCCATCTCTTCTGGAGAGGCCAACATGCAAGCATTGCCTGCTGAGATTGTATGCCCCAAATTGCATTACAGACTCAGGCTTAGTGTCGGGAAGAAATTTCATGGAAACGGTAGATAGGACACAATGAGATGCCACTTTCCTCCAAATTAATAAAGATTCTTAAATATGATAATATAAGCTCTCTCAGACACTGCTTTTGGATTGACTGTACACACATTCTTTTGGTGAAATGATCAGCATGTTTTGAGAGCCTTAAAAAAGTTCTATTCATTAAAAAGCTCAATAACCTGGCAGGGTACAAAATAAACACATAAAATTAACAGCTTTCTTTTTTGTCAGTAATAAATAACTCATTAGAAGATACAATGGGACAGAAAGATTTCACTCTGTCTGTATGTAGCATCTAGAATGAAGTTTCTAAGAACAGTTCGGAGCTCATATGAAGAAAACCACAAATGTTTACAGAGAGATATGAAAGTAAACTTAAATAAACAGAAAGAGAGAGAGGGTAAATGGAATAGCACGTTCCTGAATGAGCAGTCTCAATACTGCAGTCAGGATGTCAATTCTTTATAAACCAATTTATAGATATCATCTAATTCATATGTTATGTTAAAAAAAAAGTCAACAAGAGATTTTTCAGCATGTTAAAAATGATTCTAAAGTTCACCTGGGCTATTAGATGTGTCAGAGATAGCAGCTAAACATACTTTGGAGAACAATAATAATGAAGTTGATCTGTATATCAGATTTTAAAACATAATATAAAAACATCTGTAATTATAATAACGTGGTATAGCACTAGGTCAGAGAGAGAATGGAACAGAATAAATAGCCTGGAAACATGCTCTAGTTTATATAAGAATTCATTCAGTGTATGAGAGAAGTAGCATTTCATATTGGGGGAAAAGAGAGATCATTCAATAAACAGAACTGGGAGAATTACATAACTATTAAAAAAAAGTTAAATTCCTATCTTATATCTTACAAGAAAACTGGAGCTGGATGAAAATGTGAACCTATAAAATGAAATCATGACACAGCTAGAAGAAAATGTAAATGAATAGATATCTAAAGACAGAGAGGGAAGGATTTTCCAAGCATAAAAACGAGAGGAAACATCAAAGTGAAAAGGCTGATAAATAGGACAACAAACAAATTAAAGGCTTCTATACAATCAAGAAACCATAAACGAATTTAAAAGACAAATGACAAACTGGGAAAAATATTTCTAACATTACACCAAAAGGTTAATATCCTCTTATGCATAAAGAGCTCTTACAAATCAATAAGAAAAAGATGAATATAAATAGAAGAACAGGCAAAGGACAGGAATGTCAATAAACACAGAAACAAATGCTCCAGCCCATTGGTAATCAAGGGAGTGCAAACTGGGGCCATGAGATACCATCACTCACCCACTGATCCAACGGACTGAGATAGTTTTAAAAATTATAATAGGTAAGCGTGGGGTAAAATAGGTGTTCTTATGCTATTTATGGGGGCACATGCTTTTGGGGGCGACCTGGTGATGCAGATCAATGTCTTCAGTATCCTCCTATGGCTAATCTGGCAATAACTGCTCTAGGAATTAATCTTAAGGAAATAACCCCAAAGGTCTGCAGATATTTATTTTCAACAACACCTGATTTCAATGTTATTTATAACAGCAAATCATTATCTAGAAAAAAAAATCCAACAATAGTAAGTTTGTTAAATAAGATATGGCATATTAATACAATGGAATATAATGAAATACAGCCTTTGATGATGTTTCTGAATATGTAATGACAATGGGAAATCAATACAAGGTTAAGATGGAAAAAGCAGGAGATAAATATATATATAGTACAACTCCAATTCTGCTCAAAGTGACAAATAATAGACTCTAAAATGTTGTTTTTATCTTAGTGAGGAGATGAGGCCTGGCTTTTCTTTTTGCTAAAATTTTCCATAAAGAACATTATTCTTATAATTAGAAAGTTATATAATTTTAAAAGATCAAACCTTGGTAATTCTATTTCTGGAACTCGATCCAAAACATCCTTTCATGTAACTCTTACACTCCCCCCACCCCCCCATGAGGCTGGTACTATTATCTTCCTGTGACACGTGGAAGACAGAGGCCTGGGTGGAAAATGTGATGAGTCTATGTTGCCATCGGAGCTGGGCCTTGTCGTTTTTGCCTGACACCAAAACTATGAACCAAGATAACACATAAGAGGGTTATAGTAGGGAAAAAAACCCAAACAGAGACACCTGATTGGTGAAATGGCTGAGCAAACCAGATCACAGGCATAATGGAATGCCAAGTAGGCACTAAGAAGTGATGTAGAGGAATCATTTTCAATGACGTGGGACAATGTTCTAAAGCGTAAAAAAGCATGATGCAAAATCTGACTTGCAATGTGTCCCTGGCTACTGTAAAAATGCAAACCAAAAGGAAGACTAGAAGAAAATACGATAGGATATTAATGACAGCCATCTCTAGACAACAGGTTTTTAGGGATTACTAGTTACTTCATTATGCCTGAAAACATTACACAGCGGGTGTTGCTTTTATTGGGTGTTGGAAACGGTAGATAGGACACAATGAGATGCCATTTTCCTCCAAATTAATAAAGATTCTTAAATATGGTGTTTCATATTAACTTAAATGAATGAATATGTCACTCATTATTACCCTCTTCCTCATACCTTTCTATCCTTTAAGGCCAAGTTGAAGGCTCACCTTTTCCAGGAAGCCCTCCTCGATTTGCCCAGCCTGTTCTGTTCTGACCTTTCAAAACATGTCTTCAAAGGAGAGCTTTGACTCTTGGCTTCAGAAACTGTCACATTGATCTCTAAGGGCATCATAGCTCTTGAGCTGAATTCCCTACCAAGTATCCTAGAACCCCTAGGATGGGAAGCACACCACCTTTTGCTCTTGTGTCTTGTATGTGTGGCTGTGAGCCGGGCAGGCTTGAGAAATTGGCGTCAACAGAGCTGCCATTACTGTGCCTTCTGCAGCTTGGGCCTGTGGTTGGGTAAAGGGTAGATGATTATCATGAGTGGCACTAGTCCACGATGAAGTTCTGGGACCAAGCATGGATGAAAACTCAAGAGTGAATTTTCCAAAACACTAAGTTTATCCTATTTGGAATTACAGCCTTCCTACTCTTTGGTGTTAAAATTTTCATTGTTTTTTGAAATAATGGGGTGAAGAATAGAGGATAATTTATAAATGTTATTTAACACAAACTAGTAACTGTCAACTTCATGTTGCTTCTCCCATTTTCATCATGGTTCATGGTTCATGAGATACTAAACATTGCAACTAACTCTTTTGAAGAAGGGAGTTTAAAGAATTTATTACGTTTGTAATCTAAATAGTACTGGTACCCACTGAACAAAACTAGAATATCATTGGTTCCCCTTCAGAGAAGTATTATTCCTAACTACCCAATCCAAAATAGCCACCCCTTCCCTTTTCCCAATAATTTTCCCTCATAGCATTTATAATTATCTAGACTATACTTCAGTGTTTCTTTTCTTTTTTTATGCTAAGTCTCCTTATGGAGACTGTATGTTCCATGAAGACAGGGTCTTAGCCTGGCTCCTTGTTGACACACAGTAGTAGGTGCTCAATAAATATTTGTTAATAAATAAAGGAAGGACTCTGGAATAGGAAAGGGTGGGGGCTCATTGTACTAGAGGATTTTGATCAGTCTTAAAATACTGGAAAATCAAATTTAGTAGTAAAAGTCATTGATGGCTAAAATACCAGTTCTAGGAATTGATGATAGCTACAGACTAGCATGTGGTATCCTGTATCTGGAGAAAACTCTTGTGAAGGTTTCCTTTGGTGCCAAGTCATCCTGGGAATAAGACATTAAAAACAGAGTAAACACACTGAGCAGAATTCCTGGCCAGTAGCACTGGCTCCCGCTCCGGCAGGACGTATTAAGTGGAAACATACATACAACTCAATTGCAAGTAGTTCTCCATCCCCAGCTTCTGATTAACACTCTCCTTCCCCCAGGCCTCTCAGCTTCTCTTTAAAAACAAATCGTTTTTGCAGTAGTTGATGAGAAAATGCCCTCTTGTGGGCGTGACAGTGGACCACCTCGACAGTGTCAAAGATTTCCGAAAACATGGTTATTGAAGAGAACGCTTTCATTAGATTTAAAGATTTTTTTTTTAAATTTCAAACATCAACCCTTTGCTAAAGGGAAAATGCTTTTTCTAAAAGGCCATTAAATAGGACTCGATTCACTTCTGTGTGTCTAACTTAGCAATGCAAGTTCTGATTATCTTGAACAGCATCATCACAAAGATAATTATTCTCCTTTCTAAACTTCTATACGATTTGCTAATGACTGGGTGACTTTTTTTTTCTTATCATCACCCAGAATCTGCCTCCTTTCTGCTCCCAGGAAACCATCACCTGAGATTGACAGGCAGCAATTGAAAATAATAAAATTATGTAAGATGAGCTTGTAATCATGAGCATTTCACAAGAAGCAAAATGCATTTCGCTCTGGCTGAGGAACTGAAAGTTTCTTCCCCATTTTAAATCTGTATCAGAGGTAAAGCCTTCTATTAAAACACAATTCTCGGTACACTTAGAGCCTCTGGCAGACTGCCAAGGAGACGATCATGGAACTATTGCTGCAGAGAAGCAGGCCGTCAAAGGCACGGAGGAGCATCCAGAGAAAGGAGCAGAGTCTCTGGAATTCTTGGAGGGTTCTGCTCACAGCCACCCTCATCCCTCTGGCCAGGTTCCTCTGCTGCTGGGAACACGCACATCGACAACGCTTCTTTCTGGAGGCGCGTGGGGAAGGTGAACATTCAGAACATTCTTCCCTGTCTTTTGCTCTACACACACACACACACAATTTGGTTTCTTCTTCCCTTTCTCACTCCTTTCTGTTTTGTATTACTGCCATCATCGTTATTATCAAATTATAAACCCTGTGGTGCAGGATCTGGTTAATTGCAACCCTTTTGCTGGATGTAATTTACAGGTGCAAGTGACCACTTGGGGGCACAGTTATTTGAGAAGGCTGGCACTCGGCTAGCATTCACCGAGGCAGGCTTTTCGGGTTTGGAGCCTGCTTTAGCTTAGCTGTCTCTAAGAAGCAAGCCCTCCAATCTCGGATCCTGCAGGAGCCCCAGGATGGACTAAAACCTTGAGAGAATTGTTCATTTAAGAGGGCTCTGAGACTTACTGTGAGGGATATTACATGTGGGATCATATGATTGTATTTTGTTCCTTCCTCCCTTTTAAATACTGGTTGTTCAGGAATTTCTTCCACATTGAGGCCTGTCCTTCCCATGTTTTTGTTAGTATTTGTGTGGGCATGCACACAAACACATTGCTCACTCTGAGGGTGGCAGGTGGCAAAAATTAACCTTATTAGTGCTGTTAAATTTCTTTCCCAGGTTAAATAAGTTCTAATTTTTCCCATTATGAAAGATATGTTGATTACTTTTTAAAAAATCTATTTTTTAAATAGAGAATTTTAAAATAGAAAGAGGACTACTGTTAACATTAGGGCATATTTTCAGCCTTTTGTTCTACGTCCTTCTTTGTTTTCACATACTTGATATCATAGTATATATATAACGTGTCCCCAATTTCTTTTCATTAAGCAACTTTCCAAAACGATTCTCTCAAATAAACAAACTCATGATAAAGTCAGTTTAGAAATTTTGTTTTCCAGAAACAGACTCACAGACATAGGAAACAAACTCATGGCTACCAGAGGAGAAAGGGGGTGGGAAGGGATAAAATGGGAGTTCGAGATTTGCAGATACTACTATATATAAAATAGATAAACAGTAAGTTTATACTGTATAGCACAGGGAACTATATTCAGTATCTTCTAACCTATTATGAAAAAGAATATGAAAAGAAATATATATGTACATGTATGACCGAAACATTATGCTGTATGCCAGAAATTGATGCAACATTGTAAACTAGCTATATTTCAATTAAAAAATATATATATATAAAGAAATTTTATTTTCAAAATCTCCAAAGAAGTGTTTTGTATTTTTCCTTATAGTCTCCTGATCAGAAGAAAGGCAGGGAATGCTTTTCATGCACCTTTTTGCCACCCCTTCTCCAGCACCCAAACACATACTCCGAGGACAGAGTTTCCTCGAGGCAAACCGGGCTGTGTGGTTCACAGCTGGGCAGAGGGATGACACAAACCTGGATGGGGGAGAAGAAAGAGGATGGGGGTGTGGTGCACAGGTAACACCTGGGAGCTGATACAGGCTGGACTTTCACCGATGACCCCAGGCCCCAAGGATGTCAGATGAGCACACAGGTTTAGTGCCCTAGGAAGATTTATGTGTGATGTGCAGGAGAAACGGAGCAAAGCCCTTTCTTTGTGGCTTAGTTATGCACAGTTTGGATGCACAGTTATTTTACACCTTGGTGAAGGGATTCCTTATCTAGTCACACATTTCAGGAATCATCATCCCTGCTTCCATGTGACAATAACCAACACACAGAGAGAAAATTCCCCAGGCTTTGCACCTTTCCACCCAGCACAGCTTGAAACAGTACCGGTCATGGGAGAGGATCCCTGGGAGCATCTGGACCCTCCGCTGCCATCTCTCCAGCTCGTGATGCTGCTTCCATGATCTAGGATTTGGGGTCCTGCTTCTCACTGGCACGTCTTAGATGGCATTCGCCTTCTCTGGGCCTCGCTCGATCAAACTGTGACATGCGCCTAGCAGGGGCCTGGGCTTTTAGACGAAAATCAACAAAGGAATATAAACAAAAGATGGGATGATCAAAATTCCCCCAGGAGCACATGGTCTGCTGGGGACCCCTAAGAAGTGGTTACATGGAGAACATGGTTATGGGCTCCTCCTGGAGAAAGGCGTGAATGACAGGTAGGATCTAAACTGAGCAGAGAGATGTGAAAGTTTTCAAGAGATGGAAGAGGGGAGAGGAGAACCAAGGGTGGCCTCCGCCTGGCCAGAGAGTGTGGCTCCTTGGAGCCAGGTGACGGTCCCTCTGTCACCAATGCACCTTCCTACTCTCCAGCCATGTCCTGACTCGCTGAGATGGGCTCCACACTCCATTCCCCCATCCTCTGAGCATCAACACTGCAGGCTCTGGCCAGGGAGCCAACCACACAGTTCTGGCGCTCATGCACCTCTAGCTAAGCCATCGACATCTCTCAGAGGTGAATTCAGTGTAATGCCTCCTTTAGAAATCACCGTGCAAACCCCAGCTGGTCTTCTAAGCTTAGCTCTCGCAGGAGAGAGTAGATCTGTTAGTTGTATTGAGCTGGTGAGCTGGTGAGCTGGTGGACTTGGGACGGGGGTCAGCGGTGAACAGAGGGAGGCACCTGAATGGAGGGAGGGTGACCATCATCAAGACCCCTGCTCTGGGAGGGTCTCCAAATGCCCTGGTTCCTGGGGCTTCCCAGTGACGACAGCCCGCCCTCATCAGCCACCCCTGTCTTCCCAGCTCTCCCCTGTAGAGCAGTTTCAGCGTCCACCCACACACTCTCCTCCCGTATTGTCTACATCGTGCGATGAGGCAGCGCCCAGGAATGTGGACCTCAGGGAGACAACTGAATTCAGCTTTCATGCAGATGAACTTTGTCTGCATTCCTGGAAGGCAAGAACTGCCCTCCCACCCCCACCCCACCCCCTTACAGGCCTGTTACAGGCAGTACATAGGGCAGTAAAGCTATTATTAGTGCCATTATATGAGGTGGCTATGTTCCAAGAGATGAAGTAACTTGCCTAGATTATGCCATGTGTAGGTGGCCTTGCGAGGATGCTGAGTCCATACCTACCTGGCAGTGAAGGCTGTGGCTCGTGAGCACAAGGCCTCGCTGCTTCAGGAAATGAGATGCTGCCCGGAAATGTGGAAGTGGGGGACGCTGACCTCAGAGTCAGACTGCAGACTCACCAGAGAATGGGTCACAACAGAGAGGGCAAGGTCACTGTAAAGGCAGCTGTCACGCTGCTGTCTCAGACTAAAGGCATTCACGTGGCTACAGAAAGAACCCATCAACCAGCCCTGAGACTCCAAGCCAGAGAGGAAGGGGCCGAGCCGGGGACAGGCCACCCTGGTCCTACCCCCTGGTATCTGGTCAGTTCTGCGGGTGGCTGCCTGAGCTGGGGCGGTGCAGTCATGGCTTAAGGGCATTGACCTTTAAGACCATCCACCCGCCTGTCCCCAGCGCAGAGTCACCAAGCAGCCTCCTGATAGACACTCAGCTTCCCGTGTGATGTGCCTTCAGGGGAGAAATCTGTCTAGGAGCAGCACGAGCATCTGGCTCCCTGGATGCCATACTTTTAGTGTAAATCACCCAAACGCCATGGCCATGACCCCGTGACCTGGAGACCATTCAACTCTGGGTAAGCTGCCTGTCCAGAAGGAAAACCCCCAGCACGGAGAGCTTAAATGACAGCTCCAACCTGTGGGGACACTGCCAGTTAACCAGTCAACATCCTCCCTCGCTGCTGGCTGTCCTCAAACACTGCACTGCTCAATGTCCGTCCACAGGAAAGTGGACACACAAACTGTGGCATGTGCCACGGAATACTACTTAGCAATAAAGAACAAACTACTGGGATACGTGTCAGTGTGGAAAAACGGTGCAGCTGGGCACCAGAGTACACACCACATGTTCCTGTTCATAAGAAAGCCAACAGCAGGCAAAGCTCATCTATGGTGACTGATAGCAGAAAATGGTTGGGGAAAGAAGCAGGATTGCTTGGAGGAGGCACACAGGAACTTTCTGGGGGTGATGAAAATGTTTTACATCTTGTTTTGGATGGTGGCTACACAGGTGTATATAGTTATCGCAACTCAGTGAACTAAACACTTCAGATCTGTGGATTTTATTTTTATTTTATTTTTTCTGTACTGCCTCAGCTATTATCCCTCAAATAAAATAAATAAATACAATGCCCAGCACAGGGCAAGATACACAGCAAATGCTCAGATTGTTGAACTGTTAGTAAATGACTTTTTCCCTCTAAGCAAATTGTTGAAAGAATTTATTAGGAGAACCAGTTTGGAATATGCTTAGAAGTCTATTTTTTTTATTGTGGTAAAAATATTAACATAAAATATACCATTTTAATCAGTTAAGTGTACTGTTCAGTAGCATTAAGTACATTCACATTGTTGTATAAACATTACTACCATCCATTTCCAGAACTTTTTCACCTTCCTCCACTAAAACTGTACCCACTGAACGAGGACTTCCCATTCCCCTCTCTCCCAGCCCCTGGAAAGCACCATTCTACTTTCTGTCTCTATAAATTTGGCTATTCTAGGTACCTCATATGTGTGGAATCCCACAATGTTTGTCCTTTTATGACTGGCTTATTTCACTTGGCATAATGCCTTCAAAGTTCCTTCCTGCTCTAGTATGTGTCAGAACTTCCTTTCTTTTTAAGGCTGAGTAATATTCCATTGTATGTACATAACATATTTTATTTATCCATCACCCATTGATGAATACTTGGGTTGCTTCCACCTTTTGCCTTTTGTGAATAATGCTGCTGCGAACGTGGGTGTATAAATACCTATTTGAGTCCTTGTGTCCTTGTTTTCACTTCTTTTGGGTATATACCCAGAAGCAGAATTAGATGATTATATGATAATTGCATGTTTAATTTTTGAGGAACCTCCATACTGTTTTCCTTGGTGGTCAGATCATTTTATATTGCCATGAGAGCAGCGCATAAGGGTTCCAATTTCTCCACATCTTCACCAACACTTTTTCTTTTCTTTTTAAGTAACAGTCATCCTAACGAATGTGAAGTGGTGTCTCACGACGGTTTTAATTTGCATTATCCTAATGATTAGTGATGTTGAGCATCTTTTCATGTGCTTGTTGGCTACTGCTATATGTTCTTCAGAGAAATATCTGCTCAAGTCCTTTGCCCATGTTTTTAATCGAGCTGTCTGTTTGTTGTTGGGCTGAAAGTAAACAAGTTCTAATTGTAACTTTGTTTTGTCCTCCCCACTGTTACAAGCTCAGTCCCTAGATATTGATCTCATGTCCCCATCCTTAACCCCAGTGGACCCCTGGTCACATGGAGCATGGGAGCCAAGAGTCAGACAGCCAACTGCCTCCTCCTTTCCCTAGGACCAAGGGAGACTACACCTGGCCTAGGTGCCTATATCAGATACCAAAGAATGTCTGTGGAGGCCAGACATCCTGAGAGGCACACCTGGAATAAAAACAGCTGACAGTTCCTGCTCTTAAGCTGTGACTTCACAGTTCAGTGAGTGCCCACCCCACCCCTGCAGCCTCCCCAGGAGTCCTCATCAACAAAGATGGCTTTTTCTGGTTTCTGCAGAATCTAGGAGAGAAGCTTTACATTCCTAGGGGGGAACCTGCCCAGGGCGGTGGCTCTGGCATGCCCTCTTCACTGGGGGATGTGAGGGACGGAGAGTGGGGAGAGGCAGGGGCTGTCATCACAGCCCCACCTGGAAACCAGGGCTGGAGTCCTTGCTGCAGGATGACGGGTTGTGTGGCTTTATCTCAGCCATGTGGTAGCCTGAGCTGTTTTCCTCTTAGTCTCTCTATTGCAGCCTGTGACCTTCCCCTTATGTCCCAGGCACCAGTCACTGATGTCTCACAGGTCACACAACCCATATCCCCTCCCTCCAGACAGCCCCTGCACTGCCAGACCTCTCCCCCAGGGGTGCCAGAGCAGACCCTGTTAGATACCCAGTGCCAGCGGAAAAATGTCCCTTCAGTTACAAGAGAGGTGGTGACTTCATGGAGGGGAAAAAAATGACTTCCATGAAGCCTGGTTTCCATAAAAATCATTTTTCTCCTTGGGGGGAAAAGAGGAAATTTTAGATCTTAGTGCCATTTGATTGTGGAAAAAGGCAGCTTCCCCACGATGCATGAAGCAATCCAGGTGCTCCTTTTTTTTTTTTCTTTTTTGCAATGTGTTGCCATAGATCGGTAGGTTGAGAAGCTTCAGAGCTTCTACTTGGCATACCTAGGTTTCAGCAAGAAATATGTTCCTTTCACAGTTTGAATATTATTCAAGTTGTGATGATTAAAGCTGGTTGGAACAGCATGAACCGAATAGATTACAGCACTCCACTTCTCGCAGGCTCTACGCTGGCCGGAGCAGCCCGGCACACACACGGTACACAGCCTCCAGGTCTCACTAACCCGGCTTCCAAACGTGCCACTTATGCTTCCCAAATTCTGTGGCCCTTGCTTTTGGTTTGGAAAGCCAGAATCAGAGCATGTTCAGCTTATATTTCTTTAGATCCAACAAATAAGCTACTGAGTGGCAAAATAAACTACCCCAAACAAATCAGCTAATTTAGTGGCAAAAGAACACACGCTTAGCTCGAGAAGTCAAAACAGCAGCACTGCAACAAGATGGCCTCATACGAACGTGGGTCTGAGGTTCCTGCACTAAGACCGGAAGCTCAGACTCAGCTTCAGGGAGATGACTGGGGATGCACATAAACACAGAGAAGGCCCCCCCATCACAGCTCACCCAACATGGCAATTGTTTTCTGGACGGGACAGAACAAACCAGGCAGCGGCCCCTGCTGCAGTGAACACTGCTGGACTGGCCAAAGTTCAATCCGCTTGTTGCCCCAAAGGTGACAAGCCTGGCCTCGCTGATGAGAGATTCTAGATCGGAGCTTTAGAAAATCACTGCATGTGCTCCGGCAAGACAACTGCATCTCGGCTCCCACGCGGCACTCTACCCTTCTGTGTGCTTAAAGACCAGGTTTGAGGGTTTTATTTGTATCTCCAATCTGTTAGGAATCAAAGCGTGGTCCTACCATGCACGGCTAGAGCACAGCTCACATCACATGCTGCTTTATCAGCAAGTGACGTGGGAGGGTGATGTGGCCCCAACCTAGTGCACACCTTCTTCAATGAGCAAAGCCCAGGGATCACGCTCTTGGCAGTCAAGGCAGTACCAAATCCAACAGAAGTTTCTAAATGCTTATTCTCAATTGCTCTTGTCACAGACTGATAACCAATCTGTGGCCTGGCACCAATCTGAGGACCAAGCTTAGAGGAGCATCATTTGCTATTGGACTGGGCAGCCTGGTCAGTGGCAGCAGCATCCAACCTAGGTGGCTGGGCAGGATCACGAAGGGGTCCGCGGCAGCATTCATGATTGTGTTCTTCCCCTGTGCTCTATCTTTCAGAACTTCCCAGGAAACTCCTGGACTGGACCACTTGTTGGTCTTACTTCACTTGCTCTCCACATGCCATGGGCTTCTGAGTCAGGATGGGAGCTCTCCTGCTCAGGGCCATGTCTCAGTGAGTACTCAACATGTACCAGGTCCAAGGCTCAAAGACAAAGCTGGTCCTTACCTTCAAGGAGACTGTGATTTCCAAAATGAATCCAGAAACAACCACTTGTTCGTGTGATATGAAACAGAGTACAACCTACCCTTATACGTAGACAGTAGTTAACGATATGCCTGGTACTGTTCTAAGCACTGTAAAGAGGAACCACTTAATCCTCAAATATTCAATTCTCATACATTTAAGTCAGGGAACCCTAAGAAGCCTTCTGACCACAAAGAGAAGTAGTCAGTTAGACCTAAGCCTTCAAGATAAACTCAGAATTGAACTTTTGTTCAGTTTACAAACAAGGATGGCAGTGAGTTTAAGTGTGATGGTGTTTGAAATTGTACCAGCGGGGTTTTGGTTTCTCTGAGTTTATTTCAAGCCTCCAAATAAAATTAGTTGGACCTCAATTTATTATGTCAACTGTCGTAGTCAGTGAGCAAGGTGGCTAAGTGCGTGTCTATTCTGTTATTTGAATAAAGCAATTTATATTCCATATGAAAGGGAACACTGGCTCTCTTCTTTCTTCATAGGTTGGCAGTTGTCTGGAGGCCAGGCTTGTGCACTCCTTAAACCCCTCCAGCCACCCCTGACCTGACCTCAGGCAAATGCTCTGTCTCTCTAGAACTCATCTGCAAAATGGGAATGACATTACCCATGTCCCAAGGAGAGCAACAAATGAGATGCCACACGAAGGGAGCGGTTCTCTCCGCTAGACCTGCTCAGGAAACGGTTACTGAGTCTGTACTCATTTAGAAGCTCCAGGAGATGAATTTATATCATTAAAGTTCCTCAGGAGGCTGAGTTCAGCTTTGGTTTTGATCCGAAAGCAAATGCTTAAAGCTGGAAATTTGAAAAGAGAAGGTAAAAGAGAAAGGTGAGGTTTTTGACTTTTGTTTTTTTTTTTTTAATTCACATTTTGCCTTTCCCTGCCACTTCTCAATTTGCTAAATATCCAAAAGGAAAACAGGGATGATCTGGCAACTGTTAGGTCTCTAATGCGGCCTCGCCTTTGAAGAGCTTTTTTTTTTGCTTTTCACAAGACAGAGAGAGTCCCCCTCTCTTCTCATGCCTCATCGTCCCCACCCTGACACTGCTCCTAAGAGCTTTGCAGGGACCCCTAAAGAAAAAGAAAGCCTCCCGCCTGATCCTGATTTTACCTTGAGGATAGAAGGGGGAGGTGTGGAGCTGGCAGGCACCCAGGAGCAGCTCGGCCAACCCAGGGCCCCTGCAGCCTCCCCCTTACCCACCATCTTCCCCTGTGCAAGCGCTCACTTACAAGTTTGATCACAGGCACCGTAACCATGCCTTTCTCACAGTGAATTCCAAACTGGAGGAGACATTCCTTGCCTGAGAGGGGTGGCAAAAGTTAAAACAGGGAGCAAACACATCTTTGTGGTGTCTGCCCCAGGTTCTGTTCACTTTGCCCAACTCCAAAGACGAAACAAAACAAAACAAAAAAACAAAATGCAAAACAAAACAAGAATAAAACTAGAGAATAAAACTAGAACAGAAGTTGGAAAATACAGTGTTACTGCCCCATCATAGTGTTCTCTGTGATTGAGAGGGGCTTTTATTTCCTTAAAAAAAAAGCTTTTATGAAATTCCACAAATTAAAAATCTAAGTCAGGACAACACCTCACAAGTAAGTGTGATGTGAAGGACGGGCTAAGACAGACATTTGTGTCGACTCTCAAAAGTGCCAAATAAATTCAAGTTATTACCGGAATGAAGAAGCTCCAAGAAAATTAGTCTTCAAAGTCTCAAGTCATAAATCCTAGAAGACTCCACTTAGATTAGTTAGAATTCATCAACAAACGTATTTAATAAATATACGCCCAAACATAGCACCTAAAATTCCACACAATGAAAAGCCATGAAGAGATAGCTACCCACTACTGAGTGAAAGGGAAATCCAAAAAGCAGGCTTTGATGTCTATTACCTGACACCTTCTCTGGGCACAGATTTATCCAGGCAAACATTTTTACTATCAAGTTTTGTGCTAGGCACTGGCACTCACAAGTGAACACGGCCAGATCAGTCTTTAGTGGTCCTGGAAGTATCCTTGGTCCTTTCTACATTTCTGTACCCTTCAATTTGCTATTTATTTATTACACTGGCTCAACGTGGAAACAGGTGCTATTCTAAGCACCTTAAAGTTTTCCTCGTTAGCCTCCCAGGAATCAGAGTAAATGGAAGCAGGTGGCAAATCCAAAAGTGCTAGGAATGTTGTTCCGACCCAGTGATTATTCCTATTTAAGCTCACATTTCTGCTAATAGAATTATTTTATTTAAAATGTTAATTAGCAGAGACAACGCGGTACCTGGCACATAATGGGCAGCGTGAAGTGGTACAAATGCATTGAGACCCAGTCTGGATTATCACATACGCACACAGACACACACACACACGGAAAAGAAAAGATAAGACAGATTGGTAGCTGAAGAATCTGGGTTTATGCCTAGATGTACAATGTGGCTAGATCTGTGGCCTTGGGCCAGTTGATTACCTTTCTGAGCCTCATCTTCATTTGTAAAATGTGGATAATCCCTACCTCGCAGCGCTGATATGAGGATTAGAGATAATACATGTAAAGTACTAGAATATAGTGGGCAGCCATAACTGTAACCTATTATTATTATATTATTGGGGCTTGATACAGGTTTGGTGATTGAATAATAGGTAGATTAGCTGACCTCTAAAATCCACATCAACACTAAAATTATGATACTAAAAATGGAATTAAAAGTTCATATATCAAATCCACTCAAGGATATTTTTAACTATTGTAATTGTGATGCAAATCTCTTATGCTTTTTAGAATAAGTCCTGATAATGAGACTCAAAGAATATGATATATTTATATATACCCTGGCATATCAAGGAAACGTTTATGATCAAATTTAACAGGGTAGGTGTCTATGGTTCTGAAATCTCCAGGGGTTGCTATTCTGCTGCCTTTTCTAAATCGGCTACTTCACCGAAGCTCTTCTTTCTAGAGCACTTGTCTAGGCCAGACACTGTCATGCAGGTTTTACCAAAGTTATCTTGGCCACGATTACTCCCTCTATTTTCATAAAAGAAAATGGAGTTTTACTGAGATCGAGGATCTTTTCAAGGTCAACAGCTAGTTGGCACCAGGGACTGGACTTCAACTCTGATAACTAAACCCACGCCTTTTCCCACTCTGCCATATCTCTGCAACTCAGGCAAGTCCTAAAAGCAAAATGTAAGAGACTGGAGAGACTTGTAAGGGAATGCATACACAGAAAAGGAAAAAACAAATGTCGGTCACATTCACTGCATTCTTTATCTGACTGGATTCTGTTGACTGCACTTTTACCATGTCTCTTACACATAGCATCAATGTAACACATTGGTGGAAAAAGTGGAAGAATCCAGCAATCCCTCTTCTGGGTATATCTCCAAAACAACTGAAAGCTGGATCCTGAATCATATTTGCTCACCCATGTTCATAGACATGTACTGTAGGATTTCACTTATATGAGGTATCTGAAGTAGTCAAATTTAAAGAAACAGAAAGTATAATGGTAGGTGCCGGGGATGGGGGTGGGGGAAATGGATGTGTGATGTTTAATGGGTATAGAGTTTCATTTTTGCATGATAAAAAAGTTCTGGGTCTCCATTGTACAACAATAAAATATTAACATTCCTGAACCATACACATAAAAATAGTAAGGATGGTAAATTTTATGTTATGCGCTTCCTTTTACCACAATTTTAAAAAAAGAAAGAAAAGTGGCAGAATACATATTTGTATATATGTATATACACATATATTATATATAACATATTTGTATGTATGTATGTGTATATATGTATTTATATTTATGTACACACACATCCTTAAAAGAGTCAATGATTTAAAAATTTCAAAACTCCATAAAATAATTATAAAAATTGACAGTTGTGGAGCTAATGGAAGCCTTGAAATGTTTGGGGAGCTGATCTGTTGGCCCATATCTGATCTCTGACCACAACAATGTTCCTTTTCTGGCTTTTGAATCACCATCAGCTGCTGCAGAGTCAAAAATTTAAACCGTGTGAATTTCATGCAGATATCCTCTCTCATGGGAAATGATAAATCTTCCCTTTCCCACTTTAAAGGTGGATATGTCCCAAGACAATAAAGTTCATTTCACCAGTAACTGTGCTGCTACTTCCAAGGATCACCCTACCTCATCTTTTTTTTTTTTTTTCTGCAGTGTCAATTTCCGTGTTTTCCAGTGATTTCCTTAAAGAAAGAGGAGACTACCTTTCTGACTTAGGACTTTGGGAAAGCAAGTGGGTAGCTGTGGTAGGAAGAACCAGAGTTTGCTTTCAGTGTGATCCTGATCTCAGCATTTTTTGATCCAACAGGCAGGTAAAGAATTCCGACACACTTTTTTTTCTTAACCAAAACGATTAAGATCATTTTTTTTTTGCATATTAGGAGATGACATCCTGATTTCCTGAGTAATAAATGATCATCTTCTGCACAAACTACATTCTTCTGGTTTCTAATCATTTGGGTCTACATGTGATTTATCTGTCCACAAAGAACTTTCTTATCCTCCAGTCATCCTATGTGGTTTCTCCCTTGGTTTATCCTCACCTACCGCAACCAAAGGCTGGATTTCTTGTTCGTGATGTTTATTCCTCCCCCTACCCTCAAGTAATCACTTAGTTGACCGATTATAGAATCACAAGATTGGTTATAATTCCGTTTCTCCATCTGACTTTGAACTTAAGTGCTCCAATTACTTCGCCTGATCGTAATAAGTCAGTAGTGTGCTAATGCTCGCCTTGATATTTCTGAAATATACCGGGTGCGATTAGCATGGGACTGCATCATTAGAAAGCAAAGTTGAAAGCGGGTGAGCAAAATCATCACTTGCGTTTAAGCAAAACTGCCTGTTCAGTGAACTTACAAGGTTACAATGATCCTAGAGACACTATATGCTGCCACGAAATGTATATTGTACTTGGAAAAATCCTCGGATGCTCCAGAACCTTCTGTCTTTGTCTACTATTGGAAGAGAAAAGATCCTAATAGAAGGACAAGCCTATTATAATATGCAAAGTCCTGAAGTCTGTTTGAGCCAGATATAGCTGAAGACATAAAGAATCCTTGAACCACAACAGGGTAGGGGGAAAAATGAAGGAAGGAAGGAAGGAATGAAAGAAGAAAAGGAAGGAAGAAAGGAAAGCCTTTAGTCAATTTGGCTGGATTGGATTGACATCTCCAGGCCATAAAGAGAGAAAGCTTTAGGATAAGCCTGCTAGAAGAAGGGAAAAAAACAAACAAACAAAACCAAACCCATGTACACACACACATCACATAAGATACTAAAAAACTACATTAGCATCAGTGGTGTTATTTGAATTAAAAAGTTTAACCCTTTTATATCTGTGTGTAACCAGGAATACTATATAAACTTTTGGGAACTAGCAAGGAAAAAAAAAAAAAGAAAGAAACCCTTCAACCTGGGAATGATTTACAGCCAAATCAATTGATAAATGAAAGAAACAAAGATGGTACAACTGAAATTGATGCCAAAGATTTATAAGGTTGACTAAGTAAACAAAAATGGAATGGATCACCATGGAAATGCATGAATATTGAAACAGGCAAGATTTGAATAGACTAATCATATGCCTCACTTAGACTGACAGGTGTTGATAACAACTGTGATACTCAATCCACACCAATATCCACACTTCTAACATGTTTATTCCTAGAAAACAGGGGCTAGATTTAAAGGTTCCTTTGGTGAGAGCTTATAAACATAATA
The DNA here is from genome assembly GCF_048564905.1 of Vicugna pacos. Taxonomy (NCBI): domain Eukaryota; kingdom Metazoa; phylum Chordata; class Mammalia; order Artiodactyla; family Camelidae; genus Vicugna; species Vicugna pacos. The sequence continues at coordinate 45,555,653 of NC_133001.1, forward strand.
AAATTTTAATCTTAAAGGGACTAACTCGATTCTCATCTACTTGAAAAACAAAAACGGTTTTATACATTCGCTTCCTGGATATGAGGAGCTGCAGTTAGCAGAAGTCATTCTCCTGGGCTCTACTAGTCTTTGTTCCAGTAAACCTCTCACGAAACTGAATTCTCGGTCTCGCTTATCTCCCACACTGAGTACCTGAAGTATGACCACCACTCATTAGAAGCATAATTAAAAAGACACAACACTAGATTCCTCCCTCCCATCACATACAGATGAAAACCAATAACCCTTAATCTATTTGTTACCATGGCTACCATAGGATATTTTATTTCAGTACAACTCTAGGTATTTCGTTTGGATTGTTGCTTGCAAATGAAAGTTGGAGACCTATAAATTTCTGTTAAGTGTGCTAGAAATGGAGAGACTGAACAGAAGAAAACGTTTTTCTTAATCATGGACAAATACGGTTTATAAGATGCTTCTGCAGAAAAGTTATTAAAATTGGTTAAATGCATCAGCTGACAAATTAATTTAAATGACATTAAATTCATATAGAGTTTAAGGGCACATATGCCAGTTATTCCCTGATTTATAGCAGGATGATAAACCAGGTGCACTCAGAACAATGTTTGGGACGCAGACTATAATCACCAGTGGCACTCAGCTCCATTCTTGTATAAATGCCTAGAATATGTGACTACACAAATACACGCTTATCAACCAGCCTTTAAAGGATTCACCTGTGTATTATCTGATAATGTTTTGGTCAAGAGTAGGGATAAACAATTTATAAAGTTGTTTATCCCCACACATCCTTCCCCAAAGAGTGAAAAAGTAGTTCTACAGTCCCCAATATAATTTTTAAAAACATTAACAAATGAGGTGGGCTAATTAAATCTGCTGTCATTCATCCTAAACTGAAAATTCCTTAAATTTGCCCTTCCAGGGCCGGGTGAGAAATAAGACCACATGGCAAGAAAAGGAACGCTGTAGCGACTAGAGAGACAACTTTAAACCGACTGAAATTAGGGTAAATACAGCTGTAACCAGGACAGATCAGTCACTGCAAGAGGAGTCCGAATCCCAGCATAGCTCGGCTGGTGAGAGGCTGGAGCCTGCAGCAGTGGAGCCTGACCGTCCCTAAGCTGACGAGGTGGAAGTTTCGCGGGCAGCAGCAGCTCGGCATCCTTAGCGGTCCGGTCCCTCCAGCGCCGAGGTCTCGCCTAATGCTACATAAATACCTGCGTCCACGATTCGCCCCGGGCGCGCCGCGGCGCAAGCACCGTAGGGAGGGAGGAGAGCGTTTGCAGAGCGGCAAGAATGGCAAAGGCGGCGGCTCCTCACCCGTCAGCATCCCTAGGGACCCGCAGGAGGACCCGCCAACTGACCGTGTATGCTGTTGGGTTCCAGAGTGCAGGAAAGACAACCAGCTTCTCATCTGGAGGACCCAGGCAACCGAGACTCGCGCTTTAGCCCCGTCACCGTTGGCTGCAGGCAGGCAGCGCATCCCCGCATTCCCGGGCCAACGCAGACCGGACCTGCCTCGGACCTACCCCTGCTCTCGACTCTGCTCTCCCGACCCCGGGCAAGCGCGCCCCTCCCTCGGGGCTCGGGGCCGGCACTGCCCAGCGCCTGCACCCGCTCCGCGACCGCAGATAACCCTCGAGCTCTCGGCCCGCTCCAGGCCACAGAGACCCGGACGTGAGCCCTCTGCCACCGGGCACCTCCCGCGGCAGTCGGGGCGCGCGTCCACACTCCCATATTACACATCTCCCTGTCCACACTACCCCACACATAAACAACCCCTCCCCACTCGACACCACATCCTCGCCCCTTCACCATCCTCGTAAGCTCTTCTTTCCGTACCCCAAACACGCTGGCACCCATGAGGTATTAAGGGAAGGAGGGTCACAGCAAGGTCTGTACGGGTTTCCTCCCGATGGTTTTCACGCTCCTCTACCTTGAAAGTTACTTGGGATTGAGTGAAGAGACCCGGTCCCCAAATGAGGGGTCTGAGGACCAGAGGGGACAGAACCCCCCACCTGGCTTCTCGCTGCATATTGGCGCTCACCTCCCCAAAGGGCCGGGCGCGTGGCTGCCCCCAGGGTCCAACCCTCCGGTGCCTCCTCCTGGCCCCCAGCCCGGCCGGGGCCCTGGGCCGCTCAGAGGAGGTGGCCTGGGGAGGGACGCATGCTGTCGGGCCCAGCGTCCGGGGCCCTGGGGGGGGGGGTCACACTCGTCCCCAGCACCCCGTACCTCGGCGACATTAGCCCAGGGCAGACCCTGTGCATACACACCCGGGGGCAGGAAGTTTTTTTTTCCCCTTGGAGCAGCGCAGGCGCAAGGGCTCCTGCAGCCTTGCGAGTCCAGACGCGGGAGGCTCCTGCCGCCGCCGCCGCGGGAGCCGAGCCCAGCGTTCCGGGTGCTCGGGCCCCGCTCCCAAACCCAGCCGGGCCCCACACCGCCTCCAGAACCCTGGGTCCCCGGCGCCGCATCCTGGGCTCCCTAGCTTGGCTCTTACCTCCGGCCGCGCCGCTCCGGCCCCGGCCCGACGCGCAGAGAGCCTGGGGTCGCGGGTGGGCGCAGGAGGGCTGATGGATAGCTGAAGGCGCCGGCGGGTAGCGGTAGCTGGGGCCGCTCGGGTCCTGGCCCGGAGAAACGGATCCAGGTCCACCTTCTCGCGTTCCTGCTCTCCGCCTTCACCCCCCTTTCCTTCTCCTCCTCCGCCGCCGCCTCCCGGCAGCCCAGGGAGGATGCCCGGGAGAGGGAAGTCAGTCCTTTTGCCTGTCAGCCTGTGCGGCTACGCGCGGCGCGGCGCGGCTCTCACCGAGGCGGCGGCGGCGGCGGCGGCTCCGGCAGCATCGCCCCCCCCGCTCTCTCCGCAGCCGCGGCGGCCGCGGGGCTGGGGTTGGCTCCGGGCTTGGGGCTCGGGCTCCGGGCGGGGGCTGCGCTCAGGCGCGGCGGCTGCCGGGGCTGCGGGCGGGCCCTGCGGAGCCGGGGCCGGGGCTGGAGCGGCAGTTAGATCCGCGGCGGCGGGAACGGCGGCGGCGGCGCGGGGGCTGGCGCGGCCGCGGCGCGGGGACCATGCTCCCTTCTGGCTCGCTCCGCTCCGGGTACCGTCTGCTTTAGCTGCGAGGGAGGCGGGCTTCGGCGCGCAGCCAGGGGCGGGCGGAGCCAATCACGGGCGCCCGAGTGGGCGGGGGCGGAGGGTGGGGGAGGCGGGGCGCCCCCGGCCGGGCACCCGGCGCTGCTCCCCGGGCCCGAGGGATCCCCAGCAGCCGCGCGTGGGGCCCGGGGCGGAGTGCTCGCGGGTGTGTCCATCCGTCTGTCCGCCGCCCCCGCCCCCTGCGGTGGCTCCCGGCTCGCCCCGCTCGGCGGCCGCGCCCGGCAGATGCGCGGCGCGTGGCCCCGGCTCCTGGGCCCTGGCCTCTGGGCCCCGCCGGCCCAGGGTTGTGGGGGACCGGACTGAGGCGAGCTCCCTGTCCTCTCTCAACACCTGAGGAAACTGGCAGAAAAGTTTGAGAACGAAAAGTCCAATCGTCTTTCAGCTTCCGCCCTCCCTGTGACACTCCAGCCACGGTAAGGAGCAGGAATTGTTCAAATCTCTGAAGAACCACGGCTAGCCCTGCAAATCCTGACCACCGACGACCCTCTCTAGTCTGTCCGGGCTCGACTGTCCTCGAGGTGCACGGGCTTTCCTGTCTACACTGACTCTCTTGAATACACAGAACTGCTCTCTGTTTAGTCAGCCCCTACTCAGGCCACAGCAGCCTTTCATGTCCACACTGACTCTCACTGTCTACACTGACTTTCTTAGTCCCATCACTTCTCCGTCTCCACATGCTGTTACACAGACCCTAACTTCAACCCTAAAAGGAAAGGTTTGGCTGGAGGCCCGTGGCAGCCCCATTGAGGGCTTTTCCATTTTGCCAGAACATTTCATTTCGACACCAGTCTTCCCTTCTCTGGTAATTCTCTGGATCTGTTTTTTATTCCCTGACCTCTCCCTCCTACCAGACCTCCCCCTCATCTGGTTTTGAATTTCGGAGGAAATATACTTTTCTCCCGCCACCCCCACCCCACCCCCACCCCCAGCCTGAATGTAAGGCTGTTGGGTTTCAGCCTCCCCCTCCCCCCTCCGTTCTCCCTGGCAGAGCTACTGAGGTCTGAGGCCGGGGTAGAAACTGGGGAGGAGGGGTGTGGTAAGGTAACATAGCTGCTCGCTCTTTGGTCTGAACTGGGAGGAGCCAGCCCGGGGCGGGCTTTGCCAGGCCCCGCCCCCATCTGCCAGGGCAGCGGGAGGGCTCGTGGGTAAATCTCTTTCTCTCAGCTCACGCCTCTGATGTCTGAATCCAGGCCTCTGCTCTCCTTGGCTGTAAACTCGGTGCAGGGATTGTGTCTTCTTTAATATCTTGTGGGAAGCAGAGTACAGTGTTGCGGCTGATAAATAATAAATAATAATAATCTACTGAGGGTAGCGGGAGGACTGTCAGTGAAAGGGAATGAGAACACCGGGGAGATGGCCCATTGGTGTTAGAGTAACTGCATTTCCTGAAAAAAGAAAAAAACGAAAGAAGTTTTTGTGTGTGAAGCTGGGGGTGGGGAAGGGACAGAGCAAAGTACTGCAGGGAGGAATCCACCCTTGATGGTGGGGTCAGCCAGGAGAAGTGGTGTGTCTTTAAGACAGGGTGACAGATGGTCCTCCAAGGGGGAGCAGGGTGGGAGTAGGGGCAAGAAAGCTCCCCAAGTTTCCTCCAACAACCTGAAGGGGAGCGATAGACGTGGTTTGAATGCTAAGTTCTTAACGCGGTGTATAAAAAGTGATTGAAGGGTAATGCAGGTGGGAGGAAGGAGAAAGAGGGATTATTTTTGATTTTAAAAAAGGACTCAGGTAACATCTCAAGCACTGAAAGCAGAGAGGAGACCAAAGGCACAGGTGAGTCAGTGTTCATTCATGCTGTCGGAAGCAGTCCTCTGAAACGATCTGCATGGATCCACCAGCTATGAGCACGTAGGGGAATCCACCCGGCTCTGTCCAGGAACAGAGGCACGTGGTACAGGTGCAGGCATTATGGTAATACAGCTACAGTCTGCAGGGTTAAGGGATAGGTTAAGATCTGGCAATCTGAGGCACTCGGTGTCTTTCAGATCATTTTTGAATGATTCTCAAATGAAAGAAGGAAATATGCACTCCCAAGAAGCCTTCCTCAGCTACATCTCTAGGTGAAGGTGTAAGGATTCTCCCACTTTTCCTGCTGGCATGATCAGAGAAGAGAGTCCATGCTGAATCTGCATCTACCCAGGTGATGTCAAGGGTGCCGGTTCTGGTGTGTTGCAATGCCTTCAGGATTGGAGCTTGATAACAGCTCACCGGGGGTGCCAGCTTGTCTGGAGAAGGAGAAAAGCTGTGTGAATTAGAATCACAGTGGGCTTGTCTGCCCTCTCCTCACCCCACCCATCTTTCATCCCCAAAGCCTGAATGCAAATGAGGATTTCTGGAGTCTAAAGCCAAGATCTTCCTCTGCACTGGGGCTCTGCCCAGCTAGGAGCAGTTGGGTTTGGACACTGCCACTTAGGATCGGGCGGCTCTGGTGTAGACAAAAACTCCCTTTCTCCTGGAGTGCTGCTGTTCGAGTCATCTGCCCCGATTCCCCCAGGGTCTTGGTGACACACACCTTATCTTCTTTGTGTTGTGTACGAAATCTCCCCTCTTCCTGCATAGACCTTGCTGGTAGCAGGGATCTGTTCTGGGTCATTCACCGTCCTGCTTTGTGGTATTTGGGATATGCGCCGTGGTTGGCATGGCTCTCTCTCCCTGGTGAATGGAATTTGTTGGGTGTTGTACGTGGGAGCTCCTCTGGTCCTGGTCAAAGGTTGCTCCGTGAAGTGCATGATCAGCTTGGTGAAGTGTGCTTCCAAACCCAGTTCTCTGTCCTGACAGAGATGCCCTGAGCTGGGCTCTGCAATCAGGACTAATGTGTATGCCCCAAGCAGGTGGGTGGTGAAGGAGTGGACTGGAGGTGCCCAGGGAGGTAGACTGGAATGCTCTAGAACATCCATTCTCTACTCAGAGCATAAACCATTATTTGTGCAGTTGATCAGGCAAGGACTTTGTGCTGGAAAGGCTACTACTGTCACCTCGAGAGGCACCAGAGGAGCCACATCTGGACTGTCTGGAAGTGCCCACTGTGGCTGAGACGGCCTTCCCTCCTTATTTGTAGCAATAACCACAACAAAACAACCATTTACTCAATGGCTACAACATGCCCAGCGTTGTACCAGGTATTCTTCCTATACTACCCAATTAATGGTCATGGCAACCTGTGGAATCAGTGTTATCAGCCCCGAAGGCTGAGCCACAAAGAGGGTAGGTGATCTCCTGAAATCACACAGCCAGTAAGTGGCAGAGCTGGAATTTGAGCCTGGTTAGTTGGTTCCAGAGCCTTTGTTCTTTTCACCACACTCAACACACAAATGCAGTTCCTTTTGTCATTAACCCAGTGCTTGTCCTTTGGAGAAGACCCAGTAGATGCTGATTTTGCCTTTATCGGCAGCCAGTCCTGGACCCAGGACTGGAAATCCGTCATAGGACATGATTGTAGGACTGTTGTAGAAGAGGGAAAAGCATCTCTGATTACTGAATGCACAGGTCACTTGGAAGAGTGGACGCCTCATCAGAAACCCTCAGGTCTGAGAGGACATCTGTTTCCAGGAGCGCAGTGGGTATAAATAGAGCAGGAGCCAGCTTCTCTGCTGGTTCAGTTTTGTGTTTGCTGTTTTGTTTTGCTCACATTTTGCTCTGCTAAAACCATCCCCATTTGGCATCAAATGCATTAATAAATCCTACATAAGTCACTGTCCCTCCAGTGGCTAATCAATCCATAAAAATCTATTTGGCACCTACTGTGTGTCCTGCATTTCAACCCCATGGTGTTGATTAAAGCAGGAAGTAAAAAGTCACAGCTGCTGGATTTTCACTGTGGCCACCCTGTTCTGTAGATGTGTCACAAAGGCACACGCTAATCATTCAGCCAGCCATTTTCGGAGGACCTCCTGCACGCTCAGCCTTGTGCTGGGTGCTTGCTTTCAGGAATACAGGGAAGGTACAAGGTGGTTCATACTCCGCTCATTTTTACCCCTACTGTTCCCCCAAAGGGGCTGAGGCATCCAAATACAAGATAGGAGTCTCCCCCTTATCCACAGTTTCAATTACTTGTGGTCAACCTCTGTCTGAAGATATTAAATGGAAAATTTGAGAAATAAACAATTCATAAGTTTTAAATTGTGTGCCATTCTGAGTAGCCTGATGAAATCTCGTGCCATCCTGCCCAAGACATGAATCATCCTCTTGTCCAGTGTATCCATGCTGTGTATACTACCTGCCTGTTAGTGTAGAAAAAAATCCCAGGTCCTATAATGTTTGGTACTGTCTGCAATTTCAGATATCCACTGGGGGTCTTGGGACATATTCCCTGCAGACAAGGTGAGACTACTGTACTTGCTTCTTGTTCTTGACAGGGTTAAGGTAACAGTGATTGTTACCAAGAAACAGAACCTGGAGCTTAGTTGTGGGGAAAAGGCTCTAAGTGTTGTGAGCATCTAGGGGATTATCTGTAAGAGTTGTGCTGGTCAGGATGGCTTCCTGGAAGAGGCAAGTCTCGTACTGGATCTGAAGAGTGAGGAGGTTTCCAGAGGAGGCAGGAGCCCAGACCAGTCGGAGTAGAAGGCAGTGACCAGGAGGTTAGGGGAGATGGGATCCCTGGACTGGGGAGCTCTTCCCGGTATGATAGTTTCTGAAACACGACATGTTGTTAACAGTCATTTCCTTTGAGTGAAAATGAAAATGTATTTCCCTTCTTTGTCCAAATCAGTGAAATATCGGATTCTAAGATGCAGAGTGAAATCGGTGGTGTCTTTTTGGCATTCTCAGTGGCAGGAATTCAGCACCTTTTTTTAGTACCAGCTGTTTGCAGGTGGCAGGAGTGCTAATTAGACGGAGCCACTAGCAATTTTCCTGGGTGGTTCCGACTCCCAAACTGACAGGAAACACTGCTTGGGCGTTTTAAAAGAGCAGGTTCTACTCTCCCTGTTGATAAAGTGATTCTTCAAACACAGTGGTCAAAGGAATGGGTTTAGTAGTTGCTTAATACATATTTATTGGGTGTTGAATTGTTCACAGCGACCAAAATTCCTCTTTATTTTTTCCATGTTTAAGAAGGGCCGGGTATTTCTCTATGAGACAGTATAAAAAGAAGACCCAAGTGATTGGGAGGGTGGTTGTAGGAACATTTAATTTGAGTGTTAGGATTCTTTTGCTCACTGAAGCAGGTTTTTTCACTAAAGGGAAAATTCAAGAGACTTTTGAGAGAAGATTGGATCCTCATAGTTCTTTGCATACATATTTTTCGAGTTGTTTTTAAGAATAAAAGAGGTAACAGGCCTGCCAGTTCCCTGTTTGACTCCAGAATCCACAGGTGCCAGTGACTTTTATCTCCCTCTGAGTTTTCAGGAGAACTTGGGGCCTGGACCGTGTCATTAGTGGGGTCATCCTACAGCCTTGAATTGGGCCAGAGGCAGGACAAATACTCCGGGGCAGGTGACTGCCTTGTTTGCTCCAGGACAGAGACCCTTACACTCTCTGCCCTCTGCCTGGACTCAAGCTGCCCGAGTCTCCCAGTCCACGTGGGCTGTGGGGGAAGCAGAGTAGGACACAGAGGACCACCGTGCAGAGCCTTTGGCTGCAAATCTCATTTTCATCAGCTGTTGAATGAACACAGCCAGGTCCAGGCCTCTGTCTCAGGAATTATTGTTTATTCCCATATCCCCAAAGCAGAGGCTGCCGGTCCTGTTCACAAGAAAAAGGCAGCCCCACCAGGGAACAAATTCACTATTCTCCCTGAAGACAGAGGTGTTGGGAATCGAGCCTCAGGAACTCTCAGAGTTTTAGAGAATTCTCCCTTTGCGGGGCGAAGTATCTATTGGTTTCAGCTGCTTCAGGTCCTTTGAAACATGTGTCCCTGGATTTCATCTTCATGTTTATCCCCACTAGAATCTGTGAAGCTGTGTGCACTTTCCATGCAGTGGGTCTAAGGGGAAGAATTTGTGAGGTCACACCCAGTGGAAACATGACTGTCAACACAACACAGAGGCCCTGTCCCCAAGGAGTTGGAGGCAACAGGGAAGAGAAAAGCCATAGGTCCTGAACTCAGGGTACTTAAAAATAGCCTAAGCCTGTGATAAAATCACCATCTGGTCCAGGTGCATCTTACTATAAGAAAATATGATATATGAAAATTCAAAATAATAGAACAGAAGGATTTGCTAGTTTACATTACAAAAGGATGCATGAACTGCCTGTAAGTGAAGTTTTCCCCTTTGATATTTAATCTGTGGCTGATTTATTAAACATTCTGTTCATATACAACTGGTCAGAAACACATTAATTTATTTTTATTTATTTAGGGCTTGTCACCTACCTGCTTTCAAGATGTCTTGAGCAATTTATAGGTTAAAATGTAGGGCAAAAGGAGACATTTAGGAATGAAATAGAACAGACAGCACCCAAAGGGAGGAGGTGGGGTTCGAGGCATCAAGCATACAAGATGAATAGGTTCTACAGTTAGGATCTCTAAGGGAAAAAAGGGCAAATGTGCCAGATTACTTGATTGTATAAAGGAAGGCACATTTGTATCAGGTCATAAAAGATGTCTTGAATAGAAACTGCTTTAAAAAATCAGAGACTGTTACAAACGGAAGAATGTAGTATTGAGATAAAAGGTTTCTCTTTTAGACTTCGGAGACAAATGCTAATCGTGTAAAAGTGTAACACTACAGGCCTGTTCTGTTAACATTTTTCACTCCTTCTAAGCCTTTGAAAAATATTTACCAGTCGATTTCATTTAAAGAACATTTCAATTGTTTATAGATTTACTTATTGCCAACTCAGGAAAAGGATTGCAAATCATTCACGTTTCCTTGAGGTGGTTGTGAATTTTCCTACAAGACAATAGGTCGGTATCTTCTAGCTTAAGTCTAAACTCTTGTTATTTTCAGTGTAGCTTTAGGTCAATTTCAAAATTAGAGAGTTTTGGCTAATATAAAATTTCATTAGAAACAACCAGAACTTAAACATTAGAATAAGCAGGTTTAGAAAAACCTAGGAGGGCTTGGAAAGAGTCAGAGCAATATTTGGAATTGAGATGTTTATATACCAGTCTGCAAATAGACAAATCCTATTAATGAACTTAAGATTTTAAAAGGGTTGTAGATATGAACTCATCATTATAATCAAGAACGTTTTTCCTGGGAATTAAGATCGACATGTGGCAATAGATGTGTATGTGTTGTTCAAAACCAACAGAGATGTTAGTTGGGGGTGGCAGTATATAAAATAATGATGTACTGATGATGAAAATATCAGTAATCGCTGATATTGGTTTAACGCTATGTGCCAGATACTGTTCTCAACCTTTAATTTTATTAAAAATAGTTTTTCTTATATTCTTTATAACAAAGGATGTGGGAACTGATGAATCCTTAGTCTAAAAATTTTAATGCAGACACTTAGAGATGGGGTAGGTGTTCCATCATCAGCAGGGAGTTTGATATGACCCATTGATTAGAGGGGAGATGTGGCTGGCTCATTCTGGACACATGTCTCAAAGCCAGAATGGAAGTTGGATGTCGTGTTGTGCCTTTTCACCACCTAAGCATATACCAGGTACCTCACACTGGTGAGCTCTGGGCATCCCCAGCCGATGGTTGTACCACTCATGCCACTGAAATCTGAGCTAAAGGAGACTGGAAAGTAAGATTAGAATGAGACACAACCCAATTGTGTTAGTTATCTATGGCTATAAAACAAATTTCCCCAAACCTTAGCAGCTTAAACAACATTCATTATCTCACTCAGGGCCTAAGGCTCAGGAGTCCAGGAGCAGCCTAGCTAGGTGGTCTGGCTCAGGATTTCCCATGAAGTTGCAGGGGCCGCAACTAGACATCAGCTGGGGCCGCAGTTATCTCAAGGCTCCACTGGGGCTGGAGGACTTGGTTCCAAGCTCACTTTCATGGCTGTGGGCTAGAGGCCCCAGTTCCTTGCCTTGTGGGTCTCTTTACAGTGCTGTCTCAAGACATGGCAGCTGACTTCTCCCTGAGCAGCAAGTGATCTGGGTGAGGGGGAGTGTGGGAGGGCAAGACAGAAGCTGTAATGTCTTTTATGACTGAATCTTGGACAAACAACATAGACCAACGGAGGTTTGATGTGAGAAGGGCCACAAGGCTGTGAATACCAGGAGGTGGGCTCGTGGGAATCATGCTGGAGGCTGACTAACACAACAGTCACCTTAGATTCCACGGCTTCCAGAGAGAGGAAGAGTGGTCATGGTAGGAGGTAGTCACTGGATTTCAGGATTTCAGGCTTCAGAAGGTCCCCAAGAAATCAGAGGACATTACTTGGGACTCCAAAAGAGAAGATGGCTCAAGAACCCTTGTTGATAGAATTCTTAATGTGTGGTTGCCAATGCTCTTGGAGAGGAATAGGTGGGAATGGGTGTTGATGAAACCAGAGTGGCTGTTGGAAGGTTCACCTTTGAGTGCAGCTGGCAAAAGGAGAGAAGAGGCATAAATGTGGTAGAGTTACACTCACCTAATTAATGCTAATTAATTAAGGCAAAATGGTCAGGATGACAAAAAGCTTTCCTCATCTGACATGAGCAGAATATCAAGAAAGGATCTGATTGGTGATTGTGGTAAGATGTCTAAAACTAAGGATTTCTGTGGAGCAAACTCTTACTGGATGCCACTGTATACCAGGCAAAGTGCCAGGTGCTGAGGATGCAAAGATAATCAAGACAAGGTCGCTGCCCTCGAGAATCTCCCAGTCTAATGGGGAGACACACACCTATGAACAAAGCATGATCAATACTGTAATGAGATTCAGTAGAGATAGAACCAGAACCTTAGGAAGGGTCCTGCCAGTGCGATTTGGAGGCAGGTGGCTCGGAGAAAGCTGTGCAGAAGGGATTACACTTGAGCTGAGTCCGGAAGGATAAGCAGAATTTTGCCAAATGAACAGTAGGAGGAAGGGCAAGGAGAACAAGAATCTCCAAGCACAGGACAGGCTGGGGTAGCTGCTAGTGCTGCATATGATTGGAGCAGGGTGGAGAGTGCAGGCAGGGCTAAAGCAGAAAGAGGGGCCACTTTACCTTGGAGGCTGTGCACTGGGGATGCACAGGGCAGTGTTGCTCAGAGTGGGGCCCTACATCAGGATCATGTGGGAGGCTGTTTCCTAAGCCTAACTCTATGTCCACATCAGCAGATTGTTCACCATAACCATTTTCTCTTCTTCCTGGGCTAGACTACACCTCCCAGTGTCCTTTGCAGTAGGACTACAGCTCCCATCCTCCTTTGCTGTTAGACTATATTGCCCAGTCTCCTTTACAGTTAGGTGCACTCGTGTCAATGGAATGTGAGTGGAAGTAATATGTACCATTTCCAAATCTGACTCGTTAAAATCTGCCCTGAATGCTTTCCATGCTCTTTTACCTCTCTCCATGTTGGTGCAGGCAAGTACAAGGATCTTGGAAGCTACATGTTAAAGATGGCAGGGCAACAAAACCCAGGAAGCCCTGGGTTTCTGAATTTGGGCATTAAGAAAATGAGAAATAAAATTATATTGTGTTTGAGCTGTTTTATTATTTTGGGTTTGTTTGTTTTTGCAGCTAATGTTACCCTAACTAATACAGCAATTGACTCAGCCTCTGAGAGGGGAAGTCTCTGGAGAATCTGCATTTTAAACAAGTACCTTAAGGAAGTTTGAGAATCCCTGCTGGAGGCGAAGGGGAATCAGCCACTCATGGGCTTAGAGGAGACCAAGTAATGTGATGCTGTTTGCATTTTAGAATAGCAGGAAGAAAGCAGAATTTTACCTCTTTCTTTGTGAAGGAGAACAATCTACTGACTAAAAAGAAAAAGAAAACTGTGGGAAGAGAAAATTGAAGTTCAAGATGAGTAAAGAGATTATAACAAGCATCAAGCTGCTGTAAATGATCTCAGGTCTCTTGGCCGGGACAAATTACACCCCAGGGAGCAGCAAGAACTCACCATCAAAGCAGTAGAGCCTCTGCTGATAATCTTTAAGGAACATGGAGAGTGGGAAAGAAAATGGAACGCTGGAGATAGGAAAATACAGCTTTCATTAGTAAAGAGGGGGGACGATTCTGCAGACTACAAAAGTGGGGGTCTCCTCTACCCTCATTAAGTTGATTATTTAAGGCTGATTTGTGAGCATATGAAATATGAGGAATTCTCTGGAAACCTGTGTGGCTTCTTTAAGAGCAAGCCACCACAAGCTAACTGTATTCCCAGTTTTGCTATAGACTTGCTAGATTATTATGTCAGGGAATTGTGTTAGCTATGGTAGAGGCAAAGCATACATCAGCTTGGTATTTGTCAAGGAATCTCATGATAAATTTGTGCACAAGTAATTTCAATTGAAGACTAGTATTTGGGTAATACATACCCAAAGATGCTGATCAATGTCAGTATGAAAGTACATTTCCTGTGTTTCCATGTGATATTTTTATTAGTGATGCATAAGACATAAGTGAGTTAGTTCGTACTTAACAGATTTTGAGATGACATGGAGAGAAGACATGGTTGACGTAACAAGGTCTGAAGAATAGGCTTAAGTATTAAGCTGAGTAATGATATGAGATGAAACAGACAAATGATAGGATTGAGCATGTGGGTCCCAACAGTAGCTGTGGTCTGAGAGAAAAATACAGGAATATGGCATCAGTCAGCAGGGATGTTCAGCTGCCCAAGGCTCTGTACAGACTCAGAGCTTAGCTGGGAAGCCTCTGGGATTAGCTGAGACCTGTGTGTGGTTATCTGAAGGGGTGTCAGAAGCAGAGGGGACCGGGCAGATTTCAGAGGGCCAGATTTCCAGTCCAAGTAGAGAATGAGCTCTCTACAACCATTTCACAGCTGCCCGGAACAGCAGGCCACTCGGAGATAGGCGCACTTGTCAATGGACGGGACCAAATGGAGGAAGAAAATCCCTTGGTGAGACATCAAGGAAGGGATGAAGGCACCTGATGGGTGTTTGGCCACAAAAAAATTGTTAGAGTCCCTCCAAATATTAGTAGCTACTATTACTGGCTCCCTTAACATGTGCCAGGCACAGTGCTGAAGTGGGCTCAAAAATCCTGTGTTAGTTTTCTCTTGCTGCTGTAACAAATTACTACAAAACTAGTGGCTTAAAACAATACAAATCTAATACCTTACAATTCTGGAGGACGGAAGTCCAAAATCAAGATATTTGCAGGGCTCACTATGTTTCTTCTGGAAGCTTTAGGGGAGGATCCTTTCCCTTGCCTTCTCCAGCTTCAAGAGGCTGCCTGCATTCCATGGCTTTTGGCCCCTTCCTCCATCTTCAAGGTTAGCAGTGTAGCATCTTCAACTTTATCTGTCTGTCTGCCTATCTATCTGTCTTCCTCTCTGTTATCATGTCTCCTCTGCCCTGATCCTCTTACCTTCCTCTCAGAAGGACTCCAGTAATTATATTGGGTTCACCCAGATCATCTAGATTCATCTCCCCATCGCCAGGTCCTTAGCTTAAGCACATCTGCAAAGTTCCCTTTGCCATGTAAGGTACCATAGTCAGGTTTTGGGGACTGGGATGACAATATCTTTGTTGGGGGTTGTATTCTGTTTACTGCAAGCCCTTTATCTATTGTCTCATTTAATTTAATCCCTCACTCTCTCGAGTAGTTGGGCACCATTTCCACTTAACAAATGGAAAGTTGGAGCCACGGAAGAGTGAAGTAACACACTGCACTGCCATGAAACAGTGTGACTGGGATTCAAAGTGGGTTCTGACTCTATAAGACCTGGGATTCTCACCAACCTAACGCTGTACTGCGTATGTTACTATCATTCTTAGAGCCATAGTTTTAAGCGCTAATAACTGCTTTTCTTTAATGGTGTTAATTTAGCAGTGACATTTTTGCAGCTTATTTTTCTAAAATGTCACAAAATTCAGACAATTCTGGCTACCTATGAAGTGTAACTGGCCTCCCCTGCTATCATCTACTAAGCATCCTTGGCTCACGGCTCTTGCCCCTCCTGAATTTTGTCACCTTGGGCCGTCTCAGCTCCAGGACTTTGGAACAGTGTTATTTTCTGAATTCGGATCTGATCATCTTTGTTGACTAAAGGTTACATAGCTGTAAGAGTTTGGTTTTAACCCAAAGTAACAGAGTTATCAGGTAGAGTGTAAAAAGATTCAAGAAATGTAGGCTAAAAACCTAGCGATTCAGTGAGATGACAGGAGCAGCCTGGTGACGATGGCATTTGGGCCATAGGGCGGACATAAAAGTGGCAGTGCCTGGTTGAAGCCCACTTTCCCTGAAACTGGAGGAGTCTCCTGCTCAGGCCCTCTGTGCTGGAATATTTCTTCCAGCATCTGCGCATCTGCAGGCTTGTCTAACCCACTGCAAAGCTGAGGGAGAGACAAGCCAGTGCCCCATTTTATGGGATGGGGACCCTCAGAGGCTCAGAGCTGTGCTCAAGGTCACATGACCAACTCATGGCAGAGACTAGGCCCAAAATCAAGGACCCTGAGTTCTAGTCCTGGCTCTGCCACTAGCTGCTGCTCTGGAACAATGAGCATGACAGTGAACATGTCATGTCTTTTCTCTGGTCATCCTTCCAGCAAGCTCCATCTTGACCATTTGGAAACACAGTATGTCAGCATTGTCCAAACTCCATCTGTAGCCCAGTTCTCATTGTGCTTGGCTGTGCAGGGCTGGGCCCTGGGTCAAAGCTGAGCTGGATGTGGGTTAAGCACAGCCTGGCTAGAGAGAGGCCTGAGGCACATGTCAGGAGGGATGTCGCTGATGACACCAGGAAGTATTTGCCAGCAAGAGACTCCATGGGGCACGGGAGGGGCTTGGTTTGGGCTGTAGGCCGTGAGCTGACTGTGATGCTGAGCGGTCGCTGGATGGCAGAAAAGGAGGGGAAGGACCTCGAGTCTACTGGGTTCAGCTCCTGTTCAACTACTGGTACCCAGTTTACCGTCCCAGAAGGTGGTTTCTAGATGGTTCACACAGCAGTGCCATGGCAGCTTTCATCAAGGCTGTGTTGTAAGGTTGGTATTGATTGAGCACCGAGAGTCTAAAAGGGAAGGAAACTAACATTTTTGAGCACCTTGTTCATGCCAGGTACTCAGCTACAAAAGACAGAAACTGCCCTTACTGAGAACCTAGTTTGTGCTAGGCACTGGCTGGAGGTTTTCACTGACCCTGGGTACAAGGAGTAATACGACACAATTCCTGCCCTTAGAGAGGTTAAAGTCCACATGTCTGTGGATACTAAGCTTTACTAGACAACATAAGGACTAAACAAAGTGGTAATTAATGAAGATAAAAGGAAGTAGCAAGAGTAGCAAGTGAGGAAGTGCTGGGTTTGGGAGTACCAAGGGTCTGTTTTCCTTCCAGAACTCTGGTGTTAAGGCATGAGAGGTGTTACTTTTAGAACATTTCCCCAAAGGGGACTTGATTTCTTAAAAATAACATTCCACTGCTAACTTGTGTTCGTTCAGTTTGGTTCATTCAGTTTGTGGTCCACTAGGACTCTTGAATCTTCTTTTCTCCATGCTTGCTTCTAGCTTTTGTGTAGTTGCTATCTTTCCCTGGAATGCTCCCTTCTCAACACTCAGCATTCCTGCGACAAGATGGGGGGGAACAAAGGAACTCGTTTATTAAATGTTCAATTGATTTTCGTTTTCCCCTTTTTTTTCAAAACAGTTTTATTAAGTTATAACTTACAGACCAAAACATTTACCCATTTTAAGTGTGCAGTTTTAGTAAATTTACGGAGATGTGCAAGCATCACCACAGCCAATTTTAGAATCTTTCCCTCACCAGAGGGAATAATTTAAGGGCACAATACAAGAAATATGGGTTTATTCAACCAACTTGAACATGCATTTCTGAAATTATTATATGTAAAACTGTCAGCAAATTTTGAGTCACTTCACAGTATACTTACTGCAAAAAAAAGCAAAATGAAGTGGAAGGAAGAACCCCTGTGCTTTAAATCTTAAGAAACTATTATCCATTTTGCAGATTACTTTGTTAATAAACAAATTATTATAAAAGTAATTATTTTAGAGATGGCAACTGCCATTAGCGAGTACTATGTTGTTGTCTACTGGGACTCATAAAAAGTCTTTTTAATTTGCTCTTCAAAAATCACTTATACCCACAAGACCACTTCAGTCAACGAAATAAATCTAGGTATGGGCAAACCTTAGTTACCATGGCAAAAACAGCTTTACCTTTTTACCTTTCTCATTTGTTTCCGGTCAGATTGTCTTTCTTCTCCAGAACTCCCTGATTTGTGGAAGGACTTGTCTAGTGAATCCCATCCCATCCCTTTGCAAAAGTGGCCATTCTTTGGCCTGAAAGGCACCATTCAGTCATTCAGCCCTTCAGGGGTGAAGAGTACACTAAATAATGGATGCTTGAATGGTTTCCATTGTAAATACCCATTGGAGAACACTCAAGAGCCAGAAAGTTCAGAATCTCTTGCTGGCTGCTCTGTTTGTTAGATAGACCATTGCTTGCGAGGCTTATTGCTCTGATGGGGCTTATATGGGGTCCAAGCTCCTTCCTTCTCATCTCATATTCTACCCTCCTTCTGCTGTAGATCCATCAAATATACAGAATTATTTATTCCCAAGCAGAAGGGGAATCATTCTTCCAAAAAAGGTATAGGAAGAGCATGATCCTAGGTTGGAAGCTCTGAAAATGCTCTCCAGTTTTATTTGTGAGAGTATAAAAGGGTTAAACTCTGTGTTGCCGTCTACTGTTTGTGAGAAAGAGACAGATGCCCAGGAATGAACTTGCATCACAGGCATATTTAGTATTTACTTGTAAGTTACGAACGTTAAGTTATCAAACATTCAGTGAAAGATCTCAAGAAAATATAAATTTTCACACAGTGAGCATGCTCTGGCAAAGATAGAGAACATTGCTCACACTCCCGAGGCCTCCTCTACCCTCTTCCCAGTCATTACCTCCATCAAGTAATCAACATCTGTCTTTGATGCCATGTAAATGGAATTGCATAGTGTGTACTTTTTTGTATCTTTTTTCACTCAACATTAGTGTGTGAAATTCATCCATGTTGTTGCCTGTATATAGCAGGAGTTCAGCTTTTACATTGCTGTGTATCATGTGCCATGTATGACTGTACTGTGATAAGGTTAGCTTTCCTACTGTTGATGGACATTTGGGTAACTTCTAGTTTTTATCTGTTAGAAATCGTGTCTTTATGAACATTCCTTACACATATTTCTATGCACCGAGGTAAGCATTTTTGTTGGAGTAGAATTGCCGAATCATGGGAACACCATGTTCAGCTTTAGTAGATAGGATAATTAAGACTTTCTAATTCTTCTTGTGTCAGTGTTTTCAGGTCATGGTTTTTAAAAAAGAATTTGTCTATTTCACCTAAATTGTCGGATTTATTGTTATAACATCTTCTCATTGCCCCTTTGATGTTTGTAAGAATTCTAATGCTGGCACTTAAAAAAATCATTAATATTAGTTTGTTCCTTCCTTTTTCTTGAGCAGTCTTTGTAGGGATTTTAATTAGTCTTTTCAAAGGACCAGTTTTTGGCTTGGTTGATATTTCTCTGTGTTACAGTTTTTTATTTCATTTTTCTCCTATTTTTATTATTTATTTCCTTCTAGTTTATTTGCCTTGAATTTGATGTTCTTTTCTAACTCCTTGAAGTCACTGATTTTCTGTTATTCTTTTTTTCTAAAATATACATTTAAGTAAGGGTATATATTTTTCTTTTAAACTTAATTTAAGCTCTGTGCTACAAGTTTTTAACATGTTCGTTTTCCATTATTATTCAGTTGAGAATATTTCCTAATTTCCATGCAAATTTCTAAGTTCTGATTTGTTTTTTGAATCACTGGTTATTTAGAAGTGTTATTTAGTAATTTTCAAACACTTGAGGATTTTAAAAGTGCTTCATATTGATTTCTAGGATTTTTCCATTCTGGTAAGAGGATATACTCTGTTGAATTTCAGCCTTTTGCGATTTTTTGAAATCTGCCTTGTGACTAGACTATGGTTTATATTGTTAAATGTCCCGTGCACACTTGAAAAGAATGTAATTCTGCTGTTACTGAGTTCAGGGTTCTATATATGCCGACAGGGTCAAGTTTGTTTATCCTGTTGTTTAAGTCTTCTTTATCTTTACTGATTTATTGTCTGATTGCTCTGTTAGTGGCTGAAAGATGTATTTGAAATCTTCAACGGTAATACTGGATTTATTTGTTTTTCCTTTTGGTTCTGTCAGTTTTTGCTTAGCATGTTTTAGGTTTTGTTTTTAGGTGCATACAAGTTTCAGATTTTTAAATAATATTCCTGCTGAATTGAATTTTTTCCATTATGAAATGCTCCACTTTATCTCTGAGAATACTTCTTGCCTTAAAGTCTTGCTTTGCTTGGTATCAGTGTGGCTAAACAGCCGCCCCTTTTATTTGGTTAGTATTTTCAGGGCATATTGTTTTATACCCTTTTATGTTTTATACCCTTAGTGTGTCTCTCTGTTGTAAGCAACACAGAGTTGAGTCTTGGTGTTTTCTATTGTATTTCCAGTCTGATAACCTTTTAATTTTGATTGGATTATGAAGTCTACCTACATTTAACAAATTCCTGATTTTTTGGTTTGAATTCTATCATCTTATTATTTGTTTTATATTTGGTCCACCTGCTTTTTGTTCTCTTTTCTTCTTCTTCTTCATTTTAATAAAGAGATTTTTGTTATTCTATTTCCTCCCTTTATTAGATTTTGTTATAAACTCTTCTATTATCTGTTTAGTGTTACCCTAGGGCAGGAGTTGGAGTTCTTTTTCTGTAAAGAGACAGACAGTACATATTTTAGGTGTTGAGGGCCACATACATTCTCTGACTCCTTCCCCTTCACCCACCTCCTCCCACCCGCCCTGTTCCTCTCCCTTGTCCTCCTTTTCCTTTTCCTTCTTCAACGATGTTTTAAAAATGCAAAATAATTCTTAGCTCCTAAGCTGTGCAAAATAGGCTGTGGGACGGATTGGACATGGATGATAGTTTGCCAAACTCTGCTAGAGGTTTACCAGGTACCTTCACAGAATCTACTTTTCAGTTAATAATTTTACTACTTCCTGGACAATACGTGGACCTTGCAACACTTTAATTCCATTTACAAAACTTTCTTCTTTTTGTGCTATTTTGATCGTGTATTTTACTTCTCCATATATTTGAAACCCCACAATACATTATTATTTTCACTGTTTTAAATAGTCACTACTCATTTTGGTTTACTCTTAAATAGACCATTTCTGGTGCTCCCCATTGCATTCTGCATTACTATTCAGCCAACTGGAATCATTTTGTCTGAATAACTTCCTTTAGTGTTTCTTTTAGAGTGTATGTCTATTGACAATACATTTTCTTAATTTTTATTTGCCTGACATTTTCATCTTAATTTTTTAGAGTATTTCTACTGGATATAGGAGTCTGGATTAGCAGGTCTTTTCCCTCTCTCTGCATTTTAGCTTTGTCATTATATTGTCTTCTGGCTTCTGTTGTTTGTGCTAAGTGTTGTTTGTTCTTATTATTGCTCCTAATGTATCCTTTATTCCTCTTCTGACAATTTTAAGATTTTTCTTTTTGTCTTTTGTTTTTTCAAGGTTTACTATGATGTGCCTTTGTATAGTTTTCTTTGTTTTTATGTGTCAAATTCCACAGTAGTTATTTTTCACTCTCTCTCCCTTTTTTTTCCCTTTATTTTTCTCTCTGTTCTGTTTCTTTTTGTGTATGTATGTGTGCATGTGTTTAATCTTTTTTTTCCATGCTTCGGTTTGGTTATTTTTCTATTTTTCTGTGGACTTATTTTCCAATTTACTAATTCTCTTTTCTGCTGTGTCTAATCTGCTCTTAAACCTATCTATACCCTATTTATTGAATCTTGAATTTTTGTTACCATATTTTTCAGTTCTGGAATTTGTATCTTTTTTTCTATCTTTTCATGTATTTGTTTGAACATAATTAATCCTAGGTTGATAAATTCTTTGATAATTGCAGTATCTGGGTCCCCTGAATGTATCTTTCTAAGGTCTTTGGCTTTTTTATAACTTGGTTTTATTCCCTGTCTCCTAGAATGCTGGGTAATTTTTTTGCTAAATATTGAATATTGTGAATGAAAAACTGTCAAGGCTCTGCATAATGTTACCTTCGTTTAGAGAGGATTTTATTTTTTTCTCTAGGAGGCAGTTAAAGAATGGGCAAATCACCTTCGTCCTGTCAGAAACAGATATTTTAAGGCTGAATTTTAGGCTTTGTGAGGGCTGGTGTCTGTCTGGCTTGTCATTTCCCTTCGTGTGTAATCCTTCAGCTGTCTCAATGAAAATCTAGGTTATTTGCCAAAATTTGCCCTCCTTGATGGGCCCTGAACTTCAATATTTTTTTCTTTCTAACACTTTGAGACTGCTCAAACTCTCACGGTTTCCCAGGCTTTTAGAAGCTGTTTATAGCTTAGTTTCTTGGACTCCTGCCTATCACATGGAAAGCTAAGGAACGAGAAAGTTCCTTGAGAGGAATTCATATTCAGGATCCTGGCTCATTTCTGTTCGGGCCCTTTCTCCAGGATCAGTGTTCCCTATGTTCTGGCTTTCTTGGTAGCTTTGAATTCCAATTTTTGTCTTCTCAGACCAGCAAGGCTGCTGTGGTTCTAGACAGATATTCCTTCTCTGTCTCAGTGATGTCCTTTGAGAACTGATAAATGCCCTGAAGGGAAAACATGAGGGACCTTTAGGGTTTACTCACTGCGTTTCCCTTTTCTCCAGAATCTTGGCCCCTAAAGTCCTGGCTGCTTTTGTTCCTCTCCTATGACTCCAAACAGCTGTTTTCTGCAATATATTTAGCTTTTATAGTTGCTCTCAGCAGGATGGTTAACCTGATACAAGCCACTCTGTCAAAGGCAGAAGCCAATGTCTCCAGATATTTATTTTTAAAAGTGGTTTCCAGGACATGTCCTGAGGCCATTGCACATATTTAGCTCTGTCTCCTGCATTTTTTTGAGGCATCTCCAACTGAGGGCTGGCAAGATCTTTCGGCATCTTCAACATTATTGATAATATATTATTAAGCTCTGTTTAATATAATTTCTAAATATTAAATATTTTGTAAGTATTTTGAAATTGAGATTAAAGTGCCAAGCATGATCATTCTCAATCAGATCGCTCAGTTTAGCATAACACACACTGATTCTCTATGAAATAAAGTTTACCATCTTTCACTTTAAATTGTGAGGCATTCCATTTCAGACCTCACACACGTGTACACACACACACACACACACACACACACATACACACACACACATATCATGCCTCTTTCTGCCCCTCTGGGAACCCTGACCTGAGCTGATATTCTGACTCCGCTATTACACTGTAATATGACTGTGGTTAAGCCCTCTTTCAACCCCTGGCCCTTAGTTTCCTCATTTGGAATATGAGTTTTAGGTGGGAAGTGGGATAGGACCAGGCAAGTGCCCAGGGTCCTCCCAGCTCTGATGCTCAATCTGTCTTCTATGCTTTGATGTGGGGAATCCTTGGTGGAGCAATCAGATACTTAGACTACTCTGAGCAATGAGTCCTCACTCAGACTGCAGAACTCACTCCCCTAAGTCAGCCAGTCTCGTGGCTGTGGGCCAGTCCTCTCTGGGGCATAGGGACTGAATGGCCCAGGCTGGGTCTATGTTCCTGACGGGCAGGCACCCTGGGCAGTGGGCCTCCCAAGGAACCGCACCCTGTGTGAATGACAGGAGAGAAAACATCTCATGCTGCCCCTAGTCCCCCAAACCTGCATCATTCAACCATCTTGGCCAGGAATTTCAAATCTACAGGTGGTTGCCTCTCAAACGTGTCCAAAATGTCCCCTTCCTGTTCATTCTGAATATGCTGTCTTGTAAAAAATGTCTGAGAAAGATTGACCCCTCCTTTGCCCAGTTATAAATTTAAAATCTTTGCTTTAGAATTAGTCCCTGAGCTCCATCTGAGCCTGTTCCCTCTCTTCCCCTGCTCAGCTCTGGACCACGGCTGGTACAGACATGTGCTGCCTGCTCTTCCATGCTCCTGGTCAGCAGGCTCCTAGTTGGATTTGGCCAGTGAGAAGCACTGGAGGGAAACCGAGGGCAAGAAGAAGGGAGAAGCCAGCTTATTTCTGTCCTTTTCTCTTTGCCTTGGGTTGACTGAGTCCTTGGCAGAATCTGTACAATCCATGGTCTTAGCTCCTCATGGATGCGCTCCCTGCGGTTTTCAGCCTCTCCTGGGTAACCCCAGCTCCCTGCTCAGGTAACTCTGTGGCTTTTCTTTGTCCCTTCAGCTGAAGGTTGGTCATAGTTTCCTGCTGTGCTCATCTCTAGGGTACCTCACCATCCCCTGTCATCTTCCCAGCCTTTTTTCTCACGTGGAAAACCAATAAGCATCATTAAATCCCCTGTATATGAATACTCGGAGGACTTGCTGCTTTCTTGTTTAGATTCCAACCAGCTGAGTTGCTAAAAACTGTACTTCAAGCATTGTTTTCTTTCATGAGTATCTAATCTAAGCACCACTGAAGCACATTCATCCTCATTTCCTTTATCACCTCCTAAGGTAGACAGAACTCATTCATTCATTCCTTCAATAAAATATTTAGTGATTACTCAACATCCTGGCCAAGGACTGTGCTCAGGGACACAGCAGTGAACAAAACAGGCAACGTCCCTGGTCTTGTAGCACTCACAGCTTTGTGGGCAAGACAGCCTCAAATTCTTAGAATCAAGTGTGTTGAGAATGAGACATAGAGATTAGGACATGGACAGAATTGGGCTCAGGCCTCAGCCCTGTGACTTACTGCAGGCTGTACAAACACAGGCAAAGGACTTTGCCTCCTTATGCTTTAGTTTCCCCTTCTTTAAAAAAGCACTTAGTTACTCGATTTGCAACCACTTTACATGTCCAGGGAGGATACTGATGCTGCTAACTTCATAGGATTGATCATGATTAAATGAGTTGCTAGAGACAGAGGTCCAGGAAACAAACTCACATCAAAGGTTTATTTTTAAAAGCAGCTTCTGGGGAGCACACATTCAACACTGCTGAGTGTCAGGTCAGACAGGCGAGGTGAGGCTGGAGATGTGACAAGAAGGGGTGAAGTCTAGACAGTGCTGGGAGGAGCACCCAGTCACAAGGTTGGAATTACGCCCATGGCGATTTCTGCTGGGAGCCAATCTATAGCCACACCGGTCTGCGTGCAAGTGGGAGCAAGAGCCTTTCTCTCTCCTCTGTTTGGCCAAGATGTCAGTCCCCCTGGGAAGGACTCACTGACATCTAGTCTGGCCTGGTCTCCCTGGACTTTTCTTGTCATTGTTGTGGTCGTGGCCATCAGCATCACCATCATCTTCATCTTCGTTGTCATCACATCATCACTAATGTTTATTGAATGGAGGATCTGCCATGCTCCAGACGTTGAGCTGTGGCTTCTCATGGTAGTCTGGGTTAATTCCAGTCCTTTTATTTTTCCTCATCATTAAGACTGAATGGTTCCCAGAGTGGGGAGGGAGGAGTACGTGTGTGTGTGTGTGTGTGTGTGTGTGTAAATCTGCATGTGCCACAATAATTTAAATTTGATGCAGGACATTTCAAATCATCAAAGATTCAAAGTTAAGCTATGCTGAATATGATTTCAGATTTAATCGTGTTGCAAGTTTTTGAAAATTAAGATTCCACACAGGTTGGAGGGACACAGGCACTGGCTGCAGAGGGTTCAAAGACCTGGATTTGTTGCTTGTTCTTCGTTCTTATCCTCAAGGCTGCGTGTGGTCAGTCTTGCAGTGGGTCCCTGCAGCTCTGGACCCATTTTCTTGCTGCCCTCTTGTCTCCCCTGCTAGACCACAGTCTGGGTCCTCCTTGTGGTTCTCTCATCTCCTTAGATTCAGATTTAAGTGAATCATTTATTTACATTTTAATCACAATTTTTAATCATCCTACATAACAGCGTTCTAATAGCATTAAATAATTGCAAAATCTAATAAAAACCAGTCTTAACCTCATTGGAATCTCATTAAGAATAGGGATGCTCTTTTCGCTAAATTGTTGGAAGATTGTTTTGTCTGGTTTTGTTTTGTTTGCACTGCCCAGGAGAGCTGGGGCAGAAATGGAGTCAAAAGATGTGGGTTCACACACTGAAAAATTTTAGAATCCACCTTTGTAAGTTTACAGATGAAGAATCTGAAGTCTGAAGAAAGGAGGGGACTTTTCCAAAGTCACACATGAAACTTGTGGCCACTATGAACCAAAACTCAGGCCTCCTGCCCCTTAGTCTAGTATCTCCCCCACAGGATCTGGGCCTTGGGCTCAGGCATCAGTTTGTGGATTTTGATGAGTGTATCATCAGCTGAGCAACCACTAGGTATCAGCCAAGCCCTGCTTCACCCAACAAGTCTGGAATCGCAGGATGGACACCAGCAGGTTTGAAAGATGCAGAAGAAACAGGCCTTGCCCTCTGGAAAACTGGACTGCCTCCAGGGATGAGGTTTACAGGATGAGGTTTACATGCAGATGATGAGATACAGTCTCATTAAGTACTTGCTCTGGTCACAGTGCTCACCCAGGCTTTTTCATGTCAGCCCAAGGGTGGCAGTTCTTCCAGTCTGTTCGGTGCAGGCCGGTACTGACAAAGGCTTCCCGTGGCCTTGGCACTGAGACAGCCCCGAACTCCTTGTCCACTCTAACGAACAACATCTCCCTCAAAAGGACTCATTTGGTAGGACTGGGGAAGTCACAGGCTGGAGGGAGAGAAGGGAACGAGGCTCAGGCAGGAAGCCGTTTTATGATTCATCAACGCACAAATGCTGGCATCTCTCTCTCTTGGAAAAAAAAAAACCCACCGCTAATATTAATAATTATGCCAGCTTTTGTACAGCACTTTGCAGTTGACAACGTGCTTTTGAATCCATTATCTCGTCTCAGCGTGTCTGTGGGAGAGTGGGGAAGTGGGAGAGCGCTCAGGGCTGGCGTCTTTGGGGAATTAGCAGCCTTTGTTTCCCTCGGAGTCCAGCCCGGGCAGGTGGGTGGGTGTGGTCGCAGTGGCTGAGCCGGTGCTGAAGTTATTCTTGCTGTGGCTGTGCCATCTAGGACGGCCCTCTGAGTTGCTGTTTTCCCAGGAAAACCTTAGCAAGTCTGTCCAGACCAGAGTCTGGAGTGGGTCCGGTTGTCCTGCCTGGAACTTCATTTCTCCTCGAGCCGAGTGCTTGGCTAGTGCTGGACATCCTCCCTGGCCCTTTCAGGCCACTCTGAGAAGGGCTGGGCTCTGTCCTTGTGCCTGGAGCTGTGGGTAGAGTCGTCCTTTAACACAGCTAGGACCCCACTGGGACAAAGGTGCTGCCCTGATGGACTTTGCCAAGTGCCACAGTCCTGAGATTCCTGCTGCCACATGTGCCCATTCACGACAGGCCCTTTAGACCCTGACAGGGGTGGAGGGGCTGAAATGTAACTGGCAAGTATCAGTATGTTCAGGAAAATGAGCATTAAAATTTTTTTTCCAGAAATGGGGAATTCATCTTGCTTTCTTGCTGCTAGCAGGAGAGACACCAAGAATAATAAAACCCACAAATACCACCACCACCACCACCACTAAAAACAGTCCCTAGCCTTGACAATGAAGGTAGCGTTATTTCTTTTAGTTTAAGGAGTGCCCCTCTTGCTGCTCCAGTAAGTAAATCAATTAAAATGCGTCTTGTCCTTCAGGTTTGTGAAGCCCCTCAAGTGGGCTCTGCTCCTCTTACTCCTCCTCCCGCTTTCCAGGGAGGATGCCTGGGTTCAGGACAAGTTCTTGTCTCCTGGTTTGGATGGGCTGGCCTGGTCCATGCAGGGGCCCCTGGCTGACCTGCTTGCCCACTTGTCCTGGGGCAGCCTCTGGCCTCACCAGCTCCACCCCTGCAGTGTCCACTGCTGGGGGCGGGGTCGGGGGTCGGGAGCTCGTAGTCTGTGTTCTTGACCGTTGACCCTGGTCCTGATGCAGCAGTCCCAGGACAACAGGAGATGAGGAGGGAGTGCCATCCTGGGCCAGCTAGACATTCAGCCACTTCAACGTACCACCCTGTGTGGTGGTGGACCGCTTGCCCAAGGGATGGGTTTTCTGCAGACACTCTGATTTTCCTGAGATATGCCCTGGGAGGTCAGGAGTAAGCTGCCGTGTGCTGGGGTTTCCCTGCAAACTTGTCTGGCGACCCTACCAGTTTCTCTTTTACCCCCAGAGATTTCAACCACTAGAGAGAGCCATTAATGCACGTCTGACCTTTTCAACATACTTTTCTCTCCGTGGGCTCCACCACTAGCCACGAAGGATGTTCTACTTCATTTTTCTGGTGGTTGGGGCATCTTTGTGTCACACCTTGCTTCTATGACCTTCTTTGAAGCCTTCTTCCACTTTCACTGGGCAACAAGCTTTATCATCTAGCCTGGCAGAAAGGATGCAAGGAAAAGAAAAAAACCTGGACCCATGAAATTACATTGGGAGTCATTTCCAAAAAACCGTGGCACTTTATAACATCAACGTCACCAGGGATTGACGAGCCCCTTGGACCCCGTGAATCAGTCACCCTCTTTGGATCAGGTTCCTACAGCCCAGCCCTGCCCGGCCTGGTCCACTCCCCTTTTCATGTGGCCTCAGAGTGACCCACAGGCACTTTGTCACCCTCAGCTTTCCTTCTGGACCCAGCCTACTTAAAAGAGAATTATTTGCCCAAAATTGGGCTGGTAAGTACTCCAAATAGAATTTAGGCAAGTGGATAAAATTCCACGTGCACTATCTTAATTTCTGAGTCTCTCTTTATGTGCACTCAAACCAGGAATCCTGAAAGTTCACCCTTCAGATATGCTTTTAAATAAAATAACACGTTTTTGTTAATTTGGAGACAAACCTTTCACTAAACAGATAGAGCCAGAGGTGGTCTGCACCCTGCAATTTATGCACCCCTTATGATCTTTGAAAATAAAGATGAATAGCAGGCAGTAAATCCCACGGCTTTATGAGGACCCGTTGTCCTGCGGAACTGGAGTGAGGAGAGGGGGCTTGTACTTTATTTTGGGATAGAACTGTGCACTTTGTTGACCTTCTTTCTCTTTTCCCCCAAATATCTATATGGTTCAAAGCTTGGCCAAGGCGCATGTTCTGATAAATTGCGTTACAGTATTAAGCTGGCTTGTCCGTGTGTTTGCAGTGAATGTGGAATCAGGACAGAGTTTGGTTGGACTTGCTGTGAGGCTTCTGGTGGGATCACAGAGTGGTCAGAGGTGCATACAAATCTCAAGTCAGGTGAGATCCCACCTGAGGACAGAGAGCCCACCTTACTCCAGCTGGCTCTTCCTCCAGGGGCTCACCTCATGGCTCTGCTGTTGGGTTCCTGCCCTTCCCCTCTGTTTCCTACCTACACTGGCCTCCCTGCTGCCCCCAGACACATCCTACCTTCCAGCTTTGGACTTGTGCTCGGGCCCTCCCCCTGCTGGTGGTGCACCCTCTGCCCTCTCTCTGAGTCCTCCAGGACCCTCCCAGCTCACGGTCTCCTCTGCTTTGTGCTCCCCAAACAGCCTTGGCATAGCCCTGTCTTCCCACAGGCTCCCACAACTTCGAGTCCTGAGTTATTTGGCCTTAAGTGCACGCAGACCGGCTTTGCTGTGAACTTGGCACGTGCCCTTTGTTTTTTCTGGGACTAGGATTGGGTTTTCCTCTCTTTTGTTCTGGTGTCATCTACCTTGGGTCTTGGTCCATCGCCATGATCAGTAACTGATGACTGGGTGATGGATGACATCTGTCTTTTCCTCCTGACTCCAGTTTTTTTATATCTGAATTACCCTTAACATTCAGAAATGATTGGGACAAAGCTACATCCGAACAAAAATCTTGCTAATTCCTCCTCCCCTAACTTCGACTGTGTCTGCCGCCCACACTCCCCCGATGGCTGGGGCCCTGTGGCTGAGAGAAGAGGCTGAGTCACCCCATTCATAAACAGCACAAGTTGGAGTTGTCTTTGCCTCTGGAATGGGATTCTTGAGAAGCCTTTTATTTTCACCCAGCTTTTCCTGTAAATCATGAAAACAACGTGATTGTGTCTCAGAAATACAGAAATGTACCAGCTTTTCTCAATGGACCCAGAATAAATTTTTTAGTGAAGGCTGATTTTTAGAAAAATAAAACTTGGGAATTTTTCTGTAGATTTTTATTGGATAAAACAAAGCTCTTCTATCAGTGGAGTGATAATGATGATGGTGATGATGATGATGATGTGTGTGTGTGTGTGTGTGTTTGTGGCGGGGTGGGTATGTGGGTGGTCACAACTGGCTGGGCTTCTTCCTTCCCATTTGTGCCTGAGTGTGGACACACGGAGCTTCAGTTTCTTGTTTTCTTAAAACCTGAGAGTGTCATCCCAGTCTTGGTGCCGGTTGGTAATGGCTGTGTTGTAACAACATTCCTACCTCGGTGATGATTTATTGACATGCAATCCAGCTCCTTGATAGGAGCACGTTTCCCCGCTTTGGGGGTGAGCCCACTTGCTGTCCCGAGTCTGGCCGGCTGCCCCAGTCTCCATTGCTCTCACCTGGTCAGGGGGCTGCGCACGGTTTGCTTGTGTATCTGCGTATGCACACTGAGAAACCAACCTGTGATTGACTGGAGGAAAAGTTGCTCAATGAAACTTCCATTTACATGAGACCAAATGGCCAGAATCATGTGTGAATTTTTTTCCCCTTCTAAACTGACAGAGTTGACTTATTGTTTTGGCACCTGGGAAACACAAGTATAGAGAAAAGCTTCAAAAGCTTCAAAGCTCTCCCCAGGTGAGCTCATCCATACCCATGCCTTGAAATGTCACCTCTATCCTGACAGTCCCTAATTTGCATCTCTAGGAAGGCCTCAGGCTCAGGGCTCCAGGCTCCTATCCAATTGCTGGCTTGACCTTTCCAGGTGGGGGTTACACAAGCATCTTAAACTAACCTTGTCTCTCACAGAACTCTTGATGTTTCTCCAAACCCATTTCTTTTCTCCTCTTTCCCACCTCAGTAGATGGCACTGTCATTTACTGAGTTCCACAAACCAAAATCTTGGAGCACATGTGATGTATCCCCCTTCCTTTGCCTTCTCTTCAGTGTGGCTCTTGTCGCCTTGTCCGTGACAGGCATCCCTGCCTGGACCACCCTAGAGCCTCCCAGCAGGGCTTCCTGCCCCTTCTCTTGCTCTTCAGTTCATCCTCCACACAGCAATCTTTTCGGAACCTAAATTGGATTGCATCACTCCCCTTTCCAAAACTTTACACTGAATCCAGCTGCACAGAAAATAAAATCCAAACTCCTTATCTTGACTTGTAAGGCCCTTCCTGACCTGCCCCTGGGGATCTCTGCAGCCCTGTCTGGTGCCTCTTCCCCTGTCCCTGCATTCCAGCTGCAATGGCTTCCCCCTGTTCCCGGACCACACCAGCCTCTTTTCCTCCCCAGAGCTCTTGCTGTTCCCTCTGCAGGAAACACTGTCTCCCTCTGACCACGTGTCTGGTGCCTTCTTAAGTTTGCCCCTGAAAACCACATCTTTAGGGAGGTCTCTCCTGACCTCTCAGGTGAGTATATTCTCTGCCCGCTTTGCTGTTCTCCATCTCTGCTCCTCTCTTAGTTTTATTCCCAGAACTTCACCTTTTGTAATTACTTAGTTGCCTACTTGTCTAGGTTCCTTCC
This sequence comes from Vicugna pacos, assembly GCF_048564905.1. NCBI lineage: Eukaryota > Metazoa > Chordata > Mammalia > Artiodactyla > Camelidae > Vicugna > Vicugna pacos. The sequence continues at coordinate 45,586,480 of NC_133001.1, forward strand.
TGGGGCTGTGAGTTCTGGGAGGGGCAGTGCAGTATCTGCCTTGTTCACCTGGACCCACAGTATTCAACTATAACAAGTATTTGTTGAAGAAACACTGAAGACCTGCAGAATAGAGCTAGGAATACCACACAGGTTCTACCCCGCTGGGTTAAAAGAGGTGTTGGGTATGCAAGTGCTGGGCAAACCAGATAGTGGTATCCGTGTTGTCAGTGGTTAACTGAGTACCTGGGGAGAAGCCAGTGTTGGGGGCAATAAGGCTCCAAGCTTGACTGAAACCCTGAGAGCAGCTCTGCTCTCCTAATTCTTGGAGAAGAGTGAATTAGAGAGCTGTTTCCAGCCCAACAGTGATGCCAGTGGAACAACTATATAATGCACATTTCTTCATGCCTCTCTTTTTGCCTTTGGTGTTAAAAAGCTTAAAGCTAAATTGGGACTCAATTATCATGCAAAAATTAGCTCAAAATTTTTTTGTTAAAAACAGACAATGTTTTGTGAAAGTACCTAGCACCCTGCCTGACACACAGAGAAAGCTCAAAATTAAGCAGTAATATGTGAATAGTCTTGGATTTGATTGTGTCTTTGCCATTTTTAGAGTAAATGACCTCATATCCTCTTTGGAGGCAGGGAAAACATCAAGTGTTTTTTTTTTATTATTGTAAAAATAAAATGATTCCTATTAGCCCAAAGTGGAAACAGCCGAAATGTCCATCACTGATAAGTGGATAAATAAAATATATATAGTCATCCCATTGAATATTATTAGGCAATAAAAAGAAATGGAGTATGGACACATGCTATGACATTGATGGACCTTGAGAGCACTAGGCCAAGTGCAAGAAGCCAGTCACTCAAGACCACATATTATTTGATTCCATTCGTATGAAATGTCCACAATGGGCACATCGGTAGAGACAGAAAGTAGACTGGTGGTTGCCTAGGGCTGGGGGACTTGGGGGAAATGAGGCATGTTTGTGAGTGGGTGTGGAGTTTCTATTTGGGATCATGAAAATGGTGATGGTGATGAATGTACAACTCTTTGAATATAGTAAAAATCATTGAATTGCACTTTAAACGGGTGAATTGTATGGTATGTGAATTATACTTCAATAAATCTGTTAGCACTGATTAATTAAGTTAGAGTAAGAGCACCCCTGGCTCTCTGATGATAGCATGACTGAACAGGCTGATCGGAGTGGGCGTGAATTGAATGCCAGCTTTGATTGGACGAGAATAATAGGTCCTTCCTCTCTCTCTCTCCATTCTCTCTTCAAACATTTCTCCTTCCCTCCTTCACTAAAGGATTTTCTCCACATTCTTCTGGAGGCTCTGACCCAGAGATGAAGTGGACATGGCCTTCATCCTCAAGGAGCTAGGTTTCATTGAGGGCAAACCAGGGTGGAGAGGAGAGGGGGAAAGGATGAGACTGAACGTAACTCACTGGGCACAGAGTGTCCTGGGGATTCTGGCAAAACAGATCCTCTTTGTGTCGAGGAACATCTTTTGTTACAGCAAATACTGTTTTATTTCTTCTTATATGAATTCAACAGACGGTTACTGTGTGTGGTGCTGAGGATACAGAGATGAATAAGAGTGTGTCCCCATGGGCTGGGTGGGGCACGTGATGCGACTCTGCTTGCTCAGTGGGGTAGGGGCTGGAGGCTGAGGGAGGCCCTCAGGGTGCTGCAGGGGGCGGGAGAGGGATGGGAGTGGTGGTGGGGTGGGGTGGGGTGGTGGGGGGTGGTGGGGGTGAAGCTTCCTGTGCAGTCCCTGTTGGAAAGATGAGAGTGCTCTTGGCAAAGCAGCCCGGAGACCTTGCAGAAGGCTCAGTTTGGGGCAGGACACACAGCTTTCCTGGCCGGTTACTGACCTAACCAAGGCAGAGGGCAGTTTGGTGGCCTCCCCTCCTCCCAGTCTGGGGATCCGCTGTGAACTCCGGCCTGGGAGCGGCCTGAGGCTGGAGGGGCTCCTCTGCTGTGGCATAAACTTTCCTCTGGCACAAGTGGGGGGCCCTGCTCCCTAAAGTGAGGAGGTCACCACTTCCACTTGGGAGAGGAGGACAGGCCCTGTGGTCCCTGCGGGAGAGTCTGCACAGCCTGGAAGGCCCTCTGGGCGGACGCCGGGCTCTGTGCGGGATGTTCGCCACTAGAGGGAGTGCTGTGTCATTTTCTGTCACCAGCGCTGGGTTCCCAGGCCTGGAGTCCGGGTGGGCGGCAGCCAGGGCTTGGAGGTTCCTGGGAAACTCCCTCCTTTGCCCTTTACCATTGAAAGATGTCTCAGAAGCAGCTGGACTCAAGCATCCTTAGTGCTGTTTGTCAGGAATTTGCAGAGCCCTTGAGTCCGGGGTACAGTCTCAGGCCTGCTGCAAACCCTGGGGCTTCTGTGGCCAGGATTCTGGGAGCCCAGAGAAGCTGTCCTGTGCTCCCAGGACCCGAAGACCTGAGAAAACGCCTCAGTTCGTTCCTCTGTGGGGAGTCTGGTCTGGCCCTCAGAGCTGCCAAGGACAGGTTCCTGGGTTCTCGGCAGTGCCTCAGCCCTGTGCCACCTGGAAAAACAGTTCAGTGCTTGACAGGAGGGAAAGGTGGAGAGCCAGCTTAGGAGGAAGTGAGGCCAGGCTGGTAGGATATGCAGCTGGTGTCAGAGGTCAGGGGATAGGGAAAGCTGGCTCCCCAAATCTCAAACATGGGGTCAGTGGAGCTGATGGGCATGGTGGGGTGGGTCAGAGGGGCAGCACCCAAATTTCACAAGAATGAGTCAGCTGTGGCTTTTTTGACATGGCCCTTAGTTCAAGGGCAAAGGAAGGTTGCTTATGGATGCCCCTAATTTCTGCCAGGAGGGGCTCCCATAGGTTCAGGTCAGGCTGGCCTCCTCTGGTGACTGGCTGAGGGCTGCTGTCTTTGAAGGCAGGGATAGGACTGGACAGGGAGTTCAGAGAATGAGCCCTGGTCCTTGGCTACCACCAACATGGCCACATCCTAGACTTCTTGTGCCCCAGGCCCCGCTCAGGTACCTGAGGCTCAGGGCCCATTTCTCCCTCCAGCGTTGACTGCTGGGTCTGGTAGGTAGACCATCTTTTGCAGCCCCTGGGCACAGGCAGCAGGGGTGAGAGCTGGGGGCCCATGGGTGGCAGGAAGCTGGTGTACCAGCTGCAGTAGGAGCAGGTCAGAGCCGGCTGGCTGAGGCTCCTGTCACTGCCGTGGTTAATGCTGGTGATTACCATGGTTACCCGAGCCTGGAAGCTCTGACAGTCAAAGGCAGAGCAGGAGAAGGATGTCCTGTCCCTGCTCGGAGCCACATGACTGCCTCTGCCTCCCCAGGCAATATTCTCCTGGCAAATATCAGAGCCTGGACCAGAGAAGTTATTTTGCTACGGTTCTGCTGGTCCAGGCATCATCAATCACCAAGCATAAGCGGTCTTTGGGGGGCCCTGTCCTGAGCACATTCAGTGTGAGGGATGCAGAGGGGGTGTCTGGACTCTGCCCTCAGTCTTCTTAGTCTTGGGAGGACAGAGGAAGAGCAAGAGATGTTAGCCTGATGCTCGGGGAGCTCCGAGACAGAGGAGGGAAGCAGTTAGAAGAAGAGATGGAGAATTCAACATAGACTCTTGAGGATACAGAAACGACTTTCTGGGCCTGTGTTTCCAGTGCCAGCTTGAGGCTGGGATCGCACCCTCTCCAAATAGGGCACTGGCTGGGGAGTCAGGCCGCCTGCTTTGCCAGTGGTTATGAGCTTCAGCTCCTGCTGGGTCCTGGTTTCTCCATCTGCAAAATGGGGTTAATGATTACTAATCCCCCACCTACTTCAAGTCTGTGGGGAGGATTTTTTAAATGAATAATTTTGTGCATTGAAATGAGCCAACAGATTTCAAGCCTTTGGAGAAAAGGCCTTATTTATTATTATCATCAACTCACTGAGCAGAAATTCCATTTATCGCCTTTGCTGCCTCTCCAGTGCTGCGTGAACTAAGAACCATATTACCTCGGTGAGATGACAGGGCTCTTCACAGCCACCCAGATCCTAGCCCTAGGAATTGCTGCTGGGTGGGGCTTCCTCTGAGCTTCAGGGGGGTTTTATGGCCAAGAGCAGAGCAGGAACTTCATGTCCAAACGCTGCAGTAAAGTCTGAAGCTTCTCCCGCAGGGTGCCTAGCCTGGGGTGTGAGACCCGGGAGGAGGGAGTAGGGGCAGGTGCGAGGAGGAGGCCTGCTCTGAAGCTCTTTCTTTTTGGTTCACTATCATTATATGTTGACTTTAAAGATGAGAAATAAAGACATATGAAAAGAAAGAGAGAATGAAGAAAGAAATGTAAATTACTTAAATTAGTTAAATTCTGATACTCAGGGCTGGTAAAATGTCTAACGTAGCAGGTTCTTACAAGTTTCCAAGGGAATGAATGAATGCAGAAGACTATAATCTGTCTGATAAATATCTGATCAACTTTGTTAAAGATAAAGATTGTATTTTTTTAGAGAAAAAAACCCACTGATGTGGTTTGAGATTCACTGCAAAACTGAGAGGAAGGTCTGGAGGTTTCCGTGTATTCCCTGCCCCTACACATGCACAGCCTTCCCCGTCACCAACATCCCCCGCCAGAGGGGGTCATTATCACCCAAAGTCCATGGTTGACATTAGGATTCACCCTTGGTGTTGTACATTCTATGGATTTGGACAAACAGATAATGATATGCACCCACTATTATAGTATCAGACAGAATTTCACTGCCCTAAAACTCCTCTGTCAGACTTTTGCCCCTCTGTATATGTGCATATATAAATACTCTGTCCATTATAGTAATAGATACTATGTTTTTAAATATAGGATTACACCATAATATTGATTTAAAATCTGTTTTGTCTCAGAAAAATGTAATGAGGATTAGAAGTTTGAAACACCTCCTTCTCAATAATTTGGGTTTGACCCTTGAAGTCTGTTATTCAGACAAGATCACGAGGCTGAAGTAAGGAAGAAGGACACCACATGACAAAGGACAGAGTCCCCCTGAGGCTGGGCAGGAGAGGAGGCAGAGAAAGGCAATGGGTGAGACAGAACATCCTTCAGCTGCCTGGCGCTCCCTTCCCTTTGTTCTCCGCAAAAGCTGTGCCCACCCTCTCAGTCATAACTTCCTTTTCCAGAGTTTCTTGCTCCTTGAGGGAGGTCACTTACTGAAAAAAAGATGCCTGCTAGTAAGATGTATCCCTATCTATCTGTCTATCTCTGTCGCTATCTACATATCTTTATCTCTATCTATGTATTTTTTGGTTCCGTGAGACTTGCCAGCGTTCCCTGGACCCCTAGCTAATCAGCGGGTGTCTCCTGCGTCTCTCAGAGCCTTCCTGCATGTGGGCTCAGGAGAGTCTTCGGTAACTCTAAGCCTCTGATTATCCACAGCACTTCCTCTGTCTGTCTTATCTGTGCTGACAGCTACTCCTTCGTCTCCGCGGGTCAGACTCTCAAGTTTCCACGCCCGCTGGGCTGCGCTTGAAGGACCCCCTACTTCCTCACTAGTCCTCTGGTCTCCGCACATCCTATTGGCTTGGTCCAGACTGGCTCAGTGGCCCATGGCGATGGCTGGGGGAGAAGGTGGGGCAGTGCCATCCCAGCGGGCCGAGCACCGGCCCACCAAGCAGGGGTCACCCCGACCTGCCAGCGAGTCTGCACAAGCAGTGCGCCGAGTTCTCCTCCTCCCAACCTGGTAAGACTCCGGGGGTGTCTGACACCAGCTCCAGCTCGGCTGGTTAGGAAGGTGCTTTGTATTGCTGTTTCCCGGAGGGTGCAGCTTTGTACACCTTTGCTCGTCACCCAGGACTCTTTCCTCACCATGGAGCTGGCTGTTTACGAAGACGAGCCACATGTTCCTGAAAATCAGGGCTGCTGAAGGCTCTGCTTTTAAAGTTCTGTCAAATCTTTATTCTTTCTCTATCTCAGGTGATGTGCCTGAGGGCTCTGCTGTTCACCCATTAGAGTCACATCTCCTCCTTGCCTGGCCTGTGTCTGTGCCACAGAGCTGTGAGGTAAAGCTGGCTTGTTGGCTGACAGGCTGCATCAAGGGGCCTAAATTTACAAAGAGAAACTCAGTGGGGCGGACTTCAAGTTTCCCAGCTAGGCCTTCTCTCCACAAAGGACTGCATGGATACCTGTGCACGGATGCCCACACTCAGGATGCTAAGGATGTGCTCAAGACCCAAGGTGCATCATGCCCTTTTTTTGCCTAAAATGCACCAGTGTCTTCTTCCTGCACTCAGAATGAACTCTGCTCCTTTCACGGCCAACTGGACCTGTTGACCCTTCGCCGTCTCTGGGTCCTGCCACCTGGCCTGCCTTCAGCTGCCTTCACGTCTCAGCCCTTTCCTGCTGCAGGGCTGACTCCTGCCTGGCCAGCTTCCTTGGCCTCCTTCTCAGACGTCGGGAATTCACCTCCTTGGAGGGGCCATCCCTGGCCACCACATCCGACTTATTTTTCCCTCTCCCCTCCTCGTATTACCTATTCTTTTTCTTCATAGCATGTATTTCAATTTTCTTATTTTTTGGTCTCTTTACTTATTTCTTATCTGTCTCTCCAAGTAGCCTCCAGAAGAGCCTGGACACTTTTGACAATTCTCCTTACCACCACATCCCCAGCACTGGCAGGATGCAGGCCATGTCACACGAGCCCCATAAGTACTTACTGATGATGGTTAAGCAGGACATGTAAGACTGTCTTGACTCCAGGAGACTTTAAATGCAACTTGAGTAAGACATATGACTGGTCACTGTCTGACGGATACTTGCTCAGAACCAGGGAGAGCATCACCCCGTTCTGCTTACACAGTTGTGGTAGTTCTGGAGCTCTGGGCACAGTTCTGGGTTCTCAGCATGAGAAGTACGTTAACAAAATGGTGGGTGCCTGGAGGAAACTGGGACTCGAAACCATGGGCTTTGACAGAAAGAAACTCAAGCCTTTCACTTAGAAAAGGGAAGGCTTAGGGGATACCTATGTGCTAGACACTGATAACTGAGTCATTACCATACTGTGGGAGAAGACTCATTTTGTGTGCTTAGAGTGGGTTGCCATTACTGGAGCTGTTACTAAAAACTTCCCTTGGTGAAGATGTGGGACTAGATGGCTTTTAAAATTGCCTTCAGTTCCACATTCAAAATTGTCCTTGTTGAGCTGCTCCAACAAGCATAGGACAGGTGAAAAGGGCAGGCACTTGTTTTATAGGACTTGTGGCCTCGCTGAAAAGCAGTTCTCTCTGGCCCTGTAAGTCTGTCTGTGCGTGTGCGTGTGTGTGTGTGTGTTTGTGGTAGATAGAATTGCTGTTGAGCAGTCACTCAGTATCCCCTCTCTCTTCCTTCTCAGGATGGTGCGTGTTTATTTGCCTCATCCACTTTGGGCATGGCTGTGTAACCAGTGCTCGATGGCAAAAGTGTGCCTGGGCCTTGAATGTTTAGGTTTGCCCTCCGGTACTCCTGCCTCCATGATGAGGTATGTATACCCTGGGTGAATCCCGGTTCCATGATGGAGAGACACATGGAGCAGATCTACCCAAGCCCAGCTGAGTCCAGCCAACCTGTGGACCCATGAATGAAGAGAAAGAGATGTCTGTTGTAAGCCACTGAGAGTTGTGGATTATTTGTTACAAAGCACCATCCCAGCAGAGCCTGACTAATGAGTGTTCGTGGTTTTCTTTACATGGAACTGCTCCAATACTCAGATCTGATATGCGTGCACTAATGCATATCACTGAGGAACTTGGATTTAGTAAACGGTTTTTTTCCCCCTCCAGACTCCTTTCCATGGTCTCTTCCTGGAGTGTGCATCTCCTATATTTATAGGACAGTTAACTACATTGAAAAACTCTGCCTTCTCCCCAGCAAGCCCCTCTGCAGACTCTCAGACCTGCCTGTGTCTGATAAGGGCTGTTCTTGTCGTGGGAGGACCTCAGCTTTATGGGGAGGACGATGAGGCTGGAGCTCAGAGAGAAGGGGGATCCTCTGAGGCTGCAGCAGCAGGAGCAGAAGGCACAGCCACAGGGCCCTCCGGAAGGAACAGAGAAGAGAGGCGGCTGAATGCTCGCGCTGCACGAGGACGTCGCAGACCCCAACCGGGATGTTCTCTGTGATGTCAGGTGAGCTGTTCCTTAAGCGTCTCTACCTCCAACCTACCCCGCACAGACACGCTGGAAAGTGGCTTTCAACGTGCCTTTGACTCTTATCTCTCTTACATCACCCTGTGAAATGAAATCTCAAACACTTTAGTGGGGTTTGATGCAGAGAACAGTAAGCAGGTAGTGGTTCAAGCAGAAACAGAACAGGAGTCAAAAGCCCTGGAGAAAAGCATGAATGGGCTTGGAGAGGACAAATAAAACAGCGGAGACATTTATACGGGTCTCCCCTACCTCTCAGAACAAAACAATTATGAGATAAGAGAGGCACGGATGGGAGGGAATTCTTTCCTTTTTCACATTGCAAGCTAGAGAGATCCAATAGCCTGTTTATGAAGAACAATAAAGAAGATACATGAACTCATGAACTCAGTAAAGAGGTTGTTACACATATAGTGGGTGGTTTTGAAAGTCCAGGGTTTTCTCCCCACTTTTGGATAATATTGTCAGCTAAGTATTAAACAATTTTTTTTCTTTTTCTTTCTTTCTTCTTCCTTTTCTTTTGCTTTTTTTTTCCAAAAAGCAATAACATGGCACCAACAGTTTGTTACAATTGGCAGAAAGAGTTATCACTTTTATTTAGGATTTGGAAATGCAATCAAAGAGGGGCAGATTGGAGCTTGAATTAAATGAAGCTTAAACAAGCAAAAGAAAAATCTCTGCTGGTCTTTTAAACAAACAAACACAAAAATTACAGCTCCTTGTTGTTAATTTGAAGCTATAAAAAATTTGACACTCACATTTGATAAAACGGTGCCAAGCAGAATGGTTGCTACTTTTTTTGTGTGTTGAGTACTGAATGTTCCGATCATTTTAAAAAATAAAAACCTATTGTTTTTGGAAACTCTCTGATGGGACCTGACTAGCTTATAGGCTGGAAGTCGCAGTGAAGGTTTTTTTTTCTGTTGGCTTTAGAGCAAATTATTCTTCCTAGGATAACTTAAATAGACAGAAAAGCTGGGAGGATCGGGTTTGTTTTGCTAGCTGTCTTCACATTTGTTGTGTTTTGTGATTCCTGAATACCAAACTGCCCCGTGAAGGTGTGGAAACATTCCTACGTGACTTGCTCTTTGTTATTATTTCAATTTTGTTTAACTCACTCTGATACAGAAAGTCTCCATGTTATCTGGTAACTTGCCTTATCTAGATCACAGCTCTAAGAATCAGAATAGAAGCAAAAAATGTTCCCCTGAGAAGATAAAAGAGATGTCACAAAATGTTTGCTCTGTATCTCCAGCATTTTACCTCCAGGTCTGTGAATCCATTCAAGGTTCTTAAATTCCAACTAGAGCAGCATTCTTGTTTTAAAACCCAGAGTGAATTAGAAATGAGGAGAGGTTCATCTGTGGGCAGGGATAGCGACCACCAGCAGTGACAGCAGACAGTCTGGTAATAAGAGACAGGAAAACTACAAAACAGACACAAAATGAAAGAACTCAACAGCTTGGTTCTACTTAGTAAAGGATAAATACTTTCTTGAGTGTGAGGTTTAATTTTATGTCAACTTGATGGCCATGGGATGCTTAGATACTGGGTCAAACATTATTCTGGGTGTGTGAGAGTGTTTTGGATGAGATTAACATTCCAGTCAATAGACTGAGTAAAGCAGATTCCCCTCCCCAATGTCGGTGGGCCTTATCCAATCAGTTGATGGCTTCCATAGAACAAAAGGCTGACCTTACTGTGAATAAGAAGCAACTCTTTTGACTGACTTGACCTGAGATGTTGGCCTTCTCCTGCCTTTGGACTCAGACTCAGACTGGAACTTTACCATTGGCTCTCCTGGGTCTCCAGCTTCTAGATCTATAGCTCTTGGGACTTCTCTGCCTCCATAACTTGATTAAGAAATTCCTTATAATCCCTGTCTGTCTGTCTGCCTGCTTATCTATCTATCTATCTATCTATCTATCTATCTATCTATCTACCTACCTACCTACCTACCTACCTACCTACCTATCTCATCCTAGGTTCTGTTTCTCTGGAGAAACCAGACTAATAGACCAAGCAGACTTTGGTCTTTGGGCTCCATCTGATTGGATTGACAGTGCTCATCTGTGTCATGAAGAGAAGGTACAGGGTTTCTCCTCCAGTCTCAGATCATCTGTCCCCTGCCCTGGACTCTGCCCAGCACTGGTATCTGTGTCTGTTCTGCCTGCTCAGGGCTGTGCCTAACTGGCTGTTTCTGATTTTGAGCATCGCTTCAGCTTCTAGAATATGGGCTCTGAGGGACGGTAAGTGGCTGGCTGGTCCTCAGCTGTCTCCCTGTGCCCACACACACATAGTGACTTATCTCCTATAAACCGTTGTTGGATAAATGAATGTTCTCTGCACCCTTTCACAATGGCATTGAGTAGAAATAGTTGAAGACTTTTTTTTTTTCACTAGCTGGAATTTCCTAAAAAGTGTTAATGTTTAGAGAGAAAACTCTCATGCTTTGTAAACACCCTTACCTTGTCCCTCAGCACCTCCTTCTTCAGCCCTCCCCTCTGCCATTGCCCGTGAGTGTGGGATGTGCACACGGGCACGGCCAGGTGTCGTGAGAGATGTGTTGCAAGGGAACAGTGCAAATCAGATCTTATTTCCTCACTGAAACACTGCTGCAACACGGGCGTATTCCTGATTCACAACTTTTCATACAAACATGTGATATTTAAATCCTGAAGTAGATGTTGGCCTGGAATCAGAGCTGTGTTTGAATCCTGCTTCTTGCAGCTGATAGCCTTGTAACCGTGGGCAGGTCCCTGAACCTCTGTAGGTCTCAGTTTCCTCATCTACTAAGTAGGGAAAAATGCCCACTTCACAGGGCGGTCGTGAGGATTAAACTCAATAATGTATGCAAAGTACTGTGTGTATTACCTGGCGCATAATAAGTGCTCAATAAATTTTAATACCCTTTCTCCCTTCTCCTTTTGCCAATTCAATCAAGGATTATGATAGATGTGTTTCCTGTGCAGTGTAAAGCTTTTTAAAGGGCATATAAATCAATTAAATAGGCCAATGCAGTAATTGATCACATAACATTTGTTTAAGAGATCCTGGAGAGAGGGGCAGAAGATTAGGGGCTTGTGGAAACCTCTGGAGAGCTCCTCAGAGGGGGCTCTTCAGACGGGGAATCCTGTGATATGGTATGTGCCCCCTCTGCTTTAAAAATTCTGTGAGAAAGGGCAGGGCGTTGTGATGGGCTGTGACTTACGTCTGGGAACTTACACTTCAGGAGAGTGACCCTGAGTGGTCCTGGCTGCCAGGTGGGCCCCCACAGGAAAAGGCAGAATGGTCTGAGGAGTCACTGAAATGGCCATCTGACCTGCCTTCTGAATGCAAGGTTCGTGAATTAATCTCCTCAGTGAGGGCCGTAGATAAGCCAGATGACTCAACTCTAGGTTTCTCACACCTGCCTGCTGTGGAGAGGAAGGCACGTTGGCAGGCCCCTTCCCCGCTCTGGCTGCTTCAGCGAGCGAACCCAGAGGGCAGGATCCTCCAGGCTGTGTTCGGGTGACTCTGGGGACACCGGTACTGGGGGTGGTGGGGGTGCCACGTGTCACAGAGAGAGGAAGGAGTTTGAGAGCTGTAAGGGGTGCTCATTCAGGGGCCACAGAATGGCCTCAAATGCGATTCAGATTTTAAGCAATTCTAAAAACATCCCCAGAGCATCATCTTCCCTGGGGGAGCACAGAGGGGATTCTGTTTGTCCACGCGTGGTTCTTTTCTTCTCTGGTCCCTGGACCCTGGAGGACCCATGTTTTAGAGTGGAATTTAGAGGATGCGTTCTTCAGAATGAGCCTCTCTAGCGTGAGTCTGTCTCAGCCACCCCTCAAGATAAGGCTCAAGGACTTCCCCTCCCTGCAGCGTCCCTGCCTGCTCCATCCTGTGCTCTCCCCAGGGACGAGGCGGGAGCTGTCTCGGAGGGGGTAGGACTCTATCTCTCTGCAGTTTGTGAGTGTTGCAAGACGATTCTCTGGGGGTTTCTGGCATTTCTGCAAGTCTTGTGAGCAGAGGCACTGACGGCCTTTGTTCTAGACTCTGTCTTCTGGGATATGTGTACAGCAAACAGCCTTGGAAGATACAGATAGTGTCTCCCTCCGGGGTAAAGAGCAGATAGCAGGTATTTTTACTGCCCAGTATAGTAAAGAGAATGACTCCCTCCAGGACAAAAGCCAGGTGGGTTTATGCCCATTTTGAAAGGTTTGGGTTTTCTAAGCTTGGATTCCGTCAGCTGTGAAGCAGACCTACTGTGTGTGCAGCATCTGCCTGGGCCCCTCCACATGGTCCCTGTGGGACTCGGGTGGACAAGATTGTCCCCATGGGACTTGGGTGGACAAGAGGCACCAATGCAAATGCAGTGCTCATGCTGCCTGCTGGGCGGTGAGGAATAAAGAGCTTTATTTCATGTCTTCTACCCTTATCTGTAGAAAGGGGGCTGACTTGTTAGCTGGCAAGAGGATGAAATCTGCGACGTTCCACAGCTCTTGACAGTGAACTCCTCACAGAGGGAGACTAGTGACTGTCCAGGGCTGGGGGCAAGGCTGTGCCCACTGGCAGGAGGCCACTGTCATGCCTAATAATGACCTGGGCAGCATCTTTCCCTCACTGAGGCCTCTCCCAGTCTCTCCATGTCTCTGTGTCTCCTGGCCTCCCCTGCACCTCCTCCTGTTAGGATTTCCTGCATCTCTGGGCCTTGTGAGATGACTGGGTGTTTTCTCTCTCCCCACTTTCCCCGGGGATGGATCTCTGGGCTCCAGCAAGCTCCAACGTCCTCTGCTCTACAAGGAGCAGTTTGTGTCAAGCCTTCTGCACCTGACTCCTGTCCCCGCCCACCCTGTGGCTTCCCTCTCTTTTCCCGTGGAGGTGTGGCCTGGCGCTTTTTCTCTTCGTTGTAATCCAGGCTTTGATGGCCCACTTTCCAGCATGCCTGACTACACCTCTTGTTTGGTAATATTCCCGCCCTCAGGGAGAGAAGAATGTTCCGGGGATGCCAGCACTGAGGGCGGACTTGCTAGAGAACCCTATCAAGTGTGAGGCATGTCCACAGCACTCCCGGTGCTCTTCATGGCCTGCCTAGATTGCAGAAACACGAGTGCCTGCCTTATGCCTGGGCCCGCTTGTTTTGTGTGTCCCCCCGACCCGGCTCTAACGCTTCACCAGCCGGGATCTGTCATGGTGCCTGGCTCCCATTGGGGATGCAGAGAGACACAGATGAACAAATCAATGGGACCAGATCCAAAGCCGTCTGCAGCAGGCAGCTGGCACTGTCCCTCACTATTTCTTCTCTATGTACTCACTTCTTGATCTTTCTATGTCATGTGATAGTACCTTTCTTAATCTGCCCTCCTGTTGAAAAATACTATTCCTATAATCATGACCAAGTGAAAAACCAGCTAGCCTTGACTGAGGCTGCTCAGCCATGGACCTGGTTGTGGTCATGCTGGAGAGAGCTAGGGGCTCACCTCTGAGGGGAGCAAGGGAGAAAGTGCCCCCATGGTGACGCAGTGTGGGGCACAGGAGAGGGATGCTCTCCAAGCCCTCAGCACGTGTCTTTAGCGACTGGAAGTCCCGGAATTTGGCCCAATGCTTGCTTCTTCAGGGCATCGAGGCTTAAGGTGGCCTCGCATGCATCCACTCCCCCCTCAACCAGTGTCTGAAAAGATATTTTAGGTCCTCTCCTTCCCTAGATCCTTCTTTGGTCATCCCCAAAGGGCAGACAGTTGCATTTGCTCATTTTTTTTCCCACAAAGAGGCATGCATTTCACCTGTTCTAGGTGATAAAAGGTTCTTCCTCTTTAGGGACAAATGGAATAGATTAAGGAATGTGAAGAATTCTGGAGGCTTTCAGCCTAGACTATTCTTGTTCCCGTCTTAAGTATTCATTCATTTATCTGTTTATCTATCCATCCATGAGTCCATCCATCCATCCATCTATGCATCTATTCATCCACATCCATTCATTCATCTGTCTCAGTGAGTATCACTTAATGAACCTCTACTCTGTGCTGGACTCTGTGCCAGGCCTTGTGCTGCATGAACAGAGGCAAACAGAACAGGCATGTCTTCATTCTTGGGGAACTTGCAAGCTAATGAGGGAAACAAATGAGCCATAAATACCAACTGTCCTCATGTTTGCAGGAAAAGCTCAGGGTGTTTTGAGAGCAAATCATAGAAGGGCTATCGTAAGTTGGGTGGTCAGAGGTAACGTGCTGTGGAAGTGACATTCCTGCAGAGGTCTAAAGAGTGAGTAGAATTAGCTGGGTGGGGGGAGAGAGCACCCTGGGCAGAATTTAGCATGCTGGGCGCTGTGATGCAGGGATACAGTCAGAGCAGCATAGTGAGTGGAGGAAGACACAAAACAAAAATGGAAATGTCAAACCAACTAACCAAATAGACAAAGCATTCCTTAGTCTCAAGAGGACCTGAGAAACGGGCTGATCTGGGTCCTCCTGTTTGATAGACACACTGAGTTTCTTGTCCCCTGTTTGGTTCCAAGCAGCAGCTCCCCTGGGGTGAGACCATGGGGGGCACCAGGAATCTGAGACTGGACGATGGAGGATCACAGGTCAATTGCCAGGCCCCTGGTGACTCTGGGCTTCTCATCCAGCCTCACAGACCTCTTACCTATAACATACTTTTTGCAAATGCTTTGCCAAGATGGACTTCCTGGACTTAGTCACCCCTGGCTGAGTCTTCGACTAAGATGCACCCACCATGAAATGAAGTCTGAATCCCGGCTGCAGGGTTCAGAGGCCAGGACCCCTACCACCGAGGGCAGAGGGCAGGGGCACCTGTTGTGAAGACTGGTGGCCATGGTGGTATCAGCAGCTTTTTGTGCTGCGGTCGGGAGAAGCCCATCTAACATTTTCTAACATTTGCCCGATTGAATGAGTGGTTGTGGGTGCCACGAGAATGCTCATCTGTCAGTTTTGACAATGTAACAGAGTGCACATTATTTATGCTAAAAATAGTCTGTACAAAAGACGAAGCTCCAGTGGCAGCGCCAATGAAGTCTTAAGCTTCCGCCAGATCCCCTTTCCTCGGAGGTGATTGACAAAGTAATTTTCTGTTGGGCTTTCCTAAGCCAGAGCATGTCATCCACACCAGCAGCCTTTGTGGCCCCACGGCATCACTCAGGCTCCTCGAGTCCAGAAACAGGGGTGGCTCTTGGTTACCTGAGTCCACTGTCTGCTCTCTCCATTGGGACCATGGTCATAATAGCTGCTGTTTACTGAGGGCTTACTCTGTGCCAGCCCTGGGGTGAGTGCTTTACCAGGATGATCTTGTGGTTTTCACATCAGTCCTAAGCAGAAGGTGACACTAACACCACAGGAGACTGAGGCTTCTTGAGGACTCACAGGGCAATTAGTCACTCCTCCTGACCACATCTAGGGGAAGGGAGTAGGGAGGTCTGATTCTGTGAACTGTGGGCTGGACGGTGATTTTTTTTCCCCCCATGGTCTCAGTGTTGTGAGTGAGAGGAGGTGGGGAGGATGGTTTCCAGGGGGAGAGAGGCAAACTGAAGGGTTCCAAATGGCTCTTGCATGTTTTTTGAAAGGCTGTTGAAGGCACTTGCTTTTAAATTGGGCCACATCTCTCCCACATCCCTGCCATGTTTTAGGTGCAGAAAGTGGAATAGAGAAGCTTTGGTTTCATTTTTGTGAGAGAAGACCAGCTCAGGCAGGCTGCCTCAGCCCTGAAACTCCAAAGAGTGCAGAGCAGCACACAGTAGGTGCTTATTTGTTTGTGGAACTAATTTGAGTCACTTCTCAGGGAACGCATGTCTGCCCCTGTTTCCGAGGACAGCCAGGCTCTCCCATGGTCTCGGTCGTGGCATGTTCATGATCTCTCATATGATGCTTGTGACCGGGATCAGCAGGGGCGGGGAGTGGATTCTGTCTTCAGAAGGGACCTGCGCCATTTACTCAGAGGCTGTGACTGCAGACAGGAGGCCAGGGTGTGAGGCTGGGTTACATTGGCTAAAGATTTGCTGGTGCTCTGAGCATCTGCAGCCCAGGGTCTCAAGAGACCCACAGTATTTTTTTTAATGGTGTTTTTGGACAAAAAGAGTGGAAGACGGGCCCCATTGCTGGCACTGGGAAAAGTCCAGTTTTCATTTTCCCCCTTCTCCAGGAGTGAGCTTGTTTGAGAGAGCAGGAGGGCCAGGCTGGCTTTCTTCAGAGGCCAGATCTCCTGCCTTCGCCCTGCATTTGTCTGCCGGCTACAGACCATGGCCTGATTGGAACTGACTTCCCCCCAGGCACTCAGCAGAGGCCTATTAGCCTGACAGTCTGTAATGTGCTGGGAGAGGCCCTGGGTTAGCGCTGCTCCCAGGTGAGCCTCTCTCTGTCCCTCGAGGGCTGAATCACAGATGCTCCCTGACACCTGCATGTGCCTAGGCCTGTGCCAGACTGAGCTGGGGTGGGGGGTGCTCCTGGAGCGCCGACCTGAGGCAGATTACTGCCCAGGATGACTTGGGAGTCCAGAGGGGAAGCCTGCCCGCCTGTCGTCAGACCCCAGGGCAAGGTGGGGATGGGCAGGAGGTCAGAAAACCTGCATTCTCATCCTGGCCCTCAAGAGCAAGACTTTCTGGGACTCAGCGTCCCATCTGTAAAACAACAGGATTGGAGCCTAAGATTTCTAAGAGTTCTTCTGTCTTTGATATTCTAGTTCCTTCTGATCCCTCAGCCCCTCTTCTGCCCCTGCTCCCAGGCCTGGCATGGAATTGATCACACAGTTGGTGCTTGATAAATGCTCACTGGCCAGCATTATGCACCATAGCCCAGATCTTTGAGCACAAATGGTCTCTCAGCCTTCCTTTTGCCTCCCAGAGCTCCAGGACCCCACCACCCACCCTGCTGGAGAACTGGCCGAGCCAGTTTATGGGGCTCTCAATCACTCACTCACTTAAAGGATGCCTGCTGTGTACATGGCCCTGGGCCAGCTGGGCTGTGGACACAGAGGGAACTGAGGCAGCATCCCCCCGGGTGTCATCCCTGGCTGGCCCGGGGTGGGGAGGCCCAGCCCCTGGTTCTGTGGGCCCGCTTGTTATAGGGTAGCGTCACCCTTAGTTCAGGGGACATTATATCCTGGGGCATCCTGACAGTGCACTCATATTCCAGAGCTCACATTCAAGGTCTTCGCTAGGGCTTCAGCCAAGAAGAGAGAATCGCAGCCTTGTGACTTAAAGCAGCTTCGGCATCACCAGATGCTGACATGCAGGATCGCCACCCCATCCCAGGCCTCCGGAATCAGACTGTGCATTTTAACGAGGCCTCCAGCTGATATGGATCCACAGTAAATCTGGGGGAGCCCTGGCATGGACCAGTCTCCCCAGGTGCAGGGCTCAGGGCTCCCATTGCCTCTCCATAGCCCGTGGCCATGATTAACCTGTTAGGTGATACACCTGTTCTTGCTGAGGCCTGCAGGGGAAGAGTCTCCAGCTCTTCCGAGGGTCCCAGGGCTGAGTGTTGACTCCTCAGTGAGAGTCTTTTCTGAGAACGGCTCACTCAGGACCACCCTCCTCTTTGGATCCTCACACTCACTTATTTGCAGAAAGGCTTCCAAAATTTCAAATGGAACAAATTAAAAGCTGTCTTAGACTATGCCTGAAGAAATGCAGCTCAGCTGTTTTCTTGTAAACACGCACATATATGCAGAGAGAGGGAGGGGGAGAGAGAGAGAAATAAGTAGGAAAATCTTTAAAAGAGACATTGCCTATATAATGGCTTCTTAACCAGTTCTGAGGGTCTGTGATTGGAGCTTCCAGTGGAGTCTCTGAGCCCCTGAATTAATATATGGAATATGTGTTTCTGTGCATTTTCCTGGTGAGAGAGAGGGTCCATGCTTTTCCAGTTTCTCAAAGGAGTCTATGACCTAAAAAAGTCAAAGAACCCTTGGTCTCGGTCCAAGTCTGTTTCTTGGGATTTATTGAACTCCTTGCTGTTTGGAGACAAATCAGGGACTAACTGAAGGGTTTTTTATGAAAACAACTTCAGGGCTGTGGTGAGGCATGCCTTTCCTTTCCTCTCTCTGCTCCTCCAAATTTCTCTTTGTTCTTCCTATTATCTCTATCAAGGGCTATTTTCAGGGCTGATTGGAAACGGAGAGTGGGTCTGGCGGCACAGCGACCGGAGAGCATGTTTGCCGGAAAAAGCATGGGCTCTCGTTGAGAGCAGAGGCAATTAGCCCTCAGAATTGGCCCATATTCCTTCCTTTCCTTTCCTTTTTTTTTTTTTAACAAGTGAAACCAGTGAAGCCATTTCTAGAAAATGGCAAAGAGCAGATTCAGGCCTGCAATTTCCTTGCCTCTGCCCAGATGGATGTTCTGGGACAGGCGCCATGTCACCGTGCTCTGGACTGAACACGGTGTTCTGGTCTCAGGGTCTGATTCTCTATTCATCCCTAAGGGTTTTGCTGTACCATGGGTGGGGGGGCGCCTCATGGATAAGTCTGTTCCCTGTGGCTGTGAGGCCAGCCCCACTGGGTAGAAGTGAGTTCACCCCTCTCAAAACTGTTTGTCCCCAGCCACCTGCACCTTTATCCCATGTGGCTGCAGGATGACCACCTGTGACATTTATACTGCAGCCAGAAGCACTTCCAAGAACCCCCAGCCTGGCTCTTCTAGTTTCTGACCCATGTGGTGGCCTGACCTCTTATTTCTGGATACTAATGGCCAGCTGCCCGCTTGTGAAGACAGAAATTGAGATTTCTACTTTTGTGCCATAACTCTTCTGAGAATGTGGCACTCATCTCTCCCCACATTTCCTACCTCTTCAAATCTTCCTGACCACTTCTAATAATCGGTAACCCATCCCAGCCCCTTGCTGGGCCTTGCTCATTGCAAGGGGAGATTTGGCCAACACAGGGCCTTTGCTTCAGCCAATCAGCTTTACTTACTAGCCCCAGACACACCTGTGATCCCTACCGCTGCATCCTGGCTGACACGTTTACCACCTTTCTGACCTTTCTACTTAAATTCTAGCCCTTCCAAATCCCACTTCTCTAACATAGCTTCTCCCATCAGAATGTATTTATTCCAACCTCCTTTCAGGCCCGGATTCTTCCTTCACTTGCCAGGGGACCCTCTGGCCTGTGAACCTCTCGTGGGCATGGGACTCATTTACTTGACACAGCCTACCCATCACTGGCCTTAGCAATGTCTTCTTTACATTGCGCTGAGCTCTGCCTTGGAGTCTTCTCTCTACTGGCAGGTGTCCTCTGGGATTGCACTGTGGGTAGCAGCACTGGTTTTGGAGTCAACAGAGTGAAGTGTAAATTTCACCTCTCTCATTTACTGGCTTTGTGACCTCAGGAAAATCACTTAACCTCTCTGAGCATGAGTTTTCTCGTTGTGAACTGGGGCTAATAATCATACCTATTTCGGTAAGTTGGGAAGAGTAAAGATCTTTGAGGCACAGAGTGGGCGTGGATTCTGAGAATAGGCGCTCTTGTTATAATGTTACTTTCTGCCTCCCTTAAACAGTCTCATTTACCCTTAAATTGCTCTTACTTCATCTCATTTTTCAGGTATGTCTCTGGTTGACTTAACTAGACTGAGCTCTCAGATGGCAGGGTAATATCTTCATCTCTATCTCCAGCCCACTGTTCTCGGTGGATCTGGGTGCACCATACATGCTCATCAGTGGGTGGTTGATTGAGTCAAACCAACAAGCAAACACCTGCTCCATGTGTATTTATATTAAAGAAAACTTGCAGGTAGTTCAGATTCAACCTTGATTATCCAAGCTTGGTGGATTTGCACCAAACGGGACAGTGATTATTCTCCAAACCGCCTCTTCTCTCTCTACATGGCCCTGAAAAGGCACACAGGTGGGACTCAGTCCCCTGAAGGAGGTGGGGGAACACTCCCAGTGCTGTTTCCAAGAGTGTTGCATTCAGTGCTGTGGCATCCGTCCACAAGTCAGCCTGGCACTGCCAGTCTGAGAGCCGGGGGAGGATTTCGGGATGGAGCAGGTCCCTCCCTGGAATGGGGATGGGAGGTACCGGGAGCCGTGTGGAGGTAATGCCGGGGGCGAAGTCACTGTCACTGCTCTCAGCAGCATCACCAGGCTGTTCAGGCTCTTGCTGGAAGGAGGTGCAAGGAACCAAGGGCCCACGGCCGGACCAGTTCCAGTGGTTAGAGCGCCTGCATCCTGCTCCTTTTATGGGGCACCATGCTTACCATGGAACATCTTGAAAGCGACTTCCTGGGCTGCTGAGACACACAGAAGACCATACTCCAGGGGGAAGCTGCTGGGACCCCCACCCCCACCCCCTAGGTCTCCGGCTGCTTGTTTTTCTCCAGGCCTCGGGCTGGCCCTGATGCTTGCGATGCCTGTGAGATCCGCTGACGCCGAGATTTATTAGTGTCTGTACCTCTGGGAGTGCACTCCCCGAGGGAGAGGAGGCTGTGGTTTTACTTCCTTGTGATCAAGGCAGACTGTGGGGAAGAAGAAAGTGTGGAGATTAAGGACTGAATCCTCTAACGAAGAGAAACGAAACTTTCATAGTTTATGTGCCACCCGGGCCTCTTGCAGTGAATACGTTTGTGTTCAACGAAAACACTCTTATTTATTTATTTATCACAAAGGAAATTGGATCAGGGGAACATTAAAGGTCGGGGAGCGAAATGCAGAGAGCAGAGCTCCCAGCAAGGCACAACTTGGAGCCGGCAGTGCTCACAAACCAAGGAGGAAAGCGACTCATTAGAAGGTGGCTCTCCCCGGGTTCCCGGATGTGAAGTCTCCCCTCCTTCTCCCACAGGACTGCCTAGAGGGAAAAAGGAAGCAGAACTCAAATTGGGCAACGGTCCTGGGGAACCATCCAAGTTCATCGGCCTCACCTGTTATGTGCCTGCTTGGGAGGGGGTCGCTCCCCTGGGCAGTGGCACTTCAGCCTGGCCTTGGTGGTGGGAGGCTCTGCCCACCAGGTAAAGGGGCACCAGCCATGAGGACTGGAACCCCAGGCAGTTCCTCTTCTTGTAGCCTGGGTATTATTTCAACCCCAGCGGCTCATCTCATGTCAACAGAGGCTTATTCAGATGGAGCGTGTAGGGGAAGCCCTCTGCAGAGCCAGCCTGAAGTCATGGGAGATCATTCTTAAGGACTCCAAGAGGACAGTTATTGCAAGAGCTCATACTAACCTGACCAGGTGGGAAAGACCTAGAGAAAAGAGTCCCCTGGAGTCTTACCAAGGAACCTCTCACTGGGAGGAGAGGTCGGGAAAGCTGGCAAGGCATGGTAGGGGACCCGCCATTTTCTTCCCTCATCCACCCCTGAGGGGAGAACACTCCAAGGAGCTTGTGGGGAGTAGGATAAGGTGCTAGAAGGAGGGGCCCTGGGTCTCTGAGTCGCTGCTTAAGGAGAGCCACACGGGAGAGCAATGCTGCATGGTGGGGGGGGGGTCATAAGAAACGAATGCTTATTGTTGAAGCCACCGGGATCTGGGGTTGTTTGTCACAATAGTTAGTGTATCCTGCCTAGCACAGTGCTTAACTCCGCTTCTGACTTTGTAAGCATTAGCCCAGCCCGTGGGCAGGACTCATTCGGTCAACAAATAGTTTTTGAGCACCAGTTGTGGGCAGTGAGGGCAGGCAGTGAGGGCAGCCTGAGGAGCCTAAGCAGACAGGCACAGAGAGCACTTCAGAGTAAAAGGGGAGGATCGTAAGGACAAGGGTGCAGCCCACCAAGCTGGCTTTGTGCACACCTGGCCCGGTTCCAGGGAAAAGACATTGACCTTGCTTTGTTGAGCTCCAGATCTGTACCTGTCAGCTGTGGTGGTAGGGGTGGGTGGTGTGACCAGCCTGGCCATCAGACTTTAGCCTTTATGCAGTGTCCTTGGAAGATATCACATCCCACACCCAGCAGGTCACCCTGGCACCTGGGGCCTGAATCACCCTGAAAGCCACTCGGGAGAAATGATTGCAGCTTCCCCATGTTTTGAATGATAAATACCGTCCTTTCACCTCCTGGCTTTTACACGGGCAAAGAGAAATGTGGATAAGGAGAGAAATGACATTATACCCTCTGTGTGCTTGGTAGGAAGCGGTGAGGACAGGCAAGGGGAGTGCTCACAGCAGTCGACCAGATGCCCCGCTCCAGGTAGCATTGGCAGCAGGCCTGGGAGGTGCTGGCACATCTCCCCCTGAGCCATCCACTAGCCTCTCCCAGGGCCACCCTGCCATTGCAGCACATGCATCTTTAATTTTTTCAATTAACAACAATATAGAACAAATGGAGTAGAGTTTTAATTATTCATAATTCATTTAGGAATAAAATCTCTGTAAACTAAAGGAAAGGAAGGGTCATATTACCTGTTCTTTAAAAAAAAATGAAAAGCAGTGAAAGAGGAGGGAAAAATCTACTTATATTGACCTAATTTTTCTAAAGCTTTCCCTTTGGTCCATGCAGTTGGAGACAAGAGAGATAAATGGGAGAAAAGCCCCTTCTCTGCTAGTGGGTCAGAGGGCTGCTTTTTACCCCCACCCTGGCCTGGTCACTGATGCACTGTGTGACCTATAGCTTATAACTGTCCCTTCCTGAGTCCACGTGACCTGTCCCTATAAAAAGGACTGAGGTGACTAGGGCCACCAGTACGGAGTCAATTTAGATCCTATATATTGACAAGTATCGACAAAGTACCTTCACGGTGTGCACGTGCAGTGGAGTCCAAGGGGACACCGCAGGACCCTTGCCCACCCAGAGCTTACAGGAAAGCCTCCCAGAAACATATGTGTCTATATGTACCTATACATCTATACATATGCACACACACACCCACCCCCCACGTCCCGAGCAGTGTTGGGAGGGGAAAATAGGACATCGTCGGGTCTAAAGTTTACAGTCTAAGAGTCTGGATTCAGAGAAGGGTGGCCAGGACAGATGCATCAGTCAGAAAAGGCTGCTCCTGGAGTCAGCCTTGAAAGCTAGGGAAAGCTTAAATAAAGGCAGGAAGGAAAGGAGGGGATTATAGGTGAGAGATGTGCAAGGGCAAAGCACAGAGGTGGGTGGGAATGAGACTGGTCCCAGAGGGCAGAGCATCAGTCCATAATAGGGGGTGTGGCTCCACGCTGGGGTCTGGGTTCTGATTCCTCCCTCAGCCTTCCCTGCCATGGCTCTGGTTCAGACCAGCATCATCTCTTGCCTGGTCTCCATACTTCCATCATAATCCCAGCATCTTGTTGAAGCATCTATTCTCAGGCACCTCTCATTTGCTTAACCTCTTTAATGACTCCCCATAATCCTCAGAGTTGAGTCTAAGCATTTGCACAGGGCAGACCAGACCTTCTGTGTAGCAGCTCTTCCTTCTCCTGCCTGTTGTTACTGCAGTCGCCAACCAAGCTGGACTCTCCAGCCATGACTCTCCTATTCTTTTGTCATTATACATGCTATTTCCTCTGCTTGGAGATACTTTCTCCTCTCCTCTGTTTGCCAGGAGATCTCATTTATTCTTGAAGATGCATGTTAAATGCCCTTTGTCTGTAAGGACTTTTTTTCTTCCTCTCTGTACCCCAGATCCTATATGAATTGGATACTTGGTAAAGGCTTGCTCAACTGAACGAATCTGAGATTGGCTTAAGAGGTATGAAGAGTGTAGCTAGAGGGTAGCATGAGATACTGTTGGATTAAGAGGATGACAGAATACATCAGGATTCTTGGTTATATGTGTCAGAACTTAGATCAATTGCTTAAGCAAAAGAGGGGATATAATGGTGCCTGTGATGAACTCCCAGAGTAGGCAGAAGTTGAACCAGCCTCAGAACTCTGTCCTCCCCCCGCCCCTCCTCTCTTCCCTGCTTCCTTCTATGTGAGAGCTTTGTTCTCTCAAGCTAGCAGTTCCCATGAGGTGGAACCAAGGATACAAGTAGCTCCAGCTTAGATGCTTACAACCTCACAAGCAGAGAAAAGAAAGGGATTTTCCCCACCAAGTCTGCTTAGGAAAACCTCTCAGGGAGGACCTCTGACTGGCCCAGCTTGAGGCACATGCCCATGCCTGCATCACTTACGTGGCTGGGATGTGGGAAGCTATGACTGCCCCGCCTGGGTCATCTGGCCACCCCTGTGATGAAAGGGAGGAGGTTATTTTGCTAGAGGACGCCTTTTTGGGTGGTATATAGTTTCCTATGGCTGCTGTAACAGATTACTACACACCTGGTGACTTAAAATAACGGAAATTTATTCTCTCACAGTTCTGGTGGCTAGAAGTTTAAAATCAAATCACAGGGCTGAAATCAGGTGTTGGCCAAGCCTTGTTCCCTTCAAAGGTCGTATAGCAGAATCATTTCCTTGCCCCTTCCAGCATCTGGGGGCTGTCAGCATTCCTTGGACTGTGGCTGTATCACTCTAATTGTCAAGGCCAGGATCTTCGAATCTCTCTCTGTTCCACCTCACATCACATCTTCCTTTGTGTGTGTCAGATCCCCATCTGACTCTCTCATATGGACACTTGTGATGGCATTTAGGGCCCATCTGGATAATCCAGGATTATCTCCCCATATCAAGACCCTTGGCTTAATCACATTTACAAAGACTATTTTTCTATATAAGATAACACAGGTTCCAGGGAATAGGGCCTGATATCTTTGGAGGTCATTATTCAGCCCGCTGTAGTCTGCTTGCTGGATCCTAAAAATTCACATCCATTCTGCATGCAGAAGACATTCACCTCATCCTAACAGCCCCAAAGACTCAGCCCTTTATAGCATCAAGTCTCAAATCTCATTTAAGTGTCATCAACTCAAAAGTGCCAAATCTGATCTAAATCAGGTATAGGTGACACTCTGGATATGATACATCCCAGGGCAAAATTCTCCTCCATCTGTGAATCTGTAAATCTGTGAAGTTAGAAAACAAGTTATCTACTATATCAAAGTACAATGGTGGGACAGGAAGGAGGTAATAGTGACAGACATTCTCATTCCAAAAAGGGAGTAAATGGAAGGAAGAAAGGAGCCACTGATCCAAAGCAGTTCAAAATCCAGCAGGATAAATCCCGTTAGGTTTTAAGACCTGGGAATTATCATTTGTGGCTCAAGGCTCAGCCCTCAGAGTCCACAGCTCTACACTCTGGACTGTGGCTCTGACCTTGGAGTCATTCTCCCTTTTTTTTGAAAGAGAGTGCATGTTTGCAGCTGTGTGGCTTTATCAGCCTATTTCCTGCTTGTAAAATTTTGGGGAGGTCTGACAGTCTTCTTTTATTTCATCTTGTCTCCGTCCCTTTCGGTGCAATCTGGCAGAGTTTCTAAGGATATAACATTCTCAAAAACCTTGTGAGTCTCCTGTGTATGTCATCACGTCATTAAACAAGAGAGCCCTTCACAGAGCTTTCCTAGATAATCCCACCTCTATTCCTGGTTTTGGGTCAGGTGGTTGAAGGGATCTGTGAATCACATGCCTAATCTCTTCAGTGCTAGAAAAAGCTTGTCAATCTATATCCTTGGACTTTTTTTTCCAGAAAAGATGGGAACCTGGGAAGGCAAAAAGAAAAAAAAAAAGCGAATATAGGCTAGATTGTGGGGCACTTGAACGCCATGATGTATGGTGATAGTTCACATGTAGAAATATCCACAGTGTCAGAAGTGCCTGAGTTCTCCAAGATTATGTAACAGGATGAAATCCATCAGGATAAAGCAGATGGATTCCCCCAAACCCTGCTTCTCCCAAAGGCAGCTCTGTGGAGTGCAGGGTTTAAGATTTATCAAGCACTATGTGTCAGGCACGGGGCTACCTGCTTTATGGACAATATCTTCCCTAATCCTCTCTACAACCCCATCAGGGTTTGTGGCTCAGGGAAGTTAGTATGAAACTAAATCAGGCTTCAAGTCAATGTTTCAATGGGACCAAACCCCGCTCCAGAGGAAGGCGGCGAGAGGGCTTGTAAAAGTTTTGGGAGGTCTGACTGTCTTCCTTTATTTCATCAGGAGTCTCTTTCCACAGGTTGGTGACAGGTAATCAAGGAGGTCTTCGAAAATTAACCTAGTGCCGCAAAGGACAATGTCCTTACTCTGGATCTTAGTGTCTGACCAGTGTGTCCAGTTCTGATTTGGTTGGTGGGTAGGAGAGATGGCGGCAGGGGCAATAGAGATTGAAAATGTAGCAGAGAACAGAGAAATGCCTTGGAACCTTAAACTGCGGAAATGGAGTCAGGCCTGCATAGACACCCCAATATACAACTTCCCACACTATTCCACCCCAGCTCCTCCCCTCTAGAAAACCACTCAGAGGCTGGCCACTGCCACGGCACAGGCAGACGACACGGCAGGGACAGCAGCTGAAAGTCACGGCTGCTTAAGCCCAGACGGGAGCATAGCCTGTATAGCACAAAACATGGGCTCCGAGGCCGAGCCACAGACCTGAGAAAGTGCCGCAGAGACAGAGTCAGGCTGGGCGCAGACTCGGGCACAGAGACCTAGTCACGGATACCACAAGGTGGACCCTGAGCCACGGTTACAGGCACAGAGAGAGTCCCTCAACCCAC
The DNA here is from genome assembly GCF_048564905.1 of Vicugna pacos. Classification (NCBI taxonomy): domain Eukaryota; kingdom Metazoa; phylum Chordata; class Mammalia; order Artiodactyla; family Camelidae; genus Vicugna; species Vicugna pacos. The sequence goes on from NC_133001.1 coordinate 45,613,079, forward strand.
AGACGGATGGGCGTGGTCACAAACATGTGGCGTGAAGACTGAGACCAAATCCCAGGTGCTTGATCGCAGAGGGGGCCTGGCCCAGCAGCAGGCAGCAGACTCCGCTGCCAGAAGGGGCGCAGGCAGAGGGACAAAGACAGTGGTAGGAAGCTGGATGGGGAGTGGAGTTTCCTCGTTGCTCTTGAATTGTCAGCCGAGGAAGAGGGGCTGAGTACCCTGCATGCTAAAGATAGAATCTGCCAACAGTGGAGACCAGACATCTATCCCCCAAGTCAGGACTCTCACCTGACCCTCCGCCTCCAGCTTCCTTTTCCGTGAAAGAAGGTACACAGGGAGAAAGGGGCCCCTGCTCAGGTTGACAGCGGTGCAGAATTTGTGACGGGAAGTTGGTGACAGCTTCCCTTCTGCTGCCTGCTCCCTCCCCCAAATCACGTGAGAGTGTTCCATTGGGTGATTTGGGAACACTGGTATCCTGGTCATCAGGAGTCAGGACTGTGGAGGGAGTAGCAGAGATCTTCGGAGAACCTGACCCTTTGAGTTTCAGGGTCCTCCTGACCATAGTTGCTGATGCCTGCTTGTCCACTGGAGATTTTTGAAATCAGGGGGTTCAAAGGAGGGACCTGGGGAGACTGCCTATGAAGAAGGGGATGAAATGGGGGCTTGTGCCTTTGGGTTTTCTGAGGACCAGAAAGGAGGCCTCATTGGTGCCTGTGGTTCCCTGGGAAAGAGCATGGAGACTGGGGTGCAGGAGCCACAGGCAGCCCAGGTGGCTGCTGCTATGACTCATTGATGCCCTTTGAGGGGCTGTTGGGTGCGGACTGCTGATGGGGCCAAATGGAGCTGTCCTCAGTGATGGAGGGAGCTGTGGTGACACTGGTCACACACCCGAGGAAGCTGCAGACAGATCTACCCAACATGTATTACAGCCACAACCAGTGACCAAGGAAACCAGATGGAGCCAGGGTGAAATCAGGGACCCCACCACCACACAACCACACCACCACACCACCACAGGTGACCAATCATGCAAGAGGAGACACCTGCTGTCTTTCCCATCTCCCCTCCTGACTTCTGTTTCCAAACAGGAGATGAAAGGAGGCGGGAGGGAGAAGCTGGTGCTCTCTCATATCCTGGTCCCACCAGCCCGTCTGTTCTGGGTTTAAATCAGGAATACCCATGGGCTGGACCAGACTTCCAATAACTGAGAATCACTGCAGAGCAGTGGGATCCACTCAAGATGTCATTAAATGACAGAGAAGGGTTTTGACAGAGCATGGTTGAAGGCAGTGATGGCAAAAATAAAGCACTTGTGTGATAAGACATTACCGAATGGAGACTGCTCAGTAGCTCGTGTGCGGACTGGGTGAAGTGCCTTGATACAGCCACACTGCTTGTTCACGGAGGGCATCTGCTCTGACTGGGTGGTGCTGGACTAGTCCTTAAGTATTCTGAATATCAGGTGTAATCACAATGGCAGGAAACATTCACCAATCAGAAATGACCACAGGTACAATCCAACAATCATAATTCTAGGAACAGGCAGTAATTATGCACAGACGTAGCTCTGGACCTGGGAAGTCAGGGGAAAGATCTCAGATATGATCAGTCTTGGACAGTTCTGATCAGGCACAGGCTCGACCCAGTGATGCAAAGCAGGGAGGCACTGTCCAGGGCAGGGATCGGGGTGCGGACAGGTGCGCACAGACAGGCCCGCTGTCATGGAAGAACAGCAGGAACAAAGCCTCAAATGCTGACACGCAAGGGCACCATCTCAGACACGGAAACCACACTGCTCTCAGCCTTCCCTGCCTGATGCTGTCGGGGGATGATATTTCAGAGGGAAGAGTCTGTTTATGTTTTGGGGAATAACAAAGGACACCCCGTGCTTTAAAGTTCGCCTCTTGTTTCTGGCTCCCTGGCTGCATTCAGTCTCCTGGAGGCTGTCACGTTTCCCGCAGCAGGTATGGCAGCGTGGAGATTGCAGAGACAAGCAGTCATGGGCGGTAGACGCTTTCTGGAGGGGCAGGGGGCCGAGGTAAGACACGGGGGAGGACTTCTGTCTGTGGTTACTTCCGGTGTCGGGTGTGCTCAGGCTTGTGTGAGCAGGCTGCTGGTGGGTGGGTGATGGAGAGCTCTCAGACAGAAAGCCACCGTGCTAAAGCGGCTTCTCTAAGGAGGCCCCGTCCTTGGCTTTGCTCAGCCTGGGAACAGTGTCCTGAAATGATGGCAGGGCTCACTCCAACCACACGTTTGTCAACAGCATTGTGTGGAGGAGTAGTCTCAATGAAGTTATTAATAGAGCTGGGCTGAGAAGAATGCAATGAGAAAGATCTAGAAATGGTGGCCAGACAGGGCATATAAGCACGCTTAGTACAACAACTACTATCACAGTGGGTTCCGTCACTCCTTGGTAATTCCTTCTCACCTAGACAGTTATCTCTGCCCTGGTTCAGTTCAGTCTCTTCATTTCTCCTGGGTGTCTCTGGCTGTTCTCACCTGATCAGCTCTGGATTTCAGAGTTTTGACCTGGAGAAAACTCTTTGTTCCTGCTTCTGCGCTGGCTCAGAGATCTTTAATGGGCTAAATCTTTGTCATTAACATTGCTGAGCAGCTGGACATCCCTTGAGTCCCCTCTGCATGAGGTTGTGATCTGACTTCTTCAGAACTGGACAGTGGCTTCTTTGCCTATTGGCTTGCAAACACCTGAAAGCTCTGTGTTCACTGAGTAAATGTCTACACGTGAGCTATTGATGGCGGTTCAGGGTTTCAGAGTATTCCTCCTTTGGCAGACGTGGTCATTGTAGCAATTGTTGTGTACACCACTGAATGTTTTCACTAGCACCAAACAGTCAAAGATTTCCACTTCCAGTATTACCTGCATGTCTGCTGGGGTTTATCTGTGGATCTGTGACCCCAGCTTCTCAGAATCTCCATTACACACCCTTAGGTCATGGCCATGACTTGCAGTGAAATCCAGGGAAATGTATGGCTACTTCTGCTTTTCTGGTATATTGGTCAGCTCCTCGATTTGCTAGGGATTCCCAGAGGATAGTTTTCTCTCTCTAAACTAGCTTTGTAAGCCTGAACTGTGCCCTTTGAGCCAGAGTTATTGTAGGGAACCAGAGAAACATTTATCCAGGCCAGATGTTTCTGCATGATTCTGAGTATTGGTGAGATGGTACATGCCCTTGGGGTTGAGGGCTGCCACTGAAGGTGTGCCTGGGCTCTGGCAGGTTTTCTCAGGCATTTAAAGTGCTTAGAGAGAAGAAAGCCTTTGTTTATGGCCGTGATCACCGAAGCCTTACCAGTGTTACCTGTGAACCATATCTGTGCATTGGTGACATGACTAAGAGATATACCGTGGATAACAAAAGCCTGGAACTACAAAAGCTGAAGCACCTAGATTACCTGTCCATCTTTGGCATCCCCGCTCCCTCCCCTTGCTTCTGGCACAGAACAAGGCAAGGTAGGCAAGGGAGAAGCTCAGAGATACTCGGAGATCCTGCTTTCTCTCTGAATCTCTTGTTAGAATCTCAATCTCTTTCTCCTCTTGGTTTCCAAGATGCTCCCTTGAGAAGTGCCCCAGACTATGCAACATTATTTATTATATTGATCGCCCATAACATCCCCCAAAGGCTCGATGGAGAGGGAAGAGACTGGTCCTAATGGCCCAATTAAGTTGATTATCTCTGGCTCCTGATGTAATGTTTCTGTTGCAGACTCCGCAGCAAAAGAAAGGAGCCTGGTGTGGGGAAGGAGCGGGGATGGGGAATCTGGAGGCCAGAGTGTGGTTCTAGCTCTGCCATTAGCTCACTATGTGACCTTGGGTAGAATTTTACTCCTCCTTCCTCTCCTAGTTCTAAAAACAATAAAGAGCATTTATTGAGTTATGGGGCAGTGTGCTAAATCCATTATATGAATCATCTCATTGAAATCTCCCAACAAACCTAGGAAGTAGATACTATTATTATACCAAGGTGAGGAAACTGAGGCTCAGAAACATTAAGTGACTTGCCTAAGTTCTGATCTCTGGGGAACCAGAGGCTGGGTTTCAACATAAGATGTTTAGAGTCTACCCTCTGAAGCCCTCTGCTCTCCTGCACCTTCAGCCATCCTAAGGAGACCTGCTAAACAGGTGGGAGAGGTAGCTCTTGCTGCCAATCTTGATGCTATTCCAGCCACTCCTGCTCTCTGCGTCGGGTCCACGAACATCCCAAAGACCCATCCCATCTTGGGTCTTGTAATTAAGAGACTCCAGCTAGCCCTTACAATGTGCTGCTGGAATTCAGAATCCACTTGCATGTATATTATATTTGTACTTATAGCTCTTTAATAAATATAATATGTACATGTATAAACGTAATTTTACTATTTGGTAAGACTGGTGCCCCTCATTGTGTCTCTTGCCTTTCGTTTTCTACCTTTTGTGCTCTCGCCTGCCTAGCAGGGGCTGCCACCTTGGACCAGCCCCCAGGGAGCCTCACTGGAGCTGAAATGGATCTTGTTTGCAGTGGTGGCTACTTGACATAATGAGATGGATGTTTGTGGAGCATCACTGGAGGCCGTGCAGAAGAAGTTTGGAATGGGGAGAGTGAGAATGGAGAAGAAGGCGGGAGATATATTCGAGGTTCGAGGTAGAACCTCAAAGATGTTATTTTAATTTTATTTTATTTGTTTCCTCTGGTAGTTTTATGTATTCTACTTTTACATTTATTTTTTAAAAATTTAATACAATTTCTACAGCTCTCTTTCCATTTATAGTTATTACAAAATACTGGCTATGTTCCCCATGTTGCACAATGCATCCTACACCCAGTAGTTTATACCTTGTATTCCCCAGCTCCCATATTGCCCCTCTCCCCTCTCCTCACTGGTAACCACTAGTTTAGAACCTTGAAGATTTTAGCTAGAGACTTACCAGCTGTCAGGTGCTCAGCCCCCTTCTGGACCTCGCTCACTGTCGGTTTGACTTGACTTTGGATTCTGGGAGCCTACAGTTTTCCATCCCGGCCCCCTTTTCCTTCTCTCCCACCTCATTTGTTGGCTTGAGCACCAGAAGCCCAATCCAGGTGTGCCCGGCCTGGGACGGTGCTCGTGTTGGAATTTCTGGCATGCTCTGTGTTTGCCCTTTCACTTCATCCTGCTGTAGTATTAGTGCCTCTTGAATTCAGCATGCACATTTAAGGGTGGCCTCTCAAACTGAACGAGAACCCTGAGCGCCCCTGGGGACTGGTGGCTGCTGTGGCAGTCCCAGCTCTGGAGCCCAGGGCTCTGTGGGGGGAGAGAGCGGGCGCTTTGTCCCTGTCCCGGAGCCTGGGGGGTGAGACCAAGGGCTGCCAGGTGCGCTCTAATGATTGTTTTCACTGAAGAATTTTGGACTCCGTGCTATACAATTTTCATCCTTTTTGCAAAATGGATGATAATTTGAGTCTGTCTTGACTGCCAGTTTTGCATTGCTAATATTGGTGGGAGGAGGATTTTCGCCCAAGTTCTCTTAAAATATGAGAATTTCAGTCCAAAATATGTGAATTTTTAATTGCAATTCTGGCAGCCCTGGGTGGGTTTTGTGTGCAGCATCTGTTCCTTCCTCCACGCTCCTCCTGCAGTCTCTGCCTTGCATCCCTTTTCCTTTCAAGCTTTTCCTGGCCTGGAGCTGCCCCCTGATTTTCCTCCCCCTCAGCAGCCCTGACCCAGCTCTTCCTCCTGCCCTGGGGCGTGGTCAACATCTTTGCATCACCACTCTTGCCCTCACAAATGCTATTTTCCGGGGGCTCTTAACCAAGTTACCCACATTTATTTGGGTTTGGAACCTGGCCTCCCAGGCGGGGTCTTGGCCCTTGCCCCAGCCTTGTGGTTCTGTGTGAAATCTCATTGCTGTCATTTCGGCCATTTTCCTGGTTGAGAAACTGGGTGGTGGATGCGTTCAGATGCCATTTCTTCGTCATGTTTGCACTGCAAGGGCAGCAACTGTTAAAGAAACAGTTGCCCCTCTTCTCCTGTGATCCTGCCCAGCCCACCAGTGATCAAACACGACCTGTGCTGGTGCTGCCAGAAGCCTGAAAATGTACGGTTTTCCCCAAGCTCCTTGGCTTTACACAGCAATGCGGTTTGACATTTAAAATTAATCTACGCGGTAAAGTTATTAACGTTTGAATGTTAGCACTGGAATATCCACAGTGACCTCTCCTCCCACGCTGGTGTTTGTTTGATAAGGATTCCCAAGCTGTGTCAGAGCTGAGAGCAACACAGTCCACTTGCTTTTTATTACTTTGGATACTGGGCCTCGCCTGGGGAGATCTCCAAGCGCTCTGTAGGAGCGCTCCGATTTCTCCAGGCGGTAGATGAAAGAGCGGGGAGCCAGCTATAGCAAATGCCAAATAGCCTCCTTCAACCTACAGAGACAATGAAGACCCAGAGAGAGGCCAACAGGATTTTTAATAGCTGCCGAGGGCCCATTGTTCTGAGGCCCTGGGGAACACAGATTCCCATGGTCTTGGGGCGTGAGCTCACACCCACACCTTTCTGTGTGTCCACGAGGGTGTACAATTGCACGTTGTGGTTACTGACCATCAGCTGGCCAATATCTATCCATAGTGATGAGAGGACGGACTGGTCCCCCTGTCTCTGCCTGTCTGCAGCATGGCTTAATGTACCTACATGTTAGTTTCTGGGTGACCTAATATTGATGGAGTCATAAGAACTGACTTAGGGAATGTGTTCACAAACTTCTCTGGCAGGCATGATAGTCCAGGCAGGAAAGGCATTCCAGCAGGTGGAACAGCATAAATAAAGAAACGGTGACAAAAAAGCAAGGGAAGTAAATGGCGAGGAAGTGATTTAGCTAGATCAAGGGTCACTTTAGGGGAGCAATTACAAGATGAGTCAGGTGGAGAGTTTTGCAAGAAACTTAATACCAGTGTAAGATGGTAGTGTCTTCGGGGCATTTGGAATTGGCAGAGGTCATGGTCAGATTGCACTCTCTGAGGATTAATGCCACAGCAGATTGGAGGATGGACGGAGCAGGGCACCTATGTCTGCATATGGCTATGTCTGGGTGATTCTTGCCTGGAAATTTCTCCTTCCTAGTCTCCAAGCTCTTCCACCTCCTGCTTTTCCTCCTTCCTCTGTCACTCAGACTCCTTGTCCTTCTTCATCTGCTCAGACTTCCCCTTATAAAGTAGTATTCTCCAGGATTCTGATTAATAGCGTTCTTACTCTGCACACTCTCCACAGTGACTTCACACACTCTTACAGCCACAGCGACCATCCAGGTGCCGTTAACACGCAGCACCCCATCTCCTGCCTGACTTTGCTCTGAGCACCAGTTCTCGGTACCCAGCTGTACGGTTACCTCCACCCCCTCGTGGAGCCTCACAGACAGGGATGCAGGATCCACACCCATGAGCCACCATGGAGGGCTCAGTATTTTACTTTATGCCAAACCTACTCTGGTTTTAGAAGATGCCCCATCTTTGCTCCTCCTGTGTTGCATCCAGCATTTGTGAATTTCCCCTTTCTTTGTGGATCCTTACACTTGAGAGCATCTCTTGCATTTCTACCACCATCTCTGTGTTCATATGCCTCCCCTCTCCCTGACACGCCACCCTTCCCTTGTAGCTCTGCCTGTAGACATCCTTTTTGGGCCCTAAACAGCTTCAAATGTCAGCTCCTCCAAGAAGCTGCTCCTTCATGTGATCTCTGTGCCTTTTACTGCTTTGTTTCAGTTGAGGGCTGGGTACGTGTGAATGAACTCTGCTCTCCCGCCCCTCTCACTTCTCCAGGGTGGGCATTGGCTAAGCTCCGTGGCAGTATGGCCCTTCAGGGTACCGGGCCACACCCTGAATAGAAGGGGTGGGCCTTGTCCTAAGTGTTGTGTCTCCCAACCGTCATGATTCTGTAAGGCAAGACCGTCAGGGTGAATGGGACCCTTAGGTGGCTCACAGAGTGAGGGTAACTTTAGCCTTGGGTTGAGAGGACTAAGAAGGCTAAGAGGGTGGGAAGGAAGATGGCCCTGAGCTGGGAAGTAAGGAACTGTGGCGGGGCTTATGCACTCGGTGCGTCAGCTTGAATGGTTCGGAGTTTCTGCACCTGAGAGGGGGTTGGCCAGGGCGAGTCTGATTCCTCAGTGTGTGACCCTGAGGGCCTGAGGTTTCCCGTTCTCTGCTTCTGTATCTACCCCACTGTGTTCTGTCGTGTGCAGCAGAGACCTTGTGGACTCAAGTCGGTTTCAGCTGGGCTCAGAGAAGCCAAAGGGAGGGCTTGCTGCTCTGGTGACACCGTAGCTTCTGGGGGCTGGGTGGTGTGTCCAGAGTGAGGCATCCCAGGGGAAGGCACAGGTGGTGGGTGGTCCAGGCCCCTTGCACCGGCCGCTTGCAAGGTCCTTTCTCAAACATGCGAAGTGCTAGGTGTTGTTTTTGGAAGAAGCTGACTCCCTTACAGCAGAATCCATGTGGGCTTCCTGAAGGTCAGGAGCTCAGTCTTTGTCGTCTTCACTGAGCCCACATCCTCTCTCCGAGCAGACCCAATACACATCTTTTATTTTCTTCTCATCTTTCCTTCCTCCTCTCTTTCTTCCACTACAAACACACACATTTATTGTGAGATGAATGTCATTTACCAGTTTGAAAATGACGGTTCGGGGAGAAATGGAAGTCTCTGTCTGTACTTTTGCAGTTGATGACTGCATGTGTGTGTGTGTGTCTGTGTGTGTGTGTGTGTCTGTGTGAATGTGAAGGAGGGGGAGCAGGAAAGAGGAGCCTTAGAGGTGAGTTTAATGGCCGGTGGGAGGAGCAAAGCCTCCTCTGGACCACAGCAACCTTCACCACCCAGTTTCCTCCAGTCCTTTAGACACGTTCCGGCCCTTGGCCAGGGTCTGTGTTTCTGGTCTGTGATCCTGATTCAGCCGTGGGGCTGCTGTGGGGAGGAAGGTGACTTTGGGAGGGAGACGGCGCTTCTGCTCCCTCTTTCCATCAAGTCTTCCTTTCCTTCCAAACGTGATTGGCCTCTGTCCAGCGACAGGCTAGAAGCATTCTCCAGGTGAGGAGAAGTGATTTCCTTGACCCTCCTCCTTCCCTCAGTCCCAAGCTATGTAAATGGCAAGGCCCACCCACCCTCTGGAAAAAAAAAGGCACTCAACTATGAGGAAACATTCCTATCCATTTTCATGCTGCTCTGGAAAATGTTCAATCAAAATAGCTTTAAGGCTTGAATACTTAAGGCTTAAGATTTCTCTTCTAGTGCTGTGACTGAAGAGCACAGAATCCCATTTTGTATGAAGATAAAATTATTCGAGTTATTATATAAAATATATAACACTCAAGATACATATTTATTTATGTACCTACACAGAAACACACCAAAAGGCAGCAAGATCTAGAATCTACATTTTGTCAGCCATCGGGGGGCTCTGTGAGGTTCTCCAGCATGTGACTTGGAGAAAGACTTAGTTTCCATTTTAGGCCTTGTCACCAATCTGGTGACTGGTTTAATTTTGAAGTTGCCTTTCAAAATGTGAGCTAGTTTTTATACCATACTTGTTTATTTATTTACGTGGTTAGGGAGCAGTGGGGAATATGGGAAGCACTGTGAATCCATGCATTTGTAGCCTGGCATGGGGATGTGTTAATTAGTTATTTAATATGGCTACAGTTCTTTCCCAAGGAAAAAAAAATCCACAAACACAACAAGTAATTGCTATTAATCTTAATTATTATAATAACCTTCCTATAAACAATAACGGTCTGGCTACCTTATCACGTGTTGATTTCATTACTGACAAGAGAGATCTTTAAACTCTCATGATAAATTAATGCTTTTGCCATTAGCTTCAGTATGTTGGCCATGGGGAAGAAAAATGATTGCTCAGCTTACAAAGCTGTTGAAAAAAATTTTTCTGCTCCAGCTCTCATATTCTAGATTTCTCATCTTAATATAATTCTTGATTTTTTATTTCCTTTTCTCCAAGCCTCTTCCCAATTTTGACTGTCTCTGTGTAAATGACTGTTGTTTCTTCCTTGCTCAGATTGATCGCATGTGTCTGCTTTGGAACAATGTTTACAAGAATCCTCAAAGGATTTAGTGATTGGTCTCAGTGGTATAAGTGCCTGTTTTGTTGATGTTTTTCTCTTTTTTCGCCTCAGGTCACAGTAGATCATGCTTAGCCTTGTCTTAAATAATAAGGGGATGTGTTTATCTGGCATCTACAGATTTATTGTGAGCAGAGAGGTTAAGATACTTGCCCTGAGATACCCAGTGAATGAGTTATAGAAACAGGACCAGAATGTACCTATGTATGGGTTGCCAAATGCTGGATCCCAGAAGATCACCACGACAACCTGTAGGTAAGTGAAGGAAGCTGAGTTTATTGCTCACTGTGGTAGGAGGGCACCAGCTTGAGTCTAGTTGCATCTCACTGGGGCAAGAGCAAAGTTGGAATATTTACTGAGAATTTCAAGTCTGGTTTGAGGTGGACCTTTGAAGGCAGAAGCTTGATAAGGACCAGGTAAGAATCATGATTTAATGGTTTAGGATTGGTGGACACACCAAGGTGACGAGTTTGAGAGATGGGTTCAAAGGGTCTTGGGGGATAAAGTGCTGTGTGATGCTTTCTATTTAAGAGTTGAGTTTTGAACAACTCATACCTTCTTGAGCAAGATTCTCCTAGAAAAGTGAAGTCAAGTTAATGTTGGCAGAATTGTGTGGATGTTTTGATTCTTAGCATGTGTGTATTGAGTTATTGAAGCATTAATTATTTTTATTCATCTTTAGATGTTTGTGGATTCTGTACTTGCACCACCATTGGCTACAGTCTGGTTCACACCAGCTGTTTCATATTCACTGTCGTAGTCAGTGAATTCCCCCTCCCCAATCTGAAAGATACCAAACACTCTGAAATAGAAACAGAAACTTCAGGCCCCATTGACTTTGAGCCATCAAGTCAAATTTGACTTTCGCAGAAATACTTTCCTGTGTGAGTGAAAGCTAGAGTTACCCTAGCTGAAATTACTCCCGGATACCCTGTCTCTTTGGACTCGGAGAAACTCATGAAGGATGCTTGGGTATTTTCAACCTTTGAACCGGTGGTCCTCAACCAGTATGCCCTAGTACCCTAGAGAGAGACTTATGAACCCTTACAGATGAGTAGCCAGAATATTGAGCAGTGCATAAGGTGAACTTTTTTAAAACAACCCACTCTGGTAGGGCTTGGACTGGAATGTTGAGCTGAATGGAATGGGTGACACAGTATAGAGATGATAGAATATGTTGCAAGAATGATGGCATCATGACACATCCATGCCAAAGGGCAATCACATGTTCATTGCAAAAGCCAAGTACTTTGCCTCCTTCATATGTAATAGATCAAGTAAATCATCCCACTTAGGCAGTGACACGGTGCTGAAATGAGTAGTGTGACAATTTGCATGGAATGTATTCCCTTTAAGTGCATTGGCAAAAATTCTAACATTTGAAAATATGCCTAAACACAGAAATGAGAGAACACTATTCAAATAGCTTACTAATATATTAGTTAGGATAACTCTGGCTCTCGACATGTACCATCTATATTTCAAAGGCTTAACACAATAAAGGTTTATTCCCTCCCTTGTGTAATAGTTACACCTGGGATGCAGTTGGCAGGTGATCTTTTTCCAAATGGTGGTTCAGGAATCCAGCCATTTTCTGTCGTTAGACTCTACCACTGCCTAAGACTTCAGAGTCTTCTGCTTCCAGCAGGGAGAAAGGGAAAAGAAGAGTGAAGATGAAAACACTCCAGCTTGAAAGCGCTATTTATCTTTATCATGCACATTCCTTTGGGAAGAGTGGGGACACACCTAAATGCAAGGGAAGAGCTGGGAAATGCAGTCCCCGGCTTCACAGTGGCCTCCCAGAGACAGCTCCACACGATGGAAGGGGCAACATGAACTGGTGGACAGCTAGTTGTCACTGTCACTGTCTGTCCCCAGGATACCAAAAACCCAATGCACACCCTCCTTCTCACACTTTGAATGTCCTCACTTCTCCCCAAAGTTAAATTCATGCATCCAGCTCAAGTTTGTGGGATTTAAACCAGCAGGTCTGGATATGGCTCATTGTGCCCTAGCAACCAATGAACCAAAAGACATGCCCTCTGCCCCCTCCTTCTAGCTACTCATGTAAATGGTGGAGCAGAGACAGCATCAGCACAGTGAGCCCTCCCAGTCACAAGAGGGAGGAATGGAAGACAGCAGACACTGGCCTATGGTGAGAACTCCTGTGCAGCTGTTGGGGGGGGTGTCCCTTGATGAGCCCTGATTCTGCATTAGGGGAGAAACTCTTGTCCACTCATCCCATGGTTCCCATTTTCTGGAAGGTATTTCTTTGTCCATCACCCTTTATCTGAACACATCTGAGTGGACACTGGGGGAGTGTTCCCTCCTAACTTGCATCTTCATGGTGCAAGTTGAAGGGGCTTGGGAATTGTTTAACAAACACAAGCTTTTTATAGAAGTCCAGGATTATGTTTCTTTGGTAATACAATTTTGTCAAGAATTTAACAGGCTTCTGATGGACTTGCTGTTTACAGTTGCATGTGTCCATAACTTCACCCAGAGTTCTTTCCTAGATACAATTATTCAGCCAGCCTGATTTCTTATTTTTCTTCATTCTTCTGTCTCAGCAGGATGGCAGCTGTCTTGAGATCGTCTCAACCAATAGGCCTGGGTGGGAATCCTGCACTTACTCTTTGCTGCAGGATTGAGTCCTCCTGCTTCACTGAGAAATCTTCACGGACTTAGTTGCCCAAAGAACTTTTCAGTCTTTTCTGTTTAGGGGTGTAGCAGGTGGCAGTCTTTTCTTTTACTGTCTGGTGGTGTAGCAGGTGGGCCCTATTATCTGAATTGTCTCTATCCCCTTTCATTTTTTGCTTGCGAATCAGCCAGTGTTTCTTCTGAGTGCACATCTTTTTGTTACACCTTGTAAAATGCTGGGAGAAGCAACCAAGACACAGTAGCATTCTAGCTCTTTCCAACCATCCCCTCTAAGCTGTAGCTGAGTAGGTGATTTGTCTGCCTCCCAATAATAGCAAGTGACAGTCTTGAATGCTTTGCCATCACATAACATGGGTCTTCTGCTTTCCAGCTTCTGATACCTTGAGCGTTACCATCTGCTGCCCTGTCCCACCACTAAGGGGACAACATATATTTATATTTTTTGTTTTTGTGGCATGCCACTCGTTCTGCTGTCTGACCCTGTGCCAGCTAAGCTGGCTTTCTCTGTGTCATTGTCCCTGACTGCTCTGGACCACACTGCTCTCTCCCTTCTGAAGCTCCTCTGTCTGAACCCAAGTTTCTGGGCTCATTGTGGTATTTCAAATGCTCTTGGCATTTTTGTGATGCATTTCATTTGATTATTAGCCACAAATTATAGGTAATTTTTCAATTGATTTTTGCTACTTACAACGTGTGTCATTAATTAATGCTCTAGCTAAGCTATTGCATTCTGAAAATGAGGGTGGGCACAGACTCTGAGTGTGAGCAGTTCATGACCGCCCAGTTCTGACCGGTCGAATTTCCATGGGGACTGATTGATTTTAACATCAGTCAGGGAGACACATTCATACGGAGACAGGTTGCAGCAACCATTCTTATGGTGAAATCAAGGGGTGCATATTTTCTATGTCATGGTGTACATGATAGTATTAACATATTTTTTTCTAGGTAAAGAATTGAGCATGTCCAATTCAATGGCTAAAATGTCACTAAACATAAAATAAAACATTTGTATTCTTTGGTTATCATGGACCACCTTTTGGTAAGTGGTATATATTTAAGGTGTATGACGTGATGTTTTTATAAACATATACACTGTGAAATGATAGCCACAATCAATCTGATTTTAACACATCCATCACTTCACCTCATTACATTTTTTTGTGTCTATGTGGTGAGAACACTTCAGATCTATTCTCTTAGCAAACTTCAAATATATAATACAGTATTATTAAAATAGTTACCAGATTATACATTAGGTCCCCAAAACTTATTCATCTTACAACTGAAAGTTCATACTCTTTGACCACCATTTCTCCCTTTTCCTACCCTACAACCTCTGGCAACCACAACTCTACTCTCTGCTCCTATCAGTTCAACTTTCAGTGTCCACATTTAGGGGTTAGGCCAGGAGGGTGTTCAGTGAAGTCTAGCTTTACAGTAGAACTTCATATGCTCTTGGAGTCCTCCTTAGTTTAACTAACCAATATCCAAAGTCTGCTGAGATGGAATTTTCATTGGTGACTAGATTTATGAAAAGATGGAAAGTTCTGTATTGGTCGGGATAGGCTATGCTATGCTGTGGTGATATTACTAACCCTCAAGTTTCAGTGACTTGACCTAAAAAAGGTCTATTTTTCTCTTTGCTTCACTCTTTGATGTGAGTGGAAAGGCTCTTCTGGGAGCTCTGCCTCAAGGGATGACCAAGGTACTCAGACTTCTATCTCGACATGCTGCTGTTCTCAATATGTGGCCTTCGTGGTTACTGTGGAAGGGGAAAGGAGAATGTGGACAGTTGTTGGAGTTTTATGGCTGAGACTGAAAATCCTATGTATGATTTCTGCCCACAGCCCATATCACCTGGCCACCATGGAACTGCAAGGAAGTCTGGGAAATGTAGTCTTCCTGTGGGTCTAGAAAGGGGAAATGAGATTGGTGAATATTTAGCCAGTTTCTACTTTGGAAACATAATGGTATCCCTTTAAATGTGAGGTGAGGAGAGGGTACAAGGCTGAGGGAACAGGAAGGGAGGACAGTATATGCCAACAGTGGAGTCCATTGGCCGGTGGGAGTGGTTTGAGGTTGAGTGTGAGGAAGCGGGAAGGAGTTTTTGTGCCGAGCTTCTGGTAGGAAGGGAGAGGGCTGCTTTTGCCTGGAGTGGAGAGGAGACTGAAGAGTCTATTGCATATAAACCCTTGCTCATGCCTCTCTTCTGACCCCATTTATATTTATTTCCCCGTATGAGAAATTGGTCTTCACACTGACATCATTTTGAGCCTGCAAAGCGGCAGTCTCAAGACCATAAGAATGTAGAGATAGGTTCTAATGGTTTGCTGGGCATGTTTTGTCTGCAGCATATGTAGGGTTAAGATTTTTTGCCTCCTTTGGGTAAATCAGTACTCCATTTTAGTTTTTAGAAGGTTCAGGAAAAGTGTCAGGCCATCTTTGCTGAGCTTAAGTTTTCTCATCTAATTGCACTATTAAATCAGCCTTCACCAATCAAGGCCTCCTAGGATTGAGGATGAAAAATCTTTTCCTCTTGATAATATGAATTAATGGTTAATAAAATACATCCTTGTTTATTTTCCAAGGTGAATGCATTGTGGCTGCCTGCACAGAGCACTCTGAAATGGAAATGGGGCTCTTTGGTCATTATTTGGTGAACTTGAGTCTTTCTGATAACTAAAAGGATATTTGGCCAATAAACACATGAAAAGATGCTCCACATGGCTAATCATTAGGGAATTGCAAATCAAAACCACAGTGAGGTATCATGTCAAACACATTAGGGTAGCTATTATAAAAACAAAAACAGAGTGTTGGTGACGATGTGGAGAAATTGGTACCCTTATGCACTGCCGGTGCTAAAAATGGTGTAGCCACTCTGGAAAATGGTATGGAAGTTCCTCATAAAAGTAAAAGTAGAATTACCATATGATCCAGCAATTCTACATCTGGGTATATACCTAAAAGACTTGAAAACAGAGACTTTCACAGATATTTATACACCCATGTAATGACAGTGTTATTCACAATAGCTGAAAGGTGGAAGAAACCCAAGCACCCTTTGAAGATGAATTGATAAACAAAATGTAGCACGTACATATATTGGAACATTATTCAGCCTTAAAAAAGGATAGTCTGACACATGGTACACCACTGATGAATCTTGACGAAGACATTATACTAAGTGAAATTAGCCAGTCACCAAAGGAAAAATACTGTATGATTCCACTAATACAAGGTACCTAGAGTTGTCACATTAATAGAGACAGAGAGTAGAATGGTGGCTGCCAGGGACCACAGGAGGGGGAAGTAGGGAGTTAGTATTAATTGGATACCAAGTTTCAGTTTGACAAGATGAAGAATGTTCTGGATATAGATGGTGATGGTTTCACAGCAATGTAAATGTACTTAATGTCATTGAACTCTATACTTCAAAATGGTCAAAATTGTAACTTTTATGTTTTATGTGTTCTACCATAAGTAAAAAAAATTTGTACTCATTTTCCCGTCATCCAACATTTGTGGAGCCAGGGAGAGGTGGGTTCTGGGTGAGGATGGCTGAGTGAGGCTGTAGTGCAGCTGCAGTCCGTGTTTGGCTGGCACCCACACAGTAAGCTACCCATCGCTAAACAGGGCTCAGCTTTTTTCTGCCTCCATCAGCAGTCCTAAGGGATCCCTCCTGCTGCCACAGATATGGGTTGGTAGAGAGGTGCCGGTCAATAAGAGTGGACAGCAGTAGTTTGAGCTATCTGCTCCTGCAGCTTACTAGTGCCCTATGGCTCTGTTTGTGCCCTGCCCCAAATGCAGAGCCCTGATCTTAATAAGGATTATTGCTGGGCTCTCTTATGACTTGATGGATCTGACGGAACCAGTCTATGGTGGGTAATTCTGCCCACACGGTCTTCTTGATGCCCCAGGATCAGATTCTTTATTTCTGCTAGGGCCCAGGATTCTGCCGGAAGCTCCTTTTTGAGCGGTGTATAGTTCTCTGTTACAGAGGGCACGGCCTTGCTCCAGAACTCCAGGGCACCAGGCTGGGATTCCTCTGTCGGAGTTTGCTGTAAACACCACATGGCGTCTTTTTCCTGCGCTCTAACAAAGTGGTAAATCAAGACATGTGAAGGTACATATCAGAACAAAGAGGCAGAAGATATGAGAGTGTTGTCGCTTGAGATCAGGACTGGTGGATGAGGGGAGAGACGGAAGGAGGTTTCCGCCTCCCTTTTAAGTGTTAGCTCTATGTGACTTTTATTTAGACTAGGTGCATGTTATTTTGATATAAACAAGCATTTGGTAAAAATAAATATTATAATCACTTTTTCCCTGTGATCTAGACATTCATGCATTCGTGCGAGCCTTTATTCATTTGTTTAGTCATTCCATAAATATTTCTTCAGCTCCCTCCTCCTCTGGGGCAGAAATTGGTCTGGGGCTGGGGGTGGGGAGGCAAAGGATCGTGGTCTCTTGCCTTCGCGTATTTTGAGGCTTAATTGGAGAACAGGCAACCCAAGATGATCCGTGCTGTAACAGCACTGAGAATGGAGTCACTAGCCCTGGGGAATTTTCTCCTGGAGCCTCCTAGACGAGTACCTCCACCCCTAGTCTTCACTCAGGCCAACTTAAATACGTAAATCCTGCGGTTGGAGGGCCTAGGTAGCTTCCTGGGTTGGTGTCTTGTGAATTCGCGCTGAGCTGGGAGCCACCCGGGGGCACTGTCCGGACCTGTCCTCAGATCCAGGTGCTTGTGATCTCTTGCTCTCCGTCTGAGCCAGGGGTGGGGAAGAGGCCCAGGTAGGAGAGAAAGGAGAAGATGAGACAAGAAGGAAGGGCCGTGTTGAGAGGGAGGATGCGAGGGAGCGATGTAACTGACAGAGGCTACCAAGGAGAGACTGCCAGGGAGGGAAAAAGGGACTTCTGTTTAGACATTGTTTTCAAATACCATTGAAGTGATTTCTTGTTTTTATTTTCCATCTTGATGGAAATTTCGTTATTTTTACACTGTCATGGAACAAATGGAACTGTGACTTAGAGATCACAATGTATATAGCTGTTTTGATGTACTTTTGACAGTTCTATCACATTTCTGACAGGCACGATTTTTTCTCCCCTGGGATAGTGGGTGTGGGGAGACAGGCTGCCTAGATGTTCTGCGTTTGTCAGGACTGTGTCCACGTGTGCAGCCTTGCCAGGGCATGGGAAAGCTAGTGAAAGGCCGGCCCCAGGCCTTGGGAACCCAAAGAGCAAGGGCTTGGCTTCTAGGAAGGGGCGAGGGGGCAATGAGCTGGAGGCAGAGATGGGTTCTTGGAGCCCTGCGGTGGTCAACATCAGCCTCTCAGTTGAAATCCAAGTCCAACACTGCAAAAATCACATCAGTCACAGAAGAGGAGGAAGCAGGGGAGCCAAGTGGGAGGTGCCGTGGCAGGCTCTGCGTGGAGATGTGAAGTAAGCAGGCTGGCGGCCAGCAGGGAGGTCTGGGGTTCCAGCACTCTCTGACGAACAGTGCGTTGAGGCTGGAACCTCAGCTGTCTGCACATAGGTGCCCTCCGTATCCTGGTTTCCCTTGATTCCTATGGAATGAGCAAGCGTGAGGCCTGGAGCAGGTTGGGGTAGAGGAGTAGGGGCGGGTGGGGGGCCTTTGGGCAGAAAAGTTTGCTTGTTGAATGAATGCATGCATGAGTGAATGGACTGCGGTCAGGCAGCAGCCCTTCTCTAGAGAAAAGTTTGTCCAGCTTGATCTCCACTGGTTTTACATCTCATATTCTGTGTTCTAAATCCTTCACACAGCCTCCTGACCTGTGAGTTGGCGCCCGAAGCCTTGTAACATCTTTCTAGATGCCAGGATCCAATAGGTTTTCCAAGGTGCCTGGAAGGAGAACCCATCATCAGTTGTTGCCAAAACAGTTGATGTTCAACCCAGAGGAAATCCAGGCCTGGACTAGTCCATTCTGTGAGGTCTTTACGAAGGATGAGAAGGGAGTGGGTGAGAAATGGCTTCTGGATCTAAAGGATCATTTCTGTTGTCCGTGGTATGAAGTTAACTTTAGTCATCTGTCCTTATTGTCTGGCTCTTATGGAGAGGTCATGCTGTGGCTTGTGGAAATCATGTTACGAGCTGGAAGTGGTTTCCACTTATTTATATCCACATGACATATACTGGACACCTGTCAAGTACCAAGCACCATGTTTAGGGTTCTACAGGGTTTACACAAGACAGTCAATTCAGGACACGTGCTAAGACCCGCTCTTCTCCTAAGGGGAGGCACGGAGGAGTGGTGGATTGTCTAGACGCTAGAGCCAGACGACTTGGCTTCAAGTCCTGGCTCTGACTCGTGCTGGCCATCTGTCCCTGGGAGAGTTACTTAAGTCCTCTGTGCCTTGTTTTCCTCAACGCAAAGAGTCATTTTCCTACCATATGGGGCTTTAATCTTTTAAAAAAACTTTTAATCGAACATAACATACATACAGAAAATGGCACACATGTAACTGTTTGGCAGACTGAATTTTTCACAGAGCGAACACACTCATAAAACCAGCACTAAGTTCAAGAAACTGATCGTCACCCCTATCTCAGAAACCTCCCTCGTGCTTCCGCAGAGCAGGAGAGGATACGCCAGTCCCCAACCCAAGGGTAGCCACCAACCTGACTTCTAACTCCTTAGGTTGGCTGGCTGTGCCCGTTTGTGACCTTGGCGTTGATGGGATTGTGCAGTATGTGGTCTTCTGTGCTGTTTCCTTCTCCTGGCATGTTTGTGAGACTCCTCCACACTGCTGTGTGTCCTTGCACTTACTCATTCCCGTTTAATTTGGGAGGGTTCTGGGACGGCCGTGCTGTGACTGTACACATCTTTGGGGCACATACAGACGTGTTCCTGTACCTAGGAGTGGAATGGCTGGGCTACGAGGTGTATGCATGTTCCCTGTCGGTAGATCCTACTGAACAGTTTACCACAGTGGTTGTACAACTCGCAGTGACGGGGATCTTCAGCTGCCCCATGTCCACGTCAACACTTGTGATTTTCATTGTAGCTCTCCTGGGGGGTGCATAGGGGTGCTGCACTGGGGATCCAGTTTACACATCACGCCTCTGAATAATTAGATACGTCGATGTACAAAGAGCCCTCAGTGCCTGTGCAGGGGGAGTACGTGCCATCCTTCACCCAAGCTCATTAGGTGCCTTGAGGTCAGGATGTCCCTGAGGACTCGCAGTACACAGGTCCTGATTCCCTTCTTCCAGCACGAGCTGTGGTGTCTGGGGTTTGAGGTTGTCAGTGATGGCAGCTGAGATTCTCAGAAGAGTCTGGAATCCCCAGGGACTGAGTGATGAGACAGACACTTTGCTTGCTAGAGTCTCTTAACGATTGGCAGCCCCGGGAGGGATTTCTTCCCTGACGGCCCACCTGGCTCCAACTACGAACTGGTCAGGAGGGTGCTGGAGCTGGTGCAAGTTAAGATTTATGGTTTTCTCCTACCACGATGCTCCAAGCTCAAGTCAGCATGAAGCACTGGGTGTTGGAGTTTAAGCTCATCAGCACCCTAAAGGTGCCACTCAGACACCAGGGTTGGGGAAGGGCAGGGAGAGGGCACCGGGTTTCTGTGGAGAAGGTCACCCTGGGAACTGAAATGGCAGTCTGCTTGCCTGTAGTCCTTCTTCCTCAGATTTTAAAGACATCCTTCATCCATGCATGCAACCAGCAGCCAAGGCTGGTCTGTATTCCCTTCTAATTCCTTCCATCCATTCTCCCAGCCTCTGCCTTGGATCAGGCTGAGATGGCCTTGTGCCTGGACTCTTGGGACAGCTTCCAACTGCTTCCAGAGAGCTCCCTCCAAGAGAACCTGACTGTATTGGTTTGCTAGGGCCATCTAACAAACTTTTAGTGCCACAGATGGGGGGCTTAAACGGCAGAAGTTTATTTTCTCACAGTTCTGGAGCCTGGAAGTCCAAAATCAAGGGCTGGCCAGGACTGGTTTCTTCTAAGGCCTCCCGTCTTGGCTTGCAGATGGCTGCCCCTCTCTGAGCCCTCACATGGTCCTCCCCTTGTGCCTCTGTGTCCTGATATCCTCTTCTTAGCAAGGCATCAGTGCTATTGGTTGATGGCCCACTCATATGACTTCATTTTACCCTCATCACCTCTTCAAAGGTCTTATTTCCAACGCAGTCACATTCTGAGGTCCTAGTGATTAGAACTTCAACATACGAATTTTAGGGGTGGGGAATACAATTCAGTCCTAACACAGACCATGCATTTTTTCTGCCTGTGACACATGCAGGTCACATCTTCCCAAACATAATTTTTATCTGACTTTCTTACCTTGGCTTGCACTGTTCTCCTGGCTTTAGAGTCTCCCCTTAATCTTTGTGTCTCAGAGCCTCCAGTTCAGTCCTCACCTCCACCAGAAAGCCTTCCATCCCCATAGACCGTTGTCCTTGCTCTCCTAGAGTGTTTTCCATCTGGTTCACTAGACTGAATGCCTAATCCCAGTTTTCTCCTGCCCGCTGTTGTTTCACAGAGCGTGGTGTGCCTCCTCCATTTGACTGTGTGCTCCTTGAGGACAAAACTCATGTTTCTCTTTCACCTGCGTCTGTTTCATGTCAGGTGTGCAGCTGGTGACAAATAATGTTGATGACTGATTAAAAACTGCCCTTGCCTGTGCCCTGTGAGGAGCTCCTTAAACGCTGAACAAAATACTTCTTCGGTGGGCGTGGGGTGGGGGTGTGCTGTCATCCCGAACAGCCTCAGGAGCCTGTGGCAAAGGCACTCTCACTTTAAGAGGCAGTGAATTCAGGAACCTGGGAAAGGTTTAAACATGAGTCTTAAATTATTTGCTCAGCTTTGATTTTTATTTTACAAGATGCTGGGGCAGTGCTGGGAGCTATTTGCAGAAGGGGTGCGTCAGAGAGATGAAGAGAGACTGGGAGTGGATTTACCTAGATGTTGCCTCACAGAGAAATATGTGCACTGGCAGGGGCCTCTCTGATTCTGAGGCAGAAAGAACCCCAGTTTCTGCCCCTGGGCTCACTGGAGGGAGATTTGATTTCTGGTTTCGGTGTTTTTGTCGTTCTGCCGGGGATGCATTGAGCTAAGCCACGGTTGAGAACGGCCCCTTCGAGGAAGCAAAGGAAGATCAGCTATTTATAGGCTGAAGTCAGACGCGACCCACCTTTTCAGCCTGTAATTTACAGCATACGATGAGAAAATGAACTTCTATTGCCGCAAGAATGTGAAAGGACAGGAGACCAATTTTTCAGCAGCTTGGGGTTTGGCTTATGTGCTTATGAAAAGTCTGTGAAAATGGTCACTTTGCTTTGCCAGACATCTCTTCCCCTGGTCCAGAGTCATCGATGCAAAGGGTGCCCCTGTCCTGTCTCTCTCTCTCTCAGGGACTGCTGGCATCTTCACAGCTGCATGGGTGGTGGAGGGAGGGATAGTCTGTACCAGGGAGGGGAAAAAAGAGGGACAGGAAGAAATGAGCAGGGATATGGTGTCTTATGATTTAAGACAGCCCTCTGGGTTTTACAAAGCAGTGCGTGTAGCATCCAAGAAGCGGCCTCCCTGGAGTTTGACCATGATCTTGGCTATTGTTTGGGCTAGAGCTCCTGGCCTGAGTCAGAGTCCTTGAGGAAGCTCAGAGATTGATGATAACTTTCCATCCCTCAACAGACTATATTTCTGGAGCTCTCTAGAGAATATGCAAAGTTCATTGTATGCCCATTCAAGTAATAAACTTTTATCAAGTGTCTATTATAGGCGAGGTATAGAGGTGAATAGGACACACGTGGTCCCTGCTCTGAATTTAGAGGGAGACTGTCACCCTTCCAGGCCTCCCAGGTTCCATCCACCGTAAAACCATGGCATTCACCAGGCTGCTCACCAAGGAAGCCTGCGGGCTGTACCCACATCCATGCTGGCTCCTGCACTAAACCCTTGCCTTCTAAACTTGCATTTCTGACATAAACCCATGATGCAAAATAAGGTTGTCAGGGAGGTTGTTGGAAGGGGATGACAAGAGAAGAGGACAGAAACTTGGGAAAACCAGCAGATGAAGTCAAACATGTAAAAGAAACAGTGAATGAGCAGAAAGAGAAATGGGAAACTAGCATCATGGAAGGATAGTTATCAGAAAGTTTCAAGCAGAGTGTAACCAATAGTTTTAAAAGCAGAAGCATAAAGATTTGGTAGCTGGGAGGTCGTCGGTTACTGTTGGGGGCAACTCTTTCAGAGGAGGGCTGGGAGTAGAGGCAGTTGGTTGAAAAGTGGATAGGAAGTGAGGAAGCATAGCGAGGTCTCTCTATAGATGCTCATTAGATCAAGTTTTTAATTATGTTATTCAAATCTTCTATGCCTTTGCTAGTTTATGTTCTCCTTAATGCATTAATTATTGGGAGACTGCTAAAATTATTGAGGGGTGCTAAATTTTCCTATTGTGATTGCTGGTTTGTCAATTTCACTATAATTTCATGTATGAATATATGGCAGTTCTGTCAGTCTTTGCTTTACATATTTTGCAATTGTGTTTTTAGATGTGACCGGTGTTAATATTGAGATATCTTCCTGAGAAATCTTTTTTTGTTTTGTTTTGTTAATGGGTAGTGAGCATCTTTGTCTGTAATAATGCTTTTTCCCTTGAAACTTAATTTTATCAGGCTTCTTTTGGATGGTGGTTGTCTGGGATATCTTTTCTCCATCTTTTTACATGCAGTAGCTGTCTTTTGTTTGAAGCATGCTTCTTGTAAACAACATGTAACTAGATTTAGTTTTTCTATCCAGTCTTACGATCTGGGTTTTAATGGCTGAGCTCAATTCATTCAGTTTCTTGTGATGACTGATTATTTGGATTTATTCTTTTTTTTTTTCCTTTTGCTATGATTTCTCCTCTCCCTTCCTAAGTTCTGTGGATGGAAAGCATTTTCTTTCTTCTTCCTTAGCCCTTCTACATATTTGAAAGTTACATATCCTTTTCTCATTTTTTATTTTATTTTATTTTTTATTATTATTCTTTTGTGTATACATATATATTTATTGAAGTATAGTTAGTTTATAATGTTGTGTCAATTTCCAGTGTACAACATAATGCTTCAATCATACATGGACATGCATATATTCATTTTCATATTCTTTATATTGTTTCTTTTGTCCAATATTTGTAGTTCCATCTTGATTTTTATGGTCCCCAAATTAATCCTGATTTTTATCATTTATATGGTTATTGTTTAGGTTTATACACATGCTTACTCATTTCTTTTTACATCTTGCTCCTCTGGCTTCTGTTTCCATTTTCTTAATTTTCATCCTTTATATTTGGAGGAAGAAAATTATTCTTTCAGCAAAAGTGTATTAGTGGTATGTTCTTTCAATCTTTACTCTTATTCTTCAGTGATAACTTAGCAGAGTATGGAATTCTGAGTAGATCATTAATTTTTTTTAAGGTCTTTGAAAATAATATTCTTTTGTCTTCAGTCTTCTGTTGGGGCTGTTAAGATGTTTGCTGATACTCTTCGCAGGTAATGTGAACTTTTCAACTGTCATTGTCTCATGATAGTACAAACTGACCCCCAAATGCTGTTTTTCATCAACGTTCCAAGAACATCACCCTGAATTTTACATGATTGAAAAAGTTTTTCAACTTTTCAAACTTACTGAGATTAGGACTCTACTTATTGGATTATGGCAGAGTTCTGCTGAATTAGTGAAACATAATTTTACTTATATACTTTTAGATCAAATAAGTAAAAGTTAAGATTCTAACATTTAATTCCTACTCTCTAATAGATCATCTTGTGAGTACCGTGTGGTTCTAAAAGTGGTGTGTGCACAAAATCATCCATTTTAGAAGGCTTCCTTTTAAATAAAAGGGTGGGAGGGGGGAGTTTATATAGATTTTCTTAATATAAGAGATAAGCTTAACAATTTGTGATCTGTGAAGAAAGAACCAGAAGCGTGGGGAATCTGAAAATATAAATAGGGAAGGGAACACTGGGGGATGGAGACTGGAGACCTAGGAACCAAGCAGAACTTCTTTTCCTCCTAGATGGGGATTCTGTATTTTCTGCCTTGGATTCTTCAGCTTCCGTATCTTTCTCCCAAAGGCAAAGTCCACGCATACCACTCCCAGTCCTTCCACTTGGACCCTGGCTCTGATCATGATCTTCAATAGCTTCTTGTTGCCTAATGAAAAATGTCTAAGCTTCCAAAATGACATTCAGAAACCTCTGAGATTTAGACTCTTCTTAAATTAGACCATTTCTTGCATGGTCTTATCGCTCACGTCTCCTCCTCACATACTCTGTCTAGTGAAATTAGTCTACTTGCTATTTTCTGAGCATGTCCTGCATCCTCTCATCTCCCTGTTTCTGGTCCTGAGTGCTCCCTCCCTGGCAGGCTAGTTCCCTCTCATTTTCTCATCTATCCAGACATTTCTCTTTCAAGGTCCAACACAATTTCTTCTCTTCTGTGGTTCCTTTTTCTTGATTTCTCCAACTAGAAGGAATCTCCTTCCTCTGTGGCCCCACAGAGCCATGGACCCTTCCTGGGAATAGTTCTCATGGCCTGCCTTGTATTCCGTTATTGAATACAACTTTCCTTCTACCAGACTAAGAACGTCTGAGGGCAGGAAACATGTCCAATTCACCTCTGTGACCCTCAGTGTACCTCGTGCATTAGCGTTACCCTCCAATGGTCATGGGTGAATGTGAAAGGGATTTTTATCTACATCAATATAAAAATTGTTGTCAAGAGTGACGAGAACTGTCTCTGCTATCTGGGTGCCCTGCAGGTCTCACAGCAGAGGGGGCAATTGCTGTAGAGTGGTCCGTGACCCCTCGGGTGGGAGTGGGCCTCATGCTGGGCTCCTGCCCAGTCCTCTTCTGTGGAGGGGCTGCAGGACTTACTCTGCAGACTTGGGTAGCAGAGAAATAATGAGATGCCTAATTGGGAGAACACCCTGTAGCTTCATTGCAAGATAGAGGAGCTCTTGACTTTGGTTACTAGGAAGTCTCGGCCTGGGAGTAAGAATTGACCCAGCCTCAGATCCATTCCACCTGGAGATTTCTGGGAGGATGAATTTGGCCACTCCCCTTCTCTGGAGCATCTGCAGACACAGGGGGAAAAGGAGTGGATTAGAAGATCTCCAGTGATGTTCCACTCTGACTGACAGTCTCAGAGCCGCTCCAGATGGGACCCTCGTCTTTCATCTCCCTTTCTTCCCACTGCTTGCTCCCTTGCCTGTATTTGGCTCCTCCTGTGATATTCAGAGAGGATCAGCCACTTAATCTGTCCAGCTGGTCCCAGTGAAGAAAGACCAAGAGTCTGGATATTCATGAGCCTACAGTCAGTTTCTAAAGGAGTGACACAAAGCAGTGAGCGGAAGCCTAAGATTGTGCCAGAACCCGACAGAGATAAGGAGGATCTTTGCTAGGAAGGCAAGAATCTGTACTGTCTGGGTCCTTGAGAAAAGTTAGTGCCTTGGTTGGCTGATAACACCAACCCTCCTGAATGCTACCCTTCTCATGAAGAACTCCCAGGGAAGGGGCGAGTGGATTTACCTGTGTGTGCCCACCACATTCTAGGACCCGTGCTAGGGGCCTGATGTACCCGGTGTGCGATATAGGATGGTTCATGCCGACCCTCCTCCCCTGGGAGTTCATGATGAGAATGGCAGCCTGAAATACACTAAGCTTCTTGCCATACAAATTAAAGGCTTTGTTCTAAGAACAGCAAAGGCCATTGCCTCCAGGAGCAACTTCCAGCAGCTCCTCTGTGCCTGGCGTCTGCATGCAGAGCAAACTGCCCACAGGGGGCAGAGGCATTGGCTGGGGAAATTTTATATGATTAGTGGGGTGGAGTCAGACCCTTAGCAGCTCAGTGCCCTGCCAGGCCTGCTGAGCAGCCACCCCTTGGTTGAGGGCAAGGCTATCCACAGTACTTGTTTTCTTCTCTTTTTTCCTGAATTGCGAAATGTGGCTGAATGATGGATGGGACAGGGGGAAGCAGTCTGGGACCGAATTCTTGGATGCTTCAACGTGTTGTGGGTTCTGGAGGGCAGGGCTGGCTAGCCAGTCAGTTTTGGGCACCCATTCTGGTCACTTGAGAGACAGTCTATTACTCACCCCATCCTGGGTGCCCCAGCAGACCCTGCGCTGTTTCTTTTCCACGTACCAGAATGATGCCTTCCCTCTGGGACTCCCTGAGTCTAGTGGGGGAGCCGGAGGCATGCAGGGAACTGAGGCAGAATGTGAACAGTGTAGTACAGTGTGTCTCAGCCTTTTAAACATATGTCTTCTGTGGAGAAACATATAAATCTTGAAAATTCTTTTAAAGTTTGTGTTTCAAAAGCAATAGAGTAGGTTTTTTTTTTTGGTTTCCAAATATGAAATTATAATATTGAATATATTTTAAAAACTACACATGTCCTCCCTGAGATGTTTTTCAAAAAAAAATTTTATTGAGGTATAACATGCATATATAGCATAGTGTATGAATTTTTACATACATATGCATTGGTATGAATACCACCCAGATATACGTGGAGTGTTTCCAACACTCCAAGAAGCTCCCTCATGTCCCTCCCAAGTTAGTCTCCCCACCCTGCTCACCCAGAAGTCACCACTTCTCACCATTTCTTTAATTTCTATTAGTGTGGATTAGTTTTGCTTGTTCTTTTTATTTTTTTTTTATGAATTATAGTCGATTTACAAAGTTGTGTTAGTTTCTGGTGTATAGCGTACTGATTCAGTTATACACACACACACAAATACACACACACATATATTCCTTTTCATATTCTTTTTCATTGTAGGCAATTACAAGATATTGAATATAGTTCCCTGTGCTATACAGTATAAACTTGTTGTTCATCTTTTATATGTAGCAGTTAGTATCTGCAAATCCCAAACCCCTAGTCTATCCCTCCCCACTACTCCCCTCCTTGAACCTCATATAAGTAAGCCCTACAGCTGTGCTTTGTGTCTGGCTCCTTTGCTTATGTTATGTGTTGGTGCATGTGGCAGTGGTTTATCCTTTTTCAGTGCTGGGAAGTACTCCATTATGCGACCCCACACGATTTATGTCTCCATCCTTGTCATTTGAGAATCACTGGTGTCGCAGCTTAAGGGCTGTCTTTGGAGCCAGACAGACTTAGAGAGTCATCCCCCACTTTCCTAATGCTTGTCCGGAGCAAGTCTGTTCACCCGGAGCTTTGGGTTCCTCACTTGCAGAATTGGGGTCACCGTGTTGTCTCAGGGTGTGAGGAGAGGAGCCAACGTGGGGGAAGCCCTGGCGCGGTGCCAGGCACGCAGCAGGCCCCCGGTGGATGGTGGCGGTGATTACTGAGGGCTACAGGGTCATGTGTTTGTTGCTGTGGAGCGCAGAGGCTGCAGAGCTCCCCTCCTGGACAGGACATCCAGGAAGGCTTTGATCAGGCTCGCAGAGCAGGGTGCACTGTAGTAAGAGGTGCCCTGGGAGGTGTCATGTGTGCAGGGGGCTGACACTGCTGGGTGTGTTGGGGGCACAGCCCTGAGGAGAATGCAGAGAGGTGAAGCTGTGGCGTCTTCATGCCTGACGGGCTCCCCAGGAGCTGAGAAGAGCACTCGGACTGTGCTCAGGGCCGAACAAAACCCTGCTGGCCTGAGCTGCGGGAGCCCAGAGGTGGAGAGGCTCTGTGTGCTAGAGAGAAAACCCTCTGGAAGAAAGCAGGGCTGGAGCTGGAGAAGAGGCGGGAGGCGCTGTGGGAAGTGGACGGGGAGGGAAGAGCAAGGCCAAGGCCACGCAAGTGGGGAAGCTGGAGCAGATTTGGGGGACGACAAAGTCTGGCCCAGGCTTCCCACTGCTGCTTCCACTGCTCCTCTGGCCAGTGTGTTTGGAGCACTCGCTGTGTGCCAGGCACTGTGTGAAAAAGAACACGGATATTCTCATTCAATCTTCATACGGTTCAACGAAGTACATCTGATTCTTCGTGTACAGATCAAGAGACCGAGGTTCTGGGAAGTCAACTAGCAAGGCTGAGGTTCTGCAGCCATTTCCTCCAGGGTTTACTTTTCCTCTTGGGGGCATAAAGATTCAACACATGGTCTCACCTCCCTCGGGCAGCTGAGCTAGTAACTCTGGTGGTGACCGCTTATCCCTTCTCATTGCCTTGGAACTGGGCAGCCTCGTATCTGGGTGGATGGTTGGTTCCAATTCAGTTGCCCTAAAGGGCTGTGGCTGTGGGGTTGGGGTGTTCCTGAGATGTGGGTGAGCAATTTCCATGTCCTTGGGAGAGATCGAAGCTGGGTCTTTATTTTTCTTTCCCAGTTACTTGGGTCTGACTTGAGGGGAGAATTTGGGACAGCATGTGTTATGGTTTGAATTGTTTCCCCTCCAGATTCATGTGTTCAAGTTCTAACCCCTGGTACCTCAGAACGTGACTGTACTTGGAGACAGAGAATTTAAAGAGGCAGTTAAGTTAAAACTGGGGTCATTAGGATGGGCCCTAATCCAATGTGACTGGTATCCTTGCAAGAAGAGGCTGATACATGCAGTACAAAGAGAAGACGATGTGAAACAGAAGACACAAGGAGAAAATGACCATCTACCTGCCAAGGAGAGAAGCCTCGGAAGAAACCAAACTTAATGATACCTTAGTCTCAGAAGTTCAGATTCCATGACTGAGAAAATAAATTTCTGTTCTTTAAGCCACCCAGTCTGCGGGACTTCATTAAGGCAGCCCTAGCAGACTAATACAGGGATCAGTCCAGTCATCTGAAGCTCAGAGAGGAAAACGTATGGTTTTAAAAATAACAACAACAACAATAATTAATATTAACAAGCAGTGTTAATTATCATTGTCAATGTACTTTGCATGTGTAAACACAGAAAGGCCATTTTGTAGGTGATGTGACTTGGGTATAAACAGGACAATATGTTTCTTACCAATCAAGCTGAATTTCTTTTTAAAATCTCCACCTTGACAAAGCCCCAGGGACTTGAAATACAAAATAATTAACCTTGGTTTACCTGCTTGCGTGCTGAGGAATGCTCGCACCCCTCACCCCACGCCGTGGGGAGCAGGGCTGTGGGGAGCTGGCAGGAAGACCTGCAACAGGGCCTTGGGTTCCTTTTTGCAAACATCCTTTGCAATGAGATGTGTCTGGACTCCGGGGGCAGCCAGAGAGCTCACAGAGGGGGAGGCTTATCACAGAGATGTATATCCCAGGACAGTCGTAAATGTCTCAGCTCGTGATGTGTCTGGGTGAGTTACAGAGCCAATAGTTTTGATCAAGTGCCCAGCTCTGCTCGATTAGCAGGAGGATAATGAGAACTGAACAGCAAGGGGGGCACGAGGGAAGAAAGTAGGGCGGCCCGGGGTGGCGGTGGGGGGGGAGCCGAAGGCGTTGGTTTGATCAGAGGAGGCCCCTCTCTACACTTCCTGGGTGGGGCCTGACCTCTGCAGGGTCGGGGGTCCTGGAGAGGCTCTCTCTGTTAGGCTTTCCCAGTCGTGTAAGGCACTTTTGCCGCTATCCACCCAAGCTCCTCCTCCCCGCAGCGTCTTGGGCAGAGAGGCAGGAAAGTGCATGGTCAGCTCTCAGATGAATTTGGGAGGGAAGTGAGACCTGAACCCCCCTGAGGCCTGCAGGAGTCAGGCGAGGGGTCAGGGGTTAGCCAAGGTCAAGCTCTGATTCCCAGCAGGCACTCTGGCTGTGCTGTGGAGGGGCGGCGGCCTTGGCACTTAATTTTTTCTCTCTTTCCATTTTCCTTCTCGACTCCCCACTCTTCCCCTTCCTTCTTTCTTCTTTCATCCCTCCTGTTTCCTCTTTCCTCTCTTCCTTTCCAGTCTTTCTTGTAAATCCCCTTCCCTTTCCTCTTTCTTCCTTCCCTTTTTTCTTCCCCTCTTTCCTTCTCCTCCTAATTTTTCTCTGTATCATTAATAACTAATTACTTCCTTAAAATAACCTGCACCAGGGTTTGGCATTCAACACCCACCAGGTACAGGGGACAGGCTGACAAAGAGTGGAGAGACTGTCCTCACAGAGCTGAGCGTCCGGAGGGCAACACTGATGATTAAATAAGTAATTGTTAGAAGGCAAAGGTCTAAAGACAACCTCTCCTCTTTTTCACCTGATTTCTGGGCCAACTGAGAAATAAGATGAAAGGTTAAGGCAGGTGGAAATCAAAACAGCACTGAAATCCACGAGGAAGCTGGCCTGGAGAACACAGCTCTGCTCTTCAGGCACGCGGGCTGCTTGACACTGAATCTCAGAGTTTCCCCAGTGTGGCCACCAACCAAAGGCGGCCTGGGCCAGGGTGAAGGCGTCCCGGAAAAATCCACAGCGGGAGGAGCAGCAGGCATGGGGTGTGCCTCCTGCAGGGAACTGGGGAGGAGGTGGAGGAGGAGGAGGAGGAGGAGGAAGAGGAGGAGGAGGAGGGCTGGGGTCCCCAGGCCCAGGCTGCCCTGTACTGTCTCCTTGGTCCCCTTTGTAGAATTCAGTGTCAACTCAGCACAAGTGAACGAGGAGCAGTGAGAGAGGCCAGGAGCCCAAGGCTGGTGGAAGCACCTCTCGGGAGGAGGAGAACACCAGGAGTGGGGTCGGAGTTCCTCCCCTGCCCTCTGCTCTGCACCACCACTCACAGGGTGTGTGTGTGTGTGAGAGAGAGAGAGAGAGACAGTGCACAGGAGAGGCCCTCACCCAGTATCAGGGCAACAACGGACGGCCTCACCTCACGTGGGAAGTGACGTTTAATCTGCGACTTAAAGGATTGCTACCTACGTCTATGTGACAAAGTGCCAAACATAATCCAGAACAAATTAGGCAAATTTACTTCTTTCCTTCCTTCTCTAAGCTTCTTCTTTATAAAATAAAACTCTGGGGAAGTGTTTCATTCAGTTATTCTGTCAACAAATATATATTTAATGCTTATTCAACGCAAGCCACTTTACCAGGCAGGAGGAACAGAAAGATGAATTGGATGTGGCTTCAGCCCTCCAGGAGCGTTCGGGTTGGATGCCGGCTAAGACATTCTCATAGACAGCAGACATGTGTGATGGGGTCTGGGGTGTTTGTTGCTCGCTGTTGAAACAAAGTAAGAGCTCTAAGTGAGCTGCATGAGGTGAGGGTTTTAAGGGGTTCATATGGGGAAGAAGAAACTTTCCTGCTAAGGGGAGGAGATGGTATTTGAGTTAAGCCTTGAACAGAGCACAGGCTACAAACAAATAGTGCCTTGGCCTTCCAAGTAGAGAGAATAGCCTTCAGCAGAAGCGCAGGGGCGGGTAATCAAAGGATGGATACTTGAAGGGATCAGTAAGCAGTCCAGTGTGTCTTACATACGGTCTAAGAAGGAAGATGCTGGCAAAATCAACTTTGAAGAAGGGGTGGGATCCAGACCCTCGAAAGCTGGTGTAAGTGTCAGTCCACACTTTGGGCAACAGTGGTGCCGATGAAAGTTGTGTGACTTGATTTGATGTACATTTTAGAACAATTGCTCTCTGGGTTGGAGGGTGCAGAACTTGGAGAATGTTGGATAGTTTTGGAATAGTTCTGGGTAGAAGTTCTGATTATTGGCAGTGGAAGCGAGGGTGGGGAAGTGGGTAGGTCGGAGGGTTTGCCCTATTCTGTGGCCTCCCAGCAGCGCCCCGGGGCCCATGAACACAGGAGGAGAAGAAGCCAGGGGGTGGCTTACTCTAATGGGATCTGATCAGCATAGACACAGCGGAAGCTCTCAGCTGTGGAATGCAGCCCTGGGTGAGAGGGCTGAGGGGCTGCAGCGGGACAGGATCTCAGGCTAAGTCCTGTGTGGCTGGGGAGTGGGAGGGGCGGTGAAACAGGGGACCAGAGCGGCCGGCTGGTGCTCGGTGAGGCCCGTGGGTTCTGCAGGAGCACCAAGGCCCATGAGCCCTCTCTGTTGGGCCTCGTTTCACCATGTAACAATTAGGTTCTACCAAAGGCAGACGATAAGGAAAGCCAGACCCAGAGAGTCAGACTTAAAGACAAACTCCTGATCACGAAGAAGCCAGATCAGAGCAGTGTTCCAAGCCCCTGCGTGCAGGTCCCCGCTGCAGGACGTCCCTTCCTGAGGTGCCTGCCTTCCTCCACTGCAACTTGGACTTCATGACTTTCTTGTTCTCAGAAAGAGAAAGGAGCTTATTAAGTGAGGTGGCTGCCAAGTGTATTTTAAGATGAACAAAGCCTAGATCGTTTTTTTCTCACCACATACCATACATAATTGTGTGAAGGGCAGGATTTATTTGGTTTGCATTATGATTTTTTTCCCCCCTAAGCTTAATTACAGTGTTAAAAAGGCAATTGCAACTTGAAAGAAACAAACTCCATGGTCATAGAGACCAGCATGACCATTTTGGGTTTGAAACACAGTTTCTTTGTGAAGGGAATTAATTGTATGAGAAACTTTGGGGCTTATGTAAAACACATTTTTATGAAAATAAACTTGAACAGTCATTAAAATGAATAGTTGTTTTAAATAAGACTCAAAACTGCATGGTGGTGCCAAGGAATTTTAGATTCCTTCTTTATTGGCTTTGTTTTGGGTTCAACTTGGCATTTTCTAAGACAATATCTGGGCCCCAGAGGTTAAGTCTTAGCTTATAACTGGAAATCAAATGTATAATTCCAATGATAGATTATTAGAGGAACTAAGGGAATGAAAAAGCTTGAATAGTATTTTGGTCTAAATAACTTCATGAATAAGTAATTCTGTGTTGGAGAATCCAACAAGTTAGCAGGAAGTATTGCCTGGTAGTCTGGCCTCAGACCAAGGAACCAATTAATAGAACTCTGCCTTCCAGGTTTCGGATGCTCCCTGGGCATCCTATAAATCAGAAATGTGCGAGATGATCCTAACTTTCTCATCTGCCAGCATTGACAAGGAGCACCTCGGGCTTAGACATCCGTGTAGTTCAGGGGCAAGTCCAGAGCTGAGCTCTCAGCCGGGCTAGCTACTCTTGAGACTTGAGTAGCTTAAACAGCGCACTTCTCTGGGGTTCATCAAAGGTGAGAAAAGGGGCTGTGGACTTAGGGGTCCTGCACAGCTGTGTCCAGAAAGGTCGAGGCATGTTGGGGTGGAACACCTTTGTGCCTAGTGTTCTGTACCTCTCCTCTCGTTGGGAGTGGAGCTGGAGCAACACTGCTCAGCTGTGTGGGCTCAACTCCTGTTCCAGGGCAGATGGGAAAGTGACATCCTTTTTAATTGGTGGGGACTTGAGCTCATGGTCCCCAATCCTTGGAAGAATGCCTCACTGCTTTCCACACCCCCCACCACCCACACACACATGGTCCCTACCCCACTAAATCACTAGCATTTCTCCTCTCCTTCAAGGCGTATTTCCCTCCCTGCGCTGAGATCCTTACAGTTATTTAGACAAAAACCTGCATCAGGGGAAAGAAGGGCGGCTCTTGGAGTTGTATGTAGGACGTATGAAAAGAGGTCCTCATCTGGTTGTGTCTTAGGGTACATAATTTAGTGGGTGGCCCCACTGGCCTCAATTTCAGAGCAGGTAATGACGCCATTTTGTACTTCCCAGAGGGATGTTGTGAGTTCTCGTGATGCAGTGTCTCATCCTGTAGAGCGATACCCTTCCCAACCCACTTCTCTGAGTCCCTGCTGTGGTTCTTCTTGCCTGGATGGAACAGGGGGACCTAGAGGCAATCAGAGGCCTCCAGAATGATGGTGATTCGTGTAGTGAAGTGAGAGAGTGCCAGGTGGTAGCTGCCAGGCAGTGGGGTGATGTCTCTCCTGGAACCTCTAGGTGCCAGTCTGAGCTGCTGTAAGGAGGTCTTCATCACTTCTGCAGGGGGTGCTGGATGCAGAATTATCACTGCTGGTCTCTGGACACGTTTCTCCACCAGTTTGTCTCCATCCCCCCGACCACGGTGAGGATGTTTGTAGACTGTGATGGTATCAGATATATTGGTCCCATGGAAACTACAACCCGGGCTTCTTGGAATAGTAAAGCTGGCTCTCTCTTATCCCTTAGGTGTGGAGTTGACGCCCACATCCCCATGGTTAACTGCCCAAAAGTGAGGACCAGGGAGGCTCCACCTTCTGCTCCATTGAGAGAGACCCGGGGAAAGGCAGGGAACACCATAAATGCTTGGGAAGTCTTGCCCAGTGATTTCTTTTTCCTGGTGAAAACACATTCAAACCTAGAAGTTCTGAGGTGCCTTTTGATCTGGCCCCCAAAAGCATGACTGGAAGCACGAAGGCTTGCCACATCCCTTCTTTTTCAGCGGCATGGCTCAGTGAATCAGTTCAAACCCATTAAGATCCTCAGAATGACAGGAGGAGGAAAATCCTTCCAGTGAACACTCTTAGGATACTGTGACCGAACACCATTTCCTTGGACCTGGACCATTTTCTCGTTTTGAAAATCCCATCAATTGCAATCCCTTCCTCGAGGCTGAGCATCTGGTTTTTAACTTTCCTATTTGTTGACACAAAAGCCTATAGCAAAGGTTTGTAGATACATGAATTACATACTTGTTAGTAACACTGTATTGCCCCATGTTTAAGAGGTGATGTGGAAAGCGTTTTCAATTTTTCTGGGTTTGTAAATCTAAAGTGATAATTATCCTTCAAAATAGTGGGAGCGGCCACCAGGGTCAGGAAACTGGGCATGCAGACCTGGGCTCTGCTCTTAACCCATCTTGTTATCCTTGTTGTTAGGATTCTTCAATGAAACAGCAAGTGTGTGTGTCTCTGTGTGTGTGTTGTGTGTTGTGTGTATGAGTGTGTGTGTGAGATGTCTTAAGCAAACTGTTTTTCTGTGGGAGCACAATTGAATTAAAAAAAATTCTAAATTAAGCACATCTTCTCCAGGAACACATCTGTTGCACAGAGTGAGGCCCATTCCATCAATACAGTTGCCTGCAGAGCAATGAAGTCATCCCCATCTACTGCCTGAAACCAGAAATGAGGATAACTGGCCAGTATTAAATATTAAAGTTTTTCACATTTTTGCTGTTCTCTTCCAGAGAACACAGAGAACACTGACATATTTTTCAGAGCTCAGGTGGTGAGCTAATGGACTGGAGAAGCTTTCAACTCAACTGGAGCGACACATAAAGAGAAAACTTAATTACGGTTAGGATTCAGTGGGTTAACTGGATAAACAAGTAGCCTGTGTGTTTCAAAGGATCTAAGACACTATTGATTTTAAGATGCACCATTATTTTATGTCCTTCTGAGGAAAAAAGCACTGCCAATTAAACTATGACCACATTGCCTTATAACTTAGAATTGTAATTTTATACTTAGTGTAAGAGCTCCTTAAGACACTTGTGCACACAGTAAAATGAAAATATAAGCCAAATACATTGGTGGCAATATTCTTAAACTGTCTTCATAAGATGGGCTCTTCTGAAAGGCTCTCTGACTTAGCGTCGCTGCTTCTGTGGTTCTCCATGCCTTCCTCCCTGACGTCGACAGCAGTGACTACGAGCCTTTCTATCCCAGAGCATGTCACTGCTGATCTGGGATTTTCTTCCCTAAACTTGACACCCATTTTCAAGTTCTAGAGCTGGTGCTCTCTCGATCTTACCAGAAGGTAAGAACCCAGAACTCATTTTTTTTTCTCAAATGGTCTTTAAAGAGTTTGTTGACTATAAGACCAAGGTTTGCAATTCTGTCAGCTTGCCACCAGAACAACAGCCAAGAGTGCTTACGTGTGGCAGTGGCAATGCCAGAATCTCCACCTTGCCCAGCAGCAGCTGTGAGGTGCCACCTCCAACACTGTGAGGGCTGCCCTGGTAAGCCGCCTCCTACTTCCTCCCTCCCTGCTCTCAGAGAGCCATTATTTGTAGGACTGTCTAGGTATACAGCTCATCCAATGCAACGCACGAATGAGGATGTCCGCTATCCTACGTGGCCATGCCTTGTGAGTTTATTTGGTGGAAATAAGAAGTAGAAGAGGGGTGGGGCATGGATTCTTGCCTTTGAGGACCAGTGACTGCACTCAGTGGTAATATATAGTTCAAGGAATGATCCGGCTTAAATAGCAGCTCCTGCTTCTGCAGCCTTCGCCAGTACCCTTTCTGTCTAATGTAGTACCTTGTACTGGGGTCTGTCACAGCCTATGTCCGCTTACATGTCTATGGTGACCTCTTTGGGAGCAGCAGCCATATATGTTCATCTTTGTAACCCAGTGGGTGGTGCAATGCCCAGGCCTCAGCAGGCTTTGGCTGACCATTTGTCAGAAGACTGAGGATGGAGACAACGGGTTTAGAGATGATGGAGTCGTGCTGTTTGACTGAGGTCGGGGGTGTGTGACAGGAAGCAGGGGAAAGTCGGAGCAAGAGGGGAGGCTGGCGCCAGTCCACGGAGGGCCTGGGGTTCTGCCAGGAGGGAGCTCACTGGGCGGGACAGAACCTGACAAAGACTGTTTCAGAGCTCCTAAGTGTACTCCAGTGTGGATACTGAGTCACAGACGACGGTTCACGTGGCAGAATGAATTGGTCAGTATTAACCATGCTGCGGGTGAGGTCATCCAAGCGGAGAAACTGATATGCCTGAAACCTGAGTAAAGAAGGTTATTTTTTAATAGTAACATTCATTCATTCATTCAAAGATTCTACTATATGGTCACTATATAGTGACCATGGACCAGACTCTGATGAATACACGTGGATGAATAATGCATAATTTGTCTTTGGATAAATAAATATATAAGGTGTTTGTAAGACAGGAGAATATTTGGGATCCAGTGTACTTTATTCAGAGAACTGTGGGGGCACAAAGTAGGGTTCATCTTTACCTGGAGGGTGGGTCAAAGGAAATTCCACAGAGCCAAGGTGTTCCCTACAATATTTATGACCAAGGCAGAGGTCCTTTATAGAAATATTTCCTGAAGAAGACTGGCATCCCTTGACAAAATTCTTCTGTGCTCAGTTAGGTTCTGAAAATGGTTCATGCTCCATTCCCATCTTGGAATTCGCAGTGTGTGGTATTGTATTAAAGCTCCTTCAGAATTTGGCGGTGAAAACAAGCAATAAACAGAGTGCCAACTTATTTGGTTTGGTTTAACCTACCATTTTTCCCAAAGTGAGTTGGCCACTGAACCTTTCTGTGGCAGAACACCTTTTAATATCTAAATATTTTAACACTCGTTACTATCTCATACTTCTTAATATGTATCTTCACATTATAGTTTAGGAAACATAACTGATGTCTGACGTGGGTGAAGCTTATCTGAGAGCAGTGGTCATTGGGTAGCCTTTCTAATACTGTGAATTTCTGCTCTGAGAGTTCTCATAAAAACTGATATTTTTGTTATAGGTGTGTGAATGCATGGGTTTGTGCCTTTTGGTATCCAAAATTCTCTTAAAGACCAAAAAAAAAAAAAAAAGAAAAAATATATGTGCATATATAGCTTCTTCTTCAAAAGCCTTATAACTGTGTGTGAGAATGACTACTGTACTGACATCAGCTGTTGTTACACTCTAAAATGCAAATGATGTTTATGAAATAACTTAGAGACTGGAAAAAAGTATAGACTTTGGGCACTGTCCTTAGTCCTTCTACTAAGTAGATTAAAGGCTTCTAAGACATTCTAGCTGGTTGCAATGCGCTCTTAGACTTTTGTGTGTAATTTTGATATCTATGCAGAAATCACTGGTCAAATTACCTGGAAATTTTTTTCATCTCCATGGCTGAATATTGTAACACTCGAGATAAAATGCAGCCCTATTGTTTTAATGCAAAAGTTCAGCTTTAACTGAGCAATGAAAAGAAATCTTCACTCATAAACTTATTCTGAAGATTCTATTGGGCCTAGAAGGTTTGAAATGACTTTAGCTTTTTGGTGACCAACGTTCTGGATTGAGCCATCCCCATCAAACACATCTGTT
This sequence comes from Vicugna pacos, assembly GCF_048564905.1. Classification (NCBI taxonomy): domain Eukaryota; kingdom Metazoa; phylum Chordata; class Mammalia; order Artiodactyla; family Camelidae; genus Vicugna; species Vicugna pacos. The sequence continues at coordinate 45,651,659 of NC_133001.1, forward strand.
AAAGTAAAATGTCGTATACCAAACCCATATTTCCAGTTTAACCAGAAATATATTCTGATTAGTAGACCCACCCATAGGCAATGTTCAGTTCCTGCTTATTGACTGATTGGCTGAGAACACTAAAATATGGACTCGGTCGTCTGTGGTCTTCCAGATGCCCAGTTCCCTTTTTATACTCCAGGAAGAGGTTATAGCAGAATTTAGAAAGCGTTGCAGCTGATGACGAGAAAAACATCACAAGCAGTTGCTTTGGGATTGTTTGAGATGCAGCTTCAATATAGTGTCATGCTGACACGACTTCCTTTGTGTGTATTTGGGTAAAAAGAAGGTTTTCGAGAATTATTTGTTAAATGAATGAATGAATGAATGCCTGGCCACCTTAAGCAACATTCAGACTTGAGTTTTTACACATCGGAGGGTAGAGCTGTGGATTTCTGGGGCAGGACCGAACCCTCCCCTCGATGTACACACGCACTGTACACCTGACCAGATGATATTCAGCTAGTCCTCAGGATAGCTAGACCTGAAAACCTTTCTTTTCACCTTCCTTCCAAAGTTGTTCCCCTCAACAGCCCTCCAGCCAAGTACCCCTGCCTGGGAAAAGTGCCTGGAGGGAGGAGTCAGGAAGCAAGTCTGGAAAGGCATCTGAGGGTAATGAGAAAAACACGTCTCACTGCGCACACGGCTCCTTCTGCCTCGGCTTTGCCAGTGTGAGCTCGTGGGAGAGGCTGAAAAGCACATTCTTTAAAGTCCTGGCCCTTAAAAGGAAAGCGTCTTGGGCAGAAATGTCAGCTTGGCTCTGCCCGGACTGCAGGACAGTTCTTTTATTGCTGACTTTTTGACATGGTAAAACCCAGCCTCTTCCCCTGCACTCTGGGGATGGTTCACAGAACTGATGGAATTTCAAGCCCTCACTCAGTCCAGTTGTATTGGATTTTTATCACAACACAAAGATTTTACAAATTGCATTTCTATCCTTCCTCTTTGACCCCCTTCCATCGCATTTCAAAACCATGTCTTATCCGGAACCAGCCGCATTAGATGTCCGAGAAAGCTTTGGCTCTGGACCCTGGGGTCAGCCGAGTCACATCCATTTCTCTCCACCTTTTAAAAAGCCAGTCTGAGCCTGCACCTCACTCGCCCGCAGCAGCAGGTTGGGTCAGATTGTGGGCGGCCCGAGGATGAGCTCATCTGCTTGTCTCACTGCCCAGCTCACAGCTCATCTTGCTGAACTGTCACTTGCTGAGTTAAATCTGAGTTCCTAAAACATCATTCTTCAGCTATTTTCATCTTGGGAGATTTCAAGCATTGCTTCTTCAAATGTATTCCAACTTTGTTTGGAAATTTGGCTTTGCTGACTTCTGATCTTCCACGAGTCTCCCTGAGTTTAATTGCCTGATGTTACTTTAGAACGAACCAGACATTACTGCTTCCCTTTCCTTGCATTTGGAAAGACAAACTGTGACTCCTGCAGACAAGGGGCTTCTAACTGGGCTGGCCCATCCCTGTTCTGGATTTTCATAGGCAGACTATGTGCCTCTGAACAAGGGATCACATTGATCCATCTGATGAGTTTCTCAAAGAAAAGGCTGACCCAACATTTCCACAAACATCCATTGGGTACCTACTTTACGAGAGATGCTCAGGGTGGTCTGACAAGACCACTGTGCATGGAGTGGAGCCTTGATTTAGACAAAAGCTTCATTTGTTCATTTGCTCGTTTGGGTATTCTACATCATAGCACTGCAGGAGGGAGTAAGCAGGTAATAGGATGGATGGTCTACCTTTTAGGGGTTTAGACTTAAAGGGAGATAAGATGTACTTACTCACAGTAAAGTTATGTCCCAGCAAGACTAAGGTATCATGAGCAAAGTTTCTGGGTTCCCAGGAAGAAGAAAAAGCGTGGCTGGGAATGAAGCAAATGTGGTCGACCAGGTGTCCTGAGCACTAAGTGAAGCTTCTACAGAGCCTGAGAGGGGCAGAGAGAGGAGCACCCCAGCCTCAGGAACTTACAGTCAGCTGGCGGGGAGAGGAGGAGCATGCAGGAGACTGAACCCTTGTCCAGGGAGAGGCACATCCTGAGACTGTGAGCTCTGGCTGGCTGTCACTGTCCTGTTAGCCCTGGTCGTCTGTTCCTCCCACTGCCTGGAGGGCAAATCGCCCCTGGAAATTACAGTGATTCTAAAAAGATTTGATCTCCATTGACAGCCACATCTAGCTGGAATGACCAGGAAAAGCTGGTAATCAGCTCAGGTTTGGAGGCTCTTTTCCATCCTTGTACTTTTCTCCAAACCAGATTCCAGCCATTTCCATTTTCTGTGTTCCTAAGTGACTTTGATTTTTCAATATAGTTACAAGTGTCTTGGGCTTTAAGCTTAATGAAATGGCTTTTAAATAAGTGCAGAAACACTGGAGAAAAGGGCATGACAGATTTTCACCTGATCTCCCTAGCCATTAACCGCTGGTCTTTGCCTGACCGCTGGAGTACTGTCCAGAGTAAAGTACACTGACTCCTGGCCACTCCGGGGATGGGAGGCACAGTCTGCAGGAACAGGGGAAAGGCCTCAGGAATCTGCATTTTGAGTGCTGAATTCCATTAGTTTTTTCACTTTGTGTCCCTGTCACAGATGTGGGCTGCCATATTTTCAGTTCTTCCTGTCAATGGTCTCTCTGAGTAGGTGGGACATGGCCAGGCTGAAGGGATGTTGTGCTGTGCCTTATACATGTGCTTTGAAAGCCCTCATGTCTTCTCTTTGTATCGTGTCTTTCTCCTGTGTGTGTGTGCACACACGTAGATATGGACCCAGACACGTGTGGCTCCTCCAGAAGTATGGTGTAAGGCAAATGTTAGCCATTTTGCAAAGCCAGGTCTGTAAAGCCAGTGAAGGGTTGTGATGAAGCCCTGGCTAGGGGACTGGGCGGCTTCAGTTCTGGTCCTGGTTTTTAGCCCAGTATGCCTCTGGGCAAGTTGTCTTCCCCTTTGCCTCTTATTATTTCTCAATTGTACTGTTAGGTGTTTGACAATACCATCTTTAAGGGCTTTCTATGAGTCTAAGGATTTTTCTCCCTATCTTATTGGCCTCTCCTGATTTGAGGCAAAGATTAGCTGTTGACATAGATCAGACCTCACTTCCCACTGGGCCTGGGGTGGGAGTGGAAGTGGAAGCGTCAACATGGTAAGTTGTCTCTTATAGGGGATTGTTGGAGCCAAAGTTGACAATTGAGTCTAAGTGTGTTGTCCATCAGTTAGCTCCAAGGAAACCCTGGGAGTCAAGGTGCAGTGCCTCATGGATCTGGATCATGGTAGAGGGACATCAAGGAAGCAGGGCCACTATAATGCCCACAGCTGCAGGGAACTTTATTTCTAGGCTCAATTTGCACAGATGGGCTGATTTATTTAAGGGAGCTAGGATGGAGTGAGTTCTGACCTTTCATATTCCTTGCTGGAAATGAGGAAACCTGATAATTTCCTTTAATGAGCAGTATGTTTTCCTTCCTCGCTGACATGCCAAGTGTTCCAGAATAAATCACTTAAAACACACTTAAGCTAGATCCAGGAGACTTTCAAATTAAATGGGAAACACAGTAGTTTCTCTGTGGGATCTACTCAAGGACCAGAGTTGCTCAAGGGTGGAGACAATTGAGACTTACATTATAATCCATGAATACCAGAAGAGTTGGAGTCATTAAGAACCCTGAAGAGACACAAATAAGTCCTTGTATCTCAAGTTCAAGAGTCAAGAATGGTCACCTAAACCAATAGCCTAATTATAATCACTGAAGAGGGCCTGGGCGAAGTTGTAAGTTCTGGGAGGAAAACATTTCTCAGTCAGCCCATCTTCACTCTGGTCCCATGATCCATATGACTCTTTCTGGTAACTAATTTGGAGTTTATGAACGTTGGAGAAGGGCCTAGTGTAGCTTTTCTATCCTAATCATGTGCTTTCCATTCATCAATCCATCATCCATCTATCCATCATCCATCCATCCATCCATCCATCTATCTCACCCATTCAAATATCAAACATTCCCTGAACACTTACTCTGTGCCACATGCCAATCTAGGTGGTGGAGATAAGATGGTATAATGGGTATTTATTGGTTTCCTCCTTAGGATTTAGTCCCTTGTTTCTTTTGCCAAAAAAAAAATTTTCCAAGGATTACTTTATAAGGGATTGCCTCTATCTCCAGTCATAGTTGTGGTCCTGATTAATTGGATCAGTGAACCCCATCACCACCACACCATCCTCCCAGTAGCTGGTCACAGTGATAAATTTGGTGAATGTCTTATGACCTACTTCAGGTCATCAAGGGTCATCAGGAGTCAACCCAAAGACTTTTGTTTGAGATATCAGGTATGTGGACCTCTCTTTTCCTCTGAATTAGAGCCTGGAAGCACATCCAGGAACTATGAATAGCCATCTGGTAATGATCAGGAGAGCCTGCTGAGGTTAGAGCCACGGCCAAAAAACTTTGGCTGAGAATTTGAGAGTTAGAACTCAGGTCCTCGTCACATCTCTTGAGCCTTTAAATCAAGTTTTGCCTAAAGCCACGCCTAATTCAATTATGGGGGCCAATAACTCTCTTTTAATGTTCAAGCCAATTTGAGATTGTTACTTACAACTAAAAGCATCCTAACAGATGCAGAGGCAACATTAATGTAGAGGTTAAGAGCTTGGATCCCAGGATAAAAAAAAAAGAGCTTGGACCAGGCTTCTTGGGTTTGAATCTCAGTTTCACCACCCACTAGCCTCAGTGATCTCTTCATGCCTCATTTTGTTCATCAATAAAGTGGACATAGTATTCCTGCTTCATAGGATTGTTATAAGGATCAAGTGAGAGTGTAAAGGCACTTAAAATGGTGCTTGGCACATAGTAAATGGAACATAATATCTAAATAACAAAAAGAGTAAATAAAGTAGTGGAAAACACTTAATGTTCATTCTGGGAAAGCTTTCCCTTCCGGCTGCTACCTCCATGGAGGGGTGGCACCATATAATGGCAACATTAATCATCACAGGAACTGCTAATCTGAATAAAGAGTTCTCAGCATTTATTATAAAGACTGAGGAAAATATAAAACTTCTCCATCATTTAAAATGGTCAATTAGCTTTATAACTATGTATGTGAACAATATCACTTTCATTAAGAGTGGACGCTATCAAGCTCACTTGTAACAATGGCACAGCAAATCTGTCATACCACTTTTATGTGTCTTTTAGTTGCTAAGATGCTGATTGCATACAACAGCCTGGTTCTCTCTGTCATATTGCCCAACTGTATCGCTATGGAAGGAAGACATAATAAATGCATGCCATGGTCATGCCATGGTAGGTTGTCTATAAAGACAATGAAAAAGATGTCACATCTGTCACTATGACATGGTATCCCTGACATAATAATTGGTATACATGTGTGTCACCATAATAGATGGTATCTGTCTGTCACTGTGACATGAAGTAACTGTCGAGGTGTCATTATAGTATTTTTCCATCATGATGACACAATGTCAGTTATGGTGACCTGGTATACCTATCATATACATAGGCTTATCTAGTCTCCCCTTTCTTACTCCCTGTAACCAGTGAGTCACCAAGCCCTATTGCATCACTTCCTAAATATCCCCTAACCTGTCCCTTCCTTTCCATTCCTGCCGCTCCTGTTGGAGCTTTGGCTCTGGACCCCCTGACTCCAGAGCTGCTCCTAGCTGATCCATTCTCAACTCTACATCAAACTGATCCCTCTAACAGATTGACAGAGTCAGCCCTTTTCCTAAGAGCAACAAACCACCAATGGCCCTTCATGTTTTCCAAATACAATAAATTCTCATATTCTCATTCTAGATTCTCCAGGATTTGGTTCCAGCTAGCTTTTTCCCCTATCTTTATTGAGATATAACTGACATATAGCATCATGTAACTTTAAAGTGTATGATGTGATGATTTTATATATGTATTCTTTGTAAAATGATGACCACAAAAAGGTTCATTAACACATTTATCACTTCACATAGTAACCATTTTTGTTTGTTTGTTTTGTGGTGAGAATGTTGCTACTCTCTTAGCAGCTTTCAAGTATACAATACAGTATTGTTAACTGTAGTTATCATGCTGTATGTTAGGTTTCCAGAACTTGTTTATCTTATAATTGAAAATTTGTACCTTTAAACCAATATTTTCCTGTTTTCCCCACCTCCCAGCCTCTAGCAACCACCAATTTACTTTCTGTTTTTATGGGTTTGGTTTTTCAAGATTCCACATGCAAGTGAGATCATCCAGTGTTTATCTTTCTTTGACTTATTTCACTTAACTTGATGCCCTCAAAGTCCATCCACATTGTTGCAGATGGTAGAATTTTCTACTTTTTACGACTGAATAATATTCCACTGTGTATACACACTCATATATAGACTACATTTTCTTTATTCAATCTTACATCACAGGAACTTAGGTTATCTATGTCTTGGCTCTTGTGAATAATGCTACGATGAACATCAAGTGCAAATATTTATTTGAGATAGTTATCTCATTTCCTTCAGCTGTACTCTCAGAAGTGGAATTCCTGAGTCATATGGTAGATCTATTTCAAATTTGTTGAGCAATCTCCATACTGTTTTCCGTAGTGACTGAAGCAATTTACAGTCCCACCAACAATGCATAAGGGTTTCTGCTTCTCTACATCCTTGCCGGGACTTGTGATCTCGTATCTTTTTGAGAACAGCCATTTTAATAGGTGTGAGGTGATTGATATCTTATTGTGGTTTTGCTTTGCATTTCTCAGATGATGAGTCATGTTGCGAACCTTTTCATGTAGCTGTTGGCCATTCGTGTATCTTCTTTGGAAAAAATGTTTATTCAAGTCTTTTGCCTGTTTTTAAACTGAATTTTTTTTCTCTTGAGTTGTATGAGTTTTAATATCAAGCCCTTATTAGATATATGAGTTTTGGATATCAACCCCTTGTCAGATACATGGTTTGAACTATTTCTTCCCTTTCATGGTTGCCTATTTATTTTGTTGATTATTTCTTTTGCTGTGCAGAAGAGTTTTTAGTTTGATGTTGTCCTACTTATTTATTTTTGCTTTTGTGGCTTGTGCTTTGGTGTCATATCCAAAAAATCACTGCCAAGACCAGTGCTAAGGAAATTTCCCCCTATGTTTTCTTCTAGGAGTTTTACAGTTTTGAGTCTTACATTTAAGTTTTTAATTCTTTTTGAGTTAGTTTTTTGAATGATATAAGATAGGGGTCCATTTTTTTTCCTTTGCATGTGAACATTCAGTTTTCCCAGCACCATTTATTGAAAAGACTATTCTTTCTCCATTGAGTATTCTTGATTCCTTCATCAAATATGAGTTGACTGTATATGCATGAGTTTATTTCTGGGCTGTCTATTTTGTTCCATTGTTCTGTATATCTGTTTTTATGCTAGTATCATACTATGTTGATTACTATGGCTTTGTAGTATACATAGTTTGAAATCAGGAAGTATGATGCCTCCAGCTCTGTTCTTCTTTCACAGAACTGCTTTGGCTGTTCAGGGTCTTTTGTGGTTCCACATGATTTTTTTTTCTATTTCTGTGAAAAATGCCATTGGAATTTTGATATGGATTCCATTGAAACTATAGATGGCTTTGGCTGGTGTGGACATTTTCACAATATTGACTCTTAAAATCTGTGAACACAGGATATCTTTCCATTTATTTGTATTTTCTTTAATTTCTTTCATCAATGTTTTATAGTTTTCAGTGTTACAGATCTTTCACTTCCTTGGTTGAATTTATTCCCTAAGTATTTTATTGTTTTTGATGGTATTGTAAATGGTATTTTTTCCTTATTTTTTAAGAGGGTTTGTGCTTAGTATATAGAAGCACAACTGATATTTGTATGTTGACTTTGTATTCTGAAACTATATTGAATTCATGTATTAGTTCTAAAAATTTTTTTTGGTGAAGTATTTAGAATTTTCTATTTACAAGATGATGTCATTTGCAAAGGGAGATAGTGTTTTTTTTAACTGAGTTATAGTCAGTTTACAATGTTGTGTCAATTTCCAGTGTAGAGCACAATTTTTCAGTTATACATGAACATACTTATATTCATTGTCACATTCTTTTTCTCTGTGAGCTACCACAAGATGCAAACAGAAACAGTTTTAATTCTTCCTTTCCTGTTTGGATGCCTTTTATTTCTTTTTTCCTTTTAAAAAAATTTTTTTTTGCTTGACAGCTCTGGCTAGGACTTCTAATAATATGTTGAATAGCAGTGTTAGGAGCGGGCATCCTTGTCTCATTCCTCATATTACACAAAAAGCTTTCAACCTTTCCCTATTGAGTATAGTGTCAGCTCTGGACTTGTCATATATGCCTTTATTATATTGAAGTATGTTTCTTTTATACCCAATTTATTGGGAGTTTATTTTTATCATGAAAGGATAGTAAATTTTGTAAAATGCTTTTTCTGTATCTGTTGAGATGGTCATGATTTTTATCTTTTATTCTGTTAATGTGGTGTACCACATTACTGATGGATATATGTTGAAGCATCCTTGCATTCTAGGGATAAATCCCACTTGATCATGGTGTGTGATTTTTTTAATGTGTTGTTGAATTTGGCTTACAGTATTTTGTTGAGAGTTTTTGCATCTATATTCATCAGGGATTTGGCTTGTACTTTTCTTTTCTTGTAATGTCCTTATCTGGCTTTGTTATCAGAGTAATGATGGCCTTGTAAAATGAGTTTTTGGAGTGTTCCCTCCTCTTAAGTTTTTTGAAAGCGTTTGTGAAGGATTGGCATTAATTTTTCTTTTAATGTTGCTCTACTGTTCTCTGCCACCTGCTTCTGGCAGACACCTGGTATTTAATGGGGGTGGGGTGGTAAATAAATTCTTTTACATGTAAGCTTATAGTTTTCTTAATAAATTAGAGAAATCTTTGTAGATGTATTATTTGTTGTCTATCTTTATGTCCAAGTTGGAGTCAGAATCTGATATTTATGAATAGATTAGCTACTTGGAAATGGGCACATTTCTGTGTATTTACCTTGATGTATATGTACTAATGGCAGCAAGAATCATTAGTGAATTCATTAGTTTTGAATCCAAGTTGCACTTCTACTGCTAAGGTTAATTATTGATTTGTTTTATTCTGTGATTAAAGCCATTAACCACTATTAGCAAATGATGATGTTTATGCATGTTTGAATATCAGCTGGGTTGCATTTCATAGCAGGGGCCCAAGCTAAATTAGTATTCTCTGGGACTGACAGCTAGAATGGTGATACATAGACTTGCTGAGGGTAACCAATGATTTTTCCTTGTGATAGAAGGATAAATAGTGCCTGATTGTCTTTGCTAATTATTCTTCCTGAGTGCAGTCACTGACCGGAATTTAGTTTTAGTTGAAGCTGGCCTCTGTCCTTTCTGATTCTGAATAATCAGAGACTTCTGAGCAGGATTTCCAGAGACGCTAAGAAGGGCTCTGACTCTCCTGCCTGAAGACTCTGATTTTAAACTTTCCTGTATCCAGGAAGTAGAATGGGCTCACTTGTTCCTTGAAATAGTTGGGGATGGACTTTGCAGATCAGTTTGGCTTCACAGCTTCTGCCAGTGAGAGGAAGGCACTGCTTTTTGAAGTGCTCTCTGAATGGGTCACATTTCTCTAACTGGAGGAGGGGTGGTCTGGATGTACTGGGATTGATGGAGCCAAGTGGCCAGAAATCTCATACACTCAACTGCAAGGAAGTGTGTGTAGCCTGGCGCGGCTCTGTCTGGCAAAGGAAGGGAAATAGTGTGGAAAGTAACTAGCCAGAGTCTACTGCACTCTCCTTTGCTTCTTTCTAGCAGGTGAAACTAACCCATGCTAAGAGGGTTTTCATACTTGGGCCACTTTCTCAGTCCATCATCTTTTTCACAGGGAAGCTGACCTTCAAGCTCATCCTTCCCCAAATCATCTTCAGATTTCGCCAGACAAAGGCATAAAAATAGCTTGAGGGCAGAGACAGCCACAAACCTGAATTCCTGAGATCCCAGCATGGTGTGGGGCACATGGTAAACAGCTATTGAGTGATGATTAGCTGACTGAATGATTTTAGGTGAACCTAAGCTTCTTGTCATCTGACTTTGACGTATATTCATTTTAGAAGACTCGTCTCTTTACCCTTTGCACAAGGCTTCCTGATTGTTATCTACAGTTCATCTTTCCCAGGGAGATGGTTCAATTAAGACAACTCAAAATGAGTCCATGATTCAAAGGTACAGCTGACTGCACTCTGATTAACTTCCTATTCATCAGTCACAGAGACATATGATGGGAATTACCAGGGCAAGCAGAAGAGAGGGCAGGCGGGTTAGTGGGGAAGGGAGATAGAGCAGGCTGGGGGATCGCAGTTTGGGGGTACAAAGAAGATGAGGAAAGTGTTGGTGGGGGCGGGGGGCCCGAGACGAGGAGAAGCCTGGAAGACAGCATGAGATTGCACACATTCTTCTAGGAAATGTAATTTGAAGCCTCGCTTTAGAGCATCTGACTCCAAAGTTAAATTGAACTTTCTTATGATGTGAAAAGTAATATAAATGTTAGATGGCAGAAAAGCCTGATGACTCCGAGGCTCCACTGAAGGCATTTTTGAGATCTGGAAGTCCAGCCTCCCCTCAGCAACGTGATCCCAGTACTTGCCTGAATGCACGAGTGATGGTGCTTCTTGGCCAGGGAGGATGCTGCTCCCCCTGTCACGGTTATAATTGTAGGACAGACCTCACACCTGCATTGTGGTTTCATTATTAAGGGTATACTGAAAACTCTCAACCCCATACCCAAGCCCAGAATCCTTACCTTGTGCCAGATCCCTCCATCCCAATGTCTGTCGAACGTCTCACCTGAATGGCTCATGAACAGCTCCACGAGAACAGGGGAGAAGCTGAGCCCTTCCTCTCCCCTTTCCTGTTTGCTCCTCCACTGTGGTTCCTAGCTCAAGGGACCACTATCTACACAGTCTCCAGAAATGCGGACATCCTCTGTGACCGACCCCCTGCTCTTTCTCACCTGTTACATTCAATTGTCCACGAGATCTTACAATTTTGCCCTCTTAATCTCTCTCCAACCCCCGCCACTTTCTGACTTTAGGCTACTGGGACGTTTGACCTGGATTATGGTACCAGTTTCCTAACTGAGCTCCTGGCCTCCGGTCTTGCCCGACCCCAATCCAACTTTGGTACAGGTGACAGAGTGACCTTTCCAGAGTGAAATTTGCTTAAATCTTTGGCTCCCCATTGTGTTCAGCACAAAGCCTGATCTTCTGAATTGTTGTGTCTGACTGCTGCTTGTTTCTCCATCCTCATCTCTGGCCAGTCTTGCTTTTCACTCTCTGTTCCAGCCATATGAAAGCTCTAGTCCTTAGAAGACAGCCTGCTCGTATCTCCACACCTCTGCAGTTTCCTCTGCCTGAAACTCTTTATCCCCACCCTGCTCCCATTCACCCACAAACATCGACTCATTTCTCACGAGGCAGAGTGGGCACGACTTCCTCACCTTCCAACCTGGGACCCCTCTTCTCGGCTTTCATGACACTGTGCTGTCTCCTGTGTGGACCTATCATGTTGTACTGCACTGATGTATTTTCCTTTCAGTTTTTCATGACCAGTCGACTCCAGGTTACCGTGATTTCTTTTGCCTGGAATGTTTTCAAACCTGGCATCATACACCCTACCCAAAGCTGGACTTCTTGCTCCTAGACCTAGCCAGCTCCAGTTGAATCTCTAGAGCATTACTTCTGAAACACAAGTAAGAATTAGATCCTGTCTCATCTTCAAACTCTTTAGGGTGTTCCCTTTGCCTTTAGTATCGTTAAAAAAAAATTCTTAACCACTTTTTCATCAGCCTTTATCCATTTGCCTCTCCAGTCTCATCTTCCCTCCCTAAATTCTCATTGTAGTTTCTCTGAGCAACAGCAGCTGTCATGCCCCAGATGTACCCAGCTTTCTCTGGTCTCACCTCTAGACCCTTGCACTTGCTGTTCCTTCTGCTGGAAGGTTCCTCTCCTCCACTTCCCCTTTCCTCCTGCAGCGCATAACAGTTTATGCTCCAATTCGACCTCTTTTCCTCTGTCAAACCTCCCTCTAAGTCCCAAGAGTATCCTGCAGTTCCCTGCCTGGTCACAGTGGGTGGGTGGGAATTGCATCTGATTCATTCTTGTATCCCAGGTATCCCAGAGTCTAACACAGTGGCTGGCATGAGAGCTAGCTTCATGGCTGTGTGACCAGGGCAGCTGCAAAAGGCGAAAGCCCTGTGCTCAACCCCTGCACTTGGGGTTTAATGTTCCGGGCTTGCTGACTTGACATTATCTTTGAACTTGTGTTTTGTAAGTGAAGTCCAGTGGAACATGGAAATAGAGCTATGCTGGGGGTCCCGTGCTCCTACCACATCCCCAGGACAGGCTCATAGCTGCTCACTCCTCTGCCTTGACCCAGCAGCTTCCGCCACCCTCTGTTCCCAGAAGGGACCTGGGCAAGGGTGTGGCACCAACTTACAGCGCGGGACCTGTGATGGACTGGGCTGGCCCAGCGCATATCTGTGAGGCAGGCCCATTCCAGGAAGGTGCAGGTCTCCTCACGTACAAAACTTTGGCTTAAGGTCTTACAGTAGCCTGTGAGCCCTTGGAAGGTTGCTGCAGTCCAGAGAGGTGGAGAGAGTGAGGAAGAAGGGAACAGTTTTTCCTGCTTTTGGAACAAGTGGCCCCGTGTTTCCTGGATTTTCATATTGAAACAAGCCCTGAAGACTATAGGTTGTGGAAGACAAACTATCTGCCTGGCATATGGTGATGCTCAGGGATGGCTAGGTCTTAGTCTTCTTAAATACCTCTAATCCGCCCACATCCCTTCCCTTCAGCTTCCATGACCTTAATCCAGGACCAAGCTGCTCCCTCGGACAGTTTCAACAGCCTCTGGTTGATCCTTGAATCCCAGGTGCCTAGTAGAGGGTTTGCACAGACAGGACCTCAATACGATGGTATACGATGAATAAATGAATTAATTTAATAAGAATGAAAAATAGTCTTTAAAACAGCATGCTATTTAACAGCAGTTCTGCAGGTTAGAGGACTTCGGTAAAGTGCCTCCCAGGGACACCATTGATAAATATCAGTCCTGCACTCTGGCCTCTGCCTGGAGCTGTCCGGAGCCCTGGGCTGCTCTATCTGTATGGACAGCCACTGCCCAACCCTTCTCCTTCCGAGAGCCCAGCTTCAGGGAGCAGGTGCACAGCTGAGGAACCACAGAGCCTTCAAATGCTGAAAGCAGTTTCTGAGGCATTCTGAGTGACCAAGGAGGCAGCGTTTATTGCCAGAAACAAAGGCCTATTAGGTCTTCAGTGATTTTCACAGGCCGTCTCTAGATAGTAACAGCTCTGCTGGAAGAGGAAGCCGTGTGGCCTGAGAGCTTGCACATGATGGTGCAAGGAGGTGAGGAGGTGAGAATGTAGTGCTAGCTTTTGGTTTTACCCCCCTGCTTCAGTTCACCCGATGGAGTGTTTTCCCTATGGGACTCCAGGAGGTGTTTGCCGTAGTGTATGAGAGAATTGCTCCTGAAGAAGTCGTGCAACGTCGCCCGCCTGTGTTCTGGCTGGCTTAGTCTCCGCCACTCTGGCTTCACTAATCCTTTAGTGCAGACTCAAAGATCCACTGGGCTGAATCTGCTTTGCCTTCAAAGACATACCACCCAATCGAGGTTTCCATCTCCATGGGTGCAGAATTTATATCCGCCCATCACTGCGTTGGTCTCATCCTCTAATGCTTCAGTGGCTCTCACCATTGGGCAGCCGTCAAGAAATTTATAGCTGTGATGTGCATAACAGCACACACCACTGCTGGCACATTCTGCTGATGAAGTGCAGAGAAGTACATTTAGTGGCCCTTACAATAACATTGGGCCGTTTTATTGGAGCAGGTATATTTTTCTGTGGTTCATGCAGTTTGGAGCAGGGCAAGATATATCTGTCAAGTGTTGTTTCGACAGGTGTCATTGCTAGGGAGGGTGAGTACTGTCAGTGTGTGGAAGGTTTTTCAATGGTTCCGTTGGCACCGGTGTCTCATGGTGAGAGGAGTGAGATCTGCTTCTTGATGACTGTGGCCGCCATAAACCAACAAGGGATAAAGGCGTCTGCTGTTCTCCATCCACTTCCTTTACTAACGGGAGATAGAATTCAGTTGCTGTGGACAGTTTGGAAGTTCTTTCCAAGGTCTTTATGGGATCCACCACTGAATTCACACTAAGGTTGTATTTCCTGAAGGCTGTTTCTAAACAATGACTAAGCATAGCACGGGTGCTAAGGCAGGCCCATTTCAGCAGGATGCAGGCCTGCTCCGACAGATGAATTTGGCTTGAGTATTTCCGGTGGCCTTGCAGAATCTTTCTTGAAACTGTGCTGCTGTCCAAGATGCTTCCTTCAGAGTCCTCTTTCCTTCCTGCTGTCCTTTTAGAAATGTCAGATCTGCACCGTAATCTGAAGATGGTCCCTTTATTCCCCTGCTCCCTTCTCCAGCCAGTCTTTTGCATGTCTACTCCTGTTTTGACTTCTCAGGGACCTAAATGAATGCAGTCCCTTCCCCCATCAAGCCATCCTCAGGTATAAGTAAACTTGCAGTCTCTGTATTTCAGGATAATGGAGGGGGTGGGGATCAAGCTGTTCTATTCAAGAAGTGGAGGAGATATAGTTGGGGAAGGGACGCTGGAAAGGGGTCTGGGGTTTGGGCATCTTTGAAAATTTTTGGAAACTGACATTGCCTCACATGCAGGGTGCAGAGAAAGGAGGGTACAGAAGCCTTGATAGCAGTGGTGGAGGTTTCATGCCCAGCTTGCATTCAGTTAGTAACACCACCACAAGGAGTAACTCTGAGCCCACAGAGGTAGTGGTGATTGAGAATAGTAAAGACCAGATTCATAGTCAATGACCAAAGCGTTCTCCATTTTCCAATAAAAATAAAAAATATGATGAGTGAAAATTTGTGGGATGCATCTAAAATAGTACTTAGAAATTTATCGCACTAAGTGCCTATGTTAGAAAGATGAAAGGTCTCAAACTGATGATTAACTTGTCAAATTATGGCAGATGAGCAAAACTGAACCTGCTGCCTGTTTTTATAAACAAAGTTTTATTGAAACACAGCCATGTTCATTCATTTACATATTGTCTATGGCTTCTTTCATGCTACAACAATAGAGTTGATTAGTTGCAACAGGGATCATATGAATCTCAAAACCTAAGATGATTATTCTCTGATCCTTTATGGAAAACTTTTGCTGACCCTTGACCTAAGCTTCCACTTTAGAAACTAGAAAAAGAAGGCATGAAACACAAAGTAAGCATGAAAAAGGAAATAATAAAGCCAAGACCAGAAATCAGTGAAATAGAAAAAACAAAAACAGTAAGAATAAGCAATGAAATTAAAATACAGTCCCTTGAGAAGATCAATAAAATTGATAAACCCAAGCAATACAGAACAGGGAAAAAAAGAAAAGATACAAATTGCCAATATCAGAAATAAGAGAGGGAACAGCACTAAAGATTCTACAAACATGAAAATATAATACAGGAATATTAGAAACAATTTTATGACCATGAGTTTGATAATTTCAATAAAATGGATAGACTACTCAAAAGACACAAACTACCAGACTGTATTCTAAAAGAAATAGATAATCTGAAAAGCTCTATGTCTAGTAAAGGAATTGAATTTGTAGGTAAAAGACATTCCCATAAATAAACTCTAGGTTCAAATGACTTCACTGGTGAATTCTAGAAATACTTAAAGGGAAAAAAAGATACCAATTCTGCATGCTCTTCCAGAAAATCAGAGAATGAAATTTAAAGAACCAACTCATTCTATGAGGCCAGAATTACTCTGATACTGAACTGAGGGATAGATATTATAAGAAAAGAAATTGGCAGACCAATGTCCCTTATAAAAATAGGTAAACATTTTGAGTTTTAGCTAATTAGGTTCAACACTACATAAAAAGAATAATGTATCATGACCAAGTGGGGTTAAACCCCAAAATGCAAAATAGGTTCAAATTTGAAAACTCAGTCAATGTCATTTACCATATTAGCAGACTACAAAAACCTCCTCTGCTCACCTCAACTGATGCAGCAAAAGCATATGACATGTGATAAAAACTTACAGCAAACTAGAGATAGAAGTAGATTTTCTTAACCTGATGGAGTGAACCTATGAATAATTTATAGCAAGTAGTATACTTAATTCTGAAAGAATTAATGCTTTCCACTTAAGATCAGAAAGAAAGTACGAATGTCTGCTCTCCCCAGTTCCATTCAACATTGTACTAGAGAAACTAGCAATTGCCTTAATGCAAGAAATAAAAAACATCCAAACTGGAGACGAATGTACTTTCTTTGTAAATGACATGATCATCCAGGTAAAAAACCCTAAGGAATTTACAACAAAGCCCTTATAAAACTAATAAACTTAGAAAAATTTAGAAAAATTACAGGATGTAAGATTGACACAAAAATCAATTGTATGTATTCCAACCATTACTATATGCAACAATGAGCAATCAGAGAATGAAAAATTTAAAAAAGACTGTATTAAAAATAGTGTAAGTGTGAAATACATAGGGATAAATTTGACAAAAATCATGCCAGCTGTACCCTGGAAACTAAAGAGCTTTGCTGAGAGCCTTAAAGAAAACACAAATAACTGGAGATGTAAACTATTTTCATGATGCAAAGATATAATAGTGTCAAGAAGTCAGTTCTCTCCAAATTGATGTATAAATTCCAGTGAATTTCAATTAGACTCTAGCAGTCTTCTTTTTCTATAAATTTGTAAGCAGATTCTAAAGTTTCTGTAGGAATACATAGGATCCAGAATAACTAAAACAACTTCGAAAAAGAAGAACAGAGTTTGATTTCAAGGCTGATTATAAAACTACAGTAATTAAGGAACTGTATTATGGACATACATATATGCTGGTAGATTAATCAAACAGAATTGAGACGGAAGAAACAGAGGTGCATATATTTGGCCAACTGATTTTCTATAAAGCTTAATATCATTTAATGGTAAAATGACTTTTCTTCAACCAACTGTGCTGGAAGAATCACAATATGCAGAAAAATGGATCTTGACACTTAGCTCATACCATATAGAAAAATTAACTTGAAATAGATCATAGACCTAAGTGCAAGAGCTAAATTACAAAACTGTTAGGAGAAAATCTTAGTGCATTTGGGCTTGGCAAAGATGTTTTAAATATGTCCAAAAAAACCCAGATTATAAACAGAAAAATTCAATAATGAAAAATCATCAAAGTTAAAAACGTTAATTCTTTAAAGTAAAAGGCAAGCCATAGACTGTAAGAAAATATTTGCAAAACATGTATCTTACAAAGGACTGTTTATAAAGAATGTATAAAAACTCATCTGACAAAATTGTAAAAGATAAATAACCCAATTTAAAAAAGGGGCAAAACCTTGCACATAGTCTTCACCAAAGAAGATATATGGATGACGAATAAGTACATGGAAAGATGTTCAACATCTTTGGTCATTAGGAAAATGCAAGTAGAACCACATGACATATCACAACACACACACTATAATGGCTAAAAATAAAAAAGACTGACTACTAATTGTTGGAAAAGATGTGGAGCAACTGGAATTCTCATAAACTGTTGGTAAGAATGTAAACTAGTACAATCATTTTGGGAAAATTTGGCAGTTTGTTGGTAAGTTAAGTGTACACCTATTATGCAATCCAGTCATTCTACTCCTAGGTATTTACTCAAGAGAAAAGAAAGCATGTATCTAACACAAAGACTTATAAGAAAAGTCTATAGAAGCTTTATGTAGTATAGCTCAAACTTAGAAACAGGCCAAATGTCCACTGCCAGATGAAAAACTAAATTGTGGTACATCCACATAGTGGACTGCTTATCAGCTGCTATTAGCTCTAAAAAAGAATAAGCTACTGGTACATGCAACAATATGAATGAATCTCAAAATAATTCTCCAGAGTGAAAGAATCAAGACAGAATGGATACATGCTATTTGTTCCCATGTATATCAAGTTCTAGAAAATGCAAGCTACTTTACAGTGATAGAAAGAAGATCTGTAGAAAACTTGAGATGGGGAGAGGGTAAGGCAAGCCTAGATTATAAAAAGATATGAAGAAACTTTTGGAGATGATAGTTATGCTCATTATCTTGATTTTGGTACTGGTTTCCCATGTGTACACATATGGCAAAAGTTATCAAATTGTATGCTTTAAATATGTCCTGCTTATTGTTCCTTGATTATATCATTGATTACTATTTGTAGACTGAAAACAGAAATATCTGAACCAAAATTGAGAAAACTAAAGACAGAAATAGACAAATCAACAGTCATAAATTGAGATTTTAACATCTATAACTTAGTCATTGAGAGAACAAACAGAGAAAAAGTCAGTAGGAAATAGGATGCTTGAACAGCATCATCCAAACTGACCTATTTGACAGTCGTAGAAAAATCCCTCCATATTCTTTAAGTGTACATAGGATATTTACTAAGACAGATCAGATTCTGGACCACAAAACAAGACTCAGTAAATTTCAAATGGTTGGAATTAGATATATAGGAAATACCCGATTTTTTGGAAATAAAACTGCACTTGTAAATAACCAAGGAGTCAAAGGAGAAATCACAAGAAAAATAAGCAAATATCTCAAACAAAATCACCAAGGAAATATAACCTAACAAAATAAGTGAGATTATGCTAAGCTAGTTCTTTAAGGAAAATTTGAAATTTTAAAGCTTATATTAGAAATAAAGAAATGTTTCATTATTGAATTATTTAAACTTCCACCTAAAGAAGCCAGAAAGTGAAGACCAAATTTAAGTCAAACTAAGAAGAATCTAGGAGATAAAAGTGGAAATCAACAAAATAAAAGCCAAATAATAAAGACAATCCAAAGAGCTAAAACCTGACAAGAATATAAGAAAAGAAAATTACAGAGCAATATCCTTATATACAAGAACACAGATGTCATCAGCAAGTTACCAGTGAATCAAATCTAACAATACGTATGAAGGGCCAATTGTGGTTTTTTCCAAGAATGCAAAATTTCTTTAACATTAGAAAATCAACCAATGTTGGTCACCATGTCATCAGAGTAAAAGATCCTCACATAATCATCTCAGTATCTGTGGAAAATCAACATTCATTCATGATAAAAACTATTGACAAACTAGAATGGAATCGAATTTTATCAGTTTGGTAAAGGGAATCTATGGAAAACCTACAACAAACATCCCACACAAAACATTACATATCACATAGTGAAACATTAAATGCTACCTTTCCTCCAAGAAACAAGTCAAGGATATCTACCCTCAAAATTTCTAGTCTACATTACACCAGAGGTCTTAGCCAGTGTAATAAGGTAAGAAAACAATAGAAAGACTAGAAAAGAAGAAGTAAAACTGTCTTTCTTTCTAGATTGTATGACAATGTACGTAAAAAATCCTGAGAAATCTATATATATATTAAAAAAAACTTACTAGAGCAAATAAGTGAATTTGGCAATTCTACAGATCAAAGTTCAATATACGAAAATTGGTTGCACTTATATGTTTTAGCAACAATGAAAAATGGAATGGAATAAAAATATCATTTACATATAATTAAATTAAAAACATAAAATACATGGGAATATATTTAACATAAGATGTGCTAGCTCTTTATACTACTATAAAATATGAAACAGAAATTAAGGAAAATCTAATAGACGGGGAGATATGTCATTTAATACATTGGAAAACTCACTATTATTAAGATGTTCATTTTCCCTGAATTGGACTATAGATTCAACATAATCCCCAACAAAATCGCCCCAGGCTTTCTCTTTTTAAGAAATTGAGAGGCTAATTCTAAAAATAATAAGGAAATACTAAGAACCTCGAATAGACAAAACTTTATGAATAAAAGAAGAAAGTTAGACAATACCTATCTGATTTCAAGGCTTTTTGTAAAAGTATGGTGATCAAAGCCAATTTTTTTTTAAGGTACACAGATGGATCAGTGGTACAGATATGAAAATACCAAAACAAATCCACACAGATACAATCAACTTATTTTCAACAATAATGACAGTGTGATTTAATGGGGAGTGGGAATATTTTTAATAAATAATGTTGGGACAACTGGATAGCTGTACATCAAAAACTCCCTAAACCTTAAACCCTAATTTATAGTACACACAAAAAATTATTCAAGATATGTACACACTTAAACATACAAGGTAAAATTATAGGGCTCCTAGAAGAAAATATTGGAAAATATCTTTTTGACCACAGTAAGCAAAATTTGTTTAAAGGACATTAAAAAGCACTACCTGTAAGAGAGGAAAAATTGATCAATTGGACTTCATTAAAGTGAAAAACATTTGCTCTTCAAAAGACACTCTTCAGGAAGTTCAAAGACAAGTTTCAAGCTTGGTGAAAATATTTGCAAGAACCATTTTGAACAGACCCTTTCCAGAGAAAGATATATGAAATGCTAACAACACATAAAGAAAGCACTCAGCACCATCAATAATTGGATAAACATGCATTAAAACCACAAAAAGATACCACCTTACACCCACTTAGATGGTTAAAATTAAAAACTCTTTACAGTGTTGGAGAGGATGCAGAACATCTGGCACTTGGTGGTAAAATCGGATCACTTTGAAAACTGTTAGGTGATTTATTATGGAGTTATATATGCAACTACATTATAGCCCAGCTAATCTGTTAGATATTTACCCAAGAGGAGTGACAATATACTGTGCAAGACTGTGTATAGTAGCTTTATTTATAATCAGCAAAAGCTGGAAACGACTCAAATATCTATCAACAGAAGAATGTATAAGGCACACTGTAGTATAGCCGTAGAATATTACTCAACAATAAACTGTAAGCTCCTGATATGTGCAACAAGATGGGTGACTCTTAAAAACATCTTGAGTGAAAGACACCGAACACATACGACTCCATTTACATAAAGTTCTAGAACAGATGGAAATCAGAACAGTGGTTGCCTCTGGGGTCTGGAGAATCGACTGAAAGAGGCATGAGGGTACTTTCTAGGGGTGAAGGAAATGTTACACATTTTTTGGTTGGAGTAGTGATTACATGGGTTTATACATTTCTCAAAATTAGAGTGTATACTTAAGATTTATGCATTTTATTCCATATATATTATACCTCGATTAAAAACAGAGTATGGGAGAAATAAATGAATAAAACTGCTTCTCCCTGTCTCCCTTGACTGCCTCTACCTTCAGAGATAACCACCATTAACCATCTATCTCGTATTGTTTATTTCTTTCATAGCACGTCTCCAATTTGTACCGTATAGACGTGTATGTATACATAAGTATATGTACATACAAAATTATTTAGCTTCCATTTAAACATAGGTTCAGTGCGCATTATAGGTCTTTTTACCACCACTTCTCCATTCATTCTTGAATGGCTAGATTTTGTCATCGAATTTTTTCTCCTAGGGGATTACCGGGTGCTGTATTTCCTGAGTTCTTATGAATCTGTGAATGCCTGTCTGACACCTTTACACTCGAACAACATTTTGTTGGGCCTACAATTTTTGGATCACACTTTCTTCCTTCAGAAACTCACATATGCTGTTCCCTTTTCCCCCTGTATTTTAATGTTGCTGTAAAGAAACTTGAGGCTAGCCTTATTTATCGGCCTTTTAAGTACATTTCTTTTGGTTTCCTCTTTTCAAATGCCTAAGGAATTCTCTCAGTTTTTTTTTTTTTAATGTTCAGTAATTTACTAGGATTGATCTTGGTAGTGCTCATTCTGTCTCAAATTTCCTGCAACATGGTCCACTTGGAATGTTCTTTTAATTACGGAGATTTAGTTCTTCATTCATTTAAGGGAAGTTTTTTTTCCTATTATGTCTTTCATTTATTTTGTGCCACTTGTTGTGTCTCTACTTCAGGGATACCAGTCATCCTTTGATCTATTGTCATCATTGGAAGATATCTATTATCTTGCAATTATTTTAATGCATTTATCCTAAGTACACAGGCGCCAGCACTCTGCCTGTCTCCCATGTTGTGAGCTCTATGGTCTCTGATAGGAGGCCTTGCAGACAATCTAGAATGATAGGATCCTACTCAGGCATCACCGTTTCTGCAGCGGGACCTCTGCCCTCTGCCCCAGGGAACCATCTCAAGCTCCAAGAGCAGACACCCAGCAGCAACGGCCTCACCGTGGGGTTGGTCGGATTTTCCTTTGTCCCGCAGCCCTTCATTTCAGTTCCCCTTTCCCATAAGTTCTGTCCTCTTTCATGCCAACTCAGGCCTCAGAACAGGATCTGTTTTGACCACCAAGCTCCTCTCTCTCAGGCTGCATTTCCAACTCCTTTGGTCCCAAATCCTTCCCTGGGTTTGCAGACCTCAGACTAAGCTGTGGGGAACTGAGGGATTTTCCTGGACCTGCTGACGACTGGGTGGTCAGACTTACTCATCCTCCCGATTCTTTGCAGCTGATGGGTCTCACATCCCCATGTCTTAACCCCCATGGCCCTAATTCATGCAATGCACCTGTCCTTGTCATCCGGGGAGGGGGCTGCAGGAGTGTTTGCACTGTTCCCTACCTACCCACTGACCTTGGCACCTACTTTGAAGGGCATCTGGTTCCTCACTCATCAGGGTTTTTCGTCTCAGGCAGTTGATGCTGTGCACGAGAGTCCTCTCACTCTCAAATGAGCTGTCAGTTTCTAGTTTATTGGAAACATCTAATATTTGTGGGAAACTTGATAAAGTATTAAGTTGGGGGAGAAAACATCCACAGACAGAGAGCTTTTCTGTTAAGGTGTAATTGCTTTTTATCACTTTTCTGGAAAAAGTGCTCGTTAGCTTAGCTACTTGAATTGCACTTTTCCCCTCTTTGATTTATTTTAAGGATCATCGAGATTTTAAAATCTCTCTCACAATTGTTATTTCCAGCGTTGGTGTTCTGCACCCACAGGTAGTAAGATGGGTGGGCTTGCAAAGTCCTGTTTCTTTCCCTCCTCGGGTGGAAACGCTGTCTCTTGCATCACTGGCTTCTTGTGCTCACAGCAAACTTTTTCTTTCTGATTACACTCAGCCCCCTCAGGAAGTGAGGTGTTTACCTGCCCATCTCTTCATCCAC
This sequence comes from Vicugna pacos, assembly GCF_048564905.1. NCBI lineage: Eukaryota > Metazoa > Chordata > Mammalia > Artiodactyla > Camelidae > Vicugna > Vicugna pacos. The sequence continues at coordinate 45,674,854 of NC_133001.1, forward strand.
TTAGATGGTGATGTTCTTGCCGGCACGCAGAATTATGTGAGGCCCAGCAGAGGCCCTAGTGTTTGCTGAACGTTCAGTGGCTTTCTAATCATCAGCGGGGAATGGACTTTTTGAAATGCTTGTGCTGCCGCGGACTGGTTATTGCAACCCAACTCCTGGTTTTCTCCTTTACAAATAATGCTTTGTTTCTGACCAGTGGTTTTAAAACATAAAAATCCCAGCCAGCGTGGTCAGTCAATCTGACCTTCAAACTGAATATTTCCTCATTTATATGGTTGACTTGTTTGAAACACAATACAAAAGGGAATGGAATGATGATTTTTAAGTAAGGTTCTACTGACCTCAATTTGAATAATTCTTTCAGCCCATTGGATGACGGAGCCTGGATATTAAGTGTCACTCAAAGGTAACTTGCAAAACAGATAGATTACTATTGCTGGTAAACCATAACTTTTCATTCTTAAGCTGTGTTGCTTTTAAATTCTTAACCCCAATGTCATAGCAGTGCATTGCACTGAATAATAATTCTATTTCTCATAGGACGTCACCAATTTTTTGTCTGACCTTTAAAAGGAGCAGCTTTTTAATTTTAACCCAGGTATTTCCTTTTGAACTTTAAGGAAGAGTTTCTCTTAAGACCTTGACAAAGAGACATCTCTGCTTGAGCCAAAGGTTGTTCACTATTTACTAGAGTGGACCTCATCTTGGGTATTAATGAAGTGCAGACTAATGGGAACAAATTGATCTCTTCATAATTTGTCAAGTGAAGTGCGGCTAGCTGAAAATTTCATTATCAGCACTGTTCTAGGGGAACTGTAAAAAAAAGTTAGCAAGAGTCAGTTTCATAGAGTTCCCTTTCAGGGTGAGGAGGATTCCTGGTTGTCATTCGTCGAAGAATCTGCTGTGGTTTCTATGAGGCTGTAGCAAATAAAAAAGTGATTTGTGAAGTTCCTCTCAACTCCCTTTGAAATGAGGGAGAGCCTCATTCCATTTTCTGAAACTGAAATATGATTTAAGGAGCAGCATTAAGAATTGCTGCTGTAGCCATTAAAACTATGATGTAGCTGCACATTTATCGACATTGAGAGATATTCACATTATGTTATCGTAAAAAGTGGGTTACAGAATAGGATATAAAGTACGATCCTATTTTGGTTTTAAAAAAGTATGTGTATTTGTATGGGAAAAGTCTGGGAAGACATACTTGCATAACCACAGCGGGAAATAAATAAGGAAAAGGATAAACACACCAACAAAAATGAGCAAAACATATCAATATATAATTCATAGAAAAGAAATGCAAATACACAAAAATAAAGGAATATTTTATACTTCATTTGAAAGGGCAGAAACATAATTTAAAATGATAATGAGATTCCTTTATTTTTGTTTATCAGCTTGGCAAAAATATTTAAAATATAAGGATACCCAGTGTTCACGACGGAGAAGACAAAAGTCAGGCCCTTACATTGCTGGTGGTGGTTTATTTTAGCACAGATTTTAAAAAGAGTATGTTTACAACTTTATTAAGGTGTAATTAACACAGAAAACTGCACACAGCACACTGTGCATAGTGTAAACAAGGTGTACTCTATTTAAAATAAAGTGTATGATTTGATAACATTTGACATAAGTATATACTCATGAAATTATTACAATCATCAAGATAATGAATATACCCATCACCCCCAAATGTTTCTTCCTGCCGTTTGTATTTCTTTCCTCCTGCACTTCCATGTCCCACCCCCATCCCAGGCATCCACTGATCTACTCTCAGTCAATATAGAGTGCATTTTCTGGAATTTTATACAAGTGGAACTGTACCCTACATACCCCCTTTTTTTTCTGGCTTCTTTCATTCATCCAGCATGATTATTTTGAGAGTCCTCCATGTTATTGCACGTACCTATAATTCACTTCTTATTTATAGCTGAGTAGTATTCCTTTATATAAATACTACCATGCTTAAAAAAAAAACTCTATGTGTTAGATTCTGTTTTCATCCCTCTTCGTAAGAGTAGGAAGCTGAGTTTAGAGAGCTAAATTCACCCAAGGTAACTCAGATATTAAATGATAGAGACAGAATTTGAACCCAGAAGCTCTTACTCTAGAATTCCACATTCCCAATCACAAACTTTGAAATATTGTTCATATGATTTAGAAATATTTTAAAATCCCATCAATAGGGAAATGACATAATTCTTTTACATTTGTGTAATAAAATTCATGCAAGCATTTAAAAATGATCTTGTAGAAGAAAATTTGAAAAAGACTTTAAGGATATGTAATAAAATAACCCTGGTTATCCCAGGTGATGAAATCATGGTGATGTTAATTTTCTTTTTCTTTTTTTCCCTTCCTTAGAGTTTCCAGATCTCTTAACTTTGCTCATAAAGAAAAATAAGTAAATGAATGGGATTGCAGCCTCAGAGGCTTCCCTGTCCATCAGCCATGAATGAGATCTAAAACTGGACTTTTGGCCTACATTTTTGATGTTTGCAGCTTTCTTTTTCTTTCCCATTCTCATCTTTTCCATCTTTTCAGATTTTAGTCTGTCCTTTGTGGTCCAGCTCATGTTCAAACTCTCCTGGGCAGTCTTTTCTGATTACATCTACCACCATTTTCCTGCAGCACATAGCAGTCTGGATAGGAGCATTTAACTCATCTAATGATTGTCTTTGGGTGTTGTTCCTCTCTTCCGAGTCTGATTATGAACTCCTTGAGGGCAGTGCCTGACTCTGTGTGATCATATTTCCCCTTCTCTGGCCCGGGGCCGTGGTGAGCACATCATGATGATAACATACCCTTTTCTGAACGTAGGGCCACACAGTGACAAACTGCTTCCTTGGCTATTGGCTCATTTCAACCCTTTAGCAAACCCTCTGCAGTAGTGGTGGTTGGCGGGGGGAGGTCTTGTAACCTCTGTTTTATAGGGAAGTGTTCTGAAGCCTAGACTGGGTGAGCAACTTTCTTGAATATCACAACCAGTAAGTAGCGGAGCAGGAATTAAAACACAGATATCCCAAGCGCGAGCCGTGGTTCTTTCTACTCTTTGAAAGGCTGTGGGAATGGTCATGAAGCCTAGATTCCAAGGCTGAGCTCTCCCTTTCCACCTTGCTCTTGTCTGACTCCAGCCTCTTGTCCCGGCTGCCTCTGGCTGCTTTTTTTTTTTTTTTTCCTGGCTGAGGTGCTCACATGAACCTAGAGGCCATCAGAGCTTCTCCCTGGATTATCTACCCAGTGGGTTGGAAGACATTTGTTGTTTTTTTTTTTAATTGAAGTACAGTCAGTTTACAATGTTGTGTCAATTTCTGGTGTACAGCATAATGTCTCAGTCATACATATACATACATGTACTTTTTTCATTTTTTTTTCATTGTAGGTTAATACAAGATATTGAATATAGTTCCCTCTGCTATACAGAAGAAACTTGTTATTTATCTACTTTATATATAGTAGTTAATATTTGCAAATCTCAAACTCCCACTTTATCCCTTCCCACCCCCTTTTCTCACGGTAACCATAAGTTTGTTTACTGTGTCTGAGTTTGTTTCTGTTTTGTAGATAAGTTCTTTAGTGTCTTTTCTCTTTTTTTAGATTCCACATATGAGTGATATCATGTGGTATTTTTCTTTCTCTTTCTGGCTTGCTTCACTTAGAATGATGACCTCCATGTCCATCCATGTTGCTGCAAATGTTATTATTTTATTCTTTTTTATGGCCAAATAGCATTCCATTGTATAAATACACCACGGCGTCTTTATCCAGTCATCTGTTGATGGACATTTAGGCTGCTTCCATGTCTTGGCTATTGTAAAGAGTGCTGCTATGAGTGGTGCATATATCTATGTAAAGAGTGGTGCATATATCTTTTTGAATTAGAGTTCCTTCCAGATATATGCCCAGAAGTGGGATTGCTGGATCACAGGGTAAATCTATTTTTAGTTTTTGAGGAAGGAAGACATCTGCTTTTAAAAACTAAGCACATCCTCTATTATTGGCTCACTCTTTCCAGGCCCCAGGAAGTGAATTCTTATTTCCCTCTGCCATTGCTCGGGACTAATTTGAATGTCCTGGGCCTGTTTAGTTGGTTTCCAAACCTGAAGGAATATGCAGCTCAAGTCTGTGCTTCTCTGGGCAGGATAAAGTGCCCTTTTCTCTCCCCAGTGAATAAACAGCTTTTCTGTTGGAAATTCCCTCCTGACCTCCCCACTGTTAACCCCGCAAGTGTCTAATGTGGTGCATTTTGACCGTGGAATTTATAGATTTTAGTGGTCTAAGTGGATGCTTTCCTGGATCCTGGGAGAAATTGGCCGCTGGTTTGAAAAAGAGCTGCATGCCCCTGATGCCCCTAGTAGACTGGGAGGGCAGACAGCAGACAGAACAAGACACTGGGGCCTCAGCCAAGAAGGTGGCTTTAGACAGTGGCTGTGGTTTTGGTTCCAGGCCTAGGTTTACTGACCACTCACCCACTTTGCCTTTTTTGAGCTCAGCAGGGAGGAGAGCCCACTCTCATTCACTCCTTTTCTAGAAATTTTGGCCTCCCTGTTGTATCCTCCCTGGTCCATGTAACCGCCCAGACTCGTGCTCAGGAGCGCCTGCCTCCTCATTTTGACTCATCCTGCTTTTTCCCACTTCTTACCTCTGATAAAGTGGCAACTCTCCTCCTTCTCCGAGTGGCCCATGGTTCTCTGGCTCTCTAGGTTTTGCTCCACTCTTCCTTCTCCTTCACATGTTCAAGCTCTGCTCTGTCTTGGAGGCTTAGCTCAAGTTCCTACTTCCTCCAGGAAGCCTTCCTGGTAAATCCCACCCCATAAGTCTTTTCCCCTCCAGAGAGCTCACTCGGGCGTTATTGTATTCGGTTGTCACTTTAGCATGACACTGCTTCCTTCTCTCGCTTCTTCATGGCCGGGCAGCATGTGTTTCAGTAGGCTGCGAATGACCCAAGGGCAGGAGTGTTTCTGCGATGCCTCACTCAGTGCACCCAGTAACTGATCAATGGCCTGCATTGTCAAGGTGTTGTGCAATCGCTTTAATGATAGCATCTTCTGATACTGAGCTGTTTGTTCAGATGAGAGATAATGAGAACTCTAGTCGTGGGGTAGAGAATAAGGTATTCAGGGGTTAGGGTAGATAGTGCTTAGAGTTCACGGCTATTGGGGAATGGAGGGAGGAGGGGAGAGATTTGAGAATTATCCAGGGTTTGGTTTCAGCAGCTTGGAGGCTCATGAGCTCATTCATCAAAACAGGAATCTAAGAAAAGGAGTGTGTGTCTGTGTGTGTTGCACATATGTGTCCGTGCTGTGCGTGTGGTATATGTGGGTGTGTGTGTGTGGAGGGGGTTGTGGAGATGATGCATTCCATTTGGATATGTTACATTGGAGGCATGTGCAACTGCAAACCTCCCTTGGGCCAGGAGTCTTGGACAGAGAGCTGTTCCTCAGAGATTCCAGCTTCTTCTGTGTGTTAGCCAGGAGAAGAAAGAGCCAGAGCAATGAGGGAGCCAAAGTCTTAGTAATGCTGAGAGTCGAAGTCAGGAAAATCGATGCACTGTGCGTTGTCTGGCTTCTCTCCGAATCCCCATGCAGGTCACCTTTGACAGGCTGGTCATGGGCTGCTGGCCTCCAATATAGAAAAGAATGGCTTTTTCCTTGGGACAATCAGCCATATTAGTTTCAATATTATTAAAAGGTGACATATACGTGGGAAAATTTGAATTCTTCTGTGCATCACAAAAATGTGCCCAAGAACCTTTTATTCTAGTATGTTCTATCTGGGATGAAATATAGTACTTTTAATGACAAGTTCGTTGAGTTACCTTTTCTTTTTTGAGTCTAATGATTGAAATTCAAACAACTCAGCAATCATTCCTGTCACCTCCATCTAATTTCATATTGCGGAAGACAATGTTATCTGAGGGAAGGCAAATACATAATTCAAGTTTAAATTTAATAGGAAATAGAGATTTGAAGATGAGAGGGACTTTGCCATGGTCTAGAGCGGCTCAGGCTTTCTCGAGCTAGGGCCAGGCATGTCTGAGGGCAGGGGAACAGGACATGGGGGTTCAGCAGCTGGATGGCATTCTGGAGGGGATGCTGTGCGGTGTCATGACACCATAGGCACTGCCCTTGGGAGTCAATAGCCTCCATGGCTCAGAGTTTGAGTCCCAGAATTAAAAATGAAACCTCTTTGTTCTTACTCTTGGATTCCTCTGGCACTCTGTAAATCCCCATCCTGGAATTTTTCAGCCCTGTGGACAAAGAGCTCCTGAATGGGGGAATATAATCTTCAGCCATCCTCACAATTCCTTAAATACAGAAGCCAAAGGCACGGGACATTTTTGCCAATCTTCTCTAGATGAGCGTAATGCTATGAACAAGCATGATAACCAGCCCCAGGGAACAGCAACCATATCCTGGTTAAGTTACTCCCTGGCGTGGCCCAGTTGGTAAAGGGAGAAGGCCAGGCCCTGGAGGGGTGCCAGCTTGCCCGTGGCCAGGGCTTTGTTGGTGTCATGCAGCCTGATGTGGTCGCTGCTTTCAGTCCGTGCGCTCAGACACCCAGTAGTCTCTTTATATACCGGGGTGTATATATACCAGGGCCTCAGAGGAGAAGATACTCATCACGTGGGCCTGTTGTGTAAGTGGGAACCAGATCATGCATTTCCAATGGCAGATGCGTAGATGGTGACTAGAATGCTTCAACTTGTCACTCAGGGCAGGCCGATCTCTGGACAGTGCTTCTGGAAGGATGAGATGTCACCTCAAACTACTGAGTGGAATTAGAGCTGAGGAATTAGAGCCAAGGGGGAGACTTGATTTGGGCCTTGGTGGAGTCTGAGGGACACTCCCAGCTGAGAGAGGAGGGCACCTCCCTGGTGGCCAAATGTCCAAGCCTCATGCTGGGCCTCCCTCTCAGGCACTGCTGGACACATGTCCTAAACTTGAGCTGTCATTTCATAGCCCAGGCTCCCTGAGGCTCCACCCAGGCATGTCAGTGGTTAGCATCTCAGCCTGGTTCTGACAGATCGGATCCTGGCTTCCTTCTGTGGCTGGCTTAGCTCTTCCCGGGCAAACTGACTTAGCTTGATACCCAGAAGTTCTCTTTATTTACAAGTTTTGGGATAATCTGCACCCTCCCCCCTTAAATTAAGATTATACAAATCAAGGCCATTGTGACATGGAAACTTGGAAAAAGTACAAAACAGATAAAAATACCATAAAAATAGGATACACAATTTTATGTAACCTCTTACAGCTGTAAAAAAAAATGTGTATGTGGAGAAGGAGAACCAGAGATGATGGAGAAATGGAAACTTGACAGGATCAGATAGTAGGATTTTGTGTGTGACATTATAAATATGTTTTCATCATCAATGACAAAAAAAAAACAAACCCACAAAGCCTTGATTTTTATGTCCAAACAGCCGTGAGGGGGCCATCCGTTCATCTGGGTCAGAAGAGGCTGGAACCTGCTTCTTGCCAGAGCAGACCCCTCCTCGGATTCCAGCCTCTGCGGTCAGAGTCTTCACTTTCTGCCTAAACACACACCCTGCCTTGCCCAGGCCCCACTGGGGGCGGTGCAGGTTCTGGGGAACTCGTTTTGCAAACTCCAGTGCTGGGAGTTCTGACGGGTCTGAGGTCAGTGCCTTGCCACGAAGCCTGGTGATTTCTATTTCAGTCAGATTCTCAGGCTTGAGCTCCTCAAAAGGGAGATCACGATGGGGACGCAGGCTTTCAACCCCCAGCACCAAAACAGAAAAATATGTTTACGTCAAGCCCCACCCATGAGTGTGAATCTCTTTTTCTGATGGACCCTTCTGTTACTCAGCTCTCTCTCCCTTTTCCTCTCCTCTCTCCCTAAACAAAGAACTCCTGTGTTTGTTTACTTGATCAAGTGAGATATAATCAGTGAAAGTTATTTGTAAGACACAGAGCGCTGTGCAATGGAGAGGGTTACTCGTGGCTCTTTTGCCAGCGCCTATTTTGAAGGATCTAACCAAAGCATTATTTTATAAAAGAATTAATACCATAGAATTCTAATATATGTCTGTTCATCAAGGGAGGTGGGAAGTTAGTTGAGCAAAGCAGAAAACAGACTCGGTGTTGGAAAAATCACTTTGGCATATTAGAACCTTGAACGCATACTGATTCCTTGGGTGGCTGGTGTTGAGGCGGGGGTGGAGCACCTGGTGGGGAAGTGTCTGGAGAGCAGGACTCAAGTTCTCTTAGACACTTATGCCTTAGTGTCCTCATATGTAAAGTGAGGGGGTTGACTGTGTGATCTCCGAAGGTGCTTCTAGGTATGTGTGTCTAGGCGTTTCTGACCCACAAAATCTTAATTGAGATATTTGGTTTCTAATATCTGATTGGTCTGTATTTTGTATTTATACTTACCATATATATTTGGTAAGTCTGATTGTTCATCACAGTGAGACACAGTTAGTCACAGGTTACTTTTGTACAATGGCCACAACTTAGAGTTAGAAATCCAGGGGAAGCGTTGCAGAGTCTGAGATTTGTGGTTTCTTTTTTATTGGAAGTTCTCGTTTGTAACAGAAAGTTGCAGAGGTACACTCTGGGGTCGGTACCCAGAGCAGACAGAGAATTTCCTATTCCATGCCTGGTGGGCAGGCGGAGAGATATCACAGCATGAAAGATGGAAGAGGTCGAAGACAAGAACCCAATGTGGTAAACACAGCCAGGGCCCAGGTTTCTGCCAGGAGAAAGTTTGGCCTCTCGGGATGCATCGGTGGCCTCAACCCATAAAACGATCATGGAAATCTAATTCTAGTACTTTTCATGGGTCTGAGCATATAATGTCTCCTCACATAAAAAGATGCCCTCGAGGAGAAAAACCAGGATGAAGTGTTTTATTTTTATGCATTGTGGGTCCTCTGCTGAAGAAAGCCAAAGAAGTTATGGGGTTGGTTAAACTTAAATTGTGGTTAGGTATTACCCACAGATCAGAACATTAACTGATGATTCAAATTCCCTTGTGTCTTGCTAGGGTAGCTGAATGGGGCTTTGATGGATATGGCTGCAGTGTGATGTGTTTCATTGCATGTCGTTCTAAGGTCATGTCTGTGCCTTATATTTAATGTTATGTAGAAGTTTAAGAATTATATGTGTCCATAAAGTGTTAGGTAGTATCAGTTGTTATGTATATATGTGTACACAAATATATATGGCAAGTGTAAATACAATCCAATTTGGTGGGGAAGCCTTCAAACAGGAGCAAGGTTGAAATTCTTATTTAAGCTTTATAGCAGGTTTACAAATTTCCTTGTGCTCTTGTTAACAGTCGTCCTTGACCCTGGAGGGCTGAGTCATTGGGTGATGCTGCATATCCCATACCTCCAGGCTCATGTTTGCATATGGCACTGTGGAAGGGTCAACTGGAGCTGAGGTGGCCTGGATAAGGCTCATCTTTCATTGAACAGGCTTGACTGGAGGCACCAACATAATGTCTAGACCCAAATCTCAGCATTGTTACTACCTGCTGACAGCATCACAGTAACAAAAAAGATAAGTTCCATTCAAAGATTGTTGAGAACCCACTGTTGACAGCACCTACCGAGGATTTGAAACTGATACCAGCTGTAGCCCTTGACCTGAGGAATTTATTGTTTCTGAGTTCTGGAGGTTGTTGGAGTTTGCATAGTCTTCGTAAACAGATGTAGAGAGATAAGTACAGCTGATGGGTCATTGGAGGAGGGAAAGGAGAGAAAGCTTGGGGAACACATGACCAGGAAGCCCAGATCTGCTGCTGGGGGGGAGGCTGGGGGCATCCATCATAATTTTGAGAATTTTCCTAAAGTAGAATATTGAGACTTCAAAATAGGGAAAGAAGCAAAAATGATGCAGGAGAACAAATACATTTCTAGTAAGATAGTTCAAAAATGTTTGCAGTTCAGTCTATTTCTAGATTTTAATCTGGGATAGAGCTGGACCATGGTAATCATGGATGTTTGGTCTTGAGCCACGGAGGATTGGGTCCCCCAGCCCAAGAGCCTCAAACTGATACCCAAGGCCTCTGATTCTTTTGAGTGGCTTTTGGAAAATGTCCACATGAGGAGATTATATCATAACGAAAAGATCTTTTTATTTTGTTATTATTTATTTCTAAATAGCCTTGGAAACCCAAGAGTAAAGATCATAAGCATTATCAGAATGCCAGGAAAAAGTAATGCGAAACATACAATTAAAATATTTACCGAGGTACCATGTGTGATGTGGTTCACTCCTTGTAATTATGTATGTGACATGTATGAAGTATGTTTTATTATCCTAATTTTATAGATTAGTCATTAATTAGGACAGCAGCCGAAATGGAAAGCATGGTTAAACAGGTTAAGAACTGAACTGTCAAACGTGGCGCACTGGTTAATGGCGGGTTGTTGATGGATACTATCTGGCTGGTGGGTCTTCGATAAACTCTACATTGACTTTGACTCAGAGAAAAGTCTTGGATAAAAACAAATTTATCAGAAATAAACATCACAATATTGTGTTTTAAATCTCATGTATAAAAATTCAACTATAGAGTACACATATAATTTTCCCCTTCTTTTTAGGTCCCTTTGATTTTAAAACTGCTGTAACAATCACAGTCAATTTTAAAGTGTTGATGATAACAATACTGTCCTGAATTTTTATAGAGACTTTTTCTTGCAAGGACCTTGAAGTGCTAAAAATGTTGTCATCCATATAGGCAAACCTCGGGAATATCTAATTTAGCAAATGTCAGTGATAAATTCTTCTGGTGCCATTCTCCATGTCTTTGAATATATTAGAATGCCCTGGAAATAAGAATGTTTATTCTGCAGCAATTGACTGCTGGTAATATGGTTAGTTGGTATAATTCCACTTGTATTTACTGTTTATCTTTTAAATAGCTGCTGGGATTAAAAAAAATCCTTTATGTTTTCTTCCTATTTCTAAAGTGGTAGGTATTACCCACTGTTCAGTGCTTTCTCCAGGTGGGCTAAGGAAACACTGTCTTTAGCTAACTGCATCCTTATGCTGCTGAGCACCCTTTCACAAACAAAACTAGAATTAGAATAAAAATTGGAACTTTAAAAGTCCAAAACACACAGTTCCTGCGCAAACAGAAAGGAGCAGAAACCGCAAGGTCACGTAAAGGAGTGAAGGATGCTGGGAGCAGATATCATGGACCTGCCTGGGCTCTGCTAAGTCCGCTCACCCATTAACTGCCCAAGCTGGTCCTCGTTGGAGACTCCTGGGATGAGACTGAGGGTGTCCCTTTTTTTTTTTTTTTTTTTTTTTTGCAGATGACAAAGTCATTCTGTTTCACTGGGTGATTCCAAACAGTTCAGTCTTTGCTCTTTATTTCAATTTCCAATGACTTAATTAGTGGCAACTAAACTTTGTCCACAATAGCAGCATTATGTTTGAGTCAATTAAGTGCCAGACAGTGTCATTAAATGGGATAGCGCAGATGGTAGGATCTGTGGGAGCTGGCAAGCTGGGCTCCTCAGGGATGCGTCAGGGCCTGGCCTCAGATCCCTGTCCCTGTGCCCTCCGCTGCCCACTCGCTGGTGGCCAGATTCCTCACTCTTTCCCACATCAGTGCCATCATGCCCTCAGGCCGTCTTCCCGCCCCTCTCACAGATCTAAAGCCTCTCTACTCTTTAAGTTCCAGCATAGATCACTTCCTCCATAAAACCATCTCCTATTCCCCTGCTCATTGTCAGCCCCCAGTGATATTGACAAGAACCCTGATTATACTTGGGGAATAGCTATTTGTTTCTGTATCTGAGGGTGGATCTGTTAAGTCTCAGCCCAGGCAGGATATAAGGTAGGGACATGCCTGGATTACATTTGGGAATAGGACTTAATTGCAAAAGTCTTTGGGAGCCTGAGGAAAGAAGGGGAGAGGGCTCATCTCCAGGAGGCTGGCTGGGGCCTGCCTTGCCGGGTGGGGGCACCAAGGATTCTCAGACCTTGGAGACAATGGCAGATGTGCTCAGTATGGGGATTGGTTGACCAGCATCCTGGGACTGAGTGATGCCCCACACCCACAGTGATCTTCGGTGTGGCCCTAGATTCTTAATCCCCAAAGGGAGGACTTGCTTGCACTGTGTAGAGGCCCCTGATCCTGGGTGCCTTTTCCAGGTGGAGCTCGGACATATCAAGAGAGTCATGGCTGAAAGGCAAGGAAGGGTGGGGATGTGGTCCTATAAAAGTCCAGAGAATTAGGATATCTGTTTAATTCAGTACTCAAGTGATCATTGTTAACGTTATGATTAATGCTGGGACCAGAACCATCCTGGGCAAACTAGGTGGGTGGTCCCCTGACCCAGAAGCCACCCAGTGTGATGACCATCCACAGCCTCTCTCTCCCCTGTCTGGCTCACTGCCGGTTTAGATGTCCCACTGTGCAGATGGAGAGAAAAGAACTTGCAAGAGGGTCCTGGAGTGGTTGATGGATGCAGATGTAGCCATGAGCTCACACCTGTGTTCCACCTTAGTGGTGAGAAGGAGCCCCACTGGTGACACCCCTCAGCCCTCCTGCACAGGGACCGGTTTCCTGGAAGTGCCTGAGCCGTGCCGTCTGTTCTAGGACAGGCAACGGCAAAGCCACTGCCCTGAGAAAAGGACTCGGAGCCCCTCGGAGCCCTGCTGATGTATGGGCCTGAAGGCCTAAAGTCGTGAATGCGCCAGAGGGTCTCTTCTGCTGTCCACTGGCTCCACCTGCAAGGTTGTTCTCGGGTCTCAAAGCAGCAAGCTGCCTCTTCTCGTGAGGGCCCTACCCCACGCTGTTGCCCCGTTTCCCCCTGAATTCCAGCAACGTGTAGGGCGTTCACGTCACCAGAGTCATTTTCCAAATGAACAAATTGTGTTTTCTTCTTCGTTGAACCTGATATTTGAGCCAATCTGTGCAGACAATTTCCTCCTCTTTGTTTTGCTGACCCTGAGCGCTCTCTCAGCCCCACAGTAATTATAGGGCCTCGCCTGCCGCTGGGAGTGCAGTCCTGTTCAACAACAGTGACGATTTTGCTGAACATGAAAAGAAAAAGGCCCCGATTCCCGGGTTTTGTCTCCCTTTCCGATTCTGGTTGTTTACAAAGGCTTCATTTCAGTGTTGAGTTAGAATTTCTGGCGTCGCATGGGAAGCCACGGCCTGTGGCCTCTCCCTCCAGAGAGAGGCGGACGGCTCCCCGGGGTGTGTGTGTGAGGACAGCAGCCCCCCAAGGACAGGCTCACCTCGCATGTCACACACACCCCTTGTTGCTGCTCTCCACGCGTGTACATCAGGACAGCACTGAGAGTCTGTCCTGAGGCTCGGAAGGGGACAAGGGAATTATCATCTTGAAAAGCAAGGAGAAAGGGAAGGATGTGGCCGAGTAGAAAGGGTCCAGGACTGGGAGAGACTCTCCCGACACATTTATCCCACCTTTTGCACAGGGTCAAACACTTATTCAGCAGCCTTTCTGTTTTCTATCCACCCATCTATCCATCTGTCATCAGCCCTCTCTTCTACCTGGCCCACAACATTTCTTAAGCACTTAGTTTATTAGTGGTTATTATAAGCTGACTTGTGTTTTCCACAAAACTTGTATGTTGACCTCCTAACCCCAGGAGCAGAGATTGTGACTGTATTTGGAGACAGGGCCTGTAAAGAGGTAGTTAAGGTAAGATGAGATCATGTGTGTGGCCCTTAATTCAGTCTAAGAAGTGTCCTTCTCAGAAGAGATTAGGACAGAGACACACACAGAGGGAGGACCACGTGAAGACACAGGAAAGAGACGGCCACCTACAAGCCAAGGGGAGGGGCCTCAGAATGAAGTCAAACTGAATGAAATACCTTGATCTTAGACTGAGAAAATAAACTTCTGTTGTTCAAGCCACCCAGACTGTGGCATTTTGTTCTGGCAGCCCTAGCTGACTGACATGGTAGTCTCTTTCAGGGAAAGGAGACCCAGTGATGAGTAAAGATTGCTCAAGCTGCTCAGAGCCAAGTGGGGGACCTGGAGCCCTGCAGAAGCACTGGCAGAAGGAGGTAGGCGGGCAGCTCCCAGGCTTGCCCTTCCTTTGCATCATCCATCAAACAACACATAAGGGAAGGAAGAGTCTTGGGAGAGCAGTCAGAGGGGTGTCTGCAGGATGGATCCTGGCAGGACAGTGTGGCCAGTGACAGAAGCCATCTGGTGGCTTCACAAGACAGAGTAGAGAAACGTAAGATGGGACCTTCCCAAGGACACGCTAAGGGGCTAAGTTAATGAAGCAAAATTGATTATGGTTGCGGGACCCTGGTTTATACTCATATGCATTGGTTACATATGAACACTGGTCCATATTTTTGACATTAATCACCAAGTGTTTACTAAGCAAAGAGCCTTATCCTTTGAGTGGGCTGATTCTGCTGTGGGAGACCGAGGGGGAGGAAACTAGGGCCTGTTCTTGTCTCAAAAGACCTGGTCCTGCCCTTGGGGACACTACCAGTCATGGCAGGGGAGACTCATCCATGAGAGGATGGGAGGGATGTTCTGGGAAATGGGTAAGTGCCAGAGTGAGCAGCTCAGACCACGGCCACTCCATGGGGTCAGAGCCGAGGAAGATCAATGTGGGCTGGAGCAGTTCATTTAAGTAGCAATTAGTTATAATTAATCAATTATGTAATTGAGCAGCACTTAATTATTTACTGCCTTGTTCAGTTTTCCAACTACACCCAAATGTCAGCTTTGTTTCCCCAGCCAGAGCTGAAGCTCCCCGAGAACAGGGGTGGGCTCCTTCCTTGGCGTCCAGCGGGGCCAGGGTCAGATTCTCACATCTAAGGGCAGTGGTCTGTGGCAACAGAAAGCATGGGACAGTCACTCTGAGGTCAAAACTGCGGTTCTGCCAAGAAATGACTGTTGAGTGAGTCAGCCTTCCAAATAAATGCAGAACGTGAGGAACAAATGAAGCTTAGAAGGGGGCGTGGTTTTTGAACTGAACTGAGGCGGAAGGAGAGCCACTGGGAGCATTGGCCCTCTGGGGAATGAATGGTGACAAGTAACACTCATGATGTCTCCAGCATCCGAGGGGTGTCCTCACAGCTTCCCTGGTATGGAGTTGTGGGTCTTTTTGATGCTTCCTGAGGGATCCCAGGCTGACCCTCTGAGCTGACACCCAGCAGGTCCATGAGGTGCTCTGAGAGTTAGCACCAAGGGCTGGACGATGTTGTACAAGCTCAGATAGAGGACTTGGGCTAATTTCACCTCACAGGCGTTTGGTGCCGTCACAGTGTTATTCTCTGGGAGCTGCCACTTGGAAGCCAGATAAAAAATCAAAGGTAATGTAATGAATGGCTTCTGGAAAATAAGTGTAGGATATCCTAGGATTTTAGGCTTATGGGAGGCACTGCTAAGCCCCAGCCATATGGCAGCCAAATGAGTCTGAAGTTCCTTAAAGGACAGATTCCTATAGTTAATGCTTAATGGGATCCTGAACTTTGTGGGGAAGTCCAAACAGAGCGACCTCCTAAATTCCAGGTTTCCCTGGCTGGCTCAGGTCTGGCTCATTTGCAGAGAACGGTGGTGCCTCCACTCTCTCCACGAGGTCAGTGGGTGTTATTACCTGTCTCCAAATGGGGCAGAACACCCCGAGACTTGCAGACTGATTGCTTTCATTAACTTTAATTGGATTCTTTCGCACTTGGAAAGAGAAGTGTAACCAGGGTTTAATTGGAAGAGCATCTCAGACCCAGGGTGACATAGGATTGCAAACATTAAAAGTGCTACAGCTGCGTTGGTGGGAAATGTTGAAGTCACTTATGTTGTTTGTAAGAATAGCTCATAGACTTGGGGATGTTAGGAAGCTCTGGGCATGTCCAATTTGGGGATTATTTTTGTGCTTGTCCTGAAAAAAAGTAATGTGAAATCAGATGTGTGCAAGCGAAATTACAGAAGAGACCAAACACATTCCAACTGTGCCGTGTGCCAAAAGAAATCTACAGAAGCTGGGAGACCCTCAGTGTAAGTCCAGTGTCTGAGCTGGCCTGGGGCAGCATGCGAGGTCTTCTACGTTGGATTCCACCTTGTAAGCCCTCTCGACTCTGTTGCTTTGTAACTGTTGTGTCTTCTGCCTGAGATGTTCCTCTCTCGTTTTCCTACATGGCAAACTCCCACTGAAGCTTTAAGTCCTGGCTCTTACGTTACCTCTCTGAAGTCTTGGCCAACAGCTCTACAAGAGTTACTACCTCTGTGCTCTGTGCTTCTTCTACAGAACTTTGTTCATTCAGTGAACACTCAGCAACCCAGGGAATAGAGAGCAGGAGAGGGAGAAAGGAGGGTCTCAGATTCAGGATTCCAAAATTGGTAAAAATACAATTATTTGAGGGAAGGTGATCTTTTTTTTGTAATTGAAATATAGTTGATTTACAATATTGTGTTAGTTTCGGGTGTACACCAAAGTGATTCAGTTATATATATACTTTTTTTTCTGATTGTTTTCCATTATACATTATTACAAGATACTGAATATAGTTCCCCGTGCTCTATAGTAAATCCTTGCTACTTATCTATTTTATATATAGTGGTTTGTATCTGCTAATCTCATACTCTTAATTTATCCCCCCTACCTTCTCTTTCTCCTTTGGTAACCATAAATGTGTTTTCTATGTCTGTGAGGCAATTTTTGTTTTGTATATAGATCCATTTGTATTACTTTTTAGATTCTACATATATTGTCTTCGTCTGACTTGCTTCATTTAATATGATAATCTCTAGGTCCGCCCATGTTGCTGCAAATGGCAATGTTTCATTCTTTTTATGGCTGAATAATAATCCATTTTATACACACACACACACACACACACATGTCGTATCTTCCTAAACCAATCATCTATTGATGGGCACTTGGGTTGTTTGCATGTTGAGATGATCTTTTTAAGAAGCTAAGTCGGGACTCTGGTGTTTAATATGCACCTGTTGAGCATGAGGATAAGTGGACTGATTGCTAACCCTGGGAACTGCCCACCTCTCCTTTAGCACTGTGTCCTTTAGCATCTGCTGCTGGCCTCATGGAGGTGGATGCTGGAGAAGTCAGGCAAACTTTGGCTGACAGCCTGCCCGGAGAGCGCCCAATGAGTCCCCAAGAACGGAGTGGTGCCTGAGTCGCTGCCATTGCCCTCTGTTCCCTTCTCGCGTGCCCAGTCCTGAGCACTGGGCCCAGCACCGAGAGGGCATCAGGCAACATTTGTCCACCATGCCCCGTCTGCCATTCTGTATTCTTTCGCAGACTTTTCTTTTCCAGGACCTGCCCCTAGGTTCCCTCTTCACTCTGGGCTGACAATGAGTGTCTCCTCCTGGAGTGTCTTAAGTTTTAGGCAGATGTGCTGATGGTGGCACTGCTGAGCCCCACAAGGGGGCGATGGGGCCACGACGTCGTTTCATGCATTATCTTGTTACTGCTTCCTGGTCCAGGAGGTTCTGAGCCTCCTGCACAGCCTGGATTAGATAGATTTTCAAAGAAACGTCTCCAGCACGTTTTCCCACTTACCCCTCCAGGAGCCCGCTTTCATCTCTTTGCTCTCCGGCTGGCTTCCCCTCTGACCTGTGGGTGGCTCGCTGGTGCAAGAGGGCTCGACACTCACCTTCCTGGGATGTGATGAGCTTTCCTTCTGGAGGCCAGTGCTCCTGAAGGCTCAAGTGCACGTGCAGGTCACTGGTGAGGAAGCCACTTCCCCCTAAAGATTGTTCTTTGATTTTAAAAATAGCCTTTTCCAATTCACATGAAGCAGTAAAACATCTCAGAAAAATTTTTAAAGGAGTTAACTGTTTCATCAGGGCTCAGAATGGCTGCTCAGATGGGAGATCCCAGATGAGAAGCAAACTTGGGCTGGCGGGGCTAAGGGGAGAGCTGGCACTGGCTGCCTACTCAGGTCCTGTGGGCACAGAGGCTGGCTTCCTCTGGGCCGTTTCAGACTGACAGACGAGGCACGCTGGCAAATGCCACAGTGAGTCCGGGCACCCGGGCATGGTTCCCAGGCCTAGTCTGGAACATCACAGTGGGTTATGGAGGGCTTTGAATGAGATCATTTAGTCTGCACTATTCAAAAGGAAGGCCAGGGCCACAGGTGGCTACTGAGCACATGACATGTGTCTGGTCCACACTAAGATGTGCTATGTGCAAAACATACACACCAGATTTCCAAGACTTAGTCCAAAGAAAGAATGGGCAATGTCTCATGAATAATATTTCATGTTGATTACGTGTTGAGATGATCGCATTTTGAGTACGTTGGGTTAAACACAACATACTTTTGAAATAAATTTCACCTGTTTCAGTTTTAAGTCACACTTTAAAAAGTGTGACTACTAGAAAATTTAAACTTATTTGTGGCTTGCATGTTGGTCAGTGCTGGTCTATGTCCTCTAAGAACAGTGACGGTGAGGGGACATGAGGATGGCCTTGAGCTGGTGTCAAATCTGAGAAGCTGGTTGGGGCCAGAGAACTTGAATACATGCTGCGTATTTGAGGAGGGGGGAGAAATATCTTCCGGTAACTTGTCCTAAAAACAACTGAGGTGAGGTTTCCCTTGGAATATCATCAATCCCTTTTTTTTGGATCTGGGGCAAGTATAATATGAAGCCCAAATTTTCAGACAGAATTGGACCTTCTTCAGACCCTGTTCTGGGAGAGAACCCAGTTTAGTTGATCCACCTACTTGGGGCTTCATTATTTTGACTACGGTTGCCAAGTTGAGTTTCCCTGGTTGGGATAATCCATTCACAAAAATTCCCAAACCAGTTCTTCAACTCCAGCTGGCTAAAGACCACAAAATGATTAATTGAGGACACTCGCAATATGAAGTAGGACCTAGGCAGGGTTTACTAACCTAAGTTAAGCCTGAGCACACACAAGTAACTCTATCCACTATGTCCCTTGGGGTCTGATGTAATTTCCAATTGGTTTTTAGGGCAGAATTGATGAATCTCTTGGAGAAATCTCTCCCTCCGTGTTCCACCTTGTTCTTTGTCTTTTACTGCCATGCTTTTGTTTCCATATCATGAACACATCTTCTGCATTCTGTATGCTCCATGCTCTGTGCTAGTCTGTGTCAGAAACGTCACTTGAGACTTCTTGGTCTCACCAAACATGACTTCTCAGGAATATACGTATATTTAATTCAAATATTGGAATTAAATATCTTATATATATTTTGTTATATTTTATATATATTTATATGTTTTATTATATTTGAATTAAATATTTTATTATCACAGTGTTCACTCTAAACTTTTTAGTTATAATCACAATACACTTCTTTGTGTATTTATACTAATGATACATCAATTTTAATAAGGAACATTAGAAACAGTTTAAATGTTCATCAGTAAGGGAATGGTAAAAAAATGCATTACCAGTTCTGTGGAATACATCTCATAACCATTAAAAAGTAATTAAAAATTTGTGCATCTCTATTGCATGGAATTACCAATAGACTTTATATTATTTGTCAGGTTGCACTTTCTCCTCTCTTTCACCTGTTTAATGTTTATAATTTTTTACTTGAATTTTTTAAAAAATAAGGCCTGTATGTACTAAGGAATACAACATGATGTTTTGGTATATATACACACATTGTGAAATAATTAGTATAGTCAAGCAAATTAACATATTCATCACCTCATATGGTTACCTTTTTGTGTGGATGTGGTGAGAACACTTAAATCTCACTCAGCAAATTTCAAGTATATAATACAATGTTGTTAACTAAAGTCACTGTGCTGTACATTAGATCTGTAGAATTTATTCATCCCATATAACTGAAACTTCATATTGCTTGACCAGTATCTCCCCACTTCCCTTAACCCCTACTCCTGACCCTGTAACCACCATTCTACTCTCTGCTTCTATGAATTCAACAGTTTTAGATTTCACATATAAGATAATGCAGTATTTTTCTGGCTTTTTTCCACTGAGCATAGTGTCCTTCAGCTTCACATGCTGTCACAGGATTCTCTTCTTTTTTAAGGCTGAATAATTCTGTGTGTGTCTGTGTGTGCATATGTATATGTGTATATATATGTATATATGTGTACATGTGTATATATTTATATATAATGGATACAATTTCTTCACTCATCTGTTGATGGACACTTAAGCTGTTCCTTATCTTGAGTATTGTGGATAAGGCTGCAGTGAACATAGGGGTGCAGATGTCTCTTTGAGACACTGATTTCATTTCCTTTGGATACGTACTCAGAAGTGGAATTGCTGAATCATATGGGAGTTCTATTTTTAATTTTTTGAGGAATCTCCTTATTATTTTCTGTAATGACCGTACCAATTTACATTCCTACCAACCATGCACAAGGGTTCTCTTTTCTCTACATCCTTGCCAACATTTGCTATCTTCTGTCTTTTTTGATAATAGCCATCCTAACAGGTGTGAGGTGATTTCTCAATACGGTTTTGATTTGCATTTCCTGATAATTAGAGACATTGAGGATCTTTTCATGTATCTATTGCCCATTTGTAAGTCTTCTTTTAAGAAATGTCTATTCAGATACTTTGCATGTTGAGTTCTAAATATGTAATTTTGGGTATTAACCCTACAATATACAGGTGACCAAATATATTTCTGAAATGTATTTTGATCTTCTTCCACTGTTCCTGCCTCACTGCTCCCAAAGCCCTTGGAATTTCCTAAGTGTTGAGAGCGGTAAAGATGTCTTTTGCTATGTTGAGGAGGTGACTTTTCGAAAGCACCTAAGGGTGAGGGCTGCTTTCCAGTGGAACTAACCTTGTGATGAGAGGGTTGGAACTTTCAGCCCCCACCCTCTGACCTCCTGGGAGGAGAGTGGGCCTAGAGGTTGAATCAATTGCCAATGGCCAGTGATTTAATCAGTTGTGACTATGTAATGAAGCCTCCATAAAACCCCAAGAGAACAGAGTTCAGAGACCTTCCAGGTCAGTGAACATGTGATTTGGGGAGAGTGGCTCACCCCTGCCCCATAACTTGCCCTAGGCATCTCTTCCATCTGGCTGTTCCTAAGGTTTATCCCTTTATGATGAATTGGTAATCTAGTAACTAAAATGTTTCTCTGAGTTCTGTGAGGCTCCCTAACAAATTAATTGAGCCTGAGGTGGAGGTTTTGGGAGCCTCTGACTTACGCTAGCTGGTTGGTCAGAAGTACAAGTAGCAACCTTCGACGTCCTACCTCACTTCGAAGTCCAAGTGAGGTAATCCCACTTGTTTATTTTGCTTTTGTTGCTTGTGCTTTTAGTGTCATCTCGAAAAAAAAAAATCATTGCCGAGACTAATGTCAAGGAGCTTTTCTCTTTGTTTTTTTTCAGGAGTTTTGCAGTTTCAGGTCTTACATTTAAGGCTTTCATCCCTGTATATGATACACTATAAGAGTCCAGTTTCATTCCCTGGCATGTGGACATAAAGTCTTCCCAAAACTACTTATTAAAAAAACCTTTTCCATTGTTTATTTTTGGTGCCCTTGGTGAAGATTAGTTGACTGTATGTATGGGGATTTATTTCTAGGCTCTAAAGTCTGTTCCATTGCTCTGTGTCTGTTTTTATGCTGGTGCAACACTATTTTGATCACTATAGTTATTTTGAAATCAGGAAATATCATGCAGCCAACTTTGTTCCTCTTTCTCAAGATTGCTTTGGCTATTCAGGGTCTTTTGTGGTTCCTTATGAATTTTAGAATTGCTCTTTCTATTTCTGGGAAAATGTTGGAGTTTTGATGGGGGTTGCATTGAATCTGTAGATCATATGGGTCCTGGGCTTTCCTTTTTGGGGAGGTTTTTGATACAGATTAACTTACCTTATTTGTTACTCATCTGTTCAGGCTTTCTACCTTTTCTTGGTTTAGTTTGGTAGGTTGTCTGTTTCTAGAAATTTCCCCCCTCTTTTTTTTTTTAGGTTGTCGAATTTGTTGATGTATAATTGTTATTAAAGTCTCTTATGATCCTTTTTATTTATGAGGCATCTGCTGTAATGTCTCCTCTTTCATTTCTGATTTTCTCTAAGACTTCTCTCTTTTTTCTTAGTCTAGCTAAGGGTTTGTCAATTTTTATTGACAGCATTTTATTTTTTTCAAAAACTGAAATCTTTTATTGATTTTTTCCTGTTTGATTTATTTCTACTCCAATTTGTAATATTCCTTCTTTCTTCCAACTTTGGGCCTAGTCTGTCTTCTTTTTCTAGTTCCTTGAGATGTAAGGTTAGATTGTTTATCTGAGATCTTTTCTTTGTGTTTTTTTTTTCAATATATTTTCTTGCTATAAAACTTCCTTAGTACCGCTTTTACTACATCTTATAAGTTTTGGTGTGTTGTGTTTTTTTGTTTTTTTTTAATTTCAAGATATTTAAAAAATTCCCTTTGATTTCCTTTTTGACTCAGTGGTTCTTCAAGAGTGTGTCATTTAGTTTCCATGTATTTATGAATTTTCCCATTTTCTTGCTGTCATTGATTTCTAGTTTCATTCCACTGTGGTTGGCAAAGATACTTGGAATTATTCTATCTCCTTAAATTTGTGAAGGCTTGTTTTGTGACTTGTGATTTAGCCTGGAGAATGTTTTGTGTGCACTTGGAAAGAATGAGTATTCTGCTGTTGGGTGGAAAGTTCTTATATATTTTAGGTCTATTTGGTCTACAGCATTGTTCAAGTCAACTGTTTCTTTATTGATTTTCTGTCTGGATTTTCTATCCATTATTGTAAGTAGGGTATTGAAGTCTCCTGTTACTATTGTATGACTGTCAATTTCTCCCTTTAGATCTGTCAATATTTGGTTTATATATTTAGGTGCTCTCTCTGATGTAGGGTGCATATATGTTTGTAGTTGTTAGATCATCCTGTGAATTAACCTTTTTATCATTAAATAATGACCTTCTTCATCTCTGGGATAGTTTTTGACTTAAAGTCTATTTGTTTTTCTGTCTTAAGTATACATACTCCTCCTTTCTTTTGGTTACTATCCGTGCAGAATTTCTTTTCCATTCCTTCACTTTCAGCCTATGTGTGTCCTTAAGTCTAATGTGGAGCTCTTGCAGATAGCATATTGCTATATCTTGCTTTTTTATCTATTCAGCCACTCTAAGTCTTTTGATTGGGGAGTTTAATCCATTGACATTTAAAAATAATTATTGATAGGTGAAGACTTAAGTATTGCTGTTTTGTTAGGAGTTTCCTATCTCTTTTGCTCTTATTTTATTCCATTCTTCTTCCCTTGCTATCTTCCTTTGTTATGTGATGATTTCTGGGTTATATTTAGGTTGTGTCTTTATTTTGGCTGCATTTGGTTCGCTCTAGTGACACTGGCTCCTATTCAGGTGGTGCAAATAGAGTTTCCTTTTTTCCAGTAAGTGATCAACAAAATGCCTACCATAGTGTCTGCTGCAAAAGTTAGAAGTGATCTTTGATCCTCTAATTTGCTGAATCTCTTGTTTTGCTGCAGCAGAAACTGGAGTTGTGCAGTTAACCATAGATTCTGCTGGGAGGAGAGTAACTCCCATCTTGAGTGGATTTGAAAAATCTTCTTCCACAGCACAAAAATCATTGACCCAAATACCCTTCCTGCCTCATGGGTGGATGAGACAAGCAGTTGCCACCAAGGTATGGTTTGAGGGGAATTCTGACAACCATCCTATTAAGACCAGCTTTGACATGGGTCTTCTTCAAATATCCCAAAGTCCCACAATATAGGCAGTGTTTTCAGTAGAATTGTCCTTGACAGAGGTCTAAGCTAGAGCAAGTCACAAACACCTTAGTGTGAGGTTATTGTGTTCTTTCCTCCTGCTAAGGCAACCTTTAGGGAACTATAAGCTAAATAGATAGAATAACCCTTGATATATAATTAAAAATAAAATAAACACTTAACCATGAAATAAGTATAAGAAGGTCCAAGAAAATTCTTGTTTCCCCTAGAATGATGACTTGGGTGATTTTTGAAGTATTTCAAGTATCACATTTGTTCAAAAACATATTTTGGTGCTTCTGTTCTGTCAGTGCCCTGATTATAGCTTAGATTGGCTAATAGATCAGGGCTGTGGGGCATGAAATGGGAGGAGGGTATGAGGACTAAAAATCTGCAGAGGAGGCAGTGAGAACTTCACTGATGGTCCCTGGTGTGGGGGGGTCACTGGCCTCGAATTTCAGAACTGACGGGCTGGGCTCCAGTCCCTGTACAGCCAGTCGTCAGGGGAGGCAAACTTTTATCTCATTTCTCTTTGTACGTGTTGTGTTCAGTGACCTACGTTAGAACACCTGTTACTGATGTAGAGCTCATAAAGAGATCAAGTTCGCACAGCCTACCCCAGATGACACCCTTATTTTTGAACGAGGAGAAAGAATACAATCTGCAGAGAGATGGACAGAATCCCAGAACCCCTCTCAATCTGTTGTGGGTGCAGAGAATACATATCCCAAAATGTTCCTTGCACAGTGCCTGGTATATGGTAGACCTTCAGTACATTTTTGCTGATCAAATGAATAATTTTATCCATGGTGGTTTCAAGCCATGTGGCATCCTTGTCAATCACACATTGGGACAACCATACCTTTTAATATTTGGCTAAATTTCTTGAAATGATCATAGATACCAAATATTTACTTATCTATTAGATTTTTAGAGCAGCATTCTTCATTCTAAAACCTCAGGGTGCATGTGAATAAAATTACAAATAATTAAAATCTTTTAAAAAACCCCCATAAAAACCTTAAAAGCAAGAATGATGTTTTATGGTTAATAAAGCTAGAATATAGGCATGATTATAATGCTGTATAATCACGTATGTAATTATTACATAAATAATATATAATCATCCTAATAAACCATGCAATTTCAGCCACTCCTTCCCCTGAAGCTTCTCTATTTATAGGCGTGATGTGGTTGGCAGGGGGGAAAAGATAGATTTAGGGGAGGCTTGAAGATTAAGCACAGTGTGTAACTTGGAAGGGCCCGTGCAGTTTACTAATTTAAGAGAATCTGCATCTGAACTGAATGAGGAAAACCAGCTTTGGGCTCAGAGGGGCTCTTAAGGGAATCACCTGGACCCAGTGAACTGGTCCCTCTCTATCCCCCTCCCAGCTACCCTGCTTCCTGCTTGGGTGCTCATCAGACTCCCCATCTCCAACCACACACAGGATTGCCTTCCTCATCTCTGCCTTTTCACATCCAACTTAGTCCCTGAAGGCTCATTGCTCTCCTCCCCAGACCCTCCCACCTGCTGAGCAGTGCCAGTCACTGAGCAAGACAAACCAGTTACACGTTCTGGGGGTTTCTGGCCCTTTGCTGATTGTCTGTGGATGCTGTTCTTGCTCCCGTTAAACTTGAACTTTCCCCACGGCTGGGACATGGGGTGGGCCCTTCTCTTCTCTGTATCTCTCTCATCCCCTTGTCTGTCCCAGGCTGAGGAGGGCCTGGTGGGCTTAAGCAAGGCAGTAGCCGTCATCTTGGGATGGAGACACACCTACTTCAGACAAGTCATAAGTTCCTTTGAGCAGTAGTTCCACAGTTAAGTGCGCTTTAGAATCACCTGCAGGGCAGGTTAAACATGGCTTTCTCCTCCTTCCTCCGCTCCCTGCATTAGGATTTCTGATCTGGTGAGTCCGGGTGTTGACAATTGGCATTATCAAATCCCTATGTGATCACAAGTTTCTTGGTGATGCTGGTGAGGGGGCTGCACTTTGAGAACTGCTGGTTTAAGGGAAGATCATAGGGGCCCATCATGGTGTCAAGACTGATGGCTTCCAACGTGAAAATGATAGTTATCACCTATGGCTGTAAGTGCTTTACTGTTTACAAAATGGTTTCTCATACATTCTTTCACAACCATCCCAGGCAAGAGAGGGGATCGATGTTGATTCTTGTCTAATGGTGGAAAGGTTGAGTGACATGCTTAGGGCCCCCAGATAATGAGCAGGGGAGCTGGGGTTTGAGTCCAGCCCCTTTCCGATATTCTTCAGTGCCTCCCAGCATTTTGTCTTTGGATGAGACTTGTTCTGTTGGTTTGAATTTTCAGGGAGCTCTTCATCCAAGGATGCAGGCAGTGAAACAAAATGTTCACTAGTTTCCTGGAGGGCTGATTGCTCCCCTAGTCCTCTAGAATCCCTCATCCCAGAATCTTCAATCAATAAAGCACATCTTTCT
Organism: Vicugna pacos; assembly: GCF_048564905.1. Classification (NCBI taxonomy): domain Eukaryota; kingdom Metazoa; phylum Chordata; class Mammalia; order Artiodactyla; family Camelidae; genus Vicugna; species Vicugna pacos. Next base: position 45,700,975 of record NC_133001.1, read on the forward strand.
CACATGGGAAGGGAAACCAGGCAGTCATTTGCAAGATGAAACACCCTGAAGTTTGGGCCCATCTCAGGGGCTGTTAGTAGCAGTGATGATTGTCAGGGAAGAGAAGAGGCCCACCAAGTTTCACTGTTGCTCCCTGCCCCTTGTCCAGATGATCTGTCCAGTGACATCTCCCTGACCTCAGGTTCTGGAAGGCCATGGGCTTCAAAGTATACAGCCTGTGGCCACATCTCAGGGAGAATTTACCCCACATTCCAAGGGCCTTAGGGAATGGTGGAGAACCCGGGAGTAGACATATATTACCAATCTCACTGTCCACTTCAATCTGAACTTCACATTCTGTCCTCCTTTCTAACTACTGTTTGTAAAATCTGTATCCATTCTAGTAGAGAGATAATCTATTTATGACAGATTTCTCTTTTCTGTTAGAATAGAAATGTGGTATCTTGGCAGACTATTGCCCAGGGACCCCTCCTGATAGCTTCTGCACCATTTACTCCCCTACTTGTTCAGGGAACATCCTGAGGTGCTCACGAAGCCTCTAGGTCACGGTCAGCTGCCTGAGTCTTCCGGTCCTGGAGTGATGCTCAGAAAGAAGAGCACAGCTGAGATCTGTGTTTTATTTTCTGGTTCTATTTTGTCTTATTTGGAAAACACCAGTAGCGAAAAGAAGACTGTCTCAGAGACATCTGTATTTTCAACAACGATGCTCATAACACAGAAGAAAATCTAATCAGCAGCTTCTGTGTTGAAGAAGAGAGCTTGGGTTGGAAATGATTTGAAATGCGGAAGCCAAGGCTGAGACCTCCGTTTTGGAGGCGGACTCTTGCATTGTTTCCTGGGCATTGATCGTATCGAGGACTCAGTGGCTTTAATTGTCACGGTCACACTGTCCCGTCTTGCCTTTCATGGTGCAATGGATGCTGAGCCATGCTGCCTTCAATGATGTCTTTTTTTAGGGCTTGTTTATCCTTGGGGCTCTGCGGGGAGCTGATGAGCCTTTCACGGGATGCGTGTGCCTCCAGGACCGCGGCACAGGATGGACAATCGATGACCTTGTGGTCACTGCTGTCCTGCAGAGGGCGAGGCTGGGGTTATTCACAGCTTGGTAATTGGCCCCTATGCTGAGATCTTCATCCTGAGCAAATGCAGGCATCAGGGGGGCAGTTACAGATCAATGCAGGGGCGCTGAATACACAGGCCCCATAAAAAAATACCAAAATCAAAAATGGATTTGTGTTTAGCGTGCATTGTATATCCTGGTCTGGTTATGAATAATTTAGCCTTCCCCAGGCTGAATAGACTATATTTAGAAAGCCTATTTTGCTTATAATATGTCCTCTCCTTTTATGAAGCAGCATAAAGCATAAGAGAAGTGCTCAGAATTTGGGGTGACTTCATTCGGTGGGAGCAGGAGCATGGAGGCATCCTCTTCAGCAGTCCCAGGCTTACTGCGTACTCCTGGGATGGACAAGGGCAGAAGGCTCTGGGCACAGGAGCTGAAAATGGCCCCTGGAGTGTCTCTCCCTGATTGGGCAGGGGACAGGGCTACTCTGCCTTTGCCACTGGTGGCTCCCAGCTGGGTCATCTGTCCACCAAAGGGGAAGCGGCAAGAGTTGAGGGGCCCGAGAGGTTTTACTTTCCTTCTGTACTGTTACTTCCCAGCAGGAGCAGGGTGGCTGCAATTTGAGGGGGCTTTAATAGATTCTGTCCAAAGGTGGAGGCAGAATGAAGGGAACCCACAGGGGATAATGCAGATTCCCAGGGCAGGAACAGCAGGGCTGCTTGCCTCCCCTGGGCCTGAAAAAGCAAGGGTAGGGAGCAGTTCCTCCACCCAGAAAGGGAGGGCTATGTGGACAAGGTGTCTAATGGGAGTTCAGGCTTTGGTTGGGGCTGAAACTTGTAGTCTCCTCCCTTTTCTCGTCTCCTGTGGGTGTTCCACTATTGACCAAACCCAGTAGAAAGCCAGAAGCAAGGGAGCCCCTCATGTAATCCGTGGAGGTCAGCCTCCCAGGGAGACAGATTGGAGAGTGGATCTGGAGGGGCCAGGGGAAGATCCCAGTGCCCCCTGCAACACCTCTTGTAATGCCATTCTTGCTGCAGGTGCACCGCACTGTCTCTAGGAGTTACCTAGTAACTTGCAAACCTCTAACCTTGGGAAAGTGATGGCTTAGCCATTCATAACAAGTCCGAGATGGCTATCAGATTGGTTGGCTATCAGCTGTCTGAGGGATGGAACATGGGACAGGTACATTTTTATGGGTAAGGTGAACACAGTAGCAACAGGAGGCTAATGGTTCAGGCTTGGGGGCTCAGTGAGAAGCAGTCCAGGCAAGCTCTCCACTGGGTGCCTTTGTCTGTGTAACTGCTCTAGGCACCCGAATGGTGGTGGGAAGGGGCTATGGGGGAGAGGGTTCTACAGATATGGAAAATGGAAGTCACCAGCATTGTTTTAGGGCCTGCCAGACTCTGAGGTCCTTGGGAGGAAGATACTCAGTCCCACTGCTGACTTCCAGGGGTATCCCAGGAACTCATCCCTAAGTCTGTTTTTTCAGAACGTAAAACATATTTCCTTATAAATAACAATTCCATGAAAACTGATTAAGATTCTTGACTGCTCCTCAGAAGTTGATTTAAATGCTAGGTGGTAAGTACAAGGGCGTTTGTTAAATTATTTTCTGTTTTTCTTTTCTGTATGTTTGAAATATTTCATATGTAAAAATAAAACAAATTAAAAATTCAATTTAATACATATTATTTTGACCTCATGTCATGGGAAGAGAGTCAATGGAGGTGAGGGAGGAGAAGTTAAAGAAGGAAGGGAGGATAAATTAGGGGCTTGGGATTAACAGATACACACTACTATATATAAAATAGATGATCAACAATGTCCTACTGTACAGCACAGGGAACTATAGTCAATATGTTGTAATAACCTATAATGGAAAAGAATCTGAATAAGAATAATAGATATATATTTATAATTATATAAATAATATATAATGTATTTATATATATATATATAAATTACTGAGTCACTTTGCTGTACACCAGAAACTAACACAATATTATAAATCAACAATACTTCAATGAACTAAATAAATAAAAGAAAAAAAAAGAAGAAAAAAAAAGAAGGAAGAGAATCCTCTTTCCCTTGATTTCTTTTTGGGCAAAACTTTGAAACAGGGTATAGATATGTCCTTGGCTTCCGCTCACATTCCCTCTTGTAACCTCACCCAGCTGTCACCTCATCCAGTGTGACAATCCCACAGCGCCAGTCAGCCCTTGAACACAGTGCTTCCCTGTTCTCCCCCCTTCAAAACTATAGTATGGCTAGTCTTGGAGACTGGTTAGAAAGTTCTTCAATTTCCTATTGATGCTCAGTGAACTGTCTTAAAACTTAGTAGCTTAAAACAACAGCCATTTCACTTGGTCACACTTCCGAAGGGCAGGAATTTGGATAGGTCTTAGAGGGACGTATCACTGACAGTTTGTGTGTGATACATGATGTCTGGTTTCGACTGGAAAGGCTCAGGTGGCCAAGGGCTGGCTGGGCAGCTCAGCTGGGTCGTATGTCTGGGGCTGTGCTGCTGGCTGCCAGCTGAGTTCTCTGGTTTTCCTCCATGTGGCTGCTCCATGAGGCCAGCTTGGGCTTCCTCACAGCATGGTGGTCTCAGAGTAGTTTGGTGTTCAACTTCCCCCAGAAGAATTGGAAGCTGCTATCCTTTGAGAGGCCAGGCCAGTTACTGCAGGATCACGTTCCCTTGTGCTGTATTGATAAAGCCAGCCCAGATCCAAGGGGAGGGGAATGAGATGCCACCTTCAGTGAGCAAAGTGACACACGTGTAACAGTGGAGGAAGGGAAGGAATGCATGGTGACCACCCTTGGAGGCTAAATTTCCCATAAAAGAATCAGCCTGGCTTAGATCTGTCCTGGGGTGAATGTCACTAGCCTTATGTGGAATTAAAAAAATGGCTGCAAATTCCTCTCCTTGAATCTGGGTTGGCATGTGGCTGTTTAACTAAAAGAATTTGGTGGAAGTGACTCTGGGGGACATCAAGGCTAGATTAAAAGGGCCACGAAGATTCTGCCTAGTTCTCTCCAGACTCTAAGTTGAGGGGAAGCCAGGTGCCCTTGTAAGTCTGATCATCCAGAGGTCACCATGCTGGAGAGACCACATATAGGGGTATCCAGTCTACACCGCAGCTGAGCTTCCAGCCAACAGCCAGTATCCACTGCCCTGTATGAGTGACCGTCTCGGACGTCCAGTCCAGTGAGCCTTCATATGACATGGCCCCAACTGCCATCTCTCTACAACCCCAAACTTGGTCCTACTGAGAGACCCCAAGTAAGAACCCCTCAGATAAGCCCTTCCCAAATTTCTGACCCATGAAATAGTGAGAATAATAAAATGGTTATTTTAAGCCTTTACATTTTTTAGGGGGATTTGTTATACAGCAATATCACTGGAACATCTCATAAACCTCCTGGAGGTATTTCCATTTAAGCTATTTCCATTTGCAGAAGTGAAATTCAGCAGAGAAGTAAAAATCTGGGTAATGGGGTAAGGATATTTGAGCCTGGAGGAGGTTCAAAGTCAGATTCACTTTGACCAAGAGTCTGGCTTCTCTAAGTAGCTCCTACTTTGCACAAACTCTTTCCTTCCTCCAGTTATGAACCCACAGATGATCACAACCTCTAGGTAAGATGGATGCCACTTCCCTTTCTGAACCCCAGTGCTCTTGTCTGAAAAAGGGTACAGATACTTCCTTGAGTTCCTGTGAGGTAACTTTAAGAAATCATCTAGCATGTTGCCTGCCGTATAATTGTGGAACTATTTATTGAACATGAATCTGAGAACGTACTCATTCAAAAATATCAACTAGTTTTGAAATCTTATGTTAGGTGTCAGGTTTCAGGGGGTTCTTGGGAGCAGAAATTGTACAGAGGTATCTCTCGATTAGCTTATGTCCAGTGTCTGTACCTACTAGGTCGCCTCCGATTTGGGATGGAAAAAGAGAGTAAACAGTCATGGGTGGAGGAGGAAATTTCATTCCTAAGATGTAGTTTCATCTGATCTCTCACAAGGAGCACAGGGCACAGAAGATCTCAGGAGTTCCACGTCAGGAAATGTTTAAGATTTAACATGGTGATTAGGAAGATGCAGTTGAGGGGGTCAGAAAGCCTGGCCCCAAATCCTGGATTTTCCATGTATTAGCTAATGAAATAGTGATAATCATAGCCATTAACCTCATGTGATTATTGTGAGCCTTCAAGTTGAGTGTCAGGCACATTCCAGTCCTTGGTCTAGACCACCCAGTTCTGCTGCTGATGATATTATTATATTATCATTGTCATTACACTTAACCTTGAAAACTCAACTTAGACAGGTACAGGCAAGTTCCGGGGCTAGGCTGGTGAGGTCTCGAGTGGGAGGCATAGGCAGTTTGTCCTATAGACAAGGGGGAATTTCTAGCTGGGGAATGACCAAATCAGGCTTCTTCTCCCTCCCTTTCTCCTGCTCCCTCTGCCCTTGCTTTCTCATTTCCTCTCCTCTCCCCTCCTTTAAAATGATGACAGTATGTTCAAGTTGTGCAAATCAAAGGAATAGATTAGAAACAGGAGAATAAATGTGCTTAGCAGACCCAGGAAATCTCCAGGGGATTAGAATTGATTACCCAGCATGTAATATACAAAACCATCATTTTTCTGCATGTGGTGAACAATGGGAGCGAAGTAACTTCCCATTCCAATCTTCCTCATCTGGTGGGGTTTTTCTCAGTGATGTTGTGGAATAATAGGGGTGAGCAGGCACAAGCTGGGCCACCTCCCAGTGGCCTCTTTTCTGGAACGGTTGGTGTCAGGGGAAGATCAGAACCCTTTCCAGTGAATTCATCTATCTGGTTTAATTTGAAGAAGACCTTGCCTGTCCTGGGAGACGCTGGGACCTTGGAAAGTTGTGTAGATGAAAAGATTGATGCTTTATACCTGAGGCTTATAAAATATATCCTGTTGCCTTTCTCCATGTGAGGAAGGGCCTCTTTATGTGGACTCTGTGTGAGCCCCACATAGCCCCATTGTCATCTGGGATGGCTCTAGTACTGAATTTCTCTTGATTCGACAGGGCCAAATTTACTTCAGTATTTGGAGAGCCTTGATTATAAGATGGATGCAGGTTAGAGAATGTCATTCAGGCTTTGAGCTTTGGAGTTTCGTTTTGCAGTTCATTTTCGTTTCAGCTGAGACTGGCCATGAGAACTTGGCTTTTGTGAGTTCAAATCACTGTGGGGAATGAAGTCACCATTTTGGTTAAGCTGCTCATCCATCTATCTGGAAGGGTAAGATTCTTGTTTTCACCTGCTGCTCATCTTTTTTCATCCTGAAGTTGTGATTTATTTGAATAAAGAGATGACGGTAACACAGCTGCCAGCCTATATGATGTCTTCGCATATATTAGAAAGAAGCACCCTTTCAGAGCATACGTAGCATGTTAAACTCATGACTCAGGAGTGAGCATGGCCTGTACTTTAGCCCCCTAGTTCTCTCCTGATCATGGAGAATTTGAGCAGTGCCCAACTTGCACGTGCAGCTGTGGCAGCCTGCATGAAGTGAAAATATGTTATAATAGGCTGACCCAGGGCTTCAGAAGAGTAGCTGAGCCTGGGTGTCCTTTCTGATTTAGTGGTTTCTGGTAAGTAGTTTAGAGTTTCTGATTTAGGAGGTCTGAGGTAGGACCCAATAATTTGTATCTCTAATAAGTTCCTAAGTGATGCTGATGCCCTTGGTCTGGGGGCCACATTTTAAGAGCACTTCTCTGCAGTGTACTTCCCTGACCCGGATTTTCCCACTTCCAGGCATTAGTTATCTGATTTGCTCATCAAAACCAAAGATGTTTTCTTACTTAGTGGTGTGGGTTAGTCTCAAATATACGGCTTCACTGGAACTTTCTGGAAGAGGGTCCCTCTGGCTTTTTCTTAGCAGTTCCCTCTGCTCTAGGAGAACATTGATAAGCTTGGTGGGTCTGCAGTACCTCAGCCAGCTCAGCCATCAGCATGAGAGTGGAATTGAGCCAGTTCTCTTTTTTTTCCAAACCCCTCAGATCCTTCATAATTCTCTCCTAGAGTGTTGTTTCTTAGACTCAAATGTCGCCTGCTCGATTTTAATCTAGAGATCTATTTTTCATAGTCTGTAGAAAATATGCTCTGCTGTTTTTTCTTACCTAAGTGTAAAAAAGACAAAACAAAACTTAGTGTACTAGGAAATTTTGCATAGACACTTGAGTACTTAGACAACTTAAAACACACATACACAGACACACGCGCGCGTGGCGACGCAAGCTTTAATGGGCCGGTTGGGCACTTGCGGTGGAGCCAATGAGATTTAGTTTTGCTCAACCAACCTGGAATTTGGTTATCGGTGTCATGACACTCCCTCTGGGCCTGGGATGCTCATTTTGGAACATCATGCTCCTTCACGGTCTTGGCAATGGGCTTGGCGTGCTTCCAGATGTCGATGGCTTTCCCGCTGATGCTTTGCAGGACCGTGGGGCATTTTTTAAAAGGTTGAGCACTAATTCCCCACATCTCGTTAGTGGCAGCAGTTGCTTTATCTGTGAGGATAACTGTCCTTCCTAGCTTCTCAATTTGTCAGCTGTACAGTGATTTATTACCTTCCAAAGCTGCAGTAATTGTATAATGATGCAAAAATAATGACAAGCCGTTCTGATAAACTTTATTACCTGTAGCATCTTGTATTCAGACTGCATTCCAGCATGCTCTATAGGATTACAGAGCACACCCCCATGGGTGACGGCTAGTAGGGAGGGCAGCTTCTCAAGCCTGAGAGGAAAACAGAAAAAGAAATAGGACTCGAACTTCCTGAACAGAGGCTAAGAAGAATTGGTCTGGGGTGAGTTGATTCCATCTGGGGCACACGTCAAATAGAGTTAGCTTCATTTTTATCCCAAGAGTGTGGTATTCACTTGACTATTTTAAATTGGGAATATAGAATTGACCCTTAAAAATCTTTAATGAAATATATATTCAAAAGAATGTATATTAATGGCATGCAGTTGAACTCCCATTTTTAGCTTTAACCCCCACCTTTAGAGCATCTCCTTTTTATCAAATGACTAAGCTTTCTGCTTTCACACAGGCTCAGACACACCTTCACTTGAGCTGAGTTGTAAGGTGTTGGATGATGTTCTAAGGCTAAGGGTATAAAGGACTCAAGAAGACGGTGTTAGGAAGTAACTTTCAGATTTGCTTCTCATTTTGGAAAAATATATGAAGTTAAAAATCTCTTTCATGTGGAGTTGAGAACTGAGATACAAAATCATAATCAAGTGTGGTTGGTAAGAGAGTTCTTTTAGAAAACAGAACTTACCTAATTTGAGTCTATGGTTGGAGGGTCAGGTCATCAATTATTTTCCTGAACCAAAGAGTAATGAGGTCCCTTGTGGAGCTGACTGTGGAGGCAAAGATAATAGATAGGAGTCCTGTGCTGTCTTCCGTCTCCTTTCAGACCACCTGCCGATGACCTCAGGCAATGCCTGTTTCTTTTATGACGGATTCTCTTGGGATTGTACCAGGGGGCTTAGGCCAAGTCTGTATCCTGAGTGTGGGGCTTTGAAAGTGAGGAAACATAGGGATTATATTAGAGGACAGACGTTGCCAGTGTTGACCAGCATCCACTTTTCTCATCTCCACAGGCTTGCAGTTGGATTGCATTTCCCAGCCTCTCTTACAGTTAGATGGGGACACATGATTTGCTCTGGCCAATAGAATGTAGATACTTCCAGGACTAGCCGTAACAATCTCCCATTCATTGGTCCTCCCCCCTCTCCCTCTGTCACCAGCCACTGGAGAAGGCGGGTGCAAGACAGAAGAGTTGTAGATGGAAGTGGCCTTTGAAGGTTGAGTCACTTCTTAGAGGAGAGACTCCTAGGATTCCACTGGACTGTGATGTGAATGAGGAATACATCCTTTTTTTGTCTGTTAAAACATTGAAACTTCAGAGTTAACTTGTTAGCATAGCATAATTTATCCTATTCTGGCTTCTTGTCTCTGACAATCCATGGAAGAAGTTAGTTCTATGCCCACAGGTATACCTGAGCCTCCTGGAATCTGGCCACGGTCTTTCTGATTGACCAGGGCTGTATTTCCTTCTTCTGAGTTCTCAAAATTGGGGGCATCCCATTTCCAAATATCAAAATATCTCAAGACATCGCTAAATGTCCCTGGGATGGGGGCAGAAGCACCCCTAGCTGGGAACCACTAGGCAAGTCCCCAGCTTGGGACATTGGGAGCATGAGTTTTCTTCTCTTTGTGGCCAGAGGAATGCCTTCCTGCTTCTTTTCCCTACTTCATGCCATGGTTTGCTGACCACCCTAACTTTGTATTTTCCTCTCATAGTGTAGAATGGTGATCAGAACTGGTCACCCAGCCAGGGTCTACATTTCTCAGCCTTTATTTGCCTCTAGGTGGGTCCGTGTGACTGAGCTTGGGTCCTAGAAGGTGGATGGAAGTGATATATGCCTCTTCTGGGCATGGCCCATAAATACTTCCCATTTGGCTCCCCATGTCCCACCCTCCCCCATCTGCTGGCTGGAGGTAGGTGCCCAGAGCAACACTGGAGGTTACATGGTGTGGATGGCAGGCTTCGCCTCTGTTAATGGGGTCCTGAATGATTCTGTGAAGCTGACTGTCTGCTCCTCCCACCATGAGAGAGACAATACGTTTCTAATGTGTCAAGCCTGTAAGATGTCAGGATTTGTTTATTACAGAAGCTGGCATCACTTAAAGATGATAATCACTTTTTAACTGTTGGGAAAATCACTTAACTATTCTTGCCTCAGTGTTTTCATCTATAAACTGGGGATAATAAAAGTTATTATTACTTAGGGTTGTAATAATGAATAAATGAAACCAGTCCACATAAAGCACTTAGAACAGTGTCTGGCCCGTAGAACAGTCTTACTAATCTTATCTATTCTTACTGTTAATTAGAATAAATAATTGCCATCTGCCTGAGCTCGATTATGAGGAAAAGACTTTTTGCTTCAAAGCAATTTCCTTTTCTGATCTGTGGAGACTTGCAGGGATCCAGCTGGGACCCAGCTATAAGAGAAATCTCTTGTGTAGCCTGGCTTAAGGACAATCCAGGTGGGCACAGGGGCGGGGACTGCATAATCAGTCTCTGGGGTCCTGGCTGTCCACAGGCTGGAGAGGCGCTGTGGCTGTGGGCATGGGAGAGGCATCCTCCCCATGCAAACATCTGATGGCCAGGCCGTGCCCGACCAAGGCACTGGCGGACAACTGGCCGCAGTAGGGCAGGAGCTGGGCAGTGGCTGCTCAGGCTGTGTGGCAGCTTCCTTGGATTCTTCACCTTCCAGCAGGGAGTTAGCAGGTTCTTGGTCCTTGCTAAGTTCATTCCAAAAATCAAAGGAGTAAAGCATCCTGCCTCCCCTGTAACAACCTTCATTCCTGCTTGGCTCAGCCGTTTCCCCACTTGTGAGACCATGGAATGGCCATTTTTGCCTCAGTGGCTGAGCTGGGGTGGGAGGACATCACTTTGACTCTGCATCACGCCCCACTTTTACTCGCTACCATTTTTCTGTCGGGATGTGTCAGGCGCTCTGGGGGGATCTGTAGTGGTCCTCCCGGTATTATTGAGCTAGGAGATGCACTTGGGGAAGGCTTCGCTACCTCAACATTTTGGCTCCATCTGTACAGGCTGGGGATTTGCTGAGGTCAGCAACGGTCAGATGATCAATAAAGCATTTCAGATAAAACTCCACTTTTGCCTCCAGCAAATTCCCAGCGTTACTTTGCCTTTGTAAACAACATCTTAAGCAATGCTGATTGTAAATCATCTCCAATGCACCTTTACATCCCTCATGCCGTTTGTTCTCCCTAATAATTTTTTTTTTTTTTTTTTTTTACGGAAGGCAAAAAAGAGTGTTTGTGCCAATGAAGAAACTGAAGCCCAGAGAATTTGGGTGACTTGCCTGAGGTCACCGTGAGTTAGGTGGGCACAGATGGACTCCTAGGCTCTCAGCAATGGCCTGGGGCATTTGCCCCTGCCTGGCACAGTCTCCAGCCTCTCAGTTAACTCAAGCCTTTCTCCTGACCTGGCTCTGGGCCCCCTGTGTGGCTGATGAGTGCTAACCGGTGGGTGGGGTGCGGGCAGCCACAAGTTCTCAGACATTGTTGGAGCTGAAGGCTTACCTCACCTGCTGTCTGGGCAGGCTGGCGGGTGATCACATGTTCCTCTGGACCCAATTATTGGAGGAAAAAAGAATATTTCCTCTAAATTCCTTGAACTCCCCTCTAAGCAGCCTATAGGCAGAGGTAAACTGAGGCTGGGTCTTGCCCCAGGAGGGAAAGATCCGAGTGCGTGTGGATGGTCCGATGCAGCATGACCTGATGCTGACTGTGTGTGTCCAGAATTTCAGCTCTGCAGGCTTCTCATCAATCAGAGAGAAGCGCCTTCCAGCCTGTACTTAGTGCGGTGACGTCAGTGACCTCCAGATGTGGTGATGGACGAGGGTGGCTGGAGGGCATTGCCTCATTTCTGGACAAAATGGCAGTGAGAAAGTGAACCACAGGGCACATCGCATCTTTAGAACAGGCCTGAAGGATGCAGGAGGCGGGGCTGGAGATCCCTTGGGATCCTTTCACCAAACCCTACAGACGTCTTGGAGGAGCCAGCGGGGTTCCTGCATTAAGCAAGGATTTCTCTAAGGTGCTGGTGGGCGAAGGGATGTGTCCAGGGGTGGCAAGTACTGGGACCCACTGTCGTACTTGAAATGTCTCCATCCCTTACCCCAAGCTCTCAAGTCACCTTCTGCAGAAGACAGAGGGGAGTTGCTTAGCTGCATGCACACGTGCTGGAGCAGGTCCAAAGCGAGCACAGGGGCACAGTGCTGCGGACCTGCTGTGGGCGGGAGGGCAGGCGTGGATGGCAGGCAGTGAGCTGCATCTCAACTGACCTGTTCTAGGGTTAAAGGTCTGCTCTGATGTCACTCAGGGTTCATGTGCTGCAGCCAGCTCCTGGGATCACAAGAGCCAATTGTTAACTTTTCAGGAATTTGCTGCATTGACTGATGTCTTTCTGAGAGTTTCCAGTTGGCCATGGTGGGGATATTTACACCAGGAAAACCGGCAGTGCTCCACCCAGCTATGAAACACTTACCAGCCCATCCCCATGCAGGGTTCTCCCGAAGGAACTTAGTGAAATGCTGATATGCTCAGACTGTGCTGTGACTTACACATTTCCTATCAGTGGCAACCTCTCTCCTGCTTCGGCGTGACCTAGGTCCCCTCTTTGCTCTGCTCTGACAGGTGTGCAGCAAGCTGCCATGGGGCACCCTGCAGGGTAGGAATTCTCTGTCCCCCTCAGCAAGGGGAGAGGCTGGTCTGCCTTTAGGTGACGGCTGCGATTCCTCTTCTTGCTGCTTGTCAGACACACATGCCGAGCCGCTCTGACCTCCAGCTCCTCTTGTTCTTTCCTCCATCCTGGCCCTGAAGCTGATCACTGCCATCTGCTCAATCCTCCTCCTTGCTCTTGGGGTGGACCCTCTGCTGGGCCAGCATATGCTGCCCAGGAGCCCACTGGGCTGTGTCAGGAACCAGCATTTGTTGCATTTGGGGATCTCCTTTTCGTTTAACTTTCAGGGCTCAGCTGATCCAAGGGATGACCCCTAATTTCACACCATCCTCTTTAGCCAGCCTTCCACCTGGGTGCTGACTGCATGCCAGGACCTGCGATGCACACCTTGTCATTCCAGGTGCTTTTCACAAGGGCCCTACGAAGCAGGCATGGCTGTGAACTCCAGGCCGCTGATGAGGAAGGGTGGCCAGCTGTGCCCCCGTCACGCAGCTAGTAAATGGCAAGACACAAATCCAAAAGCAGGTCTGTTTCGTTTTAAAGCCCAGGCTCATAACAACTCTATTTCAGTGTCTCTCCATCGCAGGGACAGGCAGGGAGACGCCATGACTGCCAGGAGTGAGGCACCTGCAGGGCTTGGAAGCCTGCAGTAACCGGTGCAGTGGTAGCGGTGGCCAGAGGTTTCAGAGCTCGTTCCCTGCGTTTGGGATGGGCATCGAGTGGGAAAAGTACTTTCTCTCTCTATTGCTTTCTTTTTGTATTAGTTTGCTAGGACTACAATCTGGGGGGCTTAAACAACAGAAATGTATTATCTCACAGTTCTGGAGGCTGGAAGTCCAAGATCGAGGAGTCAGCGCAGTTGGGCTCTTGTAGGGACACAAGGCAGAATCTGTTCCAGGCTACCGTTCTGGCCTCTGGTGGTTTGCTGGCCATCTTCGGTCTTCCTTGGCTTGTGAAAGTGTCACCCAGACCCTGCCCTCATCTTCACATAGCATCCTCCTTGTGTACACTTGTTGGTGTCCAGCTCTCTCTTTTTCACAAGGACACCAGTCAGATTGGATTGGGGCCCACCCTAGTACCTCATCGTAACCAATTATAACTTCAGTGACCCTGTTTCCAAATAAGATCACGTTTTGCGGCAGTGAGGTACTGGGTGTTAGGACTTCAACCTGGGAATTTTGTGGGGAACATAATTCAACTCACAACAATCGTGTTCATATTAGCTCTCAACCTGAAAAAAACTGTTAAAGGAAAATCTTTGTTCTTTCCCTTTCTTGTCATAAGGCATTTTCTGCACTGCAACTTCTGATTGAGATGAAGTAGACATGAGCTTGCTCTTCTAAACTGATCCCTGTCTCCTCACCGTCACTTACGGAAACTCCCTGGGTCGCCTGGGTCCGCCTTCCTCGGCTCCCTATAAGCTTCTCTGGGACCCGTCCCCCGGATGAGGTGAAGCCACAGGCAGGGCTGGTGCCTTTTCCCCCCAGTGATCTGAGCTGCTTCTCTCCCAGACTGGAGTTTCCTTCTCTAGTGGGCTTTATTTGATTTGAAAGTCCTGAATATTCTGCGCTCTGCGGGTAGAACCCCCAGCATGGATGAAATGCTTTGACTAGTTCTGGTCAAACTAGTACTGCTGCTGCTTGGGCTGTGAGGAGCTTCACCCTAAGTAAGGTGCCCCCCCCCATGCAATAAAAGCTCTTCAGAGACTCAGGTGGGACATGGCTGCTGAGAGCAAGGAAGACGGGCTTTGTTTGCGAAGAGACGCCGCCTCTTCTCACCATGGATGGGCTACAGGAGAGGTGGGAGCGGGGGCGGAAACAGGGCAGGTGCTTCGCCCTCGGTGCTGCTTCTCTTGAGTGTGACTTCGCAGTCTCCTCTCTCAGGGGCACAGCCTCGAGGCCCTGGAGGATTCTGTCCAGAGTGCTCCCTGCCCAGCGGCAGAGGCTGCTCCTTCCATCGTGCATGAAAGCCTTAGGGACCACTTGGTCATTCCCCAAACTCAATCTGAGGCCCAAATATTTCTCCTGAACTCCCAGACCAGACATTTCCATTTGATCTCAACACTTACTCACCCATTTCTTCATTCCACCAAGGACAAGACTGGCTGAAAAGGGGGTTGAGTCGGGGAGGGGAGAGTGCACTGGTCACAGAGACAGAAGGCCGGAGGGTCAAAGGCGACTGAGAACAGGGCCTATGCCTAACATGAACGAAGGTGGCTCTGGTTGGAGGGGAGGGTGACGGGGGGTGAGTGCTAGAGAACAGGTGGACACCACATCAGGAAAGTTCATACTCACGAGATTTATCTTGAGGGCATTGAATGGTCTTAAGTATGAGAGTGTGAAAATTAATAAACAGAAACCTCAATTAAAATAGAGTCAGGAGGCCAGAACGGGGAGCTCTCCTGCCCTGCGAGGCTAGCAGTGCCCAACAGGAGGAAGAAAGCCTTCCTCTTCTTACCTGGCAAGAGCCCAGCCAGTGAGAGGCTATTACAAGGCAGCCAATGAAAAGCTCCTGTACTTTGAACTCTCAGTTGCTCCAGTGGACTCTGTTCAGTGCTGGCCTCCCAACTTCGTTTCCCCTCCATAAAGGAGTTCTCTTCTCCTTGTTGACTTGAGACTCGTACACAGCTCACCATGGTTGCAGCCCCCAAATTGCAATTCTTTGCCGATCCTGAGTAAACCCATTTTTGCTGGAGAAATAACTGGCAGCCTATTTGTTTAAGGTCAACAAGTGTGACATGAAAGATTACTCTGGAAGTACATGAAGAATGATTCGGATAGAGGTGAGATTAGAGTCAAAAGACAACTTAAGGGGCCATTACAATAATGCAAATATTCACTCCCTCACCCTCTGACGAGTTCCTAAGTGTTCTCCCTGGGTCTGTGGGGAGTAGGTGGAGTGAGCGAGGGGTGCGGTGCCTTCGTGACTCCTGCTCACAGCTGGTGGAGGCAGCTCTCCCTCCCCTTCACTGGGACGCAGTAGCTACTAGGCTGGAGTGCTCCAGGCTGAGCCCTGTGCTTTTTTTTCCCTCATTCTAAAAAAAAAAATGCTGGGAGAGCAGGAGGCTGTCAGCTGTGTTTCCTGCTTCAAAGGAGAGCTTTGTTTGAAGAAGTTTCAGAGTGCAAAAGTCAGATGGAATACAATGGAGACACAAAATGAAATTGCTCTTTACAAGAAATACAGGTGCAATAAAATGGAGATACACTTGTTTTAACACTGCAAATGTCCTGAGGATTTCTACAGGCTACTGAGCAGGTTGAGCAAAAGTCCAGTTGGGAAAGGAAAGGGGGAAGGCTGGTCAGAGGCTGGTGGGAAGGAGGGTGTGTGCACGTGGGTTGAAAGCATGGATTGGGCAGACTTGATGCAACTGCTCTGAGCACCAGTTAAAACCCAGCGTGGGACAGAGGCTACACTGTAGTGAGAACCATGGTCTCTTCCCTGCCCAGCTCTCATCCCACTGGCAGTTCTGTCCTCTGTACCCCTGTGTTTGGCATTGCCTCCATGCAGAGAGGATGAGCCTCTCCCCAGTGACCAGTGCGTTGGCAGACACCCCACCTGCGCCTGGATCAGAGACCGTGGGAGAGAAGGGTGAGACGCAGAACGCTCCACAAACTACATCTGCAAAATGGGAGGCTCTCTTCCTGAAACGAGACTCTAATACTGGTCTAGGGTACTTTCTATGGGTGAGTACTTGGTACTTAGTATACTGAGTCAGTCATCAGCCAACAGCTGTTTTTTAAGTGCCTGCTGTAGTTCTGTACTGTTGTAGGGGCAAAACTTGCAATCAGACTGACAGTTTGTGGATCTAAATTGTTTTGTTTGACTTGACCAGTGCTAGCTGTTTCATTCATTCATTCATTCATTCAATGTCTGAATGCCTTTAGATGGAGCAAGTACTTGCCAGTTAATTATAGCTGTCTTACACCCAGTTGTTGTTTTGCTTGCAATTCAGGCCAAGAGACCCCCACACATGAAAGAATTGTGTCCCTTCCATTCAAGGTATGAATCAAGGTTTTGGGCAAAGAGAGTCTGAGGCAGCCGGTACCTGAGAGAGCCATGGGGAGCAGGAGGAGGCTTTGAGGCAGCAGGCGTGCTCTCTGAAGTCAACATGGTTAAAGTGCTATTGAACATTTTTTGTGCTTAACACAACTTCTATTTGCAAGAGATTTGGACTTTGGTCCCCAGATAAGTTGGAGTTTAGAGGAAACAAGTGATTGGAATGACTAAAGAGGAGACTTTCAAAATGTGTTTCTAACATTGGGTCCAAACTGAGATGAGACTGGGGTGGAGCCCAGTTTCTCAGTCTGGACGCTTTCTTCTAAGCTGACTTCATCCTTCCTCTGATTCATTCTCGGCATCACCCTACAACGAGGCTAGACTGAAGCCAGAGGTGGGAGTAGTTAACTGGGTCTTACCCATCCTGCTCATGAGTATTCATGTCCTTTTATTCATCTAGTCATTCATTCAATTGATTATTGAGCACCTAATACGTGCCAGGCACTGTCCTAGACGCTGGGGTACAGCAGTAAGCGACACAGACACAAATCCTTGCATTCATGGTATTACATTCTGGTGTGTGTGGGGGTGGGAAGGGGAAACAGAACAGACAATAATATAAATGAGTAAATTACATGATATGTGAGGAGATAAAATGCTATGGGGAGCGGGATAGGACAGCCATTGGGGCAGATGGGTGACATCTGATGCAGGACCTGAAAGAAGTAAGGGACAGTAAGGTGGCAATCAGGGAGAAAACATTCCAGATAGAAGGACTGCTCAGTGCAAAGGCCCTGAGGCAGAAACAGGCCTGCTGTGTCGGAGGAACAGGAAATAGGCCAGTGGGATGGAGACTGGACAGGACAGCAATGGAAGTGGAACACACTGCACCTTGTAGGTGATTGTGGGGACTGTGGCATTCACTCTGATGAGGACAGGAGCCATTGCAGGGTTTTACGTAGAATTATGGTCTCTGGTTACCTTTTATTAGAATCATTCTGATAGACTGTAGGGGGCAAGGGTGAAGCAGAGGTTCACTTTGGAGGCTACTGCAATGGGCCAGGTAAGAGGTGATCACGGCTTGGACCATAGGGGTGCAGTGGCCATGGTGAGATATGGCTGGATTATGGATAATCTGAAGGCAGAGTGACCATTTATCTCCTGGTCACTGTGGTCTCACTGAGGTAACAGGTAGCCCACTCTGTGTCAAGCACTGTCCTAAGTGCTTCACGTAGTATCATCTCATTTAATCCTCTGGCATCCTGTTGAGTATGTGGTTTTCCCCATTTTATGGGAATAAATTGAAGCCTGAAGATATGATGAACTGGCCCATGACCCACATAAAGGGCAGAGGTGTGTGTCCCATTGGCACTCAACTCCCACCTTCCCCCAAATTGAAGAAGGAGTGTGGTAACTTCTGGTTCCAGTGGACCCTTCCGGTGGAATCTTCCAGTGGAAGATGTTGGTGCTCTGCCTGAATGAGATCAGCTCTGACTCAGCTGGGAGTGTCCTAAACATGGAGCCTTTATGGAGCCCTGGAGGTCTCTCTGTGTGTTCGCATGTCAGGTGATTCTGCAGATCGGGGGGCGGGGGCTCCCCTGGGGCTTCCTTCACTCCCTGCCTGTCCCAGGCAGGGCCGCCCTCTGCAGCTGTGCCTTGAGCAGCCTTCTCTTCCCTGTGGCAGTTTTAGCTGGCCCTTGGACTTAACTCTTTAACCAAAGCCTGGATCAAGTAAAACCAAATTCTCCCCTTTTCTAAAATGTGAGCTAAACGCAAAGGGAGTAGAAGGCTAATTTAGACCTAAATCTAAACTCGCACACATAGCAGGAAGTTGAATGGATTTCCCTGTTGACCCAGAATTGGTGATTGGGGCTGAAACTATGTCCAAAGAGATGCTGAGTTCTTTACATGCTGAGGAGAACCAGCAACATTTAGACTACACACTAGTCCTGTTGCCATCAGCTCTGCCCTAAACCCCTCCCCAGTTTGTATATGAGAAGGGACGAAGTGGGAGAAGACTCTGACCGAGGTCATTATCACCCAGGGTTCTCTATGAGAAGTGATTCCCTCGTCTCTCACCCCAGCCTCGCAAGTCAAGAGAAGTGGGGGTTCTTACAACAAGGAAGTGCAGCTCATGTTCTAACTCCAGATGACATGTCTCCTTAGATTGCCAACCTTCTGATCTGGCCCTATACGTGGAAGAATAGGAGGAGAGAGAACTGGGGAGACAGGGCAGCATGGACACGGCGGTGAACAGGGGAGAGCCTGTACGCCTGTGTTTCGGTGTTTCGGGGGCATGAGTTCTCCATGGGTCTAGCAGGCAGTGTGGACAGGGCTGGGCTTGCAGTATCCTGCCTGTCGCGCCTGTTGCCTGATGGGTGGTGGACGCCCGCAGCAGGGACTGGGATGTGTGTTGGCACAGTGTCTTAGTCCGTGAGTAGTATTATTACCAGGGCAACACAAACTGGGCAGCTTGAACAAGAAACATTTATTTCTCACAGTTCTGGAGGCTGGGACATCTAAGATCAAGTTCCTGGCAGGTTAGGCATCTGAGGAAGACCCATCGATGCTGGCTTCTTGCTGTGCTCTCACGTGATGGGAGGGGTGAAGGTGGTGTTGGGGGAGGGCCCCGTTGTAAGGTACTAATCCCATTCACAAGAGCGTCATTCTCATGACCCAGTCACCTCCCAAAGGGCCCACCTAACACCTTCACATTAGGGGTTAGGATTTCGGCATATGAACTTGAGGGGGAGACAAAGGCATTCTTCGGTCCATAGCACACAATACGAGATAAGAGCTGGACTTGGACTTCTCATCTGAATGACGTGTGCAGGGGACGGGGTGGCTCCGAAGAAGTCTACCTGTGCCCTGGAGAGAGCTGGGACCACCAGCAGAGTTAAGCAGTGATGCTTGCATCCTTGTTCTCCTCTCTTCCCAGCCCATCAGCAGAGTAGCTAGGCCTTGAAGGGTTGGGAGGACCAGGGGGCCACAGTCCCCCACTGCAAGCTGTCAAGGTCACTGTCAGCCTTGCTGAGGAGAGGAGCAGCGGACATTTAGTTTGACGTGGAAGTTGTAAACGTACATGACTTTTAATGACCAAAAGTGATCAGAAGGTCATGAAATTTGAGGAAAGTGTTGTTAAGGGCTGGGAATGGGAGATTGGATGAGGTTTGATCACAGGCAGTGAATGGAGAACACTCATATTTATATCTCATCATGTTAAAATCACTCAGTAAATGCACCTACTTTAAGGTGTTATCAAAACAGAACTAATACCAGAAAAACATCAACTATTCAAATCCACCCCTGCAATGACCTAGATGGCCCTGCCCGGATTCCTTCACCTGCCTGGGCTCTGTGGAACCCTTGGTGTTCCTCTGGCCAAAGTGTAGAATTGAATGTCATCCAAGTCACAGCAACAAGCGGAGAAGCTCTTTAAAAACATTTAGTGAGCACCAATTGATTACATTAATAATTAAAGTGTGCACAACAAGGAGGAAAGCAAGAGAAGTTTCTCCTCAAGCATCTTGCAACTGGGAAAACCCCAAAGAGGCAGCAGGCAGCCACCATCTGACATAAGCCTCATCCATGCTGAGAATGTTCTGGGCCAACTCTTTCCGATTGTGAATTTTATGGACTATTTGGAACAATAACAGCCACTGGGACTGCCTGAACTTTTCATCATCAGGAGCCAGGGAGCCTCCCCAACAACTGGGAACCAGCTAATCAGGGCATCCTTTTGTGTAAAACCTTCTCGTAAAAGGTTTTTATAAAAGGTTGAGGACTTCTTTTATATAAATGGGAAATCCATCCATAATTCCCCCAATTCCTTCTTCCCTAAAAGAATATCTGGCTTCTGTTTGGCATATCTTGTGTTTTGGCCACAGATATGTATTTTCACCCAGCTGTAATCATAGTGCCGATGGAACTTTGGTCTCTTCTTTAACTGTAAGAGTAGACTTCCAACTACTCCTCTTCGTAGCTAGAGGATGTCTTATCGTCAGTGCCAGGGCACACTGAGCTGTTTCTGTGCTTACTCGTATTCTTAAGACCACAGATGCGACTGCAGTGAACATCTTCCTACATGTATAGAGCTTTGTCCTCTTGAATCGTGTTCTGAAGATATCATCCCAGAGGTGGGATTTCAGCATCAGATTGGATGGGAGTCATTGCCCACGGTGATGTTTCCCTGTGCGTGGTCCTTACTTACACACTGTACACCATGTAACAGGGGTGTTCCCTGGAGAGATGAGTGGGTGGTCCCGTAAGGACACCTCCCCAGCAGAGCCACACTGCACAGGAGAAGGAAATGCTTGAATATTTGCGGGCAGCCTGTTGACAGGATAAAGAGCTTTGAAGGGACTGAGTTGACTTGTCATGTCTTACATAGGGCATTTATTCATCTCTCCTACCTACCTACCCAAGGTCCTTATGGTTAAACCTTTAAAAGCCTACTTACTGTTTGTCACTATAAACCTGAATGGTCCCCAGGTTAGGTGGAGCCCAAGTCATTTATTCACCTTAAATCTAGCTCCAGAAGTGATCCCCGTGCCTAGACCCGTGTTCCTTGGTCTCATGGGAGAGGGAAAAGGTGGAGAACACGTAACTGTTGCTTAGATGAAGCTTCCGTCCCTCCTCTGGACATTCTCTGAGTGCTGCCCTGTTGTCATCATCACCATCCTCAGCCGCACGTGAACACTGACTCTGCACCAAGCACTGTCTACACCTCACCGTCTCATTTCACCTTCACGTCACCTGTAAGGTAGGTTATGTGACTGTCCCTGTTTATAGAGACAGAAACCTTGGCATAGAGGGCATATAGCTAAGAAGCGGTTGTATTGGGCCATGAAGGTGGAAAGTTGACTAGAACAGTCTCTGGCACTAAGGGGCTCACTGTGTGTGTGTGTGTGTGATATAATGACAATGGATAAGACAGACTTTGTAGTGGCACTGAGAGCTCACAAGGGTCCACCTGCCCCATGCTTGGTGCTGGTGGGGTAGTCAAAGAATGGTTTCCAGGGTAGGAGATGATAGTTAAATATTTAAGGAAGACTAGGAGTTAGATAGAAGATTACTCTGTGGTTAAAGAAGAGATAAAACTATAATATGACTCATTATGGTCGGGGGCAAAATGTGCGCCCCAGGCACTGGGTGAGAGTTATCAGCTAGAAGGGATAAAATGATTGCTGAGACAGTAGAGAATATGGTAGGAGCCATTTCTGACCTGGGGGAAGGATGAGAGGGGAAGAGGAATGCTGGGTCTGTCTTTCCCATGACGGCTGAGCTGGGGTGTTCAGCAAAGGGTCAGGCTGCCAGAACATTCCAGCTGTCAGGATAGGTGTGGTGATATCTCTTGTCTCCTTCAGTAGACACTCATTTCTTGTTCATTGATGATCAAAGTTATGCTGTATTTCTTGATCCTAAGACACCACTGATGTTTTGGACTAAATGGTGTACCTCTAAAATTCATACACTGAAGCCATAACCCCACAGTGTGACTGTCTCTGGAGATGGGACCTTTAAAGAGGTAACAAGGGTTAAATGGGGTCATGAGGGTGGACCCTAACCCAACATGACTGGTGCCCATGTAAGAGGAGGAAGAGTCAGCAACGATGTGAGGGAGCAAGAGAGAAGGCCAGGTGAGCATGCAGTGAGAAGGTGCCGCCTGCAAGCCAGGGAGAGAGGATCCAGGAGAAACCAGACTCACCCACACCTTGATCTTGGACTTCCAGCTTTCTGGACTGTGAGCAAATACATTTCTGTTGCTTAAGCCACTGTGACTGAGGTGTTTTATTCTGGCAGCCACACACATGAATCCAACTAACTTAAGACACACCATCAATTTAATAGCACTTTTTGGGGGGAGAAAAGAAACACTTTATTACATGCCTATATCAATTGCAAGTGTGCATCCAAATTTCAAAGATGTTAAAACATGAGAAATTGTGCATAATTCCCAGATTTGTAACTAGTAGAGCAAAGAATGTAAACATTTTATGATTCTTGATACACCATACAAAACATTTTAGGTAATGCTATTCTTAATTCCCTTTTCTAACCTGGACACTCCATTTCAGATCTGATGTGACCAGCAGATATAAAACAAAGCTATGATTTCGCTCTCTTGGATACAATATACAAATTAATGTAGTAGAAACACAGGGGTATTTTTTATCTTTTTGCATTTGTTTTGATTTTAAGCTAGAGAGTAATGGCTACCTTTCAGAAACAGAGCTGAGATCATGTGTAAGACACAATCCCATTGTCCCAGAATTTGTGACGGTGGTGCAGTGGGGGCGGTCTGGGTGAGGTATGGTTTGGGCTGTATCATTCAGACCGTTAGAAGGAGCCCCACTGTCCCTTCCAGGTCAGGACCCTGTGGGGACAGAGGGTATCTCATTTTCCACCCTCTTTCGTGCTGGCTTGAGTAATGCAAGACTCCAGCATTTATGACCAAAGACCCAGGCTGCCATCGGAACGTCTTGGCTGCACCTGTCTCATGGTTCACACCACCCCAGCTCCATGAAATCAGGTAGAAGAGTGTGCAGAAATCTCACTTAGACTCACTGCGGGCGGGGGCCGTGATCTTTGCTTCTCCTCCTTGGATCTTTCCCTTAAGGATCCCTTCACATGAAGTTTCACTCCCCCACCCAGGACAACATAATGTTTTTAAAAGAATTAGTACGTGATGAATTTCTGGATCCATCACAGTTTTAAGACCATAAGCTGAAAGGTAGGACTTGATATTTTATTTGGACTGTGCTTTGCTTTAACCTTGTTCTCGGCACCATATCTTTAATATAGATCTATATGTCACGTACATTGCTGTTACATTGTTTTTGTATAACCATATTTGACACCCCACTTGACAATGTCAACGTTCACAGTGGTTCCTCAATGCATTTGACAGTATCAGCCCTTAAAATGTTTTCACAATACTTACATGTAAGCACATTTGACAGGATCAGCAGCTGAAATGTTCCACAAAACTGTGTATTCACAGTTTTGAATACCAGCAGCTACTGTGTTTACAATAGCTCTGCAGAGTGACTGTTCATTCAGCACAGTTTGGGGTTTTGTTTTGTTTTGTTTTGCTTTTTGAGAATTTATGAACCACCAGGCTCTATGATAGGCTCTTTTGACATTGGGTAGAAAGATGATTAAGATTTAACTGACCCTTCCATGAAAACTTTTAGTTCACCAAAAATCAAATACCTAGTAACCAGCATTTACTGAGCACTTACTAGGTGTCATGCATGGATCCAGTGATTTTCATACAGCAATTCACTTAATCCTCCCAACCACCTTATTCATATGAGGTCACGCACAGCCATCCCATTTTACAGATGAGGAAACCGAGGTACTGAATGGATAAGCAGTTAGCGTGAGAGCCCTCAGCTAGAAAGAGGCAGAACTGGGATTGGAATCCAAGCCATTTTCCCCTAGTGCTCTCCTGCTCTCTCTCTTCACTGTGTTCTGTGTGTTACATCATGATTATTGCAAGACTGTGTGAGCAAATAGTGTGGACAAAGTGTTTGGTGTGCAAGGCAAAAGGGCCATTCATTGCCTGGTGATGTTGAAAGAAGGCTTCAGGAGAGGAAAATATTTGAAGGGACTTCAAGGTTTTACTTGGAGTTGAGTCAAACAGAGAAGCCGGGAGAATGCAAGTGTATGTGTAAATTCTAGGAGGCACTTAACAAGCATGGTTTGAGAACCAGGTCAAGTTTAACGGGGAGCTGGAAAGTGTATGTGATAGAGGCAAGATTGGGAAGCACTTGAATGTGTTGGGGAGGAAAAAATTTCCTCTACCCTCTTAGGTTCAGTTCCTGGGGAAGCATGTATTAAATGAACAAAAGATAGAATAGTAGAAAAAATGGCATATAATTTTTTAAGTATTTGTATGCATGGGAGTTCACAGAAATGAAGCTAAACTCAAAGAAGTGGTTATGTGTTGGGTGCTTATATATCATTTTAACAGCAGAAAGAGGCTTTGGGCTTCAAGGAACAATACATTATGGAGAAGTAACTAGGACGTACAGGGTTGACTCGTGGAAGATAAGGGTTATTACAGTAAGGTCTGTTTATGCAAACTCATCTCAGTGTTGACTCTCCGTCTCCAGTGATAAGACTTCTCTTGCCTTCCTGGTACCAGGGCTAAAGAACTTCACAAAGGGAAATGCATGCCCTGTTTTTAGGCAGATAAGGGGAGGGCAGAGAACTCTTCCTGCATCTGTTGATTCTCAATTGCCTTACACTCAAAATAATCCTGATGCCAAAGTGGCATATTCTGGGGTAGCGTATTCTGATCACCTTCAAAAGCCATGCTAGAGAATTTGGTCTTTATTTTATATGATGAGAGGTTTAAAGCCTCAAGTGTGACACGGTCAGATCTGTGTGCTTGGAAACGCCTTCTGGCTGCAGTGTGGAGAGAGGTTTAGAAGAGGAGACGCTGGAAGCAGGGAGGCCTGTTCCAGTCTGGGTTCTACCCCCTGGAGAAGAGAGAGAGAGAAAGAGACAGAAACCTGCAGTGGGTTTCCCTCCCTTCTTTATGTCTCCCTGAAGGAAAGCTGGGATTTCAATTTGTATCCTCCTGTGCGGCTGCAGTTTGGAGGCCGCCGCGTCTGTGCAGGGCTTATCGCTGTGGCTTTCCATGACGCAGAACCCCAGAGAGCGTCTCTAGTTCTACAAAGCCCACCTGGGGAGCGAGCGTGCATTGATCACCCCAAACCTCTTGAAGGATCTCAGCAGAGGCTGCATGGAGAAGCCGCTTCTGCCTCGTACACTGTTGCCTGGTCCTCGGCAGCATCTGTCTTATCAGCGCTGCTTCCACCATCCTTCATCCCTTTCTTTGCAAACACTTAACTTCAGAGATCAGCTGCTCCTGGGTGACACACAATGGGGGCTTCATATTTCTAGTTCATTTTACAGCCTTGGAGAGCAGCCACAGACACATGCACAGGGGCAGGAGGAAGGAGGGGGGCCCTGCTCCCCTCTCAGCACAGGCAGGCAGAGAACATTCCCCTACTCAGGCCTGTGCAGCCCCGGGAGTTTTCTTGGCTCTCCTCTCCCCCTCCCCAGGTTCCTGGGAGACTAACAACCCTGTTCAGATCTCCTTGGGCCAGCGGCTTCTCTCCCTGAGAGCATTTCTCTCCAGAGCTGGTATCATAGCTTAATGATGTTCCTCCAATAAGGGGAAGGTAATTGATTGTTAAGTGAAAATATAAATTGTAATTGAATCCGTCACATTTCAGTTTTTCATTATCGTGTGACAAGTCTGTTAGAGCATTTGCAAGGACTGCAGGGATGGGGGAGGGGTGGAGAGAGAGGAAGACAATCGTCCTGTGTTCCTATTTCCAGCGTGGTGGGTGTGCCTCACTGGGGCTCCTGCACATGCCAGAGTGCGCCTGGGTGTGCACACACTTACGTCTGCAGGGGATCAAATGAAGCTGCGTTAAAAAAATGAGGGGAAATGCCTCCAAGCCCTCGACTGGAATATGTGGGTCTAGTTCAAGCTTCAGATTTGTATTTGTAGCTTCCTATTGGGCATTCAGATTCTTTAATAAGCTCACACTGTCATGGGCATCATGCCAGGTGAGTTCACTGTTTTGATCTCATTTACTAATTTTTTTCTTTTTTTTTAATTGAAGTATAGTCAATTTACAATGTTGTGTCCATATAATAGTTCAGTCAAACATATACATACATATATTCATTTTCATATTCTTTTTCATTATAGGTTACTAAGATATTGAGTATAGTTTCCTGTGCTATACAGTATAAACCTGTTGCTTATTTATTTTATATATAGTAGTTAGTATCTGCAAATCTCAAACTCCCAATTTCTCCCTTCCCACCCTCTTCCTCGCTCCCTATAACTGTAAGTTTGTTTTCTATGTCTGTGAGTCTGTTTCTGTTTTGTAAATAAGTTCATTTGTCTTTTTTTTTTTAGATTCCACATAAAAGTGATATCATATGGTATTTTTCTTTCTCTTTCTGGTTTACTTCACTTAAAATGACAGTCTCCATGTCCATCCATGTTGCTGCAAATGGCATTATTTTATCCATTTTCATGGCTGAGTAGTATTCCATTGTATAACTATAGCACGACTTCTTTACCCAGTCATCTGTCGATAGACATTTACGTTGTTTCCATGTCTCCACTATTGTAAGGAGTGCTGCTATGAACACTGAGGTGCATGTATCTTTTCAAATTAAAGTTCCCTCTGGATACATGCCCAGGAGTGGGATTGCTGGATCATATGGTAAGTCTATTTTTATGAAGGATGCAGTATAGCACAGTGGTTAGGAAGTGGGCTTGAGAACCAGGCTGCTTGGATTAGTCAAGTTGTTTTGCCATTTACTGTGTAGTCTTGGGTGAGTTAGTAACCTACCTGTTCCTCTGTTTTCTCATCTGTAAAGTAAGGATCATGATAAATACTTACTGCTTAGGGCTGTTGTGAGGATTAGACAGGTTTAATTTAGGTAAAGCACTTAGAAAAATACACATTAAAAAAATAATACTTATTAAAAATTATTAGTATTATTCTCTTTCTGAAACAGTTCTGTGTTATTATGAGCTTGGGTATCTAGAAAACAGAGCCCGAGGCCAAGCTCTGGTGCTAGTGGTTTATTGGGAAGCTGAGAGGGTTAATCCCCAGGTAGCAAGTGAGGAATAAAGAGAAGGGAGGCAGGGAAGGAAGGGGAGAATGCTGGGGGGCTTTTGTCAGGGCTCCAGTTTGCCCCAGCTTTGCAAGAACACACAAGATTTCTCTAGGGGGCCATATGGAATGACTGCACCTGAGAATAGTATGAGGCAGGGGGTGTGGGGAGTGCAGGGGAGGGGGAGAAGGAAGGCTAAAAAATTTATTGATTGATTCTTCCTAGCTCCTGTCTCTGATGGGTCAAAGTTCACTCCATGGGGCATTGTATTCCTGGAATTTCCCGACTATGTTATGCAGCCTTTCCTGGCAGCTGTAGGGAAGTCAGAGCCTGGGTGCCTTTCCTTAGGCCAGACCTGGGCGCTGGAGCGCCGGAGGCCCCAGCCCTGCGCGATGAGTAGGAAGCTTTACCAGCCCACCCCTGAGCCACCACCTGTGTTTAGCAGGGGAGTTGGGGGGTGGGGGAGTAGCAGTGGGGAGTAGGGTGGGATTGGAGTGGTGGTGGGGGGATGGTGACCAGGGTTCTCCACTGACCGCAGAGCTGAGACCTGGGGGATATGTGGGTCCCAATACGGTTTCCTTGTGTCACCAAAATCCATCATACCCTCTTACGACCTTGTGTTGTTTTCTTGTTTTAAAAATCTCACCTGAGGGAACAATGCCCTGACTTTTTCCGTGAAGGAGAGGATGCTCTCCCACTCCTTCAGGGAATGTAAGCTACCTAAAGGCAATAATAGATACACTTGCTCTCAGCTGGTGGTGAAGTATCTGCTACAGACAGATGCTCAATGAATGTGTTGAATAACATCCCTCCATATTTTCGTTCATTCATGTTTTGTTGATATTTAATTTATATAAAATAAAAAGCATAGATCCTAAGGGTTCAATTTGACTGGTTTCGACAATTGTATACACTTAGGTAATTGCCTCTGAAAACAACATGTAAAACATGTCCCTCATTCTAGAAACTTCCCTCATTCAGAGTAATTCCTCTGGTCCTGTTTTCGGGTTCGTGAATCCTCTTCTCTACTTTGTCCAGTTTGTTTTTAACTCTGTCGAAGGAATTCTTCACTTCTGATATTGTTTTTCTTATTTATAGCATTTCTGTTCTGTTCTTTTTTGCACTTTCCATCTCTCTGATCAATCCCTCATCTTCTCACATATACTGTTCATGATTTCTTTTAGATCCTTTAACATATTTATCATAGACTTTTTTTTTCTTCAGATTCCCTGCCTGATAAATCCAATATTTGGACTTTTTCTCAGTCTGATTCCATTGCTCTTTTTTTTTCTTTTAATCATGGATCATATTTCTTGCTTCTTTGTGTTTCCTATTTTTTTAAAACTATGTGCAGAGATCATATGTATAAAAAAGGACTGAAGAGGTAGAAGCAAATAAACTTTACGTCTAGGAGAGAAAAAATCCCATCTTTTGTCAGGCTGGTAGTTTGGAAGGATGAGTTAATCTGATGTGTTGGGCTGGGCCTGAGCTTTATTGTGGCTCTGGTTAGATCAGTTCACTTCTAGCCTTGAAAGATTGGAGGATATGATCAAGACTCTCCCTTCAGCAGGGCCTGGGATCTGAACACAGGTGAGATTAAAGAGATCCTTAAGTTTTACAGCTTCTTGAACAATGGAAGACTCTGTCGTAATAGACTACCCACCGACTTCTTGGGTCACGGGAGACTTCTCTGTTTTCTTTAGTCCTGGTGCTGGTTTTCCATTCCTTGGGAAGTTTCTTTGCATCCCGTTCCCCTGCTCCCAGCCTTCAGCTGCTCCAGTGCACTAAGCAAAGACCTTCAGGGGCTGTGCCTGGGTACCTGATAGAAGTCCGTGGTGCCTCAGGAAGATTTTCTCAGCCCTCTTGCTCTGCCTCCACCTTGCAGGGGCTGCTGTTTTGAGATTCCAGAAGGTCTCATATGCTGTGGGAGGGGGGATCTCTCTCAGGTCTCTGCCCTGTCCCCAGCCTTTAGTATACGACTCCCATATGCTTGTTGAAGGCCTATGGGAAAGGTAGGGGGGCATGGGTGGTGGGTAGTTCTGTAGATGGGATACCAGGGGCTTCCTATCTCACCAGCTCACACAAGCTTGTGGGAGATTCGTGAAATGTTGGGCTGGTTTCTTTGTCCCTTTGTCTCTGTTGAATTCCTCCTTTTCCACCATTTTACTAAGGATGCTGGTAACTCTGAGTCTCTACTCTCCAAGGAAAGGCTCATAGCTTTCTGGAATTTAATTCATTTAGACTTACTGATATCCTCAACTCTCTGATGAGTTTAAAAACTATAATTTTACAGCTTACCTAGCTTCTTCTAATGGTAACATGGAAGTGACACTCCCTTGTGACTTTCTGCATTCTAAACCAAACAACCACGTGTTGTTATAGCTCTGCTCTCTGGAAGTCTTCACTGGGGGCAACCACAAGTTTCATATCTGGACAGCGAGAGATTATTAAACTCCAACCAATGGCTGCTTTGTTCTTCTGACATCCAAAGAGCCATGCATTTAGATGCAGACATCAACACTCTTAAATAAAGCTTTTCACTTTTCCAGGTCATTGCCCCTAACATTTGGAAAGCAATATCGGGAAGCAATATTAATCTGAATAGGCTGATTTTGGTTAGGGGGGTTTAATAAAGTAAATATTTTCTCTCTGACTTTGAGCAGTGGTTCAAACCTTCTGCAGCACGTTAGAGATCAGAGCCTTCCCCCACCCTCTGCTAGATCTAGGCCTGCTGTCTGGGGGCGGAGGAGGAGTTTCACAGAGTAGAGAAGCTATCTAGTTTCTCTTTGACTTTCATTTTTTTCCTGTAATCAGGGATGACTGCTCCGAATGACCCCTCGTATTCACCACCCACTTGACATAAGAACACCTTCTACTCTGTCTGAGGTCTAATTTCTTCTGGAAGCTCGATCTGCTTCTGCTTTGGGTTTAGGGCTCTACCCCTCCTCCTGGTACCTTGACATCCCACCGTATCCTTTGGGATGGAATGCGGAGAAATCACTAGACTCTGACAAGGTATCTTGGAGGGCAAAAGGGCTCAGTAAATTAGGAGGAGGTGGTACACGTGCACTTTGTCAAAAATCGCGGCTACTGCAATGAGTACTGCAGTCGTTGTAAATCCCTGGGCTCCATTAGGTGGAAACGCTGTAGGCATGGTTACGATGCTGGAGCTAATGAGCCATTTTTCATAGCATAGTATTAATAAGTTTAATTAATGAAGAAGGCTCTTCACCCTCACAGGTGACCACGCACCCTGGTGCACTCAGGAGCGTGTGCGTCTAGGGGCAGGTGGGCTGGAGAGCCTGCCTCTTCCCGCTTTCCTTTTCCATGGCTCGTGGTGTCAAGTTCACTCTCTGTGTCACAGGTTTGGCCTGTGATGATGAAGCGGGGAAAGCTAACTCCAAGGTGGATTTCTAGTGCTGGTTAGAAGCACTTTCGTCAGATATCTATAAACAGATCTATAAAAGCTTAAAGTGGCTCTTTTCCCATAATTTTATCATAAAATTGTAAAAAATAGCTGTTCTGGAACTGTTAGTACAATAAAGTAAGATATTGGTGATATAGAGTGTGGCCTCTGACTCCTAGGTCAATGTTGCCACTAGATATGGTGATTGTCAGTGTTATTACAAGCAGCTTCGTAGATTTTAACCTACGTCCATTGACTTGAGGAAACCAATGAGCAAGTTTCTATTTTCGTAGGTATGGTCTGCAGAGTCATACGTGATGTTGCCACTGGGTGTCTAATACACAATTCAGATTTGACAACTTCAGTTACAGAACTCCTGATTTTTCTGTAAACCTCATGCCTCAATCCTTCTCATCCACTGGCTTTAAAGCCACAAATCTAAGCACCACCTTTGATGTTCTCTTTCAATTTATTCTCTACATCCAGACCAGCTGCAAATCCCATTGCCTTTACCTACCACAGATATCCCAGATCGGTCCAGACTGTGAATGCATATGTGTCCATGCATGTGCACATGTGCACGCACATATATGTGTATGTTTTTATGTATACATACGTATGTATATATGTGTGTGTGAATATATATTTTGTACCTCTCTTCCTACCTTCCCACCTAGCATGGGAGCCGTGTGAGAGCAAGTATCTTGACTATCACCTTGGAATCCTTAGTACTTAGGACACTCTGAATACCTGAATGAACCCTGAAAGAAAACATCTGAAATTGCAGTTGGGAATTAAAATATCTTCTACACGGAGGGCACCAAGGTCCAGGGAGACAGAAATGTTTGCCTAATTTCACTGGAGAAATAAGGTCTTGGTCCAGATGGATACTGTGGAGACACCTGTTAATGATATAAATGACGGATTCGATGTTCTTTGCAATAAGGTTGCCCACTGATGGCCCGAGGTCCAGATCTGGCCTGCATAATAGTTTAAAACATTTGGATTACTGGACAACATAAAACAGAATCGATTTTCTGTGTCTCTTGGAAGTCTGCATTGTCTGGCCACATAGGACTTGTCTTCCTGTCCAGCAACACACTGATGACACTAGAACTGAGAAGTGGCTGTCCTGGAGCCAGGATGCAGGCAGGCTCTCTAGTTTGCCACAGAAGGCTCTTTCTCAGCCCATTTCCCTCATTTACATTACCTGCCTGGCCTCCGGAGGCCACTGAGTTTGCGATCTTGTCCAGTCTGCATTTCTACAGACCATCCTCATGAGCAGGCATGTGGCGAGGACCCTTCCATGGCCCCCTCCCGTTATCACCAGCCTGGATCAGCCTCCAGTCCTAGATGGACACATGGAGACTTGAGGGCCAGGGCCTGGTCCCCGTTTGGACCTGGTCAAGTCAGACACAACTCAGCATCTTCCTTGATCTCTGGCTATTTCCCAGACGTTTTCATAAAAGCATGGTGAAGAGAGGATGAACGCTTGAATCCACCACAGCCTCCACTCCTGAGGAAATGACCCAACATTCAGGTCCTGCTGATTTGGCCCATTGGGTCATCTGCCTAAAGACCTTCTATTGACTGGAAGAAGTCATGACCCTTGCCCTTCCTTGTCATCCACGACCAGAACATGTTCTTCTCCACTTCACCTTGACCTACGCAGTCAGAAGTTTCTCTGAAGTCCAGTCCTTCATCTTCCTCACACCTGTGGTTAAGGAAGCCGGTACCCTTCTAAGAAAAGAAAAAGCCTGCCTGGGTGAGAACCCGGGTGTCACTCATCCCGTGTTCTTGTTCTCTCGTACATGTGGCCAATTTCCTGGAGATTTTTATATTTCTCAAGGGTGGCAGGAGGTCAGACTTCTGTGAGAAATGACTCCCTTAGATGAAGTTGTGAATCCAAATTTCTCTTAATATTTACACAACCATCCAGCATCACCGTGGTGTCCAGGAAATTTCCCCTGGGTTAGAAATGCCTATTCATTTTGTTATGTTGGTGGGTTGTTTTTAAGCCACAGAAGGAGTACAAATAGACCACACCAAACTAGCACACACGGCATAAAACTTGGGCTCAGACGGCAACCTCTGAATTCCACACGGTAGTTACAAGCCAGCTGTGTTCTCGTTTATCCAGCTGCTGTTTTAGGACATTCCAGTGATCAATAGGTTTAACTCCTGTCGGGGAGGCTCCAGTAATGAACAGAGGGTGTTGGCTGCAGAAGGTGCCACGTTCTGTGGTTACGAGCAATTTGCTAGTTTTCTCAGACGAAGAGCTTAAGAAGGTTTCGTGAAATGTCTGCCTTCAGAATCATTAACCATTGATTAAACTCTCCATTTTACCTTAGGCAAATTTTGTTGAAAACAACTAACAGGGTGAGCAGGAGTGCTGACCACTGGGCGATCCCAGGAGGGTCGGGCCTGAGCCCACATGTGAGGTGCTCCGTTTCAGGCTCTTCGGAGAGCAGAGCTGGCCGGGTACCTTTTGCCTGTCCTGGGCGTCCAGTTTCTGTGACAGCTGTGTGTTTCACTGCTGAGGTTCAACCTTTATGCTGGTTTCTATTAGTGAATTTATAAATATAGCCTGAAGAACGCTACCTGTCCCTTAGCTCTTGAACCATCATTACGATCCAGAATGGTATATCCTTTGTAGGAGTCACCTTGGTTCAGCCGAGGAAAAAAAATAAAAAATTACTGATGTGCTTTCAAAAGGTAGAAAGAAAAGTAGAGAGAGAGAGAGTTAGAAGTTTTTTTTTTTTTAATATAGCTGAATAGGATTTTAAGAAAGCAGAATTATAATGTGGAGTGAAAAGAAAGCGAGAGGTTGGGTCAGAAAGTGGGTTATCAGTACAAAGCAGAAAGGGAAAATAAATGCTAATAGACTGCACATGTGCCCTTCCTGCTAGATTAGAGACCAGGAGGGCGCCTGCTGAAAGCTGCCCATTGTGTGGCTGAACGGAACACAGGGTCTGGGCTATTATCCCCTCCACGCCCCCTTGTGCCGCAGATGGTGGTTCTTCCTTCTCTTATCGGGGCCATGCATTCCATCCCTGTAGCCTGATCTCTTCTTCACTCTTCTGCTCTTACAGAATGGATTGATCTGCTGAAAGAGAGGGCCTGGGAGAGGGGCTGGCTTGGGAGGAGAGGGGAGCATGTGAAGGCAGTCAGCCTGAGAGGCCGGCTGCATGGGCGGGTGGGCGGTGAGAGGGGCCGGCTGCCGGGGTATGGCAGGCACCAGGGTCAGCTCCCTGGCTTTCCCTCAGCCCTGGACCCAGCCACCTGGAAAACGGCGCCAAAGCTCTCAGCTGTTGAACAAGCAGCCTGACTCCCTCCCCCGGGGACACCGAGCCTTCACTGCTCCGTCCCCAGGAGACCCCGAGCGCGGCCTTCTTGCTGGCTGACTGCAGCTGAAATTCAGCAGAGGTGAGCAGGGGCGGAGGACACAGGGCTGGCGGGAATGATCCCTCCCGAGAGAGCCCGCCTGGAAGGATGAAGGGGTCAGCCTCGGGGCTGAATCCAGAGCCCAGGGTGGGCCTGGCCACAGCCTCTCCTCCTGATCCCCATGAAGCCCTGTGACTGTGTTCACATCTAGTTCTCCTACTTAGCAGGTGGGGGACCTGGGGAAATCTACTTAGCTTCTCTGGGCTATAGTCTTCTCGCCTACAAAGTGGTACCAAGTTGACAGCATTACTGTGAAGATGAAATAAACTAATTCATGGAGAGGGCTTGGAATGCTGAGGGGCTTAGAACAGCACCTTAGAAAGTTGGCCATCATCATCCTCGTTACTATTACACATCTTTATCGTCATTGCCGCTCTCTCTCCTAACATTACATGTTAGTAGTAGTATAACATACATGTGTTCTAATATATTTCATAATGGATGTGTATATACATTTATATATGGCATCACTTGTGTGGTTTTGGGTGAGCTACTCAGTCTCTCTGAGCCTCATTTTCTTTTCTGTGATGCGGGGTTCACAGGCGGGATTATTGGGAGGGTAATGAGATAATGAATACAAATTACCCAGGACAGAGGCTGGCACATTGGAGAAGCCCAGCAAATGGGCTCTGGTGCTATTTTTACCTGCCCGTGTGAATATGTGCTGTGTGCACCTGCCTGGGTGCTGTTTGTGTCCGGGTGGTTAGGTTTCGGTCCGTGCGTGTTTCACATGCATTTGTAGGATGCCACGTGTGTGTGGGCAGTGCCTGTGGGCTGGTGGTCTGAGGCTTAATTGGTCAGGCCCTGTTTGTGGCTCTTATGAACCCCAGAGCCCAGTTTATGTCTCTTTTGGAACTGAGCTGCCTTGTGTACCTTGAAGCCCTGAAATGCAGCTTCGGTCAGGGAGTTAAGAGATCTGAGTTAATCCTAGCTCCCCACTGTGCCCCCAGTGGAAAATGGGGATTGGGACACCTTCCCCTCCAGGCACCTTATTTCACCATATTTAAGCCAGGGGGCTGGGCCGGATGAAGCCCAGATCCCTCCCAGCTCTGCTCCAGGTTGGTTCCATGATTCCTAAGTTCTTATGCATCTCCTTTCTGTACTTTCCCCACCCTCTGGCCCCCAAAGAGTCCTTCTCTTCCATTCCTCTAGAGGAGAAGGATATGCTCGCAGGAAAGAATGAATGAATGGTGTGTGCCCAGGGGAATGTCATATGCAGATGCAGTGTCCTGTTTTCTGAGCATCCCTGCACTCTACCTTTGCAAGTGGAAGCAGCCGTGACCGTCAGTGTGAACCTAGAGGCCAAGTGTCTTGATACAGCTGGCCCGTCTGGAGCAGGGAAGGGGCTGGCAAGAACCAAAGGAAGCAGAAAGAGAGGAGGACGTCAGGATTCCCTTCTTTGTTGTGGGACAGGAGTTCTCATCTGAGTGAGGGCTGGAGGAAACTGTGAAGGGACAGGCTGAGCGGCTCCAGGTCCCAGGTGCGGACTCCTAGTAGTTAACGCAGCCGTGCCCTCCCCACGCCTGCTGCAGAGGTGAGGGGTCGGCTCCCGGTTGTGCACTGCGCCTGGACAACCCCAGGGAGCGTTACTCACATTCCTTGTCATCCTAAGTTTATATCACCATTATGCCAATTTTCCAGCAGATGGCCATAAAGTGTCTCGAGAAAGCAAGGTCTGTTTCTTCTTTTATAATTCGTGCAAGGACACCATCTTGGCTAGTAAGGGGTCTGTGCTTTTGGATCACTTTTGCTGCCTCCGTCTGTTCTCCAGCCCTCCCTGTGTCCCCCTTCCAGGTCCCCTGCCACAGCCTCCTTCCTCCTCCCTCACCCCTAACTCTCTGTTTACCCCTGAGATTTTCATTTAGTAATTGCAGGAATCAGGTAAAAATGAACAGCCATGGGGAAGGTACACAGCTCGAAGCTGCTGTGAAGTGTGCCCACCTCAGTTTTCCTCCTGAGTGAGGTGCGCTGTGATGGTGCTGAGCCCCTTCCTTGATAGGATTCACTTCTGACCTCTCCTCTTTTTGGTTTCTTGGATCAGCCCTCCCTACTCCCTGTCCAGTCTTGCTTGTCAAATATTCCTGGGTTGAAGGACCTTAGTCTCCTCTCCCCCATCCTTGTTATGCTGTATGGTAGCTCTTGCCCCTGACTGCAGAGGAGAGAGGGAGGCCCTCTTAATGTGTAAGTCCTATTGCTGGGCCTGTGAATCCAAACATCTTGGATGAGACTTGCTGATGACAAGACTGGACGTGCCGGCTTCTGTCTCCTTAGGACTTTGCTGGTTCATCTAGGCTAGGTGATCCTGGTTGTTCGTAGAAACAATAGAAACAAAGCCATGCTGACGACAGGAAAGGTAATATTTTAGAACAGGCATCTTGAGTGCTGAGGGTAGAGGCTCCTGGGTGCCAGTGGATTCTGCTACGTAGTCCCTTTGGCTTTCATAAAGAAGGTCATCTCTTGGAAAGATCTTGGACTTGGAGGTCAGCAGAGTTTGAGTCCCAGTTCTGCTACTTTCTACCTCTGCCACCTTTGATATGAATTTTCAACCTCAACTTTCTGATCTGTAAAATGGAATGATAGTAGTTACCTTGCCTATGGAACTGGATTTTTTTGACCCTAAGCTGGGATGAAGCATAAGAAAGACTTTTGAGGACTGTGAACATCTTAAGTGAAAGATTATCCATATCTATGGCAAGAATTCTTAACCCATCCCTTACCCTCATCTCTCAGGCAGTAACACAATTTTGAGGCCTAGCAGTTTTGGACTCACTGTCTGCCTCAAGGATAGATCAACATTAATTATGTTTGATGCTTTATTTCAACGCCCTTCTTTATTTCATCAACGTTTGGTATCAAGTGTGTCATGGAGAAATGTGGTCAGCACACAAAGGGGATGCCCACTGGGGAAACCCATCCACCCTGCTGGGACTAACAGGACCAATGGTTGGCCAGTGATAAAATAAATCCAGTCTGAGGAATAAGCACTTGTGCTTAATGTACCATTGCGTCCAGGGAACTATGACCTTCAAGCCCTCCCTTCCCAGGACCAGCTGATGCGCACAGGCTCTTCAGATGCCAGGGCTCTGTTGGAGGGACGAGGCTTGTGCATTGAACCTCCGACTGGGCTTCTCAGCTTTCTGCTCCAGGTGGGTGCCCAGGACATGAATGTACAGGTGATCCCTTCCCCCAGATCCAGAGCCCAACCCCGCTGAACCCGGACATCTCAGCATGCCGACAGGGGCTCTGCATGGAGTCTGCGGGCAAAGGATGGAACCTGTTCCCTTCCCTGCTGAGAAGAGCTGGGAGTGGGCAATTAATGGATCTGCCTGAGCCATTTCTTCTTTAATTTTCCCCGGGGTCACTTGCCGAAACAAAACTGACTCAGAGAAAGGAGTTCCTCAGCATTTGGAATACATTGATACATAGGTGAAGCAAATCAGTTTGATTTTTCCCTACACTTTCAACACTTTGTTTCTGAATAATAATAAAAAAAAATTCCCTGAAGCAAATACTATTTTGAGACTAATTTCTGGAGGCTCCTAGCACGCAAATCACTCTTTTTCTTGCTGTGATGTTCCTTTTAGTCCTAAAAAGAAAAGACTTAGAAGGAGTTGATGGCTTTTATTTTTCAAACACTGAGCAGGTGTCTTGAGGAGGAAGCCCTAAAAGCTTTGGTGGCTCTAGGGGACAGAGCAGGGGGAGACAGGCAGAGGGGCCAGATGGAGATTTGGGCTGGAAATCAGAATACTCCAATTCAGCAGTTCCCAACCAGCCTCGCTGTAGAACCATTTGGGAAGGTTTTTTAAAAACCATGTGGACAGATTTTTTAAAGAACCAGTTCCCACACCCCTCCCTAGGTAATTTTGATTTAGCTTGTCTGATACAGAGTCTGGGAATCATGTTTAAAGACTCATTCTATACCTAGAGAGTCAGAATTATCATACAAGAAATGGGGAAAATTTATTTCTAAAAACTACCCACAGTGATTTTGATGCAAGCGGGTTCCAGTGCCCATTTTCAAAAATGACTGGTCATTTCAAGATGCTCCATAAAGTTTTGGGGGCTCCCTGGGATAGAGCACCCTGTCACTCACTGGGGGTTCTCCGGCAGGTGCGGTAGGGAGCCTCTTGCTGGAGGGTGGGGTGGGGCTGACTGTGTGATCTCAAAGCCCAGCTCTGACTTTGCATCAGCTGCTGCAGACATCACTTGTGTCCCCCAGAGCTGTCTGCTTGATGTAAAGCCATGTTCAGATTCATGTCCAATGTGAATGGAAGACCTGGTTGGAAAGAAAGAGGCCATAGTGGAGGTGGGGGTGGTGGGGGCTTCTTCAACCATGAGAGCCCCTCTTGGGCCAGTCTCTATGAGCTCTGGGAGTAAACTATAGACTTCTCTGCCTTGGCACTTTTGTTTTACATCCATCTTCCTGCATCAAGCACTTTGTACTTGCCTCTCTGTCTATCCACTTAACCGTCGTTGAAGACTCATCTTAACGTTCCATCTTCCATGAAGCCTCCTTTTGCAAACGTGTCAGGGGTGAGCTTAATTTATCCTCAGGGGGTGTATGTCATGAACACAAACAACGAAACAAACCCAACCTTTAATCCAAAGACCTAAGTTTGGGCCAACGTTCTGTTCATGTTCAGTCATATGCCAGAGATCTTGGACAAGTCAATGTTTTTGGTTGAATTTCTCAGCTGTAATGTTCGGGTACTAATGCATAATCGGGTTGTCAAAAAGGATTAAGTGAGATTATGTTCGGTGTTGTGTAAATGATAAATGTTATAGAAATGTGAAGAGCTGTTGTTGTTACCTTAAACTCTAGTCTTGTGAGAATTACAGAAAGCTCTCATCTGAGTCAAAAGGATTTTATAAAATTTTTTAGACCTTTAATTTGCAGAAATAAATGAAGTCTTTTTCTTTTGTTTCCTCCCTCCATGCAATGCACATTTGTTGGAGACTTACTATGGACGGGGCTTGGCACTGGGGAGACCACGAGGAACTAGGTCAGGTTTATGCTTTTATACAACTCATAGTATAATGAGGGAGAGATGTTAAAAAAGAAATTATTCTAAATTGGGAAGCATCCTATGACAGAGAGAAATGCCCTGGGTTTAGAGACTGGGCAGAGGAGGGAGTAGGGCAGGAGGAACTTCTTAGTAAAACTGATGTTTGCATTGAAAATTTTCCAGGAAGATATGCAGGAATAAAGTCTTTAGTCATTTAAAATTGTATCTGGGATGTTCTCAATGAGACATGGTAGACACTCTGGATTTTTTGGTTCTCTTCCTCAGAAAAGTGTTGGCTGGACTGAAACTCTCAACTCTGTCTCCTTTAGTAGAAATAGCAGCAAAATTCTCTGCTCTGTTCTTTCAGACTCAGCTGGGCATCTTCGTGTCTGTCCCACACATGTGTTGTTCTGGAGACAGCCAGAGATTTGGGCAGAACTTAAAAGCAGAATACAGGGCCCCCCTCCTGGGCTCATTCCCTTTCGGATTACCTTCTCCTCCTCCCAGCAACTACAGGGGCCATGAATTCTGTCCTCTGCATCAGCAAGCCAGTAAGACCTCTGAGGGATTTCTGCCAGGTTTTAACTGTGACACTTGCTGCTTCAGTGAAAGTCTGCCTTCAGTTAAAAAATATAAAAGTAGAGAATTAACCCAGTGCCATTCCCTCCTTCCAATTGTGGCTCCCCCCCCACCCCAAGTATCATCTTATTTTTGACATTTTCATGTTGCCGTTTTAAAAAATATTTTCCACAGTGTATAGTTGTTATCTGCAGGAGAGCTGGTCTGATAGGAGATACCTGGTCATCACACTTAAGAAGCAAACTGTTTAATTAGAGGGACAGGAATCCAGCACAAGGAGAAGTCAGAGAATGACTCCAGAAACATGACAGGGCCAAGTGCATCATTCACTCACATATTTATTTTTCCAACAAACAATGTTTGAGCATCTGTTGCGGGTGGAGCTCTTCTCCTGGCACAAGATGACATAATGTTGGCTGTAGATATACTTTCTATAGTCTTTCAAGCTAAGAGAGATTATTTAGAATAAGTTGATTTAAGAAGAGATCTGAAAAAAGAAAAAAAAAAAACCACCCAGGATTAAGCTTTTCAGAGGGGACATAAAAAACGGTCTACATTTTTGCTTTCCTACACGGTCTCCACTGGCCCATATGGTTATTGATGACTTGAATTATGATTAGTCTGAAATGAGATGTGCCGTAAGTATAAAATACACATCAGGTTTTATAGACTCAGTACAAAAAACAAAAGTAAAATATCTCATTAATACTTTTCCATAATGTACTCTTTTGGATACATTTGATTACATAGACATATTATTGTAATTAATGTCACCTATGTCTTTTTACTTTTTGATGTGTGCTATTGTGACACCAACTCCAGTGTATCTGTGTATGTTCCATGCCATCAAGCAATTCTGTGACACCAGCTGGGTGTCCCACGAATTGAACTCAGTTCTGACACTCTGTCTGGATATCGGCAGATCCCACGGGTCAAGGGTTCAGCTGCACAAGACTGACCCCACTTCAGATGCCAGTCACAAGTCCAAGTTGTCACCTGTGATTCTGACCAACTAGCTATAGATTGGAGGTTCCTATCACCCCCTTTTTGGGTTCACTTAATTTGCTAGAGTGGCTCACAGAGCAGAGAGACATTTTACTTAATAGAGTACCAGTTTATTATAAAGGGCTATAACTCAGGAATAGGCAGGCAGAAGACAGTCTTAGGGCAAAGTGTGTGGGGAGTGTTGCAGAGCGTGCTGCTCTACAAATGCGCCAAATGCTCTCCTGGAATCTCCACGTGTTCACCAGCCTGGAAGTTCTCTAAACCCCATTCTTTTGGATTTTTGTGGATGCTTCATTACATAGGCATGATTGATAAAACCAATGGCCACTAGCCATAAATTCCATCTCCAGCCTCTCTCCCTTCCCTGGAGGTCAGGGGGGCAGGAAGGAAAGTTCCAACCCTCTAATTACATGATTGGTTCCCTTGGCAACCAGCTGCCATCCTTAGGTGCTTTCCAAAAACCACCCGGTTAACATAAACTTAAGTGTGATTGAAAGGGTTTTTTTTTTTTAATGAAAATTAAGACACCTTATCACAAGGGTTTTAGGCTTTTAGGAGCTTGGGTGTTAGAAATGAGAGGAAGACCAAATATATATTTCTCATTATAAATCACAATATTACTTTGTGCCTAATTGACATTACACATATAGCTCACATTATTTTTCTATTGGACAACAGTGGTCTGGACAGGTCTAGACCAAGGGTCAGAAAGCTCTTTAAAAGGGTCAGCTAGCAAATATTGTATATTGTGCAGGCCACGTGGTCTCTGTTGCATCTCTGCTGTTGTGGTGCAAAGGCAGTATAGATAATACATAAATGAATGAGTGTGGACGTGTCACAGTAAAACTTTATTTATAGACACTGATATGTGAAGGTCATATAATTTTAAGGTATCCCCAGACATCATTACTCTTTTGATTATTCCCCCCTCCTCCATCATTTAAATAGATAAAAACCATTTTCAGTTTTCAGGATCTACAAAACCAGGTGGCAGGCTGAATTTGGCCTGTGTACCATTGTTTGCCAAACCATGGACTAGAACATCATTTTGAAGGGCCTGAGAAACAACTGGCTTTGAAAAGTATCATGTTAAATAAAACCCATGGGATGCTGAATCACTGTTCGCAATTATTCCTGATCTCTGGCTTAGAATTCCATAATCATACCCTTTTTCATGTGCATGGACTTGACCATGAGACTTATGCTGGCTAAGGGGACGTGGTAGAAATGGCCAGTTCTAGGTTGAAGCTTGAAATGAATTGTGAATTCCCACCTACCTTCTTGAAATTTCTGTCATTAGCATGAAACAAGCTTCCTCTGGGTAGCTCTTGCCATTTTAGCCTGGATCCCAGAATAAGCACTGTGGAATAGACCAGAGCACAAACTTGAGTTGAGATATATACCATTCCCAGCCTGAATTTCATCTTGAAGCAGAGCCGCCTAGACAAGCCCAGTGTACATCAGCAAATTCACAAAAGCTCCACAAGTAAGGGACATCTGTGTGTCACTAAGTTTCTGTAATTGCTCATTACACAGCGTTTGCTGACCACTACAAATTCAATTTTCATTTTCTTTTTTTGTATCTCACTTTATATCTACCCATTCTGTCCTAATCAGCAAAATCCAGGCACTTTTCTACCCATCGAAAGCACCATGGCTGCTGCATTAGTATAGCACTTGCTTCTAGGATTTCTCAGTTTAAGGTATTGTTTATTTCATGCTGACAATGGGAGAAAGACAGCCAGTTAATCTAGATGCAATTGAATTTAGAAATAACTCAAATCTAATTTTACTCACTTCTCCATTCCCAAGTTACTCTTTCTGCTTCCTTTGGTTGTGTGTGTTTCAAATCATTTCCCACTGTTTATTTTTAATTTCTACTTTATTTTAATTATTTAATAGGTGGCATCTGTGCAGCGCCTGTCATTCATCGAGCAGTTTGTTTTCTGCTTATGGAATCACAAAAATATTTAATCTGCTGCTTCAGTGGTGTCATCAGCACTCAGACTCTAGACCACAGGATTCCTCTCTTCTCTGTTTGGAAGAACACGATTCTCTGAGGTGTCTGGGGTCCTCTGAAAAGCCAGCACCCAAACCATACCTGAGCCCAGTCAATGGCAAGTCAGAAGGATTTCCTTCTTTCTCTGCTGCTTTTGAGAAAGTGTATGTTTTCTTAAATGTCCCCAGGCGATATGACGTGGATGACCTGCTCAAGGACTGGTGTTAGGGACCAGTGCTGGAACTATCTATGTTTTCCCAAGCCAGATCACCTCTCCTTTTAGGGGGCTGCATCCACTGGAGGGGGTGAACCAAGATGTGGATCTCTAGGACTGTCTCTGCTCATACTCCAGAAGCCTGACTCTAGAAGCCAAGGGAGTTCTGAGCCATAGGATGGAGTTGCCACAGAGAGGAAGAGATTGAAGGAGATGGAGAGAGAGGCCCTTTAGAAAATAATTAGCAGAAGAATAATGATGATGCAATCAGCATTTATCAGCATCATCTTATTCATTCCCAAAATATTTTACAATTTTCAGAGTTCAGGAGTTACCAGTCCTGTGGGTTTTCTGCTGTTGCCTTCTCATTTGGGGACTTCCTCATCTCTAAAATGGGTTGGCTCAATGAAACAGCCTCCTAGGGCTTTGCCATTCCAGGCAATGGATGAATTCCATGTTCATGATCTAATTCAAAATAATTTCAAACTTGAAATATATGTTCTCATTTTTTTTTCTTGCACTTTTATGAAGAGTCTAAAATCTTGCTAATACTTTGTGCAAAGTCTGTTTTCGATTCTGAAATGATGATTGCAATGGCCGTTTGCACCCCAGTGAGAACCAGTGTGTGAAGCCATTTATGGTCCCCAACACCATCTGAAGAGAATTTGACCATGGATGTGGGCAGGTTGACCATCTGGGGGAAGGGTGTGATGCCTGGGAAACAGTGGCGTGGGCACATTTAGTTGGGTTGCAAAGGAAAGGAAAACTCATTGAGTGGAATGTAGGGAGCTGTTTTGGGCTCTAGAAGGTTCCCTGGAGCCAAGCAGTGGGGTTTCCAGACAAACCAGAACAGTCTGCCCTACAACAGATTGCAGATGGGCTGGGAAGACGATACCCAGGAAGCAGCAGGAACAAGCAAGAGAGACTCCTGCCTGGGTTCCCAGCCTCCACTCTGGGCCCTGAACCATCTGTTCTGTTCTCGGCAGAGCAGTCAGTATGAATGCTGTAAGACTTACATCAGACTGACTTTTTTCTTAAAACCCTTCCAGAGCTTCCTATCCCTCCAAGAGTGGAGTCGACCTGATCACCATCCTTGATCAAACTCTGTCTGGTTGCTGACCTCATTTCCTCCCTGCCCTCGTCTTGCCTCTTTAAGGATTCAGGTAGGACAGTATGGAGGGCTTGCTAGAGCTTGCTGGAAATATTTTTGTTTTTTCAGAAGAATTTATTCATCAAATAGAGTCGGAGCCAGATGAACCCTGATATCTTTCCATAATTCTCAGCTACGTGTAGTCCCTCATTTTCATCTGAAAGCACCATTGTTTGAACTTATGTTGCTGTTTGATCTTTGTTGCTAATTTATTTAATTTTTTCCTACTCTTTATCTTGTATTATTTGTGTCAATACACAACACAGTATCTTTTAACAGCTAAATCAGATGTTGGCATAACTATAGGGCTGAACTGGTGGTAGATGCTTCTTGGTTGAGTTGGACTTTATTCTTGAAGGGCTAATTGATTGCATCTAGCAGGCATAGTCAGGGAGGGCTTCCTGGAGGAGACAAGGCTTAAACTGGCCATTGTCATATAAACTTGGAAAGAAAGAGAGAAAAGGAGACAATTTAAGTATAACAGTGCCAGCAAAAGGATCTGAATTCTAAAAATGGCAATAACTCCTTCCTACCTTTCCTGCTGTGAAAGAAAGTCTCTCTCCAAATTCTCATTATGTGCAAGAAAGAGGGAAATAGGACAGTAGGCCTCCCGCTAGCACTGAGATTATTGTGAGCATGCTCCCTTCACAGGGACAGTCATTCAGGTTCTGGCCCCGCACTTCTGGGAACACACGTCTGGCAAGCGATAACATCTGTCCAAGTTCCAATCTCCTGCCAAAACCCTGCCTCTGTCGACCTCCCCCTCCCGTTCTCCTGCCCCAAGGAGTAGAAAGGGAGAGAAGGACATGAAACTGACAAACTGTTATGAATCTGAACCACAGCCGAGCTTACTGAGATATGTCACCAAAGTGGACTAATAACGTGGTGTTTTGGAAATGTAATTGGAGTAAATGGAGAGCAAATTACTGAAAC
The DNA here is from genome assembly GCF_048564905.1 of Vicugna pacos. NCBI lineage: Eukaryota > Metazoa > Chordata > Mammalia > Artiodactyla > Camelidae > Vicugna > Vicugna pacos. Next base: position 45,745,754 of record NC_133001.1, read on the forward strand.
AAATGTTAAAAGTAGAAATCGTTAGAAAAAAAAAACAACTCACAAAACCCCCAAATCTGAATTTCTGTTTTATCTACCTATCACGTCGCTTGACTGTGTTTTGGACTGCAGATGTCCAAAACTACACATCTTCCATAGGGCAGAAAACGTCCTGGGTCCTGGATAGAAGGAGATGGTGTTGATAAATGAGCTTATCACCCAGAGGACACATTTCCTGGTATGAATGGGTTGCTATAGCTTCTAGACGATCCAGGTCAACTTAGTCCAAGACTTTCTGAAAAGCTTTGACTTCAAAGAGTGTGTGTGTGTGTGTGTGTGTGTGTGTGTGTGTGTGTGTGTATCTATATATAAAATTAAGCCTTAATAATTTTTTAATTTTTATTTTTTAAACATTTTTATTGAGTTATAGTCATTTTACAATGTTGTGTCAATTTCCAGTGTAGAGCACAATTTTTCAGTTATACATGAACATACATATATTCATTGTCACATTTTTTTTTCACTGTGAGCCACCACAAGATCTTGTATATATTTCCCTGTACTATACAGTATAATCTTGTTTATCTAGTCTACATATGCCTGTCAGTATCTACAAATTTTGAACTCCTAGTCTATCCCTCCCTCCCTCCTCCCCCTTGGCAACCACAAGTTTGCATTCTATGTCTATGAGTCTTAAACCTTAATAATTTAATTCCAAGACCTGTAGGAAATAGAGAATGAATATTGGAGCTTGCTCCCTAAAATGTATAGACTTTAGACTTATTGAAGGAACTAGAATTACAAAATTATCTCATCTCAGAAAAAAAAAATGATCCTTGACACCATCTTTGCCTTTTAAAGGTAAACTGTGTAATCAGCTGGCTGTCAGGCTGTTTAACAAAGTAAAGAATATTAAAATATTTGTCTTGGCTTCTGCACTTCCTCAGTGCTGTAAAAAAAATCACAGACTCGAGCCTGCCAATCATTTATCTGGCTGTTTGGATGAAGGAGTTTGATGGAGGCAATAGTCTGTAACTAAACGAGACGCCTGCAAAATGTGGGCTCTCGGGTGGCCTGATGGTATTTCCCAGAGTGAATCCCAGAGGCAGCTTTCCCCACTGCGCATGTGGGTGGATGAATTAAGCTTCAGGGTTCCTTTGGAAGGTCATCGCTGGTTTCTTCCTTTACAAGGCTTTTGAGGGGTGAAAACCCATCCTGGGGCTGCCAGTGTCATGGGGTTCATGCCGAGAACCTCTTTGTTTTCTTGCTCCGATAATGTCAACTGTTGGGGTCTCTGAGGATGCACCCTATGAGGAGTACTCCTTCTGTCTTCCCTGGCTCTGAGGAAGTTATGAACTGAACGAAGAGTAAGAATGCACTCCAAGTGTATCACTGAGAACGGCCAAGTTGGAGGTCATGGATACAGTTCTGTGAGCCAAGTGGGCTTGTTCATTCTAAGTCTCAGACCTGGGCAGGCTCCCGCCCCCCACCCAGGTAGCACTGAACAGGACAGGGCTTTTCACAGGGAATGGGCTGCCCAAGCAAGTGTTTTGGGAGAACTCTTCCCTCTAGACTGGCTGGATCCCAGAAGTAATGAAGTTAGAGTTCAAGTGAGCATCCTTAGTTATTTTTCTCGAATTCCCCAGTCAAATGAATAATGTGTTGAGAGATGGGGAGAGATCAAAGTTTGTCAGCCATGGAGTTCCCTCCGCTTGGAAGGAAACTTCAGGGATGGAGAAAGAGCTTCCTCTACCTTGAATATCAACTCATGTAGGAATGTGCCCCTTGCTGGTGGGCCAAGTTCTCAGCCTTGTCTGCTCAAGTGCACTCCTCCCGCTCTGTTCCGCAGTTCCCTGTTTCTTCATGCAGACACAGTTGCTGCAACTTTAACCTACTGTGTTAAAGATTAGTGCCCATGCACCAAACACAAATAGAGGGGTGCATGGCAGTGAGGTGGCTCTTAGATCCTCTCCGCTGCGTTTCCCAAGGCTTCTGCCAGGCTGTGGACTGGTATTATCTCCCATTCATGGGAAGGCAGCCGTGTTCTCTGGGACCTCCTGGAATTCTCTCTCCCACACTGTAATTCACACTGCATGCTATCACTGGACTGATTTTCTGAAAACACTACTCTTACTGAGTCACTCAGACTCTCTGAGTCTCCATTTCCTCACTGGCAAAATGGATATGTTTATGTTTTCCCTGCTTGCCTACCTCATCTCGCTGTTGAAAGGACAAACAAGACCACAGATGGAAAAGTGCCCTGTAAATTGGCAAGTGTTGTGTATACGTGGATGTATCAGCCCATCCCCAGATCAAGTTTGCTGTAGTGGGCTTGGGGTTCAAAGCCTTCATAGACAGGCATGTTCCAGACCTCTTCTCCCCTTGTTATCCTGCAGTCGTGGTTCTTTTTTCCTCCCTTACCCCTCCCTCCAGGAAGCTTTCCTGATTGCTCCTACCCTCAGGATTCTCCCTCTCATCTGAGCTCTTACAGATTCATAGTTGGAATAAATGGGTCTCAACCATGGCTGCACATTAGAAAACCCAGAGAGCTTCTGCGTCTCCCCTCAGAACAACTGAATTAAAATCTTTTGGGAGTGAGGCCAGGATAACTGTTTTCTAAAAGCTCTCCAATGATGCTAACGTACAGCCAGGGTAAAGAACCCCTGGTTTATACTTTATACTTTGCATTGAGTTGTTTGGGTCTCATGAATGCATCTTTTCCCCCTCCTTCCTCTGACAATTTCCCACAGGATGGAGGCCCTGCCTCAGCTCCTCCTCCCCTCCTTCCTTCTGTTGTGCCTTTTGTCTCTCCTGGAAACATCTGGTTTCTGTGGATTATACTTACTGAATTTGCTTCGGGAGACATTCATCTGCCCCTCTTCTCATCCCCCAAATCTGAACTCATCAAGCTTTAGCAAATACTGTGTGGTTGACCATAGGTTGAGTCCAGTCTGTGCTCAGCAGTGGAGTTCGGATTTATTATGTGTGTTTGAATATGCTTGGTGGACCGCTGAGGGACACTGACAAGAAGTCTCTTTGTATGAGGGACCCATCAGCCTCTTGGGAAAGGATTTTTTTTTTTTTAGATGAGGGAGTCAGGAAATAACTGAAGTGAACATTTAGAACCAAATATCCAGAACCAACAACATTAGGAGGCAATGAGAAGGCATTTTCATGCCAAAAAATTCTCTGGTGAATATGTGTGTTCAGGGCCTGGGTGCTTAAGATAAATGTCATTTAGCAGTGACACCATAGTTCATGGTTCATTAAATATTAAACACTGGGTTTTCTTTATGCTCTGGCCTCACCATTTCCCTCTGCCAATAGAAAGCCACGTGGGGTTTGTCAGACCCTTCTGGGGATTCGGTGATTCTAATTGTGGAAAAGAGTTAGCAGCACTTAGAGCTCAAGGATGGAATTCCTATTTTCAGCAGACACATTTTCACTATTACGTTTGTTTCTCTGGCACCGTTCACGTGTGCACGGAGAGAGAGACACTGCACATAAGTGATTATACACCCACTCAAGGAAAGCCCTTCCTGCATTGGGGTTGTTCTAGTTATGATCATTCTTGCAGCCTGATCAACGCTGGGCAACCTCCAGGTTGGTTGCAGTTTTAGTGGAATGCTCCCATTTCATTCCTGTTTTTCTTTTTTATGTTTTTTTTTTTTTTTTATGGAGCTGGCTACAAATTCCAAGCATTATTCACCAGGTCTTCTGCTTCCCAGGGTCCTTCTGAATCTCTGCTCTGCTTAGTTGCTCTTCAGGGCACATCTGGTCTCTGTGGGCTGGACTGAGTAATTTTGCTTCAGGACGCATCTATTCTTTGATGCCTATTTCCTAAGATGCCTTGCTCCGGTTTGTGAAGGGGGAAAAAAAAAAGCTTGATTGTATTGTTCTGCTGGTGCTGCACACTGAGTGTCTTCTCACAGACACAAAAACTTCAGGCAGCCCATTGTACTTCATTTCCAGGCTTACCTACTACCCTTTAAATCTCACTCCTAATCAGTCATTTGGCATAAACTCAATAGTTGGCTCGACTTGCAAGCTCATTGTTAACAGTGACTAAGGAACCGTCTAGCGTCAATAGCACCTGTTACAAACGTCTTGCTTAATTCATACTTGGATGATTTTGTATCTACTGAATGCCTGATGTTTTAGGACTACGGATCCGTGCTCAGTAGTGAATACTGTGCCGTGGTATGTAGTGGGATCATAGTCAAGTCTAATCCGGGTTCACCAGTGGAATTCAAACATATCGTGTGTGCTTGGTAGACGGGTAGGGGGGGTCAAACAAAAGTCCTTCCTGGTTTATTGGCTGGCTCTCTGATGGCTAACTGGCTTAAATGCATCTTGACTTGCTTCCTTCTGTAGATCTGTTCATCTTTTTCTGTTGTCTCTGATTCTTGGAAGTCATGACCCTCTCTCAGGAGGGTCTGAGCACTGAGCTCAGAGCTGAGCACTTAGAACTCTAAGAACTTTCCTTTTCATGGTGAGAAAAGAAAGTGTTAGTGAGATGGGAACTGAGAGGGGAAGGCCTATGAGTGTTTCCTGGGACTCGATCTGACTGTTGATCATGCCACGAGATGCCCTCCCTGATGGGAAGTTTAAGTGGCCCATAGATTTATCTCCTTCACAATAGATTCTTCTGAAACAGTCCACGACAAACTGTTTAGATTACTTCCCAGCTCCAGCTAATAAGTTCAGTGAGACATATCCCAGATACAGTCTCCCAGTCTCTTTGGACTGAGATGGTCATTGCATCAAGGCTCTTTATTTGCCCTGGCACTCCACACATGTGTGTGTGCACGCGTGCATGCGTGTGTGTGTGTGTGTGTGTGTGGTCTGCAGTCATGGTGCATGCCACCTGCTATGTCCCAGAGCGTGCTGGGCAGCATTGTTGCATTTGTGGGATGCTTGTCAAAACTTTTATTTCAATAATTTCAATAATTTCATTTCAATTTTTCAATAATTTCCCCTCCTTCTCTCAGGGTCAGATGGCACATCTGTGGAGACTGTGCCCCTCACTCAGTGGGGATGCCTGATGTCTTCCTGTCTGGCGCAGAGAGAGAGGCACAGGGCTTGTGGGCTGGGCGGCGAGCGTCTGAGTCCCGTGGAGCCGTTTCAGCAAGTGCGCAGGGAGGACATATGCTCGCAGTTATTTTTCCAGGGTTGGGAAAAGGGCCAGAAGCACTTTATTTCATTCATTCCTTTGTTCAACATGATTTAAGTTGCTAATGTGTATCATGCCTGGTTTTGGGAGCTAGGGAGGGTAGAGAAGACAGATTTTTTTATAAGACATCTCTGCCCTCAAGTCTGGGGAGACAACACACACACACACACACACACACACACACACACCTCAGAGTAAAACAGTGACATGAGTGAGAACGCAGCCCCACATGTCCCTTAGGCTGGGGAGGGGGCCTGTCAGTCTGAAGAGTTGACCCCCCCTGGATTCTGCCACAATCCAGTCTTCAGCTCCATGTTCATTCACGGGCCTCACGGGTCTAGCTGAGAGCAGAAATCCATCCACACAAAGAAGGAAAAGGACGACTCCTGGTTTATGTTGAATGCAGGAGTCAGGAATGGAGAAAACGGGGATCCGTCTGTTTTGGGTCAGTGTTACAAGATTCAGACATGCCTTTGTCAGATGTCTTTTGAATGCATCCTGGACTGTCTGGGAGTCTGGATCCAAAAAACTGCATCTGCTGCAAATAAACATTGTTTTCTGAAACAAAAGCCATAGATCTCTTTCCTCCGTGCCGAGTGGACTCCAGCCCTTAGAGGATCTGGACGAGGCCCCAGCTCCACCCACAGTGGTGCCCGGCAGGGATCCTGACTGGTGGGGAGATGGGAGGAAGGAGAGATTTCCTCAGAGGACTGAGCTGAGATCAATAATTGATTCATGAAGACGGTTCTCTCTGGTGTGAGGGACAAAGGTCTCTCCCTGAACCTCAGCTGAGGGTGAGCTACAGCAGGGGATCACTGCTGAAGAGAAGCTTCTGTCAGAAGCATTTCCGCTGGCCCTCGTGCTCTTCAGCCGTGGGAGGATATTTGAAAAATAGGAAAGAAGAGACACAAATTGTAGGGGCTGAGTTTTTGATGGATCCAAGAGTTGTGGGAAAGAAAGAAGAGAGTCTTCCCTTCCCCAACTGGGGGTGGATCTCCAAAGGATATCTGGTTTGTGATCTTTTATTCATGCTCATAATCTGTTCGGCTCTATCTTTGGGAAATTACTTCTATTCAGTGCACTTAATTGCTTAAATTGCTGCGGGTTTGCTGCATTTACAAAAATTCAGGAAAAGACAAAGAGTAAAATGTGTATCAGGTGAAAATAATCTTCACAGATGCCCAGACCCAGGTTCATCTTACAAAGACTGAATCGGGAGGCCCGGGAAACGACTGAGAGGCTGTTCATTTTTCACTTGTCCATGAACAGAAAATAATAGAAATAACAATCCTAAGTTATGAATTTTTGAACACTGACAGTATGTTGGGCGCTCAGGGTTTTGCATTAGATTCAGCAAAGATGAAAGAGTCTGTGGTTCTGCTCTTGTCGACTCCGTGGCCCCAAGGACCTGATCTCCGAGACCGTTTCCTGTGCTCAGTGAGGCCCGTGCCGTGCAGTCAGGGGAAAGTTCCAGAAAGATCTCCCCTCACTCACACTTCTTGCTTTGAGGGGAATCTTGTAATGCCTTCCAGTTTTTATGTCTGGCCATACCTGAGAAGGAAGCCGAAACAGAGAGGTTCTGGGGACCTCCTTCCAGAAGCCGGCAGAGTTGGCACTGACCCTCAAACCCGAGAAAGCTGGAGCTGCCTGATGGCCGAGACGGGACCACAGCCGCTGCCATGAGGAGGCCTTTGAATCTTGGCTCTGTTCCCTAGTCGGGGCACTTGACTGTTTCTAACTGTGAATCTGAGGGCATGTTCCCTTTTTTTATTTACACTTGGCTTTCCTGATTCGTACTGACCTCTTTCCAGACAACATCTGTATTGCTTGTTACAGCAAATCAGAAAAGTGCCCTGCTCATTCATTCATGAAGCTTTGTCAGCTGTCTGTGGTGGATGCACCACCGCAGAAGGGGCTTAAAGCAAATGCTCTGAGCACAAATGTCCAACCTCCCTTAGCACTGGCGTCTGCTGGGACAGGACTGAATGCTCTGTCAGGGATGCGAAAATCTGTGGACCATGTGCTTATAATTTTGTTCTCACCAGATTGGTTATTTTTGAAGCCCACTTGACCTTTGGAGTAGTTCTGCCTCTGAGGGGCCATTTGGGAATGTGTGAAGGGCCTTTGTTTGATCTAGTGATGTTGCCAGGAGGGGGAGGGACGGGTCCTGCATGTGAGGAATTGTTCCATGTCCTGCACGATTTGTGAATGTCTCAGTGGATGCTGATGTAGGTGAAAAAAAAAAAACCTTCTGATAATTATCTGAGCCTAGATCTTAACTGCTCTACATATAACACCATGTGTTTTGTGCATAACGCTAATCTGCACTGGCTTTCCCGGGGACTCTATCTACTGTGTAAATTGAGAAAAGATTGCACTGTATGATGTTCAGAAATTTATCAGAAATTGTTCACATCACTCCCTCCATGGAAAATGATTGTCACCAATGGCAATGCCCCTCGTGGCATCAGAATTGCCATACAGCACACCTGTAGCCGTCTGTGCCCCTAGCGGTCTCATTCCTGTCCGTGTAAAGACACAAGCTTCTGGCCGTTTCACCGTGTCTTCTAGTTAGTCATCCTCCTGAGCATTTACAGACTGAAAGAAGTGCTATTTTATATGTTCTTTCCCGTGTGTTTCTCCACTACAGTCGAGTTAGTGCGTTACACGGGCGTTTGCCTTCGCATGCTTTAAATCGCTGCTTCTCTTTCCCTAAGAATGCAGTTCCATTGTGAAATGAGGTAAGGCTGTACTTTGTTTTGCTCAGAACTTTACCGGGAGTTGCTCACCATTTTGAAACAATGAACTCACTGATGGAAACTGTGCTCACAGAATCTGAGTCATAAACACAGGCCTGGGTTTGAATGAGCCTGCATTTTCAGGCGTCACCTCCGTGATGATTCTCTCAGATACAGGTATGGACCTCTAATGACTTTGTGTCGTCCAGTGTAGCCGTGATTACTTACATACTGAGACATGCATGTTATTGCAGATTATTTAACCTCTCCGTTTACTTACAGTTAGGACAATACATGTCTATTGTAAAAAAAATGAGCGTGGGTCAGATATATCATCCACCGGCTTCATTTCGGGGTGTTACTAAAAGCTTGCTGTGAAAAGAGAACATGGGTTCTGATGGGGCTCTGATGAGAGGCCCTGAGGAACAGCCCTGGTGCAGTCAGTGTCCCACACGAAGAAGGCCCTGGTGCCCCTGCCTCAGACCCTTCGTGGGGCGACATGGGCGTCCAGCTTTCTGTTTCAGACTTTACCCCTAGACGGGCACGTGTCTTGGTTCAAGGTCAATTTGCTAAATATCAGTTGGAAATTCATCCACTGGTCAGTTGATCTAAAATTGTATGTTCTCAAGATGTCTGTCTTTCTCTAATTCTGGAAAAGTCTCAGCTTGCACATACTGTTTCTGTGCCGTTCCCTCCATTCCTTTCTGCTGGAAAAATCATTTAACCCATGTTTGTGCCTCTTATTTTACTCCGTCTTTCTTTTTTTTTTTAACATTTTTTTATTGATTCATAATCATTTTACAGTGTTGTGTCAAATTCCAGTGTTCAGCACAATTTTTCAGTCATTCATGGACATATACACACTCATTGTCACATTTTTTTCTCTGTGATTTATCATAACATTTTGTGTATATTTCCCTGTGCTATACAGTGTAATCTTGTTTATCTATTCTACAATTTTGAAATCCCAGTCTATCCCATCCCACCCTCTACCCCCCTGGTAACCACAAGTCTGTATTCTCTGTCCATGAGTCTTTAGATTCCACATATGAGCGATCTCATATGGTATTTTTCTTTCTCTTTCTGGCTTACTTCACTTAGAATGACATTCTCTAGGAGCATCCATGTTGCTGCAAATGGCGTTATGTTGTCGGTTTTTATGGCTGAGTAGTATTCCATTGTATAAATATACCACATCTTCTTTATCCAGTCACCTATTGATGGACATTTAGGCTATTTCCATGTTTTGGCTATTGTAAATAGTGCTGCTATGAACATTGGAGTGCAGATGTCATCCTGAAGTAGATTTCCTTCTGGATACAAGCCCAGGAGTGGGATTCCTGGGTCATATGGTAAGTCTATTCCTAGTCTTTTGAGGAATCTCCACACTGTTTTCCATAGTGGCTGCACCAAACTGCATTCCCACCAGCAGTGTAGGAGGGTTCCCCTTTCTCCACATTCTCTCCAGCATTTGTCATTTTTGGATTTTTGAATGACGGCCATTCTGACTGGTGTGAGGTGATACCTCATTGTAGTTTTGATTTGCATTTCTCTGATAATTAGTGATATTGAGCATTTTTTCATGTGCTTTTTGATCATTTGTATGTCTTCCTTGGAGAATTGCTTGTTTAGGTCTTCTGCCCATTTTTGGATTGGGTTGTTTATTTTTTTCTTATTGAGTCGTATGAGCTGCTTATATATTTTGGAGATCAAGCCTTTGTCGGTTTCACTTGCAAAAATTTTCTCCCATTCCGTAGGTTTTCTTCTTGTTTTATTTCTGGTTTCCTTTGCTCTGCAGAAGCTTGTAAGTTTCATTAGGTCCCATTTGTTTATTCTTGCTTTTATTTCTTCTAGGAGAAAATTTTTGAAATGTATGTCAGATAATGTTTTGCCTATGTTTTCCTCTAGGAGGTTTATTGTATCTTGTCTTATGTTTAAGTCTTTAATCCATTTTGAGTTGATTTTTGTATATGGTGTAAGGGTGTGTTCTAGCTTCATTGTTTTACATGCTGCTGTCCAGTTTTCCCAACACCATTTGCTGAAGAGACTGTCTTTATTCCATTGTATATTCTTGCCTCCTTTGTCGAAGATGAGTTGACCAAAAGTTTATGGGTTCATTTCTGGGCTCTCTATTCTGTTCCATTGGTCTATATGTCTGTTTTGGTACCAATACCATGCTGTCTTGATGACTGTAGCTCTACAGTATTGTCTGAAGTCTGGGAGAGTTATTCCTCCAGCCTCTTTCTTTCTCTTCAGTAATGCTTTAGCAATTCTAGGTCTTTGATGGTTCCATATAAATTTTATTATGATTTGTTCTAGTTCTGTGAAATATGTCCTGGGTAATTGGATAGTTTACTCCGTCTTTCTTAACGTCTCTCCTGCAGTTCTTACCTTTTTCTCTCTGCACGGCCTCTGGGTAAACTTCTCAGCACCATCTTCTCCTTCGCTAACTTGCTTTCGCCTCTGTTTTCAGACTAGATTTTATATCATTTATTGCTTTAAAAATTCACTTATAGCCATGACTATAATTTTCATTTCTATAACTTCTCACCTGTTCGTTTTCATATCATTTACTTGTTCCATTTTTACCTTTCATCAAAGATGTTTTTTGCTTATGTAAAGGGCCTTATTCTTTCATTAATCCACCTAAGCATATTTATTTTCACACTTCGATAAAGGGATATAGATTGATTTTTTTTGTTTCAATGGCTCTTTACATTTGTTTTCTTTTCTGGTGTTATATTTCTTTACATGGTTGAAATTTTGACTTATGGCTTTATTTTGAGGGGAGATCTTATTTGTTCTTTGCTATTCTCTTTTTCTCTTTTCTCCTGCAAACGCTTGCTCCTATCTGAGTGGCCATGAGGTTACCATTCTGTAGTCCTAATCCGTGACCGTGGGACAGATCCCGTAGTGGTCATGTTTATTTCCAGCCCGGTTGTGTGATCAGGAAAATTACCAGCCTGTTCCTGAGCTAGCCGGTGCTTTGCTTAGTTCCTGATCTCGGGGCTGCGTTTGCATTGCTGTGCCTCCTGCAGCACTTGGGAGCCGTTCTTTTCTGCCTCTTTTCTCAAGCGGTGTCTGCGTGTGGAGCAGGGAATGTTGGGGGCAGTCTACCTCCCAGCTTTAAGCAGTGAGCCCGCTTCTAGCCCCCTGTGGTCCCAGAAGCATTGAATTCCAGATTCCCACTGCCTTGGTCTGGGTCTGTGGCTTCAGAGCTGTGTATGTTTCGGAGTTGCTGTTCTGTTTCTGATGCACGAAGAAGACATTTACTTGTTTCTGAGAGTGGCGATATTTTTGTGTTGTTTTAAATAGATCACTGCTGCATGTTTGGAGCCAGGGTGGCAATGTCAAGTGCGAATTTCCTGAGCTATTTTGATGGGAAGTTTCTTACTTCCATCAAACAGAAGCCACATGCCAATAGGATACTTCTGAACTTCTAGAAGCTGCTGGCATATATTCTCAGGTCAGAGCTTTGGGAGACTATCTTCTTCCCTTTCTCCCTCACTGAGTAGCAGAGTCCCACACGCATCACTCAGTCGGACCTCACCTTTCTCTCAGTGCAGATTTTCGGATGCCTCTCAGTGTGTTCACATGTGTAAAAACCTCCTCCGGTATATTTCCGTTTCTTGCTAGAGCACAAAGGGTACGCTTGACACATGTAGTCTTAGTTTTAGGAGGAAACTCAGAGCTGTATAAATCCAGCCTCTCTCTCCCCACACAGGCACACACATTAGTGATTCTTGAAGAGGCAATTGGATTTTTAAAACCCACTGAATGGTTGCCCAAGGCAATCTTTATAGATCCTAAAGAGCGATATGACCCTTGCTGACACCTGCACAGAGTTAGAAAGTTTTCTTACTATCAAGCCCAAATTGACCTCCTTGTAACTGACACCATAATGACACAAATGATGCTCCTGACATGAGAGCTGTTCCGACATCGGAAGACATTCGGTTTTATACTCTGAGTTTTCTCTTGTCTGGGCTAAATCCTCCTATTTCCTACAACACTCCTGCCTAGAATTCAGGTATCTCATTATTCTGTGGCCACCTCTTGATAGGCGTGGTGTGCTTTCTTGGCCATTTGTTTGGACTGCAGTGCTTATGCAAAGGACCAGGCAACAACTCTATAATTTCCCAAAGATAAGATCAGATCTTGGTCCCAGCTCCCCTGGGCCTTGAAAAGGATTCATTGGCTCCACGGCTGTCTTCATGGCCTAACTGGATGGTATGATTACATTTGCTTCCAGCGTGGGACCTGCAGCCCATGCTTTTCCCAGGCCTGTGTCCAGAATCCTGAGTCCCTACATTGGGCTGGTGAGCGATTCAAGGCAGTTTTCCAATCCTGCCTTTGCCTCTGTTGTTGCCTAGGAATTGTTACTTGCAAGCCGCTCTGTAGATGGGGTAATGGCATATTGATCGTTGCACAGGTGGTAGGGGTGCAGTTTGATTTTTAGATATAATTCTGTTTTCTGCCTTTCGGCTTGTTGCTGGAAGGTGCTATAATCTTATTGTCGGATGATTTTGACTTCAGTGCTTACCAGGAGTTTTGCCTTTCATTTTGTTGTTGTTCTTCTTCTCCTCCTTTTTTTAAATATTAAAAAAAAATTTTTTAAGCACAGGCTGACATGGTGCATTGAAGATATGGGAGGATTAGGCAAAGACAAACTGATGTGATTTGCTAAATGAGGGCTCTGGAAAGAAAAGGTTCTCATTCAGCGGAACTAAGTGAAGCTGTGTGCTGAATGTTTCAGGGATGTTTCCCAAAGAGTACTTCATGGATACTGTAACCTTGTGTGATGCTCTGTAGATGAAGGGCTCCATGCTCACATAATTTGGACGTGATGTGTAGTATGCTTCCCTCTTGGAGAGGACTCTTCATCTGATCATGTGGAAGGCTGTGAGACTTCCAGCGGTAAAGCAATATTTTCAACTTTCTGTGATTTAACATTGACCGTGCTCATTTGGTCATGGGACTCTGTAAAGAAAACTGTGGTACCCATTAATGCCTTGGAAAATCGACATTCCATCTGACATCCTGTAGGAAATGCGCTGCTAAGCTCCATGTCATCCCAATGAAAACGGCCATGCATTCAACCCCAAACATACCAAATACTATCATGTGCCTTTGCTGCTTGTTGAGGAATGAATCTGAGTATTCACTCCATAGGGGATATCACCAACCCCATAGCAGTGTGGTCCCCGTGTGAGATGGCATTGAATAATTTGTGTTAGAAAATGGGGAAGGGCAGAGAGGAAAGATGTCATCAAAATGAGGTGGAGTTAATCCAAATGCTATCTGGTAGGGCTTTTAAGGGAAAATTTATGAAAATGGCTGATATGGGTAACTAGGGAAGAGCATGTTAGCTAGAGGCAACCAGTTCGGCAGAGGCAAGGGGGAAAGAATTAATGACTAGAGGGTAGATGGAGAATAAGTCTGTTCCATATTTCAGCTGAAGCATGAAGGAGATGTGTTGACAAAGAGGGAGAAATTTAGAGAACAGCCACTGAAGAACACTCAATCCTCACTGCAGGGTTTGAAATAGATTTGAATGGTGTTTGAGGCCCCCTTAAAGCTCTCCAGGGAGGACAAAATAAAATTCAAATAATTTTCTTGGACCAAGACCCCTTTGTCTGCTGTCAGACATATTTGAGGTAATTTCTGCCCTGTGTAGAGGCTGCAGGGATGGAAGATGGGGACAATTTGAGAGAAGAACTTGGTGATTACAAGGTGCAGGAGAAGAATCCAGTTTAACTCAACTGCTAGGATCATGGTGACTGAGATCCAGGAGTTTCTGAAAGGTACACTTCTCCTCGGGTCTCATAAAAATTGGCTTCCCTTCCCTCCCTGAAATAACACTGTAGTTGTCAATGAAGTTCTTAGCTGGAGGTTACCCAATCACCTTACAGTCATTAGGAGATAAAAAACTATTGATCATTGTTTGTCTGTTGAAACCAGCAGGCCTCCTGCTAATATCTTTATCCACTTCCAACGCTGTCAGCCTATTGACTTAAAAAAAAAAAAGAATACAAGAGTTGATTGGAGTGTGAGAAGCAGAAGAAATTACTTTTAGCCAAATGATGGGGAATTTGATTATAGAACATCTGTAGAAGAGCATGGAGAACTTGTGATGACTCTTTTCTGATCTAGTGAAGGGGCAGGGGCTGGGAGGTCTGCCCTTCCTGTTAATCTTATGATCTCCTCTCTTGAGAAAAGCCCAAAACACAAAGAAAGTAAGAGTGAAGAAGCAAGGTTCAGCGAGTAATCCAAAACCGCCCACACTATCTCCCTGGACTTCGTTTACTCATCTGGGCAAAAAGTTAACTGGCACCAGACATTGCCTTATGTTCAGGCCACAAAGAAGTGCATGGCTTCTTTGCAAAGGCTGCTGAAGCCCTGGGATGTGAAAAGCACGGAGTGGACCAAAGATGCCCTTGGTTCTCTGGTTTTGCACAGCAAGCCCTGCTCTGTAGCCAGCTGCAGGGAGTTCTTACACGAGCAAGCACCTGGGACCCTCCCTGAGGCATGCTCTGATTGGAAACACCGTGGTCCCTGGTAGAAGCCAAGGCTGAAGGCACAGAAGATGCTCTCCTTCTTCTTCTTCTTCTTTTTTTTTTTTAATTAACAACATGTCACCACAGAGTGAAGAGTATCCTTGTGAGGGAGATCTATCAGTGGAAGATACATCAACAATACAATCAACAGATAGCAATCGAGGCTCCTTGGCCCAGGCATCTGCAGGTAGAGGAAGGATCCTGACAATGGGCTTCCTGGTTTCGGGGAGCTCAACCTCTATTTGGACGACGGAGATATTCTCATTTAGAACTGTTGTAGCCTGTGTGCAAGGATGGTCAGGGGTGAGAGAGTTCCTGAAAGGTTCCCTGTAGGAGGTAGGACTTGTTCTGGACTTGGAAGGACAAATAGAGTTTGAAGAGGCAGAAGGAAGGAGGGGGACATTTGAGGTGTCTGGCACAGTGACGATGCAGATCAGGCTAGGATACAAGGGATCATTGTTGGGGATACTGGTTGATGCCCTTGGTGGGTGCTAGTTACACCACGTGTGTGTGTATTTCTGTGTGTAACTGATGTAATATGAACTTCACATATGTAAAGTACACAATCTGATAAGGCCTGACTGAAGTAGGACCCAGGAAGCCATCCCCATACTCAAGCTAACGAGCTGTCATAAGCAAAGTGTCCTTGGGGCCTTTTGTAATCCTTGCTCCCGACACTCCCTGCTCCTCACGTCTGCTGGTAACAAGTGATCTGCTGCCACTACAGTTTGCATTCTTGAGTATTTTACATAAATGGAAGCTGACACTGGGGACTCTTTTTTGTCTGGCTTTTTCCACAAGGCATAACTCTTTTGACAGTCATCCATGTTTACGTGTATAAATAGTTCATTCCTTTCATTGCTGAGTAGTGTTCCATTGTGCAGATAAACCATCATTTGCTTATCTGTCCACCAGCTAATGCACTTTTGTGTTGTTTCCAGTTTTTGCTCTTATAAATAAAGTTATGGACATCTGTGGAGAAATTTTGCATGTATATGTGATGGCGTTGTTCAAATATTTTACAACCTTCTTGATTTTCTTTGTATTTGTTCGATCGATTATTGGAAGACGAATGTTGACAACTTTGACTGTAATTGTGGACTTGCCTATTTCTTCTTGAAGTTTTATCTGTTGTTGCTTCATGTATTTTGAAGTTTTGTTATAACTTACATAACCATTTAGGATTATTATGTGACTCTGGTAATTGATCCTTTTATCAATATGACATGAGCTTTCTTTATCTTTGATAATAGTCGTTCTGAAATCTACTTTGTATGTTATTAATATAGCTATTCTAGCTTTCTTTTGATTAATGTCATACACACACATACACACACACAAATATGTACATACAGTTGGCCCTCTGTGTATACACGTTCTGCATCCATAGATTAAGCCATCTGTGGTTTGGGGTTGCTTGAATCCACAGATATGGAACCTGTGGATACAGAGTGCTGACTGTACTAAGACATTTTATGTAAGGGGCTTGAACATCCACAGATTTTGGCATATGTGGGTGTCCTGGAACCAAGCCCCTGCAGATACTGAAGGATGTCTGTGTATGTATATAAATACTCCACTCTTTTTAACTTAACCATTTGTGTCTTTATATTTAAAATATTTTTCATATAGGTAGCACAAGTTTGACCTTATGTTTTATATCCAATCTGAAACTCTGCCTTAAATAAACTTTTATTTTGAGATCATTATAGATTTACATGCAGTTGTAAGAAATGATAGAGATACTTGTCTTCCCTTTGCTCAATTTTTCTCAATAACATCTTCCAACAATACAGTACAGTATCACAACCAGGATACTGATGTTGATCCAATCCATCAGACTTGTTCAGATTTCCTGTTTTACTTGTACTTATTTGTATGCATGTGTGTGTACATATGTGTTTAGTTCTATGCAATTCTATCATTTGAACAGTTTCATGTATTTACTATGACAGTCATGATATAGAGCAGTTCCATCAAGACAAATCTCTTTCATGTTTCCCCTTCCTCTGCCCCACCCTGCCCTTGTCTTTAACCCCTGGCAACCACTAATCTCTTCTCCATTTTTGACATTCAGTCTTTTACCATACATATGATGTTAGCTGTGGGGTGTTTTTTGAGTGTAGATATTCTACTCTTTTTAACTTAACCATTTATGTCTTTATGTATTTTTTTTAAATCATCGATGGGTATTGGATTTTGTCAAACATTGTCTGCATTGTTTGACATTATCATATGACTTTTCTTCTTTGGCATGTTGCTGTAATGAGTTACACTGATTGCTTTTTTGAATGTTGAGCCAGCTTTGCATACCTGGAATATATCCCACTTGCTCATGAGACATAATTCTTTTTGGATTTGACACATAATTCATCATTGGATTGGATTTGCTAATTTTTTGTTGAGAATCTTTGTGTCTGAGTTCACGTGAGATTCTGGTCTGATTTTTTTTTTTTTGGTATTGTCTTTGGTTTTGGTAATCTCTACCTTTCAATTGGAGTGTTTAGATCATTTATAGTTAATGTGATTATTGATATGGTTAGGTTTAAATCTATCATCTATCATCTTGCTATTTGTTCCATCTACTTTTAGTCCTTTTCCTCTTTCTCTACCTTATTTTGGATGAGTGAAGTATTTTAAAAATATTCTATTTTATCCACTTTGTTGATTGGCTTATAGCTATAATTCTTTGTTTAGTTCTTTCAATAGTTTCTTTAAGGATTACAGAACATCTTTAAGTTATTATATTCTACCTTCAAGTAATGTTATACTACTTCACATGTGGTAAAAATTCTTATAATAGTAAAGCCCAGGACTCCTGGACCTTCAGCTTCACCCGCTTGACTCTGGCTGTGTGCATGGGCTCTGCCTAGGTTCCTTCTCATTGGATCATGGATTGGAGGCTCTTTCAAGACAGTAATCTGGGGCAATTCTAAGGCTCTTCTCATTTGCTTCTTCTCTTTCGAGAATCACTATCTTTCATTTCCTGTTGTACTGAGTCTTGCAAAGCACTGTTTCATGTACATTGCTGCTTTTTTGTTGTTTTGTTTTGGTTTGATTTCAGGTAGGAAGATAAATCTGGTTCCTCTTACTCCATCTTGGGCAAAAGTAGAAATTCCATACTGTTGTTTTCATGTAGATTCTGTAGACTTCATATTAAAGTCAAAGTACTAATCTTTTCAAGAGAGTCTCTGTTGTGGACTGGAGAGAATGAAAGCATCAAGACTATGGAACATGTATCAGATCTTCCCCTTCAGAAAGATCCAGTCCATGTACTGGAACTTCACAGAGTGGCAGATATTTGCATATGATGGTAGAACCCACTCTCTAGAAGGAGAAGGTGATTTTTGCAAAGGAATATTGTTGTATGTGTGTTTAGTCTCCATCCCACTTATTTTTCTTTGTGAGTGAGACTAAATCTAGGACCGTGAAATCCTCCATTTTACATTTGTCAAATAAATAACTCTACACCAAAGGCAAAGAAAATTGGAGAGAAGAAAGGGCATCACATGCTTAAAGAATCACATGGCCTCAGACTCTGGAGGTTCCTCAAGAGTAGCCCCTGCCTTTAGGAAAATAAGAGATTTATCTTCTTTATTTGATGTATTCTGCCATTCTGAATGTTAAGGAACTTATCCAAGATCCTGTAAAGTGTAACCTTAGTTTCTCTCTCCAAGTTTAAGAAACACCTGCCTTTTTAGTGATTCTTCCTACAGTGTTCTTCTCTTGTTCTTTTACTGACTGTGGGGTGGTTTCCTTCCCTCCCTCAGCTCTGCTAGTCTCCTGCTTAGCTAGTGGCATGCTTTCTAAAGGCTTTCGGCATACTATGCCTCTCTAGATGGGGGAAAAACATATTTCCCTCTGAAGTTTCTCTTGGGAAGCTTTAAAGCTACACAATTAACAATTTTCCTGTTCATTTTCTGTCCCCTTGTGGTCCTGGTCTCTGACGGCGGATGGATGGCTGTATCATAACACTCCCTCCACATCATTTGTCACATCCTGGCACTGTGACAACAGCTTCTCTGTTTCTAGAAGGCCTGGAACTAGAATGTCAGGCAGGGAAACTAAATAACTTTTCACCCTTAGGACATAGTTCCTTCTTCAGAGGGCTGCAGGCCACTGAGAGCTGGTGGTGGGGCCATTGAGCTGTTGAAGCACGGAGCATTTCTACCAGCCTGGAATGTGACTGTGAAGACTTTATTCTGACTGTGCCTGGTCCTAGAGAATTGATTTGGAAAAATGACCAGAAAGCTTTGCAGACAATGGGATCTTTCCTTTTCTCTAAAGCAATGAGCTGCAGTGCTCTGGCATATTTCAGCAAGGTGCTGTTTGCAAATAAGGAGTTATGTATAGCCAAGAGCAACTGTAATTAACAGGGCAAAGAATTTGGTATGGAGAATACAAATAACAACAACATTAACATTAAGCATTTTTAGAGGGATCGCCATAGAGTCTTGCACTGATCTAAGTTCTACAGTTATATTAACTTATTGAATCTTCACAATAATCCTTTGAGGTATGCACTCTTATTATCCCTATGATATTGCTGAGGGAGGTTAAGTGACTTACTCCAAGTCACTTAGCTAAAAAGTGGTGAATTCAAACCGTGACATTCTGACTCAAGTCTGTGCTCTGAATCTCAGTGATAGATTGCCCTGATTATGAAATTCCTCTTCTTCATCAAATCATAATGTGGAGATAAGTGAGGTGAGAAAAGTGTGGACTTTTACTAGAATAAAGAGGAGAAATACCTTTGTCCCCAGAATGAAATGGATGCTCAGTAGGTGGCAAAGAATTGGTCCTATGGAGATTTCTGTCGGCTTCTCTACTTTTCTCAGCCTCCCTTAATTTGGATTCACTATAGGACTAGTTCTGGCCAATGAAGTGTGAGCAGAAGTAACGTGGGCCAAGATGGTTAAGTGATTTCCTGTGCTCCCTTTCCCCTACCTGCTGCCTTGTGGACATCCTTGAAGGGCAACCTCAAATTCGTGATAAGGTAGAAGCAAAAGAGAAGAGCAAACTGGATCCCTGAATCACTGCATGGAGGAGAGCTGACCAGGCGTGTCTTCACAACCCAGAACCTGGAGTGGGTTAGAAATAAACTTACGTTGTGTTGTTAAGCCATTGAGATTTCAGGGATCATTTGTCACTGTAGCAAAGATGAACCTGCCCTGATTAATACATAACTTGCTTGTCCCTGCTGCCCAGTGGCCTTTTCTGAGCACAGGCCCTTTCCCTGGGGAGAAGGAGGGCTATTCAGGTCTTCAGAGACATTGCCTGAGCAGATGGGAGAGCCCATTTCTGCCAGGTGTGGTCCAGTCGTTTCCCAGCCTTCAGTAACCCACCTCCACAAGAGATATAAGAGAGCACAAGATGAGACAAGGGAGGAGTGTTAGTTTCTGAATATGTAAAATAAGTGAGGGGCACCGTATTACCTCTAAGGGCTCTTGAAGCTCTGTAAGTCTGATTAATAGTCACGTATGGGGATGTTAAATAAAACTTTCTTGGATTGCTTGGAAATTCAGCTGATGCCCAAAGTCTGAGAAAAATATCTGCCAAGTACACCCATATTTTAAACGGATAGCCTAGCCCGTCTACCAGGCACTTTAAAAGGAGCTGACCCCAAACTGTTCTGTCAGCATTAGCTCATACCCCACCTCCAGGGTGTACAGGGAAAGAGGTGGAAGGTAGGAGGCCAGGATTAAGGGTCCCTTTGGGGAAAGTTGTCAAGCGTGGTGATTTGTTCCCTCCACATCCCAGGTCAGAAGGAGAGGTGGAGTCTTCCCTCTCTAATCTAGGCAGCTGCTCAGACACTTTACCTGTGCTCTCTGGCCTTCACTGGACAGAGCAGCTGGACTCTGCTGGTCGCCTCAGGTGGAGGCAGCAGAGAGGAAAGAATCAGAACTGCCCTGGGAGTAGCCTTGAGTACTTCTGGGGTATAACCAGGCTGAGAATGTGCGCCTCTTGTAGAGTAGGTGAGACTCTGAGGAAGGAGGCTGCTGGGGTCCAGCTGCCCATGAAGATGCCCTGGAGAGATGGGGGGATGGGAGGAGGGGGGACTGCAGGGTGCCAGTGCCTGAGGGAGTGCTGCTGGCCACGGAAGGCATTGTTTTTGCAAGAGAATGCAAGATGGGGCGGTCCTCATAAAAGCACCCCATGAAGAAAATATTTAGTTTTGAATGCCACTCTCTGAATTTCAGAAACATTGGTGTTGGATTATACCTGCACTATTCCAGGAGGATCTCTCTCTCTCTCTCTCTCTCTCTCTCTCTCTCACCCCTGTGAAGACACAAATCAGAAGGCAGAGTGGGGAAGAGGGGGCAAAAGGAGAGAACAATGATGGCTCTGACTTCTCCCTCAGGCCTCCAAGACTGCAGTGGACCTGACCGGCGAGATCATAAATTGGAGGAGATTTTAGAATTTTACTATTACATAGTGCTAGACTTCTAAATGTGCCCCTCAAAAGACAGTATTTGCTTCTTATCTGAGAGTTAACAAAAATGTTATGAGACTGCCAAATGTTTATTTCGGAGCAGGGAGGAGCAGTCCCGTAGAAGAGGTTGAAAGGGGCACCTGTGACAAACATCCAGTTCCTGTTGCTTGGGTCCTGTTGAGTCTGGTTTATTCAGTGAATCAGTTGCATGTATACACATTGTCTCACTTTCCAAAATACACCCATCCATCAAATTATCACTTTGATACCTACCTGTCTGTCAGCTGGTTGGGTGCATGTGATCGGTGTAGGACCTATTTGTGCTCAGGTGTCATCCATGTGGTGTTTCCCTTGCTGAGCCTCCAACGTGGGCACTGCCTTCCGGGCACTTGCCTCTGGTTTGCTGCTGCTGCTCTTGTGTTTGGAGACTCCAGCCCCGGAGAAGATCCAGGAGACGCCCTCGTGGCCTCTCTAGATGTCCAGAAAAGGGGGGTATTGCGCACCCAGGCAGTCAGAGCCGCTCTGGGTGGAGGGATGCGTTTGTATTTACGGGACTCTCCTCCTCATCACTGTCTCTCATAACCCTACCTTCTCTGTGCAGCGGAGCTGCGAAGCTCGCCTTCCCATGACTCCTCCCACATATTTTGCTCACTTCTCAGGCTTTTCTTAAGCTTGTCTCTCTGCCTTTAATGCCCTTCTGTTGTCCCCATCATCCAAGTCCTGATTTTCTACCAAGTATTATTCTGATTCGCTCTGTGCCCCCCACCCTCTAGGAAGACTTTCCTGATCTTGTATGAGAGTTAATTCCATCCTTAGTCTTACCGTGCATGACTTATGTCTCTGTGTGTTCCCCCTGATCGTAGTTGCCTGAATCATATCATTTGTGATGGTTTTTCTCTCTTTCTAGTCTATGAGCTCTCAGAATACAGAGACATGGCTCCACTCATTTCTGTATCATTGCTGGAACCCTAGGGCTGCTCACTGGGAATCTGTTAAATGGAATTAAATTGCAGGTTATCACTTGTGGGTGAATTGGAAAGGATGTGTGATTTAGCTTGTCAAAATTATATTTTAAAAAGAGGTGGAGCTTGGACCCTAGACCCTAGCAAATGTGAAACTCTACTGGAATATTTCATGACCTGTGTCAATCCATGGAAAACCCAGCTGTTCGATTCTTTGAATTCATGGCTGAGCCCTTATGAATCTTGTGTGAACCTAGAGGGGCAGTTACGTGCATCCTGATCGGAAAAGAATGGGGAAGTTGGTGATCTGGTTAATATCCTTCATAACCACTTTTTTGGCAGGTAAAGGAAAAATGAACTAACTTCGGGAAATAGAGGCCGGGTTGGGGAGGGTAGGCCAGGTGTTATAATTCTGGGTCAGTGAGGGCCCCCCTTATCCCAAAGGAGAGAGTCATCTATCCACCACGGCCTGCAGCTGGTAATAACTGGCCTCCAGCAGGCTAGGTGGCGAGTTTTAACTCAGATGCACAAATACAGCAGCTTAGTAATGAGTCAGGGAATGGCTCTGAGCAAAGTGGTATTTAGGATGACCTGCTTGTCAAGGACAATATTTCCCCTTTTATTAGGAGGTAGGGAGAGGGGCATGCTAGGTGTCTCTCCTGTTCAGTACAGAAGGGGGAATAGGTGCAAAGACAACAGCATTCAAAGCTACTTTTGCACCTACTTGCACTTGGCGCTCTGCTTGGGGGTGGGCGAGGCACTGGAGGCAAAGTGGTTGGCAGTCTGCCAGGGTACAAGGCTTTAGCTTTAACAGGGTCAGGCTCTGCTATTTTGCTTGCTTGCTGCTCCTGATCATTTTTCTCTTCTGCCTTTTATTTTTCCCCCAGACCTTTTGGTACCCAATGATTTTTGATTAATTTATTTACCATCGTTGGGTGATTGATGCTGTTTGGTGCTGGTACTTTGTAACTTTCCAATTCTTCTAGTTGTCAATGTGACAGCTCCTTGATGATTAATTAGACCCTGTCCCTTGCTCTTTTCATTCTCCCTGTGCGCCAAGACTCTTGGTTTTCAGCAAATATAAATATTTCTAAATGCAGATTTAATGATTGAGAACACCCAGCAAAATCCAGAAAGATCTATGATACTTTCACTCTCCTTTACTTTCCCACTGAAATTTAACACATTGTGTTTTTTTCCTCTTCCTGCTTTACTTAGATTTTGAGAATCCACTTGCCTTTCTGGAATCTCTCAAGCTATTTTCTTGTTCTTCTGGTGTCTCCATCTATGCATGGTTTTCCTGTCTCACTTTCTCATCTCTTGTCATCTCCATGGTTTATGTGAACTCAGTTTCCTCTACACAATGTGTAAGTCTGGGATGGTGGCGAGAAAGGGAACTGATATTCAATAAGTCCTTCTATTTTTTTTTTTTCACTATGAGAGGTTACTTTTCTACCAAGTTTGTAAAATATTTATCAGGTACTCATTATGTGCCAGAAAAACCCATAGAACCTTCATACAAAGTAGTCATTTTTATTTTATAGACAGGGGCATTGAGGCTTTGGGAGACTGGTCAATAGGCTTTAAGTTGTACAGATAGGAGATGGCAGAGCAGGGATCTGAATCCAATCTGTCTGACTTTATTATTATTTTCTATGACGCTATTCAGAAGATGATCAAGGTTGGATGAAGAAATTCCTAGAGCCTCAGAATCTGGAAGGGACCATAAACTTTCTCTGTACAGGTGGTTCTTAAACCTAGGTAATGAGACCCATGCTTGATGAGCTCCCTAAGAATCACTTTGGGATACTTATTAAAATACAAATTCCATAATGGTTAAAAAAGTCTGGATTGGCCTAAAACTGTTTGTATTTAAAACACCACCTACATTATTCTAATTCATAGCCAGGTTAATGAACCAGTGCTGTCAGCCAACTATTACCTAGTACACGACTTTTCTTGACATCTTCGTTGAGAGATGACCATCCAGCCTCTGGGATAGAGAGCTTCGCCTACGTCAGAGCTTCCGCGAGCCAACAGCCTTGATACTTTCGGAGAAATCTTCCTCACGTCATCAGCTCCTCTGTCACCACAGCCTGTGATCCTTGTAATGTAAGTGATAGGCACTGCTTATTGAGTGCTCACTGTGTGCCAGCAACTTGCTAAATGCTTTAGATCTACTATGCCATTCAAGTGCCCCCAACAGCTCTCTGAAGTTTGCATTATTATTATTCCTCCCACATCGCAGAGGAGATGATTTCATCCTGGAGATACAAACAGTATGTTTGTTCTCTCTCTTCTGTATCATCTCTCCAGATATTTGCAGATGACATCCTTCCCAAGCCCTCTACATTTTCATAATTTAGTGTGACAACAAAATTCAACTGAGTACTGAGTTTTTCCAAGGCAAGATGCTAACGTTGCCAAGGTGAAGACGGTCCCTCTCCTTAAGGCGCCACAGTCTAGTGGGGAAGACTCACATGAAGTTAACTCTACTGTAGTTTTGTGTGTGAGCTTGCCTCTCTCAGCGACTAAGAGTTCCTGGGGGCAGTGCCTATACCTTCCCATCTTTTCTTCCCTGTGGTCAGAGGGTTGGATTTGTGATGGGGAATCAGTAAAGACACATTGTCATGGATTGACTGAGACTCTTTTTTTGGTCTTCATGTTTCCTTGGGTGAGTCAAGTGATTGGACAGAGAGCAGGAAAGGAGGCTCTCTTGGATTCCTGCAACATATACCTTTGCGATGGCCTTGTGAATTTCTCTGGAGTCCATGCATCGGTGATGTGGAGAATGTCTCCCTGGGAGATAATAGCTGATAATGATGGTTGATTTTTCAATGTGATTGGGCTAAGGGATGCCCAGATGACTGTTCAAATGTTATTTCTGGGTGTGTCTGTGAGGAGATTGGCAGAAGAGATTTAGCATTTGAGTCAGCTGACTAGGTGAAGAAGATCTGCCCTCACCAACGTGGGCACCATCCGACCCACAGCGGGCCTGAATGGAACAAAAGGGTGGGAGAAGGGCAAGTCTGCTCTTTCTTCTTGAGCTGAGACGTCCATCTCTTCTGCTTTCAGATACCCGAGCTCCTGGTTCTTGGGCCTTCGGACTCTGGGAGTCACACCAGCAGCCCCTCTTCCAGCTCCCTTGTCCCCTTTTCCAGGCCATTGGACTCAGATTGAATTAGACCACTGGGTTTCTTGGTTCTCCAGTTTGCAGACAGCATTTCATGACATATCTCAGCCTCTGTGATCATGTGAGCCAATTTCCATGAGTCTTCTCTACTTTATCAATATGTGTCCTATTGGTTCTATTTCTCTGTAGAGTTAATACAACAGCTGCCTACAATGTCTTACTCTAGTAGATAAAAATGCAGTATTTATAACCCAAAACACTCAGGCATCCTATCCACCTCTCTGACCGTCTCCATCATCTTAGATCTATCCCCTACTCCATGCCGTGACTTTTCCCATCTGCCAAATGGGAATACCATTCCTTATTAGTTTTCACAGGTATGTAGAAGGAAAGTATTAGTTATTACTAATGTACTTCAAGCTTCTTGGTGACTCTGACTGCATAAATACAGATCTTTCTTGTTTTAAACAAGTGATGCTAAACAAAACCAAGAAATATTAAATTATGAATTACAGAAGTGATAAATTATGGAGGTAGTTATTATTTAAATTGCAGAAATATTTCTCATTTTCAGCCCAGGGTTCCTTTACAAAGCAATCTGTCTTGTGCTTTTAAAAAAGTAATTCAATTTACAAAAATTTGATTTGCCTGCAACTTTTTAGAAACATTTATCTTGTAAAGTGAGACATCATCTGACTAAATTAGAGAATTTACCAATATGTTTTGGCTTAGGATGAAAATCACTTCCTCCAAGGTTGTGAATATTGGCAAATTGAATCTCACTTCTCCCCTTCTCAGACGGAGACTATCCAAGTCCAGTTTTGAAGCATCTGGTCTGAGAATTAGTAGTCATGGTGGAAATACTTGGATTCATGCTCTAGATCTGTCAATAAATCACTCATATCTCAGGGAGGTCAACCTCACGAGGCCTCAGTTTTCTCATCTGGAAAGTGAGGTGGTTGGAGCTGACGGTCCCCTCTAGCTTTAGCGTCCATGGGTGGTGCTCATTGCCAAAAGAACTGATCTGAAGTCACAAAGAACAAGAGCTGGCATACTGCCAGTGTGTAATCAATGTTTAACCAATGGGTAAAGTCTTGCTTTTTCTTTCTTTCTGAGATGATGCCAGGAATTCCAGAGTTTATGATAAAAACCAAACCAATTCAAGGAACCCTTTTCCTTCACCTTCCTTAGCTTGATCTCTCCTTAGCATCTTTTGTATCTTATAAGTCTGGTGGGGAAAAGATACTAGCTCTGTGTAAGTGTTGGGATTCGCATTTCAAGTTATGAAGTGGCAGGTGATGGTTGCAAGTGCGTGGAGGGGCAGTGGCCGCTCTCCGCTCCTCTGGCACAGTTGCCCCCGCACAGCCTGGCACCTGCCTGGGCACCCGCGGCGGCGGGCCAGCGTCCCACCCTCCCGCCGACCTCAGAGATCTGCGCCTCCTTCCTCCTGTGAATCATCAGAGGTGCCGACGCTCCTCCAGCTTCGTGCTCCTGGCAGAGGTGTTGTTTCCTCCTGAAAGCGGAGGGAGAGAGTTGCTAAGGAACACATTACCATGCTGACAGCACAACAATCTCGGAGAGTTTGGGCCTCCGCCGTTTGACTCTAATCAGGAAATCATTTTTAGAAGGATTTGTCGATGTAAGAAAACAAGCTCCTGAACTAAATTAGGATCTGGATTATTTTTTCCCTCCTCTCCCAATCTGCCGTGTGAGGCAGCTTGGAGAGCCCGCGTGGTTTTGTGTGTGACGAATTTGTTTCTGTTGCGCATTTTAATTTGGAGCTCCTGAAGAAGGTGACTGTGTTTCTAAGGACCGCGGGTTTTCTTTTTTTTTTTTTTCTGGAGGGGCCCCCTCAGAGGTGTGGGGCTCGCCTCTTTTTTTTCTCAGGCTGGTTGGCTTTCTTGGCAAGGCGGCCCAGGCTTCAGGTCTCTTTAATCTGATTGTCTTTTTCTTTTCTTTTCTTTTTCCCTCCCAGTAATGAATGCACCGCATGTCTCTGGGAAATTAAGGCAATCCATTATACTGTTGTCTTCCCATCTCTGCAGCAGGGATAATAGTATTTAACCCACCTTTGCAGTATACTGAGTGGCCTGTCAGGGTCTCTTCTTCAGAAGGACAACTTGAAAACATTTTAATAAATGCTCCTTAACTGTATGCTTTAAAAATACATGGGGCCAAATGGCAAACGACTCGGTAATAACTAGCTCAGCCAACCCGACTGGCCGTTCATCACTCTCTCTCTGCGACTGACTTCTGCTTCTCTCCACGTCCTTCCATTTCTCCACGGACACCCTGTCTCTATTTGGGGTTAGAATTTGGGGGTAGGGGGAGGTAGAGTTTTGGTGGTTACAGTCCTTGCTGCCCCTGCAAATCCAACCATCTCTTAAGCTGGGGACACAGTGGAATTTCATACCCTGTAGGGCTCCCAACAGACTGCACCTAAGGACGGAGAAGTGAGGGCCCAGGTCAGAGATGGCACGGAAAGGACGGGGTGTGACTGGATGCAGGTCCTCCATTTGTTACATGCCTGTGGTTTCATTTCCAAGGCAGTAGGGACCTAGTCTAATCACACTTAGGATGCTGTCATGTCGTGTGTGTTTCAGGCTGCCTGACTCATGGTCACTCTGGGGGAGATGTTTGTTCTGGCGAACCAGAGGCCTGAGGTCTGGAGTTCATTCCTGCAGAGCAGAGTCAGAAGTACTTTCTAACTTTATCTTCTTGTTGTGTCCTCTGCGATAATGAAGGTGGCTGTGGACACTCCAAGGAGTCAGGAGGGACCTATCAGAGTGCAGTGTGAGCCCATCGTAGGGATCAGAAGAGGAAGTCAAGGGCTGGTGCCTTGTGTGTTTGCAGGGCTGGCTTCTTGAGGGGACCTGGTAGTTAGTTGTCCCACAGGCTTTAGTTATATTACTTCCTGTGTTCACTCATAGTACCCAATATTCAACCATTAGAGTTTCATTCCTTTGGGTTTGGGGGCTCTGTGGGGATTTTCAGAAACAGCGTAGTGTTAGCTCAAGAAGACTATTCCTCCTGTGCTTTCTGCTGATCCTGTGTGCTCCTCTCGACTGGAGAGTCCTGTGTTGATAAATGCCCTCAACCTTCCTGAGGCAAAGACTTCCTGGATAAAAAGACCTTGTCCATAGGAGGATCCCATAACCACATGAGCATCCAGGTAAATCTGAATGTTTTCATTTCTCCAACTCGTAAAAGACATGGTTTACATGAGCTGGGAAAATGTGAGTTTAGATGAGTTCTCTCTGAGAAAATATGTGATGTAGGAATTACTCTTGTTCTGCCTCAAAACAGCCACATGTGTAGGATCAACCAGTAGGTCAAGCCTGACTCTCCCAGGAAACAGCCCTTCTTACACTCTGAGCTCCTGGGACACACGCTCCAGAGAATCTGCCAGCAGCAGAGTTCTGTAACTAAGCTTCCAGGCTGGTCAGTGAGGGCTTCCTTTGTCTCCACGGCGAGATTAGGAGAATTCCTCAGTCCTGGAGGAGCCCTCAGTGGATTGTGCGTGTGTGTGTGTGTGTGTGTGTGTGTGTTTGTGTGTGTCTGTGTGTGTGTTCAAGCCACGGAAACCTTGCCCCTCTACCAAATAATATCTTATGTGGAACCCCCAAATATTAGATATGGGGGGCAATCGTACTGAAGTGGGCGCTGGCATGGGAGAGTAGAATCCCCCTTGTCTGCCCCTCTCCCATGTGGACCCCTCCCCACAGTGGCTCCCCAGGCACTTCTGTGGAACGCAGGGCTAAACCACCCACCAAGCTTAACCCCTGCGCCTAACGGATGAAGTCACTAAAGCTCAAAGAGATGGTTTAGCCTTGCAATGCACCAGGCACCCAGGAAATGTCCAACAAATAAATCCAGCTCAGTGAAATTCTAACTAACAGTTGGAAGAGTTAAACGAAAGCAGCCAGAGGGGCGCTATGGCTGTGGGCTTCTGCCTTCCGTGGAAAGCAAGAGGATGTTTGCTCTGCCCTCAGTGTTTCCTACTTTTGGGAGCTGGCTTGTTTCCTTCTGGGCCCTCATTGCCATTTGCACAGCATAACCCAGGTTGGGATGCGCCCACAGGAAGGGATTCTTCGGTTCTCATGCAGGAAGGGATGTGGCATTGATCTATCTGTAATTCTAAGCTCAATGTGTTTCCCTTAAATTTTTAGAAAAACCAAAGATACTCTGCAAGTGCAACAGAGCTTCCAATTAGGCATTTAAGCTCCCTATTTCTATCTCCCTAATGACTTGACTTGCTCTCTTGCTTTATGAAATGAAAATAGCTTTATTTGGGCACGAGGGTGCAGCTGATTGCATGCTTAATATGCTTGTGCACCAAGCTCCTGCCTGTGTCTAGCATGTGCAGGGGGCAAAATAACACATTTCCATGTTTATTTCTCCTAAGTATCCTTGGCCGTTTGCTCCAGTCCCATAACTGAGGGTGGTGCAGTCTTGGTAGAAATGTCCAGAAGGCAGGTGTTTAAGTCTCCAGAAGGAAAAGGGTCCTTGAAGGGAGAGCATTGGCCCCAGGGCCCTGTCTAGTGGGGAGGGTATGGAGTTGTGGACTTATCAAGTGCTGAGAGGTGGAGAGCAGAGATGGGGCTGGTGCAAATGGTGCAGAAGAGCTGAAACACAGATACAGAGGACAAAAGAAAGATACTGGAAGGACATGAGCTGAGTTTTAAGAAATAGCCGGGATGATGAATCAGGTTCCGCAAAGGTGTAGGGCTAGGGGTTAAATAGTTCTTTCTTCACTGGGGAAACAGACCTACAAAGAAAAGATACGCCCACTTCCAAATCTGTCTGGTTGAATACTGTGCAGAGTCAGACCCCCAGGTTCTGGAAAGCCAAAGGTCATCTTGTCTTTGGCTTTCGGGTTTGCAGAAAACATTGACTCAACTATAGCCCTGAGAGTTGTTCACGTATCTGGGCAGCACTTCTGAAAACCACTTCAGAAGACGTCCGGTGCTCTCCTCTCTGCCCAGATCTTGCCCTTCCTTCGAGCTCTGTGCAAGCCCAGTGCCTTCTGAGGACATCCCGGCCAGCGCTCTGTGTACCTGTTCATGCCCTCAGCCTGCACAGTGTCTCCCGTGCATGCGTTAGGTCATGCGCTTTTCTTCCCTGGCCCCCATGGCGAACAGCAGGGCCCAGGCCAATGTTCCCAGAAGGCTAGTCAATTTACAGACAGGAAGTGGAGTGTGGTCCTGGGAACGCTGGAGCTATTTGTGGCCCTTGTTGGCCATCTTGGCTGGCAGCAGCAGGTTAGGAATGCCCCGTTGCTACTGCCTGGTGGGGGCCAGCAAGTGTTTCACAGGGCTTTTTAAGCGCAGAGCCCTCTGTGGAGAAGACCACAGCAAGGCTCTGCTGTCCGGGGTGCTTTGCAGAGCAGAGAGTAATCCGTCCCTGCATGGTCTGTGGCTGCTCTTGGCTTTCCTGTCTAAGGTGCTCTTGATGAGACCTGAGATTATAGGGGAGCCTGGCCATTGCCAGGAGGCAGCTGTGGCTGAGAAATAGACAAAGGGAAGGAGATCTCACGTGGGGCCGCTCCTTATTTCTGGGAACACTCTGCGCTCTCCTTAGAGTACAGCTCCTGCTCAGCAGTGTTGGCTGGCCTGCTGATGGGAAGGCCTGCTTTCCAAGTCTGAAGGAGACCCTGAGGTCATTGCGTCCATTCCCCTGCCTTCAGGCAGGATTAAAGATAAGCTGCCCTGCCAGAGGATAATCTCTTCTACTTGTAAAAGCTTCCAGAGCAGACCGGAGTCTCTCCCCAGACCATTCATTGCAACTTTTAACAACCTTCACCATCAGGAAATTCTCCCCCTTAGCTATCCTAAATCCCTTATGCTGGGGATTAAGTTCCTTTCCTTATTCTATCCTCAGTAGCCACTGCCAAGACTTAGCCTGCACTGCCTAAGAACTCTTCTGATACCTGGAGATTGTGTGAAATCCTGCCTGCCTGTCTTCCCCCCTGAATAATCCCAGCTTCTCTTTCCCTCCCAGGCCCTGCTGCCTGGCCTGTTTATCACCTGTGAGGCTGCCCTCTGGTCCCTCTCTAAGTGCCAGTCTCCCTGGATGGGAGCCCAGAACTAGAACCAGGAGTCTAGGAAGTTCTGACCCACCTCAGGTCTAATGAGAGTCTGTCTTGAACCCATGACATGAACATTACCTTCCTGTTCATGTACCCAGGTGGGGCTTGTGTGTTGGTGACAATCTTACTCAGAGGATGGGTCATCTTTCAACCCGGTAGCGTAACATTGTTCTTCTTTACTTGCTTGGATGTTAAGGGCAAAATATATCGCCTCCACCACCAGCATCATGGCCTCATTTTATCTGCAGCAACACTCACCACTACTGGAGATAAGGAGAAGGGAGAATGGCTCTCAGGGCCTGCAGCCCTTTTGGCAGGGTTGGACCAAAGCCAGCAGCCCACATATGCGGAGAGCGTTGTTGGTTGGATGCGGGTCTTCACACCGCTCTGATGACAACCAGCTCTCTGGGTCTGGTTGCTTTCCTTTCTCTCATTTTGTATGCCCTCTCGACCTTCTGGCCTCGGTCACCTTTTCACAGGGTCCAGGGCCCTCATACTGTGCTCCTGCTGCCCGCCCCCCATCCCGCTCCCTGCAGCGTCCTCCACCCACGACCATCCCCTCTGCCCAGCTCCAGTTCCGTTTCCCCCTTGCAGCAGATCTCACTTCCAAACCACCTGGGGTCTGCACAGCCAAAATGTGCTCCCTCTGCACTGGGTGGAGACACAGCGGGCTGAGATGGCCACCTTTCTCAAGGAGAGTGAAGACAGGACAGGGATTTGAGACACAGACTTGGTGAATGGCAAACAGCAAGCGGGATCTGGCCTCCTGTTCCACAATAGGAGAGAGCTATCAAAAGGCTGCCCTTCAGAAAGGCCAAGTGGTGTTCATTGCACAGGTCCTCAGGCTAGGGGCAGAGGAGGAGTTCTGGGGGAGGTGGGGTTGGAAGTGAGCTGGGTCTTGGGAAATAGGTGTTGGACAGGCTTAGAGGAGAGGAAGGTAGAAATCCCTTGATTGGCTCATGGGTTCTGTTTTGCTCCCCATCACCCCATTTCTTTCAATTCTTTCCATCTCTAGTTTCCAGGAGAGAAAGCTCTCTTCCTTTCATTCCATTAATACATAAAAAAAATTTAATGAGCATCTACTATGTGCTGGAACTAGTCTAGATCAGAGGCTTTGAATATTGTGCTGTGGCACATGGTGGGCCATGGCTGGGTTTGGATGTGTGGGGTTCTGATTCCTTCAGTCCCTGGGCTGGACGGACAGGGTGGGGCTGGTCAGGGCTCCTGGGCCCTGGGCACCTCTAATTGCTGAGCGATCCTGTTGCTTCCCCACATTGTTCTGTGCAGTGTTATCATTGTCTGCATGTTCTCTGTGTGATTGAAAGAGAGTACCTTTTCTTTCAGGAACTTATATCCACAAAGAGGAAATAGATTTTTTTTTTGAGGTATAAAAATAGCAAATCAAAGAAAACAATAAAAAATGGAGGTAACTGCTATGAAGGAAATAAACAAGAAAACTAAATGCCTGGGCCTGGAGACTCCCAGAAGGACTAACTCCAAGTTCTGAAGCTATAATTTAATGAACGAGCAAATGCATGAATCAATAATTTCCCTGCCCCTGGATTTGCTGTATTCTGCTCAATTTCTCTTCTCTGAGTCTATTTCTCCTGGGACGAGGACTGTGAAGTGGGCAGATTATGAGGAAAGAGTTTCAAGAGAGGCAGACAAGCTCCAATGTGCATGTTAGAGCGATGGCTGCGGTGGGGGTGGGTGGAGCACATGTTAGGACAGAGGCTCTCCCAGCGTCAGAACGTGTGATGCGGGAGGCCTCGATGAAGAAATAGGGAGAGAGAGATGGATTTAAGGGACACTTAGGGGACAGAAAGATAGCACGTGGAGGTTTATTGGTTAAGTGAGGAGGAGGTTAAAGGTCAAGGGTCAAGAGCCATATCCAGGGCTCTGGTTTGGACAACTGGCTGGCTGGAAATGCTAGTTTACTAAAATGAGACATTAAAAATAAGCAGCAAGTAGGGGCAAGCTGTGAGGCGCTTCGTTTCCGACATGTTTTGTTGGAGGTGCTTGTCCGCTAGGAGCTTGGTTACACCTGTGCTCAGGCGGGAGCGCTGGGCCGGAGGTGCAGGTGCGGGTTACCAGCTCAGGCGCCGGAAGCCAGGGAAGGGAAGGAGCCCGAGGAAGAGCCGGGCTTAAAGCCGGGAGAGGAGCTGGCAAAGGAGAAAGGTATTCAAGAGCGGGTTTAATTCAGGGAAACGTGACTTGGCTCGGGAGGCGGGGAAGGGGTGGGTCCCGAGCACAGGGGACGCGGCGGCGGCGGCTCCCACTGGAGGGGCGCCGCAAGGTGTGCAGACGTGCGGGGTGGGGGGAAGGTGAGGCCGCCCATCTGACGCTTGCTATTTTCACTGCAGGTAGGAGGTGAGGTAATCTGTTACTTATGACTCTTCCCCTGCCTCTTTTTTTTTTTTTTTTTTAAGAAGTGGAACTCCAGCCCGGTAAAATGCTCACAGGAAGGGGTTGAAAGTCTGGGGGAGAAGAGGAAGTGACGGCAGGGAGTGTGTGAGGGGGAGAACGCCCTTTCCAACCTTTCGGGAGGAAAGGGTGGCTAGAGGAGCCGGCGTTGGGGGGGTGGTATTTGCGTGCATTGTGTATATGTTGTCTGTGTGTTGTGTGTTGTACATCTGTTGTGTGTGCATCGTGCGTGCCTTATGTGTTGTGTGTATGTGCATTATGTGGGGTTTTTTGTGTTGTCTGTATTGTATATGTGTGTGTGTGTGTGTGTGTGTGTAAGACAGAGGTTCAGTGGTTCACACTTGGCTGCCTTCTGTATTTCCCGTGAAGTTGGAGGCACGCTCACGTTAGAACGAAGAAGGTGGCGAACAGGTGGGTGAGCGGGGAAGGCTTGCAGAAGCCCCGTGGAGAAGGAGAGGGCGAGCTGGCCAGGAGGCTTCCGGCAGACCACAGCGCCAAGAGACACTTCCAGAACACACCAAGTGGCCAGGTTGGGCCTGTTATTTGAAGCCCTGCTGAATCTAAGACTGAGCAGCCTGGGAAGGTCAGCACTGTCTCGTCCAGAGCGCCTGCTTCCTTCTCGGCCTCCCAGAGGGGAGGCGGGGTGGCGGTGGCAGAGGGTGGCCTGAGTCACTGCTTTCCCGGGTGAAGAGTGGGGAGGAGACCACTCGTGACTTTTTAAGATAAGCGCATGCAAATCTTTCTGTCTCCATTTCTGTATCGCCTGTCTCACCACCTGCCCTTCCCTCCTCCCCAAATCTGTTCCATAAATAATTAATGACTGCGACAGTGGGTTCTGTTCCCGTAACTGAAGACACCCTTTGGCAGCTTAGAATCTCTGGTGTCTTTCTTCGCCTCACAAGCTCAGCTGCTCACCTTGTGTATAAAACTGTGGCTCCAGGCAGTTTACTTCTGAGCATCTTTGCATTACGTTGGGCTGCCACGGACGTCATGGCTGTAGGACCAGTGCTGTCTGCACAAGTGAGAGTCTGGTGATACTGAGTTCTGGGCACCAGCAATGAGTGGTCGAGTGGGAGGAATTTAAAAGGTGATAGGGGCCAGAGCCTACACAGAACTCTAGATTGCCTGTTGTAGGAGTGTGCTGTCTTTGGTCAGGTTCCCTAGAAGCAGAGCCTGAGACGGGGATTCTTGAGAAAGTGATTTATGGAGGGGGTACTCTCAGGAGCAGGGGACTGAGGGGAGCCAGACGGGGCAGGGGAGGAAAGCTAAGGAAGAAGATGGCCGCAGGTGCATGCCAGCTTCCCCTGGTCCCACAGTGCCCCCTGCAGTGTGACTTGTACCCCAATGTTGGACTTTTCTTGCCTGGCCTTTCCTCGCTGGCTGTGATTTCCCCTAATGTCCCCACTTAGACCGAGTGAAGTCTGAGAGAGCGCCAGCAGTTCCGTTCCTATGTCCACTTTGTTTCATATACTGAAGTCATTCATTCATTCATTCACTCAACAAATACGTAACTGTGACTGGCTCTTCCCTTTACCCTTATGTTGCTGGCTGTCTCAGGACACATTTTTTTAAAAATGCTGCGCTCGTCACTGAGAGCCAAAGGATTTTAGGCTCTGAGAAGGGCCAAGAAACCTCTCTTGCCTTTATCTGTTGGCTGTAGATCATTAGTGTATTCTTGGCATCTGCCTCCCCCTCTACATAAGTTTACACATCTCAGTGGGGTGGAAAATGAAGAGAACAGGAGAGCACTGCCAACTCGGGAAGAGGGAGAAGGAAGGACAGGGTGTGGAGGGGAGACACAGGGCCCTGGTGTGGCTTCTGAGCCCCCCCCCCCAGCTATTGCTCATGCCCCACACTTGGGATGGGAACAGATTAAGAAGAGACAGGCTTTGTAGATAGGTCCCACCTGTCTAGTGTGGATGGAGAACTGAGGTGCTTGTCCAAGGCCACCCTGGGAGCTTGTTGCTATGAAAGTGACTTCTGAACACAGGGAGGCTGGGGCTCTGTGAACCATCCTTGTGTTCTGTGTGATGCCACAGCGAGGCCATCCATTTGTCCCTCACTTCCCCACGGGCCCTAGAACCCAAATCTGTAAAAATGAAGCTTCTGATGACTTGATCTCAAAGTTCTTTTCTGGAGCTGAGAGCCTCTGTCTCAATGATTCCTGGCTCAAATGTTAAGGACAATTAATCCAGGCCTAGGGGACACATCTACTGGCATGTCAGGAGGCTCTGCATGGTCAATATTTTACCTACAAGTTGAGTGGTGGGATGGTGGCACACTGCTTGGGTTTTGGGGGGATTGAGATCATATGGAGGGGTCCCATCTTTGTGTTGGATTTGAGACTTATGAAACTTAAAAAGGCTGGATAAATGGACCAAAACCCAAAAGATAAAAATGCCTCATTTTTAGTTAAAACTAATGGTTGCATAGACACAGTTGAGATAAACCTGGCTAAGGAACAGTTCGAGTGAAAATACTTCAGAGTTTTAGTTCAGGCTATATTTATAAGTTCAATAAATATTAATTGGGTACCAGGCACTGATCCAGGAGCTGTGGACACATCGGTGAATAAGATGACATCATCCTCATGCAGCACACATTCTGTATTATAATGTAATGTAATACACAATGCATGCTATGCAATACAAATATGTAGGTTATCTATATGGTACAGGTTGGCAACGAGTGGTGAGAGGAAAGGAGAAAGCGTAGCAGTGGGAAATGGAATGATGGGGTGCTGTTTTAAGTGGAGGTGGCAGGGAAGACTTCTCTCAGGAGCTAACATTTGGTCCATTAGCTGTTTTACATGGCTGCTAAAAAGCTACTGAAATCCCAGGTTTTATGACCATTTATTCCCACTAATTAGCGTGACCTGCTTGGATGCCTCCGCCTACCTAAGATCACGTGACTTCCTCCAGCTGCAGGATCAGCCCTGCGGATCACACCGGGCCTTTCAGGGAATTGCCAAGCCAGCCTGCCTGACCTTGGCCTCATTTCAGTTAATCTGCATCTCCTGGGCTCTCGCAAGCCATTGGCCATCACAGGGCATCCCACCACCGATCACTTCCAACACTGCCGTCCCCATCTGTGATGATGCTATGGACACTTGGGACCAGCTGGGTTCTCCCCATCCACTCCGGCCCCAGTGTGGGGCCACCCACTGCACTCAGATGACCTGGCAACCCTGATTTATTCCACCTGAGCTACCCCACTCCCTTCACTGTTTCAAAGTGCTCTCTTGGCACTGGCTCCAGAGTGAGATTCAAAGGGAACATTTTTTGTTTTATTGATGTTCATCTTCCTAAGTTTGCACAGTGCGTGGCATAAATGCTAATTTTTCTAGGTGGGGGAAAAAGTTTTCTCCCAAACTTCTTGCCATTTTATTAATAATGTAGCAAGTGAGACAACATATTCTGAGGGCTCAGCCAGCCCCAGGGAGGCAGCCCTGGCCTCTGAGCGCCCGTGTTCTTCCTCCCACTGACTCGGTCTCTGTCTCCGGTGGTTTGCTGAGGCACCGAAGAGCAGAGGGCAGGGGGAATTATGCATGAACAGAGAGACAAGAGGCCGACCTTCTGTGTTTAAAGGTTAAAATGATTTCTTGGGAAATGGAGCAAACTCTCTAATCAGAAGCTGTTCTGAATTTTTTCTGCAAAAATTAGATGCTGTGATTCTCTTCACAAGCTGTTTGTGAGGATGGAGACCACACACACACACACAACACACACATTTAATAACGATGTCAAGGTCAGCCTCAATTCATTGAACACCTACTATGTTCCCAGTCCTGGGATGAGTTAGGCTAAAGGGACACAAGGTAGTAAAAGCAGTAAATCAAAACCCTTAGTCACCTGTAACTCAGGTAAGGGGACCATTCAGTGAGCCATCTTTCAGCTTCGTGCTGCTTGAAAGGAATAAGCTAGTTATTCCAGGGATCTTGTAAAAACCAAACCAGCTTAGGGCCCATCATGGAATCTACCTGCGCTCCCACAGTCAAGGTGCTGGTGGTGCAGCAGCGCTCAGGGTGAAGGTCACCGGCACCCATGGCACGCATCCTCTCTCTTTCCCTCTTCATGTAGCTCAGGATTTAGCAGACTTTTTCTTAAAGGGCCAGATTGTAAATACTTTCACCTTTGTGGGCCATAAGGTCTCTGCCTAGACTCTGGGGTTGTGAAGCAAAAGCAGCAGACAGCCTGTACATGAAAAGGTGAGACTGTTTGCCAGTAAACGCTATTTACTCACACTAGCCAAGCTGTAGTTTGCTGACCCCTGATCTACCTGATTCCTGCTCATTCTGACCCTCTGGTAAATGCTCTCATTGCCCTTTGTACTTTTCCTTCAGAGCACTCATCTCGCTCTAATTAGTTATTTGTCCAATTACGTGCTTAGCACCGATTCTGGTGTTTGCATTACAGCAGGGGCCGCGCCGTCTGGTCCTTGCAGCTCCCAGAGCTGGCGCACGCGAGAGCCGGCAGGCACCTCCTGCTCACGGTGTGTGTGCCCCGCATTGTTCTGCTTCACATTCATGAATTCACTCAAGTCACGCAGGAGTTGCAATAGGTAGACTCTGCTCTTATCTCCCTTTGTAAAAGAGAAGGAAGCCAAGGCGTAGAGAGGCTGAGTGGTGTGCTTGAAATCACACAACTAGGAAGTAGCGGGACCGAGATTTGGACTTAGTCTGGTCCTTTAAGCACAGTGTCCTTCTACCTCTTGATAAGTTGCTGGTGAAAAGTGAACCAAGTGAATAAGAAGTCGTGTTCTTCCTCTGATGGGACAGGGGGCAGAGGTGGGGCTACCCATGGGGATGATGGAAACCTGGCTTTGTCACTGTGGGGAGAGGAAGTGGGAGCTGACCGTGGGCAGGGAGTGGCTTTGCCCTGTGATCTAAGTGAGGATGGAGGTAAGCATGGGTACCACTCCACAAGCTGTGGGCTTTCCTCTGGACGGATGGAACGGCTGAGGTCTGGGTTGATGCAGGTTGTGGGTTTGCCAGTGGGTTCTCTGGGGTCAGAGCAGCAGTAGATGGAGCCTGGATCAGATCACCCTTGGGTTCTGGTTTTGGTGCTTACTGACCTTATGATATGGATACATTGCCTAAATTAGTGGGGCCTCAGTTTT
The DNA here is from genome assembly GCF_048564905.1 of Vicugna pacos. Taxonomy (NCBI): domain Eukaryota; kingdom Metazoa; phylum Chordata; class Mammalia; order Artiodactyla; family Camelidae; genus Vicugna; species Vicugna pacos. The sequence goes on from NC_133001.1 coordinate 45,784,359, forward strand.
CTTATGTTCAAAGTGAATGTGATAAGACCTATGCTGGTGTTTTGGTGACAGTAAGAGCAAATGCATCTGAAGGAGCAGGCCTGCAATAGGAGCTCAACATATTGGCCCAGCTCTCCCTTCTGAGAACTTTTTGTCCATGAGGCTCCATGAGGGTGATATCCGGTCCAGGATACTCAGGCCTTGCCTTGGGAAGCTGCACCTCCTCCTGCCTGGCTGTGTGCCTGCGTGCCTCTCTTCATGGCCCCAGCAAGTGTTCTCATTTCCAACCAGGTAGCACCTGGTACAGACTACTTCCTGCCTACCACATGCTTTGACCCATTTTGATGTTGTATTGAGGTGCCTGTGTGGCTGTTTGCCAGGAGAAGTGCACAGCATGTGCCTTTGCTTTGTGGGAGGAGTGGGCGCATTCCCCTGTGTGACTTGCATAAATATGCATTTGAATGTATGTACATAGCGCTCAAATTACAACCTTCAGTTCCTTGCAGTGGAGACAAGTTTCTTTCATGATGTGATTAATAACTAAAAATAAAAAGGCGACTGTAGAGCAATGTTGACAAGTCTTTGGAGAGCAGGGATCACTGTGTATAACAAACTCAGGGACCAAACATCTTGCAAAGAATGGAAAGGACAGGTCATATCTAATTAGATGCATTTTAGCAGGGGCAAAAGCAAAACAAAGCAAATCTTCTTTTTTTTTTTTTTAAAGGTTCATATAATGAATTGGGCAAGTCCATGGTAGAGGGAGGGGCTGAATAACAGATAATTATTTGGGTGAAGACACCCTAGAGGTTTTATTTACTGGAGCTCATTATGGGTGAAAGACTGAATGGTTGGGCTGGGCCTTTGCCCCCTTCCTTCCTCCCTATTGGGTTGTCTTCCTATTTTATTATCATCAACAAATAGTAATTGAGTGTGTAATGTGTGATATTTGCAGGGGGAATTAATGAAATGTGAAATTTAAACTTTGACTTTTATGTACTTTAATCCTTTCATTCATTCTTCAAATTATTATTGAAAACCCACATTGTACTAAAATACAAAGGTGAATAAAACATAGTTCTTGTTTTAAAGAATCTACAATTTATTTGGGAAGGCAGGATCAACCCATAGGAAAAAATGTCTTAAGTACAAGGATATGAGATGAGCATGTGATAGGCTGCAATTCATGAGGTCTGCATATGCATTCAAAGTCATTGCATTTTCCCCAGAATGCCAAAGAGAATCACGTGGTCTCCACTTCAGTCTCCCCCCTGCAAGAAAGGAAGAAAGGAGCCTCCTGGGCTGGGGGAGGAAGAGGCACTTTTTGGAGAGGGGTTGCAGAGCACGCTGTGGGGGTAGCTTGGGGATAAGGACAATGATGACAGAGAGCCTTAATAAGTATGACTTCAAACTATGCTTTTGGAGACCTTTTCATGTCTTTTGAGAAAAGTGAGTAGAGAACGAAATTCCTTTTTAAGTACTCTTGGGTGGTTGAAATTTTACTTCTTGAGATCAACCCTACCTTCTGGTTGTGAGGGAGGTAGATAATGCTGAACGTGTAATGTCATGGTAGCCTTCATGGTTGTGGTGAGCTGGAGCCTGACTTCCAAGGATGGGTGGGAGAAGCCAGGCAGACAGAAGGGTAAATAAAGGGAGGGCATTGCATGGTAGAGGGCTGGGGGATGGTGCGTGGAAAGCAGTGGTGGAAGTGCTGAGGAGGGAAAGCTCACGGAATCTCCAAAGGTCAGTGGGGAGGCCCATACAGAGGAGAGTTTGGGGATGCTGGCCCCACCCGTCCACTTATCTAAAGAGCTGTCCTTCATCCATCAAGGCTTCCTCCTATATTTCTTACACATATTGTCTCCCGAAAATCAGTCATCCAGGGCATGCAGTGATGATGGGCCCCTTCCTATCTCCTTGGCAGTGTTACCCCTTCTGACAAAAGTTCTACTGCTTGCTCTCTGAGTCTTTCCAACTGCGGACCTGGGTATAAGAATTCTTGTGCCTTGTTTTCACTCACAGGAAGCTTCAAGTCTCACATTTAGGGCTACTTCCTAAATGACAGAGACAGAATTCAGAGTCACATAAATGAATAAAATATTTATGATGAACCTGAGAAGTTAGTTTAATCACACACATCTCTTTCCTCTTGTGTATTAATTAATCCTGATAAATCCCCCTACCTCTTTTTTTTTCCTCCTGCTACATCTAAATTGCTCAGAAAAGGCATGTTTGTGGAAGACAAGCTGCAGGGGGTGTTCATCTTAAAAGAACAAGCCCTAAATATTTCAGATGGAGTCATTAGTGTAGCAGAGCTGTCATCTGAAAATACAATTATGTTGACGTCATGAGAAAAATCCATTTTTATGTCCTTGAAAACTGCCTTGAACTTACTCTGGTCTCTGAGACCTTCTCTGTTATTACAGAAGTCCAGCAGGATGGGCCAGGTTTGAATCCATCAAAATGAAACCCAAAGCTCTATCATCAGAACCGCCTGAGTCATAACCAAATTGTCTGGATATTTTACGCTAGAGGATGAGGGAAGAATGGGGAGAATGATGATCCCCTTTCATAGCTCTTCTTCTATAGTTAGAAATAAGTAAATCTTTTTCTATAGTTAGACAATGGGTTTTACCCTGAAGGTGAAGGAAACCAACACGAGCTATCCAGCATTGAGATGAGCTGCTGCAGATGCCTCTTAAAGAATTCACTCTGTGTTTTCTTCTCATTTAGATTCATCAAATTTCCCATAATTCCCAGAGTAGCTTTTGATTTAGTTACCTTACTCTGGTGATTTAACTCTTGTTCAAAATGAAATATTATTTCTGACATTCATTTCCAGGAAAAAAAATCTGAGTCAGGAGGCAATGTCTTAGTCTGTTTGGGCTGCTATAACAAAATACCACAGACTAGATGAAATTTGTTTCTTACCGTTGTGGAGGCTGGAAAGTCCAAGATGAAGACACCAGGGTGGTCACATTTGGTGAGAGCCCTCTTCCCGGGTGACAGTCCCCACTATGTCCCTGTGTCCTTATGTGAAGGAAGGGCACGGAATCTCTCTGGAGCCTCCTTTATGAGGTGCTAATCCCATTCTTGAGTGCACCACCCTCAGGATTTAAGAACTTCTCAAAGGCACTATCTCTTAATACCATTGTCTTTGGGGATTAGGATAAAAAAATGTATAAATTTTGAGGGGACATAAGCGTTCAGACCATAGAAGGCGAACTGTAGTGAAAGGGAGCCCGTGGAAGAAAGAATAACATCACCCCTAACTTCAGGCTTCTCCAGGTATGGTGGAAAGAGATCTGGGGGTCTGGGTAAGCATGGTGTGCATGGAACAAGGACACCTATTCCAGTATAGCTAGAGAGGGACATGCATGGTGCGGATGATGGGAGAAGCAGGGGCCAGAGTACAGAGGACATTCTATGGCAGTAGTTCTCAAGACAGGCTGCTCATGAGAATCTTCTGGGGAGATTAAAAAATAAAATACCTTTGCCAAGTCCTATATCAGAATGATGTATTTTCAATAATTTATGCCTTAGAGTGAATTAATTCAATTAGATCACTTTCCTTCTATACTAGTTGGGAACACTGAAGAAACAGAAGTTTTGTTTGGGGGACTTAATTAACCTTGGAGCAAGGATTAATTAATTAATTGAGCAACCATTTGTGTGTTATTTTTCTAGGCAGTGTGTTAGAATGCAGAGATAAGGAAGTCCTTGTCCCATACTTTGAAGAGCTCACCCACCAGTGGAGGATACATGCACTTAAACAGATATTTTACAATACTCTCAAAAAAAAAAAAGTTCTCTAAGCAGAGAAAACCCTGTTTCTTTGGAGCACATAGTCTTTTACAACCACACTTTTGGCTCTTTCAGTGACCTTAGACACCAGCCATCACTCTTGGGTCTTGAAGGGCTGTGTTCTGGCAAGGCATGGGTCGGGTGAGGCAATAGAGGGTCTTTTCGCATGTGGAGCACAGAGGCAGATACAGGGAGTCATGTTCTGAAGGGATGACAAGTCCAAGCCAAGGAGCTTGATAGAGTCTGACGGCCAAGAGTGGCATCAAAGAGAATGGAAGAGGGTTGAGAACTAGGGTACCAGTTTTTGGGGACAACTGGAACTGGTAGACTAAAAGGGTCCTGGAGATTTTCTGGAAGGATTGTTTTTATGGATTCTCCTAACAGCTGACGTGGGCTTGGCAGGTGCATTAAAGGGCTGAAATAGAATGGGTACTAATCGTCATATGTATTACATTGTCTCTTTGGGAAAATGCATTCTGTATTAGGAAAGGAAGTAAGGTGGAAACCAAAGGCATTCAGATGCATATAAAAACAGTGGCATTATTGATGCTTTTCCTTTGCTTCATCAAGTAAATGGAATGACAAGGTAGCAACGTGATATGATTACTTGACTTCTCTGCTTATAGGGAAGGAAAGGAGAACTCATTATTTCAATTACCGTTGGAAATATTTCAAGAAAATATTAATCTGCTTTCCTGCCTTGGTAATAGAGTGTAGTGGATATAATGGAATATTTGTTTCCCTGAACCTCAGTGGCCTCACATTTTGATGTTTTAATCACATACCTTCTTGTGATACTTAATAATTACATCACATATGAATCTTAACTCCCTGCTGTGGCCTGAATGTTTATACTTCCCCCCACCCCCAATTTATATACTGAAATCTCAACCTCCAAGGTAGTGGCATTAGGAGGTGGGGACTTTGGGAGGTGATGAGGTCACAAGGGCAGAGCCCTCATGATTGGAATTATGCCATCATGTGAGGGTGTAGCAAAATAGCACCATCTCTGCACCAGAAGTAGGTCCCACAGAACACCAAATCTTCCAGTGCTTTGATCTTGGACTTCCCAGCCTCCAGAACTGTGACTAATACATGTTTATTGTTATCAGCTATTCAGTTCATGGTATTTTTCTTCTAGCAGGCTGAATGGACCAAGACATTCTCCATAGAGTCTATGAATTCTTGGGAAGTGGAACATATTTCCTACATCTTGGCCTTCCCTCCAAAAACCTAGCCCCTTGGCTTAGGCACCAGCAGTGACCCATGAAGAGCTGTGAATAGTTGGAATGACCAAGGAACACCCGTCCTTTGGCCATTGCTATGGTCTGAATGTCTGTATTCCCCCAGAATTCATGTTGAAATCCTAGCCCCCAAAGGTGATGGTATTTGTAGGTGGGGCCTTTGGGAGGTGATTAGGTCATGAGGGTGGAGTCCTCATGAATGGGATTAGTGCTCTTATAAAAGAGACCTCCCAGGGCTCCCTGGTCCCTTCCACCGTGTGAGGCCACAAGAAGTCTGTAGCCCAGAAGAGGACCCTTACCTGCTTGTGCTGGCACCATGATCTTGGACTTCCAGCCTCCAGAACTGTGAGAAACATATTTCTGTCTATAAGCCACCCAGTCTATGGCATTTTGTTAACGCCGCCCAGACGGCCTAAGACGGCTGTTTTAGTTTCCTGAAGAGTGAAGTGCTACAGATGCTTGCTTAATAAGTGATGCTGACCGATGAGAGAGGGTGGAGCTCAGGCATTAAGAATAGAAGTTGCAACATATAGAAATGAGTTCCTTGCCAAAGCATTAGGAGACTCTCTTAAAAGTAAGTTTATTTGCTGAATAAATATGTGTTTTCTCCCATTTGAATCTGAGTAGCTGAGATTAGAAGAGAAAGGAGTGCCTGAGGGTTCCTTTATTTGATGGGTACATGTTGGTGACCCTTGGAGACCAGTCATCACAGAGTCTTGACCCACGTGGGCAGCCCACCTCCTCCCTGAGCAGAGGTTCACCGTCTTCTGCTCCCTCGCTGCTTGGTGAGCACTCAGGCTGGCAAAGGTTGGATTTAGCAACTGTTGAGTCTAAACTTGGGAATCTGCAGGGAGGAAGATTTCTTGTAGAGGAAATATTTTTGCATGTAAACTCAGTATTTTGCGGAAGAATTCTTTTTTCTGCTAAGGAAGACAGGATGAGTGCACCAACATCCACGGTGTAATGATTTTATATCTAATCCATATCACAGGCAGTACTGTGCAGGGCATGCAAAGTGCAGACTATGTGTGGCCTCGAACACACACACAGAGTGGATGCACATTTTCTGTCTAGAGTATGATTGAATTATCGTTGTGGAATGGGCAGGAATCACTGCGGTCTGGCCTTCACTAATCTGTATGTCTTTCCTTGAAGGAAGGCTTTAGCTGTTCAGTTTAGTTTTGTTTACTTAAAATGTTGCGTTGGAACTTTGCCTGCATGCCTAGAGGCTAGAAGGACATGGAAAAATGTGTGCATTCTAACTAAATCCCAAAGTACATCTCATCAATTCAGACACAGACAGCTGGGGACCATCCTTTACTCCTAGAAGCAAGTTAGAGTGGACAAGAAAGCTCTTTCTACCCTTGAAAAGATGGAAAAGGAAAAGAAACATAGCACGTTTAAAAGTGAAAATTCACACAACAAAATCCTGTATCCAAAAATATAACAAAATTTCCGGGAGGATATTATGAGCAAATTTCCTTTTGCATTGGTTCCATGTCAAATTATTGTGTCCCTAGTTTCCTGCTAGTTTTAGTTTTTGTTACCTCAAGAATATGCTCTATCCCCATCTGATTTAAGTAATATTAATTGAAGCTTTCAATTATATTGAATGAAAATGTATTACGGTAAAAGGAGACAGGGCATCTGGAGAGTCTGTTTGTTAGGGTCATTCTAAAGGGTAAGCCTTTCTCTCTCAACAGCAATGCTTAAAGAACAACTTTCCAGATTAATGATAATAATAAGAGACTAGCTCTCTCCTAAAATATTTTAGAGAGCTTACAGTTTATGAGAGTACAGGTTACTCTGTAAAGAGATTGTCTAATGATTGGAGTTTGCAGAAAGAAAAGCTAAAATATAAAGAAAAATAGGTTTGGGGTTTCCGTAATGTAGAAAATATGGTGAAGATTAAATCCAGTTTTTGAGAGGTCAAGCGAATCAACATAATTAGCATACAAAAGCAACCAGTGATAAAATAATCTTATGTTTTATGGGTTTGGGACAATGCCCAGCAAACCAAATATGCTTAATAAATTTGAAATGATATCAAGAGTATTCCCTTGCTGCTGATAGAAAGTTAATGTTATCACTTTGGGAGGCATTATTAACCCTTCAAATATGGCTTTTTCATTGAGTGAAGAGGAAAGGGTTCATCAGGCAACAACAGTGTGGTGGAAATGGTGCTTCTTCCCACAATGAACAGATGTCTCGCCTCTCATTGAGATAATCGATTCTAATATTATTAAGCACAAGCCCAATAAATCTGCCCTTGTATTTTTCTGATACAAATACAATATACCTACCACTGCTCAATATCTTTCATATGTGAAGTAATAAAACTGATTCAATATTAAATCGTGTACTTTACATGTAAATTGGATTGCCATGGGCCGTTAGACTCTTTACATAAACAATATATTTTGTTTAAAAGGAAACTGTGCTCAGTCTAACATTCTGAAAGTTCATAGTGTGCAAAACCACATTAGTAGAGTAAATGGTGTTGGGAAGGAATCTGGCATGACCAACAGAGGCATAAAAGGAGAAAGGAGTCTTAACTTCTAGTAAAACAACATTTCTCCTGTGGGCGGCTTTAACAAGATGGCTGCCAACAGGTGAAAACTCACTAATGTCAGGTGTAATGAAAAAGTTTAATTCCAGAATCATTTTTGGAAGCATTCACAGTGTACCATGCCCGGGGGCTCAGGCAGCGAATTATTTGCCTTTCCCGAAAGACAGCCATTTCTGCACAGAAAGGTGATGACATATTGAGGCCGAGTCTGGCCATATTATATGATGTCACAGGATCCGTTTTTGATACTAGATAACAGCCTTCATTCTGGTAGGTCAGTATCTCATTCCTTGGCTTATTTATCTTCACTATGTACACAACCTGCAAACCAGAATTCGTAGACAAACCTCACCCAAGTGCACTGCAGTATTTGCATCTTGGCCTCCTTTGCAGCGCTGATCCTTGTGCTCTGCCACAGCTGTCAGAGTAATGGCTTCTTTCCCTTTTTATCTGGGTTGGCTTTATTCCCAGATTCCAAATGAAAGAGACAGCATTTTACTTGACCACCCCATTCCAACCGTTAAATACTGTGCCTTCAGGCTCTGATGCTCTAATGGTCGATTAAAGTTGATAACAGTCTGTCCAATTTCCATTTTTTAACATTCAGCCTGCTGAAATGGTAATATTGTGAAAATCTGAAGTCTACAGGACCTGCCTGAGAATCTGTCTGGATGTCAACACATAACAATAAACAAGGGGGAAAAAGAAGTAATGCTAACAGGCCTCAGCATTTGCAGAGGTTGGGTTAGCTACGTAGCCTAGCCAAGTTTGTGTAGAGTAGAAGTCGATGATAGATCAACTGACCTATCAAACAGGTTGTAGACTGAAGGCACTCACAGGGCATTTTACAGCTGCAGAAGGCAAAGCTCCTCGAAGACTCTCCAAACCAATGAATGACACATGCATTCCCTTCCCTGCCTCCCTTACCAAGAGCTCAGTCTTTATTTGGTCCTATTCAAAGCCTTTTTAAAACTTGTTTGGCAGACATATAACTCATAGCGCCTGGACTTTGTTGTCGTGGGATGAAGGGTCACAAGGGTACTAATCTAATTGAAATATTTTCGAAAATCTGATTTCTCAGGGGATCAGAATAAAATAGTTTGAAATAATCTCTTTTTCAAACCAACAGTGGTGTTTCTTGAGCCTTAGAAAAACAAAACTAAAACCAGGGATTCTGAGATGGATTTGTCGACCAGTAGAACTTGGAGATAAGCAGTTTGATCCCAGTCTTCTAAGTGATGGAAAAAAATGAACAGTTTCACCATGAGCCATGCTCCCTGTGTTTATAATATGCAGACTCTACCCAGTTCCTTCCATTGTACTAGTCAGCCTGCCTTTCTAGCTGGGCCTGCATTCTTTCTCTGAACGTGGATGATTGCCCCGTGTTCTCATCTTTGAGGCTACTCTCGTCTTTTTCCAATCAATCGCTGGGCTCTTCGATGCTTTTTTTCATGTTGGGGAAGCAATTGCCCATTTTTCTGAGTCTTTGCTGCTGAAGTAAGTGCAGATAAGTCCTTCAGATTCTGAGAAATTTATCACTGTCGATAAATATGTCATTCGGGAAACATGGCTCCAAACTCCTTTTTCCTTGGCAGGCTGAAATGAAGACCAAAGAACTTGAAGGGCCGAATGTTTCGTTCTCCTTGTTATTACCACATCACAGAGCCTGTGCTTACTTTTTTAGACAAATCATCTTTTCATCTAAAAACATGGATGTTATTGCTTAAAAAAAGAGATTCACTGTCACCTGACTGAACAGTTTGAACCCTATCTCTTGTCCACTTCATCACTGTCACAGGTAGGTCTTTTCTTCCAGGGCAGGGATTATTCATGTTTTCTCGTATGTGAGGAGATAAAAGAAGAATATGCAGAAATTTAACATCAAAAATTGCTGTGATTCCAGAAGTTTCCTTCCTCCTGTTTTTGGACTGCAGTGGCATAAAGTCTGCCCCCTTGCACATAAGCATTGATGATATTTGTCTTTATTGTTCTTTTTCTTCATATTGCTGAAAATGTTGGTGTTTACTGTTTATTGCTGAGGTGCTTTTGAACTTTGGGAAGCCCAGACTTCCGACAATGAGTGTGAATTAAAGGGGAGACATACTCTGTCTTCTGGAAATGTCTTCATTTCCCAGAATAAGCTATTGATACTTGCTAGGTGGAAGCTTTAGGTCACAAACTTTCTGCCCCAAACATCCATTTCTGTTTACATGTTTTCTCTAGTCTAATCAATTTTCTTCTGCCTTTCTGGAAACCCATGAAAAATCCTGGCACAGGAGATGATGATGATGATAGTAATGGTGGCAACTCACACTTACATAGCATGTGCCCGAGAGTTTTCCAAGCACCTTACAAGGGTTAATTTATTTAATCCCTGTGACAACTTTGTGAGGTAGGTACCATTATCCTTCTCAAACAGAGGAGAAAGTTGAGGCAGAGACTGGTTACATAACTTGCCACTTGCCCAAGGTCACACAGTTAGTAAGTGATCAGACCAGGAATTCTGACCTGAGAGTCTTCTGCTTAATTTATCCCATGGAGGAGTGTATCAGTTTGCTTGGGTTGCCATAGCAAAATACGTAGGTTGGAAGGCATAAACAAGAGAAATTTATTTTTTCTCAGGCTAGAATTCCAACATCAAGATGTTGGCAGCTTTAGTTTCTTCTAGGGCCTCTCCCCTTGGCTTGCAGACTGCAGCCTTCTTGCTGAGTCCTCACTTGTCTTTCCTTTGTGCGTGCGCAACCCTGGTGTCTCTGTGCGTCCAAATTTCCTCTTCTTATAATAACACCAGTCAGATTGGATTAGGGTCCACGCTAGTGGCTCTTCATTTTAGCTTAATCACCTCTTTAAAGGCTCTAGCTCCAATTTGGGCCGTAACAGTGAACTTCTCGAGACCTGTTTTCCTGGCCTTTGAGTCTTCTGCCTTGCTTCATTGCTGGATATCTCTTTTTCTTCCCTCTCTGCTCTGCCTGTTTGCCCAGACCTTGCAGACGTAGTTCCACCTGAGAACCAGATTAAGTCTTATTTAAGAGCCCATTTCCATGAGCTGTGATGAGGGGCTGCCCAGAGCCTGCTGCTGGGATCCCTGAGGGATGCTTGGGTCCTCTGTGGGCCTTGGAATTGCAGCATTTACCCAGTTTTTGTTGAGTGTGCTTGATTCTGAGGTTTTCTGATTATCCCTCCACCTTCCTTGTAGGTTGTGAGCTCTGGCTTCAGGATCAACTTTGTGTTCAGCTCCTTCAAAAAATTCAAAACCCCTTAATCTAGATCCATCTCTGAAGTGCCTTCCATGGTTCTTCAAAGTGATGATTGATAATGCAAAGTGAGTGGGAAAGATGGAGGTTGGAAGAAAATAGAAAAGAATTAGAATAACAATTAGAAGAAAGCAAGAAATTGAAAGTCTGCTATATAATGTGTCTTCTGGATTGGATAATTTACAGGAAAATGTTTGAAAAGCTTTCAATGCTCTCTGGTGGGAGGTGGCATTATTATTATGGTTGTGGCATTTGTTTTCTTATTCTTACTTCAGGATTCAGATTTCTGTCCCAGTTGAACATAGAAATAAATTAGTAGGTAGATTGGAAATCCAGAAGGCTGGGGTGTTGTTGAACAACTGTAGAGAGGAAGCTGTCTTCCTGGAGCTCTTGCCTGTCCAGTGAGCACCCTAAGATCAAGGGAGCGTTCAGTCCAGCTTCCTGAAGAAGGAACTAGAAGAAAAAGGGAAAGACGCATCTGTGCTACAGAGAGGAGAGGGGCAGAGCCAATTCTCAAGGCAAGGCCATGCGACATTAGATCATACTGCAGGGAAAAGGTACAGGCCACCAAAACACAGAAGACGTCCAGTCTAGCAAAGGGGTCAGTGAAATTCAGAAACACTCTTGCAGATATAGCAGAGAAGGAGGTGAGGCTAGAGAAAAAAATAGGACAAGTAATAAGTGCAAAAGGGGATTGAAGCTAGTAATGACTCAAAAAATGGCTGAGCTGCTGAACCTATTTTAAAAGCCTCTTAAAAACAGAAGCAGAGAAGAAAAGGAACATGGACAGGAGTGGTACAGGGATGACCTTGAAGAATAATTAAGCCAAAACCAAGTGAGGGGCTATTTGGAAGCTCTGAACATAGAGAAATAAGTGTGGGATGGCAGGATTCCGAAGGCATTAAGGGAGCTTGTGCTCTCTAAGCTAATTAGTTCACACACTTACAGTTATTTTGGGGAAAAGTAATAGGGATCTAAGGACGCTAAGAAGAGAAGGGAATATAAAAGGTGGTTTCAATCTTAAACCAAGACAGAAGCCTTGTGGAAAGGCAGTTTGGTACAGCTGATGGCAACATGCAATGGGGAGTGTGAAGGAGGGACTCTGGCATCTAGAGGGTAATGGGATCATTGGCAAGAACCGTGATTGATTTTTTCCCAAGAACAAAGCAGGCCCAACAATTGATTTTTTCTTGTGCACAGGAATTGGCCGAATTTTAAAAGATAGCATAAATCTTTGAACTTTACTTATACATTTGGCACCATGGTTCACATCATTTATTTCAAAGCTGGGGTAGCTTGGCTGATGGGCCCTTGTCACATGGATTGAGAGTGACCAGAAGACAAAAGCAAAGGAGGAGACAGACGGCAGTTTATCTAGCTCATGGTTGGGGGGGCAGTAAAATCCTTCAGGTTAATGAAGCCTTCAGGTGATTCTCTCTGGGGGATTCTGATGATTCCCTCTGAATGTGAAGTCCTGCACAATGAGATTAAGAAATTGTAGGATGAGGTTTGGCTGAGGGCAAAATTACTGTCTTAGTAATGTAACTGGGCTTTAAAAGATTCTTGCCTTGGATGCATGACCGGACTACATGAATTCTCATATTCCTTACATATTGAGTATTTTATCATTGTAGAAATAGTGGCTATTGTAATTTTTGAACAATTGGAGGAAACAGGCGGGCAGACCCACCAAGGGTTAAGTTGGAATCCCAGGGAAAGAGGAGTTACCCCAGGTAATGAGGGTGACAGATCCTTCAATGCCCCCCCCTTTTTTTTTTAACCCATCCTCTGCCTCGTTCTAAGATTGAATCTGCTGTTTCTATTGCCCCCATCATCTCTGAGTCTTGCACTTTTAATCCCATAACCTGTAGCTCATCTGATTCCTGCGTACGACCATTGTTCCTAAGTTGAGCCTGATTTTATTTTCGGTAGAGTCTGAACTATGAAGATGCGAAGTAGGCAAAATAGGGATGGGGATATAGAGGCCAATGAGAATACATAATCTAGTACTTTATGAATTAAGTCTGAAATCCTCATGGGCAAAGATACGTTACATCTGTGAGATTCTGAATGGGAATCTGCTTTGACAAAGTGAAAGATGGGCTAATAGATTACATAGAAGGTCCTGGCTCATGATCCTTCTGAAAGGCCCCCTCTCTGTATGAAGCCTCCTGGGCAGGGTCTTTTCCATTTTATAGATGAGAATATAGAAACACAAGTCAAAAGGGACTTCCAGTTTTAGCTCCTCCATGTGAAGAACTTGGAAGTCATCACTGCCATTCTTACAACAAGAAAAAAGCTTAACAAACTGAAAACCAATGACTTTTCTTGGGTCATTAGAGAATGATGTAGAGCAAACCATCACTTTGAAACCTGGAAAGACAGGTGAATACAGAAAAGTCACACTGAAATATGCTTACTTGGAACAAAAGTAAGATAAAATTCTTCACCTTTCTTACTCTTAATTGATCTAAAGGATAACAGTTGAAGTCACAATAGTAATCGTTTATTTGCCTGATTATGTGATTGTATGATTTGGCTTACAGATAAGTAAAGTGAGTAACAGCAATCATAGGTACAAGGAGGAGAAATTGGGAATACTCTGTTATAAGGTACTTTTACTAAATGTGAAACAGTGTACTTTTATTTGAAGGTGGGCATAGATTAAACATGTATATTTCAAACTCTAGGGCAACCACTAAAATTTTTTTAAAAAGAATAATTGATATGCTAAGAGAGGAGAGAAATGGATTCATGTATTTAAAATCATAGAAGGCACAAAAAGTTGGGGAAAAGAAACGAATAACAAGTGCAATGAATAGAAACATTTACAAATATAATAGATGTTAATCCAACCATATCAATAGTCAATTTAATGTAAATTGTCTAAATACACCAATTAAAAGAGACAGAAATTGTCAGAGTGAATAAAAAACTAAGATCCAACTGTATTTTGTCTACAAGAAAATCACTTCAGATGTAATGACTCAGATATATTACAAGTAGAGGGATGAAGAAAATATACCATACTAGCATTAATCAAAAGAAAGCTGTAGTGACTATATTAATTTCAGACAAAGCAGAATTCAGAAAAAGGAAAGTTCTTACAAATCAAGAGATTATTATATAATGATATTGAAGTCGTAATTATATCACGATAGAGAAGTCAATTCTCCAAGAAGATGTAATAATCTTTAATGTATGTATAACTAACAGAAGAGTGCCAAAAGACACGAGGCAACATTGACAGAACTGCAAAGAGAAATGGACAAACCCATTACTATAGCTGGAGACTTGATACCCCTCTTTCAGTAACTGATAGATAAAGTTGGCTGGAAATCAGTAAGGATATGACTGATCGGAATAGCATTACCCATCAACTTGATCTAACTTACATTGTATAATGTTCCATTTCGTAACAACTGAATATGCATTTTTCTCAAGCTCATATGAAACAGTCACCAAAATAGACTACATTGTAGGCCATATAACACATCTTAAAAATTTTAAAATAACAGAAGTCATACTGCGTATGTTCTCAGACCATAATAAAATTAAACTGAAAATCAGTAACAAAAAGGTAACTGGAAAATACTAAAATATCTGGAAATTAAGCACAACACTTCTAAATACCATATGGATGAAATAAAGAGTCTTGAGAAATTAAACATTATTTTGAACCAAGTGAAAATGAAAATAAAACATCAAAATTTGTGGGATACAGTGAAAGCAGTGATTAGAGGGAAACTGATAGCATTAAATGTATGTATTAGAAGAGAAGAAAGATCTTAAATCAATAATCCAGCTTCCACATTAGGAAACTAGAGAAAGAAGTGCAATTTAAGCTTAAGTCAAGCCAAAAAAAGAAAAAATTAGAGCAAATGACAACGAAATTGAAAACAGGAAAACAATAGGGAAAATTAATAAAGCCAAAATCTGGTTCTTTGAAAATATCAATAAGATTGATAAACATCTAGTCAAGCTGACCAATAAAGATAGAAGACAAACATTTTTCAAAATCATAAATAAAGGAGAGCTCATCACTACTGAGTCCACGGACATTGAAAGGGTAATAAAGGAATACCAGGTGTAACACTGTGCTCACAAAATTTATAGCTTAGATTAAATGGATAAGTTCCTTGAGAGATAAACGGGTGAACAGATTATATGGATAGCCCTCTATCTATTAAAGAAATAATATCAATAAATGATAACCTTTCAAAAAAAAGAGAACATCCATCCTTGATAGTTTACTTGTGGATTAAGTCAACGCATTTAAGGGAGAAAAGATGGTTCTTTTCCACAGTCTCTTCCAGAAAAATAGAAGCAGAGAGAAAACTTCTCGATTGATTGTATGAGGCCAGTGTTCACCTGACATTACAGGAAAGGAAAGCTGTATCAACATAGAAGCAAAAGTCCTCAACAAACTATGAGTTAATGGAGTCTATTATTGCATAAAAAGAATTATAAACCACAATCAAATAGAATTTATTCCACGTAATGCAAGGCTAGTTCAACATCAGAAAATCACAGTATAATCCACCACATTAACAGGTGAAAAAGAAGAATCATCGGATAATGTAAGTTGGTACAGAAGAAACATTTGATAAAATCCAGCACCAATTCATGATAAAAACTCTGCAAACTAGGATTAGAGGGGAATTTGCTCAATTTGATGAAGAACACCTACCAAAAAACCTACAGTCGACGTTACACTTCATGGTGAGAAACTTTCCCCCAAGAGCGAGAACAAGCGAAGGATGCCCTCTTGTCACTCCTCTTCACCGTCTTCCTGGAGTCCTAGCTAAAGCAAAAAAGACCATAAAAGCAAATAAAGTTATACAGACTGGACAGGAAGAAATAAAACTGTCCAGATGCAGATGTCACAATTGCCTAAAGTCCCAAAGAATCGAGAGGCAAACAAACAAGCAACTCTCCTGGAACTAAGAAGTGAATGCAGCAAGATCATAGGACACAAGGTTAATAGACAAAAGTCAAATGTTCTCCTATATACCAGTAATGAACAATTGAAGTTTGAAATTTAAAAAGTTATAATAATACCAGAAAATGAACTGCTTAGGTGTAAATCTAACAAGGTATGTACAAGATGTACATGTGGAAAACTACAAAATTGTTGAAAGAAATTGAAGAACATCAGTAAATGGAATGATTCTGTGTTCACGGACAAGTCGAGAGACACACTGCGGAGAGGGCTGGGACTAAAGCCTCTGTTTTGAGATCCTCGAACCCGAACAGTACTTTAATTTGAGGGACTAGGTTTTGATGCCTTCTTAACTAGAACAACAGTTTAAAATTAGCCAATTGATTAATTGTCTGATTTGTTTATCTTTACTTTTAGAAGGCAGTGCATTCTCAGAGTGAAAAATTCAAACAGTATAAAAGGTTGTGAAAAGTTAAGTTTTTCTCCGTTCTAGGAAGCAATTACAGCTATCAGTTTCTAGCATGATTTTCCAGAAATGTTCTAATTGTGTATTATCTTTCAGAAGGTAAATCAGAGCTTGTAGCTCAAGGTGTTAAGGAGAATGTTGACTTTTCCATTTGCAAAATCTTCATAAATCATATCCATGTGGAAACTCCTACTTTTTAATTTGCATTGTTTTAATTTTTTTTTTACAAAGAATACTTACTAATTTCACTGTTAACTAATTCAGTTAACTCACAGATGCTGATTTTATAGTTAACATGTAAAATTTCTGGTTTCTGCTGCCTTCTATTGCTTTGAGGCAAAATGACTCAAGAATGAGGTCAGAGTTGGTGAGATTTTTTTTTCCCGTCCTTTTCAACTGTGCGCTGAGTGCGAGTGTGTGTGTGGAGTTTGGAAAGGGGAAAACAGCTAGAAAAGACGGAAAGCAGGAGAGAAGAAAAGACTTCTCCCTGTCTGTGTGTCTCCAGGTCCCCCAGGACCGCATAGGAGTGGCCCAGGACCTCTCCTGTGGACAGCTCTGTTCTGGAATCACATCAGAGGCAGCAATCAGGGCCTTCAGGTACAGCAGGCCTTTAAAACCTGTGGCTCAGAGGCATGAGCCTGCGCAATTTTCCAGGGTCTGCTTGTGGAAGGGAGGCTCTGCATCTTTAAAAAGATCTCTCTGGCTCCCCATTCAGAGTCTCTCAGTCTTCTTCATTCAGCGCAGTGTGAAGTGAGGAGGGGAATGCACAAAGAGCACCAATCCATGGATGCACGCGTTCCGCTCGTCTTCAATACCCGGCCCTGACTAAAGCCAATACTGCCTTCCTACGTTTCACATTTCGAATTTCTTGCAAGCCGTCACAGGTAGATCCCACGCTGTAAAGCAAATTGCATGCCATTCCAATGGACTGAAAAAATTAGTCCAATAAGGAGGCGTTTGATGTGCAACTATGAATCCTGTGATGATGCTGGCATGTGGCAGTTGTCTTGACCAATATCGTATGTGAAGATTTTATCCTGGGATTTCCATGAGTTTTGAGGTTGAAGCAAGCAAGATTCTGTTCTTTCAGTCATAGTACAGGCGTTAGTGTGGGGCCTGTGCTGAGGTTAGGGCTGAAGTTAGACCAGGGCAGGGGGTTGAATAAAGAGAGGAGGACATGAGAAATTGGGGAATGCCTTTCTTCTGCCCTTGAAGAACTTAAAATTAAAAAGTGGAGGTAGAACCTTTGAATAATCTTTAAAGCATTATTTCAGCAGAAATCAAATAACGCATCAATATCAGGGAGTACCTTGAATGATGCAGGAGCCTGTGTGGGAAGAAAGAGAACAAAGAGGATGTGGTTGGAAGATACCACACGGACACAGGGGTGTCCAGGAGCATCTTTGGATTGTGATTGGCAGGCTGTCCTCAATTCGCTATCTGGAGTCTCTGCATAGCAAGGTCATGTTATCAAAAGTTCTGCCTTTGGAGTCCAGCCAGACGAGACCACTATCTTTGCTAAGGATTTACTGGATGCCCTGTTTGATGTCCCTTGGCCTAGTGACATTTCCCTGTAATGTGGCACTCCATGTCTATACAGCCATATGCAGCCACTGAAAATGAACTCCAGGGGGAATCTGGTGGTTCTGGTGTTTATCCCTTCATAGGCTTAAAAAGAGCACATCTCTCTTCCTGGATAATGCTGGTTCAAATCTTTCCAGTGCTCTTGTCTTGGTGAAGATAATAAAATTGTTGTTTTTGGTTCTCATCATTTCCCAGTGGAGTAATTGTTATGTTTTTGGTGCCCCATGAAGAACACCTTGGATTGCTCTGAAAAAGCACAATCCAAGGCCAGTTGTGCAGGTCTGCGGATGTGTGCAAGGGCAGCTTGGGTGAGTCAGATCCCTCCTGTCACCAAATGAATCACCTGGAAACCTTATTAGGAACTTTCCAATGACAGGCTCAGATATATTTACTTGACATTACTAAGTTCTTTTGACTTTAGCTTGCTCATCTCAGGAAGTAGGAGGGTGATCCTGGGTGCTGTCTTTGTCCACTCTGGGGAGCTCATAGCCGTGGAAGTGCTAACCCGTTACTGATGCATTTGAATGGTGTAAAGTTCAGCGTGGAAGGGAGCTTGATGGTATCTATATCATTCTGCAGCCTCAAGTCAAAAGTAGCTCCTTTTCTTCCCTAAAATTTTGTATGTGGACCTACTATTTATCCTGTGCTTTCTCTATGCCAGGCAGCATGCTGTAGGCCAAGCATTAGACCTCTCCTCTAATTCTTTTATTTAACTCTCACATTAAATGAGGCCCCGTCTTACAGGTGAGGTAACTGAGGTATTGTTTAAAGAACGCTTGTTTAGTTAACTCAACCAATGTCCCATCACTAGACTGTGTCAGAGCAGTAGAAACACCATGTTGACCTGACTTTGTTACTTTTTGGAAGTCCTCATGCCACGTGGGTTCATCTCAGAAATTCACTCAGGTTGATTAACCCCAGAGAAGATGGGCAAGGCGTGGAATGCAGACTGTTTAAACTTGGCACTGAAGATGTTTGAGGACTGGGGGGAAAGTTCTGATTCACCATTCATCTCTCTCCTTCCTTGGAAAGAGCACACAGATTTCACTAAATTCACAATCCCTCCACAGCCTTTGTCATATCCGGTTTCCGTTTTTATCTGATGGTCTAACACATCTGTTAGCCCAGTACAACCATTCTTCCTGTCTTTCCCAAATCATTCACTTGTTATCTGCCTCCAAACTGTTTATCTTGTATTATTTAGCTCTTTCTGAATGTTATAAGATTGTACTGGGAATTAATTATTTTCATGCTCCATGACATCAGTAAACTATATCTAGTACCAAATACAAAGAAGAGGTGGTTTTGCTGTTTCTTTGCTAAGATCTTCACTCTTGGACTCACCTCCTTTGGGGGAGGCAAGCTCTGCCTTGTGCCAGCCTTCATCATGTATCTGTCTGAAGCTTGGTTTTGATCTCTGTAAATCAGTGGTAGTTATGAATCAGATGCATCTAACCACCTCAAGGCTGTTGTGAGGACAAGGGAGGTTAATAATGTGCTCCAAAGAACTTCCATATACAAAAGAGAGGTCGTGTGACAAGTGGTCATGGCATTGACCTTTCTCTTGTGGCCTCCCGCCTTCTACCCTTGCCAAAACATGCCTCTCCTACTCATGCTTCTGTCTGAGATATGTTGTCATGTCTCTCAGAAGCGTTCCATCACCACACCCGACGTGTGCTAGAGCTGCCGTAACAAAGTACCCCAGACTGTGTGTCTTAAGTAACAGACATTTCTGTCCTCCCAACTCTGGAGGCTGGAAGTCACAGATCAAGGTGTTGTCAGGGTTGGTTTCCTTGGAAGCCCTCACTTTTGGGCTTGTAGATGGCCATCTTCTCCTGGGTCTTCCCTTTACGTGTGTTTGTGTCTTAATTTTTCCCTCCTGATGAGGACATCAGTTACATTGCGTTAGGGCCTACTCTGATGAACTCATTTCACCTTAATTCCTTCTTTAAATACCTTATCTCCTAATACATTCACATTAGGAAGTACTGGGAGTTAGAACTTGAACATCTGACTTTTGAGGGGGCAGAATTTAGCCCATACCACCTCATTCCTTTTTCCCATTTCCATCCTTCCAAGAAACCCTAAAGTGTGTTTTCACAGCATCCTTTATTTTTTGCCCTATCGTGGCACTTACCATTGTTTTAATTTCTTATTTACTTGTTTATATTCCACCCTAGATTCTGTTAAATCTGAGTAGATCTCTGCTTTGTTCTTCCTGTATCCCCACTTCCTAGAGAAATATATTTCTAATTAACCTCTGAATATTTGTTGAATGATGAAGTTTCTTGGAATGCTTCTTGTTACCACCTCTAACTATATAAAATTAGGCCAAATATTTATTCCATATTTATGATGTCTCAGATAACTTGTGTATCTTCTTTCATGTAAAAACCACAAGAGCCCCATGAGGTAGACACTGCTATTAACATTTCTGTTTTATAGTTGAGTAATTTGAGGTACAAAAAGGTCAAGAAGTTTAC
Source organism: Vicugna pacos (assembly GCF_048564905.1). Lineage (NCBI taxonomy): Eukaryota > Metazoa > Chordata > Mammalia > Artiodactyla > Camelidae > Vicugna > Vicugna pacos. Next base: position 45,804,684 of record NC_133001.1, read on the forward strand.
CTAAAGTCAGAGAGCTGGTTGTACTGGTGAGTGTGGAATTTGAGTCCAGGAACTGTGACTTCAGAGTCTTCATGGTTAAATACAGTATTGAGATGTTTCTTGGTAGAACATCAACCAGTGTGGCTTACAGTTGCTGGTTTATCCAGGTTTAGCCCAATTTCCCACCAAACCACGTCTTAAACCAAGAGTGTTTTAAATGATTGTCTTGCAAGTGGTAAAATGGAGGTAGAGGGAAGGGAGGGAAGAGATCAGCAGGTTTAGGTCCCATCTTGGGGATTGCGTTTGGATCCAGGTTAGCGGGAAGAGAAACAATGAAGGAGCTGATAGAGAATGCAGTCTAGATGAGAGAGGATTCACTACAATTGTCATTATCCATCTTACCTTAGAGACAAACAGCTTCCAAGTCTTTACCATTTTCTCAGCACTCTCCCTTTTATCAAACTATGTGATTTTCAAAATAGTCAACTGACATAAACCAAGAAGATATTATTATCTGTATTTTATTGCTCAGGAAACAGATTGAGAGTGGCTAAGTACATTGCCCAACATTGCCAAGCTAGTCATTGGAGTTCCTAAGGTTAAATCCTAAGACTTCTCTTTCTCTATGCTGGGGGTTGAGTTTAATAAGGGAAGGAGGTAAAGAGAGAGCTAAATTTCAGGGGAATACCTTTAATCAGGAAGGGAGAGGAGGAAGAGTGTCCTGGAAAGAAGACTGAAATGTATTGCTAGGAACCCTTGAAGGAGGACTAAGAAGGTGCTGGTGGCAAAAGTCAAGGGGTCAGGGAGTCTCGGAGTTGAAGTCATCAAGTGAGATGACTTATAAGAATACTTGATACATGTGAATGCTCAGAAGTTGGCAACTGGGAGGCCACTCAGCATGTTCCAGAGCATGTTCTCAGTGGTACAGTGTGGTCAATTCTTAGTCCCTGTCCAGGTAAACTCTTCTCTCTGAATAAAGTTTGTATTTCTTTTCTCTAGAATTCCCATTAGTTGCATAACAGCAAATTGCTAGATACATTTTTATTTGCTTTTGCTTGTTTGAATTTTATCTGCCTGAAGACATACATCTTTGATCTTTCCAGGATGGGTCCTCTGTAGCAGGTTTGTTTGCAGCACCAAAGTACATGTTTGCTCCCGCCTCCCCCTCCACATACCCAAGGTCCCTTTGTTGTAATGCAAACCAGACTATTATTTTAAACCCACTCTCTCTGAGATTTGGCATCTTAATTTTCATCTTGATTTTCTTCTCTTCAGTCCTTCCATGGGTTAGAATTAAAAATTAGATATGTTTTAGAATATGCCTAGAATTAGAAATAAGATGTTTTCTCCCTTATACCTTGAGGGTTCCTCAGCTCTCATTTCTTCCTCTGATCTGTTTTCTGACTCTGTAAATTGTTGTGCTGTGGTGACTACTCTATAAGGCAGCCTAACTTGTAGTGAGGATGTGATGTGCTTAGTTGGAGTTGTAAGTTGGCAACAAAGTCATTGAATCCAAGACAGGTGAAAAAAAATGTTATTGGTCTAACTTCTAAGAATTCTTATGGGCTCTCTTTATTCTTCCTGCCAGAATTAACACTCATCATTGGATTTTCTTATTTATCAGGATGAGTGCACATTAGCTTGAGGAAGAAGCACTATCCTGGTTAACTTAACAAGTAACTTTTTGGGAGAGTCATGGAGTGAAAGAACACTTGGTCTGGACATTTCTCTGTACCTTAACAGTGTATCCCACTGTGGCTAGAAGTCTAAAAATTAAATTTTCATACTGGAAGTCATTCAATGTTTGACAAAGTGGTTCAGCCCAGTATTGATGTACAGAGCCTTGAGCATCCATTGCTACCCTAACTCTCTTCTTTGATGGGGAGAGCTTGGGTTACTCTTGTATCTAGATTCTAGGTTATGAGTTTGGTTTTGGATGAGCAATGTCACCTTCCCAAAATGTAACTGACCCATTCCTGCCTCTGAGGGTTTGCTAATTGCTTTGTCCTCAAATGCTCACCCCATTTTTCCCTCTCTGTGCAAATTCTACCTGCTATTTAGATTTGATTCAGGTGTTGTCTCCTCTCAGAAGTCTTCCATGATATAAAAGTTAGCAGTCCTCCTCTGTATTCTAGTAGCTCTTTTTTTTCTAGCCATTATCTAACATATATTACTAATTTATTTTCTATATGCTTAACCTTTGCCACTAGATTCGAAGCTCTCCAAGGCCAATGACTCTACCCTTTACAATCTTTGTATGACCAGCATCTTTCTAGCACACAGATTTGTTTATAGTAGGTGTGAAATAAATGTGTGATATTGGTTGATTTATGAGCATGCTCTCTAACACAAGACATATGGAGTTCATTGGCTTGGTGCTTAAGTGTCACCACCCCCACCACCACCCCTTTCTCCAAGTTATCCTCTTGGCCTGGCCCAGCTGAAGCTGTAGAAAGTAGATAAATCACTCAGCTCCTAGGTCAGACAGCTCAGAGACAAATGAACACAGCAGGTCGTTGCCACTATAATGATGCAGTGGCTGTGCTGTTTGCCAGTTTCTGGACAACAATAGATTGCTTTCCTTCTCTTAACTTTAATTCCATTTCTCATAAGCCTGAAATTGCACTTGCTATTTTCCAGCTCCCCCCCACCCTGCCCTAGTTCATGTCAGTGTTCCTTAACTAACATTTTTATGGCTTGAAAATCAATTCTGAACCAGATATAAAGACATTCTCTGTCTCCAGCCTTTGTTCTCAGTACCAGCCTCAATACCCTGCATCAGCTCAGTGCTGTGGCTTTGGACCTCCTTGATAATTTCTAGTCTCTGATTCATTTTATTTGAACTCTGTTTAGATCTGGGTTGATGTTTATGAAATAGACCTTCTCATGCTCACTTTTCATCAATTTATTCCCAGATAATGGAATCTTTGGAATCATGGAACTAAAAAGATATTGGTTTTAACAATTCTTGTTAGTTGAAAGCCTCATTTATTCTACCCTGTTCAACTCAAAGATTTTGGAGGAGAGGAGAGATTTGTGGGTTAAGGCAGAGGGTTTGGAAAAGACTTTACTGATTTTCAATGACCAGGCTCAGAGTAGTAGTCAAGATCTTTTACAATCCGGATTCAGATTACTTTGTTTTGCTTTGTGCCAGCTATGCTGGTCTTTCAATTCAGCACCATGGACAGAGGAGATAAGATCAGGCAAAGGAGCAAAACTCAGTCTGAGAAAGTTTAGTAGGACACGACAGGACATGCATTTTAAGTTGAGAAACTCATAACAGACACATTTGCTGCCCTAAACAATTACCTGAACTCAGAGAATCAGTAAAAAGCATGCATTTTAGAATCAAACAACAAGACTTGAATTCTAACATTTTTTTTAATGTTTGCTAAGGTATGACTTTGGGCCTGATGCCCTCTCTGAGAGCCAGTTTCTTTATGTGTAGGTTTGGGAAACTACTACCCTTAGAAACTCCTGCTTTGTTACTGTGACTAGCACAGCCCTTGGTATCTTCACTGGCTTCTCTGCTACCAAATGCTGCTAGATCGTAGTATAACCCAGTGTCCCTACCTGGCACTCACCTGAAATAGTCCAGCCTCGATGAACTGGATATAATGCAGACACTTCTGTCTCTACCAGAGACCATGTGGCAGCCTAAGGCTCAGAGGCCTTTCTGGGCAAGCTATATAGAGCTGGGCCTGCTGGCTCTTTTGTTTGCATACACCAAATTTGAGATGGGCTATCATTAACCAAATGGAGAGCAGCTGTGCTTACTGAGAAAGTGTGCTTCTTCAGACTTGTGGACATGATGGAAATTCCACAGCCAGAATGTCTGGCTCAAGAGGCCTTAGGAACATGTGAAACTGCCTTAGTTAATCTTCCAGAAGAACCCCTTTCTCTGTGGCCTAATATTTCCTGGGCTGATTCAGTGATGAATCCTTATGTTTCTCAATTAGAAGATTATGCCTTTGGGTTGAGTAGGATTTTCTCTGTTAAAAGGCAAATTCCAATAGCAAGATCTTTCATTAAACAGTACCTGGCCAGTGATACCTTCTTTAGTGTGAATTAAGGGCTGGCAACTTCCTCTAGAAATTAAACACAGAGCTGAAAAGGGACCAAATGAGGGAGAAAAGTCCAGAGTACAAATCCTCTCACCTGGAGGCTACCAGGGATGAGCTCTACAGATGGAACACAGAACTGCCAAAGATAATGTCTTCACCCCTAAAGTTGTGTCCAATGTTGCTGCTAGCTGAAACCCGGTTGATTTTTATTCTTGCAATATGATCAAACTTATGATTAAATAGACATCTCATCCACCTTTTTCCTCTTTGTCTCTCTCTCTCTACTCAATTCTTCAACACTCTCTCCTCAGTTCCCCAACACTTTCCATTTTTTTAACCTCTTCTCTTTTTATCTCTATTCTCAATGGTCCAGGATCCAAGTTGCCACCAATACCTCACAGTGCATGTTACCTATACACTTCTAGGAACCCCAGAATGACTTGTGGAGACATGACTTCTGAATTGGTGGTGTGAGGAGCTCCACAGACCATCTCCACTTATAATCTCTGGAAATTGTCTTTAGGGCATACAGCAAATAAAGAAATGTTTATTCAAGATAGTTTACTGAATCTTGGTAAGAACAGTAATGATGTGTGGCATTTGTGCCACAATTCACTCCTCCTGTCCCCGTCTCCTAGCTCACAGTGATGGACATCTACTCCAGGCAAATTCAGCCAGGAGCACAGGGCGCCATCTTCAATCTGCTCCCATTTGAGGGCCACCAGTACTTCTCATCCCACCCCTCCACTCCTATCTTTGTGTTTCAGAGGCTCTATTCTTGGCCAGAGTGACTGAGAAGTATGAGGCTTTCGTCCTCTACCCAGCCCCCAATTATAGGGTGGGAAATCTACTTCAGGCATGGAAGGCCAGAGACGTAGGGCCCTAGTCACATCACCCTATCTTGGTTGTAAGGCAAAGTCTCCTTTCCAGGAAATGCAAGCTGCAAAGACTGGAGGCTGCTGCCCCAGCCTAGGTGACACTAATGAAGCTTATGGAGCAGGGGTATGACTCTGAGAGAAATAGGCCACTGCCTGTGCCCCTAGCTGTAAGGCAGTGGTGCAGATTTGTTGCTCAAGAGGAGAGGCAATCCGTAAGAATGAAGAGCTCGGAGAGGGAGGGTAGAGTGCGTGCTCAGTGGTAGAGTGCATGCTTAGCATGCACAAGATCCTGGGTTCAATCCCCAGTACCTACACTAAAAAATAAAATCAAATTAAAATTAATTTAAAAATATGTAAAGAAATCTAATCCCCCCCCCAAATAAAACAAGAATTAAGAGCTCAGAAGTTCTCCCCAAGAAAACTAACTTTATTGGTACCATAGTATAAGGAAGTTCAAGCCTAGGAGTGTTCTTAAAAACAATGGAGATTTTGGTGACAAGCAATTAAGAGGAGACTGGTAGATCCATGAGATGAACAAGCTAAACCTTAGAGCATATAGAAATTTACCAGAGAGAACTAAGGAAAGAGACAGTTAAGAAGAATCCTCCTGGGGTTGACACATACCTCTAAGACTGGCCTCAAAGATTACCCCTGTGAAGGGACCCACATTTAATTGCAACCAACTGTGGAGCAATTTGTACCCTAGGGCATTGTCAAAATAATAGAATAATCAGCCAGCAATTAGGGGAGGCTAATAGCTGGGCATGATATCAATGGAGGCAGACAATGGAGAGATCAGGGAAAGAGACAAAAAGATTGCTAATACAATCGCTGCCATCCCAGATTGACAGTATGATGCCCAAGGCTGAACCCTCTGAGCAGTGATATCAGAGGCTGCTTTCTTAGGGGAAAATAGACCACTGACATAATCGAGCCAACTCACCAGACAAATAGCAAACAACAAGCCCCAGAGGAGGAGATCAGTATATAGAATTGCGATAGTATGTTATCTAAAATGTCCTGTTTTCAATGAGGGAAAATTATGAGACATTCAAACAAATAGAAGAAGGTGGCCCAGATGGGAAAAAAAGCAGGCCATAGAAACTGCCTGTCAAGGATCCAAATGTCATTTAGCAAAGACTTTAAAGCAGCTATAGGCATGCTTCAGAGATATTGTGGGTTTGGTTTCAGACCTGCAATAAAGCAAATATCACAACAAAGTGAGTCACACAAATTTTTTGATTTCCTAATGCATATAAAAGTTATGTTTACACTATGTTAGGTGTGCAATAGTATTATGTCTAAAAAATGTGTGCATCTCTTAATTAAAAAACACTATTGCTAAGAATGCCAAAACAATTACAATAGCAACATCAAAGATCACTGCTCACAGACTGACCACTATAAAATATAACTTAAAAGTTATTAATATTAATAATGAAAATAATAATGAAAAAGAAATACTGTGAGAATTACCAAAATGTGAGACTGAGACACAAAGTGAGCAAATGCTGTTGGAAAAATGGTGCTGATTGACTTGCTCGATGCAGAGTTGACAAAAACCTTCCATTTGTTAAAAAATGCAGTATCTGTGAAGTGCAATAAAATGATATATGCCTGTATTATAAATATATTCAAAGGGCTATAGGAAACTACACTCAAAGAAGTAAAGGGAGGAAGGAAGGTCTAATGACTATGTCTTATAAAATAGAGAATAATAATAAGGACATAGAAATGATAAAAAAAAGAACCAAATGGAAATTATGAAGGTGAAAAGTACAATAACTGAAATTAAAATTTTACTGGAGAGTCTCAACTGTAGATTTGAGTTGGCAGAAGAATCAGTGAACTTAAAGATATATCAGTTAGAAACTATGCAGTCTGACTAACAGAGGGAAAAAAATGAAGAAAAATGAACAGCATCAGAGAAATATGGGACACATACATGTAATAAGAGTACCAGAAGGAGAGGAGAAAAAGGAGCAAAAAATATATTTGAAGATATCATGGCTGAAAGCTTTCTAGATTTGATGAAAACCATTAATCTACACAACCAAGAAGCTCAACAAATTCCAAATATGATGATGATGAAGTAAAAGAAAAGGGATTTACTCCCAGATCACATCACAGTAAAAAAGCTGAAAGATAACAAAATCTTGAAAGCAACAAGAGAAAGTGACTCATAATATACAAGGAGACCTCAGTAATAATGTGAACTAATTTTTCATTAGAAACAATAGAGGCCAGGGGGAGGGTGTAGCTCAGTGGTACAGTGTGTGCTTAGCATGCACGAGGTCCTGGGTTCAGTCCCCAGTAACTCCCTTAAAATAAATAAATAAACCTAATTATCACCCCCTCCATAAAAAAAGAAAACAGAAAAAAAAATTAAATACAATTTAAAAGAAAATACAGGCCAAAAGGCAGTGGGATGACATATTCAAAGTGCTGGATAACAAAAACAAAAACCAAACTTGTCAAACCAAGAATCCTATTTCCAGCACAACAGACTTTTGCAAATGAAAGTAAGAGAAAAACATTTCTCATATAAACAAAATCTAAGAATTTATTGCTTGTGGAGCTGCAAGACATACGAAAGGAAGTTTTAAGGATAAAAACAAATGAACCCAGGCAGTAATTTGAAACCACATAAAAAAAGAGCAGAGATAATTATGTTATTATAAAAGACAGTATAAAAGCATATTTCTTCCCCTTTCCTCTCCTAACTGATTTAAAAAGCAGTTTATTGAACGGTGTGTAGATAATTCTATTGTTGGAACTTTAACAGAGAGAAATACTATTTTTTGACAACACAAATACAAGGAGATAGGTGAGAGAAAAGCTATATTGGAATAAGGAAATAACACTAGTTGGTAACTTGAATTCATAGGAACAAAGAATCAGAAATGGCAAATAAGAAGGTTAATATAACAAATTCCTAATTCATCCCTCCCCCCATTTCCCCTTTTGGTAACATAAGTTAGTTTTCTCTGTCTGTAAGTCTATTTCTGTTTGGTAAATAAGTTTTTATTTATTATCATTTTAAAATAACAAGGTCCTAATTTATTATACAGGGAACTACATTCAATATCTTGTAATAACGTATAATTATAAAAAAGAATATATATATACATATATACATGTATGCATAACTGAATCACTCTGCTATATACCAGAAACTAACACAATATTGTAAATCAACTATACTTCAGTAAAAAATGGAAAATATCAAAAAATATATAACAAACTGTATAAATAAATATTTGTTCTCCTTTATTCTCTCAACTTCTTTAAAAGACATAAAATTTTATAAAGTCATATCTATGACAATGTATTTTGGTGTTTGTAGCTTATCTACATATAATATGTGTACCGTTAACAACACAACAGGGAGAAAGAAGGTATAGGTTTACACAGGAGTAACATTGCTATGTCTCACTGTAATTAAATTGATGCAAATATGAAATAGATTTATTTTCTGATCAATTAATATGTATCTGGTAAGCCCTAGAGCATCCACTAAGAAAATAACTTCCAAAAAGTGATAAAAGAATCATTAAAGGGGTTAAAATGTTACTTTGGAAAATATTTGCTTCATTCAAAAGGAAGCAGTAAAGAGAAATAAAGGACAAAAAAGATGTGAGACATATGGGGAAAAAACTAAAATAGCAACCATAAATTCAACTATGAAAATAATAGCATTAAATGTGAATGGATTAAACAATCTGATCAAAAGACAAAGATTGTCAGACTGGATTAAAAAATATGTTGTCTATAGGAGATACATTTTAAATTCAAAGATACAAATAGAATAAAAGTAAAAGAATGGGAAAAGGTATATCACACACACATCAACTATAAGAAACCAAGAGTAGCTGTAACTAGTATCAGACAAAATAAACAAAAGGCAAAAAAATGTTACTAGAAATAAAGAGGGACATTGTATAATCATAAAGTATCAATCTATCATGATGATATAACAATTAATATATATACACCTAACAACAGAACCGACAAATGCATAAAGCACAGACTGTTAGAACTATAGGAAGAAATAGATAATGCAAAACTAACAGTTGGAAACTTTAATGGTCTTCTTTCAATAATGGATAGAATATCTAGGCAGAAGATTAACAAGGAAATGGAAGACCTGAACAACAGTGTAAACCAAATTGACCTAACAGACATCAGTAGAAACAGCAAGAGCCAAATATACCCTCTTCTCAAGTGCACATGGAACACTCTTTGGGATAGACCATATAGTAGGCCATGGAAAAAGCTTTGATAAGTACAAAGAATTAGAATCAAACTAAGTATACTCTCTGATCATATTATGAATGAAATTACAGATCAATAACAAAAAAAATGAAAATTCACCAACATGAAAATAAAACAGCTCACTCCTGAATGATCAACGGATCAAAAAAGAAATGGAAGACAACTTAGAAAATACATTGAGATGAATGAAATTGAAGACACACATACCAAAATTCACCGCAGTGCTTAGAGAGAAATCTATAGTTTTGAATGCCTATATTAATTAAAAAAAAAAGATCTCAAAGCAATACCCTCATCTAGCATCTTAACATGCTGAAAGAAAGAGCACGATAAACCTAAAGCCAACAGAAGGAAGAAAACAAAGATTTGAGCAGAAATTAATGAAAAATAGAAAATGATAGAGAATATAAATAAAAGCAAAAGTTGTTTCTTGGAAAACAACATCAAAATTGACAGATCTTTGGCTAAACTGACCAAGACAAAATAAACAGAAAAGACTTAAATTACTAAAATCACTACAGTTCTCAGAGTTATGGAGGTCCTGGTCAATGAAGTAACACATACACAAAAAGACACACACACACACATTGATTGAGGGAAGATATAAAACTGTTACTATCTTCTTATAAAAATCATCAGAATCAACAAACTACTAGGACCAGTAAGAGAGTGCAGTTATGAAACAAGATGACATAAAAATATAGTGTCCTATATCAGAAGTAACAAACTTGAAGATATGTAGAATATAAAGTGACATTTTCAGTATCAACAAAACCCTGCAGGATATATAAGGATTAATAAGGATTAATCTAATGCAGGATGTGTAAAACACAAATGGAAAAAGTTATTAAAGACATTTAAGGAGACTTCTTAAAAAGGAAAAAAATACACTGTTTATGAGTGGGGCATTCATGAAGATAATTCTCCCAAATTAATCTATGAGTGTATTCGGTGGCACTCTCCCCAGACAGCTCAGGTGGAAGGCTGCAGGGAAGGGCTGATACTTGCAGACCCGGCCTCATTCCTGTGAGATCCACGCCACATTGGGGAGAGGAACGGTGAAAAGAGAAAAGAGGGGAAAGAGGCCAAGGTAGGTATCTTACTGATCTCTCAGTTTACAGAGGGCCCAGAGGAGTGTACCGGGCACCAGGAACCAGTGGCAGTGAGTGACAGCAGTCACCAGCAGGGAGGGGTGGAAGCAGTCCCAGGCTTTGGGCGCACCTCTGTCAGTGACTCATGTCAGATGGCAGGTGACTTACTGAATGATGCTGAATGATGCAGGATCACCATGTGCACAGTGAAGGTACTAATCCCCACCCCACCATCCTCCCAGGGTGGTCTGAAGATCTAATAACATAATGGAACTATTCCTTGAAAAATGTAAGACACTGTGTGACATTTGAGGTGACATACCAGCTGTCTTGCTAAAACACACAAAGTAACACTCAAGTTCTGATCATCAGAGACATCCAGGTTTCCTGTCTCTTGTGTCACTCCTCAGTACTGCAGTGGAAGACCTTAGTGAGGCTGGGGTTAAATTGGAATCAGCGCCCAATTTAATCATTTTAGTAACTTAGAGACTAGACAGAGAGCTAAGGAATGAGGTCTGCTTCCGCTGTAGCTGCTCCTGAGTCGTGCCCGGCTCCCCGCACTCAGGGTGCCATCGGGGAATGGGCTGAGGGATTGTTGGTGCTGGTCCTGAGTATAATTGGGTAGACACTGTAGTCAGGGTCTGCCAAGTCAGTGCGGAGTGCATGCATACACGTGTACTCATTTCCCTGATGGAAATCCCAATTAATTTGTATAGAAACCGGTTTTTAAAATGTCACTTTTGTTGGAATGGGATGATCTAGATAGAAGGCGACCTTTTCACAGCTGAAAAGCATTAGAGCAAGAACAGGAAGGTACACGGCAGTGTAAGTGGGGTAGCGAGCCGCTGGCATCCAGCAGGTAGCTGGGTTTACAGAGGAAAACGCTGAGCAAGGGGCAAGGCTTTTTCTGTGATTTAACAGAACTGTCTTTGCTGCACCAGCCCATCTGAAGAGGCTCCTTCCTCTACGGCGCAGGCCTCTGATGTGGGTACATTGTGGGCTGGTAGACGGAGGTACTGAGACAGCCCCAAGGTCTGAGCAGCAGTTTATACATGGCTGTGGGTCAGGGACAAGAAGATTCTGTGTGTTTCTAGTCAATTAGAACATTTTCCAGAGGGGATCGGAGTCACCAGCATGACTGGTCTCCTCCTCTCTGCTTTCCTGCCTTCGCCTGAGCACGGAGGCACAGGACAGCCAGGGGGAAGGCGCTGCAGAAATGGTGGGGTCACTCCGTTATCTGACACGCCCTACGAGGAGAACAGCCTGCTTCTGGCTATGGCCCAAGAAGGCTGCGGACAAGCTGCCAGAAAGACTTTCAGTGCCACCCCTGCACGCAGTTTGGGAGCTGTTGTCCTGGAGGGACTGTTTTTGAAATTAAGATTTCAGATAAATTAAAAGCAAGTCCTCTGATGAACCCTGGAAGTAAAAACCAGGTTAGGAAATGAATAAAAACCAATCTGAGTTAGAGAGGTACCAAGAGCATCTTGAAATGTTTTTTATTTTAAAGTGTGGCTTTTTAGGACCCTTTCCTTCAGCCTTTCAGGTTTCAACTGTGCTATTCAAAAAGTGACATTTTATGATGGGGAATATTAAGCATACGCCAAGGCAGGCAGACTCTTTTAGGGAACCCCCATGTACTCCTCACCTGGTCTCCGTGGTGGTTCACTTAAACCAAGACTGCCCTGTCTGCTCACTAGGCACATTACCGCCCTCCCATGTTATTTTGAAGGAAATCTTGTAAATCACATCATTTCCTCTATATCTTAATGTTTCTCTAAAGGAGAAATCATTTCTCCTTTTATAAATGAAATAAACCTTTTGCTCATCCATCCAGGCCTGGGGGGAGATGAACCATGTGATGAATGTGGTCACACTTAGGTGAGGTCAGCCTCTTGAGTTCTTGACCTTGAAACAAGCTTGAATAGAAAATGATGCATGTGTATGAGACCCTGTGCTGCGAGGGCCCCTCCCTAGTAAGTGCAGGAAGGTGCTTTGACAGTCAGCTGTGCCCAGCCAGGCTGTATTAACTGGGTCATTTAGCTCCAAGCAGACTTAAGTTACTAACCGCAGAGGAGGGAAAGAGAAATTAGGAGGTTTAGAGGAGTCACGGGAAAAGAGATGGGTTTTCGTTTAAGACATACTTTCACCGTCGCATAGGGCAGGGTGGGCTCAATTAGCAGTGGAAACCAATGCAATCAGAACCAACGGCAGGTGTGCTTTCTTCACGCGTGGGGGACGGAGCCTGGCTGGACCTTTGTCCTGAGGCTGGAGGCCATCCTGAATGGGATGGTTAAGTTTACGGGTTAATTTGACTGGCCGAAGGGATGCTAGATAGCTGGTAAGACATTGTTTCTGGGTTGGTTTGTGAGAGTGTTTCTGGAAGAGATTAGAATGTGAGTCTGCAGACCGAGTGAAGAAGATCGCCCTCACTCAGCCCTCAGTCCAGTCTGTGAGGGGCCCAGGCAGAGCAACAGGCAAAGGAAGGCTTCTCCTCTCCCCTCCTCCTTTTTTTTTTTTTTTTCAGCTGGGACTTCTGTCTTCCTCCACCCTCAGACATGAGAGCTCATGGTCCTCAGGCCTTTGGCCTTGGACTCACTATAACACTGGCTTTTCCTGACTTCCCACCTTGCAGAAGGTAGATTGTGGAGCCTCTCAGCCTCCATCACTGCGTGGGCCAGTTCCTGTGGTAAATCTCCTCTGGTATTTCTCTCTGTATCCCACTGGATCTGCTTCTCTGGGGAACCCTGACTGATGCCCTGCGTCCTGGATCGCTGCTTTCCCTCTCACTCGGTCCTTGGGGTCCAGGATCAGCAGTAAGGAGGGCAGAGGCTGAGTGTGCCCATCTCCAGGCTTGTCTTCCTAAGGTAGGGTGGGCTCTGCTGACAAGGGCTTGTCCCTGCTCTTTCATTCTAGTGTCTACCCACAACAAGGCAGTGTGTTAACTGTGTTCATTCCTACTTCACAGTGGGTGTGCTGGTGAAGCCGCGGGTGGGAGAGCAGGGCTCGCAGGGTTGGAGGTGTAATCTAAGGCCATTAAACCTTGTAGGTTTAATAATTTCAGAAATGTCTTTCTGTCTCTGGTTCTTGCGTTCCAAAGATGAACTATCCTTGGATGGGGCCGTCAGGCAGCCTTGTTCCAGATGAAACAGTGCTCCTTCTGAGTGGGGCCAGCTCCAAAATGAATCTGTGCCTGGAAAAAGTGGGTGTCACACTGATGATCATGAGATTCAAGTCCCAGCTGGGAAGATGAGACCCAAGGACCCCGGGCTCTAGTCTTCTGTGGAAGCTGGGATCTCAGTCGTTGTAGCTCTCACAGGAGGATAAGAACCACCACCATTTCTCAGACCTAGAGGGACTTTGCCATCAGGAAGTTCTCCAAGCCCCATAGAGAAGAAAAAGCACAGGGGTGGAAGTCAGAAGACGTGCATTTGAGCCCCAGATCTGCTGCTGGTTGACTTTGGGACGCTCGATTTCTCGCCTGTGGAAAGGGAAAATTAGTAGAAGTATTTGGGAGGTTGTTGTGTAGACAAATTAGGTCATGTAATCTTTAAGATCAGAACATGTTTTATTGTTTTTTTGTTGTCATTGTTATTTAAAAAGTCACTGGATTTCTGTCACATATGACAGTGGTCTGTCTCTCTCAGTAGCGTGATGATACTACATCCAACAGCTCGAAAAGGACCGTTCCAATCCTGCTATTTATTGGCGATAATTTTTTTTATTGGCTACAATTTTAATGAAGAGGACCGCTGCTTCCTCCCTCCCACTCTTAAAATAATGTGGAAGATAAAGAATCTCCCTGACAATTAGTTCTAGCAACACCCGTGCTAAAATCATTCTCATTTTGATTTCCTGGCCCCAACCCAATCCTTCCTGAGTGGGCTGGCTGCAGTTTTTCTTTCCTTAGCTTTTCTTTTCCCCGAGGACACAGAATATTTGCAAGGCACAACATTTTCCTTTAAAAAAGATTTCCCCTAAAATCTGAATGTTATTAATGGATCACTCCTGGAAGACACTGACCCAAATATCAGACAGTCTAAAAACCATACAGTCATGTAATGGCCTTCGACTTCTCCCCTCTGCTCTTCTTCTTGTCCTTGGATACATAGAATGTGTTCAGAAAGTCACATCACGGTGCTCAGCAACAGTACTTGACAGTGTATCGTTTTATATTTTCTTGCCAACCTGATGATGGATGAGAAGGAACTGAAACTCACTTATGAAATCCTCAGCTGTTTCACAGTAAATACAGTTTCTTAACAATAGGGTTCATTTATTCATTTATGCATCAACAGCTTTTTGAGGGTCTACAGTGTGCCAAGCCCTTTGCTAAACATTGTAATACAAAAGTAAGAAATTCAGGTTCTTGGCCTCAAGGAGCCGATATCTAGGAAGGAGGTGGAAAATAAATAGAAAGATAGAAAAACATGAGAAAACAAAGGAAGGAGTGGGGGATTTTGCCTGGAAGGATGGAGACGGCTTCCGGGCTCAGCTCCCGTCTTGCTGCTCCGCACCTGCAGGGCACTTTTTTCACATCCAGCCTCTGCCAGTTCCCACACACCTCACTTCTGAGTCTGCTGGCCTGGACACTCCTCATCTGAAGGTGGACTTGGCCGCTTCTCATCTTTTGATGTCATACCTCTCATTTGCACTTTCCCTAGCACAGGAATTATGTCTTATATCCTTTGGATGCTGGTTCTAAGGGGTTCTAAAGTATTTCCAAGGAATATCAGTGAGAAGGGGGGCAGAAGATCACTGAATCTAACCCCTCTTCCCTCCCCTCTCCTCCCTCCCTCGTCTCTCCAGCTGGCAAGGCTGCATGAGCTGGGGCTCAGAGTCCCGCTGCTGCTGAGACTTGCCTGAGGAAGTGTGAGGACATGGACCCAAGGGGCCATTATACCCGGGTCCTCCCTAAACACCTAATAGGAGCTTATCTCTGTGGTTGGCCATGCAGAACCACCCTAGAGGTGGGGCGGGGGTGGGAGAGTGGAGGAACTGTAGGGCTGGAGAACCAGAAATTATCAGAACAAAAAGTTACATGTTCAGCCCTGTGCTGGGCCTTGCTGAAATTGGGGGTTGGGGGTGGGCATGGCCTTCCAGGAGCCCTAGCTGTGCAGGTTTAATGTGTGCTCAGAGCCTAGAGAGGGTCAGAAGTTGATGGGCTTAAAGGGGCTCAGAGGGTTGAAGGCTCTCTAGTCTTCAGTGGTCAGAGAAGATTCTACAAAGAAGGTGGGACAGACAGGTGAAACGGGGCTCAAACTTCTGAGGGATTTTGGTGAGGCTGAGGGGATTATGTGATGTCACTTTTGCATACCTGGATTCTTCAAGGTTTAGAGGTGGTGCTTTGTAATATTAACTGATTGATCCATTCGTTCTGGGTTGAGTCTAAGACTGGAGTGAATTCTAAGATCTCTTTTCATTTCACTGCTATACTTTCTCATTGTATTTCTTTCCTTTGCCCTAAAATGGAGACATTAGACTCTCTCTATGTTTAATTAGATTTTCTGAAGAAAATCCGATGGATAATCATTCTGAATGACACTCTACAGCAAAAGGTTTATCTCGCCAAGTGTTGGACATAGGATACTCAGAACAAAGGCTTGAAACTGCCACCCTCATGTGAATGATTCTCCATCTAGGGCTCAACCATATCTTTGGCCGATTTATCCAGTTGTTTGCTGAATTTCCACCTGGATATCCCGCAGAGACCTCAAAGTTAACATGTTTGAAGCTTTCTGTTGTATCTGTCATCTCCCCACCCCTAACACACCCTCATCCTAGACTGCCTTCCTCAAAAGCAGTGCACCCAAAACGCTGGGGTCATCTCCGACTCTGCCTGCTGCCTTCCTCACCCTTTACCTAGAGCCGGTATCTAAGCTCCACACCTGTAGCTGCTTAATCACTCAATCCCACCCCTTCTCCTCACCTGTCCCTGCAACTTTAGCCAAGATTCCTCTGCATGTTGCCTAGATTATTCAGTAGAACATGGATTGGGATGCTTGCCCTGAAATAAAAATCTGATCCATCAGCCCCTAGCTTAAACACCCATCTGTGGGTTTGTCTGCAGTGGAAAACCAACTTCGTGTGGCTTACTTTCTCCCTCCATCCTCGTTTCCATCCTCACATCCCCTTTCCCTCAGAAAACTCTTCATGATCTTGAACTTGCCCACCTTCTTGTCTCTGCATGTACCTGTAAGTATGCTTGTTGTATTATCTCTCCCTCACGTCTATATCTGGAAAAACTGGTGTCCAGGACCTACCCTCCTGTCTTTACTGAAGCCTTCTTTGACTGCTCCAGCAAGAGTGCCCCCGTCATGTGGGTTTTGGTGCCACCTTGGGTTACTACGTTTTACCATGACTGTATTTAAATTTGTATGATGATGATCTGTCCAACTGAGAGGGAAGGGATTACTGTCTTATCCATCACGGAATCTGCTTAGCTGAATAGTGTTTGTTAATGGTTAAAACAGAAAAGGGTCTTAGATCTTAAAGAGTTTAATTCCTTTTAAATTCATTTATTTACTCATTCATTCATTCGCTCCCTGTGCAAACATTCACTGAGTACCTACTATGTGGGAACTCGCTCGCTCTCTCTAGGCAACAAAGCCTTGATTAAACAGACATGAAAGAGAAACAGCTGCCAATCTTTCCTCCAGGAAGCTCTGCTCCACAGGACTTCATTTAAGGATCCTGGAGCTTCAGTTTTCTTTCGTCAGCTTTTTCCTTAATGGCCAAACTCGTGGTGGCAGTGACAATGGATTCTGCATTAGTATTAAAAATTTATTCAATAAATAATGGATTAGAACCTCTGTTTAATAATTATTAATGCACTGCAATTGCAGCTGCCCAAATCTCAGGATGTTTTAAACATAACTAATTGAAAACACAATTAACAGCAACTTGCCGAAATAAATCCGGAAGGCAAAACATCCTTGAAAGCCTCAGACTATAAAAGCAAAAATCCAAAAGCAGCCCCTTCCTCATATTCCCCTAAGAGGCAGGGTTCATGCTGGGCTCCAGCGGAAACTCTGGTAGCAGATGGTGGCACTGGGCTGGGTTTGGGACTTGAAAGTTGGCTTACTAACAGCTTCTCTGCAGCTACTGAAACTTGAGGTGACCACTTCATTATGCCTGGAGGCAGGGGGGATCTGCCTGACCAGGATGCTGTACTCAGGCACTTATATCATTCAGGCCCTTAGAGCGAGGCAGATTCAGCCACCTTGTTGCACACAAACTCAGCAAAGCAAAGGCCAGTCCCTGGGGTCTGGCAGTGCATGGAGTGGGGCGCCGTCTCAAGTTAGGTCACAGGGTGAGTGAGTGTCAGAACTGTGGCTGGAAAACCTGGGCTCCCAGCATCAAATGCTCCCAGCATCACAACCACCAGCCCTGATGCCTCCCACATTCTTTCTGGGGCTGGTTCTGCTTCTCCTGACTCATCCCAGGTGGTGCATCTGCGTCTCTGGATCGAGGGTCTAAGACAAGGGCCCCTGGACTTTCTTGCTTCAACAACAGTTAGCAAAAGTAGGAAATGCATCGAGACATTTATAGGATGAGCCCTGGATTGACCGTTGGACACTGGAATCCCAGAAGGGCACTGAAGAAAGACCTTGGCCTTTGGGTTGGGTTTAGCATGGGTAAGCATGGATCTTTTCCTCCACTTTTCAGCTTTTTATACCTGTTCCTACCTCACTCTCTACCCCAGGGACTTTTGGACCCGGATACATTGGCCTCCTCGCTTTTTATTAATCCTTTGTATGTTTTTGTTTATTTGTTTTTTGTTTGTTTTGTGTGTGTGTGTGTGTTAAGTATTCAGTGAGACATTGTAAGGAAATTTATCAACAAAGCTGGCCGGTGGCAGGCCCTCAACTCAACACAGGGTAATTCCCCTTCCACTCCCGGCCTTGTCCACTGCACCTGCATGTTTAATCCATCTCCAAGATTCTAAATGCTGCTGTGGGCATGCTTTCAACAGAACAATGTGGTTATTGAACACATGGATGTTATTCCTGAAGAACAGGAGGTTGCTAAGGAGCAAACTATCCCATTCAGGGGATCTGTCTGGAGGGGAGCTTGGCTGGAGCTTGAGGTATGAAGAGGACAGTAATAGATGTGACCAGAGAAACCAGATGGGGATGTACTGCAAAGTACCCAGAGAGCCAGGCTAGCATGTTTGACCTTCGTTTTAAGAGAGACGATGAAGAATTTTTAAGCTGGAAAGTAGCATGGATTTTAGTTTAATCTGTGTGCTGTCGAGCAGTGAATTCGTAAACTCTTGTGTGCATCAGGATAATTTGGGAGGCGGGTTAAAACTCGATTGCTGCTACTATGTATAAAATAAACAACAAGTTTCTTCTGTAGGGCACAGGGAACTATATTCAACATCTTGTAGCTACCACAATGACAAAATATGAAAATGAATATATGCATGCATATGTATGGATGAAACATTATGCTGTACACAAGAAGTTGACACAACATTGTAAACTGACTATACTTCAATTAAAAAGAAAAAAAAGAAACCAATTGCTGGACCCCATGTCCCTAGTTTCTGATTCAGTAGTCTCGAGAATTTGCATTGCTATCAAGTTTCCAGGTGATGTCGATGCTGCCGGCCCAGGGACTAGGCTTTGGAAACCATTTGTGTAGAGGATGGCCTGGAGGTGGGTAGGCCTGTAGGCATGGAGTTGTTTAGGAGACTGACACACTAACCCAGCTGTAAGATGCTGTGACTCTGATTTAAAGCAAGAGCTGGGACTCTAGAAAGAAGGGGAGATATCACAGAAGAGTCACTAAGAGTTGGTAGCCCAACAGGGTGAGTGGGGATGATAGGAGAATCTTGGAGGTTTTTCTAACTGGGGACCTGAAAGAATGATGGCGTGAGCAGAGGCTTCCTGGTCAGGATGAAGGACAATTATTTGGCTGATGATTCGCAGGTACAAGTGCAACAGGAAACCTGAGGGTCTGCAGCTACTTCCTACCTGAGACCTCGACTGTGGCAGTGGCCCGCATGAGTGATATTTCTAGGAGGGGACCCCCAGGCTGGGGCTAGGGTGAATCAAGCGAGGAGGTATCACTCAGGGTTGTACAACCTTGTCTGACCCCAGCTGTGAGCACCTCATTAAAATTTGTGCCCCAGGGGCCTTGTTTGACTCACATGCCTTGTTCAACTCACTCTAATTTACTTTTTATTTTTGAGGGGAAGGTAATTAGGTTTATTTATCTTAATGGATGTACTGGGGACTGAATCCAGGACCTTGTGCATGATAGGCAGGCACTCTGTCCCTGAGGTATGACCTCCCCACTGTGTTCATCTCACTCTAGCACTAAGGTTTGGTGAAGCCATTGCTCCAAGCCTGTAAGGGGCCTGGTGAGCAGCAGGGTGAGGCGGAGGGCTGTGAACCCCAACTATATATTGAATCCAATGCGGTTCAGTCCGCATTGGAACACAGTCATATCCCATCATCCTTTTATCATAGGGTCCCACACACCTGGACGTGGCTTGTAGCAATCCGAATTTTGTATCCACAGGACTTGAATGGGGCTGGTCAATGGAGACAGAGGGCTAGGGAGCCTTACAAAGCCATAGTGCCCTCTCTGGATAAGGTGGAGACAATCTTCAGATGCTGGCAGTGCCTGTGTTCTGCACCAGCTGAGCCAATGAACAGATCCAGCTGTTCTCTGGAAGGGCAAAGAGAGAGTCTTGTAGCATCTTTCTTGAGCAAACTTTTAAATGTATTTTGTTGTTGTTGTTGTCTGTTTTTGTTTCTGTTTTTGTTTTGAGGACTTAATCTATGGAGTGCCAACACACAACCACAGCAATCCAAGTTTAATCTCTAAGCATTCATCTCCCAAGTTCAGATTTTTCTTCCATCTTCTCAGCTGGTGCATTCCCCAACTTCTGAATTTCTAAAAATACCCAGCGTAGTTCCCTCTACAAAACACCAGCACCCTGCCAGCTGTTAAACAAATAAACTCAAAACAAAAATGCTGTAGTTGTGAAATAAGATATATTCAATTAAATAAAAAAGGAAAAGCAAGTGCCATTACAAGAACAGAAAACTGTAAGGCATAAGATAAAAACTAAATTACTACGAGGCAGCTCGATCCAATCTAATCCTTAAAGATAAAGATGAAACCAGAAAATTGCGTGTATTGAGAAATCAACATAAGCCCTGAGCAAATATTAACTAGAGATCTATAAACTGGTTGATAATAAACAGTACTATGAACATTAGGATTAGGGAAGGAAGTGGAAAGGGAACCTCTCTGGGGTGTGGGGGACTTGAGTTCATGTCTCCATCCTGCTTGGAACAGCCTTGATGGAATGATCTTATCAGAGTGACTTTTCCGTTAGCTAATTTCAGTAAATCTGAGAGAAAAAAACTGAATGGCAGAGAGGTACCTGGCAAACTTCTATCTATCATCTTTTGAAAGACACAGGGATGGTGTGATCTCATCTTATCAGGCTATAAAGTGGAGCTTGTGGATACAATGTTGGCTTTTACTGTGGGTTTCTAACTCAGCTATTGACATGATTTTAACAGTGTGTTTAAGCATGAAGAATGGTCCAATTACATGTTAAGTAGCCTTTTTTTATAGTTCTAATAAAGGTTCATTTAGACGTTTATACTGACAACTCAGTTCTTTGGAAGGGGATTTTTCAAGCTGCCTGCTAGAAGAGAACATTTCCTGGCTGCAAAAAAGAAAAAAAAAGAAGAGAGAGAGAGAGAAGCCTGCTATTAGCTAGGAAATGTTGCTCCAGCTTTGAGAGATGCCATTTGTGTGGGGGCTGAGTCTTCTGATGGAGAAGTCGGCAGTGGCAGCTGGAAAAATCCAGTGAATTCACAGGTGAAGATGCCCTCTTTGTCACAGTTTCAGGCTCCGGGACAAAGACTCTCCTTGGAGAGCATTCATGCACTGCACGCCCCTCACAGGGAGCTTCAGAATACGACCTGAATGGGAAACCGACTCCTGACAGGCAGGGAACGCGGTTCTCCATCAGATCAAGGTGCAGGGACAGCCCGGTCCTCTGAGGGAACTGGAAGGCCCTTTGGGGACAGAGTTAGTGTTCTTAGGCCCCTGGGGATGCAAGTGACCTGGGGGCTCTTAGAAACATAGTGTTTTTTTTTTTTTCCTCTAGTGAGACTCCAACTGAAGTGTTCCTGACAGAAAAAGAGATACCTATGTGCTCTTAGGTCTGGAGAGAAATCTCCACAATTTCCTGGAGTCTGGACTGACGTCGGAGTCCAGTCATTAACTCGCTGTGAGTCTTCTCGGGGTCTCACACCCTGGCTGCCAGCTCCTGGATGAAAGGGGCTTGTATTAGTGTGCAAGGGCCACCTGGTAACAAAGTTCCAGATACGGGGGCCAGGGTGTAAACAACAGAAACTTATTTTCTCATAGTTCTGGAGGCTGGACGTACAACATCAAGGTGTCCGCAGGGTTGGTTTCTTCTGAGCCCTCTCTCCTTGGCTTTTCCATGGCCGTCTTCTCCCTGTGGCTTCACATGGCCTTCCCTTTGTGTGTGTCTGTGTCCCAATTCCCTCTTCTTATAAGACTACCAGTCCTGTTGGATCAGGGCCCACCCTAATGACCTCATTTTAACTTAATTGCCCTTTTAAAGACCCTGTCTTCACATACAGTCACGTTTTGAGGTACCTGGATAAAGACTTCAACATATGAATGGGTGGGGGGGACACAGTTCTCTGCATCTGTATCTTCTTTGTGTATCTGGGGGTACAAATACACGTACTTCTTACCCTGCCTCCAGAGGATAACTCAAGAGGGAAGTGGGGGGCAAAAAATCAACCTCCTCTATTCTCCTCCTTCTACTAATGGAGAACAGGAGTGGGGCCATTGCTTTAGTTTAATAGTAAAAGAAGGAAAAAGTAGATTAGATGTGTGTGATTTCATGCTGCACTCAAAGGCTCCTTAACACGTTCCTATCTCCTCAACTGGCTCTTGTTTAAACTCCACGGCCACACTCCTAACCTACCTTAAGGAGTCCTATTTTCCAAGTCATTAATTGTTTTCTTGCATTCTTAGAGATTTTCAAGTTTCTCCTAATCCCTCCCAAATCCTGTGCATTTCGCAGGTAACCTGGAGAGGCTCAGAGTGCCCCGGAGATGCTGATAATCTCCAAACACTTCATCTGGTGGAGGAGCTTTTCCGTCATCCGCCCCTGCGTTTAATTCACTTGATTCCTATGTATGTGCGTGTTGACACCCCACATGCAGGGAGGGCCGGAACCAATTAAACACAAAGCAAATAAAACACCAGCGCTCACTCCGCAGAAGAGGAGTGGGCTATGCAGGAATTTCTATTAAGGTAACTCTGGTGTGTGGAGGATGTCATCCCACCAAACTGACAAGCTTTTAAAAAAAAAATCACCCCTTGTAGGAAAAATAACAGTGACACAGAAATCACATCAATAAGGCTACGCTATTCATAAGTCACAAAATTTAAACAAAAAGGCAAATCCCAAAATTGAACCTCTAGGTCAAAATCATGATAAGTCAGGAACTTTTGAGGAAATCATTCAGCCTGAGTGCTACCTGAGTGATAACTTTATGTCGAAGGGAATTTCCCATGGTCTGAACTTGCCAGCCTCCACCCCTGTCTCTGCCCAGAGCCAAGAAGACCCTGCAGAGGGTTTTAGAGGAAGCATGGATTTGGATTCGGGAGGAGCAGCCCCAGGGAGGGAGCCCACAGTGTTGGCCCCGGGCACCAGAGTTAGTCTGACAGGCACCGATGTGCTCTGAGCTGTGCCGGTGCACTCTTCCCTTCCCATCCTGACTGCTTCTTCCCCTACTGAGCTGACGGCCCGGGCCTCATTGGGATCCATCAGGACATCACAGGGCGTGTGCTGCATGGTGATGAGGAGGAGCTGGAACAGAGGGAGACTCAGACACTCCCAGGCATCCTCCAAGATTGAGTGTACAGATCAGCCAAAGTTGTGATTAAAATAACCATGTGTTCCAATAAAACCCTGGGATGGGAAGTAATGAGTTTCCAGGGGAGGAGCAGGGAGTCAGGAAATGCTCGGTGGGGCCCTCTGAAGAACAGAGGGACGAGGAGGTCAGTGCCCTCTGGGGTCACCTAGCATCGAGCACTCAAAACAGCAGCTCTGGGGGCGTGGTCAGCCTGGGCAGCCAGGAGCGGTTTATCACCTTGATGAGGTGGGTAGGGGCGCCCTGCAGGATAGAGGAGTGGGAGCCAGCCCGGGAGACTGCTGACCTCAGCGACGAAGGGAAGGTGCTGATGGCAGGTGGAGGCCTCAAGTAACAGGGGAGGCTCCCTCGGCCCTCCCACCTTCCGCCCAATGTGCCATGGTTGGCCCAGACCTTGATTCCACTTTGTGCCTGGGGAGGACGTTTGGCTGTGTGGTGGGGGAAGGTGGGCAGGACTTGGAAGAAGAGAGCGTATGTGGGAGTCCCCAGAAACCCGCCCGCCTCTTACCCACTTTAAGTGTAAGAGAGGCAAGGTAGAGAGCCATGCACTGAGGCACTATTGTTTTTTTGGGGACTCTGCCCAGCACTGGAGGCCCAGGGGAAGGCCCCCAGCACCCACGTCAGCAGTGAGGACTAGAAGGTCGGAGTGTGTATAATGGGGTCGTGTTCACTTGCCAGTGCTGCCCTACCAAAGCGGCACAAACCAGGCAGCTGAAACAGCAGACATGCACTGTCTCCCAGTTCTGGAGGCCGGAAGTCCAAGGTCAAGGCTTGGCAGGGTTCTTCCTTCTGGGGGCTGTAAGAAGGGATGTGCCGCTCGAATCTCCTCGTGTCTCCTGTCACGCTGGCAGCCTGTGCGGTTCCTCTTCATCTCCCCTTGCCGTTCTCCCAGGGCGCGTGTCTGTCTCTGTGCACATTCCCCCTTTTTTATAAGGCTATCGTCATGCTGGACTAGGTCCACCCTGATGACCTCATCTTAACTGGATCATCTGCAGAGACTCCCGTTCCCAATGCGGTCACATTCACAGGTACAGGAGTTTAGCACTTCATCAGCTTTTGGGGGGACAGAATTCAATCACAGGGGGCAAGGGTGCCAATGGGCTATCAGGAAGAAGCTGATTTTTAGAACAGGCTGGGTTGCAGCCCTGTAGCATGTGAGTTAGGTGGGTTGTTCAGTACTTGTGTTCTTAGTTGGAAAGTCAGGGTTTCCAGAGTGCTGCTTTACAGAGTAGGTGTGAGGGTGATAATGGAGCTGAAGACCCTTTGATTTTTGAAGAGGATGCACCTGGTTGTTGTTATGGCGCTAATGGGCCGCCTGTATGTTCTCTCACTGAAGACAGTGGCTCTATTCTTGGTCCCCTTGTCTTCTCAACTGTGAAATGGGTTGAATAAATAGTGCATTAACTGGGCATCTAACCCTGCAGCGTGGCAGTTATAAAAACGGGTAGCCATGTGTGTGTTGGCAGCAAGCCACATCTGGGAATTGGGGGCAGGGAGTTAAGATCAATAAGGAGCCGGAGACTCAGGGGATTTGGTGAGGACATGAGGAAAGGGAGGCAGCCCTGAACAGGTGGGTCCAAGCTGGGCAGAGAGCAGCAGGGGTTATGTGGTGCAGAGGGAAGACAAGAGACGTTCGAAAGCTTGTTTTCAGTCGTGTTCCAATCCAGAATGCAGAGATTCTGATTCTCATTCTGATGGGTTTTTTCCCCCCACACCAAGCAAATCTCTGATACCAGCCGGGTGTCCTACAATTCAACTCAGTTCTGACGCTACCTGGAGATGAGGTCCTACAAGTCAAGGGCTCAGTCCTGCAAGACTGACGCCCACCCTCCCAGTTAGATTCCAGCTGCAAGTCCAGGTTGTCACCTGGGCTGTGAATTGCAGGTTCCCCTGCCCTCTTCCTTGGGTTTGATTAATTTCCTAGAGCTGCTCACAGAACTCAGAGAAACTTATTACTTACCATTGCCAGTTTATTATGAAAGGATATAACTCAAGGACGGCCAGATGGAAGAGGTGAGAGGGGCAAGGTATGTGGGGAGGGGCACAGAGCTCCCATACCCTCTCCAGGTGTGGTGCTCTCCCCAGATCTCCACGTCTCCACCAACCCAGAAGCTCTTCAAACTCCATCCTTTGGGAATTGTTACGGAGACTTCTTCGTGTAGGCATGATTTATCATTAATTCCACTTTCATCCTTTCTCTCTTCTCAAGGGAATGAAGGTTGGGGTTAAGATTTGCAAGTTTCTAATCTTGCCTTGGTCTTTCTGGCCACCAGTCCTCATCTAGGAACTCACCCAGAGTTGCCTCGTTAGAACAAAAGACCCTCCTATTACCCAATTACAAGGTTTTCAGGAGCCCTGTGTCAGAAACCAGGCTCAAAGACCAAATATTAGAATAAAAGGTGTTCCTAGTGTTCTTATCACTTAGGAAATTCCAAGGGTTTCAGGAGCTCCATGCCAGGTGCTTGGGATGGAGACCAATATATATTTTCTCTCATCTCAGAGATGCTATTTTACAGGCGCTTACTAGCCAGGGTGCACGTGCTAGGGTGCCTCTCAGACTGGGGGGCCTGGGACTTGCTTCTTGAAAGTCCTAGGACTTCAGCTGCTCAGTGTTTTTACGGCTTTGTGTACTAGCTCGGTTTACCAATTTGGGATTCCTTTCTTTGATAGCTCTACTATTTACAAATATATGCACACCTTTGGTCTTCTAGCCTAAAGAAAGGAAACCATTCCTTGGAGGTGACAGAGAATGACCAGCCCCTCCACCGTGACCTTGGTGGTCGAACCATAGCAGGTGTTGGGTCAGTGCCCCTCTGGCCTCACCCCTCCGCAAGCCAGCGGCCTTGCCGGTGGGCCAGGGTTGGCATATGTGCGTGTCAACCACAGTGCTTCACCCTGGGGACCTCGCCCCTGACCTCCAGGCCTATTCTTGGTCTCCCCAGCCTCATCCGTGTCCCCAGACTGACTTCTCATTCCTTCAATGCTGTAAGCCCACACCTTTCTCCGCAGCCTGCAAGGGGAGGCAGCTCGTTGACAAAGAAAGCTATGGCTGGTGATTTTTCTTTTTCTTCTTGCTCAGTTCTGAAGCTGAAAAAAATCACAGCATACTTCAAACTTGAGCAGTGGCTGTGAATGTATTCACTCTTGAATTCATCTGTGAGGTTATTATACGCAGCTTTGATGTTACAGCAAGACTACCTGGGTCGTTTTGTTCCAATTACTCAGTGCAGAGGAGGAGGACTTCACGCCACACAAAGGCGCCGACTTTGATGTTGTGTCGAGGCTGCCCTTCCCGGGGCTGATGCATCAGGAGCGACTCCGGGCAGCCGGGGCGCATCCACATGGTGGGGCCCTAACCCGGAGCGGGGCAGCTGGGTGCTGCCGGCCCCGAGGAGCCCTTGTCAGGGCAGCCATAAGCGTGGGCCTATCGAGCACATTTCCCATTGCATCACAGAGGATTCGGAAATAACCTCATTTTCCTCAATTAGGAAGATGGAGATTGTAATGGCTATACTTTGCTCTCTTCAGACGTCTTTCATCTCTGCATCGCAAAGTGCTCTGAAAGCATGATTAAGGAAGCTTCCTAACTCCCCAGCCGGGCAGGCGCCCCACTGCCTGCTTCTGTCAAGGCTAAATGGTTGAGGCCAGCTCACTGGGTGAACTCAGGGTAATGGGAGATCCTGCTGACCCCAGCATAGGGCAAGGATGGATGCTGGAAACCCGCTGGATGGGGGCGGGAGGGAGCTCGAGGCAGCCCGGTGCAGAGGTGGATTCCTGAATGGGGAAGTCGGGGTCTCAGAGCCAGCCCTGGCTGTCACACTGGCCTGTTGTCAGAGTGTGGACCAGGTACCACCACCCACCCCATTCTGGGTCTCAGACTCAGTGCGTGAAGAGCCGGAAGGGGAATTTGAAGATGTGTCAGGTACCCCGTGGCTCTGCTGTTCTGTGTCACGTGATGACGGATTTGACAGCCCTGGACTCCCCGGCCCGCCTTTCGTCTCTCCTTGACATCCCTGCTCAGAACCTAGGGTGCTCCCCACACCTCCTATGGCCCAGAAGCTCTCCTTGCAGCCCGTGTCCTGTATCTTCCATAACACCCCATCCCCAGGCACAGATTCCCACGCATTCTCCACACACCGCTTTGTCACATCTCCCGTTTAGAGCACGCGGGTCCCTGCGGGGTCTGCCTTCCATGCTTTGCCTTCGAGGTGCGTTCTCCACTCTCCCCTTTTTCCTCTGCCTTTCCTCCAAACACAAGTACTGGCTCCTTTGTTTTTTTGCCACACTGGATTGTGTTCCTCTGTCCATTTAGGCCAGAACTCCTCCTCCAAGACCCTCCAGCGCCTGCCAAGCCTCGGTTGTTTGCTCCGGCATCAACCACCCAGCTGACTGTGCTTTTAGTTTGTCCACTCTCATTGCTACCAGCATCCCTGCCTCCTGTTGTGGTTGTTCCTGCCCCCTTCCCAGTTAGCTGTCCTCGTGTGCTGTGGGCTAAGAACAAAACTCACTGAGCTGAAGTGGAGGTGGGACCAGAAGGCTGAGAGGCTTCCGTGTGTATCTCTGCCTGGATGGCGGAGCCTCGCACCTGGGCACTCGGCTGCCTTTTTAACGCCTTTCTTTTCTCAGCTGTGCCCCATAATGGCTGAGGACACAGGATACTCGCGTTCTGGGTGATGGGACACAATGTATCTGCAGTAACGGGTGGTGCACGAAGGGGGCGGCTCTGGAGAGGGAGGGCAGTGGCAAGCCCATTTCCTTCTGCTTGAAGCGGGATTAAAAAAAGGAAAAAAACTAGACCTGTTTGTTATTGCTGATTAATAGGTGCTTCTAAATGTTGCATTTTGAAAAAAAAATTGTGATGCCACTCAAAAAACACTTTCCACCAGTGTTTTGGAAATCCCAAGGGTTTCCCAGTTGAGAAAGTTGACAAAGTCAGATCATGTTTTGGAGGATGGCTTATGAATTGGAGGGTTCTTATTCTTGCCCTAGACGTGCCCTGCCTTCTCACTGTCTCATGAGAGCACTCTGCTGGGGAGAGGTGATCGCCCTTGGCTCTCAGGAGCTGGGGCTTGGTGTGGTCACACTGTCCCCTTGTGGGTTGGTCTGACCAGCCACCAGGGCAATTCTGGGGAAAAGCTGTATTTTGTTATAGTGGTTTTCAAGTGTAAAAAGCCCAGTAAAACTTAATCATATCCTTTTTCTGGAACAAACAAAAAGAAAACTGCTGAAGTGGAAAATTCAGTATAGGAAATATAGGAGAGTCATTAGGTTGGAGTTTCAAAAACGAGAAAGAATTCCTGTGAGTATTTACGGGTTTGCCGGGGGTAGGGCGGACCACCCATCTGTTGGGCAATGGACTCGGGTCTAACAGGCTACTCTGCTGTGAGTGAGATGCTTCCTGTGGGCCCCTTCTATGAGCTGCTCTTTCGCTTGGCCTCATTGCCAGTCCTGACTTCGTTTCAGCACCCCTGCCCCCACCCTAAGCTGCTCACAGGCAGGCTCACTGGTGCTGCCGACCACGTGCTCAGTCCTGGGGGATTCCTTCTGAATCTATAAGCAGCTACAGGGCCCTTCCTGTGGCTTTCCAGGGCCCAGGGGCCCAGTCACCCTGCCGTGCCCTCGTGTGTCTATGCTGCTGGGCCTCCTTGGCTGCCGTCAAACTTGGGACAAGTGTTCCTAGGAGCGGTCCTCAGGGTTCCATCTGTGGGACTTGACTGCATCCTGATTCCTGAGTTTCACCTTCGCAACCTGCCTCCTCCAGTTTCTTCAGGCTCAGTGGTCACCCTGCCTGTCCCTTTGACTGATGACCAGATTCCTTGCTTGTTTGAGAAGCACCGATGGTTCAAACCATCGGTGACAACATGCAAAAAAGACAGGGTAGGGAGTGGGACATGGGAGGGAGCAATAAATCTGCCCGAGAAGAGCTATAGGGTTCCATTTGGACATGGATGGTGAGGGGATCTTTTTTGGATGCTACATTCACAGAAGGCGGACAGTGAACTTTCTTTGCCATCTCTTTAGGTTATTTGTTTTATCACATTAATTTGCATTGCATGGCAGCATGCAGTGGTCCATCATTTCACAAATACCTTGGCCTGTCACCCATGCCCTGCTAGTATTATCAGTGGCAGAAGTGGCCAACTAACCACCAAGATGTGTGTTCTGCGCCGGAGCATAGAACTGTTGGTGGGAGGGGCTGTCCCGTGAGGGCTACACCCACCAATACCCTCGTGTTTGGGTGGCGACCTGGAGATGAGCTGTTACCAATAGAAATGTTAGCCAAGTTGATGAGTATCATGTCTGGACCAAGGGAGTAAAAAAAGTCTCTCTCCACATGTCAGCTGATTGGAAACATTTGAAGGACTTAGAGTGGGCAGAGCCACAAGATGGAAGGAGCCTGGGTCCATGAGGTACCTGACCAGGAGCACCCTAATTGGACAGTGACATGAATGGGAAATGCATTTTCATTGTGTTAAGCCCCTGAGAATTCATGGGGATTTCACTTACCTAGTGTAAGAGCTGGCGTTACTATAACTCATGCACTTTGGTTTAGTCAACTCAAGGTCTTTCTGGTTTTCACCCAGCGTGAGCCACCCTGTCCTGGTCTGCGTTCATCTCCCTGGTTTCTCTCTTCATTGAGGAACTCAGGAGGCGCTGCTGCTGAGCGGGAAGAAAGAACTATGTGAGAAGGCAAACAGGATAAGAGCTAAGTTAGGGTAGTTATGAAGGAATTTCTTCTCTGGGCCCTGGGAGAATTTTTTTTTCAGTGATTTCTGGGTCTCTGGAATTATGAAAGTAATGGAGTCATGAATATAATTACCTCTATTCTGTAATTACCCGGCAAATATCATATGAATACATAGGGGGTTTGAGTCAGCAGATCTGGCAGCTGCAGAGTTTGATTATGATGATTTAGCTGCTGGGAAATGCCAGGGATTAATTTCAGTCATCAGTGTAGGAACAACAAGGAGAAATGGCCCCAAATTAGGGAAGGACACAGGCAGTCTGCGTGGTGAGAGCCCTTGGTGACTGGGAGGTCAGTTAGTGGAAAGGTTCCCCCCTCGGAGGAGGCCTATCCCTGGAGTTGTTCCTGCAGGACCAGGGGCCATCCAGAGATTTGTCTGCGCTCCGCCACGTCCCCAGGCCGTGGCTCTTGGAGAACCTCACATGTGCGCTCTCTGAAGGTAACTGATGTGTTTGCTTGAACTCTCCGGCTTTTACAGCATTGATCCCTTTTAGTGGCCACAGTACCCCAGGAGGCGGAGTCACAATCTACCCCCATTTTACAGATGTCAGCGCGAGTCCTAAAGGAGCCAGTCTCTCCACGCGGCACAGTGAGTGGCCTTTTCTAGGTCAGAACCCAGGTCCCCGTGTCCTCTTTCTTATCTTGTACTGGCTTTGGGAAGGAATGTACCTCCAATTGTAATGTTTTTCCTGTGGGAAAAAGCGATTTCTTTTCTGATTGCTTGTTTCAAAGGGTTCCCCGGAAAGCTTTAGGAAGAGTGTGAGTATTTGTCGTGCAAATCAGACCCTGGTGTCTGAGGAGGGAGTGGAGAACAGCCTCTACAACGCGGGGGCCCCTGAAAGAGGCCGAGTCGCCCTGCGCTCCTCGCTGCGCTGTGTGATGAGCTGTGTTGTGTGCCTGTTCCTAATTGGGGCCCATTCTCCTTTGTTGTCCCCACGCTGATGACTGAAATGAATCCCTGGCGTTTCTCCGCAGCTAAATCATCAGAATCAAACTCTGCAGTTTGCTTCTACTTGCAGGGCTCCCTTGGTCTCTCCACGGGACAGCGCCCACCTGCCACCAGTGGAGTAGAGAGGGTTGTGGTGTCTGGGCGAGGCCAGCACTGTCCTGGAAGTTTTCCATTAGTCTGATCAGCTCTTTGCTCCTCTTGTTTTGGGACTCAGTGCTCACCATTTACTGTCCCCCAAATTCCCTTGAGGCTGTTATTCAAGTCCAGCTGCCTGGGAAAAGAGACTTGAATGAGGGCTGTTCGGGACCAAGGCTAAAGCATAGGGGTTTGGCCGTCCTCACCACTTTCTCTGTGGGGTGCAGGCTGCTGGTTTGAGGATAGGTAGTGTGAACAGGTCAGGGTGGGAGGGCTGGTTCTGCGCCAATTCCCTGGTGGGGAAAGGTCTGAAACCCTAGAATTCTTGTTCATGGCCACAGCAACACCAGGGACCTGGGGGCAAAGCCGCTCTGGGCAGTAGTTGTACCTACCACGTGCCTTCTAGATTTTTGGACTCATTGACACCAGATGCATTTCCAGACTCTTATCCGTGCTTGCCAACACACATTAACCTGCCTCATATCTACTCAAAACGCAGGCTGGCTGTACATCCTTCCTCTGGGCTTTGTCAGTAACCTAAAGATAGCGTTCTTGAAGATCTGAATTCAGACCTAAATATTACTTTTGAATGAACTTCCAAGCTATTTTCCTGATGCTGATTTGGACTCTGACAATAATTCTAAACTCTTAACGTTGTCCCAGAACCAGATCTCAACAGCTTCTAATCCATAACCTCGATCCAGACATTAACTATAAGTAAATCTTGTTGCTGTAGATTCAAGCTCTAATTTTAACCCAGCTTTAAACCTAACCCCAACCAAGAAATATTTGTAAGGTCTGGCTCTTCTGAGCAGGAATTTGGTACTCTCATCTGTCATCTGTAGGAAAGAAAAATTTTCCTCTACCCTCTTCTGTTCTCTGGCTAGGTCTGTGGAAACAGACAAACAAAAAACTGGCAACAGGCAGATTAACAGGAGAAAAGAGATGCAAATTTATTTGATGTTGAAAGTTTTATGTGGCACAGGAGAGCTTCATAAAAAGAAAACTTCCAAAGAAAGAGCTAAGCTTGGAGGCTTTTAGACCACTTGGGGAAAAGAGGCTAAATTTAAAGAGAAGGGAGAGAGGTGGCAAGACAGAGGATGGGGACTTTGGGCTTCTAGGGTCAGCAAACTGTAAGAAGGCAAACAAATAGGAAAACTGATTAATGGTAGTGAAGGACTAGTTAGTATGGTTTGTTTGTGTGGATTCCTTTTTGGTGCCATCTCCTCTCTGGTGATGAGGTTGTTCTTCCCTTCCTGGTGTGAGAAGTGGGCGGGAGAGGACACCTTTACAGAGGGAATTTATGACCTGTGGTCGGGTAGACAAGGGGACTGTAGAGAGCTCATCCCATGTCTACTTTTTTCTCAAGTGCCTTCAGCTCAAACTATCCTTAGGCCAGGGTGGTAGTTTTTACATTTTCGCAAAAATAATTTAAAATCATGAATCCAATTTTTGGGCCATTTTTTCATCAAAAACTCCCATTGGAAATATAAACATTTTTGGTGAAGGCTGCCATTAATAACTTTTCTGTTGAGCAGAGAGATCAGTGGAAGATGATGAAAAAAAATTATATGAGTGTGAAGCAGAAGTCATCTCTTAACATGTTTCAGTGTGACATAGGGAAAGAACAAAGCCTTTGGAGTTAGACGGATGGGTTTATTACAGCCGTGTTCCACTGCCAAGCAGTTATGAGCAGCTGATTCATTCCTTCATTCATTGAATCGTGCCCTTCTCTGTCTCCATCAATGACCAGAGTAGGCATCGTTCCCGCCCTCACAGAGCTTTCAGTCTAGTGACATAGACACTAAGCATGCAAGCAAACATATATGTGATTATAATGTGAGATAAATTTTGAGATGTATAAATGGGGTATAGAATGAGAGGGTAACAGAAGAGGGTCCTCAGTTTGTGGGGGGTCAAAGAAGGGAATTCTGGGGCTGAAGGGGAAGTAGGAGTTAGTCAAAGAATAGGGGAGAGAGTTTGATTTGGACAGCAAGGCTCTTAACTGCAGGGGAATTTGGACTCATTTCACAGTAGTGTTAGGGCTGCCTGTGCGTGACTTTGTCACCAATGGAAATTGCAGCTCTTATATCATGATGAAATGATGGTAGTTACTAGACCCATTGCTGGATCTCATTAGTTAACAACATGATAAAGAAGCATGTATATTATTGCTACATCCCAAGTATATATATTTTTAATAGATTTTTTTTTTTAGAACACCTTTAAGTTCACAGCAAAACTGAGTGGAAGCCATAGAGATTTCCCATAAACCTTCTGCCCCTCGCCCCCCACCTCATACGCACATCTTACCCTACTACCAAAATCCCTCACCAGAGCGGTATGTCACAAATATCCTTTTAAAATAATATTTTGATAACTTTACTTTGATATAGTTGGTTCCCTTCATAATCCTATGCATTTTGTTTCATACACTGAAAAACATTGTGAGCAGGGCTCCAGAGACCTCACCAGGCTGCCAGAGCAGTTCAGAGCACAGAAATGGCTAAGAAAGCAGGCTGTCGAAGGAGCACCTGCAGAAGGAAGGAAGGAGGCAGCCCCAGTGCAGCGGGAGTAGGATCAGCCAGAAAGGTGGGAGGAAGATGACACTGGAGAGACTGTAGAGCCTTGAGGGTCACTTGGAGGAATTTGATTTTCTCTTATGAACAATGGAGAGCAATTGGAGGGTTTGATGCAGAGATTGGCTTCATGATCTGACTTACATTAAAACATTAAAATGACACCACCACCACCACTATAGCTTCTTCATTGTTGCAGGCGAGTAAAGGAATGTAGGGTTGGTAGAGATAAAACAGGGAGACCTGCAACTTGGAGGAGGGTGATGGCAATTGAAATGTAGAAAAGGGAAGCAGAGTTAAGATATCCCTTGGAGGTGACATTGGAAGCTTGGGACAATGAATTCAACATGGGAGGTGAGAGGAAGAAAAGTGTCAGGGATGATCCTCTGATTTCTTAAAGTCACTGGCGCACGATGGTGCCATTGTCTGTGATAAAGAAGACAAAGGCAGGAAGGCAAAGTGGAAGGGGGGTGTTCAGTTTTAGACGTGTCGATTGAGGTGCCTGCGTGAAATCCAAATGGATGTGTCAAGTAACCGATTGGATAAATGAGTCTGGAGCTTAAATGAGATCTGGGTCGGAGATATGAATTTGGAGATGCCAACAGACAGATGACTTTGGAAATTGTGGAGATGAATGAGGCTGCCTTAGGGGAGAGTGAGATGAGAAAAGGACCTAGAATGGCTCTGTGAACTTCAAAATGTAGACATGGTGTAATAATGGATTATCCCAATGATTATGCAAAGAGCTAGCGTTTATTGAGGGTGCTAGGCATGGTTCTAAATGTGCTGCATGAATTTATTTATTTTCACAACCACCCTATGAAGTAAACTCAGTATCCAAGATCAGAGTTAGTAGTTGGTGGTGCTTAGGGTAATAACCCAGCAATCTGGCCCCAGAACTTCTTTAAACCATGTGGAGCCTGAGACACAGTAGCCAGAGGTGTCAGGAGATAGATGGAAAAGCAGCAGCATGATGTCCTGAAAGCTAAGAGCAGAACGTCTCAGAATGGAGGGGTGGCCAACCTGGTCAGATGCTTCTGAGGTCCAGCAAGATGAGCTCCAAAGAGTAGCCATCGGATCTGGCATCATGGGGATTGTAGGCAACATCAGAAAAGGCAATTTTGGTGGAGCAGCAGGGAAGTAGGAGTGGAATCTAGTTGGCGTGGCTCAGAGAGAGAAGAGCTGAGGATGTAGAGATGGCATTTCCCTTCAGTGTCCCCTGAGGATAGAACACTTGCTTTGCAGACAGTTATAAGGTTTGAAGAAAGTGTCTATGGTCCACACAGCACAGTGCTTAGCAGACAACAGTCATGCAATAAATGTTAAAAATTTTAATACTTGTCTGCATAAATCTTGAGGTCATAAGGCCTGCAGTATTGGTGACACAGGAGCAAGAATACAAATGCACAACATTTGGTCAGCCAGCATAAATGTGCGCAGGTACCAGGACATGTTCAATGAGAGTTCAGGATGAAGAAGACTGACTCTCCCCCCTGGATGAATTGCCAGGCTGGTACTAGGTGAAGGGCAATCCTGTACAAAGGTAATGAATGAGGCTGTCTCTAACATACTGTCCCAAGCCAGTATGCAAATAAGGAGGGTTGAAGGAGTTCAGAGGAGAGACCTCAGGGCTCGGATGGGATGATATAATTGCCTGGGGAAGAGATGGACACTATTGCCTGGCCCCCTGTTTCTGCATAAGGAGTAAGGGCCTCGGGCAGAGGCAGTGGCGTTGCTCTGAGTCTCGCTGGGTGTCAGGCAAAGCTATCAGTCACACACATCCTCCCTTTGTGGCACAAACACTTTGCATTTAGTAGCACCTCTCTCCACAGGGCTGAAAGCAATTTGTAAACAGAATTGAATGTATCTCATTACTCCTCCCCACCCAGCCTCCCGTCCTGCTGTGTGACTGATGGCTGGGCCTGTGGGAAGGAACCAGAGGACCCTGGTGTGACCTAAGACAGCACTGGGAAGCTCCCATGGAAGTCACTTGGAGCTCAAAGTTAGAAAACTGGGTGTAGACATGGATTGTTCTGAGAGTTCCTCAGAGCAGCTCCTCAAACCCTTCCCTGGAGGGGCAGGCATGAAAGCGAGACTCACTTGCTCTTGGATCCTTTTTTTCCCCTTAGTGTCTTTTTTTTTCTTAAATTGAAGTGTAGTTGATTTTCAATGTTAGTTTCAGGTGTACAGCAAAGTGATCTGTTACACAGATACATATTTTATTTTCAGATTCTTTCCCATTCATTATAGGTTATTATAAAAAATTGAATGTAGTTCCCTCTGTTATACAGTAGGCCCTTGTTGTTTATCTATTTTATATATAGTGACATGTGTCTGTGCATACCCAACCCCTAATTTATCTCTCGTCACCCTTTCCCCTTTGGTAACCATAGTTTGTTTTCTATGTCTGTTTTTGGTTTGTAAATATAATTTGTATCCTTTTTTTTGTTTTTGTTTTTTTAGATTCCACATATAAGTGATATCATATGGTATTTGTCTTCCTCTGGCTGACTTACCTCACTTAATATGACCATCTCTAGGTCCACTGAACTGCTTCTGCTTCCTGAAGAAAGGTGGATCCAGACGTTTCCCTGCAGGGAGGCCATTGGTGTTTCCTTTCCCTCTGAGGCCATGTGACTGATGACTGAGAAACGCTGGGCTTCTTTTTATTCTCATAGAAGACAGCCCTCCCCAGGCCCCTGCAGCTTTGCTGGGACACCTGCCCTGTGCCCTTGACAGGAATCCTAGGGGGTGGGGGCAGGTAGTGTTGGGGAAGGGCCAGGTAGGTCACGGTGGGTGGGCTGCGTGCCTCCAGGAATGGAGGGCAGGTCACGTGATGTGTAGTCACCCAGCTCTCCTGACCGCAAGCCCTGGACTAATCTGGGGTGCTCCGTGGCTTTCTGAGCCACTTGGAACTTGCCCCAGTTTCTCTGACATTCACACATTGCTCTCCAGTAAGTCTTCTTTTTCACACGATTTATATAAAACCATCTGCAAATGTGTGGAATGCCCTTGGTAATTCCTGCAGAATCTCTAAGAGCTGGGTGGAGTTTTTTGAAGGGATTAAGTGCGGTGAGCACGGGGAGGACTGTGCAGGAACTTGCAGGTTTGCAAGAATGTTTATTGTGTGAAATTAAAGGGAAATCATTCTCTTTTTTTGCTTACTATCCTATCTCCTCCTATCCTGCCTAATCTCAGTCATCATTCAAACCCCAGATTAAGTTCTATATCTCCTAGAAAGCCCTCCTTGATAACTTTTTGCAGTATTTCTTTATTTTATTTTTTATTGAGGCAAAATTCATATAATATAAAATTAATCATTAGTGGCATTTAGTGCATTCACAGTGTTGTGCAATCACCACCTCTGTTTAGTTTCAAAACATTTTTATTGCTCCCGAATGAAATTAGCATAATGTCTTCCAGATTCATCTATATTGTAGCATGCATTGATACCTTATTCTTTTTATGGTTGAATAATTCCACTACACACACACACACACACACACACACACACACTGCAATTCATTTATCCATTTATCAGTTGATGGGCATTTGGGTTATTTCCACCTTTTGACTGTTGTTAATCGTGCTACTCTGAACACATCTGTCCAGATGGTTGTTTCAGGACTTTATTTTTTCACTTCTTTGGGGTATGAGCTTAGGAGTAGAGCTACTGGGTTGTACAGTTCTATGTTGAGATTTTTGAGGAACCACTAAATTATTTTCCACAGCGGTGGCACCATTTTGCATTCCCACCAGCAAACCTTGATCATTTTATCTCACAGGGACTCTTCTACAAAGGAAATTATGGCATTTTTCCTTTGGTAACATATTCACATGTTCCACGGTTTCAGCTGTGGACATTTTGGGGTCCATTATTCAGCCTACCACAATCATACTACCTCGTAAGATTATTTGGGGGATGAAATGAAACGTTTCACAGAAAGGACTGGTGCTCAAAGATGTTAGACATTACCGCTGCTCCTACCAACGATGCCTGTGCCTATGGTTAGATTTAGGACCTGGATCATAGTGAATGCCCTGTAGGTATCTGGGGACTGCCCATGTCTGACTCCCTAAAGTCTCAGTGATGTTGCCTGCTAAGAATGGACTGCCTTTCCTCAATAGGAACAGAGTCACTCATCAAACTCCTCATGTCAGAGTCCTCTCTGGGGTTCCATTGGGTTCAGACCTATCTCTTTGGGGGAATATCAAATCTGAGCACTAAAGCTCTGGTCTATCCCAGGGGCCTTAACTATTTCTGAACTATAGAATCAAAAGTTCTGGGTCACAAAAGACACCCCTGATAAAGGACTGTCATCCAAAATATACAGAGAACTCTTAAAATGCAACAATAAGAAAACAACCTAAATAAAAAATGGGCCAAAGGCTTTATTTAACAAACACCTCACCAAGAAAGATACACAGACGGTAAATAAACACACGAAGAGATGCTCCACATTATAGGTCATCAGGGAAATGGAAATTGAAACAACAATGAGATACCACTACCCACCGTTTAGAATCATCAAAATCTAGAGCACTGACAACACCAAGTACTGGGGAGAATGCAGAGCAACAGGAACTCTCATTCATTGCTGGTGGGAGCACAAAATTGTACAGCCACTTGGGAAGACACTTCAGCAGTTTCTTGCAAAACTAAACACAGTCTTATCATAGGATCCAGCAGTTGCACTCTTTGGTATTTACCCAAAGGACATGCAAACTTATGTCCCACAAAAACCTGCACATGGATGTCTATAGTAGCTTTGTTCATAATTGCCAAAACTTGGAAGTAACCACCATGTCCTTCAGTAGGTGAGTGGATAAATGAACTGGTACATCCAGACAGTTGAATATTATTCAGCACTAAAAATACATGAGCTATCAAGCCATGAAAAGACATGAGAGAATCTTAAATACGTATTAAGTGAAAGAAGCCAATCGAAAAATGCTACGTACTATATAATTCCGATTATATGACAGTCTGGAAAAGCAAAACTATGAAGATAGTAAAAAAAGATCACTGGCTGCAAGGAATTGGTAGGTGGAGGAATGAATAGGCAGAACCCAGAGCATTTTTAGGAGAGCCAAAACACTCAATATAATAGTATAACCGTAGGTACATGTCACTACGTATTTGTCCAAACCCATAGAAGGCACAACACCAAGAGTGAGCCCTAACGTAAACTGTAGACTTTGGATGATGATGTGAATGTAGGTTCATCAGTTGTAACAAATGTATCACTCTGATGAGGGGTGTTGATAATGAGGGAAGCAGTGTATGTGTGGGGGCAGGGGTATATGGGAAGTCTCTGTACCTTCCTCTAAATTTTGCTATGAACCTAAAACTACTTTAAAAGATAGTCTTAAGAAGTTCTGAGTCCCTGGGAAGTCATAGTGAGGCTCGAGAACTCAAGGTTGGGAGATAGCTACATATGAAGGGAAGCAGGTCTGGAACTTGTGTTGAACTATGAAAGCTTCTGAACTGCTGTACACGATGGACCTTTAATCCCAGAGAACATTCTATTTATAAGAGATGTTCCGCCAGCAGAGGGAAGATCCCGAGAACCTTCTCATTGTGTCTTGCTCCTGGAGATGGGCTCAAAGACAAAGAAAGAATGGAGACAAGAACCTTCAGCCAACATGATGCCCTAGTCGCCTGGGGAGAGGAGGGAGATTTTGCTGTTGATGTTGGGAGATGGGAGGCTGCTCTCTGAGCTCATGGCAGGGGCAGAGATTCCTTCCCTGTGTGTAATTTAGGGGCCTATGGATGAAGGCCAGGTCCTTGGATGAGGTGGCTGTAGGTGGGGATGTGGGACAGAGGATTCGGTCCTCATGAAGAAACTTGAGTTCCCTGATTTCCCCCTCTTGGCCCTGGTCACCCTATCTGAAAAACCTGTGTGGATTGAAGATCTTGCACGAGTTCTAGCAGCCTGTGATTCTATAATTATATAAAGAGTTATGCCAAAGCATTTTTAAATAAACACTTCTCAGATGACTCATGTGAAGCTCATCTGAACAAAGTGTAACTCTTGAAATTTGACTCAGTCCATGGAAATGTCTGGGTCATGTCCTGCCTGCTCATGTTTACTCATCTTAACACTTAGAGAGGTCCTGGGGTCTCCTGAGTTCTGCCTTATACACATGAGTATTGCCATGACCAACTGACCCCTTGGGAACTTTAAGAGGCTCCAAATTTCTTAGGGTGAAGGAGAGAGAAGCATACACTAAGGGTCATGGGATATTTCCTAAGGAAGAGAAATAAAGGTGCTTTTACTGATCACTGTGGTTGTGGAAAAAGAGGACCAGAAGCTCAAACCCCTGAGGCTGATGCAGGATTTAACTAGCTCCCCTGCTGGGGAGCATCCCCTCTGACCACAGAGGACACGACCCTGAAAACCAGAGCTCCATGAAGTGACTCCAAGGTACATGACCTATAGGAAAGAGTCAACCCTTTAGATACTTGCTGGAACTCCTGAGCTTTGAGGGGAAGATGAAGAGTTCTAGGATGAAACGGATCTTTCTAATAGTTGGAATAATATTAGACTGCAAGAAGGAAAACAAATCAAGCCACACGAGTAAGAGAGGAAGGGCCCAGTGTGGGGAGAAGGGAGGAGTGGAAGGATGGAGGGAAGGCAGAAGGGGCTGCATGAGCAGAGGTCCAGGGTCAAGACCAGGCTCCGTGTGCCTGGGAAGCTACAAGCAGCTGAGTGTTTCTGGCACATGGGGTGAAGGGGAGGCAGAGATGTGATGGGCTGAGGCTGGAGAGGTAGGCAGGGACTGGCCAGGGAGGGCCTTGTGGACCAGATCTTGTGAGGGTGTGGGGGTGGGGCGCCTTGCAGGGTATCAGGTGGGGACACGCCACGGTTCATAGAAGGTTCATGGTCCTTGTTCCTGGTCATCAGGTTCACGCTTGCTCTCTGTCTCCTTACTTCCATGGCAGCCACAGGCTCTTCACTCAAGGAATTGTCACTTCAAGCTGAGAACAAGCAGAACAACAAAATCTCAAGAGAAATCTGTGCTTTTCCCAAAGTGTTGCTTGCAGAGTGGGAGGAAAGAAGCTTGACACAAGAAATTTGGGACTTTGGGGACAAACAGTGTATTTTGCACATTGCTGCAGGGCATCAGGGTGTCCTCTCGATGCTTAATTATGTCCTGTGTGTTTTCTTGGAAAATGCTGAGGCCACGGCATGTCTGCAGCCAGCACATGTCCAGCACCGTCTGATGATGCCATCCCCCATCCCTGAATAGCAACCCTCAGAAGCAAGGCAGACTCCGTTACGGTCTAAGCAAGGGCAGCAGAAAATGCAAATAGGGTCAAAGGGAAAAGGAGAAACTCCTGTTGCTCAGTCTCCCCGAATGCAGGAGGTGTGGCTGTGGCAGAACCTGTCGAGGTGGCCGGAGCCCCACGTGTCCAAATGTGTCTGAATTGGTGACTGTGAGGGAAAGCGCACTATGTTGCCATCAGGTGTCTTCTGTTTCAATCCATTTGTCCACTGATGGGCTGTGTGACTTGGGGCAAGTCTCACTCCCTTTCTTGACCCCAGTGTTCCCATCGGAGGAATGAGACATTGAACTAGATGTTTCCTTCTTGCTCCAAACTGCTGTATATAGTCACCAGCAGGGTTCTTCCTCCAAGCCTGGGTCCTTCTGCCTAATCTATCTTAAAGATGGTGTTTATTATTTATAACCAGCTATTTCCAAAGACGATTTGAGTCAGCTTACAATAAGAGATGTGGTTGCAATGGATTCATTAAAAGGCAATTAATGATCAAATGTCATTTGATAGGTGGTGGTGATAGGGAGAAATATATCCCAGAAACCTAGGATGAAAATAGCTTTTTTAAGTGAATCCCGAAGGAGAGCTTTGAGCTGTCTGGCTGCCAAAGAGAAGGAAAGCCCCTGTCCTATGCGCAGAAGGAGCCCTTCACCATTGGAGAGCTGGGTGTTTGCTGACACCTACGTGAGAGGTGCAGCAAGCACTTAAATATACAAATCATCAACAGCTCTTCTAAAAGATGCAAGGTACTCAAGATGCTCTACATGTGGCTTTGTTTATTTTCCCTCTCAGAGATTCCCATTTCTTTTGGCAGAAATGAACAGATGTGTCTCACAAACTGATGAAGGTTGACAGATTTCAGGTTTGCATTGGGCATTTTCTAGAAAGTGGGGGAAGTAAGCAAGGTCTGCTCTTTTTGGGGGTGGACGTGAAGCTCGAGCCTCCTTTCCTGAGGTGCCGCCCCCCCTGGGCTCTGGAGGACCCACATTCTGCGTGGGATCTGAGCCTCTCTCTGGCCCAGCTCTCCTACCTGATGCCAAGCAGCCAGAAGGCAATCCTCTCCCTCCTCCAAACAGCTCCCCACGAGCCTCTCCAGCGGGGCTGAAGAGGGGCCAGTGCCAGGCTTCTGAACGACTCTTTTCTCCTACTGACCTAGAAAACCCTTTTGGTGGGTTTTGAGAGTCTGCCTTCCCTGTTGTGAAGCAAGCTGAGAAAATGTCATGTCCTGAGTAGATCCTCTGCACAGCAACCTGTTGAAACCAGAGAAAATAAAAACTTTGCTTGAAAATGAGCAAGCTTTAGGTTCTGCAGCTGCCACATCAGAAATCCACGCGGGCTGCCTGAACTCTGGAAGAGACTGAAAACCATCCTTCAATCGACTGTGATTCTGACTCTGCATAAACTCGGGA
The DNA here is from genome assembly GCF_048564905.1 of Vicugna pacos. NCBI lineage: Eukaryota > Metazoa > Chordata > Mammalia > Artiodactyla > Camelidae > Vicugna > Vicugna pacos. The sequence goes on from NC_133001.1 coordinate 45,847,020, forward strand.
GCTGCTCTGGGAACTGAGGGCTCTGAGACCTACTCTCTCTCCACTGCGTGTGCGGGGAGCTTACATTAAGGGTAATGTGAGATATGTGGGCACTCAGACGTGAGCAGAATTTAACTCAGAACATAGTGGCAGCGTTGTATGTGTGTATGTGTTTAACTTAGGGCTGGAAAAAAATGCTAAATGAAGAGCTCAGAACATCAGCTATATATCCATCCTTAATACCGTGCAACTTTTAAAGCTGCAACGGTTCACTTCAATCTAATCAGGCTGCACGCAGGATGGAGGCTTCATTGAAAGGCTCAGGTGACCCCACACTCAGCATGGAAGTCGGTGGGGCTGGAGGTCTGGGCATCTTCTAACTAGGGAAGCCCAAGAACTCCAATCTTATTAACACTTCCCTTGCCTTTCCTCCTAATTTCCTCCTGTCCAGTGACGTCTTCCATCCCCATCATTAATTCCCTTTCTGACTATACAAACGCTGGCTCACAGTCTCATCTTACTTCCTCTTTGCAATTTCCCTTGAGTACTCAAACCAGCAGTAATTGTAGGATTGTAAACTCAGGGCAGCTCAAGGCTGACGGGGCCTTAGAAGACACTTCACTTCCGCCTCGAAGGGAAGGGGTTCCTTAGAAAGTATCTCTCACTGGTGGCCCTCCAACTTCTGCTTGAATACTACTAGTGATGGAAAGCTCACTACCTTGTACTCAGGAACCTGTACTCTGGAACCAAATAGAGTTAGGTTTGAAATCCACTCTGCTGCTTTCTCATTGGTTGGTCTTTGGCAGTTTTTGCAACCTATCTAAGTGTCTTCATGTCTAAAGGGGAATTAGTAATAGTATCTATTTGATAGGGTTTTGGGCCTACCGTTTGGTTTTTTTTTTTTAAATTGAAGTATAGTTGATTTACAGTGTTTCAGGTGTACAACACAGTGATTCGGTTATATATATAATATACTATTTTTTATATATATATAATCTATATTTATATAAGATATTTTTATATAATTATATAATATACAAGTATGCTTTTTCAGATTCTTTTCCATGATAGGGTCTTATAAGATATTAAATATAGTTCCCTATGCTAAACAGTAGGTCCTTGTTTATCTATTTTATATATAGTAATATGTATCTATTAAACCCAAATCCCAAATTTATTCCTCCCCCTTTCCCCTTTGATAACCATAAGTTTGTTTTCTATGTCTATGCATCTATTTATGATTTGTAAATAAGTTCATTTGTATCATTTTCCACATGTAAGTGGTACATGATATTTGTCTTTCTCTATCTTACTTCACTTAGTGTGTTAATCTCTAGTTCATCTATGTTGCTACAAATGGCATTATTTCATCCTTTTTTTGGCTAAGTAGTATTCCATTGTGTGTGTGTGTGTGTGTGTGTGTGTGTGTGTGTGTGTGTGTGTGTGTGCGCGCGCATGCGCGCCACATTTTCTTTATTCAGTCATCTGTCAATGAACACTTAGGTTGCTTCCATGTCTTGTCTATTGTAAATAGTGCTGCTATGAACATTCAAGTGCATGTATCTTTTTGAATTAGCGTTTTCATCTTTTCCAGATATATGCCCAGGAGTGGGATTGCTGAACCATATGGTGATTCTGTTTTTAGTTGTTTAAGGTACATCCATACTGTTCTCCATAGTGGCTGCACCAATTTATATTCCCACCAACAGTGTAGGAGGGCTCCATTTTCTCTACATCCTCTCCAGCATTTATTATTTGTAGACTTTTTGATGATAGTCATTCTGCCCAGTGTGAGGTGATACCTCATTTTAGTTTTGATTTGCATTTCTCTAATAATTAGTGATGCTGAGCATCTTTTCATGTGCCTGTTGGCCATCTGGATGTCCTCTTTAGAGAAATGTCTATTTAGGTCTTCTGCCCATTTTTTGATTGGGTTGCTTTTTTTTTTTTTTATATTGGCTGCATAAGCTGTTTGTATGTTTTGGAAATTAATCCCCTGTCAGTCACATCCTTTGCAAATATTTTCTCATATTCTGTAGGTTTTCTTTTTGTTTTGTTTATGGTTTCCTTTGCTGTGCTTAAAGCTTTTAAGTTTAATTGGGTCCCATTTGTTTATTTTTGCTTTTGTTTCCATTACCCTAGGAGATGGGTTTCCGAAAGGGTTTTGACCAAGGTTATGTCTTTTAGAGGCTAACATCCGTAAAAGAGACTTTTATGGAAATTGTGTCTTTTCACTTTTAAAGAAGTCAGTATCTACAGATAGCTGAACTGTGAAATAAAGCCAGCGTATCTACATAGACACTTACACAGACACATGTGCCGCTCCAGACAGGTGCTACTGGGTTTGCTAAGGCTGCTGTGACAAAATACCCCAGGCTGGGAGGCTTGAACGACAAGATGTATCGTCTTGGCAGGGTTGACTCTTCCAGAGGCTGTGCAAGAAGGATCTGTGCAAAGCTTTTCTCCTTGCCTTGCCGACAGTATCTCCTCCTTGTCTCCTCACATCGTCCTCCCTCTACGTACATCTCTTTCTGTGTCCAAACTTCCCCTCTTTACGAGGACAGCAGTCATCTTGGCTTAGGGCCCACCCTAAGAACCTTATTTTAACTTGATTACCTCTGTAACCATCCCGTCTCCAAATAAGGTCGCATTCTGATGTACTGGAGCTTAGGAGGCCAGCGTATCTTTTTGAAATAGGACACAACTCACCCCAAAACACTATGTAATGGATAAGGTACCAGGCTGGCCATCCTGGGGCCCTGGCCTGGATGCAAATTCTATCAATGTCTGGGTGCATGATTCTGGCTGAGTCTCTGGACCTGCCTTTTGGCTACTGTGACATGCGTGGATTGACCAGAATGGCCACTGAGGTCCCTTCTACCCTAGAGGTCTATGGTTTGAGTGGCTCATCTGTTTTGACAATGGACTGACAGAGATTCAAAGGGAAGAGTCTACGTGTGAGGCTCAGATAGTGGGGGGGTGGGGGGGCAGGTATTTCTGAGTGAGAAGTTTTGTGCTGTTCAATTGCCCTCAGATCACACCATCTGGATTGTAAGAAATGGACAGCTGCTTGCCATGGTCCTGAAAAAAATCTTTTCTTCCTGTAACATCCTGTTTACAATCCTGTTGCTTGGGGAATGGCCCTATTTTAGCTACAGTGCTGTATTTTGAAGGCCTTAAAAGCTCCATAAAGCAATGATTTGGGGCGAGGTAGCTGAGGAATTCAGTGACTTTTAGAGCATATTTGTAGCATTTCATAAAAATAAATCAACTTTTACCTTTTATGGGAACAAACATTTTCAACTGGGAGAGTTGTGGTTTCTCTCCCCTCTACTCTAATTCTTAGAAGAGTCTTGCAAAAATGGTACCCAGTAGAGTCCTTTGCGCATTTCTGCCTTTTGGCATTACTGTTGAAGCCGTTGTAGGATGCTTGTATTTTTGTAGAGTGATAGTGTTTAAATGCTGATGCATGTCAGCAGAACACCGAAGCCAGCAACCTATAATTGCATTAATATTAATTCTCATTTCAATGAGAAAGCCCCTCTGTAATCACCCGTTATTTAACCCTGACTGCAACCTTTCCAGGACAGAAGAGGACAAGTTGACAGATCTGAACCATTGTGGTATCTCTCCATTTAGGGAAAGAGTGGAAGAGAATGGCAAGCCCCTCCATCACACAGCATGGTACTGGGCACACAACCAAGATTCTCATCAAAGGAAGGGGAGATTGGTGCTTTTTGCTGGATATAAGAATCTAGATTCCAGCCTGTGCTTCGAGTAGCTGATGTTTGTCAGATGTAACCAGGAGAGCCTGACTCAAAACAGCTGTACCCTGAATCGACTCTCATTCTGATCCACTTACTGATGCAGTGATGTGCTGGCCAAAGTTTTCTCTTGGAGAAAGTAACTACCTCTTGGGGTTGGGAACAAAGTGTCTTCAAGTGGAGGGACACTTCCATCACAGATCTATATAGTGATTGAGGGGGGAATGAGGGCTAAGGTCTAAGGTCTCCCAGTTAGTTCTTCCTTGGCCAGAAAACTGCTGTTTTGTCACATCTTGCAGGAGGAACAACACAGCCAGCTGCCCCTTTCCTCCTAAGGTGGAGGAGTGAGTGCTATGGAAATCTTGTTCAGCAGGGAACGTGTAGGAAACAGTATTTTTCATCAGCCCGAATCTCAAAGCCTGGGCTATCTCTTGAGATGGTGAGAAATTTAGGCTGAAACTGCATTTTGCTTCATTCCTTTGTGAAGAAGTTGTCCATGGTATTGTCTTGCCTTTGTCAGGGGGATCTCTGGCTTGCTTTTCTGCCAGGAGTGGGTTCCAGGAGCTCAGACTGACTCCAAAGCATCAGAAACCGAGGCCTTTGCAGGTGGAGCCCCTGGTGAGCCTGGGTCAGCATCCTAAATTCCAGGCCAAATTACGGCTGACTCAGCCTAGCTCTCATTGCAGCTTGAAGAGTAATTGATGCATCATGGAAACCTCTGGAAAATATTTTGATCCGGGAAAATTAATTTTATATGTTCTAATGTGAAATCTTTTAGTAAGTGAAGCATTATAATCATGGTTGTGAGAACCTTTAAAAATGACAGGATTTCTTCTTGTTTGTGTTTATAACCAGGGAAGTTCCAGGGATGGGGCTTAGCTGAAAATTCTGCATGTGGAGGGGAGCGAGGCTGGTGCATGACTATATGAGACCGGGCTCCCTCGGAAACAAGTGCGAGCTGGGTTTCCGGACTCTTCCCTGAATTTGGGTTGAAGTAACCCTGTCCTTTCTATTGAGGTCTGGAATTGATTCCTTCCATTGCTTTACCTTCCATGACTTTTCTTTCTGAGGACAGGACAGAGCCCAGGCCTCTACCTCTACCTCCCTCCCATCTTCCCATAAAGCTCCTCATTGCTCAGAGTCTTTTATGGTCCATTCTTGTTCACTAATACATGTCTGTTCCTCTCTGAGAACAACCAGCTGTCTTCAGCCATCAGTAGATTCTCCCTTCACCCTCCACCACTATCACTGTCTCTGTTCTTTGGATGTTGAGCCCCCAGACAGGAGACCTAGGATAATGTTTGGGGCTTCAGCCCTTCAGGGGTTCTATCCAACCACAAGCAAAAGCTGGGTTAGCATCCAAGAACCCTCCTCTTGAAGGCTGTGTCCTCTGCTCCCAGCTGCCCTCTAGGAAGACAGGTAGTGATGCTATTGACAGCATCCTGTCATCAAGGGTCTTTGGCAAAGAGCAAGCAAAGCTACTCTCCAGCATGCTGAGTCCAATTTGGTCATCCAGCAGGCAATTCCCTGCAGGGCCAACACGTGCCAGGCCTTGGGCCATGTGGCCGCTAAGCCTCTGTGCTTCCTCCTCTCAGGAACTCGGCCTCTTGAACAAAACAAGATACCCACGGGCAAAACTGCCTTATCTAAGACCTGAGATTAGTGTCTGCCACAGTGACTTCATGGCAAGGGATCCATACCTGTTTTGATGAATAATTAAATGAATGAAGTGCCAAATGGCTACTAGGAAGGAATTTCTAGGAGGAAAAGTGCTCTGAGATCTGGGGAAGGCAAAGGGGAATGAGTAGATAAAGCCGGGTTAGCCCTGCAAGGCCGGCAGGGGGTGAGCAGACAGAAGAGCAGGAGAGCCTTCCTGGCCGGAGAGTGGCCCCGAGGCTGGGAGGAACAGAGCGGAAGAGAGATGGAGCCAAATATATACGTATTTATTTTAAAAACTATTTTAAAGTTTTCCTCATTTTACTCTTTTCAAACCATTTTTGCTACTGCCCCCCGCCCCCGCCTCACACTCTCTGATTTCTTCTTTCATATTATATATTTTTTAAAACCAGCTGGGGGAGGGCTGTATTTTAATGCCTCTCTTGCCTGCCAAGTTGTGCTCCCAAGTCCTCTAAGCTCCGCATGCAGCCAGAATAACTTGAGGATGCAGCTCATTAATAACGCGCATGTAAATCACATCCTCTTTAGGAGGCCTGGAGAGGGGGGCTCTGCCCCCATCATCAAGCTTTCAGAGATGGCAGCTCACAAGGAGGACGCCCGTCTGGTCCCCAGAGCCTGAAAGGCTGGAGCTGTCCACACAGGTCTCCCTGGGGTGGGGGGAATTTCTTTGCTGAAACTTCTCCATGCGAGTGGGACCTCAACTATAGGAGCTCGGGTGTCCCCGAGCGTAGTTGCTTCCTTGCCGGCCTCTTCGTTGCATCTCTGTGGACATTTCCAGCTGGGGGCGGGGGATTTCCAACAGCACGTCACTGAGCATGAGGACATCCATTAGTTATAATTAAACAGGCTGCTGCATGATTACAAATGACTTTCGCACCAAAAGGATTGTATAGACATTCAGAGCCAGAATAGCTGTCTTCAGACGACAAATCGGCCAGGCTTTCCAGCAGGCCCCAGAGGGGCTCCAGGGAGGGGGTCCTCTCCCTGGCGGATGCCCTCGCAGTCTCAAAGGGCGATGCTTCCAGAGAGCACGTGCATCTTAAATCTATTTCAGAACAACATCCTCAAGCCTTGGGACCCTGGGAGCATCTCCTTACTTTTTCCAAGATTTGTGAGCCATTTTCCTCCCTGCTTCATTCTGAATGCACTTGTATCATCCATCTCGGGCTTCCTTCTAGGAGGTGAAGAAGCGTGCTGTTCACAGCAGGCTTTCCCTGTGATCTGGCCACCGTCAGTGCCCGTGCCCCTGCAGGAGCCAGGGAAAGCCCGAGAGCACACATCAACTCCTCAGCCCTTAAAAAACTGGAAATCTTTAGGTGGTCTCCCCGGACAGCCCTCCTCAGGCAAAGCCAAACCCGCCTTCTGCCCTCGCAGTTAACATACCATGGATATCAGCCTGGCTATTTTATTTTTCAAAAGGTTGTGCTGTTGTGCCTTTGATGTCCCCTAGACCCCAAGTAGGCAGTGTTTCACTAGACATCTTGAAATAGAGACACAAAATTTGGGGTAGGGGGGTGAGGAGTCTCAAAAGTTTCACATAAAAATAAATTGGGAGAGGACTGATGGATGAGGGGAAGGCTCCCTGAGCAGACCGCAGGGAATCAAGAGGAAAGACTATTATTTATTTAAGAGTCCAGCACGGAATGAGCATGACTGTGTGTTAGTTTTCGTGCTGGTCCTTTGCATAAGGACAGCCTGGGGCGATGGTCCAGAGTGCAACCATTGTTCTGTACGTGACTGCCTGGCTTACAATCTTAGCTTTACTGCTAACTAGCTGGGTGACCTTAAGCAAGTAGCTTAACTTCTCTATGCCTTAGAGTTCCCATCTGTAAAATGAGGGCTTAGAGTATTACCTGCCTCCTGAAAGTGTTGACAATTAAATGAGACAATTGGCTTGAAGTGCACAGAATAAGATCTGTACCTTGTGAAGTTCTGTTAGTTCATTACCTCAATGTTTTCCCATCTTTAGACATTATTATCCCCCCAGTTTTGCTATAATCATGCACCTGTGTATTTACTTAGTATTTAAAGACTTTGTAAAACTTGAAAAAGTTGAGTATAACTTATTGAAAAGTGCACAAAGCACAGATGTATAAATTAACAAATAATCACGAAATGTCAAGAAACAGAACAGGGCAAGAGCCTCAGAGACCTTCCTCGTGCCGCACTCCTGCTTCTCTAGAGGTGCCCCGTTCTGCCTCTCACACTCTGTTGTTTGGTTTGCCAGTGTCTGCTCGTTAAACATGTAGAGTCAGACAGTGTGTATGTTTTCATGTGCATCTGACCTATACTTCAGGACTGTGTTGGAGGGGATCTCTCTGTCGTTGCACATGGCTGGGTTTACTTCTTTTCCCCTGCTGTGTAGTATTCCATTGCACAAATACAGCATCCTTGTGTATTTATTCTGCGGCTGTTGTTGTTTACTTATTTTTTTTCTGCTGTTTATGGACCTTTGTGTTGTTTCTCATTTTTGGCTGTTATGAATAATGGTAGTATTAATCTTTTCATACATATTTATTAAAGTACATATATGCTGACCATATATTTAGGAGTATAACTGCTGGGTTATGAGACATGATGTTCAGCTCTAGGAGGGGGTGTCAGATAGGCTTTCCAGTGGTTGTACCATTTCATCTGTTTTGTCATCTTTTTATTGATCTGTAGAAATTCCTTGTGTATTCTGGCTATAAGCCCTTTGTTGGTAACGTGTATTACAAATACCTTTTTCACTCTGTGTAAACTTAGTTTAAATTTTAGATGTATCTTAAGTAATAATATTTGTGAAATTGAGTTTGATAGTTGTTTTTTTTTTTTTTTTTTTTGCTGAAAGATGCTAGATAAAAGTTTGTCCCTGCTCCAACTAAAATTATTTCCTCTACTACTGATGGTGGGCCTTATCACCCTTTAGGAACTCTCCATTGTCTCATTTAATCCTCACAAAGAACCTCTTTGGTATCCTGTTCTTATCCCTGTTTTCTAGGTTTGGCACTGGAAACACTGAGAGGTTTCACAACTTACCCAGAGACACAGCTGACGTGAGGACCCAGGTGTAGTGGCTTCCAGAGCTCAGCCTGTTTCCATCACATGGCTGGTCAGCAGGCTATTTTATCACCTGTTGTACACTCTGGATCCTTGAGAGACCCTCTGCGTCCCCACAGAGCCTTGAATGTGGTGAAGCCCTCAGCAGCCATTTGGGGAATGGATGGATGGATGGGCCAGTGGATGGATGGATGAGTTGGTAGATGGATGGATGGATGACTTGGAGGGTCAGTGTTTTAACAAAAGCTCCCTGCCTAGGGAGTAGCCCAGGGCCAGGCCCTGGGTGTCTGCAGCCTGAACTGTGACCCCACAGCAGCCCTGCTGTGGCCCTTCCCTCCTCAGTGGCTTTCGAGTGGAGAGAGATAAAACTAGACCTGGAGCTGCGGTGAGGAAGTGGCAGTCCCAGCCTTCGTTGGGGAGAGGTGTGATCTCATTCCATCAGTGCAGAGGCTGTTCTAGGAACTCTTGCTTGCGGAGGAAGCAGACAGAGGAAGTAGGTCTGCCTACTCCCATGACCTGTTAAGCCAGCCCTGTCTACATGTCAGGACCAGGGTTCGGATGTGGGCTCTCCTTTGGGACAACTTTCATACCTTGGTTGGGGGGCCATTCTCTGCTCCTTCCCTGGGCAGAGAACAGGCAGATTCAAGGATCAGTTCCCATGTTCTTGAGACCCAATATGCTTGATCTCACCTCACTTGTACTCTCCTGTGCACAGTGGAGCTTGCCCTTGTTCACTTGAACATTTGCTTGCTCTGTCCCAGGAGCTGAGCCGAGTGTTTCTGTACAAAGGATGGTAAATTGGATTCTGCCTAAAAAGCACAGGTGAGGATTCCCACAGGGACAGCTCTGCTGGGGATTGGGATGGAGTGATTATGAACGTCACTGTTCCTGGCTTTAAATCTCTCTTGAAGTATTTGTTGAAACTTTGTTTATAATAAGTAGCTACTGGAACCTCTTCCTATTCTGAGTGCTGGTGATGTGCTGTTCTGGACTCTTTCTGAGCACTTCCCTGGGAAAGTGCTTGTTGTATTTAATAAACTGCATTGATTTATTGCATTTATTGACCCGCTGAAGCACTCTGTATTATCAGAGGTGATAGTCTTCTTAGGAAAGCATGGAAGGTCTCTTCATTAGCATCCATTTTTCTATGAGGCTTTGGAGGGTGAAATACCAAAATGCATGGTGTTCATTCTGGTGATATATTGAGCACCATCGGGGTGAACAATGGCTTCGGTATAAATCAGGTGGAAGGAAGGAATCGAGACCATTTGCCATAGGCTTGCAGGAGTTTTCATGATGAAATGAGCAGCTACTTTTCTTTCTTTCGGTTATGACAAGCTCCTCTCTTAATTTTCCACAAGGGAGTAGCAGCAGGCGGAAGGGGCTCTTTAGGGAGAAGGATCCCGCCACAGCCAGATCAGCCTGGGACGGTTTAGCGCATCCCACTCACAGCGTGTGATGTGACAGCAGGCGTGTCACTCGCCCCTTCTGTGCCTGTGCTTCTTGTCTGTGTTAGTTTGTGCCCCGACCTCACACTGACAAGCTTTCTTCCTATCCCTCTGCTTCCTGCCCCAGGTCCAGCCCTGGATGAGACTAGCTCTGAGGCTTCCTGTATGCAGCAGACCCTGAGTTTCAGTGAGAAGCCCAGATGAACCCGAGAGAGACTCCAGGAACCTAAGAGCATTGATCCTGGACACTTCCCCTGCTTTCCCAGGTTCTTCCTCAGGCATCTCTCTTCTTGGAGAAGCCTCATAGAGTCTGGTACCTGCTTTCACCTTCTCACAGAGGATGCTGTGAGCTTAGGATCCCCACCACTGGGAGCTTTAGATCCTGACAAGTGCGAACCATTTGCCTTCCTTGTGGATGTGTCCATTGGGCACACAAAGCTGCGAGGATCTTTCCCACATCTGGCCAGAAGCAGTTCCCTCTCCTCACATGCTCACAGAGAACATACTTCTGCTCCAGGGGACCTCAGGCCAGCATCTGTGGGGATCAAGGACAGTTCTGAGTTTGAATCAAGTCCCAGACTGTGTGACCTTGGGCAGATTACTTAGTTTCTCTGAGCTTCAGGTCCCTTATTTGCATAATGGGTATAATAATGCCAAACTCAAAAGATTATCGCAAGGACTAAATGAGTCAATGTTTGCCAAGTACTTAGCAGTGTCTGACACATAATGCCTGTTTGAACAACGCCAGCTATCATCATTAGCGAAGTTTCTCTAAATGCACATTAAGCACACTGCACTCAAAGTTGGGGCCCGCTTTGTGCCCTGTTAACTGTGGGTTCTGAGGGTAAAATTGTGAATGAGACTGACACGCCCCTGCCTGCAAGGAGCTTACTGTTTGGTGGATGAAACTGGCAATGAAACAAGCAGTTAAAATACAGCATGAGAATTTCCATGGGTGGTGATTGTGGAAGGTGAGTGGATATCACCGATCATAATAGAAGCATATCGGAGGGGCCTCTAATCTCATCTAAGATCCGGTATCAGCCCTCCCCAGGCTGAGTGGAGCATCTAGAAGTTGACCAGGACAGGAAGAGCTAAGGAGAAAAGGCAGTATTGGAAGCCTTCTATCTATAGATGAACAAATCGTTCATAAAATCCACACCCGCCAACCACCACACCCTGGCTCACCCTGGCAAGGAAAAGCCTCCCACTCCCATTATGTCACGTGGCCCTTTAAAAACTATGTGTGATCATCCTGATTTCTCAATGTCTTTCTTCCCCGCTGGAATGGGCGCCCCCTACAGGCAGGGCTCAGGGCTGTCTGTTACATCCATAGCACTCAGCACAGGGTTTGACACTTTTTCATGCTCAGCAATATTAATAAATTAATCGAGATGGAGCAGACACTGAGAGTTGCCACACTCTGCCTTTTGGAAATACCCTAGGTCTTTGAAGATCTCGTTCTTCTCCCCTCCTCCCCGCAAGCTGGTGGCTGGCTCACGGAGGGGAGGCCCTGGGCCCTTCTGACTGCCAGGGTTGGAACTTGAACTGGGGGTTGTGTTCATCCTGGCAAAGCAGCAGCCAGCACCCCACCCCCACCCACAGCCAGTTTCGGCCCCTTTACTCTGGCAGTGGGCTCCTCCTTCCTCAGGGCTGCCCGTGCTTCCTATCTGATAATCCGTGCTGCCCTTATCTTCGGAGGAAATGCTGCCAGTGATGTCACACACTGAATCGATTAAAAGCAGAACTTTGAACTCATCTGTTTGGAGAGGTCTCTGTAGAGTGAATCACTCGATCCTCCTTTAATGTGGTCCCGATGCCTGCCGGAAACCCCATCTCAGAAGCAATCCCTGTTGTAGGGCCAGGATATCTCATGTTTTCACAGATTGGCTGTGGCAGAAGCCGTAGGATGTATTTAACTGCAATGAGATCACCTTCTTCAACCAACCCTCCCCTCCCAACTTTTGTTTTTAGCTTATTTCAAACAGAAAGACCTCCAGAGTTTCTTTGCTTTTCCTGTTTTTTTTTTTAATCCAATGTTTACCATTGTTGTACTTTCTTTGCAGAGAAAAATCCCCACCAGATGGATGTTTGTATCCATTTTAATCTTCCCAGCCCTCCCTAGGTGGGAGGTGGAGGTACATGAGCTGGTTTCTTAATTCAGGAAGGAGCTAGGAAAGGGAGGAGTTCAGGAGGTGTGTGATCAAGGGCTGGGTTTATACTTTGGACAGTGGAGGATTGAGGAGTTCTGAGGGAGATACATGTGGTCTAGAAAGGCCAGGGAAGACTCCTTCAAGAAAGTAGGACTGGAGCTGGGTCTTGGAGGAGGAAGAGGCCAGAGATGGGATGGGGTGGGGGTGCTTTTCAGTGGGAAGAGGAGAGGCAGCTTGATAGAGCAGATTGCTGATGATGAGCATGTAAGCCCCTGGAGAAGGAAGCAGGCACTGCCAGAGGTACAGGTGGGCAAACTGGCTAAGTGGGATGGCTGGAGAGCAGACAGAGAATGCTGTGTCTGATGGTTAATTTATGTGTTATACTGGCTTAGCTATGGTGCCCAGCTGTTTGGTCAAATACCAGTTTAGATGTTGCTATAAAGGTATTTTTCAGATGTGATCAACGTGTAAATCAGTAGACTCTGAGTAAAGCAGATTGCTGTCCATAATGTGGGTGGGCCTTACCCCATCAGTTAAGGCCTTAAGACTGGAGGTTTTCAGAAGAGGAAGGGATTCTCTTCAAGACTGTAGACTGTACCATTGACAGCCTGCCTGTGTTTCCAGCCTGCTGCCCTGCAGAATTCAGACTCAAGACTGAAATGTCAACTCTTAATTATCAGCCTACCAGCCTGCCTTACAGATTTCAGACTTGCCAACCCCCCACACTCCCATGAGCCAATTCCATAAAATAAATCTCCCTTCTCTCCATATATCTACTTAGATCCTTGTGTCCCTCTGGAGAACCCAGGCCACCAGCCTGAGAAGACCTGGGGCTTTGCTGAGTGATCATAGTTCATAGTCCAAGGGCGGCTTTTAAAAACCAGGCTCCATTCGCAGGATATTTGAAGGCTAAATGCTGAGTCAAATTCGGCAACCAAGTTCCATGCCCATAAGACTCTACTTAGAAAGACTCATGCAAAGGGAATCACAGGGACTCTTTAAATTGAACCTTCCTTGAAGACATGTGACAAGTGTGTTGGGTGGAGACTGGCTCACTCCCAGTGTTTCCATGTCTTGCATGGAGTTGATTTTAATTGACAAGAAGTCTCTCTACCAGTGGACATTTTCTTGTTAAAGCTGATGCTCTTGCATTCTGTTGTGCAGCAAAAAGATTGCTTTATTGGCAAGCAAGCCTTGGATATTTCCAAGTTAGCTGAGTGAGAAACATCCCTCCTGAAGGCCACTGTGTAAGTGAGTCCCACAGAAATGTGCCCGAGCTGTCAGGTGCGGGGAGAAATGTCTTTAGTAAGAGTAGGTCATGGAATGAGACTTCCCCACTGCAGCATGGATGGGCAGAGAGGATTTCCACAAGGACGGTTCTTAAGAATCTCTGTAAAAATGCATGACTCCATCTGTCTCCTCTCTCTTCCTTGGCTTCAGATGAGCTGAGCCATTTAAAAATTCCCCAACGAAGGACCCTAGGCACCAGAGGAAGTAAGGAACAGATTTTCAATTTGGCCTTGATTTGCATGATTTTTTTTTTTTTTTTGGCAGTTGAAATCGTTGTCTGAACCAGAGGCTAAAGATGGGTAGTAGGTCTCCCCCATAAAAGGCAGATTCTTGATTGGTCTGGACAGACCGCTGGTGCTTTAGGTGTGGTGCTCCAACCTCAGCTTCTGGAGAGAAGGAAGAGATGGCAACGGGAGACGTGGAGAGGAAATGGATGATCAGAGCAGCTCGCAGGGGGCCAAGGAAGGACTCTGCATTCCCACTGGGGAGCCAGATCCACCTTGTCTGTCCCCAGAGCTACTGTCTACTTACTTCTGAGGGGTGTCCTCTGGGGGGGGGGCGTCTCCTCTTCTGTGAGGCTGATGGATTTTTCTTCTGATGGGCTGCCTTGTATTTTCACAATTACAGGATAGTGGGGACCTCAGACATAGCCTGGGGGTTCTGCTGCCCTGGGAACTAGAACATGGCCCTTCAGAGAGAGCTGCAGAATTTCTATAGAGGAGGAGTTCAGAGGAGGCCAGAGGACATATGCTGAGGCTCCATATGTTGATAATTTGGGACGTCATGAGTGGTGATAGTGGTGATGGTGGGGCTGTAGTGCTTGGGAGGAATATAGAATAATAGTAGTAATGATGATGATGATGATGATGATAGCAAACATCTACTGAGTGCTCATTCTGTCCCAGGCACTGGCCTAAGACTTTATTCATAATTCAACGCATAATAGCAACCTTATGAGGTGCATTTGTTAGTCCCATTTTCAGATGAAGAGAGATGTTGAGAAACTGCCTACCTACCTAGCCAGCAGGTGGTGGTCCAGCTAGGTCGGGACTCAGGTGGTCTGGTTTAGAGCATCTCTGCACAAGCTAATAAACACTCTCCCTAACCTGCCTCTTTGGCCTTGACACCGTGTCCTTTTCTCCAGCCTAACGTGTGGGCCAGGTCCCCTGAGAAGTCCGTTATGCACCAGTGTGGACCTTCCGGGAGACTGCTGCAGCCGGGGGTCAAGGATCTTCCAACTCAGAAAGGTGTTTCCCTGGAGCCTTGTTCAGACCTTTCATCCTGCCCCAGTCCTCTTCAGCCTCCCTCCTCTTGCCGAGTCAAATCCTGCCACGTGGCCTTGGAGGCCTCAGCTCTGGTCCCTCCCACTCACAGATGGTGCAAGGAGGGCTGCCTCCTCCTAGGACAGTGGTCTTTGGAAAGAAGTTTCAGTTTGTTGATCTGACAAGCACGCTGGATTCACAGTAGAAACAGTGTAAACCTCTAGCCTAGATTAAAAAAATTCCAGTCCCTCAGGTGAGCAGGATGTCAATGTACCCTGGGAAGACAGTGACGGACAGGCAAGTTCAGACTGAGCTTCTCGACACTTCCCTGCACCCTTGTTGGGGCAAACCCACCCCTGGGATCTGGATCTTGCTTGCAGCCCCTCCCACTGGGCACAGAAACAAAAGGCCAGCAACTCCGGGCACTCCGGCCTCACCCGTCGGCTGCCTTCTTTATTCAAGAAGGAGCCTTTGCCACGTAGGCACGAGGTGGGGGGAAATGGCCGAGAGGCCCATGATTAAAGTGGTGTTGACCAGAGAGAATTAAATTATGAAAGTGATGAGACCAGCTCCTAATTAGAGCCCGCTGGGCTGCAGGTGCTCGGGCAAGGCCTGCGGCATCCCAGCAAGTGGGCAGCGCTCGGCGGCCTGGGCCGTGGCCACCGCTCAGCCCCTCATTTTACCGGTGGGAAGACCGAGGTCGGGGATGTGAAGAATTGCTCCTGCCGGGTTTCCGGCGACCTGACCCCCAGGCCAGGGACCCTGCCTCAGCTCAGGTTTCTCCAAGGGCTTCGCATTGAAAGAATCCACCTACATGGGGATGCCTGGCTGGTACTTGTGATTGTATTCATTCATTCATTCACTCATTCATTCGTTCAACAAACGTTTATAGAGAGCTTTCCATGGGCTAGAGACTGTTCTGGACACAGGAGAGAGCTGTGAACAAAACCAGACAATTCTCCCCTCATAGAGATAGTATTGGTGTTTTTTTTTGGTGAGGGGAAGGGAAGGAAGACATAAACACACAATAAATAAACATTGTGTCAGAAGATGGAGAAAATGCGGACAGGAGGGTGCAGGGTCCCCTCTGTGGGCTGTCTCTGGTCAGAGAGCGGCGGCAACCCTTGGGCATAGTAAGGGCGGTCCAAGACTCCCCCCTCAGCAACAGCCCTCCCCACAGCCTCCCCCCACTGTGAAGGGGCAGGTGGTAGACTGGGAGGAGGACAGAGCTGGGGACCACAGTTCCCAAACCCATGTGAGCGGGGCCCAAGGGGCAGAGTCCCGGGGCCGGGGAGAGTTCTGGGCGGTGGAGTGACCTGGCCAGGTCAGGGCGAGCTTCCTGGCAGAGGGAAGGCCAGGCTGGGCCTTGAGGAAGTGGCACTGGGGGAATTTTGGAAAGGCAGAAGGAAGTCTGGGGTAGAACGTCCCAGCTCGCTGGGGAGCAGCGTGTGGGAGAGGAGGAGGTGAGGGATGAGACAGGTGTAGTTTAGGAACGGCCTTGAGAGGCGAGAACAAGCTAAGCTGGTTTTATCTCCCACGCGTGGGGAGCTCCTCATGGTTTGCAGCTGGCGGGTGATATCAAGAAGAGGCCACTCTATAAAGGTCCCTCTGGCAGGTGCAGGAGTGTTGTGTTGGAGCAAGAAGGCATCTACGATCCTGAGCAGTGATTGTGGGGTGGAGAGGGGATGGACGCAGAGAGGGAGGAAGAGCCACGGGACTTGATGCCTGTGCTCCAACTTCCTCCATCTGAGCCTGTTTTTCTAAGTTTTGGCTGGACCCGCAGCCTTCCGTTTCGCTGCTCTGTGAATGTGGCCACTTTCCAGGATGGGGAGAGGAGAGCTGAGTGCCCAGGGACTCTCTCCAGATGTTGACTCTCATGCTCTGACTGCCATACGCCCCCCCATCTCTGCTTCTGTCTCTGCCTTCCCTGAGTCTGGCTTGGACTTAACCAGCCCAAATCAGGCAGGACCTGGGGGACAATTGGTAGGAAAAGCTGGGGTTAGCCCAGGGCTAGAGGAGATGCACACGATCTATTCCTGGAAGACCAGCCAGGATGGGGGCTGGGGGACCGTGGTGTGCCGAGTCATTACAGTGCAGCCAAGAGGCCCCAGGGCAGGTCTGGGTCCCTGGAAACCAACAGAGACAGCATGGGGAGGTTGAGGCACCAGGACCACTCTGAGGATCTGACTAGTCTGGGTCCTTTGGCTTGCTGCAGCCTGGCAGGAGCTCTTAAAATTTTGGAGTGGAGGGGACCTGACCCAGTGCTCAGTGTCCCTGTCCCAGGAGTCATCCCCTCCAGCCTGGGCTCCACACTGGGTCTGGGAGAGGAAGCTTACCGAATGCCCCTGGTGGGATCCAGACATATGTTCCCCAAGCCGCCTGTGAGCAGACCTGGGCTGGCTGTGAGGGGGCTCTGGGCACTGCTGGGGTCCTAAGGGAACGTCCCATGCCTGCCAGAGCCGTGGCTGCTGTCTGAAGCTCTGGACTAACCTCAGTCAGGAGATCACAGGGGGACCCAGGCTCACGTGGAGTGGACAGTAGCCAGGTGGGGAGAGCAGGTGAAAACTGGAGGCTCAAGATGAGAAGGGACCCCCATTTCATGGCAGAACAGGGGCTGGAATCTTGCCCTCCCTCTCCTAGCCCCCCGCCTCCTCCTTGACTCCCTGGGGTCTTGAGTGAACTGGGAGCTCTCATAGGCCAGGCCGGGTCCCCTGCCCTGAGTCCGAAGGCCAGCAATCTGAGGCTGGGACTCCGCACTGACTCAGCCAGGCAGCTCTGCTGGGCTGTAGTTGGCTTCCCCACCCTCTCTGTGCAGACTGAGGTAGGTGTGTACTTTGCACTTAATTATAGTGCTCATAACCAGAGAGGAGCTGCTTGGAAGCACTTGTCATTTTGTTTGGGGATAATACACATGAAGCCTGGAAAATACCTATTAGATCATCCCGTCCTGCCTCTGCCAGCGCTGGTGTGATTGCTGTCGGATCTTTCGGGTTTGCTTCAGCCTGCGACTCAGGCAGGCGGTGGCGGACGGGCTGGGCCCCCTCCTTGGGAGCTCTGATCTCACTTTCCGTGTCTGTCTACTCATGTTTCACCCATGGATCTGGCCCTGCCGGCCTTGCTCTCTCGTGTCCTCCCAGCGAGCATCGAGCCCTCCAGCCCTGGTCCATGGAGCCCCCACTCCATGGCTGGCCCCCCTCCGCTCAGTTGTGGGGATTCAGATGATGACGCCCACCCACTGTCCACAGTCAAGAGCAGTGTGAGACATGCACACAGATAATTCCGATTTATGGCTCAATGTGGGTGCACCATGCGAGAAGGACCCGTGTAGGTTAGGGCAGAGAGAGGTCACTCTGGGCTCTGCTTGTGGGGATGCTTTCATGGAAGAGATGGCATTTGAGCTGGGGGAGAGTTGATTAGGTGGAGAAAAGGGAACCTACCTCCCCCTCTCATCCTGCTGCCTGACCGGGCTCTGCTGAATGTCTTCTGTCTCCCCCTCATCTTCTTGGTCATCCCTCTAAAGGATGGGAGGGACTGGCTCCCTCTAAATTTGACCTTTGCCACCTGCATCCTTTCTGTCTCCCTCTTGTCCTCCCACCTTTGAGATGCAGTGGGCAGTCAGGCCGAGGCTGAGGCAGAGGAGTCGGGTGACCAGCCTTCAGCATCCCACCTGCAAAATGAGGGGTGAGGGCTAATCTCTCTCTATGAACCCTTCCAGTTTGACATTTTAGGAATTTCTAAAGCAGAGAGCCACTCAGCGGAGCCAGGGTCCAGAGGTTGTGGCCTCATGTCTGTTTCTTCCTCTTCATGATTTCAACCACCACCACTAGCCAGGCAGCGCCCAGATTGGCATCTTCAGCACAGATTCTGCACCTGAGCTACGGAAACAAGTCTCCCGCTGCTCTTTCCTGCGTGGGCCTCTGGAGGTGCCTTAAAATCGGCCTGTCCAAAGAGGAAATCGCTCTATTTTACACCCTTGCAGTCAGGACGCATGTGCATAGCACACTCACATGCTCGCCCACTTCTAATCATGTTACTTTCTTGCTTAAAAGCACTCCACCAGGGGTAACCCCAGAGAGCTGGGCTTGGTGGGGCATGGGTCTTTTGTGACCTTCCCACAGTCTCATCTATGAAGACACCCCACTTCCCCAGACGCGGGGCTGTAGCCAGATTAACTGCTGAGCACACCCTGAGGTTTCGCGTTTCTGTGTCTTTGCATGTGTTTTCTCTATGTAGAAGATCGTTCTTCTGCCATGTTTCCTTCCTATTCATTTGTTAAAACCCAGCTTACCTGTCACCTCTGGGGTGAAGCCTTCCCAGACGTCGCTTGTCCCAGTCAATCATTCCCACTTCCTCTTTTCTGTCCTGGACCTTGTGAATACAGTTTTTATAGCACCTACCAATTAGCTATGATCAGTGTACTGGGCACCCCATCTCCCATTCATCTTTCAGCTCCCATTTTCCCTAGCACAATGCGCAGCACTTACGAAGTGCTAAGGATTTTGTTTTTCAAACGGAGCTGAACTGAGTCCTAATTTCTGACCTGTGGGACTCACAGCCCCTTGACATCTTGGCTCTGCCCAAAACCAGAAGGACATTTCCAGAGAACCCTGCAGTGGGGACCAGCCATACCAGTCTGTGTGCTTTCTGCTCACTGCCTGCCCTGAGTTTGATGTTGGGTGTTTTCTCATTCTCAGGCTAGAGTGAGCGCTTGAGCTGACCCAGAAGCTCCAAGCACTTCTCACCTAATATTGATGACCATGCATTTTGCCTCCCCTCCTTATGCCTAGAGATGAAGGAAGAAATACAAGCTCATGTTACAAAGAGTATTTCCCTGGCTTACCAGCTCTGCCTCTCTCAGCTTGCGCTCAGAATGATTTCTTAGTTCTCAGCTTTTATTCCTCTGATCAAAGTGCCTGAGGCGGTGAGCACCAGGAGGGGAGGCACGAGCATTTCTGGCTCAGTCTCATGCTCCCCTCTTCTGGGCTGAAGGAAGAACCTGTAGCCTAGAGTTCTCCAATGAGGTGGGTGTGGCCTGGCTCTGGAAGGGTCTCCAAGGGCTCAGGGGGCCCTCCTGCCCTGGGATGCTACCCTGCCTCCACCTGGAGGAGATCAAAGCTGCCAATACCCTTCTTTGTCCTCCCTTTCCCATTCTGTTCACTCAGTCGCTCTTTTCTCTCCAATGAATTCAATGCAGAAAATCCATGAGCAGGATTTCTCTCTTCAAAGGATCAAATAACCTTTCTTTTTTTTCCCCCCTTTTTAATTTTTTTTTCCCAAACTGCAAAAGGAAAACATGCAAACACACAGCGTTAAAGGTGAGAGAAAGAAAGAAAAGTTGCAGCAAAGTAATTTCAACTTGAGAAGTAGAGCAGTTGAAACCCAGAAAAAAAATGTACACTCAGCGATATGGTCCGCTCC
Organism: Vicugna pacos; assembly: GCF_048564905.1. Lineage (NCBI taxonomy): Eukaryota > Metazoa > Chordata > Mammalia > Artiodactyla > Camelidae > Vicugna > Vicugna pacos. The sequence goes on from NC_133001.1 coordinate 45,867,050, forward strand.
TACGAATTAATTAACCCAGAGCACTGTGTAATTAGTGTGAGGGGTAGGGAATTGAGCGGCTCCCACTATCTCTCACCCAGTTTAGAATTATGTTCACAAAAGAGTTTTCTCTTCCTTCCCTGAGAGGGTTGAAAATACTGCCCCGTCGGTCTGGAATCAGCAGGTGCCTCACGGCTAGAGACAGATTTTGGGCTGGGCTTAGACTCCGAGGAGGTGGTCTTGTGGCAGCACCCCCCCCCCCGACTTCTACCTCTGTGCATGGCCTAGCTGGGCCTTCAGAGTTGGGGTGGAGGCCACTCTGCTCTGCTTCCAGAGACATGGACCCTGAGGAGCCCCAGAGCCCAGCTCTCCTGGCCACTCAGTCCTACCCACCATCCCCTTCCTGCCCCTAAGCTGCATCTAAACTTTTTGAGCTTCTGGCTTTGGCTGTGAATGTGGGTATTTATCACCTCTTGAGGAACTAGGAGATTTCAGATCTGTGAGGTGCCTCGAGAGCCATAATTAACGACACTATGGCTGACGGGGGTCTTTGTGGCCGGGGCATGCTTCCCAGGGGTCATGGTGGCGGGGGTGGGGCAAACCAGCTTTTCCCTCTTCCCCATAGACTCTTTTGGCATCTATGAACGTGCTCTGGACTGAATGTTTGTGTCCTCCAAGCTCATACGTTGAAGCTCTAATGCCCCATGTTATGGTATTTGCAGGTGGGCCTTTGGGAGATTATTAGGGTGGAGCCCTCATGAATGGGATTAGTGCCCTAATGAGAAGAGCTAGGAGAGAGAGGCGCTGTCTCTGCGAGGTGAGGGTACAACAAGAAGGTGGCTATCTGCAGGAGCTTCCTCACCAGACACTGTCTTGATCTTGCACTTCTCAGCCTCCAGCACCGTGAGAAATGAACCTTTGTTGTTTAAGCCATTCAGTCCGTGGTATCTTGTTATAGCAGCCCGGACTAGGGTGGGAATCATTCTTAGCATGTTTAAAGGCACAAAATAAAATTTATGGGATTACAAAGGAAATGAATTATATTGACATATCGTTGTCAACATATAAATAAAACAGATGTGTGGGACAGTCATATATGTGCTTCTTTATTAACTCATTGAAGAGCATGATCTCCTTATGGGTTGAATAACTGATGAATGTCTGAAATAACTAATATGTTGAGAAATCTGCAACAATCATAATATACTACAATATCTGATTTCTGCTTTTGAGAAATCCTAGGCGTTGCTTAAACTACTTCAGTTTATTGCCCACATTTGCAGTTGAAGAAAATGTTGTAGTTCAGTTAGAGGTTAGTGAAAATAAGGGTAGACATTTTCTCCACGCAAGTTCCTTGACTCTCTGAATTCCTTTGGATGAGTCATTGCTAATGAATGAGTGGTTTTCTTATGACCGTAAGTGAATCATTTGCGGCTTCTACTGAATCCTTCTATAAATTCCTTTGCTTGTGGCGGGGTCTTTGCCCCCTCTGGGGACTGGAGGATTGATTTCCTGGAGTCAGGAGTCATTGAGGGTTGTTATTGAGAAATTGGGGGTCAAGAGGATCAAAAGGACAGAAATGACAAAAGAAGCATCCGTATCATATGTGCACGATAAGCAGCACTAGGTTGTTGGCCTGAGCTGTGGGCTCAGGGTGAGGACACATGCTCGTGCTGTGCTGTGCTTCCCAGAGCGGGAGGCTAGATGCTTAAGGGTGAAATTGGCAAAAGTTTGGTGGGGGGATGTGGAGCCAGGCAGGATGCAAGGAGTGGGTGATGTGGGCTCTTGGCAGTTCAAGATCTTCTGGCTGCAGGGCAAAGAGGGGCTCTCCCCAGCTCACCAGCATAAGGGACGTAGATCGGTGATGCAAGCGTATGGATTCTCAGATGCACCTGCTCACGTGGTTTGAGGTCCTGCTCTTCCATATGTTCTCCATGAGCCAGGCATCAGCGTTACCATGTGTACTTAAAACATTTCCACCCACTGGTCCTTTATTTCCTCAACAGCTTCTCCCAGATTCTCTTAAGCAACAGATTCAGGCTTCATGAACAAACATTGGTAAACCAGTTGCTCATTTGCCATCTATTTAGTGCCTGTGATAACTGAAATAATCTCTGAACAAGAAAATATTTTTATCTTCGTTGCTGTTCATAGGGCCCAGGGTGGGCAATTGAACTTCTGTCCTTGAGAAAGATAAGTTGCTCTAGGTAATATTTAATTTTACTAAAGAAAAATCCCAAAATGACTTTTCCCCTTAAGTTAATAAATTTTTTTTTGTCCTTGAAAACAAAGCCCACATGATAGGTGAATGATACCTTGAAGTCTTTGTTCTCTGGGCTGAGTCTCAGAGCTGAGTGCATCAGACAAAGGACTAAAACTTGTAGGCTGAGGTCTAGAATCCCCAATTTCTCCCTTTTAACATGAATCCCAGGCTCTTCCAGAGCATCAGGCCAAGCCCTTACAGGCAAATGCCCATCTGGAGACTCAGAGGTGACAGATTAGATGACAATCCCTGTTCAGTATTATAAGTTATTAATGTGATATTTATCTTCTTTCATTTATACTAAGTCTTCAAAATTCACTATGCACTTTACACTCACAGCACATCTCAGTTCAGACTCGCCTCACCTCAAGTGTTTTGTGGTCACATAGAGCAAGTGGCTACCATGCTGGGCAGTGCCCCTCTCTCTCTCTGTATTACAATGTAGTTGACATGCAATATCATGTTAGTTTCAAGTGTACAAGATCATGATTTGATGTTTGCAGACACTAGGTAATGAGTTCCACAGTAAGTCTCGTAACCAACCGTCCTCATACAAAGTTACTGCAATGCTAGTGACAGTATTCCTTAAGTGTATTAACATCCCTGTGACTTACTATGTAACTGAAGGTTTGTACCTCTTAAGCCCCTTCACCTATTTCTCCCACCCCATCAACCCCTCTCCCTTCTGGCAACCACCAGTTTGTTCTCTGTATCTATGAATCTGTTTTCATTTGGTTTTGTTTGTTTGTTTGTTTTGTGGGTAGTGCTTCTCTGAGACTTTCTTTTCACAGTGCTGCCCCTTGACTAACTTGCCCATGGAAGTCAGAAGAGTGTTGGAGGCTGGTCTATTAGGGTGATCACTGGTATGAAGGTGCACTGGATGCAAGGACACAAGAAGAAGCCCCGTGGGAGGGCATCCATGACCCTTGTCATTCTTTACAAAAGAGAGAGATCTGAGATTACCATCCCCTTCAGAAACCAGAGGAGGCACCTCTTTGAACATGTGAGTGCTCTAAGAACTGGGAGGGAGCCTTCTTGAAGGCTGCCACAACTCAGAGCTGCACAGAGCCCAGTGAAGAGATGTGCTCACTAAGAGACACCGTGAGTGAAGCAGCCCCACCCAGAACACCAAGATCTCGGCAAGAGGAAAAGGGAAAAGGCAAGAGTCTGCCCCCAACTGTCTCTGGTAGCTCCTGCATCACTGCTGCTCTTGTATTTTGCTGATAACCCCATTATTTACTTGTTTACTTGAATTCCTCAAATGGACTGGATGCAGTTTACAAATATAGTTGGGTTATGGCAAGACATTAAAAACTCAAAAAAAAAAACAAACCCAAAAATGAGGCACGGGAGAAGGAAGAATAGAAAAGATAAGTGGAACCAAGTATGATGTTGGTTCAAAATACACATCCCTTAATGTCTCACATATTGCTCGAGAGGGGCTGCAGTGATCTGAGTCCAAGCTTTCTAACAGCCAAAGCAAAGTAAAGTACAGTGAGTGACATGAGTCCCAGCCCAGCACATAAAAACACATAGGAGTGGAGCGGGCACAAAGTCACACTGTAGTGCAGAGATGCGAGGACACTGGACAAAGCCCAGTGGGAAACATACCAGTGACACCAAAACTGTGTCACATCCTCAGAGTGACGTTCCTTTTGGATTCTGCCTTGAAAAGAAACTCCATCAGGCCCCAGCAGCCGACCTCAGCAGCACCTTGCATACATCAGTATGAAATCCTCTTCCATCTTCCCACCCACCGAGTGTTTCTCTCCTGTCTCTGGACGGAGGGCACCCCTCCTTGCTGTGCTGTAGAGGCTATTCTGCAGAGCCTGCCTGATGCTCTCCAGATACTCAGCTCTTGGGTGAACTGGCTTAATCTGGGTCAATTTAAGGGATTTAGAACAATGCATTTCCGTAGCAGGGACTACTTTGAGTTTACCAGAGCCAGCTTCCTTCCGTCCTGGGCACATGAGCACTTTTTCCCAGATGCCCTTGCAGCTGGGTGTGGCCTTGATACTGAGCTTGAGCAGAAGTAATGTGTGTCACTCCTGAGTTGAAATGGTTGGGAAGTAAATACATTCTCTCCATTACCCCTTTCCCCATCTGCTGGCTGAAAGGACATGGCTGTGAGGACCCAGAGGAAGTGGGGCCACAGGAAGGAAGAAGCCCGGGCTACAGAAGGTCTGGTGGAAGGACCCCCAGCCGGAAAACCTTCACTGGGCTGTGAGATGAGTGAGGAACCCAATTCTAATTTGTCAAGCCACTGAGAATTCCGGGTTTGCCTGTTAGAGAAACTAGTATTACTTTAACCAATACAGTGCCCTTTGGGAAATACTCTCTAAACACAATTCCTCTCAACCAAGAGGAACTGAAAGGTCTGAGTGACACTGAGTTCAAGGTTACATTCCCTGACAACTACTGAGAGTGCAAATATTCTCTGTTGCGGGGAAGTGGGTCGGTGTAAAACCTTGTGTTTTAATAGTCGCCCAAGGTGGGACTAAGATTAACACACTCTTGTCAAAATTGTGTCACCGTACAAGAGCTCCTGCCTGAACAGAAAGCTCTTGTATCTTCTTTTGGAGAGAAGCCAGGAGGCACCTGTGGGTAAGGCCAAGATTCTCCTCAGAAAGTCATCCTGGGTCTGCCTTAACACACCAAAAGACATGGTAATCAAAGCCACACCGTTTCTTACAATGTAATCTGCTATGGTAATTTTAATCTGAAAAACATTTTTAAATAGCTGCAGCCCTCTGACTGCTGCAGCCCTTAAAATCAAAACAAAACGTGGACGGTGAAGTTGGCCAAGTCCCCTCCTCTGCCTGGGCTTTCGTTTTCAGGCATGACGGATGACAACTGGATGTCATGGGACAGCACCGCAGTGTGTAATCTGTGTGTGTGATGCCAAACAGAAACGCGCTACAGCACACAGCCATAGCAGGTTAGAAGTAAATACAGTTCTGTTCCTGTCGTTCCTACAAGGTGTGAGCGCTGAGCACCGGCTACCGTGGCAGAACAAACATTTCCAGGTGCTAAACCCATCGTACGAGGTGAGAATCTCGCAGTATTTATGCTGCAGGTCCTGGGGGCCAAAACCAGGAGGGAGACGTAGCCGCAGCTTCTCCCGAAGAAGCTCTGTGGGTATGTGATGGTATTTAGTTATCATGGGGAACTGGGTGGCTGTGTTGCCATCGTGTTAGATGTTCAGGGAGGACCCGGGTTTGCGAGCCTTGCTGGTGAGCAGGACGACTTTGCTCCCGATGGGAGTTTGGTGTTGAGTCATCTGCAGAGCTTGGTGAATTGCCCGGGAATGAGCTCATAAATTCTCCAGAGTCAGTGACCAGACAAGAGCAACAGCATTGGAAGAGCCAAGTGATGGGACAGAATCGGGCTCCATGCTGGGCCAGTGCTCCTGCAGTGTGACACAACTACCTTCCATTTCAGGCTGTATGGGACTCGACTCCTTTGTCCCTACAGCAGGTCAAGCCAAACTCTGGCTAAAGGATGAAAAATCACAATGAAGAATCCCAGATCTGATTATCTACTCTCATTTTATGTCTTAAATCATCCTGAAATTAAGCTCTATGTTTTTCCCTCTCCCAGGAAGGTGGGGGGAGAGTGTGAGCAGATGCCCCTCCCCACCTCTGGGATAGCTGGAGTCCTGGGAGCAGTGGGATCTAGAGTTCAAAGCGCCTTTTACCCAAACCCAGGCTGTGACCTGGGGGTGCTGTGAGGGGGAGGAGAATTTATCACCTCATAATTTATCAACTGTCCATCCTTCTCGGCTGACAGGACCTTGAAGGAGGCATGTGTGTCCAATTTTGGGGATGCTCCAGGAAGCCCCCAGGCAGTGCCTCTCAAACTTCCATTGTGCCTGTGAAACATCTGGGCATCATGATTCTGCATCTCTAACCAACCTCCTGTGAGGCTGATGTGCCCTGAGGACACCACTCTGAGTAGGAGGGCCTGGGGGATCATGACAGGTGTGGAATGATGTTTGGACAAGCAGTGTTTCTGTGCAGCTCCCTGGCGCCTCCCACGAAGGCTAGAGGGGTCTGTGATGGGGGTGGGGGTGAGTGAGAAGAAAGTATCCAGGAGCGTGGCTGCCCAAGGTCTGTGAACACCCCTCCTGGGCTTCTTTCCCCTTCCCCTGACTGTGTGCTTTGCATCTTTGCTTTTACGAATTTGGAAGGGGCTCATTATACCTTGCGTCTGAGCTAGGCATTTCGACCAACCTGAGGCTATAAGCAAGCTGGCAGACGGCACCTGATGGAAAGCCTGGCCGGGGCCGTGGGGGCTGGTGTGCACCCTCAGCTCTTTGCTCCCTCCCAGGCATCTCAGGTCAAAGCCCGGCTCAGCCTTGTTCCCCTCATCCTCCTGGGATGCTGAGAAGGAGGACGCCTCCACTCTTGAAGAGGCTTGGCTTCTTGTATCATGACACGTGCATTTTTTTCTGTTTTATAGGAAGAAATGTGTCTTGGCTGGAGGCCCACGTTTCGTTCCAGCACATCTTTTTTACCAAAAGAGCCATCCCTGGAGCTGCCAACAGTGTTTACAAAAGAGCCGGCCAACAATGCTTTGGATCTGGGAGCATGGCCTGACCACAGACGTGGCCTTCCCCAGCCCGAGAACCATCCATCGGAGAGCCTGACACATGGTGTGAGCGTGTTTATTTTTACTCCAAAATGGAAGAAATGTAAAGCTGGTTTCTTTCTTTCCTTCCTTTCTCTTCTTCCAGCTGGGAAAACTCCTGTCAGTGGATGCAGTGTCCTTTCCAGATTCAATATTATGCAAACTACATCCCGGCAAATGGAGTAAACAAATATGTCCACGGAGCTTCCTGGAGCAGGGAGAGGGGGCTGCCCCAGTGCGGAGATGCAGACCTGCCCATTTGCAGGGGAGCTGCTGAAACCGCTGCTCCATCAGCTCTGCCGCCATCACTTTCCTTCAGAAGGGGTGGCTGGGGTCTGAGAGGCTGGGATGATGGGCCACTCAGATGCCCGGCAGCAGGGGGCAGCTGGAGTCATGCAGACCCAGGGTCACTGCAGGTCAGATTGGAGCTGTCATTGGCTGAGGTAGGGGTGTCGCCTGTCAGAGTTTCTGTGATGCTCGCCACCGGCCAGTCCTGCCCCTGCCCTAAGCTCCACCCTCTTCAGTCCCCACAGTGAGACTCTCAGCCCCTGGCAAGGCGGAGAAGTTTTATTTTTCAACTCTCCCCTGTATGTCTAGCAGATACGGGCAGGAGGCAGTACCCAACACGGAATCTTTGTGGCAGGGAGAACTTGGCCAAGTCCCTTTCCCACCACGGGTTTTAGTTTCCAGGCATGCAGAGTGTTAAAATGGGTGTGATGGACCGAAGGCTGGCTTTGGCTCTGCAGTTCCACAGTGTAGGATGCTTCTATGCTGCGACGAGTCTCAACCCGCTCCCGTTGCAATAACTCAGGGAGATTAAGCACCTTTTAAATGTTCCCTTCTAAGAAGATGAGGAAACAGATTTAAAGGGATTAAACTGTTCTGTTGAAAGGTGGGCAGAGGATCAGTGGAGAAGCTAGCATTTAGACCTTGGGCTGTCTTTTCAGAAATCCCCTAGTTTCCTTTTGGCAAAACGGCATCAGGCTGCCCCAAACACCCCTGCATTCAGAAGACAAACAAACAAACAAAGGGACGGGGGGCATCCAAAGGGCACACCTTCAAAGCCAGAGATGGTATCTTATCCATCTCTCCTCCATGTGTCACCTCTCCTAACCTGGCTGGCTCGAGTGTTTTCTCTGTCCCCTTTGTCTGTGACGGGGTAGGGAAGGGAGGGGAGGGTGGGGAATCTGCCCATCTGCCCTGTTGGGAGAACCATACTTCCCAACGTGCATGTTTCCTCCGACGAGCAGAAATCGGCACGTCCTCTGCTGGTTTCTGATGACGCGGAAGTCTCTTCTCACCATTAACAGCCTCATGGAATTGGGTTTTGCAGAAGCAGTTGCTCAAGCAGACTGGGTTCAGTTACTCCCTAATGCACTTGGAGTCTCAGAATGACTGAGAACAAGTATTTGCAGCCATGCTCGCTGGGTCCCTGATAGATCGGCTTGTCTGTCCTTACTGTTGTAGAGGGGAGATGAGTTCTGAGGTGTCAAGAGGAAATGGCCCTGTACCCAGTTTCCCATCCCGAACAGGGTCCCTGGTGCCTGGAATGCCGTATTGCTGAGCAGATGGCAGTGTCATGGGTGTGCTTCTGGTGAAAAGACCGAGATGAAACTGCGTACCCTCCTCGTGTTGACAGCTTTGGAGAATCTCTGCCAGCTCTTCCAGGGGAGGCGCTGGGATGGGAGGGCGCAGGAGGAACGACCCAGGCCAGCACTTCGTGTGTGCAGCCCTGAGACATCTTTCTGTGGAGGCTGTCGATGAATTGGTTATCTGTGATCCCATTTTTCGCACCTGGCATGTATCTGATAATTCACATGGGTTTTGATTATCGAATTATGGAAGTTTTCAACTCTTTCCTCTTTCTAGAGTCTCATCGACTCCATTCTTCCTAGTGGGAAAGTGGGGAAATACATCAACCAAAATATTCTTTGACCAATCACTGTGCGCACTCAACATTCAGACCCCGATGCCAATCAAGTCTCCCGCGAGTAGCCCAGGTGACACAATTTGAGGGTCATCATAAGGCTAGATTTATTGCTCTCCCCTCCTCCGCCCTGTCTCACCCCCAACACTTCTAAAGTATAGGAGAGAGACCCTCATAACAGAATTATGCCAATGAACTTATTTAGTAAGTGGTTAATATGTGCAGTTGGCAGACTTACTTTCCTCATCACACTGCCAAAATTTGCTGTCTTTTGCGCCTTTTATCCTGCTTGCCATGGCAGAATGTGTGGTGAATGTTCTTGTGCCCCACACTGCTACATGCTTGCTGCTTGCAGATGGCTTTTCAACTCTGTTTCCATGTCTCTCCCATCCACACAGCATGTGGCGGACAGACTCTGAGGTTACTGGCCCTACACGGTCCCTAACTCCTGCTCATGTCCTGTATGGTACCTTCCTCTTGACTGTGGGTGAAACCTGACCAACTGAATATGGCAAAAGGGGTGGTGCCACTTCTGTGATGACATTGCATTATATGAGACTTTGTTCAAATTTGTTCACTGTTTTGATGAAGTAAGTGGCCATGTTGGGAAAGTCCATGTGGGCCTCTCTGAATAGCAGGTGACCTCTAGGTGCTGAGGGCAGCCTCCAACCATTAGCCAGCAAAAAGCTGGGGCCCTTGGTCCTATGGCCACAAGGAAATAAATTCTTCCAATTTCCTGAGTGAGCTCGGAATCAGGTTCTTCCCCAGTCAAGCTTCCAGGTGAGAAAACAGCCTGGCTAAAGCCTCATTTGTAGCCTTCTGAGTCCCTGAGCAGAGGACCCGGCTAAGTCACATCCAGACTCCTGGCCCACAGAAACTGTAAGATAATAAACGTGTATTGTTTAAAGTCGCTGAGTTTGTGATAATTTGTTATGCAGCTGTTGAAAACAGACACACAACAGTCAGGAGTTCTTGGCTGCCTGCATTGTCAGAGAGGTTCAGCGCTGTTACTCTAAAATCTCCTGTATGTCATCTGAAACATGTCCTATGTACGCTCTTGAAAATGAAAAGCCGTGTGATTTATTGGAGAGAAGTGACAAACACCACTGGACTTAGGTTCATTATGGTTAACATCTGGGTCTACAGGCCAATATCCTTCCTGAATTCCAGATCTTAATGCCTACTAATGTGTCTTCATTTGGTAGTTCCACCTTGGAATAAAAATGTCCCAAGTGCAACTCGTTGTCCTCCACATTTGCCACTTCTCCATGCTTTTTCTTTTTTTTTTTTTTTGCCTTAAGAAATGGCACACCTCCCCTGTGAGCCTAGATCCTCCTGTCCTCCCCGCTTTCCGCAGCCAGTAGTTCCCTAGGACGGCCCTCAGATCAGATTCCTGAGTCCACATCTGGAGTAGAGAGACACTGCAAGGCCCTGTAATTCCTGGGCCTTTGTAAATGTCCCCTGGGCTTCTGGGGGCTCTTGTCCTTGTCTCCAGGGCTGAAGGGAGTCTTTCATTTGGGAGATAAGGAAGTCCCAAGCTCCAGGCCTGGAAAATAGACAAGAAAAATCACACAGGTCTTGGGTCTTGGAGGCTCTCAGGATTTCTCTCAGATTTGCTCCAAACAGTGGAGGGACGAGGTGGACTTCTGCCAAGGATACGTGACTCCCTGCCTCGCCTTCCCAGTCTATTAAACTTAACTTATTAAAGATTCAGAGAAACTGTATACGAATTTCCTCCTGCATTAAATGACATCAAAATTAACATCCTAACAAAGTTACCAAAAGGTTTGTTTACATCCTTACTAAGCCTCGGTGTAGATGCAACTACCCTTGACAGCTCACAGGTTGTCTTTGCCATGTTTGTCAAAATTAAGAGTCCTAAGAGCTGCATTTTCCAACACCTCTAATGAAAAGGAGGTGTCTGTTCAGATGAAAAGGTAGAGCACCAGAAACAAACTGTGCTTGTCCTTGAAAAAGCAATACTAGATGACTGAGAAATGTCATCTGAGAGAAGGAGAAGGGCCAGCCTGACGTAAGAAAGCTAAAGGAGTAAGAGAAGAAACAAGCCACGGAGTCAGTGTGTAATTCTAACTGATGTATGTGTGTCATGCTTTACAGTGCGGTGCTTGGATGACGATGCAAAGAAATGTCAGGAGAGGAAACATGAGATGGAGCCAGAAGCAAGGTCTTTGCTCAGCTTGTGTGCTGTGCGTCCTACCATACTTGATGGACGTGGGTATTTGGTCCTCTGCGGCCACTGCAGACTGTCAGTCTGGTGAGTACAGCGACTTGCTCAGTCTGTGGTGAAAGAGACATCCGCAAAGACCAGTGTTCTCAGAGAACATCTCTGGTTCTTCCCTAAACTGTGGTCGAAGGTGAAACAAAAGCCATTTTAAACTATTTACTTATAAAAAGTCTTATATTTTATGTACAATTTATTCTTGAGTACATTATGTATTTTGTGGACATTTGAAATTTATTTTTCCATTGTATTCTCTGTCTAATGCTGGCATAGAAAACAGTCATTAACTTCTAAATAATTATTTTTAAAAATATCGAATAGTTTCTCATCTAAACAGTCATCTAATCCTCAACCAGTAATAATTGCACTTTCTTATTTCTTGTGGCTGAAGATTTTTTTTCTTTCCTTTTGCCTTATTCTACTGTCTAGAAGAACACTGTCCAATAGAAAGATAATGCCATTCATATATGTAATTTAAAATATTCTAGTAGCTATGGTAATAGAAAGTTAAAAGAGACATGAAAGTAATTCAATAATATATTTTTTATTTAACCCAGTATACCCAAAATATAATTTCAACTTAAATTGATATAAAAATGAAGAATTAGAAATTTTACTCTTTTTTTTTAAATTGAAGTATAGTCAGTTACAATGTGTCAATTTCTGGTGTACAGCATAATGTTTCAGTCATACCTACACATACATACAGTCATTTTCATATTCTTTTTCATTAAAGGTTATTACAAGATATTGAGTATAGTTGCCTATGCTATACAGAAGAAATTTATTTTTATCTACTTTCATGTATAGTGATTATCATTTGCAAATTTTACTTTCTTTTGAAAAAGTATTGAGTGTTAAAAATCTAGTGTGTATTTTATGCTGACAGCACATCTCAGATCAGATGAGCCTCATTTCAGGTGCTCAGCAGCCGCACGTGGATAGGGGCTGTCATTTTGGGCTGCACAGGTCTAGAACTTCTAGAATGCTGTAAACAATGACCATGATTGCAAGAAGCCTTGTCTTATGATTTTCTGTAAGTGGGAACACCATTTATTTTCCACTAGCCATTATTGGCGTTTGGCTTGGGACAGTTTAAATTTTTTTTCTTATATCAAGATGCACTCTTCCATTCCTAGTTTATTGAAATATTTTTGTTATGGTGGTTAGTGTTATAAATTTGAAATGCTATTGAAGTCACCTCCCCATCTTTTAAGATGTGTCCATTTTTTCTCCTTTGACTTCGTGATACGATGTTTTAAGATTTCTCCTAACATGTCACTATCTTTGCCTTCCTGAGATAATCTTTACTCATTTATGGAGCACACCTCTTTTTACCTGGCTGGATTTGATTTGCTTTTGTTTCATTTCACCAGGTTACCCTTCATCTCACAAGGTGAGATTTCCCCCCTGAAAATAGTATGATGAATAATGCCAGACAGGCAGAAGCAGGCTTTGGACTGAGTGCGAGCGAGAAGGGCTGCTTTTTCTCCTAAGAGCCAAGAGGCTGAGCATGTGGGGCAGGATGTCAGGTCAGACAGAGTGTGTGGCTGAGCCTGGAGCCTCCTAGACTCAGGCACCTGGGCACAGTGCAATGCCTTTGGGGAAATGGCCCTGTGTGTAAGGAAGGTGCTATGTAAGGAAATGGCAGCACTGGGAGCTCAGACACTGAGCGACGCGGAACCACCATATGCAAGCATGATACTGGGGGAGAGCCACGTCCTCTCCCTTCTCTGCATCCTGAGAACTTCCTCAGGACTAGCCTGGGTGGTGTATGCCTCAAGAACCCCCATGCTTGTGACAGTGGCCCAGGAGCATGGACCATCTGGTGCTGGTGTCTGGACCACTGATAAGCTTTGATCCATGGACAAGGATGATCCCTGTTTCTGGGTCATGTGCTTTCAACAAGTACCGTGTCTGTGTGGTCCAAGAATAACAGTAGCAACACAGTTGGTCCTCTGGTGGACTGGTCAGATTTTCTAGCTTTTTTTCTATAAAGCTCGTAACCAGGACTGTTTGCACAGAGTAAGTGTCCCTGAGGTTCCTGGAATTTTCATGAAAGTGGTACCCAGAGAGAAGGAAAAGGAATATGTTTATGATGGTGGGATGGGTACTCGCCATTATTTAAACTTAAATATTAAAAATGTGACTGTGCTGGTTTGCTAGGGCTGCCACAAGTACCACACCCTGGGTGGATTCAACAACAGAAATGCATTTTCTCCCAGTTCTGGAGACTCAGAAGCCCCAGATCAAGGTGCTGGTGGGGTTGGTTTCTTCTGAGGCCTCTCTCCTTGGCTTGTCGATGGCTACTTCCTTACCGTGTCCTCACCTGGCCTTTTCCTTCTGTGTACCTCTGTGTCCAGATCTCCTCTTCTTGTAAGGACACCAGTCATACTGGATCAGGGCCCACACTTTCAACCTTGTTTTAACTTAATTACTTCTTTAAAGATCCCATCTCTAAATACAGTTGCCTTCTGAGGTTTTGGGGGGTTAGGACTTCAACATATGAATCTGGGGGGAACATACCCGTTTCTAACAGTGACCATATTTTTCATTACCAAGTTGAAAAAATATCATTTATAAAACCTTTCGCTTCTATAGTCAAATGAAATCAGACTGCAGTTTTCTTTTCGAGTAAATTCTCTTTTGCCAAATTTTAGATCAGGGTTAACAAACTTCTTAAAATAGTTGAGAAACTTTTCATCTCTTTTCTATGCTCTATACCAGTTTATACAAGCCCACAGGGCCTGTTCTGAAACCCATGGGACCAGATATGTTTCAGAACTCAGAACCTTCAGCTTTTTAGAAAGGTGATAAAAGGATACATACCTTGTATCACTCTGCATCACTCCGAGCAAGGCATAGGAAAGCGCATTACTGTTTCATACTATGACATGAAAACAATAACTGGCATAATAAATTTCATATATATATGTAATTCAGGTCCAATTTTACTGTTAAGTGAGTTCCCGTTGGGCTTTATCTTTTCGAAATGTTTTAGGAAATAAACTGTGTTTAGAATTTTAGAACTGTAAGTAAGGGATTGTGGGTTTGGGTAGAGCCTGAAAGTTTCACCTGGATGTAGTATATACACACACACACACACACACACACACACATATATATCTGTATGTGTGTGTCTTTGGAAGTCTTTAAGGCTTACCTGTGATTATTGAATTGCTTGGCTTGTTTGTTTAATGAATAAGTTGTGGTGATTTATAGATTTTTATAGATTTATAGATTTTTCTAGAAACCCTTTTCCTAGTGATTTTCAAATATACTAGTAGGGTTGAAATAGTACTTATTTCCTTTTAAAAAAGTAGACATCATATTTATGGTTAAGTCACATTTTTATTCCTAATCTTTTCCCCCTTAATTGTATCAAATACACACACACACACACACACATACTATATATATATTTGTTTCTTCAAAAAGTCAACTTTTGAAATTATTTATTTGTTTCTGCAGGTGTCTTTCTAAAATAGTATTAATTTGTAATATTATCTCTATTACTTTCTTTTAAAACTTTCCTCATATTGTTGTGTCCTTTTTCTGACCTCTTGAGGTAGATGCTCAGTTTCTCTGGTCCACTCTTTTTGGAAGCAATAGCGTTGAGTCTCAGTTGTCCTCTGAGTGCTGCTTCGGACTCATTCCATTAGCTTGGTATGTGGCTGATAAATCGCAGGCTTGATTAACTCTAAGGCCAGTGGCTCCTCCCTTTCCTGACCCCGTCTCTCCCTCGAAACTTCAGAACTGCCATCTTCAGGACTTGTCACTCTTGATTTCCCTTTTCTTTCCTGTTTGTCCATCCTCTTCCTTTGTAACTCTTTCCATTGGCTTTTTCTTTTTCCTTTTTTAAACAAATCTCATTTTCTCCTAGTAAAAACCCCAAAGAAGCCAAAGCCTTCCCCAATCTGCCCTCTCCCCTTCTGCAGGTGAGATGTAAAGAGAGGTGTGTGGTGATTGATTTAGTTTCTCTCGAAGGTGGGGCACTGTTTGGAATGACAGGGTCTGATGAGAGACAGTGGCCGTGGTGGCTGAAGCGAAGGCAGCGAAGAGAAGAAGAAGCTGGGATGGAGACAAGAGGGCATGACCATCAAAAGCTGTGGGTGTTTTGTTCTGGTTTGTCTTTTAGGAAAGCACGGTTTGTCTTAATTCTGCTGTCTTGTTTTTCTATTTCCTCTTGTTTGTGCCTCCTTTTTTGGGGTGGTGGTGGTGACTTCTCTGTTTTTCTTCTATTTTCTGATTCCCTTTTTAGCAGTTTCTGTGGAATATAAATCCCTTCACATTCTACTAATGGTTACATTCAATAAATAATATTTTGGCTTATATATATCACTTATTATCAGTGTCAAGTGTCTCTACTAACTCTGTTGTCTAAGATGAAGAGATATGCTTATTTTTACGTCTCCCCTCCACCCGCCCATTTTCCCTGCTCTTGACCCTCTGTTGCTGCTCTGGCCTTGTGCTGATAAACTGTTACTTTTAGTGAATTTCTTATTGTTAAATTGATTGTTAAAATTTTTTTATGTTATGTATATTCTATCAGAAGGATTATCTATGACATTTGCATTCTGTTTTGCGACCACCTTTATAGCAGTTGTGAAGAATTGCTTTTTAGGGTAAATGGTTTTAGTGCCTGTTAGCAAGGTAGGAAGGAAAGGGCTGGAGAGACAAGCATTAGGTGACGTTTTGGAGGGACCCAGCTCCAGCCCTGATGACACTTGTCGGGTGCCTAATGGGGACTTGGGAAAGGAGATTTCTTCTCTCACCTTATTTCCCAACATCGGCCATATTACTTACTCTCTCTGCAAGGAGAGTGGACCTGCCTGTAGGACCAGAGGCCAAAAATGACACCAATGTCAGACAGCTTTCCTGGGTTTTAGCTGCCACACATCTTCCCTGCAAGGCAGCGCCCTATGGAAGTTCTCTGGCTTTCTTGCCCCAGGATTCCTTCTTGCTCATTTTTGTTGTGGTTCTACACGATCCATGTGATCCTTCCAGGGTAGCTTTGATCTTAGATATTTGGCTCGAGTGTAGTATGTCAACATTCTCTTAGGAGCATCCGGGTATTTTCCCGCACTTTTCTTAGGGTAGATAAATGTTTGAGAAATTTCCTGGAAACAATCTGTGGATGTCCTGGGAGGTTGGCAGGGCTCTGGGTGGGGATTTCAGAGGCGTGGACCTCTGGTCACACCACAGAAGTGACAGTGAGCACTCTTGCATTGTCTCCACCCCAGTGGTACCCTTGCCGGTTACAGTCCTCACGGGGAACGTAGCAAATGTCTGCATGTACCAGATAGCAAAGATTCAGATGCTTTCCGGGATGCCATTCGGGCCTCCAGCTGAGTGTGACTGTGTTAATGAACTCCTCTCAGTCAGGTTTGGAGGCTTCTTGGGAGTGAGGTGGCCCTTTATTCTTCTCCAGGGAAAGGACTTGAGCCTCAAGACATGAACTTGAGTTCAGATTTGGCTTGCTACATGTTACCGTTTGAGTTGTTTTCAAGAGTTTAAGAAAACCTATAGACTCGGACCCACTGTGATTGATTTACTGGTTTAGCGCCCTTCTTTTTTTTACTTTTTTAAAAGTGTGTGTGCATGGGTGTGTGCATTTGTGTATATGTGTTTTCTTTTTCATGAACTCATCTGGCTTCATCTTCACAAGGCAGGTGATGTGATTCTGATTTGACAGGAGAAGGAACTGAGATTAAGCAAGGGCTCAAAACTAGAGGCTAAGGTTTCTTCCCGCTCTAGTCTCTTATTATTCTACCATGCAAAACCCCACCCTACAAGCACCCCTCAGCTTATTTACACGTCTATGACCCATCTTTAACTGTAGTTGGTGGCTGCATCTTAGAACAATGCATCCATAGAAAAGCAGCAGCTAGGATCTTGTTTGTTGATATGCATAACCCCAGGCGCCATTCCCCACCTACTGAATCAGAAAGGGTTTCCGGGAGGGGTTGGGGAGGACCCAGCAATCTGTATTTTAACAAGCCCTCCAGGGGATTCTGGTGCAAGGTACAGAGTGAGAACCATTGTCTTAGAGATCATCCAGTCTACTCTTCTCAACCTGCGCACGAGGTGCCAGGACTGCCCCAGGGGGAAAGTGATTTGCTCAAGTTCACATGCAGGGTCCGTGGCAGACCCGAGTTTTGAACCCAGGTGTCACACGTGAAAACGGCTGACATTACATCTGGAATATAGAAGGGATTCAGGGAGTTACCTGTCCTTCCTCTTGCTTCTGCTCCTGTCTGGGAGCAGCAGGCAGGAGTCAGCTAGCGATGCACTGCTGTCTATCAGTGCTCTTCTCTCTTCCCCCCTCAGTTCACACAGAACCCGGAGAAAGGTCCCAAGCACATGCTGTTAAGTCACTGCGTAGACGAGAGCCAGCCCCCTTGCCCATGGCCCCCCTGCGATGAGGAGGCAGTGAGGGGCTGGCCTGCCCCGCTAAGACCCCTTCCAGTTCTGCCTTCCTGAGCCGCACGGCAGGCTCCGGCACGCATGTTCCCGTGGCCGGCTATCAGCGGCCATCTGGCAATTAGCAGTCTCTGAGGCAGCTGATCCCACTCTGAGCTGGATTAAAGCTGAAGTTTAAAACATGGAGATAGGCAGGTGATTTATGTTTGAGTCTTTGGGTCCTGCTGTCCCTAGCAGCCTGGTGATGGAGGACAGGAAAGCTGATTTCCTCCCTTATCTATCTTGGGAGGCTCAGCCGAGCGGGATCAGCTTTCCAGAGGGACATCCTGAGCTGAGGGATGTGCTGGGTTGCAGGCAGTGCCAGGTGAGCTCCAGGAGCCCGGCCCCAGCCAAACTGGGGCAGCCCGGCCCCAGCCAGACTGGGGCACGGCGGGGCTCGCCGGAGGAGACCGGAGAGAGCCGAGGTCTGTTTGTGTCCAGCGCTGCATTGCTAGAAGCAGATGTGATGGGGAACCTGGGGGATAAAGGCCAGATCACTTGGAACCACAGCTCCCAGATGCCATCAAGGGCCCTGGGGTGGCAGCCGACAAGCCCTCCAGCTCCTCTGGGGTGCCCTCTCATTAGGCAGCATGGTCAGACACCAAACCCGCGTGTTTGTTCACAGCCTGAGGAGATAATTAACTTGTCTCCACAGAGAGACTTGATTACATTCCTAGCATGATCAGAATGAGAAGTCTGAACTTGAAACACTGGCGGTGGTGGTGGGACGTATTTGCAATGGTTGGCTGAGGGGCCATTTGTTCAGAAATTGGCCGAGTAATCAGACAAATGCCTCTTTTCCTAATTGTTGATAGAAATCAGCGGTTAAGGCAAAGCCAGGGACTCAGTCCCGAGACAACACATTACTTAAGGTGAGCATGCATCCGAATATGTTAGGATGATCTGAAAACATTTCACATAACTTGAGTTTAAAAACAAGTTGTGCCGGTTGTGAATTTTGTATAGAGCTGGGCACAGGGGAGGCATGATTTACTGCCTGCATTTCGTGGCTGGCTTGCTACTACTGTCAGGAATCATCTTTTGCAAGTATTTACTCAGGTGAGATATCTTACTGAGCACCTACTGTGTGCAGCTCTGTGCTACATGCTGTGGGGCTGAAGCAGACAGATTCTGTATCCTTGGAAAGCTTACTGCTTATCCTAACAGGATAGTAAAATAAAATATCCTTGAACCCTGAATTGTGCGGTTTATCCTGTAAGGGTTGTGGATGTTCCGTTGATGGAGTGGACCAGGCAGGGATAGCTCAAACTTCTTGAGCGCGCAGCTTGTACCAAGCGTGGTACTGAGCATCACCCCACTCAATTCTCACACCATTTTGTGAAGGAGCTGCTACTACTATTCCTGTTTTGTGTGCAAGAAAGCTGTGGCACCGAGAGGTGAAGCACCTCCATCACCATGGTAAGGGGCCGTCCCAGGAGGTGCACCCAGGTTTCTGGATTTGCACAGAGAGATTGGTTTGCAAAGGCTGGACCTCTATCCCCAGTTTGCCTCTGCCACCCCCACCCAGTATGAGCACCCTTAGCCAGACTGGCTTCTTGCCGTTACTGGAGCTCACCGAGTGGCTTCCTGCCTTGAGTTTTTGTCCCTGCTTCAAATGTGCTTGTCATCTCTGCATAGCTTTCTGCTTCTCCTTATTCGGGTCTCTGATTAAATATCCATTCCTCCCAGAGGCCTCCTTTGGCCATCGGATTTCAGACCACCCTCCCCACCTTCATTTCCTGAATCTCTTCATCTGTTCTGTTTTCACAGCATTTATCATTATCTGAAATTAAGTTATTCGTATATTTGTTCACATGTTCGCGGTCTGATGCTCTTACCAGATAAGGTGATAAGGAATCCTTGGATCTTGCGGTTCTCAAGGCACTTTCCTATTGGGTTTCCCGACAGTTCGGTGGGATAGCAGTTTGGGTAGTTTTATTCCCAGTTTTGGATGCCGGGGTGCCAATGTTCAGATTCAGACGCCGACGTTCAGAGACTGGAACTGATCTACTCAAGGTCACGCATCTTGTCTGTGGAAGATGTAGACTTACACCATGGATGGCCTTCTGCTGACTGGTTCAGTGCTCCTTTCCCTGCACCAAGAGGGATCCATTCCACGTGACAGGCAATAACCCATCTCATTATTTTAGGCCCTGGCGTAAAGCATAAAGTCACTGAATGGCACTGATGACACTGACCTAAAGCTTCTCATGGGTTCTTTTACCACCCCCCTCCTCCAACATGTCATGTCAAGTGAAACAGAATAAGATAGCCTCAGCTGATAAGAAATTTAATTTCTGGAGATTGGAGACAGCATTTGATAAGAAAAGAAAGTTTAGACTATTTTATTAATTATTTTGTATGCCTACCTCAGTTCACAAAGTTTCAGCTTGGCTACAAAAATACCTAATAAAGTAAGATGCGTTAAGTAGGAAATTAAAGCCAAAGAAGAGGGCAAAACTAGCTGGAAACATTCAATGGTCCAGAAATGAGACTCCAGAATGCAAAATTAAAAGACCGTGAACTACACACTGTTTAAGTTCAAAGTTTTCTGGATGGTATTATCAAAAGGAAAAACATGGTTGGTTACATAATTTGAAATGTCTTTAAAATAAAAATAAAAAAATACTCAGGGGAAAACCATACATTCCATTTTCTAAATTGGAGGTTAATTTCTCTTCTAAGAAAAGTATCTCATACAGTATTTCTCAACTTGTCCAAACCTATGACCTTTTCGATAGCAATAAAAACTTTAACACTTCCATTGAAAATTATTGATGCCCAGAAAATGGATGCTATGTTCTCCATAGTCCCATCAAATAGGGCAATTTTGTTGATCTTTACTGTCTATAGATTCTAGTAAAAATAGGTACTGCTTTCTTTTCCAAGTCAAAAAATAAAGCATCTGAACCCCCAGAGATCCCAGTCACCCCTTCTCGGGAGCATGGCATCCCTTCTCATCTGGAACCATCGCAGTGATGGCTGATGTAGGCAAGAATCGCCAACAGGTGCTGAAACTGCTGCGTGAAGGCTTGATAAGGACCAGGATACTTACTTAATCTCGAAGCGTCTCCACTTATGAGTTACAAAGGGAAAAATAACAGTTTTATGACAGATGCCCCCTTTAACTAAATGATCAAAATTATCACCATTTATGGGACAAATGAACATATGCATCCTGATACCATACCCTGAGGAAGACACATCACCTTTGCGACATTCCTGCCCAAAAACGTGCCATCCAAATGCAGGCATGATGACGTATCAGACAAGACTGAGTTACTCCATGATATAACTGGCTTGCTCTCTCAAAAAGTGAAGGTCAGAAAAAGCAAACAGACGGAGGTACCGTTCCAGATTAAAGGAGACCAAACAGGCGTGACAACCGTATGCAATGTGTGATCTTGGACTGGATCCTGGACTAGAATTTTCTTTTGATCGTTCTTCCTTTTTTAGTTACATCATTTAAAAAAATATGTAAGGGCTATTCTTGGGACAATGGACAAAAGTTGAATAAGATCTACCGATGAGATAATATTAAATATTATTTTTCTGATCTTGATTATGTTACCCTACGTATGTGAAAGAGCACCCCAAAAAAATCACACTGAAGTTTCAGGCATAAACGGGGATCATCAGTCAGCAACTTCCTCTCAAATGATCAAATATATGTATGCATTTAATTATATATAATTTGAATATATATGATTTAAGTGTGTATAATTTAAATACATAATAAGTCTTTCGTATGTATAAAGTGATAAAATTTTAACAGTTGCAGAAGATCTGGAAGAAGGGTATCTGGAGTCCTTTTTATTATTCTTGCAAGTTTTCTGTACATTTGAAACCATTTTAAAATAAATACTGACAACCTACCAAAGACTGACAGATCTAATTAGCTGGTTTTAAGGGCTCCTTGGCTAACAGGCTGCTGGTCCACCTGTAGGTGGGAGGAGCCTTTGTTGACTCCAGAGTAAACTTCAATCAAATGTTGCTTTGCATTTTCACAGACAATATTTGCCATTTCCAGGACACCTTCTTCTTAGTTGACTTATTTTGTAGACTCACTGGCAAGGTCCTGTCTCCAAATTTTATCGTTCTAGAATTCCTTGTTGGCACAGAGAAACGAATGGTATTCTAAGAAGTATTTAAGTATTTCTCACCTTAAAATATCCTACTTAATTATTAGCATCTTCCCCTGCCTCCATATTACCGTTATTTATATCTCACTGGGAGGGCTTCCGCAGGCATCTTTCTGTTGCCTTTCATCACCTCTTTTTGATATATTTTCCTCTGCTTTTTCCTTCCAGTTTTTGTATTTTATTTTATGCCGACAGTTTTATAAGGAATGGTTTTAATAGGTACGTGTTGTAAAATGGAAATATTTTACTAGGATATTACATAAAATACACAGGAGAAACTAGGGTATAAATTATATTTTTTATCATAAGATTTTACTGCAAATAAGTTCGCATATACAATCTTTTATTTATGATAAGAGCAAATTCTTTTTTACTTATAGCTGCTTTTGAATTTGGTGCTTCAGTAAGGAAGCTTATGTGTAGCTACATAAAAGAAGGTTCTATTTTGATGAGAAATGAATCTCTTATTTTGGGAATGTTATTTTTCCTGTTGACTTTTAGAGGGAGGGAAAAGCGGAGACTTTGGTTGCTGAGGGATGGGGGAAGTGTCAGCCTCCAATTGTAAGGAAGGACTACGCTGTTTCCTTACACTTGCTAAGGGGTGTATGTCATCAGCCCTCAGTAGAGCCTCAATGCCAGGGTAGCCCCACTACTTCCACCCAACCTCCCCTCTCAGGATCCAGCCTTTCCGTTCACTCCAGAAAATCTGCTCCTTGGCTGAGACCCCGGGATATCTCCATCAAACAGGCTTCTCCTGCTTATGGAAGCAAGTGGGATTAAAGCATATGAACAGGACCCATTGTTTGTAAACAATAATGCAGTTGTCTGTGTGACCCTCCTCCAGGATGAAGAGAGATCTTCCAGGAAGGGGAACTTCTACCACAAGCAAGATCACAAAATGACTCTAAATTTTTTCCTTAAAATTATTCCTTGCCTGGAAATTATACTTTCTTATTTGCTATAATTTCATTGAAACATATGAATAATTCTGACTCTTTGGGTCCCGGGCAATACTTGGGTGCCACAGTGTACTTACCCTTTCTGCCCCCAGGGAGACAATGCAAAAGCCAGACCGATTCTATAAAGTAGAGCCGTGATTTTGCTCAGACTAGCTGAGCTCCTTTGCGAGCAAACACCCTCTCATCTGCATCCAACATGTTTAGAACTTGAGAGGCTGGATTGCTTGGACAATTGAGGAACCCCCCTCATCATTAGTCACCTTTAGACAAAGGGCAAGGACAGTACAGGTAGATCCTGGCACCTGGGCCCTGCATTTGACTCGGAATCCAAGACAGGGAAACTGCGTAGACTGTCTCTGTTTCTTGCTGACTTGCAATTTCTATCTTATTGAAATAGGAAATTAAAGGAAATGCAGTCTTGCCCCTTGAGAGGAGGTGTTCCTATTTTGGCAGGCCATGAAATATGTCCTATTGGAAACTGAAACTCAACAAATAAGACACTTTCATTTAATGGTATTATACACCAACGTTTATTGAGTCCTCTGTACATTACAGGCTTATATTCCTTCCCAAAGCATCTCTTCCTTTTGATTTCCCGTTTCTGTTAATGGCACCATCACTTTTCCTGTTCCTTGGGTGAAATTAAACAACAGCACGTTTTGAAATGCAAAAATTCAGAGAAAGGATTTTTAAGAGAGCCAGTAGGTAGACTTATTTGAGTTTTAATTTGCCTCTTTTTTTTTTCCTTTGTCAATCACTTTTTGTTTCTTCCCCTCTCATTTCCCTTTTACATCCTTTCTCTTGCCTTTCAGTCCTACTCTTTTAATAAATTCTTTGCGTGAGGAGGAGGGCTTACTTAAAGCTCCATCTCTGAAAGTCATTTCTATGAAACAGTACTGGCGAGTTCTGGTTTTGTTTATTTTTCAGACAGAATTAAGGTTTTGTGCAAGTCCTCTTTATGTACTGCAGCTTGACACAAAAGGAAACTGGCATTTCTTCTCCTTTTTACTTCTCTGTTTTTCTGGCCTGCTGATGTGCAAACAGTTTACACCAGGAATATTCAGTAGCTAATTGGTTAAGACCTCTGTTTTCTGGGTTCTAGTTGGTTGATACCTTGATGTTTTTGGGGGCTCTGAGGCGGAAGAATGCTGAGTTAGCCTTTCATGAACAAAAGTCGTGGTAAACAATTTAAGAATACTATGCAAGGGGAAAATCAATTTTAAAATTTGCAGAATTCGGTTTCTCTAATACATCGACCTTTGCTATTGTCAGGTTCGCAAGCAGTCTGTCAAATACGCACACACAGTTTTGACTGAGTTGTAATCAGTGTGCAGATGTATTTTTACATGCTGCTTTTATTCTATTTGTTGTAAACACTTAACCATCTTGCCACATAATCTTATTTTTTAACAATTGAGCATCTATGTTTAACTATGTTAAAAAAAAGAGAGTGAGGCAGTATGTTAGGTATATGTGGAATCTGGAATCAGTTAGACCAGGGTTCAAGTCTTGGCTATACCATTTGCTCACTTTGTGCCTTGGGCAAGTTACTCAACATCTTTGAGCCTTGGTTTCCTCAAATTTTAAACTGAGACTAATTAACAACCTACTATCAGGGTTGTAAATTTTAAATGAGATAGGAAGGTAACATGCTGAATGAATAACACAATTCTTGGCATATAATAAGCATGAAGTAAATGCTGGTGAATAAGATGCGGATAGGATTGGTTATGGCGATGTGCCCACGACCTCAAGAAGTTTAATAGAGATGTAAGTAAAAACACATGCAATAAGGAACGATAGAAGCTGTGATACACATCCATACAGGGTTCACTGACGGTCCCAAGGAAAGCATAGTTAATTTCACTTGGGGATGAAAGTGTAGAAAATGAAGAGAAGATTTGCAAAGAGGCAGTGAGTAAGCTCAGTTCTGAAGGCAAACTGGCACCGCCCAGATACGACCTCCGCTAATTTTAAAGACGCGTGAGCAAAGCCCAGCCAACGTTCTCAGCTGGGTTGTGAAGGATGAGAAGGATTTTAACCAAGTGGAAATGAAGGAAGGATATTCCAAGTAGAGGCTGCACTTCTACCTGTGACACAAGCAAGGACGTTAGGTTATGGGTGTTTATTCAGGAAATGAATGTGTTTATGTTGCATCTAACGCACGAGAAGCACAGGCCTGCAGGTGGGGCAGGTGCAAGAAATGAGCCTCCAAAGCTTGCAGAGGCCATAGGGGCCTCTCTCTGAGAACTTGGAACTCCACCAGGCAGGCGATGGCAGTGCCATACTTGTAAGACCCATCTGGGGGCAGAGTGGAGCCTGGATGGGAGAGGACAAAGCTGGAGGCAAGGAACAAGTCTACTGCAGTGGTCCAGACCAGAGTGGGTAGACTGAGCTATCACGAAAATACTCCACCGTACAACATAAACACCCTCTCGTTTGTGGGCACTTAATTTTGCACTCTTGCTGTTCTGAATATTGCTATGCTATGCGTCTTTATCTATAGAAATACATTTCCTTCAGATATTTCCTTTAAGGTGAAAGGCACAAACGTCTGTGTGACTCTTGACAGGAACACGTCACCATTTGTTTCAAATGGGTTTTCTAAGTGATATTTTCACCAGGGTCCAAGCCTGTGTGGCCTTTACAGCACATTGGTAACACTGGGTCCTGCCATTCATTTCTTTGTGATTTTAGAAGATGAAAAGCCATTGTTTTCATTTGCCTTTTCTTGATATCTACAGAAGTTAAATGTTTTCCCCCATTTGCCGTCTAATTACGTGTCCTCACTCATGAATTGCATGTCCCATCCTTTGCCCAGTTGATAAGCAATTGTGTTAAACCCTTTTTTTGGACTGGCCTCTCTTCTGGCAACTCTCCACATGCACATTTCCCTACAGGCTCTCTTTCTAATTTCTTTTCTCTTTGATCTATTGAAACCAAATCCTTTTTCTAGCTCCATATTACAATAGACATAACAATTCTAATTGCTCTATTGATTCATGGCCACTACAGTGGTAGGCACATTAGGAAGAACAAGATTTTGCTGTGAGAGACCAGAGTTTAAAAGGCTGGCTTCATGCTTTCTAGCTGTGTGGTTCAGTGCAAGCATCTTAATCTCTCTGACCTGATTTGCTTACCTGTGAAATGGGGGTGTGGACTATGTTGGGATGGATTAGAAACTGTATTTGGCCATAGCAGCAGAGACCCAAGTGCAGTGGCTTAAAAAGTAGTAGTCTGTTCTTTTATGTTATTTTGGAAGTGAGGAGCCCAGGGCTGGTATAGCAGTTCTGTAAGTCTTCCCCACTGCCTGCAGTGCAGTTGTGGGATTAAATTCTGAGATTGGAGAGCATTATTCCTTAAAGACTAGGGAAGCAATTGGATAGTGGCAAATTTGAACCTATTCACTTACTCCTTGAACAAATATTTGTTAAGTCCTGTTGTATGCTGAACTCCAAGATTTTTCTAATGGGAAATATACCTGCTAAGTCAAGTGAGAGAGTCTTGGTTATTATATTGATGTCTAAATCATGGAGAATGATTATCTCCTTCTTTAGGAAGACCCAGACGTGGAATCTCTGAATTCCAAGGTGACTCTGTGGCCTTCTACACACTTGCCCCAAGTATCCTTACAAAAGTCTACCATCCCAGAAAAGGCATCCCTGTAGACTCGCCAAATACAGTCCCACAAATAGGCTCTCAGGGGTATTCAAAGGATAAATTAATATCTTCAACACTTGATCAAGTAAGTAATGGATGTCTCCTTTTTGGACCTATGCATTCTGTTGGTTAGAAGAATCAGCTTCATGCCAGTCAGTTTTTTTTTTTTAAGTGATGGCCACGTGCTTCATACAGATGGTTCCGGAGAATCACAAGACCGTTTCACAGTGAGGTCTCACAGATCCCCTGCCAGCTCAGAGAACATAGAATCCTCTGGTTCCCCTGATATGTTTTATTATTATTATTACCAGTAGAATCATCACAATTCTATTTCTGTCAAAATGTATTCATTACAAATGAAATTTCTGTTCAGATCTCATAGTTCATGCCTGAAAGCAAAGATATTAGAATTAATGAGCATTTTTGCTGATGAGAAGAAAAATCACTGAAGGGTGATTGGACTTTAGCCTTTTAATGAGTCTGATATTCTTCTTTCATTAGGGTTGACAAGGGCATATCTGGCTCCCGTATGCCGTGTGCCATGGTTTTAAAATATACTTTATGTGACAAGAAGCTAGGTTTTCTTTCACGATAGAATAGCCCAGTGTCATGAGCACATGTAAACAGAATTCTATGGAATGGTGAATCTGGGCAGAGGGAGGGTGACAATGTTAACCTTATTAGCAGGTGATGGAAGGGCTTGGAATGGTTTATTAAAATGTTGGTATAATTTGATTTTAATTTTTCTTTCCTGCAGTGGGCAACAAGGATTTACAAAGAGCAAGCCCACTCTTGAAAGAAGTGAAGATGCGCCCTGAAGACAACCAGGGCATGCAATACATCCTTGAACAGATTCTACCAGTGGTGCAAATGGCTGTGAATGGGCACTCGAACTGGCTGTAACAGAGAGGGGGTCAAGTGTTGACTCAGTGGAAGCATGATTCAGAGACTTCAGGGTCTTGGAAGCTTGAGCTTTCTTATTGATGGAGTTGGAAAGAGTTTTCAACTAAAGATAGGCATTCAATTTTTTGATCTGCAAGGCCATGAAGTTACAGAAACCAGGGTAAAGAACTGAGGGATCAGTTTTAACAGGTTCTGTCACCATTTTGTGGACATACTCTTCAGACGGAGAGGATGCAGGGCTGACGAGGGCGTAGTTAGGGGTAGGGTACCTCTTAGGTTTGCTAGCATATTTCTGTTAGATGGGTACAGACTTCCATGTGAACCTAATTGGCCTCTCTGAACTGGTTTTATTCACACTCCACAAAACGGGTGGCTTTTTTTTTTTTAAGTTTTTCCCCCAACACCAACCAATGCTTCAATTCTCTGGACATCAACTGAGACATCACCTACAATTCAATTTAATCTGACACTAAGTACCCAGATTAAGGGCTCCATCTTATAAGACTGCTTCCATGCCAGTCACAGGTCTCAGATTGACACGTGTATTTCTGACCAACTGGCTATAAAATCTGGGACTCCCTCTTCAGGTTTGATAATTTGCCAAAACACATCACAAACCTTAGGAAAACATTTAACTGATGTTTACTGGTCTAATAGAAAGGACATTATGAAAGATACAAATGAACAGCCAAATGAAGAGGTACACAGGGTGAGATCCAGAAGGGCCTTTAGCGCTGGAGCTTCTGTCCTGCAGAAGTGGGGTGTGCCACTTTCCCAGCACAAGGGTGCATTCATCAACCTAGAAACTCTTTAAACCCTTGCTTTATGTAGGCATGATGGGTTAAATCATTGGCATTAGTGATTGGACTCAATCTCTAGCCCTTCTCCCCTCCCCAGAAGTTAGGAGATGGGACTGAAAGTTCTAAGTTTCTCATTAAGGCTTGGTCTTTCTTATGAACAACCTCCATCCTGAAGCTATCCAGGGGCCCCCAGAACCAGTCATCTCACTAGCGTGTGAAAGACACTCATTACTCTGAGGTTTTCAAGGGCTTTATTTTAGGAGATGTATGCCAGGAATCTAGGACAGAGACCAAATATTTATTTATTTTATTATATCACAGCCTCATTGGCCAAGGGACCGGGAAAAGTGGGGCTGAAGTGGGGAGTCACTTGGGGAAGATGCCATCTGCATCTGAACACAGGGTCACAGGCTAGGCTGTGCTGTTAGGGTCGGATTGTCACACCCATGTCCTCACCATCTTTTACCATCAGTGTCCACCATCTGGTGTGTGCCAAGCATTTTCTGGGGGTAGTGTGATGGGTACATAGGTCACCTAGACATTTTTTGCATCACCAAGGAGCTCACAATATCAGAGGAAATGCATGTAAGCAACTGTCCATAATACATTATGGAAAGCCACATTCAGAGGCTTGGGAAAGTGCTACGGGGACACAGAGGAGAGAGCCATTAATTATGCCAAGAGGTTCGGGTAAGTTGTCCCAGGGGACATTGCATTGTCAGCTGGGCTGTGAAAGATAAGCCAGGATATTATCAATGGAGACGAAGGAAGTATATTCCAGGTAGAGGATACA
Source organism: Vicugna pacos (assembly GCF_048564905.1). NCBI lineage: Eukaryota > Metazoa > Chordata > Mammalia > Artiodactyla > Camelidae > Vicugna > Vicugna pacos. The sequence continues at coordinate 45,895,809 of NC_133001.1, forward strand.
ACATAAGCAGAGACCTTGAGTTGCAGGTGTTTATTCAGGGAACAGTGAACTGATCAGCATGGTTATAGCATAAGGAGTCTAACCAGGAGCCATCAGATTGGCCAACACTAATCAAACATTTATTAAATGCCAGGGACTTTTTTTGTGCATGTGAACTTATTTAATCCTAAGAACGATCCCAGGAGGTAGTTCCCTATGTTTTCCAGAGGAAGACATAGAGGCTTAGAGAGGAAATTGCCTAAGGTTGTTAATAACCTGGAGCCAGGACTGCAGAGCAAACAGGATGACTACGATTGACCAGCAAGGCAGAGCGTAGGCCTGTCTATCTCAAGCCACAGGCTGATTTTTAGTCTTTGTCCGTCTCAGAGTCCCCTGATGCAGGTTGTGCAGCAAGATCCATTTGGATGCAGGAAGCATATTCTCAAATTTTCTATTTGCTTTGGTCTCATCTTTTGATGATAACTTCTAGTGTGTTTCATAGTGTACCCACTGTGTTAGTGCATTAGAGCAGGTATATAATTTATAAATATATAGGCATGTATATTTTGGGGGGTTGTACTAAAATATTTTTTCCTGGAAGAACTGCAAATCAAACAAGTTTAAAGACCAATGGTCGAGGCCAGTCATTTTCAAGTGTGGTTTCTTGACCAGCAGCAACAGTGTCACCTGGAAATTAGATAGAAATGTGAGTTTCCAGGCCTTATTACAGACTTAGTGGATCAAATACTCTGAGAGTCGGGGCCAGCAATCTGTGTTTTCATGAGTCACCCAGGTCAGAATCATGGGTCTAGGCAATACAGTTTTTAAGGTGGAAAGTGAGATGGCTTAATTTGAGTTCTAGAAAGATCATTCTAGTTGGATTGAAAACAATGAGATACTAGAAATGAGGAATTCTTTAAATGAGTATTAAAATGGTCATGGCAAGAATTGAGCAGGGCCTGAGTCAAGTAAGAGAAGTGGATTTCAGAAAAATTTAAAGGGACAAATTAAATATGAATGAATTTGGGGGGTGAGAGAGAAAGATTTAAATCCAGATATGGCACCGAATATTCTAATGTGCAAAATTGCTGTCACCATGTGTGCCTAGGTGTTAGTGTGGGTCACAGCCTATGACAGCAGGAACTGATCCTGAATGACCCTGTTTAATTTGAAGTGTGTGAAGGATATCTAGGAAGAGTAGGCAGTTGGCAACTTAGACTTTCAAATTCAAAAGGGACATGAAATTTGGAAATTTATATGTTAGAGTAAGAACAGCGCATGTGTAGCAATAGGAACACTGGACATGGATAAAATGAGGAAGTTCTATCTTCTCTATATTGAAGGATGAGGCAAAATCATCTATGAAGAATGCAGAAGTGAGATAAGAGCCTAAGTCAGGGACGAGTATTCAGAGCAACAAATGTCGGAAAGAGGAAGAGAAAGCAAAGTATGAAAGAAAACTAACTTACTGGCATGTTGACCTTTGAGACTGCGCTGGGCCCATGGCAGGTGCTTGACGTGTGCTGGCTGCCTGGACAGTCCAGTGAGGGGTTTTTACCCTTTTGGTGCCATAGATTCCTTCTCTAGACTTAAGGAAGGCTACAGATCATTTTTCAGAACAATTTTTTTAAAATACATAAATTAAAAATGAAACTGATTATAAGAAAATATTACCAAAATATCAAAAATAAATTTGGGATACAGCAGAATACATATTATAATATAATAATATATATATATATATACATATAATAATATGTATATATAAACATGGATATATTTATCTTTATTAAACAATGACTCTATCCCTGAGGTTAATAACCCTAAATTCAAAGTTGTGATGAGCATAAGTGATAATTTGAGATACTTCCAACAACTGTTATGTGGTATGAAAATATCGGTGATTTCTGCTGGTGGCAAAAATCACAGATACTGCTAATATTTTTCTGGTTTGCTACCTGCATTCATAATTGAAGTTAAATTCAGTTAAAGGTCCAGGAAAATAAATACATCACCTTTTCCTATGAAAGTAGGCAAACCCCTTGAACTCTATCCGTGGACTCCTTGAGGGTACATAGAGTTAAGAACTCCTGTGTTAAATGAATAGGCAGAAGTATATGCATTTACACACACACACACACACACACACACACACACACACACACACACACACACACACACACAGAGGCACCGATTTGTTTGCAGATAGGAATTCATTTTCTGGATCAATTTTCATATGCCTTGTTCAAGGGAAATCTTGTTTGAAAGACTTAGCTATTTCAGATATTAAGTAATTTGGGTGCATTTAGCTAGCCCCTATGGAGAGTCATGGAGGAGAAATCAGTTTGTCTCTCTTTGAAAACATTAACCTTGCTAACCCATCTTCAGCCAGAAGGCTGGTTAGTGTGTCCTGACAATAATTCTGATGTTTGAGTCAGAAGCGACAGAATGTGTAATCTTACTATCTATAGATCATCTTAGTGTCATCTTACTATCTATTGTTGGCTTTATACATACAAGGATCTCAGCTTAATAAAAATAATTATGTGTTATTTTGCTCATGTTGTTAAAACTTGAAGAAACTTAGAGGTAAGATTCAAATCTCATATTTTGTGGATGAGGAAACCAAGACACAGAAAGAGAAAGAGACCTTGTTCTGGTTACATACTGCTGCAAAACAACCCTCTCTCCCCAGACATAACAGCTTAAATGAAAAATTGTTTGATTTTTTCTTTTCTCACAATTCTGTGGGTCAGGCATTCAGGCAGGACTTAGCTGGGCAATTCTTTTACTCTGCATGGCATTGACTGAGGTCACTCTGTAATATTCGGCTGGTCGATGGGCTGGTCCTCGGTGTGGACGGTTGGAGGACTGTGCTAAATGGAAATGCCATCTGGAATGCTTGCCTGTGTCCTCTCCAGCATGCTGGTTCCTGACCCCCAGAAATTGTCGCAAGAGGCCATCCAGGCCAAAGCTTCAAGACTTTTTGTGATCTCGTTTTAAAAAATCCCAGAATGTCAGTTCTGCTACATTCTATCAAACAAGTCAAGGAGGCCAACTCAGATTAGAAGGGAGGAGCATTAGACTCCACCCTTCTAGGGGAGGAGATCAAAGAAATTGTGACCATCTTTCATCCATCACAGTCCACAAATTGTTTATATTGCTCCCACATGCAAATACATTTACCATCTCCCAAGACCTTCAAAATTCTCACCCCATCAGGCTTAAGCTGAGGTCCAAGAGCTTGTTATATTAATAAGCCTAGAAGTTACATACAGCTATGTTGAATTCGTTGTATTAAGAGACAAGTTATCTTCCTCTTCACAGCCAGCAGATAATGGTGATACAGGAAGAGGATCAACATAACAGACATTCTCCTCCAAACAGGTGAAAATAGGCACAGACCAGGCACTGGTCTAGACCAACTCAGAAATCCAACTACTTACAAAAAAGAACTGGGCACATGTTGCCACTACCTTCATTAGGCTCAGCCTTCCTTCCCGGGAATGATTCTCTGTGGCTCCTCTTTCTCTTCTTTGGGCTCTTGGTTTTCTCCTCTGAGTCATCTTCCCTTTCATGTAACAAATCACCTGTGCTTGCAGCTGAGCGGTTTTCTCAGTCTGCTTCCTTTGTGGGTACAAAGGTCCCTTTTCATTTTGGACTGTCTCCATCCAGCTCACTATTTCTGTGGTACAATTCTCTTAAACCTCTCTTTGTGTGTTTGTGGGATTCTTTTTTTGGGTTAATTCCATTAGAGCAAAATCATACTCACAATTATCTTCCAGATAAGCTCCTCTCTGGCTTATTGTGACATAGGGTACTGTGGGACAAAGCCTTTAAGATTCTTGAAGCCTTTTTATCTAGATGAAGGATTTTACAACATTTTACCCTTAAGACTCTTAACAACTTCTTTCCTACCGAATGGGTCCACTAGGCATTTTCTAAAGATTTTTATCAGTCCTACTAGGCACACCCTTAAATCTTTCTGAGTCTCAACAAAGGTTTTATAGCAACACCCTTAAGATTTTTACCCTGAGACCATTTCTTACTTAGAGATTATTTCACCATCCATAGATCCTGGGAATGGGAAACATTTTTGTTTTGGAAACAGGAGGTCTTGGCTTCTTTGTATTTCCTCTAAAATCTGCTTGAAAATTGTACATGTTTAATCTAATTCCTCTCTATGAGCATTTTATCACATAAAGTCAAATTTGCTACTTTTCATATTGTCTAGAAATCCCTCTAGCCTGATCTAAACATCTCATTAGACACTTTTTCTACTTTCTACATTACTACTGTCAATGGTTTCACTAAACTTTCTGCTATGACATCTTTTCTCCAGGCTCCAAAAATATTTTCTCCTTTGTCCTTTGACACTTTACCAATAGTGTCCTCTGATCTTTTACCTTTCATCTACTTCTCCACTCCAAAGCCAATGCCACATGCTTTAGGATTGTGTTCTAATAGCACCCCACTTCAAGCACAAAATTCAGTTTCAGTTCCCTATTACTGTGTAACAAGTTACTTCAAAATTCAGTAGTGTCAAATGGTGACTATTTTAATATATACATTGTAATTGTTATATAGCTTATAGTTATATAATTTCAAAGCAGTGTTCAGCTTCAAAAATTTGAGAAGAGCTCAGCTGGGTGATTCTTCTGTTCCACATGATGTCAACTGGGTCATTCCTATGCAGAGTGTTTAGCTGACAGAAGGGCTGGTACTGAGAGTTTTACTCAAGCTGGTTAGTGAAATAATTGGGGTTGGAAATAGATCTTCCAGTTCCTACCACAGAGGTCTTTTCTTCTATCCCAGGTAGCCAAATCTATCTTTTAATTTTCTGTGGTAGGAAGATTTCTTATGTTTTCATCCAAACCTCTAGAAAGGAGAGATGTCTTCCTTCCTGGACAGGAACTCATCCTTGATGTCCCTGGATCTATATGTATAGATTCATACATGGGATGCCCATGGGATGTTCTAGACTGCCATGCTTCTCAGATGTTCCTTGCATGCTGGTAGCACAATTAGGAATAATATGTAAATACAATGTTTTCTCTTATTTTATCCTTACTGTCTGAATGACAAGGTATTCAATTATAACTTATCTTTAATTCACTAAGCCCTGCTCTGCCTAACCTGCCCTGCTGATGACAAAGCAAATTTCCTGTATTCACATTTCCCTAACTGTTATAACTGGGGCTACCCAATAGGAACTATAATCCTTGCCTCTAGAAATAGGACTTACAATCAGGAGGTTATCAAGGCTTCAGCATCAGCGGAGCCTGGTAGTAAGTTTTATTCTTCCTTGTACTGAGATTTATAGAACTCCTAGCCCCTTCCTTATTCAACTGACTAAGTCCATAGCCTTGCTCTCAGCAACTGTATTGGGTTTCACTTTTGGTTCATTTTGCCTCTGTCTATTTTTAGGGGATGGGGGGTCCATCTTGCTCTCATTCTATCAGATAGAATATGGGGATTATTTAAAAACAGTGATAAAAGCACATCAGAAAGCTTTCAGTGGAAAAGACTAATGTGGATTCTGGGGTAAGAAATCAGTTTGCTGCTTTGCTAAAAAACACAATGAGTGGAGGAAAAATGAATCAGAAGAATAAAAAAGACACAGGACATTATCTCAAGCAAAATGGACATGAAAAACAAACTACAAAGCAAATACTGTGCACAATTATTGACCAAAAAGGAGAGAGGCTAAGATTTGGAAAAACAAATATTTTTCAACACCGACACATATGGAGCCAGAAGGCATTTTAATGTTTTGTGGGGTTTTTTTTTAATATCATCTATGCCAAGAGAATTTATGATCACAACATTTCTTCATGATTCTTGGAATTAATAATATAAAAAAGGAGCTTGGCGTATTAAAATGAAGATTCTGTTTTCTACAGTAGATTCAGCAATAGACACCCCAGAATATCGCAACAAGCAGCGAGGAGAAGTGTGGAGGCTCAGGGGCCTTTACATTTAGATTTCCATCTCTTTTTATAGAACAAATGTATGACAGCCTGTGGGTTGGAATAAGCACATTAGTATGACCAATTTGAGAGTTTAAATGGTCGAGTTACCCAAAGTCTGATGCATAATAAGCTATCTATGAGAATTCTAGCTACTCCTCAAAGCAGAGTTATTTTTCCCTCGGGAAAAACAGTTTTGTGAGGCCACAGTACATCACGCAGTATATACATGCACTGTGTGCCATATAAACCTGTAAGTAGACTATCCCATTGGAGAAGACTGCAGACACGCCAGACCAGGATTCCAAAGAGCGCCTCATTTCCATTTTTTGGCCCAGATGTACAGGAAATACCTTCAACTGATCATATTTTTATTCTGTCACATTTGAGACTGTTCCATAAGGTCACAGAAACGAAGAATTGGAAGGCCTCTTCCTGTGCTGGTGACAACATGGGATTCAGAGAGGTCAAGAGACCTTTCCAAAGTCATTGAGCCAGCCAATGTCAGGGCTGGGTCTAAATCCATTCTCCTCCTTCCTAAATTAGAATTTTCAAACCTCTCCCCACACAAGCAAGCACAGTTTCTGTATTCACTGTTTTTTAAAATCTGGTATGTGTCTTATTATTATTATTATTTTGTATTCATATGGCTTTGGATTTTCATTACGCCTCATTTCCTCATTTATTCATTGATTTGGCAGATATGTGAGTGGCTACAATGTTATATGCTGGGCATGTTCTACGTTCTGGGTGACACAGCCTGTGTGGACTTTATATTCCACTGGGGAAAGGTAGACAATTAATTAATCAAAATAAAATAAAATAAAATAAGGGTCAAGGGTGCCAGGGGTAACTCTTTCATACAGGATGGAGAGAGGGACAACTTCTGTAATATAAGGTGACTTTGAAACAGAGCTCTGAAGGAATCAAGGAGCCAGCAGGGCATATACTTTGTGGATGTACTTACCTGTGTTGTCATACAGGTGCTGCACTTGATTTAATGCTCTGCTGTTGCCATCTTGAGATTCTTAATAATTTTTTAACAAAAGATATCTTCATTTTATAGTGGGCCCAGCAAATTATGTAGCTGGCCCTGGACCAGGGATGAGTCATGTGATGGTTGGAGGAGGAGCACTCCAGGCAGAGGACACAGGGAGAACACAAGGGCTGAAATGAACAAGGAATAGATGGCTGGTCAACTGGAGTAGGGCGGGCAGGAGGGGTGAGTAACGGGAGCTGACATCAGAGAGATGTGGAATGGTGGACCCTTGGAAGGACTTTGGCTGTCACACTGAGTAAGAGGGCAAAGCCACTGAGCAGAGTGGTGACACTGACCTTCACTTTAAAATGATTATTCTGGATTTGAGCTAGTTGGTTATTATGAGTTCAGTGTAAGATTTACCTATTTCCCAAAATAGCAATTTTACGAAAATTAGCTACATAACTGATAAAGAAGCCTTTTTAGTTTTTTAAAATTCAAAATATTAAATAAATATATTAAAAACTTCATGAAAGTAACAAATTACCAACTCTCTATGGTTAGACAGACTAAATTAATTTATTCTTTTTCCTATATAGTTTGAATTTTTAGAACTTTACAGTTACAACTCCTAACCACAAATATTCCTGTCTACAGAAATACCCTTTTCTTTATCTAGTTTCACTAGAAAAGGGACCATACATATCCTAGGGAATGTTTAATCTTCTGCTATACTTCAATTTCCTCCCTTGAGAGAGAGAAGAAAAAAGAAATCATGCACCACTGTTGAATAACACCACTATTTCATGAAAGAAGATGTTTCTGCCAAATGTCCAAGGGAAGGAATCTTACTCAATTCTATTGCTGGTTAGAGCATTTCTTCTGGAAAAATTAAAAATTGTAAGTTTCTGAAATGAAATCTGAAGATTATCCAGTATTAAATATATAGAATTTTAAATATTGATATAGGAGTATGAAAAGCAAATTTGAAGTAGCCAAAGGATAGTCTAGAGTGAAAGAGAGAAGCACTGGGTACACAAAGTGTATTTGTAGTTATGGAAGTACCTTTGTAAGGTGGGGTCCAGTGTATCTGTCAAAGTTGATGGGAGGTTCTTGGAAGAGGAACACATATAATACATGTAGTATCCTTCCAGCACTTTGCAAGACATAGCAATTGCATTGAAAGCAACAGCCAAGACATGGAAACAACCTAAGTGTCCATCAACAGATGACTGGATAAAGAAGTTGTGGTGTATGTATACAATGGAATACTACTCAGCCATAAAAAAGAATAAAATAATGCCATTTGCAGCAACATGGATGGACCTAGAGGTCATCATTCTAAGTAAAGTAAGCCAGAAAGAGAAAGAAAAATACCATATGATATCACTTATATATGGAATCTAAAAAGGAGACACAAATGAACTTATTTACAAAACAGAGACTCAAGACATAGAAAACAAACTTTTGGTTACCAGGGGAGAAAGGAGGTAGGAAGAGATAAATTGCGTTTGAGATTTGCAAATACTAACTACTATATATAAAACAGATAAACAACAGGTTTCTATTGTACAGCACAGGGAACCATATTCAATATCTTGTAGTAACCTAAAATGAAAAAGAATGTGAAAAGGGATATATGTATGTATATGTATGAGTGAAACATTATGTTGTACACCATAAATTGACACAACATTGTAAACTGACTATACTTCAATTTAAAAAAAACAGGGGAAAAAGGTTAGAAAAATTTCTGATTTGCAAAAGATACTGTTAAAAAAAATGAAAAGACAAGCCATGGACAAAGAGAAGATATTGGCAAGATAGAAAGGACTTAGATCCAAAATATGTAAGTTGCTCTGCAAATTCAATAATAAGAAATCACCCAACCCAATTAAACATGAAAAGATATTTGAAGACACTTCACCGAAAAATGGATAACAAATAAGCCTAAGAAATGTTGCTCAGCTGTTAGTCATCAGAAAAATGCAAATTAAAATCATAGTGCGATACTGCTACACACCTAATACAAAGGCTAAAATAAAAATATCAGACAATACCAAGAGGTGTTGAGCATGTAAAATGACTAGAATTCCCTCACATTGCTGGTAGGAATGCAAAATGTACAGCAATTTTATGTAAGTCACTGTACAACCCAGAAATGCCACTCCTAGATATTTACCCAAGAGAAATGAAAACATGATCACACAAAAACTTGTGCCTGAATGTCTAGGGCAGCTTTATTTACAATTTCTCTAAACTGAAAACAACTCAAAATGTACTTAATGTTATAAGTGGATAAACAAATTCTGGCACATCCACATGAAGGAATACTATTTTGCAATGAAAAATGCAGAAAAATGCAGCATCCTGGACGAATCTCCAATGCATTCTGCCAAATGAAAGAAGCTAGACTCAAAAGGCTGCATACTGTATGATTCTATTTATATAATGAAATAATATAATGAAATTTTGCCTGGAAAAGGCAAAATACATCAGTAGTTGCCAGGGGCTGAAAACAGAGGGAGAACTTGACTGCTAAGGGGCATAAGGATATTTTTGAAGGTGGCTATATCAGATTCTGGTAGCTGTTACATTATTTATAACCTGATGTATCAAACTCATAGGACTGCACATCAAAAATGGTCAATGTTATATGTAAATTATGCCACATTAAGTAAAATAAATGTAAATACATAAAATCTAGTTAAAATCAAAAGACATGGTATCTAGTTGACATCAAAAGAAAAAATATGCCAAACAATAGGAAAAACATAAGATGTCCAGGGTGTCTCATATTTGACAGTAATTAAAAGTGAACATTTCCAATAACTATCTTTGAACTGAAAATCAGTCTGACATTTGACTGGTTAGAATCCACGTATACCTTTGAAAACTACATATTAGTGATAATTTAAGAATGAAATATGGTGGTGAGTGATCTAAATAGATTAAATTTCATTTAAAAAATGAAATAACTGAAAAAGCCTTTACTTACTAGTTTATTCAGCCTTACAGAAATTATCTGAATAGTTGAACCTCCAAGATGTAGAATGAAAAATATTTACTCAACAAAGGCAAACAGGGAGCAAGAAACATCACCTTTGAGAGCTGCTCTTCAATTGGTCAAGAGATGTTGATTTCTACAAGGCCCTTAGGAACCATTACAACTTCAGTTCTTAGTATCACATGTGATTATTGCTTATTTGCCTTAAGCATTCGATATGTAAATATTTGACATGGTGCCAACACAGTAGATTTGCTTTAGAACCTTACCGATCTTTTTTATATTTCAGTTCTCATAGCTTTCATGATCTAGTTATCCTAATGGAAAAACCTGGTCATTCTGTGGAAGCTCTTTTCCTGCCGTGGTCTTTGATGCTTTCTCTGCTCTCTTGTTGAAAATGCAGAGATCTCAAGTCTAGGAAACGTAATCATGCTTGTCCACAAGGGAGAGAAACACTGCTTTGTGTCTGGGCGATCAGATTTTTAAAAATAAAAAATGGAGAATCAAAGAAGTACAAATGAAACTAACCTGGAAATACCATTTTCACATCTACTAAAATAACAACTGTAAAGCAAACAATAGTTCTCAATCCTGCTGATGCTATGATGAAAGTGGTACTTTTTTGCCCCCTCTAAAATGACCTCATAAATTTCTAAAATTATTTGTGGTGACAAAATGGAGGTGCATCGCAAGATCTTAAAAATGTACATTTGATTAAATACTTCGCCATTTAGGAATTTATCCAAAGGAAATAATTTGATGGGAGAAAAAATGATGCCTGACCCATATATCATCCCAGAATGAGCTAAAATAGCATTAAAATAGAAAACTAATTAAATGTACACCATTAGGGGAATTGGATAAAAGAGAAAAGAAATTTAGTGGAATACGGACTGTGTGGACCTCTTAGGAAACGCGAGAATTAGTTTTAGCTGCCTGTGGTCAGCACCTCTGTTTAATACATCCTGCTTCCTCCCGTATCACCCCTCCAGTGATTCTAAGCACCATTGAACAAACTACACCTTCTGTTATTTTCTTCATTATTTGTCTCCTTTAACCAGAAAGAAAGAAAAAAAAGAAAAACCACCTCATGAATGCGGGGATTTCTGCCTGTGTTCTTCACTGTGGTCTTTCCTGTACCTAGAGCAGTTCCTGGCATGTAGCAGACACTACATAAATATTCATTAGAACATTTAAAAAATGATTGAAAAGATGCTCAGTAAGGACTTTTCAGTAGCCTGGTTTTGATTCTGTTTCTGTTTGCTTTTTATTTAGCCGTTTGTTTATTTGTCCATTCAGCAAATGTTTACTAAGCCCTGCTCTGAGACAGACGTCGTTGTTGGTGCTGCTTCGTAGATGTGACCCCTACAGTTGTGATCCTGCAGTTCCATGAGGCTCTCGGTCTGATGGGAAAGAGGGCCCCGGAGCAGGAATCACCAGGAAGAAGAAAGAGGAGGTGAGGGTGCTATAGGGATGTATTCCGTAAGGATTCTCCTCCTTAGGAATTAGAGATCCCCAGAGATCAAAGCCTTGAGGGGTGAAGAGGAGCTCACAAGGGGAGAATGTTCCAGACCTGAACATGTCCAGACACACATGAGAAGGACCGGAGCGCTGAGTCTGGCACGTCCGAAGACAGAAGGGTGGCCAAAGTCGCCGTGGGTGGGGAATGACCATTGCAGGGGGGCACGAACCTGGAGGCACTCAGACTGGAGTGAGGAGGGCCTGGAATCCCCGCTTCAGGACTCAGGGCTCTATCTCGAGAGCGACGGAAAACAGCTGACAAAATAGAGGTGTAAACGGGGAAGTGATCTGGTCACACTTGACGTTTGCAGCGATGGCCGTGGCTGCCGTTTTGAGCGTGGGTAGGAAGCACGGAAGGCAGGAGGCAGCTGGTCCCAGAGGGTTAGGCAGGCGTGGGCTGGAGGTCCGGAGTCCCATCCCTGTTTGCTATCTGATCTCCCCTGGATAAAGGAGATCTCTGTTCTGCCTGCCTCATTAAGTGGATCTAAGAGATGCTGTGGTTATAAGGCTGCAGAGCCCTGTCAGTGAGAGGTGTGTTTGATTTCCTCCTCTGACCTGGGAAAGGAGAGCATCAAAATGAGGGAAAGGCTCATATTGTCTCAGTACTTACACGTGAGTCGAGAAATGGGCTTATGTGCACCGACAGTCCATTTGACAATGATGTGAAGATATTTGTTCGAGTCATACTTTCAATTCCTTTGAACAGTTTGCACAGGCTTGGGGACGGGGTACATTAAGGGATCTCTGTTTGCTTGCTTTTACCATATAGATTAATTCGGTAGCAGAAGCAGAGGGTTGCTATGGAATCATGAAAATGCTAATGCTTGCAAAGTTCTTCCCGCTGTCCCACAAACAGGCCTGGGCCCTGGCAGCCAGCCCTGAGGGAGGCGGGTTCCCTGCGGAGTGCCCAGACTCACAGGGGTGGTGCTGGCTGCTGGTCCCCCAGTGCTCCATTTCTAATCAGTTCCTCGCCTGCTGTGGCTTGGGGCCCAGCCTTTCAATTATTCAAGAATTGGAAAGTATTTGTTGCCTGATGCAGGATTTGCTTTCATTCAACAGAACAAAACCCTGATAGGTGAGATTCAGCACCCAGGGCAGCCGGGTCTCTGGATGCATGCGGATTGCCCACAGAGGGGCAGTTGCTCTGGGAAGCGGTTCAGTTCAAACGGCATATAGAGTGGATGGAAGAAGGGAAAAGAGACAAACAGAGGTGAATAGGGAACAACCTGATTTCGCCTTCTGTTCGTCCAGCTAGAAAACTAGAGTGTAAACCTCAGGCTGTGGCTTTGAGGAAAGAGGCAGCTTTGCAGGGCGTGGGGAGGGGCTCTGGGTTCCAGCCTACATTCTGCTGCTAACCTGCCCTGTGTCTTTGGGAAATCGTCTCTCCTCTTTGGGCCATCGTTTCTTCCCCTGTGAAATGAGAAAGGTGGATTATTTGATCTCTAAGATTCCTGCACTTCTGTGACTTTTAATTTCAGAGTGATTTGCAGGTCTTGGTGCCAGCCATTACCAGATCCTCTGCTTCGGATGGAGCTGGTGCTGTTACAGTCTCTTCTGTTCCTTTCATCCATTTAAGTCTTTATTCTTACTTTCAGCAAAAGGGGATTTGCTGTGTACTTGAGGGAACCCCTTCAGGGGATCCCAGACTGTGATCCTTGTGTGGTGTAGCCAGATTATGGAGGGCAAGTTAGGCACCGCTCTACTTTGGCTTTCTCACTAGACCCTGAAGACAGGTTTGCTTCTAGAAGCCATGAGACCTATTCATTTATGCATCTATTCATTCAACAAACATTTACTGAGCATAAGCTATAAGCCAGGTGGCATATAAGGGAAAATCAAAACTGAAGCAGGTAAAGGGCATGCCCTCAAATTCAGATGGTTTTCTCGATGAGACTGATATGTAATAGGAAAGCTATAGTGCACAGGGATAAATGCCAAGTAATTTTTACATGCACAGGGCATTATGAGCGCACACAGGAGAAGCACCTTTGAACATTAACCAGAGAGTCAAGGAGCACCTCTCAGAGGGGCTGACATCTGAGTGAAGAATGATTTTTAAGCAGTTGCATTACTTTATTCTGGTTATGAAAGTTACATACATATATATGTATATATGGGATATATATATATATATAATTATGAAATACTTTTGTATGAAATAAAATTCAGAACATTCAGAAAAGAAAATAAAGACAGTTATCCCGTAATTTGAGATAATAACTAATTTAATTTTGGTAAATCTCTTCAAGGTATTTTTGATGTCTTTTCTTTCATTTTATTGTTTTGACAAAAATCACACTACAAATACTGCTTTCTCAGTTGCATATTCATTTGGTAATATATCATTGACTTTCTCATATCAATAAATAAAATTCTACTTTGTTATTTTTTAAGACTTGTATATCATATTCTATTGTATAGATGCTCTGTTATTCTTTTAAATAATAGCCTATTGACAGATTTGCATTATTCCAATTTTTCAATATTATAAAAAACATTGTGATAAACACGTTTTTCCTTAGGACAGATTCTTAGAAGTTGGTTATGTAGGTGAAAGGGTATTTTAAATATTGACACACATTGCCAGATTGTGCTTTAGCTTAAAAGCAAAATTGTGTGTGTGTGTGTGTGTGTGTGCACCCACACAATTACATGTATTTGCTTTAGCTAATACTGAGTACCTACTCTATGCCAGATAGTAGACTAAGCAGTTTAGATACACTATCTGATTTAATGATTGTCATACTTTAGCCCCAGCTGAAGTCCATACACTACTAATAGCAGATACTTCAAGAAAAATAATCCAGAAACACTTATTTGCCAACCCAAGACATTTGGTAGTATTTAGAAGCAGAAGAGTAAGCATATACAATATGAAAGAGATAATAAAGTCTTAGTTTTAGCCTTGTTAAGAAGTCTGTCTTAGCCATCGGTCAGAGTCCATGACCTATAAACTTAAATCCAAGCGGAGAAGTTGCCCAGCTGGAGTCTGTGATCGCTGCCGTGATGAACATCCCACCTTGCAGCCGTCCATGACATTTTTAGTTCTCTGTACCAGCTCATGTTGCCGCAGTGTTTCCTAGAAATAGGGAGCCCCTACGAGGGTCCTGGTCTATGCCTGTTGTCTCAAAGTAATGATTGATACGGCGCCCTTTCATTCTCGAAAGTGTCCCACGTTGGAAAATAACTGACTTTGGGGAAATTCGTCACAGACTGGGCAGGGATTGCTGAGGCAAGTTTGAGCCATGGGGCCACCAACTGCTGTCCTTGCCTGACACTGTAGGGCAGGCATCTCTGCCCCTAACTTTCTAAAGAAGCTCGCCTCCCGTATCACGTACTAGGATATCTGGTCACCTCACTTATCCAAATACTGGCTGAGAGTCAGAGAAAAGGCAAAAATATCTGTAGTAAGATTTAGTGGGTCCTGTAATAACATTCTTGCCTCTGTCTATGGGAAACATTCTAATTCACAACCTGTCTTCTCTTATTTTACTCACCAGCCCCCAAAAGCTTGGGTATCATACTTCTTACCCACAGGTGATTAAAAGGAGAGGTTAGAAAGAGAAAGAACGCCTAAGGCAAACACTTTGGCGTGAGCAAGACAGTGGAAGTGGCTTACATGAGAGGGAAAAGGCAGCTTAAAAGGCAATGCAAAGACTGCTGTTGCAGGTACAAACAACCCAGCCCACTGCAGAGAGTCAATGCCGAGGACAGCAGTGGGAGTTCATAATGATGACCTTGAATTATCAAGAAAATGTTCCATTGCCTTGGGAAGGGTGCATTTAAGAAGGAGGGGAGTAGCACAAAACAGTTTAGATGAGATCTCTATCCAAAATACTTCCTTTTACTGAAATTAGACTTATAAGAGGTAAATCTTCAGTAAGCCATACACCTTGATTATATGGAATGACTTAACCTTCTGAGAGTCCTGGGCAGCTGAGAATGTAATATATAAGCAAAGGCACTGGAGTCATCTTTCCTGCCCTCAATGACTTCAAATTCTTGTTGATAATATAAGTTTTCCCCCTTCCTAGATGTCTTTGCATTTTAATAAAGGACTTTAAAAGACCAAAATTACTTACAATCCTAAGGGAGTCGAGTTCCAGTAATATAATTCTAGGCACTGAGAACACAGGAGGAAAGTTTTAGGATGTTTCTGGTTATCTATGCAGAGAGCGTTGGCTTTTCTTTTGTAAAGATCGTCCTGTAAAAAGAGTGATCCTCTCCACCACTTGTGTCCTTGGGAATCATAAACTCCCGCCTCTGAGGGACCCTCTGGACCTGAACCATGTCCATGAGACAAAGAGCAGAGTGAGTCAGACAAGCTCATGGCCAAGCAGAAGGCGAAAGAGTAGCCAGAGCAACTGAGGGACTACTTGGTACTAATCAGAAACAAAATTAGGGATCATTTAAGTGCCAAGTGGTCCTAAGCTCTCAGAGTCAAGACTGTTGAGGTTCTGAGAATTCCGGCTGGATGTCCAGGAGGTTTCTGTTCATTAATTCCATCCATGGCAATGTTTAAAGTGTCATGAGACTTCAGTGCAAAAAATTAGAAGACTTGGAGCTTTTAATAGTTATCCCCAGGAGATGCCAAGTCTAAGACAGAGGATGGAGGGCACTGGAAGCAGAGAGGTGGGTGAGGCCGCCTCCACTGCTTTGTTGCTGCGGGCATTGGTGCCCCTGCAGGAAACTCCGCCTGGAATGTGGAGGAGCTCCCTGATTGGATAAAGGTTCTAGATGGGAGGAGGCGCCCCTCCCGCCCGCCCCCTTCAGAGGAGCCGTCTACCCGGTTATGGAAACCGTCTACTCAACACAGAGTAGCTCTGAGTCACTTAAATCTGCTGAACTGTGAGGCATTCCTGCACGTTGTTCCCCAAAGTAATTCAGATGTACATTTCCCTGGTGGAGGCTTGGTGCCCCTCCCAGAGTGTCACTACCCAACCCGTACTCTTTCTCTGGGAGGGAGAACTTTAGTCTCTGATACAGGCAGGAAAGACAGCCACTCAGGTCCACACAGCCTTCCCTTGACTCCACTTGGCATTTCTATGGTTTGGGAGTGCTGGTTTCTCACTGTAACACTGGAGGAAAAAAAGCAGTGAGGCTCTAAGTAGCTGATTCAGATCTTCAGGGACCAAATAAACCTCACCATCCCAGTCGGGCTGAGACAGGGAGAGTGGCTGCTTCCTGTGCAAAGCACAATCTTCTTTATCAAAAATAATATCTATTTCTTTATCCAAAATAATATCTGTTTTCTGTGGTTCTTTATTAAAAATAATATCTATTTTCCGTGGCTAGTATTTATAATTCCATCACTAGAGGCTTATTTTCTATAAGTGAGTTCACCTTCTGTGCCTCATCAGTCATTGTACTGCTCGTGTGCTGGAGGAGGAGGGACGGGGTGGGCCGAGGGACGATGGGGACCTTGGCCCCTGAGAACTGGGAGGACACACTGTAGTGCAGGAGGAAGGCAGACCACAGCAAAGGCACATTTCACTTCCTGGCTTCTGGTGTGTGTCTCACATAGGTCCTGTCCCTTTACCCCATGTGTTAGGAGCTGAACTGTGTTGAAGTCCTCACCCCAGTGCTTCAGAATGGGACTGTACTCAGACACAGAGTCTTGAAAGAAGGACTGTAATTAAGTTAAATTAGGTCATTAGGATGGGCCTTAACTCCATCTGGCTGGAGTCCTTATAAGAAGAGGAAATTAGGACACAGACGTGAACAGAGAGAAGACTACATGAAGACACAAAGGGAAGACAGCCACCTGCCCGTCAAGGAGAGAGACCTTAAAAGGGGCCACCCTGCCAACACCCTGATCTCAGACTTCTTGCCTCCAGAGCTGAGAGAAAACACACTTTCGTTGTTTAAGGCACCCCATGTCGGGTACCTGGTTATGGCGGCCATGGCAGATGGGTATACTTTGCATCATGTCACCTCTGCCCCACCGACTCACCCCCTCAAGCCCTATTGTCATCATGGTCTCCTGGGAATAAGCTTGCTGAGTTTGGTTTAGCTTACGCCACCTGGCCTCGAAGTACTACCTTAAGATCTAAAGAGAATCATATCTGCGGCTTTACTCAACAAAGCCAAATTTAAAATATTTTAGATTTTATCTAGTTCAGGCTTTCACAAGTCAGTTACTGTGAATAGTAACAAGGAAGCTCAGGAAATTAAGGGAAGAGAGGCTAACCCTAGAGTGGAGGCTCCAGAAATAGTGTTTTTTTAATTTTAATTTTTTTCATTGAAATATAGTTGATTTATAATATGACATTAGTTTCAGGTGTACAACAGTGATTCCGTGTTTTTATAGATTATACTCCATTAAAAATTATTATAAAATAATGGGTCCATTTCCCTGTGCTGTACAATGGATTCTGGTAGCTTATTTATTTTGAACATAGTTGTTCGAACCTCTTAATTTCTTACCCCCAGCTTTCCCCTGCCTACTTCCCTCTCCCTGCTGGTAACCACTAGTTTATTCTCTATATCTGTGAGTCTATTTCTGTTTTGTTATATTCACTCCTTTGTTTTATTTTTTAGATTCCACATGTGATAACATATAGCTTTGTCCTTCTCTGTCACTTGACTTTCTTCACTAAGCATACCCTCTACGTCCATTCATGTTGTTGCAAATGGCAGAATTTCATTCTTTTTTATTAAATGGCTGAGTAATATTCCATTTTATATATATATGTATATATATATATACATATGTATATATATATGACATCTTCTCTATCCTTTTGCTTGTCGATGGGCACTTAGGTTGCTTCCATATCTTGGCTATTGTAAATAATGCTGCTTTGAACAGTGGGGTGCATGTTACCTTTTTGAATTAGTGTTTTCATTTGCTTCGGCTATACTCAACAAGGGAATTCCTGGATCATATGAAAAAGGACCACAAATAACAAATGTGGAGAAAGGGGAGGCCGGTTGTACACTGTTGGTGGGGATGTAAATCTGTGCAGCCACTATGGGGAACAGAAACAGTTTTTGATGTTTCTTAAAGAGTCATTTACCACCATCCTCAGGCCAGAAAAAAACCTCGGTCAAGATCTGGGATGTAGAGGGTTCTAGAGTTCCAAGGACGGGGTCATGGTTAATTAGACTGCTCACCCACCTCCAACAGGAAGCAGGGTGTACTATCTCCCAGGGAGAGCCCAGGCTGAGACTATCAGCTGCCACTCAGTGCATGTACACACACACACACACACACACACACACACACACACACACACACACACACACACACACACACACACGATGGTAGAAGACTGGGGCCTGCCTGAACAAAGGATTTTCCAGGGGAGGAAGATTCTCTCAGTGGAAGGAGCGTTCAAAACAAGGACTGGGAGACGGGAGTCAGGAAAAACAAAACTATCAGCCTGATTTTACTCCCCAAAGCTGGGATGTTGCACTGAGCTAGTTCAGCCCTCAATCAAAGAGGCTCCTGTCCCCTGTCACACCTGCCTGTCCTTCCCAAGATATGAGCTGGGACAGCCCACCCCTCTGTGTAAGTCATTTCCACATCACCTACACTTTCCAATCAGCTCTTGCTCTATTAGATTGCTTCCTGGAAGAGCCAAATAATAAAACTCACCGGTCAGCCATTCTTTATTCTGTTATACACCAAACTGATTTTTTAAGTTCAGAACCAATAAAACTGTGATGGCGAAGAACGGATATAGATTTCTCGTTCTCACACACTCATATATAATAATAATAAAACTTTATTAAACAAGAGACATGTTGTTTCAGGGAATTTTTCTTTCCCCTCTCCAGTGCCCCAAGGCTAAAATATATACAATCTTATTAACTTCCTGGAAGAAATACTCCATTCCCTTGGTGAAAACGCTGAGCATTCATCTTGGACCTGGAAAATGAGACAAGCCCTTGACATGAAGGTACGTGGGCCACAGTTCCATCCAGGGAAATCAAGGGGAGTGAGTCTGATTAGGAGATGCTCAAGGAATCTGCATGGAGTCCAAGAAACCTCCTGGAATAGATCCTCCTGAATGTACCAGGTCAGAAAGAAAAGGACAGAGGATCTGATAGCAGGTTGGCAGAGCAGGGCATGCCAGGTCAGAGTAGACTGGACAGACCATTGACTGGTCTGACTCCTGGTCAGTCAGTCAGGGGGCTGAGGCTCAGACAGGAGCTGTCAGTTACCCAATCATGCAGAATACACGGTAGAGCTGGAAACAAGCCTGGCGTCCTGCTCAGGGTTCCTGCTCCCCTTGCCTTCCAGCCTGCAATCTTGGATTGATCTCCAACAAAGGAACTTCAGCTGTGATTCCCCATCTCCTTGAGATGGCTTCATGCTCCTCAGGGAGATCAGGGCCATGTCTCCACCTCCCATCTCTGCCTATAGCAAAAGCAAGAGCCACACTGCTCACATGGGCTGGAGAGTCCATCAGTATCAGCCAAAATCTGCTGAAGAATAAATGACCTCCACCAGGGCTCAGAAATCTAATTCCTGTAATTCCACCTGAACATGGACAGTGTACTGTCCAGGGAGGGCTGACAATCAGTGAGCATCTGGAAGCTGCCAGATGGTGGGAGCTGCAGCCCCATTTTCTCAGCCCAGAGCCTTTAGGTGACTAGAAGACAAGAAGCAGGCTGTCACCACGGGTGTCCAGATTAGAAATTTGTTGATTGCTCAAGCAAGACTGCCTCTGGACAGCCAGGAGTTTATGACTAGTTTGCAATGAGGGAGGAGGGGATCCAGGACTGACTGATGGGGTGATGAGCACTGAGAGACAACATGAGGAACCCAGGCACAGACTGGACCCGAGGCAGAGGAGCACCCCGACGTGTGACGCTCAGCCCCACCCAGCTCCACACAGCGGCATCAGGATTTAGGGTGGTCTTCATGAGTGAGTGGCTGTTCTGGACACTGAACTGAATCCCTCCAAATGTCACACATTGAAGTCCTAACCCGTGATGTGACTGTATTTGGAGATAGTTCCTTTAAGGAGGTAATTCAGGTTAAATGAAGTCATAAGGGCAGGGCTCTCATCTGATAGGACTGGTGTCCTTATAAGAAAAGAAGGTGACACAAGACCTCCCTCTCTCTCCACACGTGCACACAGGGAAGAGGCCACACAAGGACACAGCAAGAAGACGTCGGAGGACAGCCAAGGAGAGGCGCTCACACGAAACCTGCTGGCACTTGATGGTGGGCTTGTAATCTCTAGAACTATAAGGAAATAAATTTCTGTCATTCAAGCCCCCTAGTCTGTGATATTTCGTTGTGACACTCTGAGCAGAGTAATACAGGGCTGAGAGTGTCAAGCAGGCAAAGTGCAGAAGTTAGGACGGTGCGCAGGGACCCAGGGCTCAGGTTCCCACCGCCCGCTCCAGATGGGCGAGCAACCTCTAACTGTCAGAATGGAACAGCCCTGGGCTCTTCGAGCACTGATCGTCTGTGTTTACCCTTTTCTGAGGTCCTGAAAACAAGAGATGACCCTGTCATTAGCTGGGGTCTTTCCAGGAAAATGGAAAAAGGATCAAATGACCTTTAATGGCCTCTGTGGCCATAGGACTCTGACTGGAGGAGCAGCACATGCAGAGATTTATCACTGAACATGTTTTACTGGGATTTTCAAACTGCAAGATTAGAAATCTTTCAGCTCCAGAGAAAAGGCGCAACAATGGGCTAATTATAAATGAGTGTGTGTGTGTGTGTGTGTGTGTGTGTGTGTGTGTGTGTGTGTATAATATTCCAGATACTGTTCAGTGAAACCAAATCAGATGACTGTCAAATACACATGGTGTGCAGCAGAAGTTGTCTGGATATTTTCACTGTGGAGGAGATAGTTCTAACACACACAGCAGCTGCAAAGCATCGGACAGATTCTCTTGCCCACCCTCCTGCCCACCGTTAGCGGAGTTAATTTGTAAGGAGCCTCCCAGTGTTTCTCTGACTCCCACTCTGGCAGTATCAACACTCTGGCTCTGGACCCTGGGTCCAGCTTCCGCCCTCAGCCTAACTGTATGCTGCATTTTCCTATAGATCCTATTTAAGATCAAACGCCAAATGTTGTCCAAGCAATTACTGTGCACTCAGCTCTGTGCTTTGCTGAACCATGAGACAGTGACTCAAATGACCTCTGAGGTTACTTCCAACCTGAGAAACAGCGGGGGCTGCTGGGACGTGCATCTTCAGAGTTTCCGGGTAGTGCTCCCTCCAGGAAGCCTTCCTGATTGCACAGATAATGGAAGTGTTCATTAAGCCCCATTAATTCCCTTTCCTCCTGCATCCAGAGATAGGCTCTATGTTCCTACCTTGCCTTCGTGGAAATGCGGTCCATGTGACAATAGGATATGGGTGGGAGTGATGTATATCACTTCCAAATTTAGCTCCTAACACATTTGCTTTTTGCTTGTCTGCCAGTGGGAGAGGGAGAAATCAGAATAAAATGCCACGGTCCTAGGAGATGGTGGGGTTCTGCTACATCCGAAAAGCCTGGATCCCTTAATGACTACACGGAGTACAACCCCCTCGGCCCGCTGCCACATTAGACTGTGAGAAGAGTGAGAAATAAGTCTGTATTGTGGCTAAGCCACTGAGAGTTGGAAGTTGTTACAGCACTTGGCCTGTCTAGACTAACACTCTGATTGACTCTCAAGTTGAAAATAATAGTCATTTGATCTCTAATTGAACATGGCCTTGGATAGGAGCTCGTGAACATGTGCAGACAATTTTACAATATGGTAGAGCTATGAACACAAACCATGTCTGACCCCAGAAAGCATGCTCCCAATCTGTTTCTTCAGCATCCTGGGCTACAGTGGTGACCATCAGGTGCAGTGCGAGAGTATAAAAGAATACCTAACTTGTAATATTCCGGAGCTGGAGAAAACTTGCATGTGGGCATTTTTGTTGCATAGTCTGAATTGTGTCCATCCTTATTTCACCAACATGTCCCTGTCTCATCCTCCCAAAGAAACTGTAGCAGCCTTTAAGCCGGATCTAGGACCATCTCTGGGGTAACTGTTTGACTGAAGGCAGCAAGCTCAGGGAGTAGGCTTTTAGAGATGGCCCTGCTGGCACTTTCCAAAACCTGCTGGGCTGCCCAGAGCTTAGCTGAGATGTAGGGGTCTGAAGTAGTGACAGGCTAGGTCTGCAACCCACAGGCACATGGAGGTAAAGAGGCCAGCAAGGCCTAGGGCTGGGAGCCCAGGACTCCTGAGATGCATGTCTCCTATTTAATTGGAAGTTTCACAAATAAAGAAATTCATCGCATTCTCAATTCTTCCCTTGCTCAGCTGCCTCCCCGGCCTGGGCCTTGGCATCGCTTGCCTTGGTATAAATCACATTCCATCAGCGTAACTGCAGGGCTTCGGGGATCATTTTGGAATACGAGGATGTTAATGCACTGGGTTTTGTTCCAAGCAGTGAGCCACCTCCTGGGATTTGGGAATCTCTCTTTTAAATCCAGATAGCACTAATGAGCTAGTAAGGGCTCCTCACCCCCTTGACTCATTCCCTCACTCCTGGGGCTGCTCTGAGCATTGGGATCAGCCACATCTGGACTGCACTGCAGTCAGCCATGGGCCCGATACAGCCACCTGCTTTCAACGCAACTGATTCCACCAGAGGCGTTCAAACTGCGATTTAGTCTTCCATTTTTTTTTAAATTACTAACTACAACCTAAAAATGCTTTGCACATGTAGGCTCTGGGTAAATGTTTGTGGTTATTTTGATGACAATTGCACTGGTGTCCTTAATCACAGGGTTTGGCCAGGAGCTGTTCTCTAATTCTACCCCCAAGTGAAAATTATGTTGGGATGCCAGGGAGATGGTTCTTGATGGGGAGGGAAATAAGGGAAGATGCATGCTGACAATCAGTTGAGTATCATTTAGCTTTAGAGCCAGGCCAGTCTCTCAGTGCCCCAAATTTATATTTACCCACTCAAAAAAGCCTCCTCTGACTCTTACTATGCATCGCGGGTGGTTCTACGTGGTTTACAAACGTTTACCAATTTAACGTTCAGTACTATTTTTTTAATGCCCATTTTACAATAAGAAACCTAGGACGACAGAGAGGTTAGGGAACTTGTCCAAAGTCACAGAGCGAGTAAATGGCGGCACCGGGATTTGAAGCTGCAAAGTCTGGCTCCAGGGACCACATACTTCTGCATGTGCCGTCCTCCCCTCTATGGTTGCCCCTGCCTCTGGAACTTAGTTCACATGGTTCAGACTATCTGGAAGGTTGTTTCTGTTCTTCCTCACACTTCCAGATTCTAGCACATCTTTTAAGACTGACTTACAACCTAGTTCCCATAGGCGGCCTTCCTGAGCATTCTGCACCGTGATCCAACGGCACAGTGGTTCAGGGTATGGCATTTGGAGTGAAGCTGTGTAAGTGTAGTTCAAAACCCAGCCCTGCCACTTACTCGCTTTACCATCTTGAGTAAGGTGCTTAACTTCCACGAGCAAAGTTTCCTTATCTGTAAAATGGAGATGGATACTGCACCCACCTCGCAGGGCTGTTGAGAGGATTAACTGAATTACCATATCCAGAATACTTAGAACAGTGCTTGATTTACGCTGTGCGCTATTTACACATTTTATTATTATTATTATTATTATTATTATTATTATTATTAGCATTATTATTATTATTATTAGCATTATTTCTAATTCTCTCCTACTGCTGTTGTGTCCCAGTTCTGCTTTCCTTATCTGATCCTTATTTCCTGTGAAGTTGCAGGGTTCTCTACTCCTCTTGAAGATGACTTGTGTGTGTGTATATATATATATATATATATATATATTTAATTCTCTGACATATAGATTAGTATACTGCAGAGAGTAAACATTTGTTTAATAGCCATAATTAATTAATGAGTTGAAGTTACCTAAAAGTATATCTCTAGCCACGAGGATTCAAAAATCTTTTTCTCTCTCCCACTGAACTGCATATAAATATAAGACACGGGTCTTCATTGATTTTGGAGTGGTGCATCTCGGGGGAAATTGAATCTGTCATAGTTTAAAGAAAAAAACAACTTCTAAATAAATTAAGAGATGGATTCATTGACTGGGGTGGTCTAGTTAAAATAGGGCACAGATTTCATGGGGTTTAAATATCACTGTCTGTAGAGCAGCATCAGCCTCCAAGAATTTGTGGCTCCTGATGCCATTTCCTTAACCTTTGCTTTCTAGTCTTGTCTTCAGAGAGGCAGCCACTTATTTACCAGGAAGATTCTGCAGATATCCCCTGCCGAGTAACTGAGAAACCTTTTGAAGACTGATGTCTTATTATCGCTTGAGGGCCACAGCAAAGAACCACTTACAAAACCTTCTCTAATATTTGACTATTTAAGTCCTTAGGTCCATTGACTTTAGAATATTCTTAAGGAGTCATTCTGAAGGCAGTAAGTCTCCATGACTTACAAGGAGTCAGGAAGCCCCTGACGGGCCCCTGGTCTGCGGTGGCCTGGGTGTCTGCAAGGCAGATGCATGCAGTTCCCACTGAAAATGGGAACGAGAGTTTAACTCCGTGAGAGTGGCTGGCTCAGGACGAGAAGATGAACTCAGTGTAAAGGGGCAGGGCCTCCTGCAGCCTTCCTGTGGGCAGCGTCTCATCATTTATTATTGTTGTGGAAAGGTAGCCTTTGGGAAGGGGTCAGGGGGACAGGTTTGGACAGCAGAACCTACTTTTCTTATAACAGAAGGAGTAGAACCACACGGTGTTCAGGGCACTCTTTCTGGACCACGCATCCTCTCCCATCCCTCAGGTTATCAGTAGGGCTCCATGTAGCCATGATAAGGAAAATGAAGCACCAGGGAGCCGATAGGATCCCGATGGTTCTATCCCCCTACCCTCCATCTCTCACGTCGCAAAATATTTCCTGCTTGCTTTCCCAATGAACCGTGTATAATTTTGAGGGGTTTTTGTTTCCTCCTGTTCAGGGACAGTTTGGGATGAGTTGGTGCATCATCTCACACTTCCCTGGCTGCCCTGAATAAATGACACATTGAATGGCATCCCACAGATTGCTTTGCTTTTCTTTGACTGTCTGGCTTGGAGGAGTGGAAAAGAGGGGACGACTGGTTAGGCTCAGGGAAAGGGAAGTGGCGAGTCTTCTGGTAGAAAAGCAATAACCACCCTGTGGTGGTTGTGCTGTGGTTGCTGTGTATGTGTCACTGGTGAATGGCTTCCCCAATCCTTCTAAAAGAACAATCTCCATAACTCTTCAAGGCGTGCTTAGTCTTGTGAACAACTGTTGAGAACATCCTTTTTCTTGTTACACCTCGGCACCTTCTCCCCAACATTACACCTTCCTTCACACGTTTTATTTCATTCAATGTTTCACACACAGTATAAATCACCGCCACTCATCATCTCTCAGTGTGTTTCCCTTGTCTCTGCGTCCACCATCAGAACTCCAGTGCAGTTCTCATCACTGCACACTCAGATGATACTGGTTCAACTGGGCATTCTGCCTCTCTGCCCCTTGGATATCTGTTATTGCATGCTCCCTGACAGGTTAATCTTCTAAAGTCACTGCCTTGCTTAAGAAAATTCAGGGGTCCTCCATTGCCTACCAAAGGTTAAGCTTAGCCTGGCTTTTAAGGCCCTCTAGAATTTTTTTCTAATATATACTTTATAATATTTTCCATCCCCAGGTTTACACCACACTTGCGGCTCTTTGCATTGCTGAATAGCCTGTTCTCTTCCTGGAATGCCCAGTGCCCTCTTCCTTGCCTCATCTGTCAAGTCATTTAATTCATTTGGCAAAGAAAGTGTGCCTCTACCTCCTCCAACATCCATTCTGTCCAAGAACCTGTTACCTAACTCAGGTCTGGCTGCTCGCTGCTCAGAAATCAATACCGAGGGGCAATTGTTGGTAGAAAGGAGTTTAATTTAATTAGAATGATGGCAATCTGGGGAGATGGTAGACTCAGTATCTCCCCAAAACCAACTCTGAAGATTCTGCTTGGCCATGAAAGTTTTTAAAGGGAAAAAGGGAAAAAAATCTTAGTTAATCATTGAGATTGGGGTCAGAGTCATTGCCATCCCCTGCTACGTGCAGGCTCGTTGACTTCTTGTGAACTGTCTTTAGATGCTATTTTGTTCACACAGTTTGTTCATGAGATTACTGAAGGGAAAGCTAGGAAAGAAATCTGGTCAACCATTAATTACTTATCCTTTCTTCGTGCTTCTTTGATCTACAGAAAGAACCAATAGGTTAGGCAAGGTGTTGTGTGATCAAAAGATTTGAAAGATGTGCTTGGGCCAGAGATGAGTAGGGCATGGAGGCACCAGGTTTAAAAGTTAGTTACATGTAGCTTTGCTTAAATTGACCCAGAAAAGGGGTTTCCTTCTGAGGGTGATTTCCTTCAAAGAGCTGCTTACAAATCCCCCCCCCCCATCAGATATCATTCCATTACTATGGGATTCGGGACGAAGGTCCATCTTCTGTCACTTCTTTATGCTGAGAAAGGGCATTGAGGTGTTAGAGTGAAAGATACCAACACGGGTTTGAAGCATTTGTTTGCTGACACTTTTAGTTGCCTGTTTACACATATGGGCAGAACAAGCTACAATTATTTTGATGTCTACCAAGATATGGATTATTATGAGCAATAGCATTAATCTCATTCTCTTAAGGCCAGTTCTGGGCATTGTGCTGGCCATGGGTTCGGTACTGCTCAAGACGGAGCAGCTTAATGTCACAGCTGCGGTCTGGTCATCATGCAGTCAGCTTTGCCCCTCTGGTGGCAGCTAAAGTGTCAGGGGACATGGAGGGGCCTTTGTACTTGGCGGGATTGGGGGAGGACACAGGGTTCTGCTCAGTTCTACCTCTTTACATCTATTACCCACTGCCTTGTTTTTAGAAATATGAGTGCCTCCTGCCTACATTACTGGACCATTGGCTTGATGCCTTATGATGTATAACGCCAGTTCTGTCACCCCCGCCCAGATTCTCTCCCTGTTAACATCAGAACCTACCCACGTGGGGCCAGGATTATAATCTGTTCCATAAATATTTAAAAAAAATAAATGACCTAAATTCCACCTTTGAGAACTAGATGACTGGAGTACAATCCTATGCAAAAGAAAAATAAGGTGTGTTTTATTATCAGTATTATTGTGGGGGACACACCTTAAGTCACTAACCCCTAGTAGGATCTTTCTTTACCTGTGGTGACCCTGAGTGGAAGGAAGGCTTACCCTTGAGTGCTAGGGGGATAAATTGCCTTGTTCTCCCTCACCTTCTTTGCATACACTATTTCCTGTACTTGGAATTCCCTTCTTTTCCTTTTTCCTTGATATACTCTTTCCCAGCCTTCAATATTAACACCAAATATTATCCTCCTAGTGACTCTTTGCCAGACCTCACCTCTCCATTGTCGCTCTGTGTTGTTTAAAACAAAAACATAAATGTAAAAGTTAACACAATTGCCCAGTACTTAGATGACCTGATTGTTTTGGGAATTTTAATCTTTCCCCATCTGTGGACCTGTGGCTTGTCTTGAACTGGCCATGATGCTTTCTCATTGTCACAGAGAGGTGCAAGCTCTGAGCATCTCTCTCTAGCTCTTCCTCCACAGAACGTGCTGGCATTGTGGCTTTCTCTATTCCCACGTATGAGAACTACATTGCCGAAGAAAAAATGTGTGGTTGTTCTTTGGTCACCCAGGGTAATGTACGGCCTTAAGACATTTTAGCCACTGCCTGTGTCCCCCATACCTGATGCACATGTGCATAGCCATCACTCCTCTGAGTAGATCATCTTTCTTACTCCCTTCACCCCAAATACAAGATACTATATCAGTCCCTCAAGGCAAGGGTGCTGTACTCGAGTCCTCTGTTCTCTCACTGCTGATCGTGGCACCCAGCACTGAAGTGGGACTCAGTATCTACTCACTCCTTGAATGCATGAACTGACTGAACACCAGGCAGATACTTTTCTCATCATCTTTCCTCATCTCCAGTTGTGTGCTCATTCTTAGAGGCATGGCTATGTGCATATTCATGATTAAGGAGAACTAAGTAGGTCAAGTGATGGAAAATAATGAACAAGTCCATAAATTATATTTTGATTTAAGCTTCTCATTCTTTGTATAGTAAGGTTCTCTGCTCTTCTGCAAAACTTTCAGACATTTGTGGGGAAGCACAGAGGCCTTGTGATGGTTATATTCCAGAAACTCGTCCTAAATCTAGGTCTCACATCGCTCTCTTCCTTGAAGCAGGATCTATCAACTCAGCTACCTTTCTTTTTTTTTTTTTTACTGTCCTTATCCCTGTTATATCCCTTGGTTATATCCGTAATCTGGGAGGCACTGTTTCTCTTGCACCACTTGACTCTTACTGATTATCACTACAGGGGAAATGAGGAAACAAATAATACATGTGGGGACATTATAAAAGCTTAAAAATTTCAGCCATGTCTGTGATTCCATTCTTTGCCTTTTTAATACGGTAACTGGCTAAAGAAGGCAGTGTAGCCCAAGGGCTGCTTTGAATCCCAACTCAGCCCTCTGCTAACTGAAGAGGGACTTGGGTAGCCCATGCGACCTTTGTGCTCTCGGTTTTACCATCTGAAAAAAGGGGACACTGAATCTGTTTCTCAGGGTGCTTGTAAGTGTCCCACTGGAAGACTGATACATGTGTGCTCCTAATCCAGAGCTGTGACATTACAGTTCAGATCACTGTAATTAGCATCACTGCTGCCACTCTTGCTGGAGTTACTGGCAACTATGGTAGGTACTGGACTCTGGTATAACTTTTTCCTCCCAGGGGTGGTACTCTCTGAAATTCTGTTCCTTCTTCAGCCGCATTTTGAAGGGCAAGAGCAATCCACTTGGAGCTTTATTTGCCTTCTCAGCAAGACTTAATGAGCCATGTCCAGAAAACTCCAGCCAAAGAGAAGAGAGGCAAAGAGAAAAACCAGCCTAATGCAAGGATAGATACAAACTGGCTTTCTTAGGAGAAGGCCTCTGGAAGGATCTCATATGTTCACAGTTAAGTCAAGTGAACTCTAGGTGAACAGCAATACAATTTCTTTATTTGACTGAAAATTCTTTGGGTAGGATAAAAATTGTTAAGGATCCATGTTCTTATCAACCTGGGTGTTTGGGTTCCCTACTCTAGACACCTGACTCCTGACTCCTGTCACCCTCTTTACTGGCAGAACAGGAGCCCAGACCTCCCCAGATATCAAAGACAAAACAATAAACTTTTTAAGTAAATAAATGAGTGACTGAATGAATAAATGAATGCATGCATGAATATAAGAAAGACAAGGCCCCTGTGGCAGCCAAAGCTGTCTATATACAGTAATCCCAAATCTAAACCTACAGCATTTCCTAGGAAGGACAATATATATGTAAATAGAGCCGTCACGTTTAGAATGTCAGGCCTCAGAGGGTTCATCTGGCACTTGCAAAGGCCACTTCACATTTCTCCATGAAATTCCAAAACTTGACAGCTTTCTTAACACAGTGATGGTGAGGAATAAAAACTTCAAAAATTATGCTATTTGAAAAGTAAACTATTTACCGTTCAGAGGAAAGATTCTGAATTTAACCACTCGGCAGCTATCAAAATGTAACCCCAGGACACAGCAGTGATTTAAAATGTAAGTAGATCTTTGGGCATGCGGATAAGGGGCCTGCCATCGTCCAGCCAGGGTGGCTAGAACTACCCGAGCCTCGCTCTATAGACTCGTGACCCTGGCATGGACAGGAATGACACCCAGGCCTTCACCTGGTCACTGCCTGGACTGGCTCTTAGACCACCTTAGTTTGCAGGTTATGACTTCACCTCCACCGCTCACTCCCAAGGATGTAAAGGAAGCACTCAGAAACATTTTCATGAAGGACATGTGCACTAAATGAAATCTAGGTTAATAGCCAAACCAGATCTTCTTTAAAAAGTAACACGTGACCTCCAGAAGTGAGAGGTTGTGTGTGAACTGCACTGCGCTTTATGCCCGCTGTGTGACCTCATTGTATTAATTGCATCTAGACCTTGAAATGTGAATACATGCCCAAATGAACACACTTACGCTCTAGAGCTCTGTGCCTTAAAAGCACATTCAGTTCAACAAACCTTGCACGTTCCTGTTTAATTTCATAAGATGGAGGTGACCAGGCAAGGTTCCTCGGTATGCAGTGGTCAACACAAGCCTTACAGGTCCGTGAGCCCCTCCTCAGCTGCGGGTACCTGCCGCCCCAGGGCCTGGCAGCGTGGACTGGGGTCGGTGCCAATGCATGTGGAGTCCGCACTGTTCACAGTTTCCCTGAGACGAGCTGGCAGACATTGCCTGGGCTGGGGGTAGGACTAGATGACCTCTAAGTCCCCTTCTCATCTTAAGACCCCGCCACAGACTTGGAAGCCGTGACACTAATATTCTGCAGTATTAAACTCTCATCCCTGGGTATAATTCTACAGCCTCTTCGTGGATCGCTTCCACTTTTTCTCAGAAGACCCATCCAAAGTGTGCAGCATACAGATAGAAACACGATCGATCCATCAGTTTTGTTCCTATTTTTTTTTAACTGCACCACAGTATTAATATAATTATGTGAAAGCACTTGATAAAATATAAAATTCTTCATACATAAAGTCATAAACATTTCATAACTTGAGCCAAAACACTCAGAAGTTCCAGGCAGGAGTAAGCCAAGCTTAATTTTTAGATGAATATCGAAGCCAATAAAGCAAACCGAAGAAGCTGCCTATGGATATAAAATTTTGGGCACAATTCAGTTCAATTTAATTCAATTCAAGAAATGTATATTGAGTGTGTACTAAGTGTTGGGCACTGTGCCGGGTTCTATTCCGTATGAAGGGGGCTTGTTTGTTTTCAGGGGCTGATACTGCACAGATGGCTTTCATAGAGATGGTGAGAGGTAGATCAGAGCAAGAGCACAAATACACAGTTTTTCACTTAATAATCATAATTATAAAAACAGCTAAGATGCTACCATTTACTGAGGACTGATCATATGCCAGGGCTTATGACATACCAAGCATTATACATGTGTGTGAATGTTTGTATGTATAATCCCTAATCCTTACAACAACTCAACAAAGGAAGTTATTCTTACTTCCTGTTTTACATATGAGAAGAGCAAGTCATAGAGACGTTAAGTTACTTGAGCAAGGTCGCCCAGCTATTAAGCACTGAGCCAGATTTTGAAAACATAATTGTCTGACTTCAAAGCCAGCAGGCTCTACATCACACCTACATTAGTCTACATTTTTACCACCTTCCATAATGGCCATTAGTACTTGGCAGAAGGGAGGAGGGAGGGGCCTAACCTGGCTTGGGGCTCTTGGTGAGAGTGGTTTGCTCTGTGCTCAGCCCTCCTCCCAGGCTTTCCTGCACTGCCTAAGCTAGACACCTCTTCTTGTAATTGCCAGACGGGTGATTTAGACAGGAAGCGTAGTGACAGCTTTTGAACCTGGCTTTGAGCTATGTTCAATCCAAGTAGTCAATTTAGGTCAAGTATTCCGACCACCTTCATATAGTCTTTCTTTCTTCTGTTTAAGTCAATTTGACTACAAATGCAACCTCCCTGATCTCAAGTCCATCAGCAGCTCTGAATATGGCCAATCTACCCTGCAGCCTGGTTCCTGGTCAGAGGGCAAAGCTTGCCTGGAAATGAAACTTTGAAATGGCACTTGGCTTGGTTCCCTGAAGTAAGTCACATGCTCTCAGCCCTCTAGTCCTTCTCCGACTGTGAGAGCCACCCAAGGGGAAGCTCATATGAAAACAGCAGTTTACTCCCCATCAGCAAAGATGCATCTCTGCCTCCTGCGATGGGCTCGGCTGGTCTGGCAGCCACAGGCAAGCTGTGTTTTATTCGTGAACATCCTTCTTGTTTCAGCAGATAATGGACTCTAGTTAGGAGACAACATAGTAAACACAGCATAAACATTGGAATGTGCAGCTGGAATGAGTCTGCATATAAATAAGAGTGCTGGGAGCCAGGGAGGTAATAAGTCAGGAACGCAATGGAGAAAGGTTATTAAAAGAGGAGCTTGTAAAAATCTGCAACAAGGCTGAAAGCTTGGAGCATTTCTTGATTACAGGACCAAAGGCAGCAGCCTGTCTCTCGTCTGTGCTCTGACTCACTGAGTTACTGGACATCTTACTTAAAATCCTGCTGTTACTCACTTTGTTCAATCGTAAAGTTGAGATTTTATACACTTTAAAAAAAGTTCTAGGGCTGTTGTGAAGATGTGTGCATGAAAGCATTATGAAAAAAGCTGGTGTTGCTGTACAAATGGAAGGTTATGTGATTCTTAATTTTGGAAACTGGCTGAAATTATTCTTTTATACATCTAAGCCCTCTTGTTGATTGAATATCAAGCAAAGTTATCTTTTATAACAGAACTCTCTCAGGGACATATCAGGCATGAAAGGAATCAAAAGTATTTTCTGCTGTGTTATTGTCAAAACAGAAAGATCCTTTTTATTAGCTTTATATTAGTCAGCTTATGGTAGGTTATGCTGCAGTAACAAATACATCCTGAAATCCCACCGGCTTAATAACAGTAACAGAAAAGAGGACGTCCATATCTTTCTGAGGCAACACCCAGTGTATATTGGGCATTCCTCCTGTGTGTCTCTTCCACACACTGAGTTCTGAGTCCTAGACTGCTTCCATCTAGTGGCTAAATCATGACTTCTTGCATTGCCATAGAAGGGGAAGAGAGGCTGGATCCCATGATGAAATGTTTTTAATAGTCAGGCCACAAAGCAGTTTATCACTTCCACTCTTTTCCTATCCAGAGCCCAGTTACATGGCTCCAGCCCAATCACAAGGGAGGCTGTGACATGTAGAGGAGCACATGGATGTCCTAGTGAGCTCTGTGTCTGTCTCACCTTTCTTAAACTTAGTCTCTGCTAAGGAATATACAAGGGAGCCATGCAGTCATGGAAGAGACTATATGAATCTGATGTTGTTCCAATGACCTGTCATCCTCTGGCCACGATTATGAACTTGCATATTTTGGAGACAGAACAAAATTCCCAAAAGGACTTACTAACCTGCTGTGTGAGTCCATTGTGATTTTAATTTTGGAAGCTGGGGTGTGTCTGCTCCCTGATTTATTCTGGGTAACACTTAAGTAATTTAACCATATTTCCAGGCTAATTACTGCCATACCCTCTTAGTAGCTATGATATAGTTGGGCCAGTGTTACCTTTTAGCCTTCTAATGCTGAGGCTAATGGCTTTGGTCAGGCATTCTGCTATTGATTAGAACACTTTATTAAAATCCTTAGGGGGAAGGGTATAGCTCAAGTGGTAGACTGCATGCCTTGCATGCATGAGGTCCTGTGTTCAATCCCCAGTACTTCCACCAAAAATAAATAAATAAACTTAATTACCCCCCCCAAAATAAATGAAAATTTAAAAAATTAAAAAAACTTAAATCCTTGAATTGTGGTGTGAAAAGGAAAACTTGTTAAAGGCACTCATATATATGTTATAGCCTAACATCTGGCATTTTCATAGTTTGAATTCATCATAAATTGCTGACATTAGTTGCTACCTTCAACCTTTCTCAATTTTAAAGTGATTCAGTGGTAACTTTTAGAGTTGCAGGAGGCCATCAGACTGATATTGCTGTAGAGCCATGGTGGCCTATGTAAGCAAACCAAAATCTAAGCCTGTAAATGTGTGAAGGTTACAAAATTGAACCCGAGGACAACCAATCGCAAACAACAAACTAGACTTTAAGCCAATCAATGATTTTCTTAGTTTGCTTCTGCCTTTTCTCCATAGAAATCTGTCCTGCAGGTGGAGCACTCGTCAACACTTCTGGTTTGGCGCTACCTGACTGAAATCGATTTTTGTTCAAAAAAAAAAAAACCTCTTAAAATTTTTAATATGTCTCGATTTAGCCTTTAACAGATTCCAACGTTATATTTTGTGACTTTGAGGCCTATGTATGAACAGAATGGACATCCATAGGAAGCGACTCTTACCTTAAAATAGCACTCTGCATTTAAGTTAATTTTAAATACCTTTTCCAGATGGACAGCCAACTGTTTTCATCAGTGTTTGGAACTTTCCAGCAGTTAAATGCTGGTGTGTAAAGGTTACCTTTTCATTTTATCTTCAACAATGCAGTCTGTTCTTAGACTGAGTCCGTTTTCTCCGTTTGTGAGCCTGATGATTTGAATGTACCAATACTAAACTCCATCTGTTTGTTGCCTGAAAACAGTTGAACAGATTTCAGTAAATTTAGAAACTGTAAACAAATAGTTGAATAAGCCTGAATGATGGGTAAGATTTAAACACTGAGGATGGTCAGCCATTACATTTATTTAAAACTTAGAGATGTCTCAGCATCCACAAGGTCAGATAAGAAATTCCTCCTTCCTCACGCTCCAAGTGGTGACATCATTTCCTTCCAAACTCTGCAGAATAAAGTAAATTCAGACTAACTGTAAACTGCCGGATCTGTCCCCTCTGGTTTCCCTATGCTTCTGAAATTAATTATCCAGACATTCTTTTTACATTTCCATTAGTTTCCCTACAGAAGAAACAAACAATCAACAAAGGGAAAAATGATAATACAATATATAAAACGTTTGTCTAGTGTCTTAAAGAATTTGAATATATTCTAACAGCAGAACTTATAGAGCTTTAAAGACATGGTTGAAACCCCAGGAATGCTGGGGAACTCACGTTGATATAAAATAAAAAGGACTATCTGACAAAACCCTCCCATAACAAGAGTTACCTTTTCCCCATAACCATTATTTAATGCAAGTATATTATATTGCAAGTTTTGCTAAGCATTTTCCATACGGTATTCCATTAATGTTTGCAAAGAATTCATGAGTTGTATTTTCTGTCCTCGTTTAACAGATGAGAAGAGCAAATCTGAAAAGGTTAAGTACCTCGCCAAAATCACAGGGCTGGGGAGTAGAGACGCTGGAATTCAAGTACCAGGCTTCTCTGTATTCTCTTCTTTTGATTTCTTCTGTTTATTTTTTTACTGAAGGGGTTGGGTGGTGCCTGTGAAAGAAGACGCATCTTTCTTCAAGTTCTTCATTGCTTCTAGAAAGTCTGTGTTGATTAGGTAAAAGAAGGTGCTCAAGCTTTTGTTTCATAGATGTCTTTGATACTCCTGTTTCAGATGATTCTTTTAAAGGGACGGCTAGGTCATGCCTGCTAACTTTCTTCTATACACACAGTACTCAGAGATGGATTCAGGTGTCTGAAGATGATTAGAGTCCTTTTTTCTATATTTCTGTTGCAGCAAAGTGTGTTACGGTTCAGTGTTACAGATCAGTTGTGACAGCAACCTGGATCCAGGCTAGAGACCAAGCAGCACTTGGAAGGTTGGAGAACTCAGGTTTATTATGCTGACAAGAGCCCAAAGGAGTTAACACTCCAAGCTCTGGACCCTGTCTGTAGGTTTACACAGGCTTTTATAGGCTGCCGGTCTAGACTTTGCAACATCATATGCAAATAAGGTGTTACAAAATTGACTAATCAGGAATGAGCTTTGTAGGAATGGGACAATCAGGAGTGAGAGAAATAGACCAATCAGGAGGGAGCTCCATGCAAATGAGGTGCTATAAATGGACCAATCAGGAGTTAGCTCAGGGAACCAATATACTCTTAGGGGTAAGTTCCGCTTTCCTAGAAGCAAGCCCTTTCAGAGGCAAAAAGTGAGATAATGCTGCTGGGCCAGGGAACCAGATGGTGCTGGCAGGAAAGTAGTAACCCTGCCTGAGGGTCTTGCTGGTCTTTTTATGGGGTTTCCCACCTCATTTCTACCATGAAATAGGGATTTAAAATACATTTCAGGTTCTGTTTGTTTTCATCTTGCCAAGCTTCCTGTACCTTTCACTGATTATCTTTCTGAAAATTAAATAAACTTTATTGAGATGTAATTGGCATATATTTAAATGAACTCATTATAAGTGTACAATTCAGTGAGTTTGGATAAATATATACACTCATATAACCACATATACAGTAAAGATAGAAATTTCCATCACTCCAGAAAGTTC
This sequence comes from Vicugna pacos, assembly GCF_048564905.1. Lineage (NCBI taxonomy): Eukaryota > Metazoa > Chordata > Mammalia > Artiodactyla > Camelidae > Vicugna > Vicugna pacos. Next base: position 45,932,272 of record NC_133001.1, read on the forward strand.
CTTCCTACCTGTTTTTAGTCCATTGCTATGACCACATATTTTGTTTAAGTGACAATTGATCTTCTTTATGTGACTATAGAGTAGAATTGCGTATTATAGAAGTTCATATAAATGGAATCATACAGTACATACTGCTAGTGCTTTTGCCTTCTCTGAATAATGTTTTTGAGATATACCCCTTTTAAAATTGAAGTATAGTTGATTTACAATATTGTATTAGTTTCAGGTGTACAGCATGGTGATTCAGTATTTTTGCAGATTATATTCCATTAGAAAGTCTTGAAAAATAATGGCTATAGTTCCCTGAGATATACAATATATTCTTGTTGATTATCTATTTTATACAGTGTAGTTTTTATCTTTTAATCCCATTACCTTAATTTGTCCCTCTCTCCTCCCATCTCCCCTTTGGTAACCACAAGTTTGTGGTTTGAGTCTGCTTTGAGTCTGCTTCTGTTTTGTATATACATTCATTTGTATTATTTTTTAGATTTCACATATAAGTGATAGCATATAGTATTTGTCTTTCTCTGTTTGACTTATTTCACTAAGCATGATATTCTCTGTGTCCATCCACACTGCTGTAAATATTAGCATTTCATTCTTTTTAATGGCTGAGTAATATTCCATTATATGTATATCACATTTTCTTTATCCATTCATTGAGACACACTCTTTTTAATGTATGTGTCAGTAGTTTGTTCTTTTTATAGGAGGGTGGTATTTATTGTATAGGTATAATAAAACTTATCTATATACCTGTTGATGGATATTGAAGTGGATTTTGGTTTTGAGCTATTATGAAGAAAGCTATTATGAAAAATTTGAATATATCTTTTTGTGAGTATATGCTTTCATTTCTCTGAGGCAAATAGCTCAGAGGAACATTCTTGGTTAATATGAAAAAAGTATAGGAAACCAATCAACTGTTTGCCAAAGTGGTATATTCCTACCAACAATTCTCATACACTCCTAACAGAGTTTCAGTTGTTCGCTGTCTTGACCAACTTTTGGTATTGCCAGTCTTTTAAAATTTTGGCTATATTGGTGTGTATAGTAGTTTTTATTTGCATTTCCTGATAATTAATGACTTGAGGTATATTTTCAGATGTTTATATAATTTCTTTTTTTTTGATGTTTGCATTTAGATGTTTTGTCCATTTGGATTGTGGACTTCATATTGTTGAGTTGTAAGAGTATGGTATATATTCTGGACACAAATCTTTTTTTCAGATACAGGTATTGCAAATATGTTATTTTAGACTATCATTGTTTTATTAGTATTTTTAGAAGAATAAATTTTTAAAATTTTGATGAAGTTCAATTTATCAATGTGTTCCTTTTAAAGCCTGTATTTTTTTCTCTTCTAAGAAGAAATCTTTGCCTATCTGAAGGGCAACAAGATTTTTTCCATGCTTTATTCTAAAGTTTTAAAGTTTTAAGTTTTCATTAAGCTTATAATCATTTCAAGTTAATTTTTATATATAGTATGAAGTAATAGATGGCTTTATTTTTCCATATAAATATTCAGTTTTCCAGCACTTTTGTTGAAAAGACTATCTTTTTCCCCATTGAAATACCTTGGCTCCCAGAAATCAATTGACCATATGTGCATAGGTCTGTTTTCAGATCCTGAATACTTTCCCATTGATCTATTTGTTTAGCCTTATATCTTACTTTGACTTTATAGTAGATCTTGAAACCAAGTTATATAATTCTTCCATTTTTTCCCCCTTTTTTCAAAACCGTTTTAGGTATTCTACATTTTTTGCATTTCCAAATACATTTTGAAATCAAATCACTTTCTTAAAAAAAAAATCCTGCTGAGAATTTATTTGGGATTGAGTAAAATCTATCTATCAATTTAGGGAAGAATAAACAACCTGAGTCTTTCAATTCATGAACATGTAATTTCTATCTGTTTATTTTAGTCTATATTTTTTCTCAGCAAAATTTTACAGTTTTAAATGAGCAAAAATTGCACATATTTTATTAGATTTATTCCTAAGTATTTAATTTTTGATGTAGTCTAAATATTTTTAAAATTCAATTTTCAGTTGTTTTAGTATAGTTAATTTTTGTATCTTGTTTCCTGAAACTCTATTCAACTTAACAGTTCTAAAAGTTTTTCTCTAGTTTTTTTTAGAATTTTCTCTGTGTATGATTATGATACCTACGAATAAAAACACTTTTATTCTTTCTTTCCTTACCTGTATGCTTTTTTTTTCTTTTTCTACCCTTATTGAGTTTAGAACTCTAGTGCAATGCTGAATAATACTAATGAGAGCAAACATCCTTGCCTTGTTTTTGTCCCTCATGGAAAATAATTTAGTTTTTACCATTAAATGTTAGCTAAAGGTTTTTCATAAATACTCTACCAAGTTAAAAGATGAATAGATGTTAAAAATTGTTAAATTATTTTGCTACATCTATTCATAGAATTATATGGTTTTTCTCCCTATTACTTAATATAGTAAATTATATCGATTGATTTTGGAATGTTACACCAATCTTCCAATGCTGGAATAAGCCCCACCTTGACATGATGTATTTTTTATCTATTGCTCTATTTGATGTGCTAATATTTTATTAAGCAATTTTGCTTCTATATTCATAAAGGTCTTCAGTTTTCTTATGCTACCTTTGTCTAGTTTGGTATCAGCATAATAAAATAAGTTGCAAAATGTTCTTTCATCTTCTGTTTAGTAAAGGTCTTGGTATAGAAACTGTATTATTTATTTCTTAAATGTTTGAGAGACTTCACCAGTAAAGACATCTCTACTTTTTTATTAGAAGTTTTTAAATGAAAAGTCATATTGTTTTAATAGGCCTATTGCTATTCAGATTTTCCATTTCTTCTTATGGTGATTTGATAATTTGTGTTTTTCTGAAAATAAAATTCCCATTTTATTTTTAGTTGTAGAATATATAGCCAGATTGTAGTATTCTCTTACTATTTAAAAAATATCTATAAAATACCTCAAATTCTAGTGGAATATAGTCCAAGTTTATTTCTCACTCAAGTAAAATTTGCTACAGGTCATATTAACCCTCAGGCACTCCCAAGCATGTATTGGATCAGTGATCTAGGCTGTCAGATCTTGTGTTTCTGCAGTCTCCATGCATGGTTTCCATATTCATCGCTAAACGAAGATAGAGGTAGAATGTCTTGCAGGTTTTCCCTTACCTCAGCTTGTAACTAAAACGTCATTTCCACTCACAGCCTTTGGCCAGAAATAATCACTTGGCTCTGTCCAGGTGCAAGGGATCTAGGAAAACTAGTCTTCAGTGTGACCAGTAAGGAGGGAACTCAGTAGTGAGGCCACTAATGATGTGACCACAATGTGCATCTGTTACTTGAGATTTTCCTTCTCTTCAGTACTGAATAGGGTGCTTCTGACCACATCATATGTCTGTAATCCCTCCAACTGTTCAAAGGGCTTTCATATCCATTATCTTAATATATCTGCAAACCAATGTGTGGGTTATGCAGGACAGGTTATTTTTACCATATTACCTTGGGTGAAATGTAGTTAAGCCAAACACAGATCAAGAGAGAGCAAACAGAAAGATACAGTTTTGTTATAGCCACAGTTCCCTGAAAAGAACACAGCCTGCCATGCAGGGCCACTTGGGGAAGCATCAGGGTTGGTAATAAAGCACCAGAAGGGGCACTGTGGGCAAGCACCTTCACTGGGGTTTCTGCAGGAAGGAAAGAGCAAGGCAGAGGCAGCAGATTTAAGACTGGCTAGTTTGAATATTTTCAGCAGGCTCTGGCCCATAAGGGCTGTCAAGAGTTGTCTGTAACATAGCCCTGGGATGATGAAGGTGGATTTACAGGGGGAACTGACTGGGCTATAGGTAGGTCTTCAAAACTGGGTCAAGATAGTGTTTAAAAACAACATTACAGAGGTATTATTTACTGCCCCCATTTTACATTTAGGGAAATGAGTCACAGGGTTAGATCATTTACCCAAGCTCATCTGATTATTTCCTAGAGGGCCCTAGGGTTAGAACACAAAAATTTGATTCCCTGATGGATATGCTTTCCTTTGCATTGCTTTACACATAAGGGAGGTTTAATAAATGCTTCCATGAATAATATTCTCCAATCAGAAGCCTGGGTTCCCCACTCTGTGGCCTTACTTAGGGGTGAGGCCCTTCCTTTTCTTTTGCAAGACCATGATGTGTCAGTGTCCCAGAGGGGCCACTGGACTCAGAAGTGCCTTCTTACTCCAGTTCTTAGTGAAGGCCGTCTTCCCATCTGCCTTCCTTGCAGGGATCACAGACATGTAATTTGGTTCGAAAGTGAACCACATAGGAAAAAGATAGCAGATACTGAGGCCAAGGTGGCAGCCTTCCAGGGGACAGCAATATTTAGAGCCAGTGAAAGAAGCTTTTCCAAGATTAGATTTCCCTAGAACAAGGGTTAGTCTAAAACTTCAATGCCATCCATTTAAAAGGTGCATGCATAGAAACTTCACATTCAACGATGCTTTGAATCTCAAGAACTAACTGGTGTTCTCCCACCATCACCCATTCCCCAAGCAATGCTGTTCAGGGCAAGCCTCCCGATTGCTGAATCCAGCTTTCTGGGGAAGAGCAAACAACCAGAAGGTGGCATGTTGTGGTGTTTAGGCCATATGAATACTAAGACCTATTTGCAAACACTGTAGAAAAGCTAAATTGACTTAATTTCAATTTCTTGAGTTGAGACACTGAATTAAAAAACAATTTAAATGTCTCACATTTTTAGGAAAAAAAATCAATGCTTTAAAATTAATTTCATTTTTTTAAATGTACTGTTAGCTCAATAAAGCCTTTTGGGCTTTTTAAGCTAATTGTCTTTGAACTCATTTTAAATTCAAAAGTCTTTATAATTTTGATAATATTTTAAACACTTTCCTTGCTATAGCAGTTCACATTATAAGCTCAGAAGAATTCAGGAAAAATTAACAAGGCCCTTGTGCAAGAATGATACACATATTTTTGAACTGTTTCATTATGTTTGTAGAACAGTAGGAATTATCGCATTTTCTTTAAATAAATCATACATGTGTCTGTGTGTATATGTATATATGCATAGAGTAAACATTTCTAAATTCATGCAGAAAAAATCTGAAAGACTCTACACCAAAATGTTATTTCTAGGGGATAGAACACTTGAGTATTTTGCTGTAAGTTTTATACTTTTGTTGTTTTAACTTGATTATTTCTAGCAAGTTGTTAAACTTTGTATAACTGACCAAACAGGTAATTTAAACATATTTTAAGCCCAGAAACAATTTGTTTGAATATGGTCAGTTCGTTTTGCCCAGGTGGGAACAGGATGCAAGGCTCTTCTTAACAGGTTGGCCACATATTGTGAACATTTTCCAAGCCGTTTGTCTTCCACAGCAGCAATATTTTAAATACTTTTATAAAATTGTGCTTGATAAAAGTATAACCACCCACTATCAATTTTCAAATCTCAAGGAGGACACGCGTTCACTGGGAATAATACAGAGGTTAGGCAGAGCGAAAAGTAAATGGATTCTTTTCCCCACCACTTTCCTCTCCCCTTCTCTACATAAACACATTTCTCAAAGTTTAATGTACATTTTCCTAGTCCTTTTACTATTTATGTACAATTTCAAACAATACAAGAGAATATCCAATGAAAAGAAAACGTTCTATCCCTGTCACACACCTTCTTTTAACTGGTCTGTTTTTAATTCTTCTGATAGTAATTCCAGTATGATTCACCAGCTTAAAATACCATTTGTTGATTTGCTTAGTATATGAGACATTTCTGTCACTTACACAGCTTCCTTTTCCTTTAAACTGTCAATTACTTTGTTTTAGTTTAAAGTCTATTGGCTTATTTTCTGGTTTTGAAATTACATAAAATATCTATGTCTTGACCCATCTACCTACATTTGCCTTTCTCCTTTAGGGCTAGGGCTGGTAAAGGGTTGGGGACATGGATTCCATGTGTTTTGTGTGGCATCTGCACAGAAGTACCAGGATTCTAGCTCATTTTATGACCCAATTCTTCCTTCTAGAGCAGCCACAGAACCTAATCTCACAGACATCAGACTCTGCATTCTGAAAACCTACAGGAAAAAAAAAGAGAGTAGGGAAAATGTGTATCCAGGGCTCGTGGTTTGTCTTCCTCCACTGTCTTGAATTCATTTAGGACCCACGTCTGACTTCTTTGCATGTATAGGCACAAGTCCCTTGAAGGCTGTGACTAAAGAAAGTATTTACCCTCTTCTTTGGACATGCTAGTGAGCAAGAAGGAGGTTGAGGTCAGATCTGTCACCAGATGCTCTTCCATATTCCCCAAATTAAGTATCGTCTTCAGAAGCATAACGTTACCAAGCAAAGAGCTGGGATTTTCTGGAAGTGGGTTTTCAGAGAAGCATTATTTCAATGGCCTGGTGTGTCAGCCTGGGATCACACACAGGGTGACAGACTTTTCTGACAGAATGCAATTCCAATACCCCTGCTAGGTCTGGGTAGGAAGGCAGGGAGGACATGAGGGAAGGGCAGCTGCTGGAACAGAGAAGGAGCTGTCCTGCTCCCCCTTTTAGAAAGCATCCCCGTATGTGTACAGCACTTTTTGAACCATGCTCAAATCCATCCTCGGGTGGATGACACATGATGCTTGCATCAGTCAGACCTAACCCATCCTCCAGCCAGTACAGCCAGGCTGGGGTCACTTACACTGCTCGTTCAAATCATCAAGGATTCCCCCACCTTGTTTCCTCTGTGCTCACATTCTGCTCATTTCTTCACTGCAGCTAATTTCCCACAATTGACTCCACTTCTGCTTTTCTGCAAAATCCTTTGAGATTCTTATGATTGTATTTCCTATATTCCACATTGTTTACCATCTAATGGTCTGCTCCTTCCTTTTCTGAAATGACTCATCTTTATCAAGTCTTTCCAAGGCATTCTACTTGGTGTACAGAAAACAATTCTCTTTTCGTGTTCGTCTTCCATTGGTTTATGTGACATTTAATTAAACTACATCATTACAAGAGCATATGCGCTGGCATAAATGGTTGGGGTACAATCACAGCCGACATAGCTGAGCATCCCACTCAATGGGTGGAAGTGACAGTGTTAATATATATGAGAAATTAGCCAACTTAGCAGAGAGCCTTCAGCATGCTGTGCCGTCAGTCAATATGATTTACCAAAGACACGGAGAGGATTCATTAAGTAGCTGGTGAAGGGAGAGCAGTTCAGAGAGCTTGCACTTCTGTGAATTCTACAAAGATTAGTCATCAGGGCCCTTCCTGCATCGCAGAGGACACTGCTCTAGCTTGTATCCCTGGGACCTGAGGTTAGGTTAGCCTGTACGTGGCTAGCACCTCAGCAGACCCATTTTGGATGTAGGAGGCTGAGAGGATGTGGGGATGATTCAGACGACTCTGACATTGTCTTCCGAATTTCAGAGTTCAATGCCAGGATCACTAAATCGTGAGCTGAGCATAGCCCCAATTCTATCTACTGTGGGAGGCAGAATACTGCCTCCCCCTCCCCTAAGACGTCCATATCCTAATCCTTAGAGCCTGCGGGTATATTAGGTTACATGGCAAAGGGAAAGAAAGGTTGCAGGTGGAATCCATGCTGCTCATCACCTTACCAGCAAATAGGGAGATTATCCTGGTGGGCCCAGTGCAAGCAGAAGGGTCCTTAAAAGTGGAAGAGAGTGAGTGGAAGGGAGGTGTGACCGGGGAGAAGGTCTGAACAATTCAATATCAGAAGGACCCCGCCTGCCATCGCTGGTGCTGAGGATGGCAGGGGCCACAAGTCAGGGACTGTGAGTACCCTCGAGAAGCTAGAAAGGCAAGAGAAGTAATTCTCCCGGTGATGGAATGCAGCTCTGCCTACCCCTTGATTTTAGCCTCATGAGATGTGCCTCAGACTTCTGACCTCCAGAGCGGCAAGAGAATAGGTGTGTGTGTTTTTAAGCCACTAAATTAGTCATAATTTGTTGTAACAGCTAGGCAGCTACATTCTTACGTCTGTGATGTCTTCCCTTTTCCTAATAAAGGAAACTACATTTACAGAATTTATTTAAGGTCGGCTCCAAGTTTTTCCAACCCTAACTACTCCCCACTGTACCTAAAAGTAGTGTTAAAGCTGCTACTTGTGACTAGAGGAATGTAAAATAAAGGGCCAAACCTCTTTACAACGAAATGTTTGAAATGCTTTAAATATCCAAGGAGAGCTTTGAAACAGCAGTTCTGTCATGGATGGAGAAGGAGCAGGAAGCATGAAGTGCCCTGCAATGGGCCATGCTTGATAAGCCAAGGTCCTGGGCAAGCGAGAGTCAGACCCTATTTGGAGATGGGAGGGCCTCTCGGGGCAGCTGGCATCCCCTGCCGTGCTCAGCTAGAATGGTCCCCAGAGTGACCTGGCAGACACCAGTCACTGCCAAGTTTATCTTGGTCAGTGTTGTCTATCAGCACAGAACCTCTTGCATTTAGACAGTGAGACCCCAGGGAGTTGCAAAGAGAAGCAAGGCCATAAAGAACAGGCACTGTTACGTCGCTGGGGCTTTGTATAAACCACTGGAAGAAGCAGAGGAGGGAGCAAAACATTCCGCAACAGGTCTGAGGCCTGTTGTGATGGGAGGTAGAGGGCTGTGAAGAGGTGGAACTTTGCCCGACTTAAAATCCAGCACAGAGGTAAGATACGCATGCAGACAAATGACTCACGCATGGCGGTGATTAAGCCCTGAGTGAGTGCCCATGTGGTCCGTGTTTTCGGGGGACTTGCACTCCCAGATCAGGTGTCTGTGTCGGGGCCCAAGGGAAAGGCAGGAGAGAAACAGAAGAGGAAGATGCTCAGGGTTCTGGATGGGAGGCAGAGTGGCAGCACGCACGCTTGCTCAGGTGGCTCTTGGTTGACCAAAAGGAATAACGCAAGAGATTCCGCTGTGAGACCTGTCCTGAGTGAGGAGCAGGTTCTCAGCAAATTGTGGCCAGTCTCTAATTCCAAATGAAGAAAATATACTTGGTCTCACTAACAGGGGTTCTCTGAGGTTCATGAGAATCAGGGTGACATATATCAGCATTTCTGAAATATTATCAATTTACAGATGGGAGGGAAGTTTGTCCAGGATGGATGGGTAGCTTGGGGCAAGACATCTCACCTGAGACTTGATTTTTCTTGTGTAAAATGGGGTCAAGGGGTTTCTCCTGTATCCTCAGCCTTGAGAAAAAGTGATATGTACCTGGACTATTTTGTAAACTTTGAAGTCCTTTGCTTAAGTAAGCTGTGATTAATATTTTCTTTGCTGTTAATAGATTGACTTTAATTTGTACCAATGCATCAGAATTACCAAAGCTCCAGAACAGTTTTTCTGCCAAGGTATTTTATGGTGAAAGAATGAATTGTTTCCTTTTCGACCCTGTGACCTTCTTTAGTTGTTACCCCGTATCTGTTCCCCTCCTCTTGACCAAATCCCATGTTTCTCACCACCCCATTCACTCCTTTGTCCCCATCACATTGGCTTATATATTCCTGTTGGTTTATTGATATTACTTTGGACAAGGTCACTGATGATTTTCTCATTGTCAGATGCTATAATAATAGTAACAATAGTAATGAAGGTGATCGCTACTGTTTATTGAGCCTTCATCATGTCAGACATGTTTCTAAGTGATTTACATATTAACTAACTTAACTTCACACTATCCCGTGAAGTATGTAGTGTTATCAATCAGATTAAGGAGGAAAGTGTGGCACTAAGAGATGTCCCTTGCCCACGTCAGAGTTTGCACATGGCAGAGACGGGACGCAAGCCTTGGCAATCACACTCCAGCACCACACTTGGGACCGTTAGGCTAGGCCACCTCTTTACGTCAGCCAGGCTGCGAGACCACCTAGATGTGGGCATTGCCTTCACTGAGCATCCTTGGCTGGGGATGGGGCATGGAAAAGCAGGGTGGGTGTGAGTGTATTAGCACAGTGCAGCTGCCAGCTAGGTCTAGGGAAGCCCCTGCTCCTGGTACAGATGAGCCGAGGTGGGCAGCCTTTCCAAAGGTCCTTGGTTTGGGGCTGTGACTGGGTGAGTGCAGAAGGGCTGGCTGAAGCGGCTGTAATGGGGAGCCAAGGAGATTCTAGCCCTGCATTTGGATGAGTCACCAGCCAAGAGGAGGGGTCAGTTCCTCCAGATCTGGGGCACAGGCAGGGTCAGGAGGGTGGTTCACGGGAAACCAGGGCGATCTTCAAAACCTCTTTGTGGCACTTTGGGGGCTTCTGGATCTGCAGTTTCCTCGTGCGCAAGTGTCCCAGGCTTTATGATGATGCTAAACTCTTAATGTTCTTGGGTGGTTCTCTCATTTTCAGGACTTGGGTTACAATGGCAAACTAGCTATTCTAATAAGTTAGGCAGTATCCTCCCACACCCTTGTTAACTTCCTCTCCGCCTCCCTAGGGGTACAGTGAAGCTGGATGGGAAAAGCAGAGCCCATCGGACTCTGCGTGTACATGTCCGCATCCTACAGAGATGTGAGAGGAAAGGACGGAAGAGAAAGTGACATTCTGAAATGCTGTTTTGAGGGAAAACCCTCAAACATGAAATAAAGCTTTAATCAGCTAGAATGCAGATGTGATGAGACTTGCCTGTTCTGGGATAAGTCATATTTTCAGACGTACATAAAGCAAGTTAGCCACTCATAAATATGATGATTCAAGACATAGTCCCTTAAAAAGCAATGTTGAGTAACTGGCCTGTTATTTTATGGGAACCGTTTAGTAACCATATAATGTAAGTGAGAGTCGACAGTGTAAACATACCTCACCCTCCCAGTCAAGGGAGAGTCACCGGAGTGTCCTGGGGTGACTTCATGCACCATGCCTGTGTGCCTCTGCACATGGAGGTGAATGTGGGCACAGATGAGGGCAGCTTTGTTTGTGTAAAGACATTTTATTCTGTCAACAGAATGAAAATCACTTGACATGGCAATTCTGACTCTCCATGGCTGGGGGAATTTTGGTCTTCGTGTCCAGAAGAAAGCATGTTGGGTCTGGAAATCTTACAGCTACGTAAATACTTTTCTCAAATGGACACCAGATAGGACAATGTCTCTTTTGGGAGCCCAATTTCTTCCATGAATTTCCCACCTCCTCCAGAAAGTCATACCCCTGTTGGAAGCATGTCTGAGATGCTCTGCTCGTCCTGTAGAAATCCCCCGATCTCTGTTCCCTGGGCAGAGGATCAAATTACCGACCATTATTTCTTCTCACTCTCTTCTTCTTAGTAATAGAATGCTCCCTCCACCTGGAGTTTAAGCTAGGAATGTGGCCACATCTAGCGAGATAGAGGCTGATTACTCAGCCTCCCCATCCTCTAGCTGTGGCACGTGATTAAACTGTGACCAAGAAAGTCATAACAGAAGTGATGTAGGCACATGTCCAGACTGGGCTTTATAATGAAGCTGCATGTCTTTCTCTCTTCTTTCCCCCTCCCCTCTGGCTAGGAAATGGCGAATGAAGCTGCTCCCTTGGACCCGAAGATAGAAACTTCAAATTGAGGACAGCAGAGCTGTCCAAACTTCCTGGACTGTTTGATGAGAGAAAAATGAAGTTCTCTTTTATCTAAGCCTCTGGATTTGGGGGCTCTTTGTTATACCAACTTTTCTGTAACCTAACTGAAAGATCTATATGTAGGGCCAGTTGTGGCCTGAAATATTCTGGTTGACTTCTCCCCACAAAGCCTAGATCTACTTCTTGAAGACTAGACAGAGCAACATGAGAGCAGAGGTCAGGATATTCTGGTTTGTTTAAACTACGACTCCTTGGAAAGTTACAGAATGGAATTCACTGCAGGAGCTAGGAGATAACCATTAAGAAATGCACAAATAAATGTTTTGTTATTGTTTCTGATTGTACAACTTGATTTTGATACAATTTTAAAAATTATATAAAACTTACAGAAAAGTTGCAAGAGGAGCACAGGAGCTTCTGCAAACGCCCTTTTCAGAGTTACCAACTGTTGTGTCCATTTACTTTCTCAATTCTCCTCTTTTATGTGTGTGTCTGTCTACTAATATAGTCTTTTTTTGTGAGTTACTTGAGAGTAAAAGAAACTGTCTTTTGTGCTTTTGTACTTTTTGGAAAAACATAGCCCAGGTACTTGTAGAATGCTTCTCAGACATGATTAGATTCAGGCTGTATATTTTGGGCAGGATGCCACAGAAGTGACGCTGTGTCTTCTCAACGCCTCATATCAGGTGTCAAGTGATGCCCCTTTGTAATTTTGATCACTGGGTAAAGGTGTTACCCACCAGACTTTTCCATTATAAGGTTACTGTTTTTCTTGGCCCTGGTACCAAACAAGTGAATGAAGAATTCTCCACATGATTCTAGCCCACAGTTATTTGAAAACTTCTCAGTTATTTGAATCTTCCTGAGATCCTGATGTTGTGGTGCAGAGGCAACTGCACCCCCTCTGAATTTCTGACCCACAACATCTGTGAGCATAATAAAACGGTGATTGTCTTGTGCCATTTTAATTTGAAGGGGTTTGCCGTGCGGTGATAGGTAACTGGAGCATCTGTGCCTTTCCAAGTCCCCCTGAGGGACTGGGCCACCCTCAGGTGGGAGCCACTGTGCGTTCTAGCCTAATGCTTTCACTTTCTACTCCTTGTCAACAAAATATATTTTTAGTCAAAATATTAAGATATGGTGAGTGTTGTCTGTCTCTCCTGTGTCCTCTGGGGGAACAAGGTCGTGACTTCTGTGGGTTTTTTGGTAATGTCAGCAACCCTGAAACTTTAGCCTTGTTTACTCTCCGAAGTTCACAAAAAAAAACTGTGGCATGTTCATGGGATACTGATTGCTTCCAAACAATAAGTACTTATATTAAGAAATATCAGTTGTACTGTGCTCTTGGAATAGCTGTGACCCTGAAAAGGTGGTGATACAATGAATTCTAGAGAAGGAATCATATTTCTCTAGAGGCGTGACATACATTTGGAGCTGTATTCCAGAGCCTTCTGTCTCACTGCCTTGACATTAAAGACTGGGTGAGTGAGGCGAGTGGGAGCTTTGAGTGATCCCTGTCTTGTCGTGCCATGTGTACTGTGACCATCTTCTCTTGACATCTAGTGGCTGACAAACCTGAGAGGGAGGCGGAACCCTGAACATTCCTCATTCATTCATTCATTCATTCAACAAACCAGGAATTAATTGTATCAGGTTTTGGTGAGAGAGCACTGCAGAAGTCAGGCACCATTCCTGCCCTCATGGTGCTTCCATTCAACCTACCAGGATGGACAAAGAGTGGGTCGTTTACAAGTCTGGTGAATACAGTAACACTGTGCTTCTCACCACCTGTGGCAAAGGATCTGTTTGGTCTTCCTGTCTCTGGGTCATCTATCCAGCATGTTTGATTTCTCATCTGCCATGGATAGATCTATCCTGTTACACACAACTGAATACAACTGGGGCCATTGTGATTCACCCCCACATCTGACAACACCCAGACTAGTCTGTGTGCTGTTCAAAACAGATGAGTCCACAGCCTCCTGTCTGGATGTGGTGGAATGTCAAATTGCTCCCCAAGTATTAACACTTTTAACGTCTGTTTTCATCTCATTGCACAGATCACTGACAAATCGTCCACAGTCTAGCCCTCATCCACAGACCATGCTTCGAGCAGCACACCTGTAGAGAACTTGTATTAGGAGGGTATCATGTCACTCACCCTTCTTCACGTATTTCTCAACAAAAGCTAGAAAATCAGAGGGAGTTTTCTCACAATGCATAGACCATCTCATGTTCCAACTTCTCATTGTTTAATTCCAGGCTGATACAGGAGAATGGATAAGCAGAGGCCAGGCGTCATCACCTCACCTTTTGGAATCTACCTGTTGCTACATGGATGTGCTGGTTCCTCTCACGCTGCTCCCAGGATCACTCAGTTCAAGGCCCAGAGGGGATGACGCAGGCAGAGTCAACTTGCAGTGTTCCAAGTTCTTACGTACCCAGTGCTGATACCATGTTCTCTAAGACACCGTGTTCTCAGGAAGGCATAAGGAGGAAAGTGATTCAGAATTGCTATACAGCATTCCACTTATGAAATGCTCAGTGATATCATCTGATTCTTAAAGGTAAAGAAAGGGTGACATACTAAGTAAGGAACTCTCTTGGGTGAACAGGTAAGAAAATGGACAAATTTTGAATTACTCTTTTTTTCCAGGATTTAAAAGCCTGGGAAACAAAACCAATTTCAAAGTTTGGAGGAGGGTAGTTTTTCATGACCTAGAATTTCTCAACAATTCCAATGATAAATATTTTTCTTATGAATAGTTTCTCCTTAAAATTAAAAAATCCAAAATGCAAGGAATTATGCAGCAGCTAAGCAGAATATTGACCTCAAACCCTAGCTTGCTTTGGGCAAAATGAGAAAAAGCATCTGTTTTATCCCAGATTGTACCAACCAGCCGGAAGTGAGAGGACTGGCCTCTCACTTCAGGGGGTGAGGAGGCCTCCAGGGAAGATCATGCGGCCCCTCTACTTCTCTCGTCTAATCTGGCCACAGGGCAGACTTTTGCAACAGAGCAGGGAAATCAGCTAATCATTGACACCTTGCCAGCTGTGGAGTGTATTCAGTGAGGAATTGGAACTGGCAAATGAAGTCCTGATGTTTGTGTCCAGATCTATTTGTCCAGAAAAAAATCATTCCCACCAAAAAAAAAAAAAAAAATTCCAAAGAGCAAACAACAACATCCAAACTAAACAAGAAATTTAAAGGCCACCCAATAGTCATTTCTCCTGCCTTTCTTTCAAAATACCAGTGTTTATCTAATAGACCCACAGCCCCGGGATGGACACAAACAGATCAATCACCAGGGTGTTCCACTGTGCCCATCATCCTGATGTCCGTTGATGGTATTTATCGGAGTCTGAAAGTCATCACACGGGCACAGGTGCAGCTGATGTGGCATGACATTGGTGCTATATAAAGGGCTGACAGTGACAGCATGAAGATGGAGGAAATTATGCCTGAGCTCTCCAGGCAGCCAGCCCACCTCCCAGCCCTCCTGATACCCTCTGCCTCACCTGAATCACCTCCTGGTTGCGACCGCCATGTCTCATCATTGACTTCAGTAGCAGTTGGTACTCTGCTTGCTGCTTACTCTGCCTGCCACCAAGGCTGAGATGAATATCTCATGGGACCATCTTTCTTTGCTGGGATGAGCGAATGTTTTTGCTCCCTAGCATGGAGCTATGCTTATTTCTCAGACAGCATACAAGTTTCCATAGGTTAAAAATTCTGCCCGTACTCAGAAGACAAAGACTGAGGCTATGAGAAAAACAAAACAAAACAAAACGAAAACCTCTCACACAAGCCAGGAATTTAAGGACATGAAAGGCAATGAGTCCTCTGCATTTTTAATGCTGGTTTATGAATGGAGGAGAACTACCTACCACGTGGGAGCCAAATCAAAGCTAGTACTTTATGTCGCTTAAATCAGTGAAATGCCACAAAAAGCCTGAGCTTGTCCAAGTTTCTGGCAGGCTGGTTGCCTGAGTTAAAAGCCACTTCCTGGGGATTTGGGCAGAGTCACCGAGGAGAATGAACAGCATTCATCAACACTTTGGTGATGAGCAAACAGTCATCATCTACCCAGGGTCTCCGAGTTGAAGCTCTGAAAGGAGCCTCTGTCTACAAATCCCGTCTTTTGGGAGCCACTTGTGTGTTTCTAGGACATGAAGGTGTGTAAAGAAAATTTCACAGGTGTTCACAACCCCCTCAAAAGCTCTGCTTCCAACTGGGAAAGAAAGCACATTGCTGAAGTGTGTCAAGTATGATGTGCATAGAACAAGCAGAGACTGGGGGTCTCAACACCTAATTCCAGGTATTGCCACGGAGGACTTGGTGATGTGCTAGGGTAAGAATAAAGCATGTTAGGTCCACCTGGGAAGGTGATCACAAACGAACTAAGTCAAGGCGTGATTATGCCACTGACCCTTTCGAGTCCCCAACAAGGGTCCTTCTGCCTGGTGGTGTTCAGGCCAGTAGAATGAGACACAGTTCAGTTCAGAAGCAAATGACATCTGTATTCTTTGATCGAAGAATGGAGCGGAGCGAGCTCGTGCTCCAGGGTACACACCTCCCGGAGAGGCCGGGGGCGGGGCTGCTTCACAGGTCCTCCCCGGGGAGGGAGGGGCGCAGCTCTCGGGGACCTGGCGCAGCTCTCGCGAGTTGGGCACCAGGAGACCGCGCAGCGCCGGGCGCAGCCGCTCCGCACAGGCACACGGGCCGCCCCCGCCATCTTGAACCGAGGTGTCGTCATGAGCGTCTCTGCGCACTGCCCGCTGGCGGAGCCCGAGCGCCCGCCGCGGCCGCTTCGTGTGAGGCGCTCTGGCCGGAAGAGCGCCGAGTGCAAGGTCTCGCGTGAGCGGAGTGAGTCTAGACGAAGCGCAAGGGAAGGAAAGAAGGTTGGACTTTATTACTGGGATTCTATTTTGATTTCCCGGGAATTGTTCTTGGGCTTTGCCGGTGACGGGAGGGCTAAGAACACTGTCCGGTTCTTGCTGCTTGTTCTGGCGCCAGACATCCCACCCAAGGAAGGACACACACACCCCCTCCGGATCACAGAGTCCCCGAGTGGCTGCAAGCGAGCTGTCTGGGTCAGTGTCATTTTTCACACCTAAAACATGGGCTGATTTGACGTCCCCAAGGGCTCCCTAGCTCACTCTCTAGGTTTTGTGGTGGCCTGAACTTGTGACACTGTGCAAGGCGGGCTGCAGTTGGGGTGGGGTATGAATGGGGTTCCACGTCCTGGAGGAAGGACTCCGAGAGGGGCACTGGAAACCTCAGCTCTGCTATGGTGGCGAGTGGTGCTGTGTGCGTGTCGTAAAGCCTGCCCAGGCCACGCCTTCGGATCAAAACTCGGATAGATTTTTAAGTAGCATATTCGTTCATTCAGTCATTGATTCTCACATTATTTAACTCAGTAATTCAGCAGATATTTTTATGTGTAATGAATAGTCTGCCAACCCCTCTTTATAGGATATGTTTAAAGCCCCCAGTTTAAGTTCTTTTGGAAGATTTACCTACCCTGTCTCTTCCTCCCTCCCTCCCTCCCTCCCTTCCTTAGCATCCTTGTACCCGACTCTGTAGGAGAGAAGAGCTAACAGTTCTTTGCCCAGGATCTCTGGTGTGGAGCCGGGATGATTTGCAAGCGGTAGACTCTTCCCAGAGCCAGGCAGGGGTTTGCCGTGCAGGGTCCTCCAGAAAGGTGGGTGTCAATATTTGCTCTGGAGGAGGTACGTTAGGGGGAAAGGCAGTGACTCATGACTATTTAAAACTAATCTGTAGAAGTTATGAAGATCGGAGCTGTACACCTGTGAAAGCGCTAAGCAGAAGGAACAGAGTTATTGTGTCTTCAAGTTAGTTTTGCCATTACCCACTCTTACTATTTGCCCTGTGTAGTCAACTCCAGATGACTTCCCTCGTGTTTCCCTGTGACTCATTCTTCGAGCTTCAGCTCACGTGCCCCTCTTCCAGGAAATTCCAATTATAGTGATTGGTGAGTGTGGCCCCTCTGAGCATCTCTGTCCCTTAGTAGCTGCCTGCACATTTCCTGGAGGCCTTGAGGGGTTCAGATCTCACAGAGGGCATATTGTTTCTCTTGCCCAGACCTGGCCTCCTTGGAGAGCAAGCCTTAAGTGCAGTCCCTCCCTTCCCATTCTTGAACAGTGGACACCTTGTTTCAAGGGCGCTGATGACTTCATGATGCTTCAGTGGCTGGCCAGATAGGTAGTTGGATCATACCCTGAGGTTGCCTTGGCCAGGCTTTCTGTACAGATAAGAACTTAACCCCTGCTGCAGGGAGGCCCATCTTCAGCTGTTTCCACTGTGTGTGTTTAGCTCTTAGTGGTGCCTTGAGGGCTCCTGCTCCCATCTCTGCAGATTTTCCTGTTGGGACTTTGCATGTGTCAGTTTGCCTGCAGACACTGCTATGGTGTCACAATTGCGACTTGATGAGAGCAATTTTCCTAACTGAAACAATTCTGGTGATTAACTCCAGCTCCCTTCTGCCAGCCCATACATCTGGATGGGCTGCAGTGTCTACACACACGCACGCACACACGCAGCCTGAGGGTCCAGCTTCCTGGGCGCTCTAAGACCCACTGGAACTCCCTCTGTAAGCCCTCCCTCCCTTCCTGAGTTAACAGCAGTGTCCCAGATACATGCATAACAGGTTTCCAGTTTATTTCTTTTCAACAGCCCTTGGCAAACATTTCTTCCCCCTTTCTCTTTTTATTGCTTGCCTTTATCTGCTAAATCCCTGCGTGTGGGTCTCCAGCTGCCTTTATAGCACCTGCGCTTGTTAATATCTCCATGTTGTTGCAGTTGCCGCCCTTGGGGTCTTAATGCGGAGCGGGTGGGTATTATCAGGGCACTTTCAGGGAAGAGGCTGGGAAGGGAACCTATTAGCAACCAACGCATTATATAGGTTATCTCGTTTAAAACCTTCCTTGTGCAGTAAATATTATTTCCCTGACTTTATAATGAGGAAATCTATCCCCAGGAAAGCCCCCCGAATATCATTCTTCTGAAATTCCCTCTACGAGTCAATCTCTCTTCTGCTTAAGTTCTTTCAGTGGAGTCCTAGGATCTATTACAGAATAAAGATCACATTTCTCAGCCCAGTATTCAAAATCCCTCATGGCTTGGCCCTAATCTACATTTTCTGTCCCATTGCTCACCCACCACTTTATAAATATTCAGTGATCATCAAATTGAGTTAGTACCCAACCCTTTCCCACATCTCTACCTGTGCTCCTGCGAGTCTCCCCTTTATAATGCCCTCCTCAAACTATTTACCCCACATGGGTAATGCTTAATTTTTAAGAAGCAGCGCAGAAATCACAGGCCCCACGCAAACTCACCAGACTGCCTCAGCTGGAAGGAATCACTCCCTGCCCCACCATCACAGCACTTAACCTGGGTCTCTCTTTAGTCCTTCTTGTCGTTGCTTCGTCTGAAGCTGTGATGTCCTTGAGGGTGAGAATCAGGTCTGATTTTAATTCATCATCCCACAATATGTCAAGGGCCAAACCTTTCTCAAGGTTTATGCTTTAATAAAACTATCTGTGGAATGAATGATTTGAGAAAAGTCACCCACCATCTTCTTACTACTGTCTCCATCTGTGGTTAATAACTAGTGCTAAGTAAGAGACTTCTGACTAAAACATGAGACACAAAAATTGGTGCTAAATGACTAACTTTCTAAAATTTTTACTTAGTGAGGCTAGTTCTTCTCATACTTCGGAAATGGTTTATCTTTAGTGACTATCTTTGCATTTGGTTAAATAGACATGGGTCTCCTTTAATGTAAATTTGGAATTTCAAAATAAAAAAATTTTTTTTGTCCTCAGAATAGGACATATACAAATCAGAATCAAAGTAGGCTAATCCCTTTATCCACAGACAGTCGGTGGCTGTGCAAAAATGTACACATGGAATATGAAATATGCTTACCAAGGAACTCATGTAGTCAACTTACCTCTCTTGAAGTTAACAGTTAATTTAATCCACAAACTTTAAATGTACGTATAAATGTACATAAATCTTCCCTAAATTTTAGACCTATACATTCATTATCAGCTCAAAAACTGTGTGGATAGCCTACAGTTCCCTGGAACCCGAGACACCTAAACTTGAATTTACAGCCCCATGCTCTGTCCAGCCACGTCAAGCCACGTATGACCTGTTCTGTCTGCTCTTTGTGATCAAGTAGCGGTGTTCACACCATCTCCTTCATAAGTCGGGTAATTATCCTCTTTTGCTTTTCCCCCTTTTTCCAATCCTGCTCAAGCAATCAATTATTCAGTACTATTGACTATACTACAGAAATACCTGTAATATATTGCTTCTTTTCTTTTACTCCACTGCTATGTGTGCAGTTTTTTTTAATAAAACAAAAGATGGTCAATATTATTAACAATGAACTTAATGTATTAAGTGTCTGCATATTCTGACAGCATGCCAGGTTCTTGAGATGTTATCTCGTGTCGCACTAGCAAGAACTCTTTGAAGGAAGGCATTTCAAGCAAAATTTGTCTTATATGAGGAGACTGAGACTTTGAAAGTTGAACTTCCCAAAGTTTCACCACTAGTAAGTGGCAAAATGGGATTTAAATGAGTCTCTGTGACTCCAAAGCCTAATGTCTTCTGCTAAACCACACTGCCTTTCAGTGAAGAAAATGATAGATTTGATTTAAAGTATCCATCGGTTTATTCTGCAGAGCTGCTGAGTGCGCACATGTGCCGGGCTCTGTATTAGACTGATGATGGAGTGATGCACGTGTTTCTAGAGGAGCTCCTGGGCTCATCAGGGTTGGGTGAGGTCATGCTAGGGTAGCAGATACCTGGAACAGCTCAGTCACTTCACAAACATACATTTTTGTTGCTCACACACGCCACTTATCTGCTGATGGTTGGCTGAGGGCTCTGCTCCGTGTCATCCCTTTCCTTACCAGGACCCAGGGTGATGGAGCAGCCACTTTCTGCAACATTGCTGGTTCCCTTGACAGTGGGTTAATAGAGTTTAATTGCTGGCTCCTAATGCTTCTAACCATAAATGTTGTCAGCTGGTTAGAAGCGCACACTTCATAGGCCAAAGAAAGTCACATGCCACAATCAGGAAAGGAGGAAGGTAGGGGAAGGGCAGTAAATATTGCAGAGTAGTAATACAGCTTACCACATAGATGCAGAAAGTCAGTTATACACATCCTACTGGGAAAGAAGCTTTAGTCTCCTCTCCCTTCATTAGAAGTGCCCCGAGGATGGAAGGCTTGCTAATGTGACTCGTTCAGGGCACTGGTTGTGCTCTCCAGCACTTCCTGCTGCCCTGAGGTAGACAGCCCTGGAGAGCTGACCCTTAGGAAGGAGCTAGCTCATGCCCTTCTCTGTATATTCTGCAGTATTTGATAGAATGGCAAACTGAGGTGGCACCTTCTTTGGTTTGGCAACACCACCTTTTCTCTTTGCTCTGATCTCTTTTTTGTTATGGGCTACTAAGATGGTGGTAAGAGGCCAAGTTTAGATCTCACAGCAGTGGGAGGGAGGAACCAGGAAGCCCCATTTAGGCCTTGAGCCAAATCCACTTCTCCTACCCAATGTTTAGGAGACTTCAGCACTGGGACACTCCTGGCGCTGATGCAGGATAGTACTTTGTATCCCATTTGGCTTCATTTCCTTAAGACTATAGTCATCAGAATCCTATCTTTAATTAGTAGGATTCAATTTCTTTGTTTTTGGATTCTTGCCTTAATACCATCAAATTTCCATCAGTATTCAAAAAACATGCCAGTGGAAGCACACGCACATTTTATGGATCACCGGGGAAAACAGAATGATCAATATACTCTGCAGGAAGGTAAATCAGGAAAAGATGAGTTCTATAGGTCCTGAAGAGTGGGAGGAAGCAGTAGGGCAGGAGAAACAGCAAATCCACAGGGTCGAGACAGAGCATTGCCTCCTAGACAAATACCATTGGAATATAATGGATTCAGAACAAACGCTTTCTGGTGGGATTTGTCAAAAACCAAAGCCGGGAAGGCCAGATTATTAAAGGCTGCTGGACATAGAGAAATTTAAACCTGTATTTTTCATTTCAGAATCTCTATTACTTACTAGGGACTTAATTATTATTCAGGGAATGAATGAAAAAATGTATATATACACTTATATATAAGGTGTTTAGGCTATTTACTATATGTAGGAATTAAATTATTATTTCTCTATAAGAACCAAATGTAATAAATTACTATTGTTATGTCAATAGTAAAGATAGAAAAACTGAGCCGTAGAGATACTAAGAGTTTGACATACTATGTATCAAAGATGCCTTTGGCTACAAGTGAAGATATACTTGTTGTGAGATAATAGAAAATACATATATTGGTCTCTGCCCCTAGTTTTCAGCTGCACCCCTGCTCCCAGCTTCTCCAGAGAGGGGAAAGGGGCTGGAAATGGAGTTAATAAGTGACCGTGCTAGTGTGAGGCAGCCTCCATAAAATCCCAGTGGTAGTGGGGAGCTTCCTAGTTGAAGTGTTTCTCTGAGTTCTATGAATTGTTCTAGCAAGTTAATTGAACCCAAGGATGGGGTGGTTGGAACATTCCCTCTAGAGCCAGCTGGTCAGAAGCACAGGTGATAACCAAGGCTTGTAGCTGGTGTCTGAAGTGGAGGGTGGGAGCAGTGTTGCGGGACTGAGCCCTTAGGCTCTGGGATCTGACACTGTCTCTGGGTGAATAGTGTCAGAACTGAGTTGATGCACTTGTCTAAAAATGTTTTAAATAATAATAAAGGAATATTATTTCTGGCAAGAAGAATGGGAATAATGGTGGTAATTCCCTTCAGGGCTAATTTTGCAACTCAATAATGTCATTAGGGCCCCAGGCCCTTTCTGCTCTTCTACTTCTGGCCCTTGTGTTTTCTCCTCGTAGTTACAAAATGACTGCCACGGTTCCAGACATCACATGAACGCAGGATGATGTCAACTGACAGAAAGGGAGATGACTCTCTGCATGTCCTTATTCGGAAAGCAATTCCTCATAACTATCTTTAGGACAATATCTCAATAGCCTTTTTGGTATGGCTGTGAGAACATGATCCACCTGAAATGGCAAAACAAAGAGATTGCATTGCCCTGTTTATGGTGTTAGATAAAATTAGGCATTGGGGCAAGTAGAGAAGTAGGAGAGGTAAAGTGATTAAAACAAAAAGGAGAGTGAACTGAATGACATTACAGGTGATAGCATGGAATCAAAATTCTGGAAGGCTGAAGGAATTTTTTGAGAATTTAAAATTTTTTAATTTTCAAACTCAAAGTCTTTGTATCCCTGGGTCTATATTCTGTTCATTTTCCTGATTCCTTTCTAAATCCTGAAACAGTTAGAAATTCCACATGTTTGTTTTGGAGAGAAAGTCAAGAAAAGGGACTGTATCCCCAACCTCCGTTGGCATAAAGCTCTGCATTTAGATGAATGTTGGGAAGATTTTGAGTGCACTCATTACAGGAACTTAAAGCTCAAGCCCTGAGAATTATCAGAAATCTTGAGGAAGATGTTGGAATTTCCATAGCATGTGACATAGAGCCTTAAGATAATTTTATTTAATTTTCAAAAGACAGGAAGACCTCAAATGTGGGTCACAAACAAGATGGTGCATTAAGTATTCCTAACTGTCAATCTTCGGCCATATTTCTGATAATCTCCTATGTATAAATTTCCGTAAGAGCAATTAGTGGTCAGAGGTTGTGGCCGTACAGGAAGTCCCTGAAAGGCATTGCCAAGTGCTGTGACAGGGCTCACGTCCCTGTACCTTTGCCAGAGCTGGAGGATATTGTGATGTTTCAAAGCCCTTGTGTCTGAGATTTTAAGTGCCTATGCGCTGACCCTGAAGAAGTGCCCACCTTTTGTTCCAGAAATTCCTGCCTGCCTGCAGTCTCAGCCATTATCCATAGTCTGGGTGTATTTGACTGTGTCTCCTATCCAGATGAAGTGGGAAAAGGTGTAGGCAGAAAGAAGGAAGGCATATGAGATGGATGCAGGATCTAGGAAGGTTACTGTCTAAGGAATAGCACGTGGCACAGTCTTAAGGAAATGAGCCCCTTTCCTGAGAAATTGAATTTCTGAGAAGAATCTTTAAGTCTGAGATATCTTGGCCCCAAACTTGAGGTTAGGTGTTGTCTCTGGAGGATATTCTAATTTCCTCTATATTCCCCACCCCCCACCACCTCCACTGCCTGCAAGCACACGTGTGCGCATAGACACACATACGCACATGCACACATACACGCGCACATGCACACATACACACACGTGCACACACGCACGCACTACCATCCTTTGCCACTTCTGAGGTTGCAAAGCTATTGCTTTGAAGGAAGGACCCAGAGTAGCAAGGATTTGGTGAAACAACTCTTACATTGACCATCACGCTTTCTTTTTACAAGGAATTCATCTTTTGCCTTTGGCCACCTGGATTAGAGGCAGATCCACTCATAGGAAACAGAATCCAGCATAGTGCTGGAGGCTGGGCTGTGTTTAGGCGCCAGGGGAAAAACCTAATGAATGGTGACACTAGGAAGAATGGACTAATCAGGTAAGTATTTTGTTTCTTTTCTGTATCTGCCATATGAGTGCTGTGTGCACCTGGGGGACAGAGCAGGGCATGAGAAATGCCACTGGGCACTTGAAGTCCTCCCACAGGGAAATTCTATGTTATGGTGAGGCAGTCTTCAATGTCCTCCAGAGGAAATTCACCAAGCTCCAAGATCCAGCTTTCCTAAATTCATTCCATTTAAATACATATGCTGGTGAGGCTTGGGAATGCTTAAACTTAGGTTGTGTCTCCTCACATGTAATGTCATCATCACCATCATCACCATCATCTCTCAGCACCACCTACATAATTTTTATCACCATCTCAATTTCCCTTAGAGTCTTAGAAGCCCAGGGTTGATGTACTCACAGTCGTCAGTTCTGTTTGTCAGTCCACTGGTATGAAGTTGCCTGAGGGCAGGAGCTCAACTTGGTGATCTTAGTGTACTTACCAGGCACCAGTGGGCACTCAACGCGTATTTACGATGAATGAGTGAATGCATGCACAAATGAATATGTCATGCCACCATTATTTGTGCAAGGCGCCTCTTTTGTTTCATTTAATTTTAATTATGTTCCTTTTGAACTCCAGTTCCCATTCCCCTCGTGCATAGGCCCTCCCTCCAGTGTCTATAATGGATGTCCTCCCGATTCAGAGAGGAAATCCTTCTCTCTCTTTGCTTTATACTGTCGTGTTATTCCGTGCAAAACTGGTTGATGATCTCTGACTGCGGCAGAGTATTTCTCAGTAACCTTACACCGCATCTCATGTTTCTGTTCTCCAGTCGTGAGCATCTTGGTTGTGTCCCCTGCTGTCACAAACGATGTGGATATCCTCACAAATGTCTTCTTAGGGACCTATGAGAGGGCTTCTCTGGGACATCAGATCAGGGATAGGATGAATGGGAATCACCGTCTATGTGTATGGTTAATTTCAGTAACTTTTACCAGATTCTCTCCTGAAAGGCAGCGGCCGTGCATGACTATTTCTGTTTCCAACACTAGTTTTGCCTACTTTCTAATTTTGCTTATCAGATGATTACAATAATGATTACTGAGTCTGAGCACCTATTATTAGCCTTTTGGATCCCCTCTGAGTTGCCTCTTCTTACCGTTTATCTGTATTGTATTGGGCTTCTTATCTTGTCTAGATGATTTACAGAAATCCTTCATATACCCAGATAATAATTCCTTATTAATATCTCCCAGGCTGCTTCCATTATTGCCTTCACACAGAGTGGCCTTTGAGGTACAGGAATCTTTTTCTGTTTAGTTTTTTTCTCTCACGATTTATGTAGTTTGAGTTTTGTTTAATAAAGTCTTTCCCACTATAAGGTAAATGACTGTCCAATCTGAGGTAAACATGTATTACACGTTTCTTCTCTTAATGCTATTGCCTTTCACAATCTCTTTTTTTTTTAATCCACATGTATATTTGAAGTTGGTATGTCACAGAGACAGGTAAAAGGAATAGATCAATAGTCAACTTTTGAGAAGAATTAGCTCATTATTATATACAGATGTATATATATTTTAAAATTTTAATTTTTATTTTTTCAGGACTTTTTGGGGGGGGCATAATTAGGCTTATTTATTTATCTATTTATTTATGTTAATGGAGGTACTGGGGATTGAACCCAGGACCTCGTGCATGCTAAGCACATACTCTACCACTGAGCTATACCCTCCCTCCTCATTATTATATTTTAAGAAAATAAATTCCAAGCATATTAAAGACCTAACTGTTTTCCTTTTGGTAGAAATTCTGTCTTCTGCTGTTAGTTGTTCCATTTGTTGTCTTTTTTTTCTTAAATAGCCCATGTTGTCTTTAGACACCTCACTTTTCCCCAGGAGCTCACCTCTTCCACTCTTGTGATCATCAGCTGTCTTGGCTGGTAGTGCCATCAGGATGGAGGAGCAAACCTTAGATCCCAGATTGTTCCACTCGGGGATGTGGAAACTCTGGTGTTGCTATTTACACTCCATCATTTTTGTGCCCTTTCTAGTGCTCCCTGTTGCTCCCAGAATTCCCTAGTGCTCCCTTCCAGGGTGTCTGCCTCTGTGGTAATGGGCGTAGAATGGTTGGGGAGATGGAAACAGCTGCATTTCCACCCTGGGAGGAAGCAAGCCACAAATTAGCATGCTGGGGCTACCTTGGGGCTCCGAGTGGAATACCAGCTGTCTCCCACTTGATCCCTGGCCTGCCCCACTGTAGGCCGCTGCCCAGACTTACCCATCACTTTCCTGTCTCCCCAGAAACCTCACACACATTTTGCTTAATGTTTGAGCACCTCTCTTAAATACACAAGCTTCTTTTTTCCCTTCTGGCTTCTTCACAGTTGGTTGGGGAGGGTGCCAGCAGCCTGTCCTTGTTGGCCATGATGTGGAGGACTGGAAGCCTGTCAGAAATTTGTCATATTGGGCATCCAGTTTTGGAGATTTGTGCGTGTCAAGTATAATTGTGGAATGCTTGATGAGCTTTTACTGTATTAAGTTATTTTATTCAGATTGCAACTGTCATCTTTAAAGTTAAAAAGAAACCTTCCAATATTTAGTGTTACTTGTTGGACGCATAATCATAACAAAGGTTTTGCTGAAAATAATAATGTAAAATTGAAAAGTAATCTCTATGAAATTCTATGTGCTCATAATTAATCATTAATCTTCCAACATCTTTGTAAGAACAGTAGGGTCTCTGTATTATTTCACAAAGGAAGAAACCAGGGTAAAATCTCAAATCACACAGTCCGAATCACAACAGGTATTGGTGACACTTCCTGAGACACAACTGGGGAGGTCTTTGTTAAAAGACTTGTGCTTCAGTGACTACGGGCCGCAGGTTCTCCTGGATGGGTTCTGTAGCCATCCTGGCTCTATTTTTCAAGCTGATGGAAGCTATATTCATCGTTCAGCTTTCAGCAGAAAGGAGTAACCCACCACCCATATCATCCCCACTTAAGATGTCGGGGGGACAGAGTCTAGGTATGGAAACCCAGAGACATGGCTCCCAGACCTGGGCACATGTCCACCTGAATGCATAATTTGGGGCCAGTTTCTTATCATTCCGGGGCATCAGTTTTCCAAAATGTGAATGAGGAAGCTGACTTGATACATCTCCCTCTTCATGCAGCTTTAAAGAGCTTGGGGTTTCTGATTCGGGGTAGGGACTCAAGCAGACCCTATATTCCATCCAGAAGCACTGAATTTACTTTCCTTCCAGAACAGGAAGTCTCAGTGTCAAAGATTTAAAAGTGCCTTTAGAGACAACCTAGACAGGTGCCAAGGCTGGGATTCCTTTTGCAGTTGTGTGAGTCTAGCAAGGCATTAGGAGTAGATACCTATTCCAGCATATTCCTAGGTTTTCCATGGAAGGGGAAGGGGGAGCTTGTTTGCTCCAAGTTTTTGCTGTCTTCAGTGTAAGCCTGCCCCAATTTCTGCCTTCAGCGCTTGTAGCCACCCTGTGGTTTCCAGAAGCTGCTTTTGCAAACGTGCAGCCTGACACGGGGCCATGACCAACGAAGGTGCTTCTGGACTATCGGTTTGTGATGTGCTCATTGATCCCATTTTTGCCGCCATAATCTGTTATTATCTAATTCTATCTAAATACTTGAGCCAGTTTTCATATTTGAAATCCAGGCAGATTTAAAATGACCTTTTAACGTCCCCCAGTTGTGGAATGAGTTCGAACAGGGTAGGAGGAGACGGGATGATACCCAGCGCGGGATGGACGGACGAGAAGAGTGGCGGTGCTGAGCAGAAGGCCTGCCCCAGGCAGCGAGCCTCTGATGTCGGTGGACCAGCAGGAAATAAGTGGAGATCTCGGCATCTCAGCTTTCTGGGTTATCCCTGAGCCCCTGCTGTGGCCCCAGTGACTGGTCCTTGTCTGGAGGCAGCAGAGAGGTAAAGGAGATCTTTAAAACTGTGCAGCGGATGGCCACTCCATAGGCGTATCCGTTTTGACAAAATGCAGTGTAGATTTGTGCTAAGAACTCAGGCAGCAGAGACTGCAGCCTCCTCCCTGCTCATGCTGGAAGACTTTTTCTCCCAGTAATGAGAGTGCTGGGTGAGCAGGCCTTCCCCTCCAGCGCTGGCAGCAGGACAGCTTGTGCCCAGGATGGATTTTTCTTCATTGATTCTAATCTTCTTCCTGACTGTCTGTCTTGGCTGCTTTGACATATTGAACACCGAATAGTCCCTGAGTAATTCTTGAACATTTGGGGATCGTTTTTATTTTTACAAGACAGTAGAATCCAATGGAGTGATTTATACATGTGCTAGAAGAAAACGAAGGGGGAAAAAAACCCCAACAACAACAACAAAGTGGTTTCATTCTGGGAATAAACACAGACTCAGTGACGATTAAGAACAACACCAAACAAAAGGTTCACGCCCAGTCTTCAATAATTTCATAATTTCTTAAGGATGCACAGAATCATGTAGCGATGCACAGTAAGGCATAAAGGGCTTTCACAGCTCCGGCTTCAGCCATGATTGATGAGAAAATGCTACTGGAGGGAGAAAAGGAAAATGAATATTTATTAATGGAATACAGTGTCGGGGGTGCTTAAAATCTAAGGAGATCCATCATTTCGTATTCAAGGTTGGATGCATTCAGAACAGAAAGTTCAGGATGAGGACCCCATAGCTGAACTGTAGACCAGAAAAATTCGCAGGCGCTGCCGTCATCCGGACCACGGGGGACTTCCTGGAGATGTTATTCCCATTTCAGCCTCCGTTTGCATCAGCTGAACAGGGCAATGTTACATGAGTTATCACTCCAGAAATGCTATGACAACAGTTGCCTTCACATTTTAGAACACCCAGAGCTATGTGGCCTGGTCATTCACCCAGAAATTAATATATCATATCTTCGTATTTTCTCTGAATACGGTAGTTATAGTCTCTGTGCTGGCAGCTTGGGAATTATTAGCAAGACTTTTTTTCTACCATGACTTCATCTGTTCTCCTTTGCACCTTTTAAGTGCAGTTTAGCCAACCAATAGCACCTTTTCAAATCCCCTTGCGTATTCTCTCCCCTTCCCTATGCTTGCTCTATTTAGGTTGCTGAGTTAGTTAAGACTCAGAAAAGACTGTTTCCTTTTGGTGAAATGTTACTCATCTGACCTTAACATCCTAAAAAAAATTGAAGTTGGAAATCCAAGGAAGGCATTGTGGATCTCTTCTGTGATGGTGTTATTTCTCCATGTAAGCAGCTTGTTCAGGCAATTAACAGTAGTGATACCGTGGCTTGTTGTTTTGACAGGGAAGGAGAAATTGACTGATGGCATTTAACTGCCTAATTTAACTTAAGGTATTGAAGTTGTAATGGAAGTTTCAGTGTGTAGACTTCAGCTAATGGGTAGCCCCCAAGCACATCACCCCTACCCACATAACCATAGGTACACAATGTTTTCAACTCCCCAGGCTTCCTTGGGATCTACAGTGCTTTACTGTAGAATGTGGTAGTGATGGCTTATTGGTCTTATAAATCCACCTACACTAAGATTTTGAAATCACTGTCCTGATAAATGGTCTGGGTCTTTAGACTGTCGCTCCTGTTACTTCTGGATATGACTATTTCTAGGTAGCAAATCTTGGACTGCAGGGGCTGGCTATTACTGGTTTGTTGTGTATGTTATGCCAGAAGAAAATTTGCTATTCTGTTAGATAGTGTGTTTCAATTTACTTTAAACCATTGATTCTACCAAATCCTCAGCAATAGAGGTGGATGGATTGTCTCTGTTGGCCATCTCTGGGAGAAGGCCAAGAGGGTATGGATTGTATTGTTACTTCTTTTATATCATGCACATTTCCCACCTCCCAGTATAGACTGGGTGATTTGGTCCCTAGGAAAGGGCTGGATCTAAAGCAGGTATCCAGCAAATATTTAATGGGCTAGTTAATTTATTTAAGTTTTTTATTTGGATGAAAAGCAATATTGGAGTTTTATTCTGTCTGGAGAGGAGGATTCAGATCTACTGATAATTATGTAGCAGTGGCCAGAAGGTATGTGTTCAGGGAGGCTGCACATCTCAAAGGATAGTTTAAAAAGCCTCTGAGTTGAACAAAAAGATGAATGATCTCTGGAGAGATTTTTCTGGCTTGGCTACAAATAGAGCCAATGAGGAAGAATGATGAGAGATGAAGCTAGAAAGGGGTAGTTAAAGGCAAGACCCAGAATATCTTGGTATTTTCTGGTTAAAGACTTTTAGCTAGGTCCTGTAAACAATGAAATATTAAAGACTTAAGAGGCCAAATTAAATAGATAATGCCTGATCTGATTTGGATTTTAGAAAGCTTACTTTAACATTGTAGATGGACTGGAAGGTGGCAATAGTGGAGGAAGGAGGAAATGATAGAAGAGTATTTCCATAAGCTAAGACACTAGGTATGTGTTATGACTTAGTTGTGTCTCCTGAAAATTCTTCTGTAGAAGCCCTAACTCTTGGTACCTCAGAATGTGACTGAATTTGGAGATAGATTCTTTAGGTAGGTAATTAAGTTTAAATGAAGCTGTTTGGGTGGGTTTCGGTCCAATCTGACTGGTGTCTTTATAAGAAGAAGAGTTTAGGACACAAGAGACACACTGGGGATGTTCATGTCGAGAGAAAAGGCCATGTGAGGACACAGCGGGAAGGCGGCCGTCTGTAAGTTAGGGAGAGAGGCCTCAGTGGAAACCAAACCTACCGACACTTTGATCTTGGACATCCAGCCTCCAAAACAGTGAGAAAATACATTTCTGCTGTTTAAGTCCCCCAGTCTGTGGCATTTTGTTACGGCAGCCCTTTTCTCCAGAGAAACAGTACCAACAGGATATGTCTGTCTGTCTGTCTGTCTGTTTATCTATTTATTTATTGTAAGGAGTTGGCTCACACAATGATGGAGGCTAAGAAGACCTTGTAGTTGTCAAGCTGGAGGCCCAGGAGAGTGGATGACGTAGGTCAGTCCAAAAGCCAACAGGCTGGAGACCCAGGAAAAGCCAGTGTTTTAGTTCAAGGTCAAAGGCGGGGAAAGGCTGATGTCCCAGCTTTGGCAGTCAGATAGAAGTTTCCTCTTACTTCAGAAAGGGCCAGACTTGTGTGCCTGACTGCTGGGCTCATCCTCCTCTCTCTTGTTCCCCTGCACCCTGTTGCGCTCACTTTCTGCCCTGCCCTGCCCTGCTCTCAAGAGACACAAGCCATCTCCCCCAGCAAGCGGCCCCGGCCTGCCGTGGAGGAGGGCGGCACACGGCTCCGCTTTGCCCAGCTCTCGGATCACCTCATCACCCCTACCAAGGGGTCCACGCGCGCCACGGGCTATGACCTGTAAAGTGCCTGTGATTACATGGTGCCACCTACGCAGAAGGTCCTTGTGAAAACCAGCATTCAGATAGCTTTCCCTTCTGGGTGCTATGGAGGAGCAGCTCCATGTTCAGTCTTGGCTGCAAAACACTTCATAGATGTAGGAGCTGGTGTCATAGATGAAGATTACAGAGGAAATGTTGGTGTTGCACTATTTAATTTTGGCAAAGAAAAGTTTAAATTTGAAAAGGGCAATTGAATTGCATGGCTCATTTATGAAAAGGATTTTTTACCCAGAAATAGAGGAAGTTCAAGTTTTAGATGAGAAGGAAAGGGGTTCAGGAGGCTTTGGTTCTACTGGGAAGAATTAAAGTTTATGCCAAGAACAGAAAATGAGAAAATGTACTTTTTCACTGAAAATAAAAACTTTGCTTAAAGTGAAAAAAAAGGGGGGGGCAACCTTTCTGTTCTTGTCAGGCCTTCAACTGATTGGGTGAGGGCCACCCACATTAGGGGGTGCAGTCCACTTTACTCAGTCTGCTGATGCAAATGTTAATCTCATCCAGAAACACTCTCACAGACACACCTAGAATAATGTCTGGACGAATATCTGGGCACCCCGTGGCCCAGTCATGTTAATACATAAAATCAGTCATCACAGCAACCCTAGCAAACTACTGTATGTAGCGGTAGCCCATGGGATGCATTAGAGGAGATGGATTTGAGAAATATTTTAAGTGGTATTATAAGGACTTGGTGACTGATCAGGTGCAAGGAATAAAGAAGAGTGATTCAGTCAATAATATCTTCAGTATTCCTACACCAGATGATTGAGTGGGGGATGTGTGGGGGAAACACAGTGCATGTGCACACACACACACACACACACACACATACACATACACAGAGCAACTTCTATTAGATGTGTATAAAAGTTAAGGGGGAAATTGAGATTTAATCACTTACCCAGAGTTCACAATTTTTTGTAGCTATTAGGAGCGAAGCTGTTCAACAGGATCTTTGTAAACTAATAATACAGGTAAAAATGATGCATTGAACTCATGAGACAGACCTTGAGGTCTTTAATAAGAAGCATAGATATTATTTTTTTGTTCTGTATTTTTTCTCCCCCGGCCCACATTGGATCAGAAGCACTGCATTAGAGGGGAGTGCGAGTGTATGTATGTGCTTTGATTTGCATGCAGGAGGGAGTTCCAGTCCGGTAGATTAACCATATGTAAAACTGACTGTCAAAGCCTAGGTTTGAGGGAAGAAAGAGCAAATCTATAGGAAATGGTACATGAACTTAAAGGCACAAATATTTGGCACCATTTTGACCAGGAACAAGCAGACACACACTGAGTGGTCTAGAAGTCATGGGCATTTGGTGTCATCAGTGAAAGGTTACATGTGATGGCCAGGTCTGCTATCTAATTAGGTGGAAAAATAATAGGTAGGTTTTGGAACCAATCAATATATAAAAGAGGTTTGCAGTGAAACTCAATTGTGATGGTACAGCCATGGGCAGGGGAGTGAAAATGTTGACCGGAGTCCCCTTGTGATGGGGCAAAGGGGCCAGAGTGGGGGCAGCAGGATAGGAGGGAGACTTGCACACATCCTGGAGCCCCAGACCTCCACGAGCAGCAGCTGCCTCCTGCTGCACCTGCCAGGTGAGATGCTCATCTGCACAGCGTCTGCTCTCAGTGGTGCTGCCACCATCAATTGCTTTTCTCTCTGCAGTTTCCCAGCCCACCCTGACGGGGCTTGGCTGGTGGAGGTCGGGGGTTGATGAACTTCAACAAGCAGGAAATTATGGGGGAAATAAAGCACATCCTTTCCTAAAAGGCTTTACCTTTCCTTGTTATTTCAAAACCTGTAACTTTACACTCAGTCCAGTTGCTCTTCAGGTGGTCTCTTGGGTGAAATGAATTGGTTGGCAAAAGGGTGCCCACCTGTCTATTGAGAGATTAATGGCTTAGTTTTGAGAAGCCAGTGGCATTCTGCTGTGCAAGGGACTGCTCCCTCTTTGATCTTTAATCTGTTAGTACAATTGCAAGTGAAAACTCACAAAGAATTGCATTACAAGCCATTTTGGGGTAGAACTTACATGTGACCCAGGGAGGCTGGTTCTGCATAAGCTGCTGACAACCTTTTGCAAAATAAATTTATCCTTGATTAAAGACCTATATGTGTTGGGAGTGGGTGGGAGCAGGTAGAGAAGGTAGAGGAGTGGTGAGCAGATAAAAATCCAGGGTGAATCATTTGGCTGTTTAATGGAAAAGGTGATAGCAATATTTGTAAGAGTTTGTCTCCACAACACACATGCATGGAAGTGTTTACCACATGAGTGAGCGTGGAAGCAGATTGTGCCCTAGTTGAAATTTCAGATGACTGCAGCCTTCGCTGACCTTGACTGCAGCCTCATTAGAGACCTTGGGATGGAAGATCTGGCTCCACCATACCTGGATTCCTGACCCTGTGAGATAATAATTTGTGTTAAGTTGCTAAGTTACGGGGTAGCTTGTTACACGGCAGTAGACAACTAATATACCACCTAAGATTTTTGGATAAGCATAATTTAAGCAAGGGGCTATGTCCATTACAGCAAAGACATTTCTGTTGAAACTAGGAATATTCATTTTCAAATTATTGTCCCCATCTCCACCCCCACCTCCACCAGCCCAGGATTGCACACGGCCCTGGATAAATTGCTATACCGCATCTTAGTTTACTCAGGTTGAAGAAGTAAAGTGATGGTCAAAGTTATTGATTTCAAAGACTCCTTAAGAAATTAGCCCCAATCATTACAGTGAATGGTACCCAAAGCTGATAAAGAATCAGTTTAGCCATACTTTTCAGCCCATTTAGGAAATCAGGTTAAATAAACCATTAATATGAATGAGCCCTGCAATGATAGAAAAAAATACAAATTAAAGCGTAACAGCTTCTTTTTAAAGAACCTCTCTTTTTTGTTTGTTTGTGTTGTTTGTTGTTGTTCCCACATCCAAATATGACAAATACTTCCTGGCACTTTTCCTGTTTGGGGCTTAGGATGGTCAGTGACCCTGAGGCCGTGGTAATAGTCACATTGTTTATTTATTACTCTTTAGACTCAGATGGCAGTCCCAGGCCTTGGAGCTCTGGACAGATTTGTATGAGCATCTGTCCAGAAAATGACTCTCCTGCTACCATGAAGCTAGCTGGCTCAGGCACCTGCTTTTTTTTTTTTTCTTTTTTGAGTATGAATGATGCTCTTTTTCTTTCTTGGGGGCGAGGAGACTGACATCCTACTTAGTTTAGAAAACTTAGTCTAGAGCCATGCCGTCCTATAGAAATGTCTAAGCCACAAATCCTAGCCCCATATGTAATTTTAAATTTTCTAGTGGCTACATTAAAAAGCTAAAAAGAAACAGTTGAATTTAATGTGAATAATATATTTTATTTAGCCCAATATATCCAGTGTTTTATCACTTCAACATGCAATTGACATAGAAAATCATTTATGAGATAGTTTACATTCTTCTTTCTTTTTCATTCTAAATCTCACAGTAAGATGTGTGTACTTACAACACGTCTTAGTTCACACTACCCACATCACAAGTGCTCAGTAGTCACACGTGCTTGATGGCTGATGTACTGGACGAGGCTGGTCTTGAACCTGTGCAGAGCAGCCCCTGCCTCTCAGACTGCCTGGGACCCACCTTCACGCCACTCTCCAGTCTCCTAATGAACTCCCCCGTTCTTTCTGCCCCACGGTCTTCCTGCTCTGCGCCCTCCTCCTTGGCCAGCTCTTTCAGTTTTCCAGCTTTCTCATGCTGTATAATCCGGCTACACTTGAGGACGATGATTCAACAGCAGGTTCTTCGGCTGCTCCTCTGAAGCTCTCTTTTGAAACAGGAAACATAATAGGATATACATTATGGCAACATTCAAACTGTTTATCAGTTATCCATTACATCTGCCATCTCCCTTCTGCCAATCAAGGTAACTATGTTATTACCAAAAAAGAAAAAAAAATCTTATTTTAATTATAATCCAATCAGAAGATGCATCCATTATGTAGAATGCTTTGGCATGTTCTAAGAATTTAATTTTTGCACAAATAGTGGAGCAAATGCTGCAGAGAGGAAGGGGTTGGTTCGTTCGTTTTCTCATTAATTCAGTCATTCAAAAAATACATACAGAGTACTAGCTACGTGGAGGCATTGTGTTTGATGGGGGACACAAAGTTATACAGATCGTGGCCCCTGCTCTTAGGAAGCTCACGGCCGAAAAGTAGAGCTGAGCCCTGAGCAGATGCCCAGCATGGCCACCTGCCTCCACAAGGGTTCTAACTAGGGTGATAGGGAGATATCTTGGAGGAGGCGAAATCATGCTAAGTATGGAAGGCGTGGGTCGGCTTTTGATGTGTCACCGTGGATGAGAAGGGAGAGGCGTGGAGAGAATTTCAGAGACTGGCATGATAATATGACACAGAGAGGTAAAACCATACATTGAAAATACGTGCAGGGATGTATCCTTCTGACAGGCTGAAATGGAGAGGGCTGCGAGGACCCTGTGCGCAGTCAGGGTGCACAACTAGGTCAGGCCAGATCCTGGGAGGGCTTTCGTGCTGGGCCCGGAGACTGGATCTCCTTTTCTTGGCTGGGTGGAGCCAAGGAGGCTTCTAAGCGGAGCTGTAAGAGGATCAGAGCTGTGCCTCTCGAGGGTGGACCTGAAATGTGCATGCGCTTGTGCACAGAACTCTAGGGGGAGGAGGTGGCGGGGGAGGGCTCTGAACACTTTGTCTCTCGTGGGAACAAACAATATTAAAGTAATGGGTTTATGCATTTTTTGACCTTTAAAAAATGGTATTTTCAGCAAACTTCCTCCTCCCCACCTCGCCCTTGTTAAATATTTCATCTCAACTGGAAAATACCCACAACAATAATTTTTTTTTATGGTTTTAGCCTTTCAGTAATAAACCAAAACAAACAGTGGGGAGCTTAAAAGGCCTTTCAGCTGAGAAAGATGAAAGCAGATGCCTCTGGTTTAGATTATTGTTAGAAAGCACTAGAGTTTTTTCTGGAAATCCTGTGAGGAAGAGGGAGCAGGAGGCAGAGCTGGTGCCGTGGCCGGCCTATTCCTGACCTGACGTTGGGGTAGTGCTTCTTGCTCGCCCAGCGTCTGTGTATGCGTGCGTCCAAGAATCACATTATCTGAAGTGGGATCCTCCTTCCCCTCTCGGGGGCTGGAACCCTCTTGTCTTCCAACCTGTAGGGAAAGCCCCAGGGAGGGAGGCAGAGAAATGGGTACATTTTGTCACAACACTATTGGGAAGCAGCGATGCCTTTATGCCGTAATGAAGCCTAGAAGGCATGGTTTCTTAATGCAGCCCTTTGCTTAGACTGTTGACTTAAGCCCGTTTGTCACTCTAACTTTGACTTGTCCAGAGCTTCCATTTTTTAGCAACAAGCAAACAGGCACACCCTGTCTACTTAGACTGTTCCTTCCCACCAGCCTTTGTTCAATCCATTCCTTCCACCTAAAAAAGCCTGCCATTCATTTATTCAGACATTTGTTCAGCCAACACTTAATGAGAACCTACTGTGTACCAGAACCCAAGGATTCAGAGACAAATAAAATGACAGTTTTATTTCAAAAGTGCACGGGCAAGTACACAGGTGTTAAAATATCTTGTGGCAAGTGCCACGATTGGTGTTGTCTTCAAGGCTATGTGGACACCCAGCCTGTGGGGTCAGGAAGTCTTCCCAGAAGACAGGGTGTCTTCTTAGTTAATGACTTAGGAGCTAACGCCTTCCAAGACCTATCCACATTCAGCACATCTCCCTTGACCTTGTGTCTTCTTGTTCTGAGCATTGCCACTTGTCCCTCATGTGCATTTTTTTTTTTTTTGGATTCCACATATCAGTGCCATCATGGGGTATTAGTTTCTCTCTCTCTCTCTGACGTATTTCATTTAGCATAGTGCCTCCAAAGTCGATTTGTATGGTTGCAAATGATAAGATTTCCTCCTTTATCATGGCTGCATAATATTCCCCCCCCCTGTGTGTGTGTACACATAACACTTTTCGTTTATATTCATTCATCAATCAGTGGACACTTAGGTTGTTGCCATGTCTTGGCTGCTGTAAATAATTGTGCAATGAACATGGGAATGCTTATAACTTTTCAAGTTGGTGTTTTCTGTTTTCTTCAGATAAATACCCAGGAGTGGAATTGCTGGATCACACAGTAGTTCTATTTTTATTTTTTTGAAGAACATCTATGCTGTTTTCTGTAGGGGCCATGCCAATTGACATTCCCATCAGCAGTGCATGGGAATTCCCTTCTCTCCACATCCTCACCAACACTTGTTATTTCTTGTATGTTTGATAACAGCCATTCTAACAGGGTGAGGTGATCTTGTGGTTTGAATATGCATTCCCACGATAATTAATGATGTTGAGCACCTTTTTGTGTACCTGTTGCCATATGTATTTCTTCTTTGGAAAGTGTCTTTTCAGATTCTCTGCCCATTTTAAAATTAGATTGTTTGTTTTTTTGCTGTTGAGTTGTATGAGTTCTTTGTGTATTTTGGATATTAATCCCTAATCAGGTATGTGATTTGCAAATATGTTCTCCCATTCAGTAGGTTGCCTTTTCATCTTGTTAATGGTTTCCTTTGCTGTGCAGAGACATTTTTTAGTTTAATGTAGACCCATTTGCTCATTTTTGCTTTTGTTGCCTTTGCTTTTAGTGACAAATCCAAAAAATCTTCACCAAGATGGATGTCAAGGAGCTTACCACCCATGTTTTCTTCTAGGAGTTTTTTGTTGTCATGTTTATTTATTTTTGTTCTTATGTTACTTTTTTTGACTGTTACCTGTCTCTTTTATTGGAATAACCAATTAATGTAATGGGCTTATGTATATTTTGATTTTTTAAAAGAGTAATTTCAACAAACTTCCTTATCCCCTAAGTCCTTGTTAAATATTCTTTATCAACTAGATAGCATATGATATCATTTGGGGGAGGGGGGTCCATCAAGACTGGGGAGGTTATATAAGCCCATTCCTTTATACATCCGTTTAACAATCACATTTTAAACACCTATATGTTTTATGGTACTTAACGTGTGAACAAAACAAATACAGTCCTTCCCTCATAAAGCTTATATGATAGTGGTAGTATAAGCCAATAGGTAAAAATATAAAAAACAAACGAGCAAACAAAACTTGGTAAGAAGCACTATGAACCAAAATAAATGAAAACAAAGCTTTTGGGAAGGTGGGTCTGTGGTCTTTCTTCTCTCATACTATGCTTGTTTTCATACATATATATGTTGGCCGCCTCCATGGTCCACAGGGGAAATTTGGTGCTGAGGGACGCAGTGCATAGGCTTCTAGATGTGGCTCTGGGCCACACAGGGGGCTGTGTTGAGACTGAGTAGCAAGCTTGGATCTGCTCCTAGGAGGCTTGCTGGGTTGATGTCAACTCTCAAGGTGTCCTGAAGCAGGCACCTAGGTGTCCAGAGCCCATGGAGGTGCCCCCTGCCCGGGGCCATCTCACTTCCTCAGAGCCCTGCACCCTTTCCTGCAGGGTATCCTGCAACATCCCCATGATCCTCCTGTGCTTTCCTTGTAAACATAGCATCCCATGAGCAGAGTCTGGGGCCATTAGAGACTCCAGCCAAAAAAAAAAGAGGGCTGACAGCTTTAATTTCGGACAAAGAGGTAAAAACTAAAAGGAAAACTTTGTGCTTTAAAAGGAAGTAAATTTAGGTGCTGGGGAGAGAAAGACTTAATGTAGGATGATAAAGCAACACCCAGCCACCCCCATAATGACCAGAGCCTGGTTTCAAATAGATTTCTCTCTTTCTCTGAGTGACAAATAGAAATGGCCAGGCAGGCTACCTTGAACAGTGAGGAATATTTGCCATTTGCTTGGGGTAGTTGGTAAAAGAAACACCAGAATAACTCATCATAGTAATCCAGTTTATGATCTTGTGCATCTGGTAGAAGACTTTTTTTTTCGGTTTTATTGAGATATAACTGACATGTAACATTGTACTTAAGGGCACAGGATAATGATTTGATATATGTAGAGACTGTGAAATGATCACCACAATAAATGTAGTTAACATCCATCATCTCACCTAGTGACACCTTTTGAGTATGTGTTGAGAACTTTTAAGATCTATTTTTTTAAGAAACATACAAATATACAAAATAGTATTGTTAATTGTAGTCACCAAGCTGTACATTATACCCCTACAACTTATTTATCTTATAACTGGAAGTTTGTACTTTTTTAGTTTGTTCCTTTTGACCACCTTATCCTTTTGAAATCTGTTTGAAGAAAGGCTTGAAATGCCCCTTGTTTTTTTTTTTTTAATACAACTCAAAAGCTTTAGCAGTAAGCTGTGAAGGTTGAGGAAATTCCAGAATTTGGAGAGATGTCACACAGTTGGAGGCTGCAAAGAGCAAGACATTGTGTGCAGTGACACGCTCAGCCTCCCTGCATCACTCTCAGGACCCCAGCTAGGGTCCACCTGGACTGGGCCTAGATGGAGTGGCCCGACCAGCTGGCCCAGCAGTCAGCCTTTCTTGTGTGTTAGATACGAGATGTGTGCAGCGAACCGTCCAACAACCAACCAACGTGCTTTAATTGGCACCTGCTGGGTGCCCTGCCCATGCAAGATTACCGCGGGGCTCGACAGCCCAAACGAGTGAAGGGGACACCACACTCTCGCAGGCATTGTACCCCAGAGGGCTTGCTGGTGGCCGAGCACCTGCAGCTGGCCTTAGTGGTTCTTAGAGATAAGAATTTCTAGAGGTTCTTGTAGGGATGGCTTCTTGGATCCCACCTTGGGAGATTCTGATTTATTGGGTCTGTGTTGGGATCTAGACACCTGAACTTTTGGCAAGCACACTGGGACGGTCTGCTGTATGGAGCTGACACAAGTTTGAGAAACCCTCCTTCATGCAGCTCAGGTCAATCTTTTTTTTTTTCCAATCTTCTAGGAACTTTACTTTTTTAAACCACTTTATTGAGATATGACTGATACATAAAAGGCTGTACATATTTATTGTCTACAACTTGATGAGTTTGGGAATAAGTATACCACTGTGAAACCAATACCACTATCAAGGCCAGAAATACAACCATCACCTCCTGAAGCCTCCTTCCACCCCCTTTATTATAATTACGATGATCATTTTGCGGTAGGAATGTTTAACGTAAGATCTACCCTCTTGGCAGATTTTAAGTGTACAGTACAGTTTTGTTAGAGGTAGGCGCAGTGCTGTGTAGTAGCTCTCCAGAAGTTCTTTGTCATACGTAACTGAAACTTCACATTCTGCAGTCTTCATCTCCACATTTCCTCCTCCTCCCAGCCCCTGGCAAGCGCCGTTTTATTCTCTGCTTCTGTGAGTTTGATTATTTTAGACTCCACATACAACTGAGACCATACAGTAGTTTGCCTTCTGTGTCTGGCTTATTTCACTCACCCTAATGCCCTCCAGGTCCATCCCTGTTGTCGCAAATGGTACGACTTCATTCTTTTTGAAGACAGCCTCGTCTTTGATGGGAGTATATGCTACAGAGTCCCAGGAGCAGAGCTGCTGGAGCCAGCTTTTTACAGAGTCCAGCCTTTTCTGGGCCTGCTGACCTACTCCGGTCCTAATTCCTGCATCTGTGACCACCCTGAGATGCTCAGAGTCAGTGTTGGCAAAGGGAGGCCTCAGAAAGTGTCCCCTCCTTTGATACAGAAACAAAAAGATGACTCAAAGGAGACCAAAGGGGGGCTTACTGAAATACTGCATTATTACAGTTATTACCAATATTTAAAATTACGGTCACTTATTGAGAGCTACAGTAGGCCACGTACTGTTATAAGCTCTCTGCTTCTTTACTGTATTCAATTCCAACAACTAATCTTTGAGGTCTGTACTATCATTACCCCCATTTTAAAGATGAGGAGACTGAGGGAGAAAGAGTTTACGAAACTTGCCTGGGGTCACACAGCTGGTAAATAAATGGTTCGTGACTACGGAAACCCTGTGTGGAGGCCTGTGACAGCATGAAGATGACGTGGGACTGGAACAAGAGGGTGGTTTCCACTTCTGGGCTTCAGTCTTATCACCTATAAAATAGGGAATTTGGATTATATGGCTCTAAGCAGGGCTGGCTGAGTGGGTGTGTGGCCTCTCTGGTCAAACAGGGCCCTGATCAGAAGGGCCCTTGGGCTTGGTTTCATACTCTGCTGTTGCCATCTTGAAATTGCTCATAAATTTTTGAACAAGAAACCCCATGTTCTCATTTTTCATTGGACCCTGCAAAATATAAAGCTGATCTTGTTGTTATACTGTTTTTTTTCTTCTCACCTCCCTTATAGATCCTGAACAATTCCCTGTGCATCCCTGGCTGTGGAACTGCCTTTTGCAGAGATGATGGACCAGTGGGCTGACCTGAGCTTAATGGTGAGTGGAGTTTCTGGGCTGGT
This sequence comes from Vicugna pacos, assembly GCF_048564905.1. Lineage (NCBI taxonomy): Eukaryota > Metazoa > Chordata > Mammalia > Artiodactyla > Camelidae > Vicugna > Vicugna pacos. The sequence goes on from NC_133001.1 coordinate 45,974,171, forward strand.
ACTGAATCCCCGCAGTGTGTCTGCAGAGGCTGATGGTGGACGGCTTGTGAAACAGGGCACGTGGAGAGCTCTTCGTGAGTAAGGGTGGTGTCCCATGGGAACTGAGACTGGCTCTTGGTAACAGCCATGGCCCCAGCCAACCACAGGTACTGTGAGTGTTATCACTAAGTGGCTCATCTACAGGGCATTAGCAATCCCTCCATGTGGAAGATGGGTGAGGACTTGGAGAAACTGAGGTTTAAGAATTCAGTTCTCCCAGAGAGGTGTTTTGGGCCTTTGTTGACCACCCCTCACTCCTTCTTTGGCCCTGAGCCCCACCCCCACTTACTCACCGGAAGCCCCACTCCCATCACCCTGGAGTCCCAGGAGTTTATCCCCACGTGTGTTGCCTCTCCAAAACACCGGTGTCTTCCTGACCAGTGTTACTAAACGCACAGTGCACAAACTTCATTACGCTTGCTGCTGAAAAGGTTTGGCTCAGGAACAAGGGAAGGAAATGTTTATTGAGTTCTTATCATGTGACCTCCTTACTCTCTTCCCCCAGCTCTTCTAAGTAAAGTTCTAGGCTTGCTTACCTTCTAAGGAAAAAAAAAATTAAAGGGGTGCTTACCAAGGTTAATGACTTAGATTCCTATCAGCACCTAAACAAAAAATTCAAACACAGACAATCCATCCAAAATGTAGGATAAAAGGTTCATTCTTCACACCTTGACACTTACAGGCAGAACAAAGATAAGCCACGAGGGAAGTGTCTGCATGTGCCTGTGTGTAAGTGTGTGTGTGTCTGTGTGTGTGTGTGTGTCTGTGCATGGTGTGGACTAGGAAGGCAAAGAAAGGTATGGCAAATTCTCTTGCCGTAAGTGGAAGTGAGACATTTTCCCCCCTCCTTCCTCCCTCTCCCCTTCCAGTGTTTAGATCTTTTAGATCTTTTATGAATTATGATTTGAGCAGTCGTCCCCTCATCTAAGCTTGGCCATCACTTCCTCCCAGAAGCCCACCTGCACCCAGTCCTGGTCAGGTTCTGATGTCTACTTCTGTCCCCCAGAGCAGGCACACCTAGCTTCTTAGTGCCTGCATCACTCGGGCACTGCCATTGTTTACTTACTCACCTATAGCCTGTGTTCTCCCTGCGGGCTGACAGTGGCACTGTCTTGTCCACTGTTGCAGCCCCAGCGAGGATTAATAAAGGTTTGTAAAAAGTGTGAAGAGACAGCATGAGGAGGAGCTCATGGCAGCAACCAAGTCCCAGTGTCCCAGGAGTGAAGACAGATGATTTGAGTGGGGTACAGTGGAGGCAGCTCTGCCTGCAGGGCCCAGCCAGGAGAGGCGTTCATAAATCTGTATTTCTTCAGACTCGCCAGGTGCCCCATGCAAGGAACTTACTGGCATCACCCTATTTAATCCTTATAACAACTGGACAAAGTAGATCCTGATCAAGGTTTTATGGAGAAGGGAACTGAATCTTGAACTGAACCTTGAAAGCTGGTTAGTCATGGGACAGAGAAGGGCTTTCCATTCATTGAGGGCAGGTTGAGCTCTGTCCCAGGGGTGTGAAAATGACTCAGGTGAGTGTGTCTGTGTTGGAGGACAAGCAGAGTGGAGTGAAATGGGGTGACAGTGCTGAACTTCACCCGAGTCCTGTGCTCCTGGAGACAGTGGCTGTTAGGAGGTCTCCCCACCTTTCTGTGTTCCGAGAAAATCTAACCACAAAAACCACCACCGTGACTTCACATATTCCTAGATAGACCCATCTCAGTTCTTCTTTATAACTTCCTTAGGACTTGTCCATGACTCCCTAGTTTACCTGCATCTATTATAAAATTCAAGGCCCCTTCCTTTTTCTTTGTTATCTTCCTCATTTGTTCTTCCTATTGCAATAGATGTAATAAACCAACTCCTTAGTTGTCTGGCACATTTTGTCCTACTCAAGGGTTACATCTGGCAAGGGAGGGAGGGACCAGATCATGGGGGCCTTGTAAGCCATGAGCAGGAGCTAGCACTTGATCCTGTATGTATGGGAAGCCAATGGTGGGGTTAAAGAATGTATATTATAGATGTATGTTATAGAAAGCTCATTCTGCTTCTGTATGTGAGAAGGATCGGAAAGAATTAGCTAAACACAAAGAAATTTCATATTCTGATAAGAAAGCATGGGGCTCTGAGCTGGGGTGGGGCGTTGGCTATGGGCGATGTGTCAAGGAAACTGTCCTCTTGGACATATGTGGCACCTGGATGGAAGGCCAGGGGAAGGGTCTAGGAGGGCTCCCATGCGTGTCAAGGGGCTGTTAGTTCATTGGCACCGTCAGCCGTCACGAGAGAGGTAATCCTTCATCTGGACCGTGGGAAATGAGCAGCATGGAAAACCACAGGTGGGCCAACTGCACGTAGAAAGTTAAAGCAGGTTGTGATAGCACTGTCAGAAACAGAACTCAGAGCAGGGGGCCTGCAGGGCTCTTCAAATGTAAATAAATGGAAATTGAGGGGAGGAAGCTCAAGTCCTCCGTGGCCTCCCTCCGTCTAATTGGACCATGGCTTTATTTTGGACAAACTATAGTCCTGCTTCCACTGGACAAGAGGTCCCTTAGCATCATGATCCCAGCCTGAATTCCAAGGAAAGCTGTAAAGATGATGGAAGATGCACATATCAAGTCACCCAGAGAGATGGCTGTTGTAGTTTGGATTCGGTCCATCCACTGGTCCATTGTTGGTTAGTGATAACCAGGACTAAATGGAGACCTGGGTTTTGGGCTCCCTCGGCCTCTCACCTGCACATCAGCACTAAGGGAACGTGGGCATTTTATGGCAGCCGAGGGGAGAACTGTTTCTATGGCAGGTGCCACACTTGAAGGCAGTGAATGATTCAGGTGCTAATTCCTCAGGGAGAAAGGCACCTTTCTTGTGTGTCTTCACAAGCCTGTGCTCAGGCTGGAGCTGTGAGCTGTAGACAGCCTGGTGAAATGTCCTTCTCACCTGTTCTCAAGATATCGGTGGTTTTTTAAAAAGTGTTTTTCACACATTAATACCATTTTCAGGCCTTAAAAAAAAATCCGGTCTTTGATTGCCTGAAAGCTTAACATGGATGTGGGCACTTCCCTGGATTCTCAGAAATGTTACATTAATGTAATTATGGCAATGATGATTCATATTTTCCTGGCATCACTAATCTGGGCCTACAGAAAACTGTTCACATAGAGCTCTGACTTAATCTCCTTCTTCTGAGTTCGAGAGTTGGGCATCTCCCCTCTGCGTCGTGGCTGCCTGGGGATGCACCAATCCTGGGCTTCCCTGGGGGCCCCCCCCACAGCAGTGCCTTCAGGACAGGTCATGTGCTGGGAGCTCCCCAGTTGCTTCTGAACCCAGTCTTCTGCCCTTATATCCAAGCAGAGAGAACCACCTGTGCACTACCTCTCACCACCTGGTTTTCCATAGAAATCACAAAGCCCACGTGTCTCAGTGTCTCCATATGGAATTAATCATCTTTCCTGTCCTCCCAGCCCTCTCCCTCCAAACGGCCATTATTCAAATGTTAAAAGGGAAGCATCTGGGACAGATTTCTAGAGGAAGTGGTGCTGAACTTACAGGAGAAAGAGATACTAGCCAGGCAAACCCTGCAGAATGTGACTGGGCCTGCAAACAGGTCAGGAATTTGGCCAAGGGCTTCTTCCTGGATCTTGGATGGATGGCCAAGCCCCATGGCTGGATTGTCCAAGATGTCCGCCTACCTGAAGATTCCACACATAACAAACAGTGTGCTAACACGGCGGTATTGAATGTGCTCTCATGATCCATCCCTCCCTCTCTCCCCTTTCTGCTGTGTTGACTTATTGATTGGAAGCCTGTTATAAAAATCTGAAGGTCTTGACTTTCTAATTAGCAAATGTCATAATTTAAAAATATTCTCTCTTATAAGTAGCCAGAGGATGGCAACTTTCCCAAAGTAATACCCAGGTCAGTGACTCAATCCTGCAAATCAACAGACATGAAGAGGGCCAGGGACCTTGTGTGGACCTGGGAGATACAGAGAAGAAGGGAGAGATCGGAGTGGGGGAAAATTAGGATGATTTACAAAGGTCTTGTTTTTATGCGGCAGTTCCTCTCTCTTTCAGGACTTGGACTTTGGACTTAAGGTGTGTTGGTCTGCTGTAGGGGAGTCAGCAGCAGCTGCTCTAGGATTTCATTTCTCCTCAGTGAAGCCTCTGAGGACAGTAGCTCCTGCCTCTATAGAACAGGTAGTGCATGCTCGGTGGGGATGGTGAGTGGGGAGATGTAAGGAAGGGGAGATTTGTGTGGGACAAAGGACTGCTTTTCCAATGTGGACAGAGTATATTAATGGGGAAATATGGCCAGTTTTCTGTCTTTTACATGTTCTCAAAGTATTGTGAGCAGTTGAGTGATGACGGTTCCCATGCCCTTTAACCCATGCTCCCTTGTCTCCCTGCATGATAACATGAAATGTTCTTTCCATGTGCATGCTATGGACCTACACTGTCTGCCAAACAGCCAGGAGACTGTGGCACAGAAGGAGGTGTGTATGTGTGTTTGTGTGTGTTTGTGCCTGTGTGTGTGTGTGTGTGTGTGTGTGTGAATGGCCTGGTTGGACGTGTGTGTTCATCAGTGTAGAAGTGTGAGCTGTGTTCCTGTATGAATATATTTACAAGGTGTTTTGCAAATGAAGGACCATTTCTTTATAAAAATAGAATTGCTTTTCTAAGACAGAAATGCTGAGTAAGCAGAAGGGCAGCTCTGAGTTTTAGAAGGAGCTTTCCAGAAACTGGTGCAAGGAAACTTGCTAATGGTGCTGGGAGATAGAAGGGGAGACGCACAGACCATGCTGTGTTTTGCATTTCAATCTCTTGTGGATCCTCTCTCCCTGCCTATGCATATTTAAAATTCCTTTCAATATATAAATAGGATAATTCTCTCTCCTCATCCCCACCAGAGTTCATTTAACAGGCACAAAAAGAATTGCACATCCAGGCCTGTCTTTTCCTGCTTCCTGTTATTACTATTTATTGGTTTTTCTCATCTTCTTTTCTTCCTCTCCCATGTTGCTCCCCTTAGATTAAACTGTGTTTCAGGATTGAGCGGAGGGAGAAATGCCATTTCTTCCAAACAAAGCTGAGCCCGACAGAGGTGTTCTACAGGCTTGTTCTGCTCTTTGGCACCAATCCAGACCTTCCAGAACTCCACTTTGAATGGAAAGCCCCAGGCCTTAGACAATCTGGGTTTTGCAATCTCCCCGTAATGCTGTCCTTTCAAATTCTTGGTAACAATTACCCATTTGCCCCATGAATGAAGCCCTGATACTTCCCAGTGTCCCCAAAGGCACAGGTGAAAGACACCATTCTTGATGAGAAGGACACTGGGCAAGAATACGAGCTGGGGTCTGGGGAATGGTGTCTCCAATAGCCAGTCAAAGCCTTCTTCCTGGGAAAAAGCCCGAGGATGCTTTCATTGAGTCTAACGGTCTTGCTTCATGTGGCTAATGTGAATAATTTAGTCATTTTGGAAGAAGTTAGAACATGCATTCCAAACATTGTCGGGATTTCAAAATGGCAGTTAGTGAGGCTGTGTTCTTAGAATGATGTTCTACATCACTTTGCATACGATGAAAGGAGCACTGAATGCGGATCAGAAGACTTGAGTTCTGGTCCCGCCTCTGCTAGTGTGAAGTTCACAACTCACTTTCCATCTTAGACCTCCCTTAGTTCTCACTTAGCAAGCTGGTTTTATTGATATCCAATGACTCCTTTAATTACAACAAAGTGACCAACTTTCATAAATCCTTGGATCATATTTGGGGGCCAAAATATGTGTGTAGTGGGACATAGCACGAGGCACTGACTTTTACATACCATTGTTACGTAAAAATGGTGTCAAGGACAGGAAGAGTTTTACACACAAAGTGCAATGAACTTGACCCTGGGACTCATTAGGATCTCATTCCTTGGGTTGAGCTCCTGCTGAACAGTGGACAGAATCCAGGAGCATATAACCAAGGGAAAAGGTCACTGCTATATGACTCAGCACAGAACCTTGGGAAAGTTTATAACGATTTCTCTCAATTACAAGTGAGGCGAGCTGCAGATGTGAGCGTGAGAAACACGCCAGAATGTGGGTATTTCTGAGAGATTAATTTGAGGTGCAACCTACCCCTAAACCTGATCTGCCTCCTGAGAGACCTACTGATTCAGAAGGCTGCTTCCAGACCAGGGGACTGAAGGAGAGACGTCTGGTCTGGTCACAAATGCAGAGCATGAGGATTGCAGCTGAGCCTCCACCTAACCAGCATCCCACATGTTTGGCTTCCTCTTCATGCACTTTTGCTTTCACATAATCTACTTAGAAAGCTGATCTCTGCCATCCAGGCTGTCCTTGGAGGTAAGCTGTGTCACATTCCAGGCCTCAAGCACAAAACAAGGACTTGCCTTACAGGCCAAGTCCAGTGGTCTTCCACATCACTCTGAAACAGAGAGGTAGGTGGGCTCAAGCAAAGAGTTTCAGCTGCTCGCACAGAGCATTTGACTTGGAGGAGATGCCTGCTCTGTATTTCCTCCTGCAATGGCTGTCATTTGGGGTTTGCAATCGATAATTTTCACATCTGGCCCATGGATGTCTCATCCGACCACAGGTGTGGACAAGCCCAGGTTACGCTGTTCCACAGGGCGTCCTGAAACACGCGTCTGTAGTGGGGTCCTGAACACTGGCTCAAACGTCTTCAGCTTTTCATTTGTTACAAATACAGGAAAATAGGCAGCCAATGCTGAAGACAGCTCGAGTGCTGTAGCAGGTTCACTGACATGGATCACCCTATGTAACTCTCCCCTGGTGAGAGTCACTGTCCTTATAGATACATCCATGGCACCAAGCGGAGTGTGATGGGAGAGCCTGCACATTCCCTGTGAATTCATTAACAGAACTCAGGGACATCACCAAAGCCCTGTGCTGATATCACATTAGAAATGAGCCAGACCCTCTTGGGGAACGGCGTTTCCTAACAGGGAGTGCAAGAGGTCGGTGTCTGATCACGTAGAACCTGCTGTGTCTCTAGTCAGATAGGCAGTGATTCAAGACCATTCTGATTGCTGTGAAAGGACTCTCGGCCTTAAATATCCTAAACTGAATGAGACACGTGCCCACGATTTGTTGGAGTGGAAATTGTACTTTTCGCAAAGTTATTACATAGTAGACCCCTGATACCTTCTTGATTCTCCAGACTTGCAATTGCTATGATGGTAGAAAATTCCCCAAAAGGATGCGTGTGCAGAATGAGCCAGATAAGGGAGCACCACAGACTGCTCTTGGAATGCAGCCCCAATGAACAGGCAGCGAGTCTCACCTACGTCAGTTTCAGCTCCCCAGCCTTTCCAGTCCAAACCTAGCACAATTATAAGCGGCCAAAGGCCAGCTGCCTTCAGGGTCTCTTTAGAATCTCCAAAATTCTGTAAATGATACCTGCAAGTAGAACAGGTCGATTACACTTGAGTAGAAATGTGGACTTGAGAATTTTGGTTGCTGCCCTTTTGAACATTCACACTTTCTATTTTTATCTTCGTTTGGTTGGTTGGTTTAGGCACAGTCAGTAGTAGTTACGAGCAGGGACACTTGAACTAAACTTCATGGGATCAAATGCTCCCTCTGCCGCTTCCTAGCTGTGTGATCTTAGGCAAGTTACTTAACCTTTCTGAGCCTCAATTTCTATACCTATAAAATGTGGATAACAACAGGGTTGTTGTAAGAGTTAAACGAATTCATATGCCAACAGCTCTTAAAACTGTGCCTGACAGCTTACAAGTGTGAGCTCTCCTTTTGCAAGTCACCATTGCTGCTAGAGTTGACATCTGGAAGGTGTGCTGAATAGCATGTCCTGCATAAAAATATGATAATGGCTCTTGTGTTTGCAACTAATATCTATTAATTAAGAAACCGTCATTTGTACTCTGTAATTATATTTATTAAACCCTAACTCCTATCATAACAATGATTAGTTCTTGCTAATTAAATTTATCAAATTCCCCCTGGATTCATATCTTAGGTAAATATTTAGTAGCCCTACACTAATTATTCTAATCAACATGGAGTGTGTTTCAAATGACTACAAATAGTTCTAACTAATTAAATTGAGTACAAAACAATATCTTATGTAATAAATTTGCAGGTGCTCAAAAGAGTAGGAATGAGCCACAGGGTACTGTCTCAGCGACCTAGCCACCTGACTTAGTGATCGCAGCATTTCCAAAGCTTAGCCAACATGCTAGGGGAAGTGGCCCGAGAAGGTTTATTGTTCCTGTCCTGATTGGTCTTCTACTGCCAATGTTTTGTGCACAGAGCAAGCTCTGGGCGTGATTCAAGAACATGCCATATGATTTGAAATTGGATCCATCAACGCTAGTAATTAATGCAGAAGGGAGAAGCCAGCAGCAGCAATAGGGTGAATTCCTGCTTCAAAGAGTTTGAGGAAAGAAAGGCAAACTCCCTGAGGTTCCTTTTTCTAGAGGCTTGGTTTCCTTATCCTCAAACCACACTGTCAGTTCTGTCTCACACTGGGAAGTCCTCCCACCCCCACCCTGCTACTCCCAGCTCCTTCATAACAAAGAAGATGAATCCTTGGATTACAGCCGCCTGATTGGCATCGTGCTGCTAGGAAACTGTAAAATGAATGTATCATATTTCATAATAAAAATACCTCTGACCCATCCTTAGAAAGACATGCACAATCGAGTGTGGCCCCCTGTGGGACTGGGTAGCACTGACCACCCACCACTCCTGTCCTCTGCTTCCTTCTGTGGTGGTTGTCAAATAACTGGCTCTGGTTAATGGTGGTCCCTCTCTGGCCACACACAGGGTTACCTGTAGCCTGAATTAGGGTTCTCTCCATGGCTAGGGTTGGGTCGGGAGAGTGGCCATCTATGGCCGGGATAGGGGGCTCAGTCTATGACTGAGATTGGCAGGATGTTCAGTTCACACCTGAGTTCCAATACCCAGAGTCTGGGTTTGGAATTAGAGTGTAGGCTGTTGTGAAGTTCTATTAGGGACAGAAAAGAAGAAAATGACCACTGAAGTACTGGCAGTTGGATTATATCGTAATACAAATGATCCACCTCAAGAATAAAAAGAATGAGTTCAAGTATTAATCTCTGTAGGAAACGAAATCTTTTCAAAATTGTCTCTAGCCTTTTCTTGTGAGTGACAAATGAATTATCATAAACAAGCAGCGAGCAGTGGATGCTCAGGGCATGGTGTCCAGGATCACCCCAGGCTATCCTGACCTTCTATTTTCATCGAGTGGCTGGCGAAGAGGGGGCTGCTTCCTTGCAGCTTACATACTCCACTCTGTTCTTGTGGAGGGGTCATGGGAGACATGTCCGACAGTGGATCTGCACTTAACGCTCTTAGAGAATTTCATATGCCCATGAGAGTTACAGAAAATGCACGGACTTTATCCCCCTCTCATTAAGCTGTCACCTGCCTTCAGTGCAGATCTCTCTTGATGCTGAATATCACTTCCCCCTGCTTCTAGCTGTCTTGAGTATTTGTGATCTCATGCGGCCACCTTTATGTGAGGTGAATCATTCCTATGGCAACCACAGTCATCATGAATCCTCTGAGTAAGCTGGCAGGAGAAAACAGCTTTCAAGATAACAGATCCTAGGAGGACCTGGGGTAGTAGGGAAGCCTGAGGACACTGAACCACTGGAGGTAGGATCTGATCATGTCAGAACCAGAAAGGGTGAGATGACTGAGGCCCAGAGAAGGGATTGGCTTTGCTCAGTATCACACAGAGCTAGAACTCAGATCTCTCTCATTTTTATACCATGATGTACAAGTAAGTGAATGAGCACAGACTTGCCATGTATCAACTGAAGGCAAACAGGCCATATAATAGAATCTTTATTGAATCTTCATTTGAACCCATTGGCCTCAACCTAAAGTTTTGTTCAGAGAGTCTAATGCTTCAGGACTGAGACCGCATCAGGGCCTAAGCCATGTTGTCTCTGAAAATCTCATTTTCTTCCATCCCATTTCTTTTCCAGAGGATGTGCTTGCTTGTAATGGTGGTAGTTTGGGGGCCTCTGGCCAATGGAGGCAGCTCTGCTGATAGCAATGATAAAGCCTATTGGAGATGGCCCCCTCAGTGAGAGTGTGGGGGGACCTAGCTGTGTCTCTGCTGCGGTTGGGAGAATATACACGTACAGTTTATTTAATAGTGTCTTACAGATAGGGTTTAGGGAAATCTACCTGAATGGAGCTGAGACTAGGTCACATGAATACATTTTGTTCCCTGGTGGCCACCACAGTGGTGCCATTCACCTCTTGCCTACCTGTCAGCTCTGAAGAGTCACCATCAGTATCTCAGAACCATGCATGAAGATGCTCCCACATCCCATCCTTGCCCAAAGATGTCCAGGGAATCCTTTTAAAGGATGAAACGCCTTATTTTATGCTTTGAACAATTTTTAAACCAGATTGTGACCGAAGAATAGGAAGAAAGCTTACATCTTTTGAAAGAATCTACTACAAAAGAACGTGATGTGCATAGAAGGGAGGCATTGCAGCCCTTTAATTTCTGCACCTTGCATGGGAGTCTCCTGAGATGGCCCCCTGAAGCCTGCCAATTGTTCTTTCCCTTTAAAGCATTAACCAACAGAGATCCAAGGCCCTTGGCACAATGGGCCGAGAACCATACTGTCTGAGCACGTTGCTCCTTGTTCTGAGATTGGCAGAGTTCAAACTGTCATTATTCAATCCACTGTCATATAGCTGCTGTCTGGCTAATGGCACCCAGTTCTGCTGCATCTCTAAATCTAACAGATATTTTTTCAGTCCTGAACTTTCAGCAGAATTTAACATAACTGATCCTACACATCTTCACTCTCTTCTCTTGGCTCTCATAACAATACACTTTCTGAGGTTTTCCCCCTTTGTTTGCGGTATCTTACTTTCTTTTGTGGTTTTCTCAGTGTTAATCCTGAAGTTTTTTTCCCCTATATTTATCTATTTTAAAGAATTCAATGACCATCTATGCTTGTATTGTCCAGTATGGTAACTACTAGTTAAATGTGACTATAGAGCATTTGGAATGTGGGTATCTGAATTAAGATGTAATAAAAGTATAAAATACAACAGATTTTGGAGACTTACTACAAACAACAACAAAAGAATGTATTTATCTCATTAATTTTTATATCAATATATGCTAAAATGATAATATTTTGAATACATTGTGTTAAACAAAATAAATTATTAAAAATTAATTTATTTTATATTTTTGTTGGGCAGCATGCAGTGAATATATCCAAACTTATCTGTAGCTCAGACCTCTCCTTTAAACTCCAGACAATGTAACTAATTGCCAACTTAACATTTCTGATGGGTTATCTGACAGGCTCTTCAAAATCAACATGAAATGTGAGATTTCCTCCCTAACAAATCTAATCCTAGTTTAGTGAGTAGTCCCACCACTGTCTTCATTTCCCTTTTCTCTCCTCCACATGGCTTCCTTTTTCCAGAATTATAGAAATGTAGAATGTTCAGGTGGGAAGGTCATGTGCATAAACACTAGTCCTATGGTTAGTCTTCTCTGCATCATAAAATTTTTATGTGGACATCTGTAGTGATGGGAAGCACACTTCTTTATAAGGCAGTCTATTCCACTTTTGGATAGCTCTGTCAGAAAGTTTCCCAGTGATCAAACTACAGTTTGATTTCCTGGAATTTCTAATCATGTTTTAATTCTGTCTCCTGAAACCATATTAAACAAGTTTAATTCCTCTTCTACTTGTGAGAATTGTTTCATGTCTTGATTGCATTGACTTCTCTCAAGTAAAACATCTCTTGTTTAGTTGATGTGATTTCAAATCCTCTCAATCATTCTTGCCACTACATTTGAATACAGTGTAGTTTGTCTGCTTATTAAGAATGTAGTTGTCAAATGGTTCACCGATTTCAGTAGATTAGCTGAAGACTAGAAAAGGACTCTCTGATGGCTGTAAATTCTGTATCTCTGTACCTCTCCCAAGGTGCTACTTGGGAGTATGTCCGTTTGTTTGGGAGTCATCAAACACAGATACTGGTTCGTATTGGACTCCCTTTCGTGTAAATCCATTGTACCTTGGATATGTAATGTAATTAAGCAAGCCTCTTCTCTTTTTACAGGTTTGTGTTATACACTTAATGTTTGTGGTTATGTTTACAGTTTGGCCCATTGTGCAAGAAAGCCTACCTAGATACTCTTGATTCGACTTCGTCCACTCACTGTGATTTGTTTTATGTCTTAGGTCAACATCATACAAAAAAAGTAAACGTACAATTTCACATAAATCATTAGCAGAAATATATAAAGGACAGGATGAAAATCAGAACTCTGTTTTGTATTATGGAAGTCTCCGGTCCAAGTTACGTTATCCTATTAATTAACCCTTTAGATTACAGGACATAGTCATTTAACGAACTGTAAGTCTAGGTGACAGTGCCTGCTAAATTCTTTTTCATTATCACTTCAAACATTTCCTCTATTCTGTTCTGTCTCCTTCTGAGACTCCAGTTACATTTCCATTGATCATTTGATACTTCCTACTCTTCTTGGATTTTCTATTCTGTTTTTCCCCCTCCCTTTTTTATCTTTCTGTGGGTAATTTCCATTGGCATTGACATATTTTCAAGTAACTAATTTATTCCTGTGCTGTTTTCACCCTATGGATGAGCTCTTCAAAGAAATTCTTCATCATTTATATAATTTTTATTGGTAGCATTTTCATTTGACTCTGACAGTTTCCATCTCTTTGTTGTTAGTCTCTGTTTGTTTATGCATATTGTCAACCTTTTTCATTAGATCAGAGATCAGCAGGTTTTTTTTTAAAGGCAGATAGTAAATATTTGAGGCTTTACAGGGTCTATAGTCTCTCTGCCATAGCAGTTCAAAAGTAGTCATATAATTGTAAATGAATGAGTGTGGTTGTGTTCAATAACATTTTATTTACAAAGATAAGAAGCAAGTTGAATTTGTGTCCTGAAGGCCATCGTTAACTGACCACTGCTCTGGATCCTTTAAATAAGAATTTTAGTTACTTTAATGTCCCTATCCAATAGTTCTAGTCATCCCTAAGTCTGCTTCTATTGACTACTTTATCTGCTGACAGTGGGTTCCTTTCATTGCTTGTTTTGTTTGTCTCATTATTTCTGATTAAATGTCAGAGATGGTATGTTGAAAAACAGAAAAGACTGAAGTAAGCATTATTTACAAAAGGTTCTGTTAGGCCATTAGTGCAGAGGATTGAATCGGTCTGGTAGTATTTCAACTGAATTTTTTTTTTTTTTGGTAGTTGTTCTTACTATAGTTACCTCAGGTGTACCGTTGCCTTTAAAGTTGAATAGAGGTGAGTTGTTTTAATTCGTGCTTTGGGTAGGGGATGGTGCTGAAGGCTTTTTCTCAGTGTTGCTGTTCAACCTTTAGCTTTCAGTAGTCTTAGTGTGAACACATCACACAGGGTGTCTCTCTCCTCCTCTTGCCCAGCTGGTAGAATACTGTTGCTTCTTATTTGAGGTTAGACTTGTGTTATCAGTGGAGAGGGGAGGGTTCTTTTGTGTCAAAGTACTTGAATTAACTCATATTTCAGTATTTCTGTTTCTTGTTTAAGACAATATTGTGATGATCCAAGTAAGTGGTTTGACTAATTTTTATTTATAGCTACCTCATGGTTCTGAATTATCAGACTAATAATGTAGAGAAAGCAAAAATAGTGATTTTAGACATGATTTTTTTTAAAGGAGAGAAATGCTAGCTTCTAGTAATTGTTGTTTCTTCTATAAATTTAATTGGATCATACATAACTGAATTATGTATTTTATAGAATCTTGCCAGGGGTTGATGTCAAGACAACCTATCTCTAGAGTGTAGAATCAATCTTATTCCTCTTTAGCCTGAAATAATATTTGCTTTTCTATAATTTTCTATGTCTCCTTCACATTCTCCGGGATTTAAATCATTAACATAATCATGTATTTGAAGTCCTTTTCTCTTAAAGCCTCTTCACCTAGTTGGGCCTAAACTTCCTCCTTTTAATGAGTATATTCTTTACAGTGTCCAAATCATTGTAATTTACATTGGCACTATATTCCTTTGTGTGTTAGTACAACAAAAGCTTATTTAGTCACTAATACATGTGGAGTTTTAGGTTTAATGCTTGAGAAACAAGACTGAATAAAATTCATCCCTACCCTCCCTGTCCAGATGCTGCGGCAGACGTGTAACAGGTATGTCGCCAGGTGCATGTGATGAAAGCCACAGTAGGAGGATGGCTGATAACCTATGACTAGGGGTGGGGAAGGAGATTCAGGAAGGTTTCAGAGAGTTAGTGATATACATAAATAATTTTAAAAAAAGATAAAGACTTTCACTTGATACATGAGACAGGGAAGGAAATTCTAGACAATGTAAAAACATGTTTAAAGTGCCTTCATGTGTGCATTTGCATGAATTCCCACAATGGTGGAACATGGTGGCATGTAGTGGCAAGAGATGAGGCTGGAGAGGAACCTGGGGCCAGGCTCTAAAGGTCATGCTTGCCTATTTAGGAATTTAGACTTTATCCTGTAGGTGACTGGGATTAATGGAAGAACTTTGGATAGAGGAACCATATGCTCCAACTTACAAATCTGAAAGTGCACTTTGGCTGAGTGAGTGTAGTGAGTCCATGCAGATTGATTGTTAGGCTCTGCAGGCACAGTGCACAGGACCCATGAGCTACCCAAGGGCCCTCAAATTGCTTGAGACATGGGGGAGGAGACATACTAGCTTCGTAACTGGAAAGCTGCCGAGTCAAAATAAAACTTATTGTAACTAAATTCCTGTAAACCATGGAATTATGTTAACTACTTAACTACAACTCAACTGAACTCTAAAATATTTTCATACAAATTAGGGAAATGTTGTGTTGAATAAGCAGAACTTACAGAACACAGCAATATGGCAACTTTAATCTCCCTCTGTCCCTTCAAATCCTTCCTGTAGTTCTTTCCTTCTCTTTAGATAAAATGCAAGGAAAGTTCTATGGCTTCTCTAGTCTCTCTTTAGAAACTAAAGTTCTTATAGTCAGTCTAGTCCCTCAGTCTTTGTTCAATAACTAGAATGCCCAGCTCCATTAATAATCAGTACTGCATACGTAAAGCTAATAGATCTTTTCTCCTTTTGCTTTGGGAGTTTTTGGTCTGTTTACCTGTGTAGAAAGAGGGATTTGTCTTTTTCTGTATTGAACAATTAGGGTTTTAAATTCCTTTTTTTTACTCACTAACTGCCTCTAGATCTTCTAGAGTTGAAACAGGGTGGGGGTGGTAAAATTGGATGGTTAGGGTTGGGGAGAGACTGGTTAAAAATGGAAATGTACAAAATGTTCAAAAGTTATGTAGAAGGTAAGTAAATATACAACTTGGCCACTTGGACGTGAGAGTGAGAGAAGAGGAGGCATTTAGGATGACTTCCTGTGGGACATGCGATGATGGTGTCTCTAACTAGGCTGTACATCTTTTCATTCAGGAGACATTAACTGCCTACCTTATATTTAGATCCATATGAATGAGGCATTTCCAATTCTTGAACGGCTCAAGTCTTTGGGGAAGAGAGGTAAATACACAACTAAAATGTTCTGTGATGAGAACTATAACAACATGGTGCTTTGGAAATTATGGGAACACAGAGGTGCATTTCATACAGCCTGGAGTAAGATGGGAAGGGGCAGCCTCTGGAGATGTAGACCAGTCAGTCTTAGTTTGGAAACTATTAATCGTGGTACCTGTGAGGAAGCAGAAATGGTGTTGGTTATGTAGATCTAAGCAAAGGAAAAGGTTTGATCTAAAATAGAAGTTAAGGAGCTGTCAACATAGAGGTATATGCAGAGGTAGGTGAGGTGTGTCATCTAGGGAGATACACCTCATCCATTTACCCATCCAGTTACCAAAACAGCGTGTCCAGAGAGCCTTCTCCTTCCTTACCCTCTGCATCTTTATTCTCAGTATCTCCTTCCACATCATCTGAATCATTTAATTTCTGATCTCCTTTTCGTTTGAGTCCTACCTCTCCCTGCTCTTTTCTCTAGGTTCCCCCTTTCCTGCAACTCAAGGCTCCTGGAATGTGGAGCTGTGCAGATGTTTCCGTCCTGAGAGTGCTTGACTGTTTCTCAGATGATGTCTCTGAGCAGATGTTCTGGTGTGTGCCTCCCTCTTCCTCTGCTGTTGTATTTTCTGTACAAATACCAGATTGCATTGCGGCATCGCTCTTTCTGGAGAAAACCCAATTCATGCTGGTGATGGGGTAGGTGGTACTTTCAGGCTATTAGAGAGAGTCTGTGGTGCAAAGGTTTTGCAAAGCAGAGTGTGAAGCCAAAAGGCTTTGGAAATGTAGTTTTGTGCTGTGACTTTACTTATGAACTGCTGTTTCTTCCATTAAGTGGTGTTCTGCAAGACCATCTCTTCTCTCTACTTTGTTAGCCTTGCCCTGTATTTCCATGTGCCTCTCATGGTCTTTGGTAATTGTGTACCTTCATGTGAGCCTTTGCAACACATGGGTCCTTTGTCTCCTGACAACATGTGGGCTTAGGAGATGGAGTCAGAGAGTCCGGAGTCATTGCAAATTTTAGTAATAGACTTGAAAACCCTTGGCAAAAATAGGGAGGAAGCAGGGTTACTTGCTAGGCAGGCTGGCAGGAAGGTTAACTGTCCTTATGAGGGTCAATGGTGACATGCTGCAGTGGTCTGTCTCCCCTCTCTCTGTTTTCTCTTGGTTTCTGAACTTGTCTCTGATTGCTTACTGAGAATTTGTAGCAAAGGACCCTGGGGTGTGGAAGACAGTCCCCTGATTTTAAAAAGAATGCACTTTTACCTTACCTCCTGATTTGCTTTCGGGAATTCATGATTTGGAAAAGGCTTTCCCTTCTCTTTGTTCCATTTATGGCAAGTCAGTATCTTCAGTTCTTCATGTGATGGAATGAGTTGCATTCACCTATCACTGGCCATCTCTTCTTACTGGAAATAGCTATCTGATTGAAGCTGCCCATGGTCCTGACACAGACTCCTACAGACAGGGTATACTCAAGTGCATTCATCTGAGTGTCAAGGGGAGCCCTGAAGAGTAGGGAAAGACCCCAGGGAGAGTGGTGATGGAGTCTGTGGAGCCAAAGGAGAGGAGGGGCTAGAGTGACTCACTCACCAGCCAGTCTAAAGCTTTATCCATATCCAGACAAGCCAATTCAATGATTAAAGGCAGGAGTGGAACTCAGACCTGGCACGTCTTAATGTCACCAGTATGGAGTGCATTTTACAATCCAGGCTTCTCTCCATATAGCACGTCATCTTCCGAAAATTTATATGCAACATTCTCTCTTTTAAAGAAGCCAGCAATACATTTATTTATAAAGCGAAGAGTATGCTGCAAGGGAAAAAGTAGAACCTTCAGAAGCAGACACACCTGAGTCAAACCACAGCTTTACCGCTTCATCCATTCATTTATTCAGTCCTTCATTCTTTCAGAAATGTTTGTCAAGAACATTCACTATCCCAGGCTTAACACCAAAAATCAGCGAGATGACACACTGGTGAATCTTTTGTGTCAACGTGGAAAATTTAGTAACTTCTCTCGGCCTCAATTTCTCATCTATAAAATATGAATAGTATTACTTGCTGTGCAGGTTGTCATGAAGGTTGAAATAAGGATACGGTTTCTGGCATATATCAAATTTTTTTACATCAACGATTATAATTATGTGGGAAATATCCCTTTTAGTGTATTCCACGAGTTTTTTTTTTTTAAACTGAAGTCTGCCTATTTACAATGACTTACAATTGTGTTCTTATCAAGGTTTCCTGAGTAAACAGTTCTCTCCCACTGACAGATGAAACTTCTCACTAAAGCTCATTTGATGAAGGTTTCAGAAATCAACTCAAGTTGTAAATGTTACAGCTACACTGTGGGACTTGGCTTTCTTCTCTATGGAAGAGCTCCAAAGAGCACAGGACTGGAGGTCCCCAAACCTGACTCAGTTTTAGCTTTGACACAATATAACCTGGAATTGTTTGCTTTTCCTCTCTCTGGACTTTACTTTCTCCACCTATGAAATAGTTGTTGCCTATTTGTAGTGATTTTGTAGCGCTTGAATGCAATAAATGATATGAGAGGGTTTTAATACTTTTTAATTGCATGTATTTTTGTTTTGCTTTCTTGTTTTTAAGGAAAGAAATGAAAATAACTAGGAATATTTTGCGCAGTTCTACATCTTCTTACAAATTATCCTATTTTCTTGCCTTTTATAAATTTGCACACTTAGATTTCTGTTTTCAGTGACAAGCAGTTACGATGGTGGATCCTGATTTGGAGAAGGTGGATTTGCCAGAATTTAAATTTATAAACTAGACACATTTGAGAATGACTGCTCATATTAGGAAGTGTTTTATTTTACAAAAGTGTTTTCCTTTGACTCTCAAACTAGTAGTCTTAGTCATTTAAAATATGATTTAATATTTTAGAAATATAGCTATTGCACAATTTGAAATATACCCTAAATAGTAATGTCAGAACACAGGTTAATATTTGGATTTTTGTTCCAATACCCAGATCAATGTACACAGTGATGGGACTGAGCAGTTCCTACACCTCCAAAAAAACACTTGTTGAATCTGTTGCTATATGTATAGTTTGAAACTTTAAATTTGGGGGTTGGCGTTGGATAAATCAAAAAAAAAAAACCAACCTTATGGCTTAGAGGTCTAAAAAGAAAATCAATGGAACAGATTCTAAAATACAGTCATTTGATCCACAGGTCTACACTGAGTGCCTGCTGTGGATACTTGGCACTTTGCTAGGAGATGTGCAGTCAGAAAGGCTTCACTGAAGAAGTGACATCTGAGTTGAATCTTGAAAGTTGCATAGTCGTTTATCAAGTGAGAAAGGGGTCTCAGGGAAAACAAGGCAAAGAGAACTGTATGATCAGTTTAGAAGAAGGACGGTAGAACCCAGGAGCTGGTTTGAGGGTGGGGAGCGTGTGGAGGAGCTCTCATGAGTGAGGCTGGGGAGGGAGTCAGGAGACAGGCTGGGGAGGGCTCCTACTCCATGTCGTAAAGTTGCTGAGAATGCAGTCACAGGAGTGGGTGTTTGATAAAACAGACCATATAAACCACGTCAGCTCATTCCCCTTCAGACATTCGCATTATGAATTTTCTCACTGAGCTGAGGCAAGTGCTATTTTGTTGTTATGCAGGGGGATTAAGATTTCGTTGCTAAGGACTGCGCTCCTTAGCCCAGCATGCGGATGAGCCAAGGTTTACAGAGACACACTGCTGCCTGGGTAAGCCACGTCTGATGTGTGCCACCCATCAATTTCCCGTAATGACGGACCATATGGATTATTTTTTTTCCTGAGGTGCCTGATGTCTCCTTAGTGTGTACAGCATGTATGGAGTTATTAACAGGTTATCGCAGAATCATACAAACGGGAGTTGAGAAAGCACTTGATCTCTAAGAATACAATATACAGCACAGGTCAAGACAGTCGGCTGTGAAGTGGGAGCCCCAGGAGAGAGGAGGTGGGTGCAAGGGTAGGGCCAAGGAGTGGGTTAGGAGAGAGAGTATGACCTGATGAGGACTCTGAAGGGGAGCTTGGTGACAGGGACAAGGACTGATAGGAAATCCAAAAGCTTAAGGCCAGGACTCTGATTTTGGAAGCACTGGAAATAGAGTAAATGGCCATTCTTGCCACAGCACAAAAACTTCTTTCATGGGGGCCCTCTGGAAAGTGAGAGTCAGCCACCAGGCAAAGACAGGCATTAAACTAGAAGGCTCAGAGGCCCTGAGCTTGCCCTAAGACTACAGAAATACCCAAGAAACCTGTTTCAAGAAGAGCCAGAGGTTGTCGGCCACAGTGGTTGGAGGCAGACAGAACGCAGAGAGCAGAGGAAAGTGGAATCCGGGAAGACTCCTGGGCTACTTGGCCGCCAGGACCCAGCAGGGAAAGGCACTGCTCAATGATTTCTTGTTGTTAATCATTTTTCTCATTTTCCCTAGTTGTTAACCCTGGGACCATACTAATCAACTCCTCGTTTCCCTGCCCGTGGCTTACATGGTTCCTTGGTTATTACATCTGAGTTTAATCATTGTCCAAACTGAGCTCCATGTCTTCCTCGCAATTTCACCCCTATTCAGTGTGTGTTTTGCCAGGAACTGTAGCCGTGTAGAAATGGAAAGAATCTATTTAGAGAGAGGAGTGTCAGGAAGGGGAAGCACAGCCCAGAACAGGGAGATGGGGTCTGAGGTGATGTGTGAAAGATTTTCTTCCCCCAGTTCCCCAGGACAGTGCTGAAAAAATCCAGAAAAACAAACAAAAACCAATGCTGCCCGCGACTTGCAACACCTCCTCTTTTGCTCCCTTTCCTCTTTCCCTCACTGCCTGAAGTGGAGATGTGAATGGGAAGCGAGAAAGTGATTGAATCAAAAGCACCAGAATGCAGCGAGCTTGACATTGAAGGAGGAATTGTCTGGAAGTCATGTTCGGCTTCCGCTCCCATCTCTTGCTGCACAGTCTCCTTCACTCCGGGAGTCCCTCACGTTTCAGAAACGGAGTGCGCATGAGGCAGAAGTAAGTCAATCACGGGTTCTTCAATTACTAGGAGCTGTCAGTGCTGGCCGACGTCAGCCGATGCTGTGAGACATCAGAGGTGTTATTTATCTCTCCACTCTCTGAGGCTGTCTAATTTGGAGATGGCAGAGATTAAAATCAGCTCCTTAGAGACAAGCTCTCAAACTCTTAAGGGAATTTATGAATAAATATGGATATATATTTTTTTTTCCAGGAAATACTGTCAGATATTCTGATACCCTGAGAAAAACCTCACTCAAGAGAAAGGGGTATTTTCCAGCCATATACCAACATCCGCTATTTTTTCCATCTTTAAAACAAATAAACATACAAGTCTTAACACCTGCTTTCCACATCAACGGCCTTTAAAAGCAGATCTGCTTAAAAGAACTGTCTATGATATACACTGTCCCCATTTTTTCTCTTCCTGTTCTGAGTCTACCTTCGCCAATCCAATAAAAATTGATCTTGACAAGATCACCAAGAGCCTCTGCTGAATAAATCCAAAAATTACTCCCTAGCTCTCACCTTTTGGACTTCCAGCAACATCTGAAACAGTTGTTTACCTTTTCCTCCTGGTTACTGAATAATTCCTTTCTTAAACTGGATTCTGGGTAAAACACATACTCCCAGTTTTCCTCCAGTCACAGGCCACTCCTTCGCAGTCTTCAGTGTTGGTTCCTTCTTGTCTCCCTGACTTCTTTATGTTGGAGTTTTGCAGGGCTTAGCACTCGTTAACTTATTTCTTCATGACCTTATTCAATTACATGGTTTCACACACCAAGTACAAAATGTGACTTCCAAATTTATACTCCAAGCACAGACCTCCCTGAGTTCCACTCCATATTTATATATGTAAATATCCAACTGACTACTCAATATTTCCACTTGGATGTTTAATAGAAATCTCAAACTTAATATGTTCAAGACTGAGCTCCTAATCTTTTTCCAAAGTCTGGCTCCCCTTAAAGTTTTCTTCCTCTAAGTTAGGGCCAAGACTATTTTTCCTGTCGCTGAGGCCACGGAGCTTGTTGGCATCCTTGACTCATCCCTGTTTTGTAGTTCTCATCTCACCATTAGCAAATCCTATTGACGTGACTTGTGAAATACATCCAGAACTGGGTCACTTCTCACTCATGTCACTCCTGCCATTCTGGTCCAAACCATCATCTTGGCTCTAGATTATTGTACTGCAGTTTATTTGAATAGCAGAGAATAGTCATATGCAGGGGGGATTAGAGATGAAGGAGACTAGAGCCCAGAAGATAATTTGCTTGCTGGGTTCGTGGTCTGAGAACGAGGTGAAGGGTACACGGATGGTCTCAGTGGGGCTGTTGCACACACAAAGGGCTGTGCTGGTGGTGGTTGTCCCTCTGCCCACCTGCCCACCCCAGGTCCGTTATCCACCTGTGTCCTGCTCTGTGCTCCAGAAGCCTGACTTCCATGTTCTACATCTTGTAGACTCTCTTGCCTATTGCTGTTTGGGTTCAAATGATGGGAAATACAGGCAGGATCTCAAAATGCAAGAGAATGGAAAGTCAGGGTCTTACCTATCTGCCTATCACACACTGGCAATGACTTTTTTCTAGCCGCAGCACGTCAGGTTGTCCTTACTGCATAGTTTCCGCTCTCCCTGGGTTTTAGAAGCACTGTTTCCTTTCCTACTCCTTCAGGATCACTAGTGTGAACAGCGTTTTTCTGTTGCCCATCCCTGGGTGTCTCACCGTTCCTTTTTAATTCCTAACTTTGCCCAAACCTCATTAAATAATGCCTTCACTAGGCTCTTTCAGATAAACCTTTTTGAGAGTGTCCTTTATTTCCTTCAGGGACCCCTCCTAACATAGGAAGAATTAATCTTTTGTTATGAAATAAATATTAAATTAATTACATTTTATGAAAATAAATAAATACTGTGAAAACACATTACTCACAGAAATTTAGAGACTACAGAAATCTTGAGGGAAGAAAAATGTTCATCCCTAACCACAATGCCACTAGAGAACCACTGTGAACATTTTGGTGAGTTGTAAAAAACGTAATTTTTATTCACATAATTTTAGTCTCCAGGTGGTGTTTTAAAACATTAATATTTCTTCTATAAAAAGAAATGTAGAAAATTTGGAATGCAGAGAAAATACAAAGAACAACAAAATCAAAAGTTCTTACTCAAAGAAAAGCTTGGAAAATTTTGTTATATTCACTTAAAATCTTTCTTTGGAGTTTCATGTAGCTTCTACTTCATGTAGTATAAAGTAGATAGTAAAGTACATGGTGATTTTAAAGTAAAGTGAATACAAATCACTTACAATTCATAGAACAAAGGGGAAATGAAGAGAAACTTGGTATACAGTTGACCACTGGTTAGTTTTCATTGATCTGTCCTAATGTTAAAAAACGTACTTTAACTATTAAACTGCAGTTTAAATTATAAAAATCAGTTTTTCAGTTATCTTGATAATTACAGTTGCTTCTCTGCTTTTGTGAGTGGAAGAGAAAGACTTTCATAATTTTCTTGGTAGGAAATGAAAAACATAAATACTGTTCACTGTTGTTAGTGGTCTTTGTCACAGTGAAGTCGTTGTTGTTTCTTCAGACAGATTCCCGCACGACAGTAGGAAGAAGGCTATATCTCCAGAGAACGGCCTGGGTCTGGGAGCAGACAGAATTCTGTTGAGGAGTGGCTGTGGGAAGCAGGCTCAGTTTTGTAACTGGGTTGCCTAATTTACATTCCAGCACATAAATAAACTGATTCTGAATTAGAGGTCCAACTGAACAGTGAAAGGCTGCCATTTCTTTATATCATAACTTTCATAATTGAGGTTTATTAATTTTGATTTTCCCTTGCGTCACTTTGTATATCCTTAAATAATTATTTCGAAGAGAGTAGGTAGGTCAGTGTTGTATATTCGAAGCTCTTGAATATTTAACTCCGTCTCTGTTGCTTTAAGACAAGAAAAACAACTGAGTTATGAATGTAATCATTAGGCTTCAGTGTATTTTCCTCAAACTTTAGGTGCTTTGTATTTTTGAAGTAGCATAAAAAAGGATGCAGGAGATCAGCAGATTCCTGACCCTTTGTGAGTAACACATCTTTCCCTGTGTATTTGCTTAAAGTTTTAGTCATTGTGTTTTTAGCTGACAGTTCAAGGTAATTTTCAGCAGGTTGCTAGATGCAGCTTCTTCCTTTCATTGATTTTTGCCCAGAATTTAGTCTGAGCCTGTGAATCAATACATATCATGTATCTGTTTCATATCAAGACTTAAAAAATTGCCTTGATTATGGCTTTGTTACAAAATTTTTTTTGAGTTAGAATGTGTGTTTTATTAGATTGAATCTGTACTTTTACTATTTCCTTCACTATTTTCCATCTCCTTTTTGTTTTTCCCCAACTTCTCAGGTTGTTCTCAGTGTCTGATTTGATTTTTCACAAAATCAGATCTGCTGTCTATGGCCTTCTGTACGAATTTTAATTCTGCTTTTTTGTTTTGGTTTTATTTATATTTCCTTTCCTCACCCGTATCTCCTTATACTTCATCTTTTAATTTTGGTCTATGTTGTTCTTTTTTTTCTTTTCAGCTCCTATTTCTTATGGTATTTTCAAGGAAATATTTATTTTGTCTAACTTTTGCTTTTTAGAATGAAGTTTTAGTTGGTTTTCTCTTTTTGTCTTTCATATTGAATTCTGTGTTCCCCAGTGAGTATTGTTTTTCAGTATCTTCTCCCTTGATTTCCTGATCACTTTTAACAAGGACTTTTCTTTTTTCTTAAAAAAAATATTTTTAATGTTTTCAAAGAACCAATTTTGATATTGCTAAAACTCTCTTTTTATATTCAACTTCTATTTTTATTAATTTTATTACTATTACTTTTTTCTCACATTTGACTTTATTTTAGTATGTTGATCTTCCTTCTTGAGATGAGCATTTAGATCATCAATTTTCAGCCTCTTCTGTTTTCGAATGTAAAGATACACATTTCTCTCTAAATACTGTATTAGCTTTTCCTTTTGTGTTTCATAAGTAATTTCCTTCAACTTTTAACTTCTAATTTTTATTTTTAAGAATAATTTTTTTAATGCATGAGTTACCATGAGTATATTTTAGAGTTATCTTGCTGATATCACATCTAACTTAGTTATGTTATGGTCAAACCTGTATTCTTCAGTTTACTCCATGATTATTTGTTGAAGGGTACTACATCCAAAATACTGTTTCAGATGTTAAGATTTCATTAATGGATAAACCAGACAAACTCCTAACTTTTTGGAGTGTATATTCTAAAATGGGAAGAGAGATAGTGAATGTAGTTAGGAAGCAGGAATTTTAAAAGGTGGGAAGTGCCATGTTAACTAAACAGCAGGGTAAGGAGATTGGTCCTGCTGTATATGTACATGCATACACACAAGGATGCGAGGGGTGTGTGTGTTTTGCATGTGTTATGGTAGGAAGACTTAAGAGTGATCAGAGAAAGCCATCCCAAGAAGGTGAGATTTGGAGAAAAGGGATTCTTCTCTGAGGGAAAAATTCCAGTCCAAAGAAACATCCAATACAGAAGCTCTGAGGCTAGCTCGTACCTGCACATCTGAAGAGGCCAGTGGACTGCAGTAGAGTGACGGGGCAGGGGGTGAGGGGGTGCAGTAGTAGAAGAGATGAGAGAGAATAGGAGGGGGCACAGGTTAGTGTCACTTACTCATCTGCCAGGGAGCCCAAGATCTTGATTTATTTTTATCTGATATTCCTGGAAGAATTATTTATTCAAAGAATTTTTTTTTCAGAAATTGTTTATAGAAATGACTTTATTTTGCTCTCCAGGAATCGTTAGATGACTCCCAACAGTGTGGGATCTTTTAGGTCCTTGTGAAGACTTTGGCAACTATCACCTCATCAGTGTTAAAGAAACTCAAGATTCTGCCCTTTTAATCTGATCTTTATACAGGAATCATCTACTCTTTTAGTCAATAAGTAGTTTTTTTTTTTCAAATTGCTTATAGAAATGTTCTTACACTGACCTCTAAAAGATTTAGACAAATCAGCACGCA
Organism: Vicugna pacos; assembly: GCF_048564905.1. Lineage (NCBI taxonomy): Eukaryota > Metazoa > Chordata > Mammalia > Artiodactyla > Camelidae > Vicugna > Vicugna pacos. Next base: position 45,999,828 of record NC_133001.1, read on the forward strand.
GCCATTCCATCTGGTCACTTCTGCTTTGAAATTTGAAGGACTTAAGCAGTCATCACCGTAACAACAGGTCATTATCCAAATTCTGCTTGAATGGTCCCATTCTTCTTATTTACAGCTGAATCCATTACTGGATTATTTTAATTTTTGTCAAATTTATCTTATAATCCATCAGCTATTTGAAAAGAAGCCCGTGATTCCCCTCGAGCCATATCTTCTCTGGCCCTTGCATTCTGGCCCTTCCTCTGTCTCTCATAGTCCTCCCAGACCTGGTGCTTCAGACTCCTTTCCATTTAGTTCACCCTCTTTTAGACAAGGGCATGGTCATTCTTAACATTTCTATGTAAGAAAAACTCCTGGTCTTGACTTTGAATGTTTATTTCCTTTCTCTCAAGTAAATTTCCAGCAGTAATTATGGACAGAGACGTGATGAAAGCAAATCAATTAGATGCCAGCGTCGACGGCCATGCTAAGTACTTGGGCACGTTATGGAAAGAGTTACCTTCCCTCACTCACAGGAAAGCTCTGTAATAGATCCCCCTTCAGCCCTAGTGAAACTGATTACTTACTTCAGCTCAGTTCATTGTGTGCAGTTTCTCAACCTGCTCAAGATCCTAGAAACCAAGCTCAGCCATGAGTCAACATTTTTCTGTTTGGTTCCATCTGTGTTTGCAGCTAGTGTGACCCATGGTGCCAAAGCTAGTGCCTGGTGGGTTACAAAAGCAAAGAGGCTACAAAAGCAAATAGCCATTCCCTCTGGATTCACTTCGTATTTGTGATATGAAAGCAGTTCAGATGAACCCGATGAGGTATAACTTTTCCTGTTCTCTGTTTGCCCTGGTGATGAATATCACTTTCCCTGAGTGTCATGTGAATTTGTTCTGTTTTGGAAAGACCCCTGATTTATTGAAAAAGTTAAGTTGGCAGAAGCTCTCAGGTTCACAAAGCATCTGTCTGCTCATGCAAACCGCTACCCAACAAAGTTTCATTTTATGCCTGAGAAGGTCTTCTAGTATTACAGGGAGGTCTTTCTTCCCTGGAATATCTTTTTAAACCTTTTTAAAATCCCATCTTTCATTCAAGGTTCAGCTAAAAATTATTTCAATATGCAGTTTTTCTTAGCCTGCAGGCAAAGTAGTATTTTCTTTCTTGAGGTGCCAAGATCTGTCCCGAGCACCTCCCCTGCGGCATCTATCCTACTTTCCTGGTGTCATAGTTATGTGCGTTTATATATAGTCAGGTTTCCATTCCCGCTTCCTACTCCATACTGAAGCTTTTGTTACATGTTTCTCTTTTTCTTATTTTCTTGACCGTCGGAAATCTTAACACTCTTCCTCTGGTAGAATATGTCATCATGTCCGTTACAACGAGGGGCCCTGCTGCTGACTACAGAAACCAAAAAGTCTGGAAAACCGTCCCCTCTGGCTCCCAGCACTGGGGCATGGGCACACGATGTAAATTAGCTGATCGCATGATCCTACGTAGAACTTTCATTTGGAACACTGGTGTTTCTCACCAGGGGCTGTTGAGAATTCGTTCCAGCCGTGGGGATGACAGGAGCCGTCGTCTGGTGGGGTCGTTGCTCTGGTTCAGCAGTGGCCTCCAGTGTCCAAGGGCGATGTCAGCAGTGTCCCATCCAGATCACTCCTGTACTGTGATCTTGCCTCTGGGTCTGGTTCCTGCCCATTTTCTGAGGCTGATTCTTCACTTACATGTTGAGGTTACAAACTACCTAGTACTCTTCTAAGAAGTCATCATTTCCGTTGTTGCTAAGCAAAAATCCTGACTGGTGGAGGAAGAATCTTTGTTTTATTTAGGATTGATTACCATGTGCCTAATAAATGTTTATGGAATGATTGAGATCATACTGGATATGATGTCTGTGGAAGCCAATGGGGAGTTGACGGCCAAATTATTTCATTAGCTAAACTCATGTTAAATTTTAGAGTTTGAGATACTGGGCTGAGCTCTAGGATAGTCTTTCTCCCTCCACCCTCCTTTTCACCTCTAAATATAAGATCTTAGCATAGATAAGTGCATATGGGGTTGCAGTATGGATTGTCAGCTGCCTGTGGGTTAGCTTGTTACCTTTTTATAGTTTGTAGGGTCGCTGTGTTCAGTTTTGCTGAAAATCTCAAGCCCGAGAAGCTTCCCTGACATTTGGAGTCATTAAAGGGTTTAAAACAAAGGAGGGGCATAACTGAGTGGATCACTCACTCCTCCTGCTGTGTGGCCTGCTGTTTGCTATTGCAAATACCAGGTACCTAGGCACAGAGGAAGGAGCGACACAAGGTGGCATCTCCTGTTTTAGTTTTGCTAAGTCCTGATCTTGCCAAGGAATTTTGCAGAGAGGAGAGCTTTCCCAACTCTGAAAACGGACGTGCAGGGGCATGGAAGCTCTGTCTTTCCTATAACCAGACCGTCGGTGTACAGATAACGCTTTGAATCTGGAAAATGGCCTGAAGTTTCTCGGTATTTCCATGGACAGTGCTGTGCGTGCGTATGTGCGGGGGTGAGGCTGAGACCGTTACCCCTCCAGGGACACGCACCCCCTGACAGCGAGCGATGAGTGTGCTCGTGAGCCCAGGATGGCTGCAGGACCGCCTGCAGGCTTGGCTTCTGCTCAGCTGCTGCCACATGACCAAGACCATGCTGCTGGCCTCCCCGAGCACCTTAGGGGAGCCCACTCCAGGCTTGTGCCACTTCACTGACTCCAGTAAGCTGCACGTTTCCACCACAGCAAGTGAGATAAGTGTGTTTATCAACCACCAGTCATGGAATGAGAGTCTTCTTGTGGGAATGCATCAGTCACTTCTCAGGACAGACCTTTCATGGTAGTTTCTCTTGTAAATGATATTTTGCTCTTCCTGATTGCAGAGCAAAGTGAGAGCTTCGTAATTAAGCGTGTGGTAAACAATGAGGCGGTGGCCCTTGGGTTCCAGTCCTCTGAAAACAGCATTTTGCTATAAGGTGTGGGGATAGCGGCTTGGGGAAAGATGAGATAGATTGGGAATTCCTTCCAACTTCCTGGTTACAGGTAGCCCAGAGGATACCAGATGACTTCTTGACGACCCCTGACCTCGGACACTTCTGACTTCCTGCCCAGGAACCTGCTATATTTTACTTCAGGCCAAACCATTTACATGGAAAACCCAACTGAACGTCTTGTGTTCACACCCCTCAGTGTGCAGTGGCGGCCGAGCACAAGAACTTGCGTTTCGGAAATTGAAACAAAGAGGCATTTGTTCTCTTTCCTGAGTGGCTGTGAAACATTTCCAAGAACATTTTGAGGCAGAATTATGTTGATTTGACTTGAGACAAAATCAATGGGCTGTTTTTCTGAGAAAGATGAGAGGCCATCGCGTCTTGACACACCCCCTCCATCTCCTTTGGAAACAGACAGCCTGTGAGAACACCATCCCTCGTAATTATTAGCCATACTTCGGGGGATGCTCCTATTAAATAGATTGTTTTGAGGTCAACATGAAACGCCAGCTGGAATGTAACAACAAAAAAAATGGTATCAAAATAGAGCAGCCCTCTTTGTGATCATTAAGACGATGTTAAAAAGGCAGAAATCTATACTATTGACCCGACTTTGATATTTTCTGCTTTAGTTTAGTGTCGTCACCACAAATCTCAGTTCCTAAACTCAGTACATGTTGTGAAGGCTCCCTACACTGTGTGATGAATAATCTTCCCTGAATCAAGGCATCGCAAACAGCAAATTCCTTTCTGGCACCTGAGAAATACAGCCACCGGATCCAACTAGGCTCGTCGGCAGCTGGGACCGTGATTTCTTCCGCAGGAGCCCCTTCTGACCAATTGTTGGATCTGGATCTCTTATGACTTATGTTATGCTGAATGACAAATAAACATCGCTGACAGTATTACGAGGCTTTGTTCCTCCTGGCTTCGGCTAGGTGTCATCAAGAAGCCTTCTTGTGACCAAGGGGATTGCGGAGGGGTTGCCAAGACCATAAGCAACTCTGTGTGGCTCATCTGTCACCACTCACATCCTCGCCACAAATGTTTTCATCTGGAAGTTAACACTTCCAACTCGTAACAACAGCAACGACAAGAAAAAAACTGCAGTGACTACGATTTTTTGAGTATAATTGTAATTCCCTGATTGTGTGAGAGCTTCCTTTTTGAAAGTTGGGTTATATGATTATATTAGCAATATTCTAAAGCTTTGTTTTGCCTATCTTTTGAAGGGTTGGACATCGTCAGTGAAAGAGCCTGGTTTTAACCAGGAAAACCAGAATTTGGAAGGCGGACCCTGGGTGGATTGGGGTGGAGGATGTGGAAACTCCCCCACCACTTTGTTCTGTCAGATTCAGACTTTGAAAAATGGAAGAGAGCTCTCAGATTGTGGTTGTCTGCTCATAAATAGGATGGCACCCAGGTTCTAAGTGTCTCAGAAGGAAAACGCATCTGGTAAGTGGATTTTCAGGATATGTGCTTTGTGGAGTTTTGCTTGTTTTCTTCTCTCTCACTCTCATAATTTGAGATTCTTGGCAAAGAAATATACTGTTAATTTTGTTAACTGTCCTCAAATCTAATAAAAGATTATTAAAGGAAAGATTTTGGCTCTGTCGTTGGGCCCAGACTTTATAGCAGGGACCATGCCTTCCTGAAGCCAGTGTAATCTTAGCAGCAGTTTCAGGAAAGAATATTAAAAGCCTGGTGATTCAGGGAGCCAGGAATGAGCCTGCTGTTCCATATACTTCTTTGGGAATTGCTTCAGGAAACCGTCCTTAGGAGATTGGCTCTTGGAAAGTCCCGATGTTCATTTTATTAGTGACAGAAAATAAAGGAAAAAGAAATATTCCCGTGTTACAGATGAGGAAACTGAAGCTTAGAGAGGGGTAGTGACACACCAGTAATGAGGCAACTGAGCAAAAGCAAGAGTGGAACTGGGACCCATGATAGTCTAAGGACAAGGCCCATACTATGTGCATGGTAATGAACTTTCATGGCTCAGAGGAGAGGCTCTGACCTGGCTTTGCCCTGAAGAGAAACCCATTCTTCATCCTCACCTCTTTATCCAACAGCCTCATACCACACACACCTGTAAACTACATGGAGTAGGTTACCGTATATGGTCACCATGTCCAAAGCAATGCCTAGGAGGCTGTCAAACAGGCAGCCTTTTCTATGTGACTTTAGACAAACGTGTGTCCTAAGTCCTGAAGCTCTGCCCCTGTAACTGGGTTTCTTGGCAAGCTAGGGAAGTCATGTTTTCAGTAACAGTTGGCTAGTACTCAAAGAATGTTTATTAAGTTGAATAGAAGGCTCCAAGTTTGGAGCTAACATTCTGCTTTTGCCTTTCTAAGCATTTGAATATCCATTGTCTTATGGGAACTTCATTAACCACCCACTCTGCAGAGATGACCTAGTTTCAAGAAGGCTTGAAACTATCCCAAGTTCGTAGCACTTATCAGTGTTAAGTTGGGGGCTGGAAATCAAATCTTGGGAGTCTGTGATGCAGTGTGCTTATCCTTATTTCTTCCTGCACACTTCCAATCAGCCTTTGAATGTCTCAAATTGAGAAGAAACATCCAATATTTCTTGAAGTGCTGGGTTCTCCTTAAAAAAGAGAAACTGGTGGCAATGAAAATAATGACGGTGATGTCAGATGGTTCTGTGTTGAACAATTAAGGCATGTCTTTGCATTCTCACCAGAACTCTCCTGATACTTGATTTCCTCTTGCTACCTGAGATGAGGGACTCCTTTATCCATCTTAGATTCCTATAGTCATTGGCTGGGGGCATATACTTTCCATAGAATTTTATTGGAAGATCCTAAATAAGACTGGTTTCCAAACAGATAGTGCCATTTTTAAGACTAGAGACTTTGATGACTTGGGGAAGGGTATGTTATATTGCCTTTTGGAGGAGGGTTTGTAATTTTAGATCTATTAAAAAATTGGCTGTTGGTAATGCAGGAAAGCTGTGGTCAGAGTTGATTATGTGCATGGGAGTTATTGCCTAAAAGACATCAAGAGTTAGACTTTTGGGTCCTGAGCAAACTGAACTGAACAGAGAGAGGTCTTGGACTGGGGACTCCAGATGCCACAAGGTTTGACATCAGTAAAACTTCCCCAGATCCTTTTTACTCACAGCGTGGTTGATTCTTAGACCAGCAAGGTTGGTGTCACCCACGAATTTGTTGAAACAGTAGACTCTCATGCCCCTCTCAGGACTGCTGAATCAGAGCCTGCATTTTAGAGATCCCTGAATGATTAACATGCACATAACAGTGGGAGAAACACTTCCTGTGATATTGTGATTTATGATAAGAAATACACATTTTGTCTTCATCTCTGTTTCTGCCATGGAGCTCCTAAAACCCTGGGACTTTCCTGTGAGGAGAGTGATAAACATGCCTTTTGTTATATTAGCGAGGTGACCTTTGGAAAGCACCTAAGGGTGGGGGCTGATTACAAGGGGAGCCAATCATGTGGTTAGAGGGTTGGAACTTTTAGTCCCCACCCCTGACCTCCCGGGAGGGGAGAGGGGCTGAGATGGACTCAGTCACCCTGGCCTGTGATTTCATCAATCATGCCTCTGTACTGCAGCCTCCATAAAAAACCCAAACAAGGTGTTCGGAGAGCTTCTGGACTGGTGAACACTGGGAGGGGCTGGGAGAGTGACGCAGAGAGGGCGTGGATGCTCTCCATCCCTTCCCGCATGCCTCTTCCATCTGGATGTTCACCCGCATCCTTCACCATTTTATTTTATAATAAAACTGTGAACATACGTAAACTGTGTTCCTGACGTCTGTGATTCACTGTAAAGCAAGTTACCTGAGCCTGAGGAGGGGGTCATGAGACCTCTGATTTATAGCCCATCAGTCAGAATCGCAGTAGCGACCTGGCGTTGTCATTGGCATCTGGGTGGGGGGTGGGCAATCTGGTGGGACTGAGCCCTTATCTTGTGGAATCTGACGCTACCTCTAGGTCGATTGTGTCAAAATTGTGTTGAATTGTAAGATACCCAGCTGGTGTCAGAACTGGCGGTGTGGGGAAGACCTTCCATACGTTGTAGTCAGGTCCTAGAGTCACTCACTTCTCAAGATGGTCTTAGGGGACACTGTATTAGTCAGGGTTCTCCAGAGAAACGGAACCAACAGGAACTGACATATGTATACAGACACAACCAGAAATAATGTTCAGCCAGATATCTGGGCACCCTCTGATCCAGTCAGGTTGACACATCAAATTAGCCATCAAAAGATACTAAGGCACCTAACTGTGCCTGCTTTGGACTGAGAATTACACTGTTGCTCTTACAGGACAAGCAGGGTAAGCTCTCAACCTGCATTTCTTTAGAGCCAAGGACATTGCTAAGTGGCCATTAAGGTTGATGGGAGACCATGTTGATTAGTTAATGTGAGCTTGAAGTTATAGTTCCAGCTATCCATGTGGTCCACAGACAGTAGCATCAGCGTCACATGGGAGCTTGTTATACAGGAAGAATCTCAAGGCCACCTCCGTGCTCGTATTAGAACCTGCATTTTAACAAGGTCCTCGGATGATTTGTACGTACATTAAAATGTGAGAGGCACTCACATTTAGTTGTTTAAATCTAGTTATTTGACCCAACTAGAAGTGCCTGCCCCTGTTCCTTAACTAAGCAAAGAAAATATATTTGGTTTCCACCACAGGCTGCTTTTGGGGTGGATTCTTCTGCGGGTGTTCTTAGGTGAAGAAGACTAACCAGATACCCTGTGAAGCTGTGGCTCTCAGCCTTGGCTGCAGTTTGGCATCACCTGGAGAAACGTAAAAGAAGCCCCATGCCTGGGACCTACTCCTGATAATCTGGTTGTGCTGGTCTCGGGTCTGGTCTGGTCTGGGAGGAGTTTCCGGCCTCAGCAGAGGAGTACGTTATGCAGGCGTGCTTGGAAACCACCGCTGTACACGGAGCGTTGGCTGCCCTTCTTCAGTCTAGCTGCAGTCCTGAGGTCACAGGTGGGCCTTTTGACTGCTCATTGGTGTTTCTCTTAGCTCTGAAGTAGTCTGAAGGGTGTGGAGAAAACGTGGGCAGCTTGTGAAACCGTGGGAAGAAAGGCTGAGGCACGATGAAGGAGCGAGGCGTATGTGGGGAGGCACAGGGAGGTGAAGCCTGATCCCAGTGCTTCTCCATAACCAGGGCTCACGTCCCCAGTGTGGTTTTTGTTTATTCCCGGTGGCACGGAACACCAGTTCCGAAGTCAGGTAACCTTTCAGAGCTGAGAGGGACTCAGGGAAACCATTTGGTGCAGTTCCTGTTTTCATTTGATGAGCATCTAGTCCTCCCAACACTGAGTAACGGTTCTTCACAAGTCACAGAGACTTTTACCCATAACAGCCTCATTTGCTCTCTTCCATGCCACCATTTCTTTTTCTTCCTTCTTTCCTTAACCACCCCCCTCCTCACCCTTTCCTCCCTTCCTTCCATCTCTATTTTCAGTTTTATTCATTTATTTTTATTGAAGTACAGTCAATTACAATGAGTCAATTTCTGGTGTACAGCACAATGTCCCAGTCATGCATATACATACATATATTTGTTTTCATACTGTTTCCATTAAAGGTTATTACAAGATATTGAACATAGTTCCCTGTGCTGTACAAAAGAAACTTTTTCCCCTTCCTTCTCTGTTGAACGCCCAATTATTGAGCATCTTCTATATGCTTGGACATAATTTGTCATTTTCCCTTTGATTATGTATATACATTGCATTTTTCTGAACATTTCTGGTTTGCTCACATGCCTTTTAAGGTTTTATGTCTAAAGTGTAATCCAGAACTTTCAAGAAGGTCTGGAAAAGAGAAAGGGTGAGAGGAGTTTGACTTCTGAGCTTAAGATGTTTCTGTGTATGTTGAGGGCATCTTGGAACCCTTGTTTATTTTTCCTTGTCCCAAAGTGACCCACTATAGAGTCACTCCACCTTGCCACAATCAGTTGGAATGTTACTCCTGTCATGTGGAGGTGTTAGCAAATCTGCCTAACTTAGTATAGTCTGCAAATTTGATGAGCACATTGTCGATTCCTTCATCTCAACCATCAATTAAGGTATTGAATAGGCAATAAAGGTATTGAGTCCTGTCATACTCTGGGACAAAGGCAGGGGTGTTTACAATAACACTGAAGACCTGAGCAGTCCTGCTGATTGAACTCACACATTCCTCTCGGAATCAGGCATCAAGCTCATGGGGACTGTACTTACCCAGAGAAATTCAGATGTCACTAAAACTAGCATCAGCCAGTCTCCTAATCTCTCTGCTCTTTCAGTATATGATGTGCTCCCAGCCACTCTCACTGTGGCCTCTGGTCCTTCATTTTCATCCTCCTCAATTCATTGGGTCTTTGTCTTCATTGGTAACTTGGGTTGTGGACCATGTTGGTGTTAAAAAATCTGCATCTTGCCCTTGATAGCTTATGATTTCTAGCTGTGACCATTTCTACTGTTACTTTTTCTCCTCCCCAATTCACACTACCCTTCATGTCACAAAATGTAGTCTTTGTAGCTCATTTGGAAAGCAGCATAGGATGCTGTTCTGACGTCTGTAGGTTTACTGAGGCATCCTTGACAACGGTCAAGAAAAGAGTGAGTTTTAATTATTTTAAATGCTTGGACTATAATTCCTTATGCTTGTGGTGAGATAGGAGATTGAGCAAACTTGTTTTGGAGTTTCACCATAACAGTTCCCTGACTGGGGCATAGAAGGAGTGCTCCGAATATTTCCGAGGCAATGATTCTTCATTCTGAAATGTCAGGTAGTCAGCAGCCGTGGCGAGGCCTCTTCTCAGTGCTTCCTCTTTGTTTGGCCTCAGATTATCCCTTGACTTAGAAGTAAAATGCCAGTACAGTTAATAATGTAACTGGCGGGAAGACGTAGAGTCATTTGTCTCCACAGAGTGAGACAAAAGCCCGTATCAACCCAAACACAGAGGACAGTCCTTCCCTGCAAAAGAACTTTTGCTCATCACTGTCCATCCAGAAAACTTTTCGTTTTTGCTTTAATTTAAACCACCCATTTGAAACACCAATCATAGCTGGAAATAAAGACAAATGAAGTGCATCCCTCTAGGCTTTGAGTTGGGCATCCCGCCTTTTCTCTGGTCCCGTAACTACACACACTCCATCTCCTATGGGGTAGGCTATAAAGCTCTTCACTGTTTTCTGTATATGAAATGCCTATTCCAGCCTCCAAGACTTGACCTTTAATGCTAAAACCTGGAAAACAGCCTCCCATCCAGACCTCTTTAGTTACCTAAATTCTGCTCCCAGCCCCACCCTCTCCACCATTCCCTCCTCTGACCATCGCCTCTTCAGGGGGGATTCCTCACCCTCCACAGCTTTCTTCTTCCTCTCCTTTGCCAGATGCTTTGACACTTGGTGACGAGCTGGCTGTAACACTTGCTGTTTATTCATTCACTCACTCGTTTGCAAGGACAAGTTATCACTGAGCACCTCCTATATGTCATGGATTGTAGTAGGACCCATGGCACTACAGTGAGCAAACACAGGTATTCACCTAACCTCACAGAACTTACAGTCTGGTCAAAGACACTGACATCAGTAATTGCAAATCAAATAAAATTAAACATTATTTTTTCTACATTTTTTATTGCATTATAGTCATTTTATAATGTTGTGTCAAATTCCAGTGTAGAGCACAACTTTTCAGTTATACATGAACATACATATATTCATTGTCACATTTTTTTTCGCTGTGAGCTACCACAATATCTTGTATATATTTCCTTGTGCTATACAGTATAATCTTGTTTATCTAGTCTACATTTTGAAATCCCAGTCTGTCCCTTCCCACCCCCCACCCCCTTGGAAACCACAAGTTTGTATTCTATGTCTATGAGTCTGTTTCTTTTGTATTTATGTGTTTTTTTTAAGATTCCACATATGAGTGATCTCATGTGGTATTTTTCTTTCTCTCTCTGGCTTACTTCACTTAGAATGACATTTTCCAGGAACATCCATGTTGCTGCAAATGGCGTTATGTTGTCATTTTTATGGCTGAATAGTATTTCATTGTATAAATATACTACCTCTTCTTTATCCAGTCATCTGTTGATGGACATTTAGGCTGTTTCCATGTCTTGGCTATTGTAAATAGTGCTGCTATGAACATTGGGGTGCAGGTGTGTTTTTGAAGTAGGGTTCCTTCTGGATAGATCCCAGGAGCGGGATTCCTGGGTCATATGGTAAGTCTATTCCTAGTCTTTTGAGGAAACAGTTTTCCACAGTGGCTGCACCAACCTGCATTCCCACCAGCAGTGTAGGAGGGTTCCCTTTTCTCCATGGCCTCTCCAGCGTTTGTCATTTGTGGTCTTCTGAATGATGGCCATTTTGGCTGGTGCGAGGTAATGCTATTTTAAGTGTTTTTCCAGGGATAGATAGAGGATATTTTGAGATCTGACAGAATGCTGCTTCCTGACAAAGTAATTTTTGAGTTGAAGTTGATAGGATAATGAGGAATTATTTAGGAAAGGGTAGGGGAGAGGTAGAATATTCTTACCCTGGGAAACAGCGAACATGTAAGGCTCCGTGATGGAAACAGATCAGTGTGATTTGGAGAGTGGGGTGGATATGCTGAGACAAGGCTGCAGAGGGGGCAGGGCTCATACAGGTCATGTCTTGAGACCTTGCGAAGAGTTTTGGTTTTAATTCCATGAGCAGTGGGAAACCACCGAGGACTTTGTAGCAGGACAGGGCCACAGCCTTAGTTTTGCTTTGCAAATATCACGCTGGGGTTATCTGAGAAAAGACCAGACAGGAGCAAGAATTTTGAGAAGAGTTTGGGAAGATCATTTAGGAAGAAACTGCAGGAATCCAGGGAAGAAATGTTGGCAGCTCCAGACAGGGTGAGAGCAGTGGAGATGGAGGGGGTGGGATTATATAGGAGGTAAGATAAATAAGGCTCTGTGATGGCATGGCTGTCGGGCAAGGAGAGATAGATGCTAAGGATTTCTCCAAGGTGTTTGGCATGCATGTGAATTGGAAGGAGATGCCATTCACTGAAAAGACTGAAAGAGAACTATATTGGAGCTGGGGAGATACTGGATTCGGTCTTGATACTATTGGGTTTAGTGTATTTCTCAGTCATGCAAGTGGAGCTCAGCATACGGTTCAGGACTTCCAGGGAAAGATCTGGGCTAGAGCTGCCTATGTGGAAAGTTTAGATGTTCAGACGGTAATGGAGGCTCTGGATGTGAGTAACAATGCTTAGGAAAGAGGGTGAAGTGGTTGCAGGTCTAACCAGACCTTGAAGAGTTACATTCTGTTCTCCTTTTGTGCCCTTCATTTTACTGAGCAGAACCCTGGGTTCATTCACTAAGTTTAATGAATATTTTCAAAACACTATGCTAGTCTATGGCTACTTTTATAATGTTTATTAGTTATTTTACAATATTTTAGTTAATATTTACAAGACACTATGCACTAATCACCTATTTAATTCTTGTAGCTTTTCCTGTAATGAAGATATGATTAATCAATTTTAAAGATAAAGAAACTGAAACTCAGAGGGATTAAGTAAATATTCAACTCAGACAACTAGAAAGTGCCAAAGCTGGATTAGAAACTAGTTTTTTTTTTTTAATATCCATTCTGAGCTCCTGCCTATAAATGGGAGATCTCAGTAAATACCTGTGTGTTGCTTGATGCCAGATAAATTAAATGTCTGAGAATTAGTAAATACTGCTGATTTTCCATTTTTCTAATCATTAGCTGTGAAGTAAGCCTCATTCTTGGGTCTACCCAAATCAGGCACCTGTCTCTTGATTAGGAGATTGTACACAGCATATCTGATGTGGTCTGGCCAGCATCACCCAAAAGCAGGTGGCCTGGGGTCTAAAGCTGTTCAGAAGGCCAGGCAAACAACTAACCCCCTCTCCAGCCTTCATGCTGCACTCCCAAATGTGCGATGCCAAGTGTATCTGAGGTAATAAAAATTCACATAAAAAGAACATTTCTTGTAAGTTGTATGGGAGGAACACGGAGGTAGGGTGACTGCATTAGTCATCTTGGGTGCAGAAACAAACTACCACAGATTGGGTGGCTTAAATAACAGAATTTTGTGTCTTACAACTCTGAAGGCTAGAAAGCTGAGATCAGGGTGCCAGCACAGCCAGATTCTGATAAGGCTCTTTCCTTGGCTTGCAGACAGCCACCTTCTTGCTGTGTCTTCACTTGGCAGGGAAGGAGAGAGAGAGAGAGAGAGAGAGAGAGAGAAATTGAGAGAGACTGAGAGCACTCTGGTGTCTTCTTATAAGGACATTAATCCCATTATGAGGACCCCACCTTCATGACCTCCTCTAAACCTCATTATCTCCCAAAGCCCCCATCTCCAAATGCCATCCCATTGGAAGTTAGGCTTCAACATAAGGATTTTGAGGGGGCACGATTCAGTCCACTTCAGTGACGAACAGTCCCTGAGACCGAAAAGTTTCCTGGAACATGGACTCTGAGTGATAACACTGGGACAATCCTGGGAAACCAGAATGGTTGGTCACTTGCATGGAAGGGAAATCACCTTTTTCCTGTTATTCAGGAAAAGACTCATGGAAGAAGTAGAATTTCAGTGGCTATTTAAAGGATAATAAAAAAGTAATTGAGAATGGCATTGAACTGGGAAAAGGATAAGCAATGCAAGTTGCCAGGCAGATGACCAGGAGCATTAATTCCTTCAAATCTGTTAATGGGAAGCTGTTAGGACATAAGCCCAGGGCAGTTTTGTGTGCTTTCCCCAAGGCCTTCCAGAGACAGTGACTAGATTGTTATACTCTGCTCCTCAGATATTCTGGAGGGCGGTGGAATCTCTAACCTGGTAACTGGAGAACTGGTTTCACTGAAGTTGAAATAGTGAAATATGTTTTACTTACTCTTTCTCTGCTTTTTTTCCCCAGACCAGTCCTATTTTTAAAAAGAAAATTTTTTTTTGCAAAAGTGCAGTAAGAATCTACTGATAAGACAAAATATTATACAATTAGTTATCTGACTTTCTAAGAAATGCAGTATTTGCACAGGAGTAAGTAGTGTCCATTAAATCACTTATAAAGCCTCCAAGAGCCAGGGCCCCTGGAGTCGGCAGATTTAAGGTCCTCGATTTCTCATTTCTCTCTAGTTTATCTTCAGTGCATGTATGAAGCAGATCTTGAAGATGAACACTTCCCAAAAAGACGTAGAAATGCTGCATATTCCATGCAAAGGCATCTTGACAGGCACCATATGCAAAAGTGAAACTAGGGAATGTGTTCACGTAGAGTGCATGCAGTTAAGTCACTGTTTCGGCAGCTGCCTTAGCCCTACCTGACCTGTTCTTCTCCTTGATGCTTCCAGGATAGAATATTTCTTAATGTACAATCTTGTAGTAATCAGAGCAGTATGATTTATTTCCCCAAAGTGGATTTTTAAAAGTTCAAACAAGTATATGAAAAGAGATGCTTTTCTTTTGTTAAGTCACCATTTTTTTTTCTTGATGGCCAAGTGCAGACAAAGTTGTTATGGTGTTATAAAGGTCCTCTTTTTGTATCCTTGTTTTAACAAAGAATTATAGATTGTGAACTCCAGAAGGAACCTCACAAGTCCCTTGCATAACGCCTTTATTTTTATAGTAGGAAACTGGGGCTTTCTTCCACACTACATACCTGGTTGGTAATAAGGCCAGTATTAAGTGTTCACCTGGATCCTGTTCTAGGACCCTTCTCCTCTCACACACCCATCATTGTACTGATGGGCAACCTTCACATGTCCTTCATCTGTTCAGGGGAAGATGATCGGCTTAGTTGGTGAGGATCGAGAAGGCTTATTCACTAAAAGTAGGAATGGAATTAACGGAGGGGCCTCTACCCCATGGCTGTAGGGGACGTAAGACCCAGAGGAGCAAGTGAAGGCAAAGGTGGAGTGGGGAGCCCATGGTCAGTAACTCAGTTCTCACAGGGTAGAGCTGAGGGACCAGAGCCAAAAACTGGAGGGACCAGGGAACAGTAATCAGATTAATAGATAATATACAAGGCAGAAATAACCTGGGAGATTGCTTGGCAAACCACCGCTGTCTGAAGCCAGCTTTTTTGTGTTGGCTGCTAGGCTTGTTTAAAGGGCCAGTCTGGCACAGACAAGACTAAAAGGAGAACATGCATGGGCACAGAAGGGAGTGTTGACTTTATACTGCTTCCAGAAAAAGAGGCAGTTTGAAGAAGTAGAAAGGGAACACAAAAGCTTTGGAATTACACAGACCTGGGTGAAACCTCTGCTGACTTAGTTATGAGATGCATGGCTTGGAGGAGATAATTGTGCCTCTCTGAGCCTTCTCCTCTCTGTTGTAAACTGGGGTTTATAATACCCTCCTGGGTGGGTGTATGTAGTTGAAGAACCCAGCCCAGAGCCCAAGACGTCATGGGACTTCAGCTTAGCAAGTGAATTTTTTCTTCCTACATCTCTCCTCTTGCTTTATCACCTCACCATTCTTGCCCACTCTTGAACTTAACTTCTGTCTCTGACATGTACTAAAAGAAGAGGTGAATAAGGAAGCAGTTCTCATGTATTAAGGGAACTCCCTGTGGCCTTGAGTGAAGGAACCAGCAGTGGGTGAAAAAATGGCAAAGGCACATGATTGCATTCACCTGTTAGCAGAGCCAGACCTGTGAGTGTGTGTGTGTATGTGTGTCATCTGTGTGTGTGACAACTGCCCTGTGTGGAGAGACAGCGTGACCAGAGACTCAGCAGAGGACATGGGGTTTGTGACCAGACCAGCTTTCCTACACCCTCCCTCTTCCTTGCTAGAAAAGCCAACACAGAGTTTCAGGATCCCACTGATTTCTTCTAAAGCTCCGTCACTGCTACCCGGGGAGTTGCCAGAATTGCCGTTCTGTCTCAGGCGCAGTTCCTCTCTGTCACCTGAACTTCACAAATTTCTCCATGACTTGTTCATCCTAATTCAGTCATTCAACCAGAATTATTGAACACCTGTTAAAAACCCAGTAATGTACAAGGCGCTCACAGTAAGAAATATACACAAAACCAACACTGCTCTTGTGTTCAAAGAGGAGGAAAGTCAGGCATTTCATAATTCATATGGAAGCAGTGAGACTGATTTCCTGGCCTGTTGGAACAAAATACCACAAACTGAATGGTGTAAGCAAGAACTGTATTTGTCCCGCAGTTCTGGGGCTACAAGTCTGAGTCTGGCGGGGCCACACGCCCTCTGATGGTGTGGGGGATGGGTGTGTTTACGGCCTCCCCCCTAGCTTCTGGTGGTTCCTGGCAATCTTTGGTGTCCTTTGTCTTCTGCTGCATCACCGCTATCTCTGCCTTCATCTTTGCGTGGAATTCTCCAGTGTGTGGCTCTGGGTCTGAATGTCCCCTTTTTGTAAGGATGTCTGTCATACTGGATCAGCAGCCCACGTTACTTCAGTATGACCTCATTTTAATTTAACTAAATATATCTTCAACAACCCTTTTTCCCAATAAGATCACATAGTGATGTACTGGGACTTAGGACTTCAACACATGAATTTTGGGGGACATAATTCTACCCCTAACAGTACTTAATGAAAATCAAGGTAGGAGAAGTCCAAGGTTCTGTGGGAAATTTGTTTTCTCTCTACTTTCCTAAATCCTACATGTTTCATAGGGTCTTCCTCCTCCTCCCCAGCCTCCTTCTAGGCTCCTCCACTCCATGGCAACGTTACACTTCAGCTCACGAGCCTTCCTTGGGCCTGTGTCTTCTTTCCTCTACTAGATTCTAAATTCTGCAAAACCAGAGAATGTATCTTCTCTTTCCCTTTTGATTGCTTCAGCAGCAATTAATCACCAAAGCCAGGGGCTTATTGGAAGTGATGACTTGGTGACTTTCCAGCACGGAGCAGAGTGGTGCCAAACACCAGCCCTTCCTGCCCTCACTTCTGTCCTCTCACTAGTCTGTATCCTGCTGTCCTGCAGTCCTGGGTTTCTCTTGATCGTAAAGCCAACAGGAAATATCTCAGGAAGCACAGCTCCTCCAGAACCTTGTCCTGCAGCAGGGGCTCTAAGCAGAGCGTTGGAAAGAGGCAACAGCAAATGTCTCAGCACCTGGACCACTCCCTGTGAAAAAGCCTGCCACACAGTAGCAACTAGCAACATCCTTCATTAATGAAAAAAAAAAAAAAGACAACCTCATCAGAGATCCTAATGATATCCTTAAAAATCTTAGGAGGTACATACAGAACTCATGCTTTTAGCAGGAATATCAGATCCAGGAATATATTCACAGAGCTGTTAGTGTTTTGACACATAATATAGAATGAAAAGAAAAAAAGAAGAACCCATATGCAGCTTCATTTGCTTCCATAAAAAATTCCAAGAAAAATATATGTGCTTAATCAATAATATTATGTATTGTATAGAATATTAAGCCTGATTACAAACTTATGCTTCTGTGACCTTTCTGAATAAATGATTGGGTTTTGTGGACCTGAGGTTAGAGATCCCGGATGCTCCTAAGGCAGCAGAGCAGATGGTGCATTAATAATGGGGGTATTAGGAGGATCGGCTTCCCAATTCCAGTGTATTCATTAATACACTTTAGACAGTTTAATTGCTTCCTGAAACACTAATTGAAAGAGGTTCATTTGCAAACGCCTAGGTTCTAATAATATAAATCTGGCACAGTGCCACAAAAGCCCCTTAAATACCATTATAAGATGAATCGTGGTATTTAAATAAAGGCAGCTACCTTTTTAAAAATAAAATTGGTACAGTGAAATATAATGTATAAATTTTTTTTTCGGAGTAGGGAAAGAAAGCAGTAGGTGCTGAATTCTTCCAATACTGAGGTTTATGAAATACTCACGAACATCATGCTGTTGAGCCTTGGGATCATGAACATCTGGTATACTCTGTGACTCCGGCAGCACAAAGTGGAATGCTCTGGTTTACATAGACTCCCTTCCTAGAGGGATAGCTATGGGGTGCATTATTTCAGGAGAAGATGTGACTAAATGTTGTTACACCTTTGAAGGAAGGATTTTTCCCTTTAGAATCATTCTGCCTACTGACCTTCCCTAAATTGTATTTCATGCCTTTATAGGCATATTGATTCCACACACGCTTCCCCAGTATTTACCAACCAAAACTCCGAGCAGTTAGGCTAAGCATACATAAGGAGTTTGCTTCTGTGTGTAAAAAAAAAAATTACAGATTGATGAGCACCTAGGTTTCAGTAATTCTCCATTTCTCTTCGTGTAGCACCTTTCTCCCAATGGTCGTGGTTGTTGGGTGTGTTGCTTACAGGCTGGTGACGCTGTAGGTAAGCCGTGAACTTGTTAGGTAACAGTGATCAGGAGTTCCAAATCTTCCACCAGTGAGTAGGACCTTTGGTAGTTTCCTTTGTTTTTTTTTTAATGCGAAGCAGGAGCAAGATGCTTTACATAAATTGTCATTGAATTAACTTCCAAGAACTGAGTTCAGTTTGGTGTCCAGGATGGTTTTGGGAATGGCTGTATCTACTTAAAGGAGAGACAAGTGAGACCCAGGTGCAAATGGAAGGCATGGTTTGCTAGCCAGTGGGCCAGGGAGTTAGGAGTGTGCCTGCTACTTTTTGAGCAGGCACATGGCATTAACTATGAGGGAGAAGGGCCTCCTGGAGCCTTTGTGATAAGGCAGAGAAGCTATTTTGTGTTAGGAGCTACTGGGATTTTCAGTGGGGAGGGGAATAGTTTCCCTCGAGAAAATAAGCAACTTGTTGCTTTCAAATTATTTCTCAGTCCTGTTGATTGCTGCCCAGGTATGAATCTTTGCTCAAATTTCTCCTTTGAGTCCTACCTGTGTTAAAGACCAGCTGGCTTCTGATAAATCTCTGTATTAACTGTACACAATTCCTGCAACACACATCAATCATGTGCTTTTAATGTCAGTTATGATTTAAAAGTTACTTTCTTCAGTTTAGGGAAAAATTAAAATTTTCATTTAAATATTTTAAATTTAAAAATGAAATTATCTTACCTCTCCCTTATCTCTTGACCCACCCCCACCTTGGCCCTTTTACCCTTGAAGACAGAGATTCTGACTTTAACCAGATGTTGTACATAGTACCTTTCACAAAATATGTTACCACAAAATAATTTATTTTAGCCTCCCTTTATCACATCGTCTGTTTTCTTGCTCATCTTTCTTTCTCTCGCTTTTACCCCAAGGCATGATCACAAGTAGACACTCAATAAATTTTAGTTGAATTGAATTGAATTGAAATGGAGATAACATATTCTTTAGAATGAATTGAAAGAAAATCAGTTATACTTCAGCTCAGACAGGAGGTGTACAAAGTCAGGGTGTCCCTATGTTTCCCCATTTAGTTGCTGAGCGTGTGGAACTGTTTGTTTGACATCCTGCAAAGGAACAAACTTTGAGAGAGATGTTTTAGTCCCACAAAACATAATTACTTCTCATGGAATCATTCTTAGGGCCAGAAGGAAAATAGGACCCTGCTGGTCCACTAAAGCCAACATGCTTTTTAATGTGTCTGAACATCTTCACTTCACCTGTACTTTTTGAAGCCTCTACATGGCCCCTCACACTGTATTTCACTGCAACCCACAGACCTCAGGCAAGCTCAGAAAGAAGGCATGTCTTCAAATGAATCACCTCCCCTCCTTTCTTCACTCTGCATCCCAATGAGCTCAGAAAACTCCAACTCACTCTCAGCTCCTCTCCTCTCTCATCTCATTGGCCACTGATTTTTGTCTGTCTTGTCTCCTCAGCTTCTAACTGGCTTTCCTGCCTTCTGTCTCATCCTCCTCTAATCCATCCTTGACGGTTTCCCACGTGAAGTTTCTAAACTTGAAGTCTGGCCGCATCACTCTCCTGCTTAAAATCTACAGGGTAAGGTTCAAATGCCTTACAAAGGTGTTCTTCCTCCGCAGCTGCCCAGATCTTTCTCAGTAGCAGGGTTCTGGACCCCACTCCAGGTAGAAGTCTTCTCTCCTCTCTGCCTCCATAGAGCCTTTCGAGTTTCCCTGCTGTAACATGATACACAGCCTGTATAATCACTTGTTTATTTCTCCATCTCTCTGACAGTTGTCCTTTGGAGGGAGAGCCTCTGTTTTGTTTTCCTTAAGAAATGTTTCTATTCTTAATCATTTGCTAAAAGATGGGCATGTAGTGAGTGCTCCATAAATGACTATTGAATGTCATTGAATATAACAGGAAGGTGAACAGTAGATTTAATTTTTTGTAAGATAAGGAACTTAAGCAGAATAAGAACCATATAGTGTCAGATTTAGAGGAGTCAGAGGAATGTCAGATTACAAGGTATTATGCTGAATATGTGAGTGCTGCATATAGTAATATTTATGCTGTAGAAACCAGACTATTGATACCTACAATCTGTATGATTTTCAATGACTCAGACCTTCATAGCTCCTCTGTGTAGAGTATCTAGCTATTACAGGGGAAAATGTTTATCTATATGTATATATACTTCTATTTCTGCATGTATGTACATGGATATACATCTCTCTGTTTCCAAAGACCGAGGATACATTTTGAAAGTATAAACAGTGACACACTTTAATGAATATAAACTGTTACCCAGTTAGGTTACTTGATATCTAATGTACTTTTTCAACTAGCTAAAATCCCATCAGATCAGAGTTGAAAGTCTCAAATTACCTTCCTCTGTAATATAACACAGTCCCATACATAATGTATTGTTTGCTAATGAGAGGTTCAGCTGACACTGTTTTAGATTAGGACCCTGAGAGAAGAGGGTTTGGAGAACCAGATCCTGGACTTTAAGGGGAGCAATATCATTAACTGATGTTAAGTTCAGGGGAAGGAAAGAGAAGGGGAAAGGTGAATAAGGGAGATTTTTGAGCCATGTTCTGCCTACAGGCATGTTGGTTTTGTTTGATTTTGAGAAAATATCTATTGTGAGATTGTTTCTCATGACTGGTAATTAGTGAAAGCAGATTGAAGTGAAGAGGAAGCATTTAAGCAAGGAGCAGGGTAGGATAAGGGTGAGGGTGCTTTAGAGTTAGGTACTTTAGGGTATGGAAGTCCTGGACTCCCTTGCAGACATAAACTTATCACCTCTAAAGAGTTAACATGCTGCTTCTCAATATTTAATTACCTGCCAATCTTAACCACTCTTCGTATTTCTCTCTCTCTCTGCTCACTGTTGTAAACACCACACAGTCATAGAGTTGCTGTTGCACATAGAGCATTTAAGGATTGTCATTAATGTTTGGATCAAATGAAGTAAGGTATTGGGTTGAATCAGGATTCAAAAGTTTATATCCATCAAAAAGGAATCAGAGGTAATAAGATGTCTGGTATTGATAATAATTCTTAAAACATCCTAATGTTTCAAGTTAACATTTCAAGTTAATTGCCTTAGAATTATATTCATTGAATACAGGCATGAGTAGTTAGTGTTAATCATAAGGAAACTATTAACCACATCCATTCGTTCTCACACAAAAACCAGTCTGCCTCGCACCTCTAGCCCTGCCTCTCATACACATACACACACAGGGTGCAGACCACTGAAAGCTACAGCAAATAATTTCATCTCAACTTGTTTGCATTTTCCTCTGTACAAGTCTTGAAGAACTAGTCTTATAAATCTAACACCACAATTGAGAGTGAAAGGAGGTATGTTTCAACTAAAACCAGGTTAGTTTTAAGGACTTAGACTGTGTGTGCCAAGTAGGTGCATCTTTCATACTCATTAAAGCAAGTTCAAGTAGATTTCTGCCAGGGAACACTTCTCATGCATTGTCTCTACTTGAATACAGTGAAATCTCTCTTTTAAATAATCCAACATTTCACACTGAGCACTTAAGCTGGTTTCAAGTAGGGGACATTTGTCCTGTTTAGTCTGCCTGAAATGTCTCAAACCCTTCCTATTTGGGGGGTGTTTCACTTTTGTGAATCTTGATGGAAGGCCTGATGCTGGTATCTAAAGGAAGCCAGAGACTCCATTTCCCCTCCCCTCTGACGAAAAAGTGCAATCTGAACTGCTAGGCTTTGTCAGTTGGCTGCTCCTGCCCCAGAGACACAGCGATGCAAAAACTATTTAGAATTCATCTTCATGGTGATGGCAGCCCATGTCAGCAAGGGAAGTGTCAGTCCATGGGGTCCTAACCATACTTTTCCTGTGGTTTCATTTTGGCCCTGATTTCTGCTCTCTCTCCCCTTTAAATTTAGCTAAGAAATTTTTTTAAAGATTATTTAAAAAACGATCTCATAACCATATAACTTAGGTCAGTTTTTCCACAGGTGTACTTTTTATTCCTTTACATAATATGTGTATAATATATTCTTAATATTTAATATGGTTTTAAATAAATGCATTTTCATCACATTCTACTTGGTGGAATTACTGTATTTATGCATTGTCTCTACTTGAACGTAATCTGAAATTTTACACTG
Organism: Vicugna pacos; assembly: GCF_048564905.1. Taxonomy (NCBI): domain Eukaryota; kingdom Metazoa; phylum Chordata; class Mammalia; order Artiodactyla; family Camelidae; genus Vicugna; species Vicugna pacos. The sequence continues at coordinate 46,022,248 of NC_133001.1, forward strand.
TCTTTTCCCTTCTCGCAGCTAAAGCCTGAAATCTGTGAGCGTTTACTAGAGTTAAACTTTATAAAAGAGCAAGTTTTTGTTCCATTTTGTATTTTGGTCTACTGAATTATCACTTGACATCACTGTCTAATCTGGGTTATGTTTAAAAGTCAAAGTCATTAAATATTTTAAGCTTCCTTTGAGGTTTATCTTTTCTTATTAGGGCTGGGGCATGGAGAAAAGGTATATCTGAAAGAAATTGGTAATGAAGGTGCCAAATCTCATGTGTAGGAAGGGTCAAGTTCCTGTGCAAGGCAGGAAAATTCTAGCTTCTATAAAGATGAACTAAAGAGAACTTGATTCCAAGTCTAGGAGTTTCGAGGAGACTTAGAGGTCAACGTTTTCCTTCCTTCTACCTGAATGTGTAGATAGTCTTAAAAAAAAAAAAGCCCAAGAAAATGTGAAGCTGGAGGAGGGGCCTGATAATAACTTACAGGTCTTGACAGTGGTGTCACAGATAAATCTGCAAAGCCAAATTACTTCTAAAATTTGTTCAGTTGTAATGGAAATCCTGCCTTCTCTTTTGGTGATCTGTCTTAATACTAACAGGAAAAAAAAAAAGTTCAGAACTAGGCTGATTAAAATCAATCAGGGTATAAGAAAATGCTACTCCAGATTTGCCTACTGGGGCATTGTCTTAGATGACAAGTCAGGCCAGGCCTGCAAAATGGTTCAGCTGTGAGGCAGGCTGCCCACCCAGCAGCGTGGACAGAGATGGTTCAAGGGACATGTGTTTGTTGTGCGTCTGCTCTGTGAAGACATTTAAGAGAGTTCTTTCTTCTCTTCCCTTCCTTTTTCCCCTCCCTCCCTCCCTCCCTTCCTTTCTTGCTTCCCATTGGGATTTGGCTATATCTCATCCATTTTTTGATTGTAAAATACAGTCCTGAAGAGAATTTGGATGACAATGGGACCAATCTGGCTTCAAGTAATTGATGTGACAGCTTTAGACAGACATCGATTAATAATTCTGTCCTAGTCACTAAGTGTCCTCACCAAGCCAGTTTCCATTTTATTATCGTGTAAATATGTAATCTGCATAAAATTAAAGCTGTTGTGTGCTTGAAACATTGTCTGTTCAAGAGAGGCTTATTCTAAAGAACAGACGTGGCTGAAACTACTCTTTTTTTTAAAATTTTTAAATTCAATACTAATTTTTCCTGTCTCCTCTTCAAAGCTGTATTCCCTTGTCATTACTCCTTCTGAACTACACGATTCTCCATCTTAGGCATCTCTTTATGGAACTGGAAATGATTTTGAGTGTGAACATTCCGTGTTCATGTCACCACCTCTGCTGAAAACTGAACTGTTAAATTATGAATCCGTGGTCTCGTTTCGCACCGCACTAGCCCAGGCTAACGCACTCCCATAAGAAATGTCAGTTTTCATCTAAACGCACTCAACAGTAAATGTCTTCTCCCTGGAGCCTGCCCTTTTTGTTGAAAAGAGACCCGGAAATTTCAGAGTTCACATGTTGCACTTTGGGATCACACAGCTGGTTTCAAAATTAGAGCATTTGGAATAATTAATAGGTGACTGGAGGCATTCTTCTGTTCAGTATGGTCCAAAATGTTCCTGACAACTAGAATGTTAGAATTTTTCCCTAAGATTCCTAGATATCAGTGTGTTTGGAAGAGAGCCTAAATTAATGAGATTTCAGGGAGGGTTAACACAGAGTGTTTCATATAGACTCATACATCTAAGCTCATGACAAGTCTGCTCTAATATATTGTGAAGATGAGATGGGTTAAAACATACGAAGTATCTGCAGTTGTATCTCAGACATAGCAAGTGCTTAATAAAATTGTCTATTATTATTATTCCTTCTCTTCATTCAGTGACTCATCTTGCTTTATGGTATTCAGAAACGGATACTGTTAAAATTTACCTTATGGTCAAACTGGAAAACGTAATTTCATGAAATGGGGGGTTGTAGGGCTAGGGAAGAGGGTTGCTTTTATATTTGCCAGTATCTTGAAGAAACAAGTTACCTTACAAATTTCTGAAAGTTGTCTCTTAAGCCTTTCATTCATGCATATTGATTTTTGGAGGATGAACATAGCTCCAGGCTTGAAAAGAACCCAGAGAGAACCTTATGAGGAAACACAAGTCCAGGCCTGCAAAACAGTTCATGCTCCATTCAGAAGTGTCCAAGAATTACCTGTGGGCAAACCTTCCTCCAGCTAGTTTAGACTCTCCCAGTGACTTCACTGTCTTGCAGATGCAAAAGGACAGTAGGTCTGCATAGAGTGATTTTCAGCAAGGAAATAAAATGCTGAAAATACAGGAAGAGACTGTGGGACAAGGACAGATAAGAAGCACCCTCCTTGGTCCAGGAATCTTCTTTCACAGCCCCAGTCTCGGCCCTCCTATTTCTGAAAACTCCTGCCTTAAACAACGGGAAACTCGAATTCTTTCAGGCCTGTTAGTTTTATTTCTACAGTAAACCTGTGATTCTATGGGAATAGGCACCATTTCTTAGATTCACACAGGACTCAGGGCTGAGCCCAGTGCCAGGCACAGGTAGGCAACTGCCCGGATTGAAGCTATGAAGACTTCATATCAGTGTCACTAAAAATAAATTGGAGATTAAGGACATAGGAGATGGACGATCGGGTTCTTGTCCTTCCATCAACATATTTGAGCTTGGACAAGTTTGCTTAATGTTTAAGCTGCTTCTGTAACTAAGATCACAGCTACAGAGCTTTGTACATAGAAGGTACTTACCATATTCTTGTGAAGGGATGAATGAATAAATGAAATATATTATGACTTTTAGAACTTCTCTTAGATTTTCCTTCAGTTTCTCATTTGAAGTCAGAAGTAAAACTTACACCACTGTGTAGACACCTGGATACATTTTCCATGGGGCTTTCTGCTTAGAGTATAAAACCATGATGTTAATGGACTAGAGTGCACATGATGGGGATTCAAGGCTTAGCTGATCTTGAACAGTTTCATGAAGAATAATCCACAGTGTGACAGAAAGAACCTAAGTCATACTGGCCTCTCTGGGACAGAGCTGGGATATCTGTGTGAGTATCTGCTGTTGGACTGTGTCACATTCATCCATTCTTTCATGCCAACCACGGGCCAGGCTTTGTTCTAGGGACTAGGACGTGGCAGTGAACAGACCTGACAACGGCCCTGCTCCTGGAGAGTATATTCCAGGCAGAGAACAATTTAAGTAAACAAGTGACTCTACAAAATGCCGATGGTGGAAAGACCTGTAGAACGGCAGAGCAGGGTAAGGGCGAAGTGGGTGGGGGCTAGGGAAAGAGTCGCCCCTTAGCGGGAAGTCCTTTCTGGCCAGTCGGCAGTTGGGTTAACTCGGAGGAAGCTGGAAGCAAGCCTCTTGGGCTTTCTGGGCTCAGTAGCTGGAGCAAGTGCATTGAGAGGTCAGTAAGATATTCAAATAAAGACGCTGAATTTGCAGATGTTCAGCAGATAATTATTGTAATCTGAAGTTCAGCACTGGAGCTGGATGTTTTGGAATGGTCAGCCTATGGGAAGCATTAGAGTCTTAAGAGTCAGTGGGTCACCAAGAAGAATGGAGATAGGAGAGGAGAGGTTCAGAGGCTGAACCCTTAGGAACGTCGCATGTGGAGGTTGGCAGTCAGTGAGATCAGAGGAGAGGCAAGAGAACAGTGGCTCAGGAACCAAGAAAGAAGATTAATCCCTAAAAGACTGATCAATACTAATTAATACCTATCCTAATTAATACCAAGTTAATTAAGTACAGGGTTAGAAGTTAATATCAAATACATTTGTAACTAATATCCCTTATAACTACAGTTAAACTATAGCTAAAAGGCAGTGAAATTTTCTGTATATTATTAAGCAGTGCTTTCCAGCAGTGGAAGATAATAGTGGCATCTTGGAGGCATTTACACTGGCTAAAATGGAAACCAAATGTTTGTATCTGGAAGTGACATAAGGATGGCTGAAAAGTCTGAGCCTTTAGCTTCATTTCCAAGGAGGTATGCCTAATCCTTGACAAAGTTTGGGTTGATTTATTTAACTCCCAAACATGCTTCAGTTTCAGCAGAGATGGAAGCAATTGTCTCATACCCACCATCTGGGGCTGGTGTCCCAGATGGAGTGCGAGTTCTGGTAACATTAGGTACCTCCAACTGGGGCTGTTTCTAGAGGCAAGTCACGGGAGAGGGTTCATGTCAGCTCGGGAAAACTTAAGGATGAATAAAGAAGACAAATTCTGATTGTGAATTAGTTATCTGTTTTGGGAGAAAATCCAGCAGTTAATTTGACCAACGGAGGACTTACTGTGTCACAAAAATATCACTAACCAGATATCCAGGTTGTACAAAAAACAGAGGGGGAAAACACAGCAGCATTAAGTGAGAAAAAACAGGATACAGAATTATAGTATATATGAGACATTAAGCAAAAAAAAATATTGAAGAAGTCTGGGTATAAAAAATCTGGAAAGAGAGGAACTTAGAACACTAGGTAATATTCTAATTTCTTCTCTACAATTTCCATATTTTCCCAGTTTTTCTAATATGAGTGTAACTGCTTTTATAACAAGAAAGTAAACTTTAATGAAAATAGAAAAAACTGGAATCTTTATAAATTTATTTTTTGTGTTAACATTCAATAGGGGCAAAAAATAGTGTTTATCCCTAGTTATCCTTCCGTGACGTTTATACCCTGTTTATGAAATTCAACTTCATCTATGCTAATGGCTCTGAAAATCGGGCAGCCACCCTACCTGCTATCACTGTGGATTGCCTGGGGTGCTGCTTCTCAAGCTGCTGTTTTATTAATGATCTTGAAACTGAAATAATAAGGAATGAAGAAGTGTTAAAAAGACTTAGTGATGTGCTACTAACATTTGCCAAGAAAATGAAATAAGCTAAGATGAGAAAACACTGGGGAGGCCAATAAGAAGCCAACTGTTCCGTATTTCTGAGCCTCTGACCTCTGCAGTCACAGTTTCTAAAGACGCGCTCTCCTTGGGTCAGGCTCGGGCTGCCCACCCTCTGCCTGTGCGCAAACATCAGTCCTCTGAGAGGTACAATTTGTCCTTGATAAGGCTCGGGTGGATTGATTTTATTTCCAAACATGTTTCAGTTGCAGTACACTTATAATTTGGGATGGAAAAAAAAAAAGGCTTTAGGCTCCATAATACTCTCACTTTATTAATTTTTTTTAATAAAGGAGAAGGATTATTCAAGATATGATTATCCAGTGGCCCAGTTTGCATAAGTTAAATTACATATCATTAATGTGTTAAGTTTTATAAAATTAAAAATGCTGTTAAATGGTTCCAGAGTCTTTTTTTTTTTTCCTTCCAGGCTACATGGTTTCACTGCTTGTTTTATTTAAACTGAAGAAGATAGTGTGTGTTCAGAGGCTCTGATAGACACCAGAAACAAATTAAAAACCAAAAATGGAATTGTTGTGGAGGAGGTCTGTGGTTGTTTGCTTCTGTAGACAGTCATTGTACGGGGGGATTTTGCCTAGAGATGCCTAGGTCTTTGGGATCACTAAGACATATTGGTAAAACAAGACTGTGAAGCAAGACCTTTAAAGCCTCAAAAGAGTTAGTTGATTTTTAAAGCAGCTGATGTCTTCTATAAGTAAATAACCAAATTGGAGAGCAAAGACCTGAAGATTTATTTGACTGGGTGGTTGATATCAAATGTCTGATGCTTGGGTCCAATTACCACGGAGCCAGAGAGATGACTGGGGAAAATGTGCAGTAGCAGAAGGAACCGGTGACGGGCAGCAGCATCTATTGAGTGCTTGCCGCTGGATGGCCTTGCATTTCATAAACTATCTTATTTACTGCTCACAAATGGTCTCTTAAGTGCAGAGTCAGTTCTCATCTTCACAGAAGAAGAAATGGGAACTTGGAGAGATCGATCATTTGCCCCAGACGACATTGCACAACAAGCTTTCAAACCTTGAATCCAGAATCCCATTTTCTTAAACACTAAACTAGTCCAGACTTTGACTTTATTAGACTCTGTGTCCCTCTGTGGCTTTGAGTTCTTTATGCATGCTTTTCAAACCTTTTTTTTTTAAGTACTTCTAAAAACTTTTTTTCTGTTGTCTTGTGTTGAGCATCTGCAAACAATCAACACCTCTAAAACAAAATTCACCCGAAATAGCAGGGACTTCTAGTACAATGAAACCTGTAAAAAGCACACCTGGTATCCTTGGAAGAAAAAGAAAGAAGCCCTTTTTTGGATGGATTGAAATGGGACTTCGATAATAGATATATTTAACCATGTTATATTTGACCTAAAAGTCACCTCAAAATTTCCAGATGTGCCTTTGTGAAAAGTTACATCAGATAATGTGTACTCATGTGATTACCAAAGGAGACTGGATAAAAATGGCTAAATTCTCAGAAGTAATGTAGCAATTGAAAAACCGTGTGTCTCCTACACACACTAGGAATGAAGAGATTCATTAACATAAGTGCCTGTGCTGTGGCCATCATGCTTTTTCCGAGTGCTTGGCAATCTCATTGGATGACTTTAGACTCCTCATCACCTCCCTCTACTCAAGACCTCCGATTGATTGGACAGTGATGTGTTAGGTTTTTCTCGGAAAGCATGTCCCTAAGGCTTCCATTTATCGCTAGCTGAAGGAATAGACCCCAAAGAGGCCCAAGGGTTATACACCCAGCTTCCCTCTTGTTCCTAAGCGTTATCCTCTCAGCTTCTCATAATGGAATGAAATGATTTTAGTACCTCCTTTGTTGCTCGTCAAACCACCCCATCTGTTGCTGTCCTTCCATTTCCTAAGTTAGAATCCTCTTCTCTGCTTTTCCCACCAGAGGTCCTGCTTTCTTCTCTCACAGTAATTAGTTAGACTTTTCATTATTCATAATAAACTATCAAGGATAAGCCAACACTAAAGCGGAACCCATTTTGCATTGATTCATTAAACAAATATTTATTGAACCCACACTAGGCACTGCTAGAGGCATTGGAAATAAATCAGTGAAGGAAAAGGCTTTTGTGGGGCTCACGTTCCTGGGGTAGGTTCAGATTACAAACATACAATTAGAGGGTCAGATTGTGATGTGTGCTCTAGGGAAAAATAATACAGAGATGGCAGGATGGAGGTTCTGGGAGGAGGTGCCACTTTGTTTTGAATGATTAAGGATGATCTCACTTGTTTGATGACACTCGAGAAGAAACCTGAAGGAAGTGAGGGGGAGATTCACGTGGATTTCTAGGGGAAGAAGGTCCCCGGTGGAAGCACCAGAAGGTACAAAGGGCCTGGGAACAAGGAGGAGGTTACTGCGCCTGCAGGAGAATGAACAAGGGGAGGGAGGTTGGAGGTGTGGCCAGGTAGAAAGCTAGATCATGTAAGGTCTTGTAGACCATTATAAGGGCTTGGGCTTTTACAGCAAGTCATATATGAAGCCTCTGGGTGGGTTTTAAGACAAAGGGTGACATAATCTGACTTTCATTTTAAAAGAATCACTGCAGCTGCTGAGATAAGAATAGGCGATATAAGGGTGAGGCAGGAGCTGGGAGACTATTGCAATAACCTAGGAGAGAGATGATCTCAGCTCACATCAGGCGGAAATAATGGAGGTGGAAAAATCGGTTGAATTTGGATGTATGTTACAACGATTCTCTTAGGAAAGCTTGAAATCAGTTACTGCAAATGTTTTAAACTTCTCCAGCTCCTCCAGTGTTTACTTATAGCAAGAAAATTTCACGATATCTAGGTGTCCTGTATTCTGTCTCAGGTCCAAGGCTGACCTACACCATAAGGAAAGAGGAAATGGGGTTGGTGACTGACAGTCCTCGGCTGAGTCCTGGTTCGACAGATATGTGACTGTTGGGGAAGTTGCATACTTCCCTTAGCCCCAGTTTCTTTATAAAATGGAAATATGAGCAGCATCCATCTCCTAGGTTTGTGGTGAAGATTAAAGAAAATAAATTTATGATAAGTACTTGGTGCCATTGCTGGTATGTTGGTATCTGTTTACAGATTTACTAATGTCTCTTCGCCATCCTTTGGTCTTTGCAAACTTCCTTCTTCTCTGTTTCTGTCTTTTCTTTTTAACCAATAATCAGTCCAGAGAGGCTGCCAGCTCCTCCCATGTCCTGCTTACTAAATTACTCTTATGTATCTATTCTTTCCCTTTCTGGCAAGTTCTGGGTACAATTCCCTTTTTCACTTCTAGCTGTCTTGTAAGAGGGGGCATTTTGAGGGTGGGTACCTGGGAGAAAGAGAATGTCCAGGAAGTCTTTGCCTGCTAGGTGTTTTCTTGCACCAGTTAGAAGATCCTGACTACCTGAATATGTCCTGATGAGTCCAGCTTTTTCTTCACTTCCTAACAGAAGCAAATGTAAGTGCAGCCTCAGTGCCTCACCCTGCCCAGGTCTGCTGGCTTTGTTCCACATTTCTGCTCTTTGGGGACCTAAATTCGTCTGATGGACTTGTGGTTCCAAAAAGGTGGCTGTTATCCTTCTAATCTTATGCTTATAATGTTTGCTGTGAACCTTCCCACATTTTGGATTCGTCCATGATAATAGCAATGCACTATATTAGCTTTTTTCCATTTCACATTTTTGTGATTTCCTGAAAGCAGCTCTTGTATTCTAGATGCATTCAAAAGAGAACTCAAGAGCTCTAATGCACACTCAATTTTTATTAAAAAAGTGTAAAAGAGAGTCCTCAGAGAAACATGACAGTGTTAAGAATTATTTTGGAGTATAAAACTTTATTTCTGGGATGTAACATTGATATACTGAAATACCCTGTTTTTTTAAATGTAAAACTTGCATTTTCTCCTTCACTTTAATGTCTTTCTAATCAAACCAAATCATTTACACAGCACTTTATAGGTTGTAATGTATGTTTATTCACATTCTGTTATTCAAACAATGTCTACAGCACGGAGAATTTCATTGGAGGGAGACAAAAATAAATCAGTTTTCTCCCTCAAGGAGTTTCCTCTCTAGTAGGATAAAGACAGGTAAAATAATTATCATTATTCTTTAGTGCAGCTAAAGCTCTTTAATAGGTAACGTGTCTAGATCTGTGTGAGAATGGCAAGAAGCTTCTGATGCACCTCCCTCTTTGCTGGCTGAGCAAACAGCTTAATCCTCAGCTTCTCCACCTGTCTTCTTGGGAGTGCCAAGAAGTCCCCACCCAGTCTCCCAACTCTGGCCAACTGTGCTGGGCTGGGTTTGTGAACCGATTGCATATGTTACCAAGGAAATTATTGGGATGTCAAATGGTGGTGTCATCTTTCTGGCAACATATTCTTGAGCAGATTGTGATCCAGTGACCTACAGGCACATCGTTCAAAATGCCAGTCCCACTGCTGGTCCATCCCCTACCTTTGTTCTACAGGCAGGAACCCCATCTGGCAAAGGAGAGCTGCAAATGGATCCAGAATTCTATTTCTCCAGTCTTTTTCTAAAGCTGTTGCTCCTAGGTTGTCAGTTGGTCCTGATAGCTGGCAAGGTACAGCTGGATACACATACATTCACTGCCTCTTTGTCCTTCTGCGTTAGCTTTTCACACATCATGCACGAGATCTCCCTGCAAGTTCAGTAAACTCTACAAAGATTGCAAAGAGGGATGACAATTTTCTTAAAATATTTTGAACTATTTTTCGTATTTTAAGCTACAAAATAAATAAATACTTAACCTATGTAAAAAATATTTTGCTCAGAAGAGTTCCTCATTTTATTCCCCCTGGATATCAAATACTTTTCCAACCCTTTCTCTTTTCTTGAGATAATTGTATGCCTGTGTTCTTGTACTGCCCCAGGTTTTTCCATGTCCCTTTGATGTAGACTTAGCTTGATATTCTAGATGAATATTGTGTTTTTTTAATTACATAAAACCATAATTCTCTTCAAAAGTCAACAAGCATGTTTGAGCTCCTCAAAGCCTGCCATACACACACCTAGTATGAAAGTCTGGCTTGTTTAATTCATTGATATGTAATCTTCCACTAATTCACTCTACAAACAGTCATCATACAGAGAGTAAGGCATGATGCTAAATAATACGAAGTTAGTAAGATAAGCAGATCTTGTACTATATGACAAGAAATAATACAAAGTAAGTATTATTTTAAGTTAAGTATGACAAATGCTGAGAGAAATACTTTAAAAATATTATGGAAAGGCGTTAGAGTAATTAATATTTCCTTTCTGTTTTAAGACAAAGGGAAACATTTCCAATTCTCTTAGTAATATTATTGCTTGCCTTTAAAACTCATTTTTATAAATTCATTTTTAACATAAAGTCTGTGTCTTCATTTGAACAGAAAAGTGATTTTAAAACCATTCTAATATAAATATTGGCTTAATTGGTGACCAGTGGTCATTCCTGCTACGATACTTTACCAGATTACTCCATAAAGCATTGTTTTCTTCATCGATACTGTTAAACATCTCGGACATGGTCCCTTTCTTCACAAGCAGAAAAAGACACCACTTGATCTTCAAAGAACTTGTGGTGGAGCAGGGCCAGCAGAGAAGCACACAAGGTTCAGACCATGAATGGTTTCACGTTGGACAAATTACTTAACATATCTTCTTTTTCTCATCTGTGGATAGGGAAAATAATGTCTTCCTCACACAATTCCCCTGCTGTTCTTTTGAGATCGTGTAGTTGCTGTGACAAGCATATATGATGATTTAGGGAACTTGCATATTTGATGGCCACCTTACTAAGCTGTGTGGTTCATGATGGCTTATAAGCTGTAAAAGGTTTGTGAAAATTTTCACAAAGAGATATAGGAAAAAACCACAACTTGAGGCATCTCCATTAGTCTGGGGGAAAAATAAAACATTTCGGATATTTAGGACAGTCATAGCAGGAAATTGGAAATGTAAAGAATTCACATGCTTGCCAACTGTGCAGTAAGAATTTTGGCACTTCATGTACTGAATTCTGATAGAATTTGTCTGAATTTACAGAGAATTGTTTTCTTTCTCTTTCACCTCTACTCAGACAGAATCAGGAAGGCCTGATTGTTTGATACTAAATTCTATTTTCCTCTGCATGAAAAAAGTGTTTTTCCTCCCTGATTATTTATCTGTAAAACTTCTCCACTTTTCATTCTTGTTGCCTTTTCTCTCAGTCAAACTTAAGTGCTCATTTCTCTGGCTCATCTCAGGCTTTGCACATAGATCTACTATGGCACTACAATAATCTATTGTAATTGTTTATTTGTTTTATATCTTCTCAGTGAACACTAAACATATATTTCCACACCGCCCAGAATGGTAACTGGCTCATAGAAGCCATCTGATAAATGTTGAAAGAAGAGAGGGAGAGAAAGAGGGATAAAAGGAGTAAGAAACTAAGGAAAAGAGAAAAATCAAGAAGGTAATCTTTTGGTCAAATCATGTCAAGTGATTTCTTTCTTCCCTTTTTTCTTTGGCTTTATAACAGTGTAAGAGTAAACTATGATTGTTATAAAATAGTCAACAGAATTACACGGAATTAAAATTTAGGGAATGGAAGATTGTTTTGGTCTTTCCACTTAAAAATATGCACTAGGTCTCATGGAGTAGCCCTCCATGCAGATTTATTAATTTATTTTGGCAAAGCAGCCTGTAGTATGGGTGGAGCACAAATTAAATTTCTACCTTTTTGTCAATGGATAATGGTTTCCAATAATTTCCCTTTCAAACACTGCTGCAAAACATATCTTTGCATGCATGGGTCAGTATTTATGTAGAACTAATTCTTAGAAGAGGAACTGATGGATCCAAGCAAATATGCTTGAACCTTTTGATAGATACTGCCAAAATGCCTTTCATAATCAGTGCGACATTTTCCATACCATCAGCAATACTGGACATTTTCCACCTCAGCTTTTCTTTTGGGTCAGCTTTATGGATCAAAAAAACATTTTATTTTAATTTGCATTTGCAAGATGATCAGTGAGGTGACTGTCATTTTATACATGTTCATCATTTCTTGGACTTCCTTTGTGCCTGTTATTTATTCAAAATTGTTTCATGCTATATTAAAGATTTTAACACTATGTCTATTGTATATACAGTAAATAATTTCTCCTAGTCCCTTAGTAGGATTTTGGATAAAATTCTTATAAAGATCCACTGTGTAATGTAATCTAGTTTCTTTATAGTTGCTTTTCCACGTGCCAGTTGCACAGTATTTTTGAGTCAACAAGAATTAGCCAGGGCCTTCCAATCCCCAGCGGTGCTGTGTAACAAGGATTTCACACCACCTTGGTCCCCAAGGGAATCAAATCCTATATGTAAAACAAGGAGTTCCTCATGATGCTGAATATTTAATGAAATTGTGCTCTGGGTTGGGCTGATATGATATGCATGTGCTGCTTTCCTCCTGGTGAACTCCTTGGTGTTCTGAAAAGCAGGATAGTGATTCTGACATGCCCTTCATGGTTTAACAACTTCTTTCAAGAGAGAAGCTGCGCACCTGCAAATTGTGCTTGCATCTGATCTGGCATGATCAGAGGCCTCATTATTCTACAGCAGGTAGATTCTATTAAGGGTACTGGACAGGGTTGAAATTTTTCACTTAATTTTTGTTTCACACTACTAGGTCAGAGGATGTGTATTATATTTGCTGGTTCATTTTCCTTTCACTCTTGTTTGATTTGAGGGTCAGATGTAAAAATTTAGCCAATTTAAATCACCTTTAAGGGAATCCATTAACTCGTGACTAGCCTTGGAAAATTACCTCCACTTGCCTCCATTCCTTGGCATCACCAACCAGAGGGCTACTATAGAAGTAGTATAAATATATTTTATAACTCCTTTTACTAGGGAACTTTCTAAGGCTTCTCACAACTGCAAAAGAAGAAAACACATATGTAGAAAGCAATCCAAATACTTTGTAAACCTCAGGAGCATCATTTACTTATGACACACAAATATATTAATCTCGTGTAGATATTGTTCATCATACTCTTCATCATATTGATTGACATCATTGGACATCATATTGTTCAAGCTTGTCTCTCTGGATTTTAAGACTAGCATTGGGACCTACCACATCAATCCCTACCTACTTCCTCTCTGTTAAAAATAATTAAGGTACAATTTACATATAATACAATTTACCTTATGAAAACATACAATTTGTTTAGCTTTTACAATGATATATAATCATGTAATCACTCACAATCAGGGTATATAGATATAGAATATTTTTATCACTCTTGGGGACCCTGTCCAGTCAAAAGAACCCACCAGATCCCAGGCAAATACATTTCTTGTTGTTATAGTTTTGGCTTTTCTAGAATTTCATAAAAATTGAATTAAACAGTAAGTAATAATTTGTATCTGATGTCTTTCACTTAGTATATTATTTTGTGATTAATTCATTTGAATTGTCACGTGTGTAATTTGTTCCTTTTTATTACTGAGTAGTATTCAGTTGTATTCACATGATACAATTTCTTAATTCACCAGTAGATTTGCATATATAGGTTGTTTCCAATTTTGGGTTATTAAGCAACAAACTGCTTTAAACATTCTAGTAAAACTCTTTGTGTGGGAATATGTATTTATTTGCTTAAATTCCTACTGGTAAATCTGCTGAGTCATATGATAAAACTATGTTTAAATAGTTAAGAATCACTGAAATACTGTCCAGTGTGATTGTATTATTTGCACCCCCATCAGCAATATATGAGAGTTTTAATTTCTCCAAATCTTCACTATCACCTGCTATTGTTAGTCTTTTTAATTTTAGCGGCTTCAGTGGGTGCGTGGTAATATCTCATTGTGCTTTTAAATTTGTGTATTCCTAGTGACTAATGACATTATATATCGTTTTAAATGCTTATTTATCACTCGTATATCTTTGGTAAAGTTTCTGTTCAAATCTTTTGTCTATGTAAATAATTGAATTATTTGGATTTTTATTATTGAATTGAAAGAATTCTTTATATATTCTGTGTGCAATACTATGTGAGGTCTATGTTTTGAAATATTTTCTTCTAATCTGTGATTTATCTTTATTTTCTTAAAAATATCTTTTGAAGAGCAAATTCTTTTCATTTTGGTAAAGTCCTATTTATTATTCGTATGTCTGTATTTTGCTCCTTTTGTGTGCTAAGAAAACTGCTTATCAAGGTTACAAAGATTTTTTTCCTTTATGTTCTTTAGACTTACAGTTTTAGCTCTTACATGTAGGTCTATAATCCACATTAGGCTAATGTTTGTATATTATGTGAAATAAAAGTCAAGGTTCATTTTTTGCATATATAATTCTTTTTGAATTATTTCATGCATAGAATTAACTTGATACCTTTTTAAAAAATGTATTGACCATATATATATGTCACTCCATTTCTGAACTTTTAATTTTCTTCCAGGGATTGTATACATATAGTCACACCAGTACAATGCTCTCTTGATTATGTTAGCATTAAGGAAATTTTTGAAATTAGGTTAAGTCCTCCAACTTTGTTGTTTTTCAAAATTACTTTGAGTATTCTCAGTTTTTTGCATTTCTATAGAAATGCGAGAATCCACATGTGAATTTCCACACACACACACACACACAAAGAAAACAATCAAACAAAAACTAAACAATTCTAGACCAATTTAGAGAAAACTGACATCTTAAAGATATTCAGTCACCTGATCCATGAACATGGTATATCTCTCCATTTTTTGAAGACTTTAATTTCTCTCAACAATGTTTTTTAGTTTTCAGTGGATAGCTTTACATATTTTCCTGAAATTTAAGAAAATCTTGTTAAATTTTGCATGTTTGATTAGATTAATGCGCTTGGGGTGTGAAAGTATCCAACATTATCTGCATGGGCCCAGTATATTCACAAGGATACTATAAGTATGAGTCAAAAAAGGTGTGATGAAGGAAGCAATGGTAAGAGTGATGAGGGGCCATGTGCCAAGAAATGTCTTATCTACTGTTAAACCCCTCTATTGGCTTCTCATTAACAATTTTATTTTTTAGTTCTAAAAGTACTTTTGAAGATTTATTTGAAGGTTTAGATTTATATTTTCAATCTTGTCATCTATTTTCTTGACCTTATAATACTGGCTTGTTGAATATTACTTATTTTAAAGTCCATATTTGATAACCTCAATAACTTGGTCACCTATGGATCCACTTTATTATCTGTTTTATCTTCTGTTGGTTGATCCTACTTCTTGTTATACTACTTCTTGTTTGATTGAGCACAAGACACTGTATTAAAAAATTATAGTTTCTGGCTGACATTATCTTCCTTTGGTGATGATTCTCTTTGTTGATACCTGGCAGACAGCTATCGCAGATCATCTCTAATCTGGACCTTAGCTCTTTAAGGGCTGATGCCTTTACTGTCAGACTCAGACTAGAATGGACCATCCCAGTTGTAATGTCAAGCTCTCCAGAGGCGCCAACATAGAGATTGGGCTGTTTGCTAAGATCCCCCCCCACCAGGAAACTCTGATTTTTATCTCTTCTGTACCTTGTGACTTGGTCATTCTGTTCAGTTATTCAGTTTATTTTTTTCTTTCTGCTTGGTTTCTTAGCCTCTTACTCTGTATACCTTAAGGATTTGGCAAATATTTCAAGAATCTAAATGCTTGGTTATCAGTCAGAGTGATTTTGCTCCTCAAGGGACATTGGACAGTGTCTGGAGATAGTTTTGGTTCTCACAACTCAGGAGGTGGGGGGTAGGGGGTGGGTTTTTACTGACATCTAACGTGTAGAGGCCAGGGATGCTGCTAGGTAGTCTACAATGCTCAGGAAGCCTCCTATGATCAAGAATTATGTGGCTCAACATGTCAGTAGTATAGAGGATGAGAAACCCTGGTCTAAACCACTGAGTGTGAAGCTTAATTTTCCCTCTGTCCTCTTCTCTCATAGACTTATTTCCTTCAGACTTGATTGCTTTGGCAACTGCAAAACTTCCTATTTTTTTTTAAAAAATTCTCAGCCTTGTGAGGTATTGAATATCTTTGCTAGTTTTCTGTCTTGTAGCAGTGAGTCTCTGCCAAGCATCTCAGCTTCACCTTCTGTGCCAAGAATAGACAAGTCCCTGGGGGTAAACATGGCTTCCAGAAAGTTGTGCTCACTTCAGTGTGCCTCCTTTCCCTTAGGATCAGGTCTCCCAAGTCCAGACTGGTTTCTTATAACTCGGAGTCTCCACCAAAGTTCTAAAATTTTTGTCTAGCTTTTTCCAGTTGTTCTTGAGCAGAGCATGGGCCTTTTAGAGCTTGAGGCCATAGTCCTCTTAGCTGATGAGAAAGCAAGATGTGGTAGACAGAAGTTCAGCTCAGAGGAATAACCATGGAGAAGAGAACCATATTAGATTGGAGACAGGAGGCAGGCTCAGTGTCTCTTTCACAGTCAGTAAAAAAGAGGCTGGAGAAAAGCTTTTTGCCAAAAATCTGCTTCATCCATGGCTTTAGAGGAAGCTGTGGGCTAGAGAGGGAAGATGGAAAAAGAAAAAAGCCTCAAAACAAGAAAACCAGAAAAGCCACCAGCTAAATCTGTAATATTCTCAAGCATCACTGTGAACCAAAGCCCTGGCATGCCATTTAAAACCTAGTTCTGGGGCCTGGCAAGCGGCAAACTCAGACTTTGTACATTGAGGAGACTGAGTACAGAGGGAGGGGGTCCCTGCACCCGATATGAGCTGCAGATACAATACTTAACCACACGAAGAAGTCACATGTTCCGAAAGAAGGCTCACATCACTAAAAATTCCAACATCAATTCATTCTTGTGAAATTAGTTTAATATTATTTTAAATAATTAATACAAGTGTGTTTAGGATGTCAAAAGAGAAATAATTTGATAACATCCATTAAAATGAAGGGATTATGATAAAAATAAACTGAAAAAATGTGAAAGGGTTAAATTGAAATCTTGGAATTTATGAAATTTGAAATTAAAGAATGTAATAGATTAGAGAACATGTGGGAAGGACCCAAAGGAACAAGAGTCCTTTGAAGAGTATAGTCTTCCCAGAATCAAGTAGTGACAGGAAAAAAGTGAAAACTGGAAAATCATTAAGTTAGTGGATGGTAGATTAGTACACTCCACTGTATGTTTAGCAGGAATTCTGGAAGAAAAGATAGATGTAATGGTAGAGAAGCAATATGGAAAGACATAATAGGTGAGATTTTTCAGATTTTAAGAATTTCTAAGTCCTTAGAAAATACACAACAAATGCCATATGGGAAGAACAAAAACAAATTCACACTGTGGCATGTAGGAGTGAAACTGTTCAATATGAAAGGGAAAGAAAAACCTTAGAAGCTAGCAGAGAGAAAAGATGGATTACCTACGCATAAGTTGTAATTTGACTGCAGGCAGATATCACCCAGAAGAATTTCCAGAAGGCAATAGAATCATATATTCAAAATCTTGAGGGAAACTCACTGTTAACCGAGACACTCAGCTAAGTCTCCATTCCTGAGTGAGGGTAAAGACATTTTTCAGTTATGCAAAGACTGTTACCATTTACAGAATAATTTCAAAAGATTTATAATATATGCACTTCAGGTAGAGGAGATGTGGACTCAGAACATCGAAAGCCAACAAAAGTGAGCACAGAAAAAATAAAACTATGTCTGTCAATGAAAAAAAATTGTGTTCAAAAAAGTAAAGCTAAAAATATAGACAGCAATAACATAATGGGAGTGCTATGCATTTTTAAGACTTGCTAAGATTTTTGACAAGTTTTGCAAGGGACAAAAAACATTGAATAACTTCAGACTTTATTAGAAAAATGTGTAGTTAAATTTCGGTAAAGTTTGAAGATTAGGTATGCAATTTATAATCTTCAAATCAGTGGAGAAAAATAGGTTATAGAAATCTTTATTAGTCTAAAAGAAATCAGGAACAATAAAAAAACAAATGATGAATCAGTTTAAAAGTTCCCTATGATATATAATTTATTTAAGAAAATAAAAAAGAAATATTCACATAACTATGAGACTTTTACAACTTTTATACCAAAACAAGAAAAGGCCAGTACAAGAAAAAAAATAGACCAGTTTCACTTTTGGTTATAGGTCCAAAAGTCTCCAATAAATGCCAAGGAATAGACTTCAGTATTAATATCCTAATTAATAACGAACTATGACAAAATAGATTTTATGTCAATAATGTGAGGTCACCTCAATGTTAGAAACTACCTTAGTGGTAAAAAATCAATATCAAGCACTGGCAAGCAAACATAGAAGTTCTTTGGAAAAAAAACTTTGTTCTATAACTGAAATAATTGCTACGAATAGTTTTTTTTTTTTTTATGAAAAAGCACAGTACAGTCAAAGTAACCAAGCATCAAAGAAAGAAAAAGTATCATGAGGGTTTGCTGTAGGCATGCAAGATTATTTTAATATTAGAACAGTCAGTCAGTGTAATTTATTACATTTAAATAAACTAATGACAATTCATACCGAATCAAAGAGGCATATTTAAACTTTACATCTGGTTTTTAAAATAACTTAGGGAATTAGGAATAGAATTCCTGGTTAAAATTAACAGTGGTGGAATCTATCATTAGATTCTTAGATTTCAAACAATCTACACGAAACATACTGCTTAATGGTGAAGTGTTGCAAGTTTCCCTGTGAGACTGGGGAACAATGTGCAGTGTTTCCCATCATTTCTCACTTGGATTACTACAACATTCTTATACCGTCTCCCTAAGAACAATGTAAAACATCTGTCAGATTGTGACAGTCTCAGCTCAGATCCCTAATGGCTTTGCATTGCAAAGTGGGGTCCCTACATGATCTGGCTCTGTTACCTCTCCTATTATTTCTTACCCCCAGTCATGTTGTTTTAACCCACCCCCCCAATCTCCAGCCTCCCTGGTATTTCTTAAACATGCCAGACACTCTCCTGCCTCAGGGCCTTTGCACCTGCCATTTCCTCTGCCTGGAAAGTTCTTCTACCAGATATCTAGCTACCTATCTTGCACTACCTTTAATTTTTTTCCGTTGTCGTTTTCTTTAAAGGGTCACCTTGACTCCTGTATTTAATACTGTAGCCCCCACTTGTGGCTTCCCCTAACCTGACCTATATTTTCCTGTTCCCTTGGAACTTACCACCATATAACTATTGAATAACGTTTGTTACAAGTATTAGGTATCATTTGTTTTTCTCAGCCACAATGGAAGTTATACCAGGGCTGGGATTGTGTCTGTTTTATATCCCAAATTATGTGCAAAAACTAGATAAATTTAGAAGTGTATTTTAAGGAAAAAAATGTTTGGTGACCTTGGGTCTTTTGGATTAATTACCTGTATTCTAAAATGTATATATACATATATACATTAGTAGTCTCTAGTAACTTAAAATACCCTTTTCTCCCAGAAGAACTTGAAGATATTTGTAAGAAACACAGTATCTGATACTACTTGTATATGTTCGAAACTGAGAGGCTGCTTTCTCAACACTGTTTTCAACTGGAAGGCTAATCAGTCAATGTTTGATTGATTTTAAACACGAAACACACAGTTTCATGGGGCAGAAACCATTAAATTACTCACTCTGCTAAGTGGATACTCAACATACATACATGTATACATAATATGTACATACATACATATAAATCTATGTGACACACCTATATGTACATGCCTAATATCTCTATGCATGCGTTCACTGACATGGTTATGAATTTTTATGTCGCTGGAGATATTTGGATTCTAGTATTATAACTGCCATTTACTACATTCAGTACTGAAGGGAGAGTCACTTAGCCTTTTGAGTGTCATTTTTCTCATTTGTGGTCGAGAGTAAACTGGGTAAGCTTTAATGATTAGATCTACCCAGTTGTTCTCCCTGTTTGCTCCCTTGTTTCTGTGTTTACTTGTGTCTGTTGGCTTTGGTGGACTTTGGAGCTGTATGCACAAGAGCTTCATCAATGCTTGGGTCTGAATCTCAGGTCTATGAATTAGCAGTTTCACGACCTTGAGACGAACACTTAGCCCTTCTTGGTCTCCCTTTCCTCATCTGCACAATAGAGAGATTAATAGCAAGTTCATAGGCGTAAAGCCCTTAGAACAATGGTACACACCAAGTGCCAGATACATACATTTTCCTTCTTTTTATTTTGTGAGGGAGTAAAGATGGGGACTGGGAAAAATAAGTGAGAGAGTCTGTAAATTAAGTTGCCCACATGCACCTTCTCAGACAAGCCCAGCTACTGTGTCTGCAGCACATCCTGCTGTTGCGGCATCTGTGTCTTCCCGCGCGATGTCCTCCCTACCCGGAAACTTTCCTCATTTGCGGGTAAGTCCTGTCATTGTTCGAGGCGCACCCCTGGGCTTACTCCCTCTGAGCATCTGCCCTGCCCCTCCTCTGCCTCATGTGCAACATGTGTCCATAAATACAAACAAAAACTGAGTATCCAAATTTAACATATACTTACTGGATTTTCGCTCTGAATTCTGCATTATGCTAATAACTTTATTTGTATCATCAAGTTTAATCCCTCTCAACGATGCTGTGAGGTATTAGGTGTGTTATTTCCAATATTTACAAGGGAGAACGCTGACATTCAGAGACAAATATTGACTTCTCCAGATTCTCAGAAACAGTAAGCGGTGGAGTTGGAATCATGCCATTTGGTTTCTTTAAGCCACAGCCTTTTTGTCTTGAACTGTGATAGCTGATTAAGTTGTCTGTCTCTTCACCTACATTAGAGGCCTATTTTGGAAGAAATTGTATCATTTAGGTTTCATATACCCGGTGCCTAGAACAATTTCTCATAAAAGGTAGGCATTAGGTAACTGTAGGTTGATTGAAAAAATAGATGAACAAATAGTTGCTGAAGGAGCTGGCAAGAAATTGGAACATATGGTAATTCGGAACCAAACTGAGGAGGGCTTTTTACAATACACCGTGAGCTTCATCCTAGAGATTTTTAGGTGCTAAAATGGCATTTGATGTTGAAGAATAACATATCAAGATGCACATTTTCAAATGATACCATGGCAGGTGAATTTGGAGGAAAGAAAAACGAGAGACCAAAAGAGCTTTATGGAGGGTTGTTGCAGTTAATGAGAAACAGACCACTGGCCAGCAGGAATGACAGCAAATTACCTTACTCAGTAGCTTAAAGCATGAGTCTGGGCGAGGCTTAGCTGGGTCTCCTGCTCTGGAGCCCACAGGCTGAAATCCAGGTGTCGGCCAGGCTCTGTTCTCAAAACTCAGAGTTCTTGTCCAAGCTCATGGGGTTGTTGGCAGAATTCAGATCAGAATACAGACCGAGGTCCCCACTGTCTTGCTGGCTGTCACCTGGGGGCTGCTTTCAGTTCTGTAGGCTGTCTACAGTTCCTTACCCTGTGGCCTTCTCATAACAGGGCAGCTGACTTCTTCAAACCCAGCGGGAGACTCTCTCAGTTCGGATTGCTGAGTCCTATATAACATAATATAACCATGAAGGGCTACCCCATCACCTTCAACCTGTTTTCTCATCTAGGAGCTATCTCAAGTTCTGCCTGCACTCAGGGGGAGGGAACTGCCCAGGGTGTCACTCACTGTGGCTCACCTCAGGGGACTTGGGCCACAGGACTCATTTTAAGTTCAGACATTGAGGTGCAAGGGTTGGCTGTCTACCACACCAGCAGCAAGGAAGTGAAGTAGAGAGGTTAAGATGGGAGACTCCAAAGCCAGACTGCCTAGGCTCTGTATGGGCAGGTGCTCTGGGCTCGCTGTGCTTTACCTTCCTTATCTGTAAATGAGGACAACAAAGCATTGCTATTAAGTGAGGGAGTGCTTGTGAAGAAACTAGAACTTGGTAAGCGCTCATTATATGTTCACAGCATTACTATATATTGACTGAGATGGCCTTAACATTTCCTTCAGCTTGACTAAGCTTCAGATTGGCCCTTAATCTCCCTTTCCTTAGAGCATGTAGTTTAGAAAAACTGCAATTGTCAATTCTCCCAGCCTCTTGCCAATTTTATAACCCATGAATGATTTTCTCAAAGACCTGGGAGACAACCTTTGAGATGTTATCAAAAAAGATAGCACCCCTATCTCCCAGTCTCTGTGGGAGGGTAGGACCCTAACTTTGATAAGAGACTATGAGCAAACACAGATGGCTCAGTCAGATTAGCCAACCCCCCGCCCCAACTTCCTCTAGTGCTTTTTTTCACTAACTCAACCCAGTGCCTAAAAGCTTCCCATCTATTTGACACTGAAGAATTTCATTTCAGTGGCATTGAGTTCAGTCTGTCTCCTATTGCAGTAGTCTTACACAAAGTATTCCTTTTCTATTGAACTCTGTCTGGTACAACTTTGACAATATCACAGCAGTCCACGTGGTAACCCTCCTTTTGTGATCCAGCTCATGCGTAGCAGGTTTGGAATGTGGTCAGTAGGCAAAGAAGAAAATAGATGGTTTTTGACATCCTACCTCCCTTTTCTCTGCCTGTTTTCCCTGAGTGACTGTTGCCCTCATGGACATTAAGACCCTTCATGTAACGCCCACACTCTAGACGTACTGTTCCCTTCCCAACTTGGTCCACATAACATCTGTCATATAATAAAGGATGTCACACAAAAACTTCTCAGGGAGGTAAATAGCAGACGATAATTCCTCATGTTGTATCTTCCAGGAGAATTTACATTTTTAACAAGAGGACTTTCTCAAAATAATTTTCTCGAATCGTGGAAATTTATCACTAATTCCAAACCTGGGGTAAGAGGCATTATTAGACACTTGCACTTTCTAGAAACTTGCGATTAACTGAACAAATTGCAACTCATTTAGCTTACACATAGGCCTTGGTTTGTAGAAACAGACAGAGTATATATTTACACAGAGAAGAAAAGAAGGAGCAGATCCACGGCGACACAGAGAGCAATCCACATCCAAGTTACATGGGCAAAATTAAATAATGACTCGTTAGCTCATTTCTCTAGCTAAGAAACAAATAAAATGGGATGTATCTTCATTTATAATTTTCAAAAAGTTTTAAAATAATTCAGTAAGTCTGATGTATAAACGTCACAGAAGCTGCTTCATCAGGTATAAGCAGAAATCTTACCAGCTTAATACATGTCCGTCCAGGGAGGGTTGCTCATTCTCAGTGGTGAGTAATAACTTCAAAGGATACTAATGTAATAAATAAATCTCTAACTGAGGCACTATAGGACCATATATCACAAACCTGTGTGTGTGTGTGTGTGTGTGTGTGCGTGTGTGGCGTTGGGGATAGTGTTCGGAGTACACGATATAACAGGGTCGATTTGTATCAGATCTTTCAGACTCAGGAGGTGTGCAGAACCCATGGGAGGACATTCTGTTAACTGAACAGAATATTAATATTTCAGCACATAGCATCTGCATTTTCGGAGAAAATGTTGATTCCGAGTGACTTCTGATTTTAGAAACTCCGTTTGACTCCTTGCACTTGTAAAATTCTAAATACTGGCTCCCTTACCAGAGAATGCTGCTTTTAGGGGCTTGTTTTTGGGAAACTAGAAATTCTATTTCTAGAATGAGGAATCTAGTAAAATCAGCTGTAGACTCATCAAGATTTTATCTTGATTTTAATGTTTTTAAGCTTTAATATAGTAAGATAAGTGGGCGATTTGAAAAATGAAAATAAATTGAAGAAGCAAAAATCCAAATGAGGCAAAAAAACCCTCACATTTCTTTTCAAAACAAAAAAAAATGATGTTTTCTTTATTTGTCTTCTAGATGGTGTCAGAGGAATTCTTGGACATTCAGGTGACTTGTTCTTACAAAACCAGGCTTTCTGGCTGTTCTGGAGGCCTGGGATTTGGAGCGCAGAGACAGGTTGTGACCTCACCCGTGGGTGTCACACAAGTTTCAGGATACTAAGACTTGAGAGTTCTGAGTAAAGCTCTTCTCTTGCTAAGGGTTATGCTGTTGCATCGGAGGACAGAAGTACTGGGGAGAAGAGAGTTGTTTCGGGGGGCAGAGCGAGTTAAGAAGCATGTTAGGCATTGTTCCACTAAAGGAGACCTTGGGAGCAAATGCCAGCTCCTTGAATCTCCTCGCACTTTCATGCAGGAGACAATGTCAGGGGTAAATGACGTGGAAACTCAACCACGGTGAAGTACTTCAGGCAGTCGCTCTAGAATTAAGCTGGTCACTTATAGATCTAGGAGTCAACCTTTTCAATCTGTAGGGAGCAGCCAAGATCATGACCTACAACCAAGGCAGGAGGGAAGGCTGAACTTGAATAAAAGGAAAAGTGCTGTGAGATAGGCAGCCTCTTCCTTTATTAAATAGAGAGGCTGGGGCAGGAAATTAGATGCCAGGTTACTGTGGACATAGATTTTTGATACATTTCAAAAGGCCTGGACTTGACTTCCTGGAATTATTCACACACACGTGCGCGCACACACACACACACGCACACACACACACACACGCACACAGCCTCTTTCACACAGTACCAGCAGGGAGAAGCGTGAGGCGTGCACAGTTGGCCCCATCCCACAGAACATCCTCTCTTACTCTCAGTCAGTCTATGAAGTCTTCAAGCAGAGCCTTCCTCTTGGGTTGTCCGTCCTAGGGCTCTGCACAGAGTAGGGGTCCCCCTCACCCTTACGTGGTCCTTTGCTGATGGGGCCCAGAAGTGCACAGACAGGAAGGGTGAGAGCAATGATGTCTTGGCTGTTGAACAGAATCGTGTAAATTCATGGTTTCCCAAATGCTCTTCCCTAAGCCTGCTTTTTGACACAGGTGTTAAGCCTTTAATTTTGCAGAGAGATCAGGGTTGAAGCTCTGATTGAGCTCGGGAGGGAGCACCGAGACAAACCCTCCTAACCCAGAGACGTGAGCCTGGGAGAGGACAAGGAGAGGACACCTGCAAAGGGGGACAGGGCTTAAGGAGCGAGGATGACTGTAAATGGGCCCTCAGAAGAAAGGAAGGGAAGTGCCCAAGTCCTCAGCCTCTTTGCCTTTCCTGGGATTTCAGTAGAAAGGCCTAAGTTAGTAAGGAAATCATTTCTGCTCCCGACGTCTCCCCTTGTCCGATGGCATCTTTCTTTCAGTCTTGTAACATCATCTACACCTCCAGCCATACTGACAGTCTCAAAAGTAAAACATGAAGCATATTTTCCATAACCTGCGGAGAATCAGTGTGTTTCTGTGCACTCTCCCAGTGCACACGCTGCTCTTTGCGATCATCAGGGTATAAAGAAAAACCCTGGGCTGGCTGTGAAGAGCCCGGTTCACGTCATGGACCCGCCGTTTCTCCTCCATGCCCCAGTGGGCAGCAGGTTCCAGCACATCCTGTATTTCATTTGAAAGTGGTGTTGGGAGGATATACAGCCTATCCCCGCCTTGCTAAAGCGTCACATGAAAGGCAGCGTATGTCCTGTGGGCCACAGAACAACTTTCCACTACGGGTGCTGATTTTGTTGTTAGTCTTCCTTGTGTCTGTGGGGGAGGGGGGAGATGGCAGGAGGAAGGTGTGTGAATGGTCAGTGCCGGCTCTTCCATGGCACTCCCCTCGGGGCAGTGTGCAGAGTGTCTTCTGCCACTGACTGCTGATGTTTTACTGTGGGAACAACAGGATGTTTTTTTAAATCTATACGACACTGCCCAGAATCCTACCATCATAAGTACCACACATATTTTGTTCATTTTATATTAACATCTGCTTTTAATTTTCATATATATTCGTATTTTAAATAGATGCAACCATAGGGTGCACATTACATTGTATTTTATCAGATAACATCAGATGGTAAACATTCCAGCACTCTACTGTGCTTTTTTCCTAGTCTTCATAATTACTGTTTTCGTTGGAGGTATGATGTGCTATCAAGTTGATAAACTGTACTTAACCAACCCTCTCTTACTAGCTGCTTGTATTACTACCATTGCTTTGGCAATGAAACTTGGGGAGGAAGTGCTTTGTGTCCATTTTCAAAAATGTGGCTACGGAGTCTAGCAGCTTGGGAGCCTGCAATGAATGTTGTGGATTTTGGTTCCCAGATGAAGGAGCTGGTGAGCCAGGCTTCAGTCCAAGAGCTGAACAATTGGGGTTGAGTCCTGCACACCCCAAATCTTCCTCGCCTTCCTTTCTTTAAATCCCTCTCTGTGAAGAAACTAAAGAGAAAATCAGATCCATTATGCATAAGATTATATTTTCTCTCTAAGGAATCTAACGTGCTTGAAGGGAAAATTCCCCATAGTGTCAATTTGATTTGACAAAATATGGGGCTACTATATATATATATATATATATATATATATATATATATATGTATACATACACACATATATGTATATATATGTGTGTATACACACACACACACACACACACATACACACACATACATGGTGAGACTGCCACCTCTAGGCAGTCTGTAATGGTTAAGCTCAAGGACTCTGACTCAAAGATCTGGGGTTACATCTCTGCTCTGTTACATAATGATTGAATAGCCACAGAAAGTTACTTCATAGTTTTAGGATACAGGTTCCTTAGCTGAAAAAATGTGGAACACCTGAGACAAAGAGGTGACATTGTCGGCACCTCTCTGGCCTAGAGTCAGCGTGCCATAAAGCATAGTTGTTGTTATTATTATGATTATTCTGTGCAGTCCACGCTAAGCACCTTAGGCAAGTTTTCTTTGTACCTTCTCTAAGCCTCAATTTCCATATCTATGAAACGGAGCCCAGACTAGGATCTACCTGATGGTGTGTTGCAAAGATTAAAGGAAACCATACCTGTGCATAGCTCAGACCAGTGCCCAGCCCAAGGCAACCTTTCACAAAGTGTGAGTTGCTTTGGTTTTTCTTTTAATGATCAGAGGACATTGGATAGGTGTGTATTGCTGTGTCTCCTTGTACTGGTGAGAAATGGAACCCCTGAGGGTTTAAGTAGCCTAAGTCAATCATTCACCGATTAGACGTAAGTGCCAGAGTTTAAACTGGATGTGCTTAACCTCAAACGCATGCTCTTCCCACTCTTCCAAACTCTCAGGGATTCTGAATGAATGAGACAAGGTTCTCCCCTTCTCCCAGTTATACTGAAAATGTGGAAATCCGGGGAGGGTGTGGGAGTCCGTGCTGGGGGCACCGAGACAAGATGCATCCTGCCTGGAGAGGGGCCTTGGAAGACCCTGTCGGGGATGAATCAGTCCTGGATGTGCGGCTGTTCCCTGAACTGATAGCAATTGTGAATTCCAGGACAGCGGTGTCGAAATGAACTTAATATTTCTCCAGATGAGAAAAGGTGCCCTTAGGGAAGGAAAACCTGGTTGGGCTCTGACATTCAATTTCCAGCACTTTAGCTTGTAAGAGAACTCTAAAGACGCCTTCCTAACCCACTTTTCTGCTACATTTCCCGGCCCCTCTTCTGCCCCCACCCCTTTCCCTTCAGGCTGCTGCTCAGGCCACAGGCTAGAGATTCTTTGAGAAGGAGTTCACTCTGCTCTGGGCTCTGGGAGACAGAATTCCTGACCCGGGCTTTTCTTTGTAGGAAGGCCGTTGCAGAGGGTTGAAAAATGAGAGAACAGGCTGATGACTGAAGGAGGAAACTGCGCATTCCTACTGTCCTCTCTTTAACTCACGGGTAGCCAATTTAGTGGAAATATATTGCATTAAAAAAAAATTAAAAATCCCAGTAAAGTCATTTGGAATACATTTTTCATTGAATGGAGAGTTAAGAAGCACCTTCCCATTTGATGTTGAATTCACATTTGTAGCGATGCGTCGTTCTGCACTGGCTGTACCGGTGCATTTGCCTGGCGGAAGTCCTAAGAACATTCCCAAGTGCTCTCTTTTAAGTAAGCTGTAAAGAAGAGCTAGGTTGGGCGGTGGGCAGAAGCCACGCTGCTCCCTCTCTTGCACTTTGAGCAAACACCAAGGACAACTTGTTCAAAGTATGAGAGCAGAAATGAGCTGCCCCTTCCACATCCCGAAGGGCTTTCTCCCACATCCAGCCGTACGAAGCAGCAGCAGGCACGAGGTCAGAGCTGATCTGCTTGTGGGCCTGGCCTTTGGAGGACTCCAGAGGGTTGAGTGGAGCTGAGGACTTCAGCCCACGCACAGTTTTCTATACTCCTACATAATTTTGTCCATGTAACGACAGCTGCTGTATCACACTTGTCCCCTGATGGATTTGCCTACCCAGTTTGTCTGCGAGCTCCTTGAGGCAAGGTGTCCTTTATTCAGCACGGTTTCTGGATGCGGAGGCTGTTCAGTACCAGGATGGTACCATGAGCAGTAAGAGCCAGGATTCTAGCGGGAGGCCTCCTGGGTTTTAACGCTGGTTCTGCTGCTCACCTTGTGATGCTGGCCAAATCACTGGACTTCCCTGTGAGTCAGCTCCTTCACTCATAAAATCAGGCTAATTTTTAGTGCATATCTCAAAAGGGCAGGTGTGTAGGTTAACTGAGATACGGTCTCTACTGAATGCATTGCTGGACACTTCGAACTCCTTTCCTAAACTGGAATTGTCATTGTTACTGTTTTAACGTTTAAAAGCCGTAGAAAAGCTAATGGGAAAACGGCATGTGTTATCATGAACATTCTATTCTTGCTTTGTTTTCTTTCCTTCTTAGTCTGACTCAAAATTATGCAGGTGATCAGATAGCTATTTCTTTGGACAGTGGGTTTCTGGCTTATCACATCTGATACTATATGTCCACTTACTGAACACTTAACTTATCTTCTGTCTTCCTCTACTCCTGGCCAGAGACTTTCATTCGAATCCTTCACTGCATGATGCTTTAGCATATAGTAATTGCTTAGTAAGTATTTGTTGAGTTACTGACTTGGTGAAGAAAAACATCGCTGGAGTTTCATATTTATTAGGTTCAGGCATCAAGCAGAGAGAGTGCCTATTAGTTCCAAGTTCAAAAATCCCAGGGAAGGGGGTCCTGAGCCTCGTTTGGGTCAGGTGCCCACGTAGTGAGTCCGTTCTAGGGTCATGTGGTAATGGACATGTGGGGTGGAAGGCAAGGTAGCAATCTCAGAACGAGGAGGAGTGCTGAGCAGGTAAAACAGCAGACACCAAGCAAAAATTATACATCTAAGGAGTGTCCCTGTAGTAATTTCATCCTTTTCTCTCTAGTTTTGAATTTTGGAAGACCAAGGCCATCTTGACCCAGAAAAGCCCTTAATGCATTTACCTGGAAGAAGATTACTTCCATCTTATCCTGCAATCAGGCAGCGAGTATTTACTGAGTAATGATTGCCTGCCAACAGTATGCAGTAAGTACCCTGTGATGTAGAGAGAGACATGCAAAGTGGAGAAATAGATTTGGGAGCCATTTACATCCTGGTGAGAGTGGAAGCGCTGCAAGCAGATGAGCTCTCGGAGCAGACAGGTGGGGGGGAGGAGTGGGACCCAGCCTCGGGAGGCACCTCCACGGAGGGAGGCAGGCTGGCAGCCATGGGCCGCGGGGGCTGCACAGACCCGGGCCAGGGGGTGGACCTATACAAGGGGGAGCCCCTGCCGTAAACACTGTGAGTACCTTGAAGACATGGGCTCTGTCTCCCCCAGTTTGTTTTCTCACTCTCCAGCACAAGGCTCTTTTCTTCAACAACCGCATGTGGTGTTCGTGCTCATAAAAATCTCGGTTCCGAATACATGCGCAGCATGTGGCGGTCACAGGGGAACACCATCAGTCTCTCTGCCCTCCAAACTGAAAGAGAAATGGTCCGGTGCCATTCCCCTTCCTTGTTTGAGCTTGGTTACTGTTAGTTATCTTAACAAGCCTCTGGGAGGTCTCTTCCATGCTTCTGAGAGATCCACAAACACGATAATCCCAGGAATAGACGGTGTCCTTAGGGGTATTCAAGCACACAGAGTTCTAGCAGCATAGGAGCTAAATTGATAGACTTTTAAAATGATTGACAATTACCAATAGCTGGAGGTTTGAAACTTATTTTATGCACTCTGTGAATATACTGCTTCAACTTCTGTTTCTTAGAGGGTTCATGATTCATCCATGGCAGAAGGAACATTTTTTTCAAACTGTTCAAGGGAAATCTGGTAAATGAAATAAACCAGAAGAGATCAGATACTTGTTTGGTAAGTAAATCGCGTACTGCTTACTTGGTTCACCTCCTGTGCGCCCTCCTGCCCTGCCAAAGGCAAACTTGTTCCTCCGCTTAGCATGTATTATGCACCGTATGATGGAAAAGGCACATCCATTGCACTCCAGGAAGGTAACGGCTAATAAGGAAGGAAAAGGCAGGTACACAGATAACTACAATACCAGGCAACAGTTGGCAATTACCAAACATCCGCATACTTCCCAGCAAGGTAAACTATAATGTTTTTAAGTAAATGAATAAATAAATGCTTTGACTGGGACCAGGTATGTAAGTAAGCTCAGAGGAGGGAGATGGAGATCTCATGAAATGACAGAGTATACCTTCCTGTTGGATAAGGAGTCGGAGACAAAGGAGTGGATTTGGGTGGGCAGAGATGAAGGGGGAAAGGATAGCTTATATGTGGGGGAAGAGCCTGGCCAGAAGCATTGAGATCAGAACCAGAGAAACCAGACAGCCCATGCAGGCAGGTTTGTAGCAGATGGCAGGCAAGCTTGCTCAGAAGATATAAAGGATCTTGGAGAGTCGTGATATTTATCATGGCTAAACACAGTATGCTAGGGGACTTGGTTCTCATTTATAAAATAGATAATGAACTCTTTCTTGACACAGTAAGTCCTACAGAGCTCAGAGGACCATAATATACATAAGTCACTCTATTTATGGGGTCTTCAATAAATGTTTGTGCTTTTTATATCCATAAACTTGGGTAAAGTAGAGACAATCCATAAATGACATTTTGAAATAACTTAAAGAGGACAATGATGTTTACAATTATGCATCTGGCATTCTTATTGGAGATCTTCTGACAAATATATAATTCTACTTTAAACAGAATGGTACGTAATGACTTATGCACAGTCTCATAGCAGTTTTTTGGTTCTAAGAAAATAATTGCTATTCACAAGAGATTTTATGATTTCAGATACCTCAAGTATATGTAAGGGAGATATCTCAGTCTTGTTCTCTCACTTTTTGTATTGAACACATTGGATAAATGTTGGAATCTTCATTCAAGCATATGATGTCTCAACATTCTGAGATGAAGGCTAACCTTGGAGGGGCTGACTTTGCCCACCAGTGTACAAGGGATACATTGTACTCTGTGTAAGTACATTGTGATATTCTATAACCTTTCTCCTCACTGTGTGATAATTTGCCTGAAGCTTAGATCTTAGGAGCCATTGGGAGAGGGGTACAGAAATATGGATGACCGATGGACATGTTACATTTAAATAAACCCACAAGTCTGAACAATGATTTTATTGGCTCATTTCATTGTAGACCAACCTTCTGCACATTGCAACTTGGGCCATTGGTTGGTTTTTATAACTACCTTATATGCTATTTGAAATAAATAGGAGTATAAATAATGAGTAAATGAATAATCTTTGACTATAATAGACTAGTGAGATATCAAATTAGATTAAATGAAAGCAGCCATCTCTCCATATCTGATACAGAGATGTGAATTTATTCCTTGCTGATTGAAGGAGAATTTACTTTTGAGCCCTCCCTGAACAAAGCAGAGAAATTACCTTGTGTAGGGAGTCAGAAATTGTGGAGTTCAGGGATTGGTAGAATTTCAGAAACAAGAGTATTTAGGTATTGGTGGATCTTAAACTGTGTAAGTATGGTTATTGAAAATCATTGCTACTCATTGGCTAACTTTCAGAAATATCAGGCTGTCACTGATTGCCTGGCCTTTAGAAACCAGGAGCCATTTGCCCTGCATCTGCTGGACCCGGGGTTACCCTGAAGTTATCCTGTTGGGCCCCTTTCTGCCTCCGGGGAGGAGGATTAAACTCCTGATTCAGATACTATTTTGATGTACCGGGTTTGTCCAAGTTCAGTAATTTTGAAGTGGATGAGGGAGGGGAAGGTCAGTTGCTGTTTACACTGTTTCTATGAGTTTAAAAAAAATACTTTAATTTAGTTTGTAGCTCAGGAAACATTGTTTGGTCTCAGTTTGGGGTTCATAATTACTGAGGCTCACTCTGGGTTTTGACTGGTGTTTGGTTCCAGTGTGTGCTTAGGAGGGGCGGGGGCAAAGTGGAGGCAGACGCACGGTTCCTGATACGAAGTTGTTATTGATCAGTTAGAATGGATATAGAATTGGTTCTGGTGATTACTTGCTGCTATGGCTGAAGACAAATCAGTCCTTTCCTATGAGGAGAGGAACCTTTTTTTTTTGTCTCTAGAAACCATTGTTATCATCCTCTATGCATAAAATTTAAAACTCCAGTCTGACCTCTTTTTTTTTTCCATGTTGAGGAATACAATGAGAAAGGGATAAAATTCTTTTTACAAGATAAAGTATAAAAAAAAAATCCAAATATTAAAATAGGCTGTCAGAAGTGTTGACAGGTGAAGATAACAAGTGATATATGAATCGTTAACTTTTGAATTAAAATTTTCTATCTCTGGTTATATTACAGTACTGAAATGGTCTACGTGTGAGTATGTATTTGCACTCCCTTCCATATTATCTAGAGCATATTCATTTACTTCAGATCTATGTCATCCTTTGGAGAAAAATGGACAAGATAAATTGAATTAGTTTGACATATTAGTTTGGAAAAAAATAAAGGCATAAAAAGGTGTCAGATTTAAATAACTATTCTTTTTATTTTCTTTTTGTAAAAGCTGTCTTTTGCAAGAAACTTACATTCAGGCGCTCTGATAGAGAGGATGATATGAAGGCCATTGGCTGATGTGTGGCTGAAGGAGGAATCAGTCTGGAGCTAAACATTTTTCTGTATGTACCAAAATTAGCCATTATCTTCTGAGGATATTGACCTCATCTCATGGTGCTTTACTTAGTACTTCTGGAGAAATCTGTCATACCATACCCCGGAGACCACCCTTGGGACTACTAAAGATCCTTTTATTTTTAAATATCTGTAATTGCTACAGGTGTGTGTGGTCCCCTGGGGACCCCCACAGACTGGTTAGGAAAAGAACAAAGGTGTATCTTTGGGACAGAATGGGACGGACTCGGGTGTAATGCGAAGGAAGGTAAGGATTGGCCAGGGAAGAGGTGATGGGGAGTTCGCCTGGGGGAGATGTTAAACAGACCTGGGGGCACTTGGAAACAGGCTGATGGAAGAGGATTTCAGGCAGTAACTAGAGCATCAGCCCGGGACAGAGCCGGACAGTGAGTGGGAGGAGAACCAGAGAGGAGCCTGGCAGCTGCACAGGGGGCGCCCCATCTGAGGAGCTGCTTCCTGTCAGTCCTGAATGGTGCAGCCAGAGAGGGCTGGGAAGGGTGATGATGCAGCCAGGGGAGAAAGGACCCTCTCTTTCTGACAGCACCCCTCCCCACCCGCTGGAGCCACACCTTGCAGCCCTTCACAGCACTTATCATCACTCTGCTTAACGTCTCCTCGCTTAATTGCAGCTCCGCCTGTATTGTTCTCTAATTGCTTCAGGTGTGTCTCAGGCAGGTTTCCTAGAGGGCAAAGCAGCACTTCCATCTCTTAGCGCTTTACAGCAGAGCGAAGTGCAGGGCTGAGAGTGTAATTAAGCAAGCTCTCATTTCAGACTTGATTGGCTGACTGATTAAAATGGAAGTAAACAGCTCCAGTGATCATTTTGTCCACTGGTAGGAAGACTGGAAGACATTCCTCTCCTGACTGTCGCTGGATGGATCTGAGAAAAGTTATGGCTGCCTTCCTCCCTCCGACCTCAGTTGGACAATCTGTACAATGTGGTGAATGTACTTTGGCAATGCTGGCATTACTCTAGAAGGTTCAGGGGTCACATGGACTGGGATCCCGGGCTGCTCGTTGCAAAATGTTGGTAGCATCCTGTGGTGAAGCAATGCACATAGTTTTGTGCTTAGAATTTTAATGCCCGGGGAGAGGCAATATGAGTTATGCTTCTTTCCCTGAATTTAAATTCTTTTAAAAAATGGTGAAATGGTGAAAGCATCTTGAGAAATGTTTTACTATTTTACTTTTGGTTCCCAAATTATGCACTGCCTGGATGTGTGTACCCCACGATAATGAGGGAACATCACAGGCTAGCAGATAACAATAACTCCCGAGTAGGGTGAGAAAGTCGTTTATCTTTCTGTTTCCCCTCTGCCGGCAAGCATCTGAAATCACTAACATTCCTATTTGAATAAATATTTTGGTGAGATATGTTCATTTGAATTTTTACCCTCAATAACTTAGATTGTGATGGGAAGAAAGGAAAGAGATGAAATAGTTTTTATTAAGAATTTCAACTGCATTCCTGAAAGTGCTGTTAGTATTAGAATATCTTTTTCTGTTTGATATTTTTTCTTTTCCCGAACGGGTTTGTTTCAGACTGCTAGAGGTATCCTGCTCAACAGGGATGTGTGTATGGGGAAATGACAACAGAAAAAGATTGGAGATATCCCTTATCCTCCCCATACATGCATCACCTGCTCTCTGCAGGTGTTACCAATTAAGTTACAGCTTTTGCTACCCCCAAGCCTTTTTATTCCCTCTTTTGGATTTCGGGAGGTAGATAGTAGAGTGTCTAAACTCAGCTGAATTCTGTGCCCCTTTGATACCAAACGCCTAACTTCTCCAATTAAGACTGCTAATGATGACACATCCTGATGGCCCAGATGGAGGATCAGGAGCAGCTAAGTCAGAGTAGATGTCTCCTCCAGATTGTGAACAGTGTTTAACCTAATGGCAAAAAAAGTGGCATATTGGAGGAAATCGACAAGTAGTCACCGAGGGCCTCCTGAGTTAGTTCCACTGGCAGTGGGAAATACAGAGCTAAACAAGACGGGATCCCTGGCCTGAGGAAGTTCACAGGTGATTTGGGGAGATTACTTACAAAAAATACAAAGTGAAACAATATACGGCCCCAAAGTAAGTCAGGCTAAGCCAGCTTGTACAACTTCAGAGGAAGGGGATGTATCAGACGGTGATCCAGGGTGTGCGTGAGAATGCAATAATACAGTAAAAAGTGTCCATACATACGATGTAAGTTCTTCTCTTTTGCTCTCAAGCATCTCTTGCCCAGCTCATATTTCCCAGGTTCCGAAATCTTGCCCACACAACTTCTTTTGGGGACATGCACCTTCCCGCCATCCTAATATTTTTCACCTCTCTGAGTATGAGCTCTCTGATCTCTGGATTATATCTCTCCAGAACAGAACATATTACTCTGACTGTCACCTCCCATAACCTGGATAGTCTACCTCTTTTAACACACCCCAAGAGTACTTCAGATTTTGTCATGCACCGTCCCACTGTAGTCTTAACATTTAGTTTATGGGCCTCTAAGATCTTTGCTTCACTTTCTACGTGAGTTCGTATTAACCTGTATCTCCCAAGGGAATTTGGGAAATTGAAATTTGGAATCTCTGAACAGGATTAACTTCAATTTTTCTTGAAATTCAGACAGTTTGTTTTTACCTGTTGTTTTAACCAGTCACATTTTTCTTACATCCTGAAAATATCATCACATGTACTAATGGCTCTTCTCAGCCTCTAGGTAACTGCTGTCTGAATTCTTTAGAATATCTGTGCTGTTTTTTTTTTTTTTTAGTCAGTTCTATACTGCTTGGAAAGATTGAGAAGTTAGGTTTACTCATTCTCCTTGCTATAGGAAATATGTTTCATGTTGCAGGAAGGCCATTTATCCTTTTTCACTATAACAATCTGATAGCCTCATCCCAAATTTCCAGTCTCTCATCACTGCCTTTTATTTTTCCTCAGTGGCTAAGCCAATGGCTTCTTTGATTTGAGTTTGGTTCCTAAAGAGTTTGCCTTATCATAGGTGAAGTGCAGAAACAGTCAGCTTAAGTATCCAGATCTGTAGTTTAACACATTTCTGAAAAGGAGCAATAAAAAATGCTGTCTCCCCCACTGTGCCTTCCAAAATGACTTATGTTGCTTTATGCTAATACTAACGGGCTGCTGGAGGCTGGAGCAACATGCTGGAAAATTGTGGTCTGCAATGCATTTCCTTTGATGTGATTCCATGCCAGATCTGCAGGGAGTGTGCACAGCCAAGGCTGGGTGTAGTTCTCCAAGTTCAGAACTCTTAATTCAGTCCTACATCTGGGGACAGCTCCCTGTACACAGTGACCATCTTCCATTTCATTTAAGACTCTTCCACAAAGGACAGCTCACAGTTTCAAAGAAAACGCATTGTCATTGCCCATGTTTTGGGGTAGCACTTGCTTACTGGTTTGCTTGAATAGAATTCCTCCTCCTTCTTCCTCTTCTTCTTCCTCCTCCCCCTCCTCCACTTCGTCTCTGCCTTATTTTCTCCTGTTTCTTCCTCCATCCTTATTATTGTTATTGTTATTATTAAAGCAGAGTGAAATCTGAGAGGAGAAGTGGCATATTGGCCATAAAGGATGCATTACTAGATGGCTCTAAACTGCTCTGTAACATTAAAACATTGGATATAGCTTCCACTTTGGTAACACTGCAACCACCTTCTCACTACAAAACACTGAAATTTCTATCACCCGGTAAAACATTACTTAATGAGCTTCAGCATAATCATAAATGCTGAAAAAATATGTGCTAAAGGCTTTACCCACCCTCCCTCCTAAAACCCCCATAATAAGCCCACAAGGTTGGAGCCATGGTCAAGGTGAGTTGCTCAGGCTCTGAGGGAAGGGTGCCTGGTTCAAACCCTGACTCCACCTCTTGTCTCCTCTGTTAAATTGGTGAAATCCCTTAACCTCTCCAAATTTCAGTTTTTCCATTTGTTCAATGTTGGTAATGGTTTTATATATACATAATGAGGTTGTTATAAGAATCAACATAAGATAATACATATAAAGTATTTATTAAAATGCCTGGAAAATGGTAATAAAAATGGCTAACAGTAAGTAAGTACTTACTGTGTGCTAGCCAGTGTCCTAAGAGCTTTATGTACAGTGTTAATTTAGTTCTCACAAGGGCCATTACCTTCTCCAGTTTGCATATGAGGGAAATTAAGGTTAGTGAGGTACAGTAATGATCCAAGGGTGCACAGATCACTGGGAAGTCTAGAGCACTAGCAGAACTTGAATCTGGACATATATGTCCCTGGTTCATATTAAATAATCAATGAACATTCATGTTCGTAATTGTTGTTGCTCTTTGCAACTCAAATATAAAGGTAGAAACTCTTCCCCCACATAATGAGAGAAAAGATGATTTGACAATTGCTTCACAGAACTAAATTTATAGACACAATCTAGTGAGCGCGACTATTAGTATAATTAAACCACTTAACTGAGCACTTAAAAGCTAGATAATATCTTAGGCTTATTTCTTCTAGAAACAGAAACAGCTCCATGCTATCTCTGTCCCCGTGGCTTCTGTTTTACGAGGCGAGAAACTGAGAGCAAGCCTTAGGAGGGAAATCAGATCTAGAGTTTGTACACGAAATCTCTCTTACCTGCATTATGCTTCCCTTGGAAATTGTCTGCTCAATAAAAGGAGTCTTAGGATGGATGAGAGAATCACGTAGAGATGTTTAACCCACTGTAACATGACCGTCCCATAGAACATTCTGTGACGTTGGAAGTATTCCACACCTGCGCTCACCAACACAGCACCCACTCGACATGTGGTTGTTGAGCACTTGAAATGTGGCTATTACCACTGAAGAACTAACCCTTTCATTTGGTTTAATTTGAATTAATTATAGTTACTGCAATCTCAATTCTTTTTTCTTTTCACCAGGGGCCATCTTAAATCATACAGTCTGGCTTCTTCTCAGACTGCCTTCTCCTTATCTTTTCCCTCAAATCTTTATCTCTAGGGCTGGAACTCATACTTAAAACCATGCGAGGCTGACTGTAGGTGACTGGTGACTGGCTTTCATTTAGTAATACCATAAAGCATATTCTTTTCTCACTCTCCATCAGCTACATCTTCCAAAGCTGTATTTCTTTCACTCAGTCCTCTGTCTGGGTGGTTATCATACAAATGATATGTTCAAACCGTGCCATAGACTTGAGAATGAGCAACCGTCAAGCAACGCTGAGCAATACAGTAGCTTCGCTACCTTTTCCAGAATCCTTACTTTGGTATTTGCTCCATGTTATGACATTTTGGCTTGATGCACTTACGTCACGTAGCCATCGGCGTCCGCTAGTGACAAGCTGTCAGCAACAATGAGGAATTATCTTCCAGTTGTATACAATTTCTTGAGGACAGTGTTTCCAGTAACAAGGAACGAAGCATATGCCATAGAACTTTGCAGGCGTAGAATATTTTCCTGCTTCTTAATTCGCAAAATCCCCATCCAAAATGTGAATTGAGGGAGTATTGAAGGACAAAGCTGGAAGAGTTGAAGCAAAGAAACAAAATAACATATGTGCCCAGAGATGGGTTACATTTTTGAATAAGCTTTCTTTAGAAGTGATAGAAACGAATTCAATCAGATGAGGCTGGGAGGACTCTTTTCATTTGGCAGAGACTCAGCGTTCTATTGCAGAACGGAATCTAGTGTTGACAGATAGCCTGGGAGGAAGAGGGAACGCACGTCTTCTGTTCTTGACTTCTGGTCCCCAAGAGGACCGGATATTGTGATCTCCTCATTTACCTGGTTTGGTGAAAAATTTTTGGTCGTCCTTCCAACAGGACAACATAGTATAAAGTTATTGCTTGTTTCAAAATAATGTCATAATAAAAAGCAGCTCATTAAGCTCAACCAAATTTTTTTTTCTGACCCCAAATCCTATTTCAAAGAGTTCACCAAATGGAAGTAGATAATTCTGGCATCAGAACCTCTAAAGATATGCATTTGAAGCACAGCCTAACATTTACAGATGTGTGTGTGTGTGTGGTCTTTTTGCTCTATGGTAAGTGACTTTTAGAAACCTTTAACTTCTCTGTTGTATCTTAAAATATATGCCTGATATTGGAAGGAAGTAGGTAGATAGATGTTGCATTATCAGTAACCAGGCCAATGTGGCCACATGTTCAGAGACCACAACGAAAGAGCAATACTCATGAAGGTGGCCTTCTGTCCCTCTGCCTCAGCTAACCCAGTGCTCTAGGAACAGCCCTCACCTGGGGGTCAGAAGACCAGGGTTCAACGCTGATACTAATATCTAGGTTGCTGATTTCACCTCCTCTTTCCATTTGTTTGGTAAGCTTTCTGACCTCATCTTAGTGCTATTTGAACATCAAATAAAATAATGTTTGCAAAAACACTTTGGGAATTATGCTGATTTGAAAATACAGTGATTTGTTAACAGATAGCACACAGATACAAATTTTAAGCAGTCTCATTTCTAGAAAGATGACATAGAGGCTTGTAAGCAAGGTTTTTCCTGTGCCAAAGGGGACAAAGCCAGAGAAGAGGTGTAGGAGGGAGAAAGCTACAAATAGACTTTGCATTACATTTAATTATGGAATGTGACAAAATTTTCCTGCATTCGAGAGAGGGTAAATTATCAAATACATTATAGAATGAATTCCCGTAACAACTTCATTCCATAAATAACAAAGGCATCAGAATTCAGTTTGGAAATTTTTAAACTTTACATAAATCAGGATGTTTTACATGCATTATACCTACAAGCATGAAATCAAACTATAAGTAAATTCCATATGTTTGGTTCAAAGAATAGTTTTTCCAAAGGAAAGAAGATATATAATGAAATGCTCTGATTTTTCATGGTATATGTTGTGCTTGGACTTACCTCCCCAAATCTAGAAAAATATGATGTTGAGTTCATGTGTACCAAGGTACAAGCCATCGTGAGTTTTCCTGGGGAAAAAAAAAAGTCTGTGTGTGGCAATAATCATAATGTAAGAGGGGGGAAGATTGTAAAATTAAAGGACAGAGTTTCCTGTTTGTTATTTTTCAAAATAATGACTGTGGGTTCTTTCCCCACAGAAAAGGTGCTATTTATTTTTTAATGATGAGCTGTTTCCCGGAGAAACAAAGTGGCATTCTGTCGACACCATATGGCGGCGGAAAAACAGATTCCACCGTGTTCCATTTGTTAGACTGTCTTCTGCATTTCTGTATCCATAATTTATGTGGGGGCCTCTATGATTGCCAAAATATTCAAATAGATTTCTCTTTGCAGGGCAGCCTGCATGAGGGGAGAAAGGTTTTCAAAGCAGCAGGACCTGAACAGTCTCCTGCTGCTCAGAGAGGAGAGCACGTCCAACTTCTGTCCTTCTGGCGGCTTTCATTGTAATACTAATTTACATCCTCGGTTTGGGGACCATGTTTGCATTCAGCAAAAGCAGCTTATGTTCCTTTATGCTAATACAGTCCTACTTGAATTATAACCCACACCCTTAAAGTCGAATTACGCCTTCTGCCTCGGTGTAAGCGTAGAACCTGGCCTTTAAGCCATTAATGGGAGCTGGTATGTAACAGTGGCTGAACGATACCATTTTGAGCACATTGATTCTGCAGCTGGTTTCCAAAAAGACATCTGAAGTGGGTATAGATACATTAAAAATAGTCATGAAGGCTTCCTTTGCTGTCTAAGCATGTGATTACCATCTATGTATTCAGAGGCTGTTTTCAGTGGAAGTTCAAGTGGTGTTCTCTGGTGTATAAACAGAAACATGCTCAATACATGATACAGAATAGAAAGAGGGGCTTTGGTGAGTCAGACTAATTGATGTTCTGGCAAAAATGGAATGTCTGAAAAAAGTTGCATGTTCCTATGCATGCCCAGATAACAAGAATCTAAACCATAAGGATGCTGTTGCAAATACACATGCGGATTTTTTGCTTCAGAGAACCTCAGATGTTCTTTCGGTAAGTTTAGCCATTGCACGTTCTATTGTAGTGCATTCAGGGAAACATAGCATAATTTCACGTGGAAAAAGAAAACAGATGTAGGAAATACTGTTCAATTACAGATGGAAGGTATAACAATAATGCCATAATACTAGGAGGAGGGTTTTTTCCCTCAGTCCGTAGTAGAATGGTTAAAAGTGTCGGCTACCAAAAATAGATAGGACATTATTTGCCATTTGTGAGTATAAACAGAAGGTTAAAGCTTTGGCATATAAGGGATAGAACGAAAGACCTCGGGCCCTTAATTGACTCCCATTTCTTCCAAGTCAGTTCAGATAGACTCCTAGGAATCCCTGCTTTTTTTAATATAGAGAAGGGAGGACACAGCCGAGTTTATTTTCTGGATGCTTATTCTTGTCAGGAAGCAGAATTTCAGTGGACCCAGAGTATTGGTATTGTTGGCGTAAGTGTCCAAGAAACTTGCCCTTCTATTAAAGAATCCTTCTGATGCAGGCTTAGAGACCAGGGAACTGTAGGAAACCCCCTCACTGGTGTTCATGAAGACAGAATGGTCACTGGGCCATCCAAGTGAGGTAAGGGAAGACCCTGTCTTCTGTTATTTACATAAAATGTGGTATCTTTTGTCTGGAGATGGGTCAAAATATCAGAGGCAGAGTTAAGCGTAGTCTCAGCTGGTTCGCCACATTATTCACAGTGTCCAGTCACGTTGATCTGCCTGTAACCCTGGCTGTACTGGAAAACACAACACTGACTCATGTCTCCAGATTCCCAAATACTTTATTTGTGCAACATTGATACCTGAAAATTAGGACATTTTTAAGAACCTCAGTTCTCCCAGGAAAGCTTTTTAGAAGGGAAGGATTTAACTTGAGTCTCACCCTATTGTTAGAACTCAAATCTCATACTTTTTCCCTTTTCAATTAAAAAGTTATACATTCAATTAGACTACATCTGTGAACCTGCTTTAGCAGTAATTAAGATGAACATTATGATATGGGTAATAAAAAGTAATAGTTTCCTTCAATCTCTTGGGCTTTTTTTTGAAATACATTTTCTCGATGGAAATCAAATTATTTTACTTCATAGAAGTGATTCCTCTCCATTCAGTAGGGTGAAACGATGCGTGAGCTGTTGCTTGTACAACTACTAAGTCAGAATCATTAAGAATGAAGTTTAGTAAATAAAGTTATTGGGTGGCTGCTTTTTCACAAAAGGCTTGAAACTGTATTAAATTAACAGGAAATAGGTCTAGAGTTTTCTTTAACTAACCGATCCTCAGTGGAGAACAGAAATGAAATGGCCTTATTCAAGGACATCCATTTGAAAGCTATAAATATTTTATAAGGATGGAATAAATTGCTTATTTTCAAACAGGTGCTATTGTAAAAATTATTTTGATTTTTCTTTTGCCTCGGGCTCTTGAACAAAATAACAATATATCATGTACATAGTGCTTAGACATTAGGTTATGTCTGTGTTTTCTGTAATTGGCTCAGCGAAGTGGAGGGAAGCTCACACTTAGGGTTCCTCTGCTGTGTCCCCAGTGTCTTTCCAAAAGGGAAATTATGCCTTAAATAGGACCTGCATCTCATTGCTCATTCTGCAGGTTGTCAACTAAAATGGTACCATTTCCTTCAAGATAATGACAATAGATTGAAATGTATTCTGCCAACATATATGATCCATCAACAACCTCCATCAACACATTCAAATGTTCCCTGTGTTTTGTGGGTGTTTTCTCATTTGAACAGCAGCAGAAACACTCTAGTAGGGATAAATATTTTCTTCATTTTTGATTTTGACCTCATTTTTCTCTTGGATTGTAGGCTTTCTCTAGGTAATGTGTATATTATAGAAGTTTGATGTGGAAAAATTTGCTCCTTCAAAGAAATGATGTGAAAAAAAGATGGTGCCACCACCCCACCATCTGTTTACTTCTGGTTGTATCTCTAGGAGGGGAAAGAATCTGAGTTGAGCCATCCAAATTCTGCTTCTCTGTTCTCTAGAGGACCAAAGGCGTCCATTAAAGAGGTGAGCAGCGGGCTGAATTCGGGGCCAGATCTGTGGTCAGGTCAGGGATCAGTGAGTGGCCAAAGACATAATGCATCCCATGGAGAGTATTAAGATGTTATTGAGATAAAAATTAGATCATTTTCTGGCCATGGTCAGGTGATCAGTAAGAAATTGTGAAACACTGTAAAAGGAACTGATTTCTATGACTATAAAAGTCTTGGAAAAGCAGATGTGCCCCTTGCAAGAGGAAGCTGTCCCCAAGAGAAGTCAAACATTGAGAAACCAAGAGAATTGCTAACAGAAGACAATGGCAAGTAAAAGAAGACTATCCTGGGTAGTCTGTGATCACTGCCTCTCTGCTTGTATCCTCTTTTAGTGGAATGTGCCCCTGATTGAACCAGGGAACTTCCTGATGAGCCAGCCTCATCCAGTCTGATTTTTCCTTTTGGAAATCTGAACTAGGAGATACAGAAAATTTGCAACTTTGTGGCTGAGTCAAGGTAATCATGATACTAGAATAAAGGTTCAAAAATATCACTCATGCCACTGAGGCCACTGGGATTTCTGTAGCTGTGCACTTGGCCACACGTGGTAGATGGCATTAATGGCCCTGATTCTACGTTTCTCTCTATCCAAGTCCTCTACCATGGAACTTTGCAATTCCTCCTACTAAAAGAGCAGAGTTTGTGTCCCTTCCCCTTGATAATGCATTTGGCTCTTCAACTTGCTTTGACCAATAGAAGGGGTGAACGTGACAGTGTGCCACTTCACAGAGGAGGCTTTAAGTGGCCTGGAATATTTCCACTTGCCGTCTTATGCTTTTGCTATTGGTTCAAGGAAACTTGGAAGCCAAAATAGTTACCTGAAGTTTCTTTGTGAGCATGGAATTAGAATAACAAAGTTTACTGCAGGATAAGACGTAGTGCATGCTCTACCATGTCCATAAAAGCCTGCAGTGGGGCACAGTGTGCCTGAGCCCTGGGAGAGGACACTACATACTGGATGGCATTGCCAATGCCTGTGTGTGTCTCTGTGACATTATCTTCCTGCCTTAATGTTCTTCAGACACGTTCTCAGCTTAAATTCAGCATTCTTCTACTCGGAAACCATCTTTCTTTTTAGTGTGACCTGGGTATCTCTCTTCAGACTGACTATATGTATGGATAGAATCTCATAATCAAAAAGAGAATATTTTATAATTTCTCTTTTTAAAACATCTTTGGGGACCATGCTTCTGTTGGTCCCAGGAGAAGAACAGACTGAACCTCTGATCAATT
Organism: Vicugna pacos; assembly: GCF_048564905.1. Classification (NCBI taxonomy): domain Eukaryota; kingdom Metazoa; phylum Chordata; class Mammalia; order Artiodactyla; family Camelidae; genus Vicugna; species Vicugna pacos. Next base: position 46,066,303 of record NC_133001.1, read on the forward strand.
TTTGTATAAATGACACTTGTTTAATTTCTTTGAAGATAACAATTTCACCTAATATTTTTGACAAAATGTGGGAAGATTGTTTTATCTTGTAAGCAACCTAATATCTTGCTTTTTTCCCCCTTTTCCCTTCATGGTGTTCTGAGTGTGGTAATAGAGTTGAAAGTGCTCTTATGTAGAGGAATTCTGACCTTCTCCTTCGGGGCTGAGAGATCACACAGAGAGCAGGATGCACTGGGCCAGTGGTCTGTTCCCGGCGGAGCTAATTGATAAGGAACATATTTTATGAATGAAGTTACAAGATAAAAACTGAGACTAATGAAATACCCCAATGACTCTGAAGTAATTAGGAAGGCATTCCATACACTACCTCTAATTAGACACTGAGGCTGAGAATTCACAACTGACTCGATATTCTCCAGTGGTACTGACCTCTTGTTTAATACAATGGCAACTGAAAGTATTAATAACTAAGGAAAGTGAAACCTTACTTCTAAGGTGACAATAGGCCGTTTAAGTGAGGCTGGGTGGGTACAAGGCAATCATAACCATAGTGAATTTAACACAGTCTCTGTGTTTTTCAAGTGATTCCTTGAGCCCAAGTTCAAGAGATGTTTTTAAAAATAATTTTGGTGAGGCAACTCTTTTCAGCTTAAAAAAAAAGATTAAAATGAGGTCACAAACCTTTCACAATGTGTTTATTTTCTCTCATCAGTCTTTTCTCAACTCTTTAATCCAGTCTTATAGTTTCCCTTAATCATTATTCCTTTCAAATATAATGCTCTCAATTCTCATTGATTCTTGCATATTGAACAGTGCTTGCTCCTTACTTCTTAGCTCTCTTTCAAAAGATTGTTCTTTAAATTACCTTCACAGAGATTTTATTGTTTCTCAAAGATGCGGTGAAACCATCATAGACAGAAGCCAAAAAATAAATTTTAGTCAAGTGGTATTTGTTAATGGAAGTACCTAAGGTGTGTTTTGGACATAGTGGGAAAGCAGAGGAAAACTTGACTAGGTACCTATGACCTAGAACATCACAATCTGTTCTCAGAACCGAGACGTACATACAAGACAGAGACCCTAACAGTGTAGGACAGGGTATCATTATGTGTGAGGCAGCGCACCTGACTCTGTTTTGCAGGGATTTGGAGGAGGGGAGGTGAGCAAAGCCTGAAATACCACGTAAGGCTTCTGAGCGAGAGAAGAAACTCAGAGGGAGGGCACGTGGAAGGCACTGAATTTGGACAAGTGAGAGGGGAGGTAGAATTGGTGGGCAGCAAGTCCAGTGAATGTGCCAGAAAGAGCACGTTAGCATGGGCGCCCATGACGTAGGGAGAGAGGTGGTGGTGTTGGTGAGTTTGTCTCCATCGCTGGCTCTCATGAAAACCAAGCCAAAATCATATTCAGTTGACCCCTGAATGACCCCAGCAGACAAAAATCCGCATATAACTTAGAGTCAGCCCTCCCCGTGCACGATTCCTCTGTATCTATGGTTCCAGCTCTGCAGATTCAACCACCAATGAATACCATAGTAATGCAGTATTTACTACTAAAAAAAAAAAAATCCATGTATAAGTGGGTCCACACCGTTCAAACCCATGTTATTCAAGTTGAACTGTATAATTATTTCACTTGCAATTAATCAGGGCCATTTTGCCAGTTTATAACTAATTAGAGAGGGCAGGATGGAATAACTTTAAATCACTTTTAATCCTCCTTTATTTTAAAAATCTTCCCTAAGGAATAATAGAATCTTAGAGCAGACAGAGACCCTGGTGGGGGGAGGTGTCAGAGATTTAAAGTTTCTGCATGTAGAAACTTATTCTGAACAATTGTTGGGGGGAATGGGGTCATGAGCCCTTAATATGTTATGTACTATGTTATATAATATTTTGTTCAGTATACGTATCTTCACATAGAAGCATTTCATAGCTCTATCGCATTTCTAATGGCTTCAAACCTTTACAAATTCAGCGGTCTAGAGCATCTTTGCCAGGTGTTCATCAACGAATAGTGACAGAGAACTCACTGCTCATTGGAGCAGCCAGTTCTAATTTCAGCAGCTCTTACTCTCCCTGAGTTACACTGAGCTGAAGTCTCCCAATCAGCGGTCCTGTTGGCCCCACTCTGTGGGTCCAGATCTGTCCTCACAAAGGAAGATCTAATTAGGAGCCAGTCAAGATGAGACCCCAGGACAGGACACTCAGGTACCTCTCTCCACAGCACTGATAACTAATGCATAGCCTCTGCCAGGAGGATGCGACGATTGGGTTTTTAATTTGTTTTTATTCCCCTATAAAATGAAATTAAAATAAAGAATAAGACCGAGGAGACCTTCTGACTTTGCTCACAGAGCACAAGACACAGGCAGAGCAGCACCAGAATGCTGGTGCAACAGACAAGCCCACTTCTACCACTCCTCTTTGCTTGCTGAGTAGATTTGCGAGGCATTTTTACTTTGGATTCATAAGTTTCCTCCCTAATGAGTAGAAGCTGTTTAAAATAACGTACTGATTTAGAGTTTTCTCTGACTTATATTTTTTAGTGTGATATATTACAATCCCCTTTCCACTCACATCTTTCAAAAGTGGTGCAAACAATGTGGGGTACAATAAATTATTCAAAGTGGGGGAGCCATATAACAGCCGGGAAGGCAGCAGTCTATTAGAGATAGCTGCACACAAATGCACATTTGGCGGCAATGTCGGCGACACATCAGAAATGATGGATATCCTTTCTCACATGCCTGCAACGTTTAATATCTTTGAACAGCATTAAAGATGTCAAATGTTTAGACCGCAATCTGAGAAGCAGTGGAAATACAGTATCGCTGTTTACAAACGGGCTTGGAGCGGGGTCGCAGTCACCTACGTCTGTCCTCTCCTAAAGGGTAAACATCTTTCACATATTTGTTTGCTAGTGTACTTTGCTTTGCAAAATAGTTCTGATCCTGAGGTGGTGTTTGTTAATCCAATCCCACTTTACCGTAAACTAGAATTATCATTTCAGAGGCGGTTATACTTCATTTATGTTCAATTTCCGATTCTTGTAGGCTCCCATAATTCAAATTTGCTTATCCCTCCTCCCCCTGCCCTTGGTTTAATATTGAATGATTTATAAGCTAACTTCTTTAGAGCATTGAAGGAACTGTTTCTTTTTAAGCAGATACTAGTGAATGTTTTTTGGAAGTGAAATATCATTTTACTAATTCTTTTGCTTTTATAAGCTGGATTTTGGTGTGTCTTCATTTTCCAAATTAATTTTACAGTTAAACAAACGTAGGAAACAACAGAGAGTGGTATAATGAGCACTGTGCCCATCACCCAACCTCAACCATGATCAACTCATGACCGGTCATGTTTTAACTATACCCCATATTGCTTTATTTTAATTTGAAGCAAATATTAAAAACCATATTAGACCATTTAATTCATAAATATTTCAGAAATTCTCAAAGATAATGGCATTTTAAAAAATGTAACTGAAATACCGTAATTACACGTGAGAACAGTTAAGATTTTAATATCATCAAGTATCACTGCTTAAAATTTCCCGATCTTCTTGTCATTTTTTATTAGTTTGCTTGAATAAGGATCTTTATGACTTCTTTTTGTCATTGCCTGATGTGTGTCTTAAAAATATCAGTTCTTCCTCTGTCGCTCTCTTATTTTTCCTTGAATTTTATTTGTGGAAACAACCTGATTTGGTTGTTTCCGGTGCTTTTTGTGTGTTTGTTTGGGTTTTTTTTTTTCTTTACTTTCATGTACTTTATCTATTATACCGAGTTTGTAACCATTGCCCGGCAGGAGGGTGTCTGGTCTGATACAAATTACTTTCCCGTTAACAGAAGAGAAACTCCTCCTTGTCTTTCGATCTCACCCAGTCAGGCTGTTGTCCCATCCACTCTATGAATATTGGTCATTAATACCTTTCATATCGACAGATTCAGTCGTCATTTCTCAGTCCTTTTGTTACCTGATTTGTGTACAGCGTCTGACCTTGCTATTTCTTTTCTCCTTGACTCCACCTACTGTCAGGACCTAACACTCTTTAATGTACTTCTAGTAGATTTAATCTGGTTGCTTGCTACTTCTTCGTGTCATTTTTTTTTTTTTTAAGTACCCAACTCATATTCTTCCCACAACATTTTGGAGGGCACCAGAGTTCACACCTAGTACTTCTTTGGTTCTTTGTCCACAGTCACTCCCAGCTTGACTCCGTCTAGAACCATGACTTTAAATACTATGCAACATTTTCTTTATCTCTGACTAGATTTCTCTCTTGAATTCCAGAATCATAAATCTCACTGTCTTCTTGAGATTGCCCGTTCAAAGTTTATCAGGCATCTCAGACTTACCCTGTCCAAATCTTAACTTTTGGTCTTAATCCCCAAAGACCATTTTCCTGCCCTCCCCTCAACCGAAGTTAACTTCATTCATGCTTAGGCTTCAGCCCATAGAATAATCTGTAATTCCTCTTTTTTTATTCAAAATTTACATCAGGTGCACCCGAGAATTGTCTCTGCTTTACCATCTGCACCAGATTCTGACCACTTTGCACCACTTCCTCTTCTGCCAGCCTAATTCAAGACATTATCAGCTTTTAGCTGGATTATTATGAATACTTTGTGAAGGAAAATCTGCGCTGGGCTAACAAGATAACTCACAAATCTAAGTATCGGAATACTGATCTGAGTTCTGCTGGACTAACTCGTAAATCTAAGTTAATTAGTGTTGGTTTGCTGTTCATGTTTTTTTTGCTAGGCAGCTGGATTTTCAAAGAGATATATCTGGCTTTGGAATGTTGGTTTGCTGCTTCCCTGCCTCCACTTTTGTGATAATGATGCTGCTAAAGCTATTCCATTGGCCAAATACCCCAAGCTTGTACTTTACCCTACAGAACCTCATGCACACGTCTTGGAGGTGCTCAGAGCTTCGGAGCAGAAGCCCCTCTGAGCCTGCCGGCGTAATACATCTGAGTACTCCAACCCTCCGAGTGGTGCTTGTTTCTTGGCTGGCCTGTCGTTTCTGTAACAACTTAAGTTTATTCTTATTTCTTTGCCCTGTTATAGTCCTACAGCCTGTTAACGTAGCCAGAGTAATATTTTAAAAACCTAATTTAGATCATGTCACTCCTTTGCTCAGAAACATCCAATGGCCACCATCTCCACCTCACTGAGAATAAAATCTAAAATCCTCCCCATTGCCTACGAAGTCCCTTTGTGATTTTTGTCTGCCTGATAATCTCTCCATGATCTCCAATCCAATTTCTTGAAACCACATTCCTTTGGCTACAGCTACTCTGGTCTCCTTGCTGGGCCTCCGTGCTCGCTGTTCCCTCTGATTTGAATACTCAGTCCCTAACGTCTGAGTTGCTTGCTTCCTCATTCAGTTAGACCTCTGCTTAAACGTCACCCTATCAAAAAGCCCTTTCCTGTTCTTCCTATTTAAAATAGCACTGCCATCTTCACCATTCTCTATTCTCTTACCCTCTTTTTAAAAGCTTCATGACATTGGTCTTGGCAATGGTTTCTTGGATATGACACCAAAAGCACAAGCAACAAAAGCAAAAATAGACAAGCAGGACTACATCAAAGTAAAGAGCTGCTGCACAAAAAAAGAAGCAATCAACAGAGTGAAAAAGCAATTTACAGAATAAGGAAACTGTTTGCAAGCCATATATCTGATGTTGACTGAAATAAACGTGCAGACTAAAAGTTGAGGGCTATGTTTTCTGTGGCGGGAGGACTCGGGCCAGGACGACAGCCTCTCGGATCGCTCTGAGGGACTGCTCCAGAGAGGTAGGGGAGGAGCTAGGATATATAGGAACTTTACAGCAAAGCCCAGGTAGTTGGAACAAATAAAAGATAACTTGTTATCTAAAGAAAACCAGACATCTCAAGTTAAAGAATTTAGTACTTTTCTATGTATGGGAGGAGGCAAACATTTAGGCTCAGTGAATTCACTCCTTTGACAAGCACCTAGCTCTCTAGGGCCAGTATCTTGTCCTTTCTTATTCTGAGTCCCCTCAGAGTGCACCATTGTTAGTGGCTGCAGAGGCCGGGCTACAGGCTTGTCTTCACTGTAGGGGGTGGCATCAGCTGGTTGATGATTTGATGGCTTCAGCATTCTTTGTTTACTGATAATGATTTGCAGTATTTTTTGTTCACACTGATAAGGAGCTAATATCCAAAATATACAAGGAATTCCTACAACTCATTAGCAACCCCCGCCAAATAACCTAATTGAAAAATGGGCAAATGAGTTGATGTAAAATATGAAATACGTCTTTCCAAAGAAGACATACATGAATTGGGTCAACAGTTATATGAAAAGATGCTCAACATCACTAATAATCACAGAATGCAAGTCAAAATCACAATAAGAAATCACCTCACACCGTGAGAAAGGCTGTTATTAAAATAACAAAAGGTAACAAATACTAGCAAGGATGTACAGACGTGAGAACCCTTCTTTACTGTTTTGGGGAATGTAAATTGGTGAAAACACAATGGAAAACAGTATGGAGGTTCCTCAAAAACCTAAAAGTAGATCTAGCAACCCCACTTCTGGGTATATACCCAAAATCATTGAAATTCAGGTCTCAAAGAGATATCTGCACCCCCTGTCCATTGCAGCATTGTTCACAATAGCCAACATTTGGAATTAAGCTCTACGTCCCTGAAGGCATACATGCATAAAAAAAGTGGTACATAAGTACAACGGAATATTATTCAGCCTTCAGAAGAGGGAAATCCTGCCATATGTGACAATATAGATGAACTGAGGGGACATTATTCTGAGCTAAGCCAGTCATAGAGCAAAAATACTGCATGATTCCACTTCTATGAGGCGTCTAAAATAGTCAAACTCATAGAAACAGGAGGATGGTGGTTGCCAGGGGCTGGAGGAAGGCAGAAATAATGAGTTACTATTCATGGGAACAAAGTTCCTCTTATATAAGATAAGTAAGTTCTAGGATGTGCTGTACAATGCTGTGCCTAAACTTCACAGAAACATTTTTAATTTTAGGTCTTGAGATACAACGTTGCTTGTTTAGTGTCTGTCTTCCCAACAACAGAAATCTAAGTTCCCTGTGCCCAGGCACTAAGCTTTTTCTTGGTCTTTTCTGTATGCTCTATACGTCAGTCAGTGCCCAGGCCACTGGAGGTGTTCAACGGAATAAATAAATGTAGTGGGAGGGCACATAGTGCCTCTCATGAAATAAAAGAGGGCCAGTGTGGGAAATTGATGTGAGGCGAGGTGGTGAGTTAGGCAGGGGCCAGACTGTGCAGAATTTTGTAAACTGTACAAGGATTTTTTTTTTTAAAGAACAATGTAATCTGTAGCCACTGGAGTGTTTTAAACAGATGGACTGATGTGATCGGCTTTAGGTTTCGGAAAAAAAGTAACTCTGATCTGGAAAGTGTATGATCATTTGGGCAATTGTTCTCAGCCCCAGACTAATTAAATCAGACACTCTAGGGATGAAGCCCAGGCAACAGTGATTTTGAAAGCTTTTCAGGTGATTCCACTCACAGCCAAGATTGGAAACTAGGGGTTTTGAGTAAGGTTCCTGAGAAAGCAAGATGGACCAGATTCAAAACACAGGAGAAGGGATTTTTCAGGTTTCAGCTTTGATATGTTAACCGCCTGGAACTCCTTACAATGAGAGAAATACGTACAAGCTGAAAACGCAGTGATTTTTCTCGGACCAATCAGAGACTTAAAGCTGCAGGCCACGGACCAATCAGAGGTAACCTTGCAGGGCAAACCACCCCCCCTGGAATCCCGAGAGTCAGGTGCGCCAGGAGAGGTACGCAGCCTGAGATCTGCTTGCCTGCAGCAGAAGCCGCCGGGACCAAAAGCTGGTAAGAACACTTCAGTGGTAATTTTGACAGATTGTTGGAGTCCAAGTCTGGCTAGCCTGAGAGCTAGACGCTTCTCTTAGTTTCCCTGAGTTTTCCTTCAGAAACCCCACCAGTTTCTCACGGGGAGGATCTGAGAAGGCCCCTTCCGTAGTCTTGGCAGGGCAGGGATGGGGGAGGGAAGAGCTGCTGAAGTAGAACCCTCCCAGACGTTTCTTCCCAGCAGAGGACTAATCTCCTGGGTGCAGGGTTTCGCCAGAGGGCAGTTCTGAAACCTTATTCCAGCTCAAGGACGGGAACGCCGCCTCGGCCTCCTGCTCCGGCCTTCCTACCTTGTCTAAGAGAGAAAGAAAGAAGCCATTGATGGAGGAAAGGGCTTCAAGGGCTTAGACTGGGCAGGCCAAGGCTGGGAAAGAGACTAGAGGGCAATGGGGAACAGCCCCTACCCCTGGAGGACAGACAGACACCTCTAAAGTCCACACCCCTGAACACTAAAGACTGAGGCTCAGTTAGAAGGTTCTAGAACACTCCCTTCCCCCTGACCTTACCAACACACACCACACGGGCAAGCTTCTGGTCATAATGACAGTGGGTTACAGGCGACAGACTGGGCGGTACGCAGGGAAGCCCCAAAACGGAGAGAGAGGAGAAAGGAACCTCCTCAGAGGAATTTGAAGCACTGTTGTCTCCAGCGGCAGTGAACAGTAATCACGGCCCAACTCCTAGCCAGTTATCATAATCCTTACACCACAGGCCTATTTATTGTAGTACCTATTACCCTAAACAATGCTGGCTTTCAACCAAAAATTACAAATCAGCTCAGAAGGCAAGATAACACACATTCTGAAAAGACAAATAATTTTCACGACCAGACTCAGATATGACAAACATTGGATTTATCAGACAGGAGCTTAAATTATTATGATTAAGATGTTAAAGTCTCTCATGGAAAAAGTAGACACCATGGAAAATCATATATATGGGCAATGCAGGCAGAGAGATGGGCCCTGTAAGACAGACTCAAAATCTAGGTGGAGATGGTGGTTTTAGGCAGGAACAGGGTCAACTCCTTTAACATAAGAGGGAAAAGAAATATTGGTGCAGATGTAGGTGTGTGTTTGTAGGTGTGTACTTGTTTTCTGGCCTTGACGTCTCTGTGAATTTCAGTCCTCTATTTTGTGACCACCCCCTCCCCACACCCCAGAAACTAATGTCTGCTGACTGGAAAGGTGCGGGGTAAGGAGAGGCAATGCTAGGACATCATCCTGTACGCACTTTCTTGTCCTCTTTCTGGACTGTTAACTAGTCTACTCTCTCCAGGGCACCTGGGACAGCTGTGGGAAAGCAAATAAACAGAACGGATGAAGAAATACTTCCCCCAGTATGATCTCTGGGTGAGGTTTTACATAAACCAATGATCGTTCAGGTTTAATTCTGTCACCTGGCCAATTGAACTAAATGCTCAAAAAGATGCTTTCTTTCATTTAGATATGGTTGGCTATTGTGCCACAATCTAAGATAAAATTAGGATTCTTACAGTCTACTAATAAAAAAAAAAGAAAGAAAAAGAATGGTTGAGAATGAACACATGTTATTGTGAAAACTACCATTTCTCAAGCACCTGCTACGTTTTGAGCACTGCTCTAGATGAGATCTTTTACAAAGCTCACCATGCCCCTTCCAGGTAGGTTTTGTAAAAACCTTCATTTTGTAGTTGAGGAGCAAAAGCCCAGAGAAATAAGTAAATGTGCAGAGTTGGTAAGAGGTTCGTATCCCACGCAAACTCACGTTTGTTTATGTTTCAACTCCATTCACCAAAGACACTGCTTACTCCACTACACTATGTTGTTTCACATAATTTCAAAACATGGCAAAACCTAGAAGCAGCAGGAAAACCGGAAACGGGCCCTGGAACAGAGGAAAAGTTTTTGGGTTTATTATTTTTTTTTGGCACAATTTCTGAAGGTATTTTACTTGGATGTTTTCTATTTAAATAATATTTAAATCTAAATATTTTCTGTATAAATAAGGATGAGACTATTTGCAAGGGCAACTGTCAGGGAATTCCTGTACTTCATTTTATACCAGATTTTATTGGGTGGTTGTGGTTTTTCACACCCATGTCTGGAGAATCCCTGAAGAGCCAGAATGATAACTATTATGCCGTGATTTCTTGATGCTAAGAATCATATTTTGTGTTCAGATTTTAACGGTTTGAAATCTGAACACAAAATATGTTCATCTCAGCTAACGGTTTAGCTGAGATGCATTTTATTGTGTCAGGAAAAACTGTCCAATGGCCAAGTAGAGGGATAAGTTGTGATGACTTTCTTGTATTGCCTAAATAAATGAAAACTTAGCTCTCTATTAGAGGTGACATTTATCTGATTTGCACCTCAGTTAAATAATTTGCATCGGTAGCATTATTCTCCATTGATTTAAATGTAAATTTGGACCCCTAATGATTGCTTTTAATACCTTCACAAGATTATATTATGATGCAACATTGAAAAAAGTTATTGAGACTGTGAAAGATTCCTTACCAAGTGCCAGAAAGTGCAATTAAAGGCAATGGAAATTGCTAAATATTTTTAAATAGGTCATATAATTTTGAAAGCTTGAGAGGCTGATGTGCTCAAGTGATGCAGTGAAGGACTCTCACTTACTTCTATTTTGAACTTCTATTTTGTTGCAAGCTTCCAGCCAGCTTTGTAAACAAAGCTGTTTAACTTCCAGCAATGCACAATAAATTAAGAAAACTAAATAAAATTAACCAAAAGATTGACCAGATAGTCAATGCAGATAAAACTTCATGGCTCAAATTCACCCTGTTAATTGTAGAGGAGCTAAAATGGCCTGTACTGGTGGAGAATTTGTGATTGGGTCCGGAGGTGGCTGAGGATAGAGATGGAAGTCCTGTCAGGGATGCTAAATAACCAAACAAGGTTTTACTAATGCCGCACAAACCTTGTACAAGAGAGGTTCCAGAAAATTCTTTGCATAAGCCAGATAGTTGTTATGGGTACAAATTTATGAAGGGCTTGAAGAAGAAAAAATCATGTCTAATAGTGATAGGGGAGACCACCTAGAAAAAGTGAGCACTGAAGGATGCTGAGAGTCTCAAGAGGTGAAAAAGTTAGGAGAGGGGCCTGTCGCACATACATCCCTTCCTCCTCCACCAAACTAGTGCCCACAACAGAATCTTCCACATAGTTGCACTAAAAAAGTGTTTGAATAGCTTGAAAAAAACGAAGGGTGACACCTCTTAATAGATATAGAATGTTCAAGGTCATGGAAGAACGTAAAAAAAGCCCAGCAGAGACCATTCCACGCTTCATGCATCCACTCCAGATACATCCCCAGAGTCAGCACCATCCTATTTTTAAACATTTCATTTCTCAGCTTTTTATTATTAAAAAAAAGTCCAATTTGCTTAAAGCGCCTTAGGCAAAGTATGATCAAATTCATTGATGACAGTGACATTGAACCAGAAGGGACAGGGACAGAAATACCAGGGCCCATTAAAATGGACCTATGGATAAAGAGCCCTCTCAGCTCTGTGCTCTACCACATCTAGGATTTAGTGAAATAAAACCAGAAACAGTCGTAGACTGATTCAGGATCGACCTCAGAGGCCGTGTTTTTACAGCCTGAGGGACTGAATTGTGCTATGGCCAGACCAAGAAATCCCGGAGGATCGTCTGAATAATCGCCTTGTCTCCACATGGTATGTCGGCTTAAACTGTTTCCCTCAAGAATGTGTCAGGGAAGGAATGGCCCTTGACATTCTTATGTGGAAACGTTACCTCAAGCACACTTGGATTTAGATGATTTTAAATCAGGGTTGTTTGTATTCTGTGAGTGAGTACAGCTGTGCGTTTATGATACCTTGCAGAGGAGAACCCGTATAGTTTCCTATAGTCTCTTGCATTAGCACGTAAGCAAATCTCTGTCTATTACATGGGCTGGGATTCTGAACATGACAAACTCTGTCAATATGGTAGCTGTAAAATGAAGTTGTAAGTAAGGAGCCGGGACACAGTGTGATATATTATGAAATTGGGGAATCGAGTCCAGGGAAATCCAGAAATATTAGATTAAAAATTCTGTTTCTACAAGTGAGATACTGTATCTGAGCAAGGGTGGTGCTTTTTCAGTTCTTTGAGATTAGAGTTGTTGAAGTGGGGTGGGGGACAAGGCAAGGCAACCCAGCCAGCTGTATGGAGGGGTTGTTCTTGTTGAAATTCTTGAGGGCGTCTTAAGATTCACAGTCCTGCCCCTATGGATGTACTTACCTTCTCCTTGAAAAGGCACTGAGCAGTTGGGAAGCTTCAGAAACCATGGCCGCGGTAGGGACCACAGTTATGACCTTCAGATGCTGGGATGGAAAGGGAGGGACAAGACATCATGAAAGCAGAGAGCCAGGGGAGGAAACCAAACGGAGAGGCTGCCACTTAAAAGCACCTGCTTAGCCTTTTCAACAAGAAGGGCTAGAGCAATTGGATGTGCACTGGCAGGAAAAAGAAAGGCAAGCAAGGGAGGAAGGGAAAAATAAAAGACATTTGATTTAAGACCTCACACCTTGTTAAAAAATAACTTGAAATTGGTCATGGACTTACATGTAAAATGTAAAGCTATGAAGCTTTTAGGAAAAAAAACAGGCAATTTTTGAAATCCAGGGCTAGGCAAAGAACAGTTAGACATGATCTTAAAATCACAATCACATGACCTCCCATCAAGAAAAATTAATTAGACCTCATCAAAATTAAAACTTTTTTCCTGTGTCAAAAATCCCTGTTAACAGGATTGAAAGATAAGCTACAGTCTGGGAGAAAATATTTGCAAACCACATATTCCACAAAGATTTATTATTTAGTATATATAAATAACTCTCAAAATTCACCAGTTAAAAAGAATTCAGTAACAATATGTGCAAAGTCATGAACAGATATTTTATCAAAGAGAATATAAAATAACAAGTGCATAAAAAATATGTTCACCAATGTTTGCCATTAGGGAAATGCATGTTAAAACCACAGTGCGATATCACTATGTATCTTTCAGAATAGCTAAAATTAAAAAGAAAAAATAGTGACAACACCAAATGCTGGCAAGGCTGTGGAGAAACTGGTTTACTCATACATTGCTGGTGTCAATATAAAATAGTACAACCATTCAAGGAAACAGTTTGGCAATTTCTTACAAAACTAAACATGCAGCTGCCATATAGCTCAGAAATTGCACTTGGGGCCAATTATCCCAGAGAAATTAAAATTTATGTTCACACTCATACATGAATGTGCATAGCAGTTTCATTTATAGTAGCCAAAATTTGTAATCAACCCAGATATCCTTCACCGAATGAATGATTTTAAAAATTGTCATATATGCCTGCTATGGAATATATCTCAGAAGTAAAAAAGAAAAAAACTATTGATAAATGCAGCACATTGGATGAATCTCCAGAGAATTATGCTTCATAAAAAAATTCCATAAGGTTGCATACAGTATGATTTTATTTATAGAACACTCATGAAATGATAAAATTTAATAACAGAGAACAGATTAGTAGTTACAAGAGATTAGAGATAAGGGTTGGGGAAAGGACAGGTGAGAGGTATGGCTGTCAAAGTTCAATAAAAGGGATGCTTGTGCTGATAGAAATGTTCTGTATCTTAACTGTCTTAATGTCAACGTCTTGATTGTGATACTGTTCTATAGTTTTGCAAGATGTTACCATTGGGGGAAATGGTAAAGGGTGTAAGGGATCTCTGTGTAGTATTTCTTAAAGACACATGTGAATCTACGATTATCACAAAATAAAAGTTCAATTTAAAAATGTGCTTAATAGTCCATAAAATAAAAAAAAATATATGTACATATATATGCCACCTCCTTCCAAAAGTGTAAGTCACATGGAAGTGAGCCAGATTCTGGGGATGCAGAGAGCAGTGGGCAGAGGAAGCACTTGGACTTTATTTTCTAGCTATAGAAGTGAATTATTTTAAGCACGAATACCATGGTAAGGTTTGCATTTAAGAAAAGTCATGACTTTTCTATGAGATCTGGACTTAAAGTGGTAAGAGTGTTTAGGACTTGGGTAGGGAGACTAGAGACAGAGGGATGAGAAAGAAGATGATTGCTCTATCCAACCAGGAGACCATGGTAAGGAACTAGCCACCAAGGTGAAAGCTTGGGGATGGTGAGGAGGGGGAAATGCACAAGAAATACACAGGTGGTGGGTCCACAGCTTGTAGTGGTTGGTTTGATTTGAGGTGAGGCTGTCGCAAAGAAGAACGTGGATGAAGGACCATTTTCAGTGGGTTTAGTCACTAGCGGCGTGGTGGTGCTTTCCAGCAATCAGGTAGCAGGAAGGCAACTGCTGGGGGTAGGGGACTGTAGGAAGAACGGTCCAGTTGTCTAGTGCTCAGTCATTGCATACCCCCACCACCCCATTATCTTTCGATTGGGGAAACTGTGGTCTAGAATGGTGAAGTCACAGGTCTAGCATTATAAATCTTGATCTCCTAACTCTATGAACTTGAATTTTCAAAGAAATATCATAATTGTCCAGAGCTTCCATCATCCCTAGAAGAAATCTACTTCTTGCCCTATTACGAAATTAAACGTAAGCAACTGTCCATGTAACCACATTACTGCAACTCTATTTTGGAGAAGAAAAGAGAAGGTCCTATTCATTGCAGATCCACTCAGAAAGCACAGGGCTCTGTCTGGAGGGGGTGTTCAGGGTGAATGCGGAGTGGAAGATTTATTGAAACTGTCCCGAATGCAGTGTCTTAGGCAGCTGGCCTGGGGACTCCTCCTTGGATTCAGCAACGAGAGACCTCAGACAGAAGAGGGTGTGCATGTAAAGGTGGCAGACATTTCCCTTTCCTTCAGTCAGAGTCTTAAAGCCCAGAAACTGGCTTTATGTTCTTCTGGTGTTTCCCTGTTGGGACGAGAGAGAGAATTCAGCCTGCCTTGACGGTCCCCTTCAAACGCTGCAGTATTAGGAGAAGGGAGCTTCAGATGGTGGAGTCCTCCTTTCAGAAGTCCTCACTCTCATTTCTTAAGAAGCTCAGGAACTCTGCAAGGGTCTGTCCTGGCACCTGTGCTCCTGGACAACTGGCCACCTGGTCAGTTCTCCCTAGGGCCCCTTGGCTAAGCACATGAGCCCGACACAGATTGTCTTTTGTTGAGAACTGGTGAGACTGGGGACGGTCTCTACTCATGATGTGCGCTCGCCGCCTCCCAGGAGCCGTTTCTCTCAGTGCCTTCACGGGCGGAGAGCAGCTACACCAGAAAAAAACAAGCTGCCCAAGTTGTCATGTGAGCACTTCCTCGTACAGCAGAGACCTAAGGGAGTAATTAAATCTTGCTGATGCCCTATCATCTTTAAGGTTGGGTTTTAGCCTTCTATAAATACCAAATTACCCTGTGGTGTTTATCTAACAAAATACCCAGAAGATCCGAAACGTGCTTTCACATAGGACTCCTCCCCCCACCCCTTTGTCTACATCTGTCTCACTGTTTCTCTAGGTCCACTCAAGGGATTCAGCCTAAGCCTGGAAAGTGCTTCCTGGTGGTGGGAGCTGTGCTAAGTTTGGCCATGGGAAATGAGCTCTTTCCAGGGAAATACTATTTTTGTTTTTGTGTCTGCTTGAATAGACATGGATAAGAAATTAAATCTGGCCAGGGGGTTGATGCTGGAGCTTGTGGGGAAAGGGGGCATATGGAAGGGTCGAGGGTGGAGAGAAAAGCCTGGCTGGGCTGTAGCCCCTAAGGTGATCAGAGGAGGTCTGGAGACTTGCCAGAGCAGATCAGTGCGGCATTAGCAGCAGAAGAGATGTGCCAGCAGCTGATGAAATATGATCTTAAGGGAAAGCTCAAATCTAGTTATTAGGGGAGGGAAAGAACCGGCCTGGGCTGGGGAAGCGATTTGAAGTGGAGAGACATAAGCAGAAACTGTGATTAGGTAATGCCGGGCGCTTACCTGCTGCCCAGAGATACTGTGAGGAAGAGCCGGGCTACGTGCTAGGTTCCTGGCAGACTCACAAGGTCCGTCATTGTTGCTGTTACACGCGGCATCTAAAGAGAAGCTCACACGCACAGGCCAGCCCATCTGTGCATCGGCAGATGGGCTGGGAGCTGTCCGAGTGAAGCGCACAGTGTGATTTAGGGCTGGATGTGAATGAACTGAACTTAGGACAGTTGTTCAAATGTAGTTGCATTAATATGGCTGTCTCAGATTTTTAACTGAATGAACCATTTCTGAATCGATTTTATTGTTTAAAGTCAGGCTAGTTAATGGCTTTTCAAAATAAAATTGACTTGGGCTGACATAAACATCAATGGAAGATCTGAAAGAATTTAATTTGATTATATAATTAATCCCCAAGTCAAGATTTCTGTAGAATTGGATATGTCCCATTTTTCCCCTTTGCAAACTGGCTTATTTCTGAACGTGCAATGAGCAAAAAGAAACCAAATAACAAGTGGATTATGACAAACGTTAGACCAAACTTCAGTCGAAACCTTTATTCTCTATGAATCATTGAGTCAGTTGCTTAATTCCTCAGTTTCCTCAGTAGAAAGAAAGGAGATACTATCTACCTTGTGAGACTACTGTGAAGATAAACTGTCTAATATAGTGATCAGCCTATACTAGGCATTCAGCCAAGGTTTGCTACCTAGGTGTGTGTATTTTGCACATAGTTCTTATGTGTGTAGATGTGCAATGTTGACAAAGCCCCGGCTAGGAGGATGGGACGCTCTGGTTATATCCAACAGTGGGGAAAAGGCAGAGAAGGTAACAGGCATGATGCATTTGGGAGTATTTTTCCAGAGCATGAATCTTGATAAGAAAATTAGCAAAAGGTTAGATCAGGGAGAGTCTTAGATAGCAAGAGTTTAGATTGAATTCCTTAGGTCAGTGGTCAGCACACTTTTTCCATACAAAGCCAGGTAGTATTTTCAGCTTTTGGACCATACAGTTTCTGTCATAAATATTGGAATCCCCCATGATAGCCTAAGGACAGCCATGGACAGTATGTGAATGAATGGACATGTCTGTGTTCTGATAAAACTTTATTCACAAAGCCAAGCAGTGAGCCTGATTTGGCTGTAGTTTGACAAACCCTGGTCTAGGTGACAGGGAATAAATCCTGCATCCTATCTTATTATTTCTTCATTTGGGGCTCCACAGATACTTTGCTTTTTGAATTGGTTAAATTATAGCTATGTTCATTGATTCAGTCATTTAATAGATATTTAAGTGTCTCCTATTGTTAGCCACTGCCCTGGGTGCTGGAGAAACAGCTAGGAGCAAAACAGACAAACATTCCTAGCTTTAAGGAGCTCCTTTTCCAGTGGAATGATCGAACTCTGCCACCACCCTCCTGTAGAAACCCTGCTCTACGTAAACCGTGTTTATCAATGCCGTCAGTCTCCCTATATGAGGAGATGAAGGGATGCCCTAGCAGGGGGTATCTGGGTATTAGCAAGACGTTTGACAGAGTAGCTTCTGATACTGTGATGGACTTGATGGAGAGATGTGGGCTGGATGATAATGTAGCTCAGTGAACTGGAACCTGGATGAAAGACAGTACTCAATGAATGCCGACTGACTGATCACCAGTGGCCGGCAGAGCAATCTCCCGGGACCTGGAGGGCCATGTCCTTGCCTCTGTGCTCCCCAACCTCCCCATCGATGACTTAGATGAAGACATGGAAGGCATGCTGATCAAACTCACGGATGACACAGAGCAAAGAGGGAGACAGCCGACAGGGCCAAGATGTAAAACGATTTCGACAGGCTGGAACAATAGCCTGAATCTAACAAGATGAAATTTAATAGGGATAAATGGAGGGTCCTGCACTTGGGTTCAGAAGTCAAACTGTACATGAGATGGGGGAGAAGTGGCTAAACTGCAATGCACGGGATGACGCTTTGGAGATTTCATTGACAGCAGGCTCAGTGGGAATCCACAGTGTGACATGAATGTCAAAGATGCCAGCACAAGCCAACTCCGTTGCCAGAAGGGCAGGGTTCGGGGTGAGGGAGGTGGCTGGGCTATAGCACTGGGCCAGGTCTGACCTTGCACAGGCGGAGCTCTGAGTGTCAGATTTTGGAAGGGACATGGATAGACTCTGTCTTGGTCAAAGAAGAAGGCTCATGAGTAATGAGGAAACCTAGGAACATGGAGATTAAGAAAATAAAGGTGATAAGCTCGCACAGTCCTTCTGAAGAGCACATTGTGGGGGAAACTGGCAAAATTAACTCTTGTTGGAACTACTCCTCCTTCTCTGGTAGCAAATCTCATCTGCTCTGAGGCGCAAAGGGTGAGTGGATGGGTGTTTGTTAAGATGTGGCACTCTCTGGGAAAAAGATGCTCCAGGGAGCCCAGGGGAGCGTGCGTTAAGATTGCTTTGTTCCAGTGAGTTTCCATGCCAGTCTCATGCCCTTGTCATCTGTGAGCCCTTTTTGAAAATCTGCGTCAAATAACCCAAGTTTGAGATAGCAGAGCAGACAAACAACCTTTCTGCCCTGCTGAGCAGCTTACTAGTGAGGGCAGGATGTGTGTTTCCCAAGGAACAGCTTCAACAGGTACCCTCAGAGAAACTTCAGGGAATCAGAGGCTCCGGGAATGGGTAGTTTCATTTAATGTAATTTTCTGATTAACTCGGAAAACATGTTTTCATTCTACCCTTGTTGCTGCAAATCATTCTAAAACATATTTGTTTACTTTTTTGCCTCTGTGAAGGGAAGGAGGGGAGAGGGGAAGGGAGGAAGGGGAATTGAGTCTCTAAGACAGTCTCCTAATTTTTAGAATAAAACCTGCAAATGGCCTGCCTTGTGTAGTCTGACCTGGCATCTGCTTACCTCCTTCACATCATCCACATTGTATCTTCAGCCCACTGGCTATGACCCCCTTTTGGTTCCTCCTGGCTGTTGATGTCAGTGCTGTCCCTTAGGTTTGGAATGATTTGTCTTCCCATCCATCTAACTCATCCTTCAGTTCTTGCCAGAGAAGCTTAAAGTCAGAATTTCCGGGGGAACTTCCTGGATCCCCAAGGTCTGGGTAGGGCCCCATTCAAAGTTGTCTAAGCACACCCTGCCCTTGTTAGAGCATAATGCTTCCCCTGCTCCATGGTACCTGACTGCCAATTGCTTGTCTTCCTCGTAAGGCCCAAGAGGACAGAAACCATGACTGATCTATTCATTGTTATGTTCCAGCATTTAGCATGCTGCCTGACACAACATACGTATTCAGTAGATTTGTTAAATTGAATTAATTCATTGGAGGTATTAGGAAGTTTAAGGACATCGTCTTAGGCATCGATAACAATGTACACAACAAAAGATGGCACAAATACTGTAGTAATATTCCAGTGTGCTTTTAGGGTAGAATGAGGAAGTTGAGTTCTAGTGAAGGGGATTGGCTTTCCCAGAGCCACGCAGCCATCGAGCTGTCCAGCCAGCACTAGACCCCATTTGTCTTCTCTAGGTGGCTTTTTCTGCCTCACCATAACTACCACTGCCAGACTGTGAAGTCACAAATCTCTGGCAGAGTCAAACATGAGGAATGTATTATCTCTGAATCCAATGAAGGCTGGAGAACCAGATTTGGAAAAACAGCAGGAATTAAGAATGGTGAGGCATTTGGAAGGACAGACTGGAACAGATCCTGGTCTGAAACAAGTCACGCCTTGGAATTAGCAGGTTAAGATAACTGCCCTGGCACTGGGCGCTCCCTGCCACTGCCCCCGAACCTCACGTTCCTCCCCGTCGGCTCACAGTCTTGGCACGGCTCTGCTCTCCTACTGAATAATTTCACAATTGTCCCTGCGTTTTTATTTTATTTTATTTTATTTTTTTATTCCTTGATAATCCAAAATATCAGGCAGGAACAGGGAGAGGGAAGAGGGAGGCGACCCAGCTCCATCCTGATTTCTACTGTGTGAGGCAGGTGTGACCAGGACTTAGTCTAGCAGAGGGGTCCAGGTGCTGGGTAGCATTAAAACAGACAAACAAAACCTTGCCAAACCTTACCACTCACTGCGTCTTTTGGTCTTCAGTGCCTCCATCCCCTAGGTGACTTGTGGCTCACACAGAGCAGGTTTCCTTTAAGCGCTGAGAATAATGACCTAAGAAGAGGTACTGCTTTCATTTTCACTCTTTTTGAAAGAAAGTTCTGCACCTGTCCCCTTTCTTTACATATGTCTCCGTTTACCCATCTGGGAAATGAATGTGCTGTTTGGTTGGCCTCTTGGAGCACCATCCTTCTTCTGATGCTCAGGGGTTGCTTCATAGACCCACTCACTGTGGGATGTTGGTTACTTTCTGTGGAAATGTATGCTTGCCAACTTCTCTGTCTCAGCAAAGAAAGTAGGGTGACTGCTGAATGTGGCTTGTTGGTTGAGACCCTTGTAGAGTCTCTGTTACCACCCTGGGTGTCCACCTGCCTCTTGTAGAACTTCAGATGAGAGGGGAGGTATCTTGGAGACTGAGCTCATGCACAGGCCCTAGGACACAGTGAGAAAACCCTACTTCTGGCGAGTGCTCTGAGAGGAATTATCAGTGTTGGTCCTGAAACCATATGAGTGATCTCCAAAATGGACTGGTTCTGCAAGTGAAGTGGAAACTGGACTTAGAAAATGTTTTGGCCTCCAGAATTGCACTTCTTGTCTTAGAGGCCAGTTTTGGCTGGGCTGGCCCATTTATTCAGTGTCCTATTCATTGGGGAATAGACAGCCCTTTAAGTCCACTTAACACACGTTGACGTTACAGGTTTGCAATGAATTCCAAAACTTTACTGAAGGCAAAAATCCCAAAGTGACAGCCAGAAGGCAGATTGTGACCAGCTTGCACTGATGCCCACTGCTCCTCTGTACTCTTGCAGGAACATTGGTATTCATGCAGGCGAGCGTCTTTCTGACCCATTAAATGATTTAAAACCAACTAACAAACAAACCGAATGGCAACCCAGGAAAATTCTCCTTGGGACAACGTGGAGCCATTATTCACTGAATGGTAGAAACATTACTCTCTATCCCAGGGTTACTAACTTCTGAGCCTTTAATGGACTTCACATTGTACTTAGGGGATTAACAGAGAAGTTTGTAATTGATTCTCTTTGTTGGGGGAAATAAAGAAGACAAGTATTTACCTGGTCATGGGTTACGTTACTGGTGGAATGTAAAAAGGCTCTCAGTGTTTAGAGCTGGAGAATTGTTTATTTCCTTCTTTTAAGACACAAATTGTGGCTCATAGTTAAAGAACAAATGTATGTGTGTGTTCCTTTGTTTTCTAGGTTCCAAATCATGGTTCTTTAAATTTACTCACCTACAGAGGCTCATTGCACTTCCTGGTACACCTCCTGTGTGCCAGATATTTTGTAGTCTCCAAGGAGACAGTCTATGTGGTATTGAAGAGCACAAATAGGATTCCAGTCTTCAGTGGGGTAGCAAGGAAGAACAGGAATTAAACTAATAATCACACAAATATAAAATTAAAAGGAATGAGTTATTATGGGAAAGAAAACTAGGGGTAGGGGAAGAGGTGGATGAACTTCTCTGAGGAAAAGGCAGTTGCGTTTAGTTACTGTTGTTGATTGTGTAATTAGGCTCCTGGTGTGTGTTTCTGATTCCTCAACAGCGACTGTTTGGTACCATATCATGATTACTCAGCACTCAGGTTTCAGTCAGGAAGATGAGGTACTTAATACAGGAATTGGAACTTCCATGGAGTAGGAAGGCCTGGGCAGTGAACTCTAGAAGGTGAGAGTCGGAGGATCAACCCGTGATGAATTCTGTCTGAAGTGCTGGTGCGGCTGGCAGGTCAGAGCTTGTGGGAGTGCAGGGAGCATCTCCCACGTCTGCCTGTTGAAGCAGGGCTGCAACAGGGAGGCAGATGGAGGGGTCTGTGGTAGCAATTAGTCCTCTAGGGACTGCTGCCTCTCTGACAACCCCTGCCCAATGGAAATGCTACTTCTGAGGATTTGCATCCGAGCATCTTCTGCTGGGCTTGTGGCCCCTGTTGACCAATAGGAGGCAGGGCCAGAGATTGGGTGGACTGGTTGGAATCAGGACAGGAGAGGAGCAGGGATAAGCTGTGTCCTGTGGGAAACCCTTGCATCTCTTCATCACTCTGACCACCACCATCTTCCAAGGGTAATGATCTTGGCATCACTTTCATTTTCCAAATCAAGGGTCACCAACCAACTGGGTTGGCTCAAAACTTTCTCAGTTTTAGCAGTGAAAGTCGTATATGCCTGGCAATGCTTCCATTCTGGGAAAACTGGAGTGGCTGATTACCCTAAAATCTCATGTGAATTCATCTCATTGACAAGCTCTCACCCAAAATGGCATAGGAGAGGAATTCAGGAAAAGGGAAAACATAATTCCAACCTTAAGCAGGTGCAGTCATACCAAGTTGACCCAGGCAATCTAGCCTACCAGCTATATCTTGTTTCAGAGATTCGTGATGGCCAGTATCCAAACTGTGCTCTCTTAATCAGTATGCTTCCATCCCATTTGGTGTCCCTTTAAGGATTATGACTAGTTTAAGTCACATTTAAAATAACACTACTTTGATGACAGAAGAAATTTTATAATAATCTCCAATACTCAATTTAAATCTTTTGTGGGTTAGCCTCTATTTTGATTGCTTTTGTTATCACTCTAGTTTGTTAGCTTGTGTAAGTGGAAATTAAAGTGCTCCAGACACGTCCATGCTCTGGGCACTTCCATTCTCCTGGCACCAGAGCAGAGAACCAATCCTACGGTTACAAGTGCTCAGCATGGAGTGAAATCTTAAATCCTTTTGATGGAGAGTTTGCCAGGTGTGAAATGAGGAGAAGTTAGTGGGATGCCGTGGGGTTCCATTATGATAAATGGCTGGGTCTTCCCAACAGACCATTGTTGATTGCAGAGTAACATGCCTTGACCCCAGGGTATGTGCCAAGCATTATAGGAGTGTGAACATCGGTGGCCAGAATCAGGGTTGTTGCAGGTAAAGGAAAGGGGAAAAAAAAGTTAGCAAGAAAAGCCAACCATAAGATTTGAAAAAAAAAAAAGGAGAAAGGAGATCTGTGCTGCGTATGACTGCCAGAACAATTCAGTAATGTCTGAGGAGGGCTTGGATTTATTGGCAATGAAGCAGGCAAGCTTGGGGCCATTCGTGAGGGCTCAGCCCTTATAAATGATTTGGAGGACTTTGTAGCGTGGTAAGTAAGTGTAATGGTTTTTGTATTGAACTGTGGTACCCTCAGCCAACTTGAAAGAACCAAGATTCCCTAGAATTCAATTTACTTTGCATTAACGGGAGATCTGATGCTCATCTGCTCTAACTGCTTCTTTTATCTAAGCTGCTAAAGAGTCACATGGTTTAGGAAGAAAATTAAGAGATTTCACATGTGTTGCTCTAAGCAAAATCATTTTGTTATCTACTTTAATGAGAGCGTGGATGAGTTTTCCTGTTTTAATAATCACTGTGTCTTAAACTTCTCTTCCATGAAGGCAATATCAACAGAAACTCTCTGGAGGCTTTATCTTTATACAATTAGTTTTTCTCTCTCTACCATCTGAAGTCCTTGAAATTGTTTTTAAAACAGTAGAAGGCATGTCCTTTCTGTGAGCCCTCAAGTCATGTAGAAGGGAAATGGACATTACAGTATTACTTGGAAGAGGGGACTGGCATAATCTGAGGTCTCTATCTGAATTCACATTTGACTGTACTCAAGTTATTTTATTTTTATTTATTTTATCTTCTTTTATTTTTATTTTTGCATGTGAAAGACCTTTATGGATCTCTGTGGTCTTGGTCACTAAGGAGTAAATGTGTGTGTTCATTGCACTTACACCTGTTAGGAATTCCTAAGAACCAGGGAAATTAATTCTGAAGTGTTACGAGTCTAGCCTTTTGGGTGAATCTATCTTGCATGGTCAAAGATAGACTCATCATAATTTCTGTAGTTCCACAATTTGCACCCAAAAAATCCAGCAACCCCTAGCGAATGATACTTTATCAAAGTCTTCCAGCCCTGTCTCAGACTTAAGTTTAACACTACATTTATCCTTAATGCATTTATGTGTATATTATTTATGTCCTCTCTACTTTTAAAGTATTTAAAATAGCTCACAATGTAAGAAAAGTTTAAAGTAACCTTTGAAGTAGGAAAAAGTAAGAAGGATAAATGACATGTCAAACACAAATTAACAGTAAACTACTTGGAACTCTAACAAAAAGAACAGGAAGAGATGCGCTTTAATCTTAATCATCTGGTTCCAAGAGATGCAGTGTCTTTGGGGCAGAGAAACACTTCTAGAAATAAACATTAGATGGTAATGTTTGAGCCCTCGCGTCAGGATGCAATGTACACTGTTTTCAGTGATGATTTTTGTAGGTTATACTGACATATATTGATATGGCTAATTTTTATTGGCCCTTGACATAAAAACAAAGATACGGTATTGAATTATGGTCAGTAAGAATGTTTCTGTACAGGGCGAGTCTAATAGGATCTAGGTAAGTTGCTTCCAGGCCGTATATTGATCAAAGGGTCAAATCAAGAGTGCTCAGAAGAAGGATAGGTCTCATAGGCCACAGACATGCAAGCAATGAAATTTAAGCCACTGCAATTCCTTGAAAATTCAGTGTAGTTTTATATTTGGCATTTTTCAAAGGGAAATTATCACTGGTGTTTTGCAGTAAATTGAAATTTTCTGTATAATATTAACCACTAAGATAGGGCTGATACATTATATTTACATATTTCTCATCATCTTTAAAAAGAAGTTTTATTCATTTTTATGTTAAAGAATTACTGGGGAACTCCATGAGGCTGTGTCTTGCTCGGTACTTGGAACCACTTGTAATGCTCCAGTGGGTTCCCTGTTTCTCCTTTTCTTCCTGTAGGTTCTGAGGAGTCGGTCTGTTTTCTTCAACTCTTCCATTGGGATTCTTTTCCTCTCACATCTGACTTCAAAATAAAAGATTCTCTCAAAATAGTCTCATTTCCCTGCAGTTTCCTTAGCCAAGCATCTCAAAAACAAAAACAACGAAACAAAAGCAGGGTTCAGTCTCTTGCCTTACCCCAACTCCTCCCTGAATCAGGCGTCAGTAATCCTCTTCCCAAAACAGTCAGACTTTTTGAAACTATTTACTAAATTTAAGCCAAATGTCATCCTTTCTTATGTAGTCCTTGACTGTTCTCCAACTTTTAATATCTTTGACTTGTCCTTTTTTCATAAACTTCCTCCTAGCTCTCCAGGCTTTTGCTCTGGTTAATCTGCAAGACTCCTCTTGGTGGAAACACCCATCTTGATTTTGGGAGCTCTCCCCAGCGTTCTGTCCCTGGCCTTTATACCCTGATCCTCCCTCCCGTTCTCTTGTATGCAGTCTCTTTAGGTGATGTCATTCACTCCTGTGACTTCAACCATATGGGACCCATTTATTCTGTCTCCTGTCACAATTTCTTAAACAGTTTCCGCCTCTAACTTCACTGTCTGAATCAAAGTCCATAGATTGAAGGGAAGGCTGGGTGTCTCTCCGGAAGGACCCTACCATGCCATAGCAAGTGTATACAGTGAGGATTCCCTTCATTCATTCCCAAAGTGACATGTGGCTCTTTACATGCTCAGTTCTACACTGGGAAAGGGAATCCCCAGACTTTTGAAGCCTGTGGAGTATAAGGTCTGAGCTGACACTGATGCTCTGATCTCCACAGCGTAGTCACTACCCTTTGGTCAGAAGAAGGGCATCAGGAAGTCAGGGGGTAAATGGAGCTCTGGCCCAGGTCTGTCTCACAGTAGACACAATCAGTCCACAGATCCACATTGTATATTGTTCCCAGAAGCTGGCTGAAGTCTCATTTGAGTTCCTTGATCCTCAGAACAAGAGAAATTATTACAGGAAAGATTGAGTCAAAGACTAAAACTGCCTACTCATCTAAGGCAGCACCCTCTGCTCCAGCCGAGGTAATAAACCAAAGCATCTACCATATTCCAAGTGGAATGAGGGACGTTAGTGCCATTCTCAGAGACTGAAAGCATGCAGGATGTTGGCCCACTTTATTTCTAAATTTAACCAGGACTCAAAGCGACTCCTATTGAACACTTCCCTCTTTTCTGGACAAAATTGGAGTCGTTGCTGGACCCATGTTGCTGCTAAGAATCTAAGGTCACTATTTCTCTTCTTGAGGCCACCTATTCAAGATTCGTAGTCCCAAGTGGGAACTTCTAACTAGTTCAGCCAAGGTCACATTCTGCTGGTCTGGCTGCTGGGTTTAGTAGTAGTGAGGGGCGCAGTGGAAGAGGGGGAAGAAGAAAATTAGTTACCACGGCCACTGTGGATAGAACGAGAGGACAAGATGAAGAGCAGTCTGGGGTGGAGATGAAAGAGCAGATGAACCAGTCAGAATGGCCACCATTAAAAAGTCCACAAACGATAAATGCTGGAGAGGGTGTGGCGAAAGGGAACCCTCCTACAGTGCCGGTGGGAATGTAGTTTGGTGCAGTCATTATGGAAAACAGAATGGAGATTTCTCAAAAAATCCAAAACAGACTTACCTTATGATCCAGCAATCCAACTCTTGAGCATATATCCAGAGGGAACTCTAATTCGGAAAGATACATGCACCCCAATGTTCACAGAAGCACTATTTACAATAGCCAACACATGGAAATAACCTAAATGTCCATCGACAGATGACTGGATAAAAAAATTGTAGTACATTTTTTACAATGGAATACTACTCAGCCATAAAAGAATAAAATAATGCCATTTACAGAAACATGGATGGACCTGGAGATCATCATTCTAAGTGAAATAAGCAAAAGGAAAGTACCATATGATGTTACTCACATGAGGAATCTTAAAAAAAAAAAGGAAGAAGAAGAAAAGGAAAAAAAAGGATACTAATGAACTTATCTACAAAACAGAAACAGACTTGCAGACATGTAAACAATCTTATGATTACTGGGGGAGAGGAGGTGGAAAGGGATAAATTTGGGAGTCTGAGATTTGCAAATGTTAACCACTATGCATAAAACAGATAAAAAACATTTCTTATGTATAGCACAGGCAAATCTATTCAATATCATATAATAACTTTTAAGAAAAAGAATATGAAAACGAATATATGTATGTATATACGTGACTGGGACATTGTGCTGTACACCAGAAGGTAACACATTGTAACTGACTGTACTTTAATTAAAAAAAAAAATGAGGACTTAGCCCTTTAGGGTATTTAGGTCCCAGTTAGCACTTTGACTTTATCTTTCAATAGCAGAACGATTGAATGTTTTAAGAAGGGGTATGGCATAGCAAATTCTGCCTTTTACAAAGGTTACTTGAGGTGCTTTGTAAGGAATGGGTAAGAGTGCCATGAACAGACGTGGAGGATTCCCAGATGTGAAAGTTTTCTTCGTGAATTGTTGCAGGGTATGACGGAGGCTCAGGCTGGAAAAGGAAATGGAGACATGGGGTAGTTTTATAAATTGCTTTAGTTGTCTTTAGGGCCATTTGGTTGTCAGATAAAAGGGTAAGAGATGTTAAGTATCCAGTGTTGTACCAAGGGTGGGACCCTGAGAACCATCTACCCTGGATTTAGGCAATAAGAGTATTTATTGTCTGTAGAGCATTTAAAATGAAAAGTACAACTCACTAAAGGTAGTTCTGTATTATCATTATGCTCCAAAATTTTTCAATTAAAAATGTTTTAGATGCAACTTACATGTACAATTCAGTCATTTTAAGTGTTCCATCAGCTTTGACAAATGCATACACCTGTGTAACAACCAGTAATATATAATTTACATATGTGTAATTTAATATATTTTATATACACACACAAAAACACCCCCCATAGGATTTTTGTTTTTGTTTTTGTTTGTCCTGTTTGTTGTACAGTTCTAGGAATCTTTAGACCTGAATCAGCTCAGGGAACTATCGTCACACTCGGGATACAAGTAATCATATTGATAATTAATATTAGTGATAAAACATTTTTCTCAGAAAAATCTTTTATTGGTTTAAGTTCTAGCAATCCCTGTAGTTACTTTTGAGTTAGTAATATATATGACACTTTAAATTGGCACTTGTTTATAATTTGTCCTGTGTAGTCTGTCTTCAAGGAAGCTTACTTGGCATTCTCTCAGTTACACATGTGGTTCCCCACACCTCACATGTGTGAACTCAACCATGTGAGTTCATCAGGGCAGCAGGGCCTAAAGATTCAGGATTCTTTTAGTTCGTTTTGGATACATTTCGTATTTCCAAGCCCAGTAATGCTGCATATGCCTGGATTTAAATAACAGGCATGAATAAAGAATGACAGCATAGTGATTGTAAAGATGAAGAAAATAACTTGAATTATTTCAATTCTGTCATTCTAAGTGACCACTTGGGGTTTTTATTTGTACTTAAAAATTTTTTGACAGTGGAACAGTTGAAACCTGCTCAGGAGAGATTCTGAAGAAAAAAGTGACATGCACAGGATAGCACTGGCTGGATTTTTATTTTGTAAAATGTGGTTTTTATGAATCTCTGCTGAATTTATCCTTTGTTTAAGTCTTCTCTCAACTATTTGTATGGCTGCTATTTCATGTCAAGGAAAAATTTGCAAACTAAAATGAATAAAAAAAGTTCTCTAACTATGAGTGAAGAAAGATGGACAAATCTGTTGTACTGCCTTTCAGGCATGACTGTGTGAAGAAGATCAATTCTGACCTTGACAAATTTGCAGAATTTAAGACTCAGAAACAGAAACGATATTATTCATTACTGCAACACCAATATGTAGGTAGAGTTTTCCCCATTTTTATAAAAAATCCATTACTCTACTTTAAATGTGTGAAGGATTTATTTTTCCTTTTTTTTTCACCATAAACATAATTTAATTTTAATCATATGTATCAATTATTTAATTTCTAGCAGATTACATATAGGCCAAGTTCAATAAAAACATTTTTCACTGTTTGAGTTTCTGTCGTAATCTCTACTACTATTCATTCCGTTTCATGATTATTACTGAGAATAGTTTTGTTGTGTTGAGAAGGGTGTCGTTGTTCCAGTTGTCAGATACCCTGATTCTGGGGCTGCCACGTTCCTTTCTGGTTTTATGAGGTGAGCAGCTTGGTGAAGGAGGATGCCATTTCCTCCCATGAGGAGCATTGAAAGAGAGGCAGGCTCAGGTGAGATGATCACATTGGTGGGACATGTTGAGTTTTGAGATGTCGTAGAAAGGCCCATTTGAAGATATCATGTGGGCAGGTGGACACAAGGCCCTGCCATTCAGAAGAGAAGCTTGGGCCTGATGTATACATTTGTCAGTCACCAAGGCACAGAGAGAAATGGAAATAATGGGAAGGAATAGGACTCCCTAGGGAGAATGTGCTGTGTGAGAATTTAAGATGCCCAAGGACTGACTCATAAGGAATATCAACATCCAAAAATAGGTAAAGATGAGCCAGCAAAAGGAACTGGGGAGAAGTGATCGGAAAGTAGGGAGAAAAAGAGGGAAACTGAGGTGTCACAGCAGCCAGGGAGTAGGCTATGGGTCAACTATGATAAAAGTTACGAAGGCATTGGGTAAGATGCGGACAGAAAAGTATACATGGGACTTAAGGAAGTCGAACTTCTGCTGACCACATGAGAGCAGATTCAGGGGGTGCTGTGGATGGAAGCAACATGTTAGAAAGCTGGGGAGGTGGGTAGAAATTAAGAAATTGGACACAGGGAACAAAGATGACTCTTTGAAGGATCCTGTCTGTATGTAGTTGGGAGAAGATAATGATTCCAGTAGTGGCTGGAGGTAGCTCACAGGAAGGATCCAGGGAGAGAGGGAGATGGATAGCTTAAAACTCATTGAAGGGAACCACAGCAGAACTAGAGGAACTGGCCACCTAATGGGTAGTACGAGGCGAAAAGGAAAGAACACAAAGACGCAGATGATACATGTCAGATGGATTACTTACATCTACTGTGTAAGTTTTATTTAGATTAGTAAAGTATGATTTGGTAGTCCCTACGATCTTGCCAGAGTTCTTCTATTTGGTCTCAAATCCAGAAATCTGAGCGCTTTGGAAAGCTAATGATAACATTTTGAAATTTGTAGCTTTGATTAATCTTTTCAAGTCACATCAGCCTCAAGCACCACAAAGATCTATTGTTGGGTCATATGACAAGCATCCAGACCACTGTTTTCTGAAGTGATGCCAACATATCTCATTTTTTTTTCATTCTTTTGGTTCTATGACCATAAAATAGAAAACATCCATAATTGAATGACGTTACTGGTTTGATTTTGAGATTGATTAAGCTGTTATTGTTATACTTTTTATTTAATGTCCAAGAACATAACTTCCTGGGCTACTCATGCTAAGCAGTACTACATTTTTAAATGCCACGGTACTATTTGTAATATCAAAGAACTAATTATCTGGGTTATAAATCTGGATCTACTAATCTTCTGTTAAATCTCAGTAGGACTCGTTTATTTGAACCTGTCATTGCATAGCATGTCACTGATGTATCATATCATATGTCAAATCATATTCTTTATACACACACACACACACACACACACACACACACACACACATATATATATATATATATATATATATATATATATATATATATATATATGAGTTTGATCACGGACTTTAAGGTTATAGTCGACATCAGGTCTTGGTTGTGAATCTGTTCGCCCTGTCTTCTTGAACATATGGTCCGTCAGCTGTATGCTACGTGTCTCAGTATTCCTCCATTTCTTCTCATCTTTCCTTCTTTTTCTGGAGAGGCATGGCAGCCACTGTAGAAAAGCTGGATATACCTGGTGGTTGGCAAAACTGCCCCCCTAGCCAGGTACCTGGGTTACTTCGTAGAGCAGAGGTTGCCTGTTCGGACGGGTTGTTTTATTAAAGTGAATCTTGTGTCTCGTTGGAGTCACTTGGTTTTGATACAGGAGCCTAAACTTAACCCTAACTAAAATAAACCTTAGTCCCTGGAAGTGGGATTCTGCCGTAACAAAAGCCTAAAACACGTTTCGTTGACTCAGAGGTTAGCTGTTGGACCGTGAAGGAACAGATACTGCAGGCTGGAAGCTGATACTTAACTAGGCCACAGCAGACTTGCTGGTAAAACTTTTCGGTAAAACAAGTTAGCAAGTTGACACTGTGCCTGGTGGGGATGATACGTCTGTGGAAGTAGTTGGACAGGGCTGTCATGTTACGGTATCATGTGTACTCCCTGCTGCTTTCACTGAGACACGAAAAGAAAATGATGAGCTCAAGCAAGAACTGGGAAGTCTGTAAGTAGTGTTTGAAAACATGGGTGCCTCTGTGTCACAAAGAACAGACGCTAAAACCGTGTACATAAAGCTTTCCACAAAGCCTGCCTTTGAGGCTTTCAGCCCGATGAAGGGATAGAGCCTTGGCCGGAAAAGCAGTTCCACCTTGGTGTGCCACTAAGACGCTTTGCCTTAAATTCCCACAGGGTGTCCTCCTTAAAATGAGGGAGAGAAATGGGCTGCAACTGACTTCGCCATGTAAGGCAGACTTTAGGGGGTGTCCAGGAAAGAACTTCGGATGAGGTTACTTGGACACGGCAGTGGCCGGTACGAAACAGATAGGAAACCTAGTTGTGGGGACATTTTAGGCCACAGGACGGGTCTGCCAAAGCTCCCAGGCTCTCAAAATTGCATGAGCTGGAAGTGTACTGAGAAAACTACGGAGCCCTCAAGGAGACATACCCTCCCGCACCCATTTCAGATGTGGGCCCAGGAGTAATGGCCAGAAAGAGCCTCCCGGAGGGCATGGCTGAGGAGCATGGAGGACAATGGGCAAGGCAGCTCATCCCAGAGGCAGAGCCGGTGAATAACCTGCTAACTTACTCCACTGCTCAGGCTGGGAGACTTTTCAGTTGCTATCCAGCAGTATTTATTCGTGCTGTATGATCAGTGACTGCATGTGTCTGCCGTGGGAGATGTTACTGGGGTTATTCTGTTGTATACTGTGAGGGGGGGTGCAAATTGCTTTTTAGATCACTAGATGGAGTCCCAACAGGGGATATCTCTGGACCTGACGAAGAGGACTGTATATCACCTAAAGGTCTAGGATTTTGGAATAGAGGTAATACTGGAGGGGACTGTGTATTATCTCCCTTGGGGCAAAAAGTCCATGTGTGGGAGGAGAGCACAGATTGTTATAAGGCAGGCCAGAGTCACAGGCCGCAGGAGGTTGAAAGTTGTTGCCCACTTTTAGTTCTATTCTCTCTTCTTAGTCCTATAGGCACTGGCAAGAAATTGTGTTTTCCAGGTTTCTCTGAAGCTAGGTGTAACCACGTCACAAAATTCTAATTAATGTGATGTGCTATAAATACTATCTGTAACTTCTGGGTTACCTTCTTAAAGGGTCTTGCCTTGGATTTTCTACTGCCTTTCCTTCCCTCTCTAACTGGAAATGTGATGACTGGAACAAATCAGAAAGCTCTAAGTAGCAGAGCTGCCTCGCTAGCCTGGGGGGCTGGGGGACTTAGTGGAGCAGAGATATCCTGTCTGCACTGGATAGTTACGTGGGAGAGGGGAAACAAGTCTACTTCATTTGAACCAATAATTTTGGTGTCTCCCTGTAAAAAATTTTAAAATAAAAGCAGCTTAGTGTTCATTGTAATTCAGATGAACATTTCACAAGTCTCCATAATCAACGTCATATCATTTTAAAAGAAGTAACTCTACTGAAGACCATATCCAGAGAGGGAGAGGGACACGGGAAATCTGCCTACGGGCGTATCCAAAGAGGAAGGCTAAAAATTGGACACAGATATTACATATTTTATAAAGAGATAATGTGTAATTATGTAGCCATGTATATATATAGCTGCATAATTATTTGTTATATTGTTTAGTTATTCATGAATAGAGTCAGAGACACATATAATTAGTGGGTAGCTTGGTGGGAAAGAAGTAATTTTTTAATACTAATGTTTTAATATAACTGTCTGATATCTGGGCACTGAGAGCAACTGGGATTTCCAGAAGACTTCCCTTGGGGGTGCTAAAAGATACGGAATAAAAAGATATATTCCCAGATCAAGTAAGTAGTGAATGCTGCATAAACCAAGCTGAATAAACTTTTTTAAAGGGAGGGCTTTGTATGGTTTTCTGTATGTTAATCTGTACAGTGTGTCTCCAAGAGAGAAGTCCTTTCCTAGGGAATATGTAATAGGACCAAGTCTCCATAGCATAGGGTATATGCAGTGCTGCTTTAAACGAACTAGTGAAGCCATCTCGAGATACTCTGGGTTAAATGAGCTAAAGTACCCATCATGCTAATCCTGCCTCTTCTCAGCACTCTTTTATGCTCACTCCCTTACTCCTGGGATACAGCCAAGCTTTCTCAGACTGACGCCCAGTGCTGGCAGAAGCTGAGATCTCTTCACTGAGCCATCTATGACCATGGATTATAGCTTCCTTATAAAAGGAACCATGAGCACCATTTCAAGCCATCCTCCTCACCCCTTGTGGAATTTTAGCCTGCCTGGACCACTGCATGTAAAAATTACAAATTTACTAAACCCAATGAATTGTTATTTACATTAATGAAAAAATTTATAAACATGGTTGCAAACTGTGAATGACAGTGGTTTGGTTTAGGAGGAACCATCAGTCATGTGGCTGGTCTTTGTTTTGGAGTCTTAGGTCCCTATGACAAAGCTGTAGCTGGATCTTGAAAATGAAGTGACTGGTTGATACCTGATCCCAAGAACAAGAGTGTGCAAGGGATGGATGCTCGAGAATGTTACCTTTCCAGTGATACTGTGAGAAAGTTGGCTTTTCTTCAGAAATTTCAGCATTTCCTTAGGGAAAATGTAGTTATTAAATCATGAATGAAATCAGAAGACAAATCCACTGAGGATGAGGAGGGAAGAAAATGCCTCGAGTCTTCAGTACAAAAGAGAAAGGGAAAGAGCCAGAGATGCAGGAAGGGACTGTACCAGATTGCTGCTGGGGAGGAACCCAGGAATGAACAATGAAGCCCAGACTCTTCCCCTGGCTTCTTATGGCTCAGAACCATCTGCATGAAAGGAACAGAAAGCATCATGAAATAACAAAGACAGCAAGGGAAGGAGGAATTCCGGGGGGAACCTAACTCAAAGGAAACATGCTTGTATAGCAACCCTTGCTATTTTTGTGGTGCCCTCCACTGTGCAAACGTACAACCTATTGTTGAGGTCATGGGCCTCCTTACCCACCACCCAACTCTGGAAATGTGGGCAAGGGGCTAAATTTCTCAGCTAAGCCATCTGTGAAATGGGATGTGGTTTGTACCATCGGCATTTCTATGGGGATATCATAAGGATAAAATTAAGAAATACACGTAAAACACTAGGCACATAATGATCAATCAGTAAATGTTAATTATTTTTTTGTATTTACAAATGTTTACACCCTTATCACACATTTTTTTTCAGAGTACCACTGTGGTATCATTACCTCCTCCATTTAGATAACTACACTGATGATCAGAAAGGTTAACCTGATCTAAATCATACAACTTCCAGAGAGAACTCAAATGTGGGTTTCTGAATTGTGAGTCCAATGTTTTTCTTCTCCTCTACGACACCATAGCCGTATTCAGAATGAAAGAATATGATTAATTCAGTGATCTAAGTTAAAGGTTGTTGGGATTGTTATCCATAATGTTTGTTTTTAGTTTTAAACAAATCTTTGTAGTACAAAGCTCTAGGTTAGGCACCCTACCGGGGTGTTGATTGTATCTAAAATCCCCACATTAGAGTGACCCTCCTGATAGTCTAATTCACAGACAAGTGCTCAGGCTGAGACACTTAATTTTCTGCAGTGTGGTTGGTTGCAAAACTGACATCTGAAAAGAGAAAATTGCATTTATAAGTTTTTAACTCTGTCTTACTCAAGTGAAATCTATGAATCCCAAACGCCAGTGTTTTGCTTAGATTAATAAAAATCTGCAATATTAATCACCAAGTGAAATGACTTTGTTAGCAATATGAGGGCATTGCAGAAATAACTTTAGTTTCCTTGTATTAAAATTTAAATACATCAAAATATATCTAACATTCAGAAAAGTAGAAATCTATAATCAACTTCCAAATAGATACCCCGGATTAAAAGCTCTGCTCATCATGGTCTTTCAGGGACTCAGGCTGACGGAGGCTCCAATTTGACACAAACTTCCTTGATGGCCAAGGCATGAAAAAGAGAACAAGGCAAACAATTTGACATATCTTGATACTTCTGCTCACATTTCATTGGCTTTGGCCAAGTCGCTAGGCCAACAAGGCCACCACCAAATCATAGACGTAGAGAAATGCAGTCTTACCATTTGCATAGGAGGAGGAGAAACATATTTGGGAATGTCCTTAGGTAAGGACTACCAAAAGCAACAACCTTATTTTACCTTAATAAACCACAATTACTTAACCCAGTCAACACTTTCTTTTTTTTTTTTTTTCTTTCTCTTTGGTGATGTGTTCAACTTCTACTGCCCTGGAGAAATCACTGTGCCCCCTGGCAAAGGCATTCCTTGGTGTTAAGTTCTCTAAAACAACAGCACATAGAATCACTGAATGCAAAGCAAAAAAAATGTGTCCGCTCACTATGTGCAGCAATGAGAGGTGTCACTCCCATTTCCGTCCCTGGCTCTCAGACTCCTGTATTCAGGCCTTGGGAGAAGCAGCACTATCCATCTGGTAGGAGAGAAGGACTGTTTTACAAGGTGGTGCCTTTCAGCTGATAATGCAAATGAGTGTGCAATTGGCCATCCCACTGTTCTTTAAGGCCAATTACTAGTGTGTGATGGGACACATGGCAGGGCCAGTGAATGCCATGAGTTTTAGCTCATCACCTTGCTTCGTCTTCCGTGAAATAAGATCCCTTTCAAATGCATTGCAGTATGGAGTAGTAAGAGGTAAAAAAAAAGAGGCATTTTTCTTTTGTCAAGTCTCCTGGGAAACAGACTGAGACAACTCTGTATGGGTGGTTTCCTGGAGTGTGTTCTCTAGAACATTTGTTTAGGGAATGAGGAAGAAGGATTACGCAGGGAGAGAAATTCAACTGAAATGCAGAGGAGGCCTCAGCCTCTTCTTCAGGGAGTTCCAGAACTGGGATGGCCTTTGTATCTCTGCCTCAGCCTGTCCTTGGATGTGGGCTACACCAAGGAAGAGGTATACACTCAAACAAGGCAGATCTTTTGACTAGGAGTAATTTCCAGAAAGATTATTAGCAGTGAGTTGACAATAGCCAACCCTCCAGAATCCGGTAGAATGAGGCAGTTAGCTCACCGCAGCTTTCCTATGACATTCAGTAAGATCTCACGTGATATTGTGGGGGAGAAACAGGATAGGCAGAGAAAGCAGACGCAGTGCAGAATAAGCAAATCTTGTTTGAGTGAAGACAAATTGCTACGCCCCACTTCCACGATGAGAGGGTACCAGGTAATCAGTCTGCCTCTTACTGGCTGCTAGTATCTGCAGGTGTGTTTACCACTGCTGCATGTACCTGTGACCACTCAGCTGGGCAGGAGCCCTTCTAGCCACGACGTGGGCAAGTCCATATTGTTTGGTGCATGTATGACTCCCACCTGGCCACCATGGATAGTCAGTTAAGATTATATTTTTTGTTCTTTAACTTATTAATATTATCTGCATTGTTAATTTTTTTCTGATGTTGTACGAGCCTTACATTCTTAAGAAAATCTTTTCTTGGGCAAAATTAAATCTAGACACGTTGCTAGATTTGATTTGCCAATATTGTATTAGGATTTTTCCATCTATGTTCATAAGTGTGATAGGGCTATAATTATCTAGTTCTCTACTTATCTAATTTTGGTGTCAAGATTAAATCAGTCTCATAAAAGAAGTTGGGTTTTTTTTTTAACCTTTTTCTTTTCTTTGAAACTGGTTTGAAGGATTATCTCTTCACTGCAGTTTAGAGAAAATTTACCAGTAAAATGCTTTTACCTATCTGACCTTCCCTTCTACTGCCCTCTCCTTTTCAGTTCCTTCCTCTCCAGTATCACCAGCTCCTTTGTTGTGCCTGGAATATTCTTAGAGCTGGTTTGCACTGGAATTCTACTCTTGCTCTTCCCTCTAACAGGAATGCTCTTTCCCCAGATACCAACATGGCTGGATTCTTCCCTCCTGAACCTTCCTCAGGGACATCTACCTGACCTTCAAAAAAGTATCAGGCAAACCACTCTCACACCCATTTGCTTCTTCCCACCCCTGTCCAGAACTTCTGTCTCTCTTACCATGTTCTATTTTTTTCATTGTCTTTATTACCTTCTAGCATACAATTCTTATGATTTTTATAGTTTATTTTTGTGTCCCCTTACTAGAATTTCAACTCCTTAAAGACAGCAATTTTTCTTGTTTGGTTTTGTTCACTGATGAACCCAAATGCCTAGAATAGTGTCTGACAAGTAGTAGTGTCTCAATAAATATGTGTTGAATGAATGATCTGTTGAATAAATGGTGACAGTGACCTTAGGAGGATGGAATTTTTGTAGCCACCAATCTAATTTCTGAGCTAGTTTTTGCTTTGTAAATAATTTAGGGCTTACACAATGGGAAAAGAGTAGTCTCTCCATTAAATGGTACTGGGAAAACTGGTAGTCTACATTCAAAAGAATGAAACTGACTCCTTTCTTACATATTACATAAATATTAACTCAAAATGGGTTACAGACTTAAATGTAAGATCCCAAACCATAAAACTCGTAGAAGAAAACATAGAGAAAAATCTCCTTGACATTGATCTTTGCAATTATTGTTATTTTTTTTTGGATAGGACATCAAAAGCACAGGCCCCCCAAATAACAATAAACAAGTAGGACTGCATCAAACTATAAAGCTCCTATACAGCAAAAGAAAAAAAAAATCGACTATATGGAAAGGTAATCTGTGGAATGGGAGAAAATATTTGCAGACTACATATCTGATAAGGGGTTAATATCCATAGTATATAAAGAACTCTTAATACCAATAAAATAATGCAATTAAAATGGGCAAAGGATCTTAATAGACTTTTTTTTTCCCCAGAGAAGACATACAAATGCCCAGAAGATATATGTAAAGGTGATCAACATCACAAATCATCAGGCAAATGCAAACAGAACCACAAAGGGTATTACCTCGCACCTATTAGTATGGCTGTTAGCAAAAAGCCAAGGGCTAAGTGTTCGTGAGGGTGTGGAGAAAAGGAAACAAACACTATTGGTGGGGATTTGGAATAGCCATATGAAAGACAACATGGAGGCTGCTCAGAAAATTATAAGTAGAACAATGGTAGGAGCCAGCATCTCCCTTTTGGTCATATGTCCAAAAGAAATGAACACAGTATCTCAAAGAGGCAGCCGCAGTTCCACGTTCAGTGCAATATTCACGTGAGCTAAGCTATGAAACAAACTAAGTGCTTGTCGATGGATGAACGGATAAAGAAAATGTGACTGTATATGCAATGGAAAATGATCAGCCATAAAAAAGAAGAGAAGCCTGTTATTTGTGACAGCATGGTTGAATCTGGAGGATATTATGGCAAACGGAGTAAGTCAGACACAGAAAGACAAATACTGTGTAATCTCACTTATATGTGGAAAGTAAAAATGTTGAACTCAGACCCAGAGCAGAGGATAGTGGCTGCCAGAGGCTGGGGTGTGCAAGAAACAGGAAGTTGTTCAAAAACTACAAACTTTCAGTTATAGGATAAAAAGTCCTGGGGACCTAATGTACAGCATGGTGATTTCTCTTAATAGTATTGTACTAGATACTTGAAATTTGCTAAGAGAGTAGATCTTAAGTGTTCTCAACACACACCCACAACACATGGTAACTATGTGAGGTGATAGATGTGTTAAATTAGCTTGATTGTGGCAATCATTTCACAGTGTGTACTTTCATTAGGGCACTATTTGTATACCTTTAGAAATACAGCTTGTTAGCACCCTGGGAGGGGCAGAGGTTAGGTTTTCTTTTCCTTCTTAAGTCAGTTCTTGTCATTTATACTTTTCCATGACACTCCTGTTCCTCTGAGTTGTGAAATACATTGACAAATGCTCAAATTAATTTTATAAGACTTTTAAAATATATAGTCATACCTTGCTTTTTTCATTCCTGATTTCTCTCCTTCCCCCATCCCCTATTCTTTGATCAGTCTTATTTCAGGATAGTCTATTTTGTGACTGTTTTCAAAGAATCAGCTTCAAATTTGCTGATTGTCTCTAATTTTCTGTTTTTTTTTTATTCATGTTTTTATCTACGTTGATTCCTTTCTTCTACATTCTTTTGGTTTATACCATTTCTCTAGCTTCTTTAATACGTAACTCATTTATTTTTAATGGTGTTTTTAAAGATGTGCTATTAATACTATAATGGATCTCTTGTTCCACTTACGCTACATCTCATGTGTTGTCACTGGACTCTAAATATTTTATGCATTTCATTGTGTTTTCCTCCCAAATCCATTAGTCATTTAAAAGTATATAAGATTTTTAGGGGACTATCACTTACTACTGATTCCTAATTTTTTGTCCTTTGGACAGAGATCATATCCAATGTGGTATCAATTATTAGAACTGTTTTAAGGGTCATTGTGTGGTCTAATGTTGAACCATATTGAAATTTTCTAAGTATTTGTTGTATACCACAGTTCTTTGTAGATCAGTCTTACTAATTCTGTTGCTCTTTATTTATGTTTAGTTTTTCTGGTAGGAAAAACTAATAGAAATGTGACAAATCTGCCACAATGTTTTGGTCAATTTCATCTTTAACTGTGTCAGTTTTTACCTAATAATACTTGGGAAATGCTGAAAGAGCAAAATTCTTTAAAATTTTTTATTGAAAAAATTTTATATTTATTATAAAATATTAGCTATATTCTCTGTGTGTGCTGTACAACATATCCTTGTGGTTTCTTTATTTTTCATAAAGTAGTTTGCATTTCTCAATCCCCTGCTCCTGTATTGCCCTTCCCTCCTCCCCTGTCCCCACTGGTAAGCACTAGTTTGTTCTCTATGTCTTGGAGTTTGCTCCTTTTTTGTTACATTCACTAGTTTATTTTATTTTTTAGATTCCACATATAAGTGATAACATACAGTATTTGTCTTTCTCTGACTTACTTCACCAAGCATAATACCCTCCAAGTCTATCCATGTTGCAAATGCCAAAATATCATTCCTTTTTTATGGCTGAGTGGTATTCATTGTATTAGATATATACACATACCACACCTTCTTTATCTATTTCTCTGTTGGCGGACACTGGCGGACACTTAGGTCGCTTCCAAATCTTGGCTATTGTAAGTAATGCTGGTATGAGCACAAGGGTTACATGTATCTTTTCAAATTAGTTTTTTCATTTTCTTCGAATATATGCCCAGGAGTAGAATTGCTGAATCATATGGTAACTTTGTTTTTAGTTTTTTGAGGAAACTCGTTACTGTTTTCCACAGTGGCTGCACCAATTTGCATTCCCACTGACAGTGTGCATGGTTTCCCTAGCACCTGGTTTCTTGATTGTTATATACTATTGTGTTTTCCATTTATTATGAGTTAGTGTTCTTCCTTATTTCTAGTGATATTTTATAGTATAGTGTAGTATTTTTTCTCTTTTTTTCATTTTCAATTCAAATGCTACTAACTTTTCTGTACTTTTCCTATTATATTTAAATATCTCATGTACACTCATAACTATTACTTGTTAAGTTATAGTTATCATGTCTATGATAAGTATATATTATATCTTTATCCTCTTCCAAGTAAGGCAAAAAACTTTGCACTTTTACCCACTGAATAACCCTCATAATTCTTACCATTGCAATGTAGATTATCACAAAACCCACACTTTTATCATAAAATAGTTACTGTTACAATGTTTACCCTCAAACATTAATTAGAATTACTTGCATATTTTACCATTTCTGTGCTAGTCATTTTTCCTTCTAATCCCCATTCCTACGTTTGTTTTCCTTTCTACTAAAAAGCATCAATTAATTGTGGTTTCTGTGAAAGTCTGTGGGTGGAATAATTCCTTTTGTATTTGTATGCATTAGCAAGTTCTTATTTAACCCCAGCTCTTGAATAAAAGTTTGGCTGGACATGGAATTTTAGATTGATAATTAATTTTCTTCAGGTTACTTCTTTCCAGTTCCTTTGTGTCAAGCATCAGTGTAGCCAAAGTCTGCTGTGAGTTTGTCTTTCTATTGAGTTAAAAATGTCTTTTCTCTCTGATACCCTTTCATGTTCTCTTTAATATTCTGAAGTTTTACTAACAAGTATTGGAATGTCGATTCATGTCTATTCGTCCTTAGAGTTTCCATCGCTCTTCCAACATTGTATGTTGTCCAATTTTTCTTTTAGAGCCCCTAACACATTAATCTTAGTTATTTGAGATTCTCTGTCTGATGATCTGCAAATCTGTGTCATAGCTAATGCTGGTTCTGACGTTTGCTTTGCTTCTTCAGATGGTGTGTGTGTGTGTGTTTGTCTTTCTGCATGCGTTGTAATTTTTTTTTTTTTGTTGAAAGCCAGACACAATGTACTGGGTAGTAGGAACTGAGGTTATAGGCTGTAGTGTAAGAGTTTATGTTAGTCTGGCCAGGTGTTGGCTGTGTTTAATGTTTGCTGTGGCTGTAGGTGCTCAAGCCTCAAATGAC
Organism: Vicugna pacos; assembly: GCF_048564905.1. Lineage (NCBI taxonomy): Eukaryota > Metazoa > Chordata > Mammalia > Artiodactyla > Camelidae > Vicugna > Vicugna pacos. The sequence goes on from NC_133001.1 coordinate 46,107,865, forward strand.
TGTACTGTCCTTGTTTTTTGTCTCCTCTCCTGACTTTGGGATTTGCTAAGTACTTTTTCTTTGATAGAATCTATGTCTTAACGGCTCTTTCCATGATAATCCACTGTTGTTACACTGGAGCCCTGTTGACATGGTCAAGTGGGGCACTCTGCAGTATTATGATTAAATCTTACTCTTTTAATCAGCCTATGTCTGTCTCTGGGCTGTGACTGTTCCCAGTGTTTCTGAGCTCCCCCTCTTACCTAAAACAGGAAGGGCAGATGGAGTGGGAGTATCAGAAACGCCCTTCCCAGAGGCGGGCTGTGGCTCTGGGAAACATCACTCCTCCTAATGTAGACATTTTTTTGTGGAGAATGCTCTCGCTACCTTTCACGATGACTAATCTTTTCTCCCGACAGAGCCAACAGGCTCTTCTTTCTAGGCTCTTCTCCGTGAGCAGCTGATGGGGTTTCTGGAGACAAAGCCCATGACACTGTGGGCCACCCCCAACCCTGGGTCCCTGCCCCAGAGATCCTCGCTCTTCCACCAGTCCGCACTTGGTCTTCACCTGGTCCTGCCAGTGCATCGCTCTGGTGGCTTCTGCTCCAGGTAAGCAGGTCTGGGTTCCTGTGACTCTCGATTGATCTACAGATTTCAGGGTGGAGGTTTGCCCTGCAGCCCAATTGATGGGCCCAAGAGAAGTGTTGATTTTCTGTCGGTTCAGCATTTTTGTTGTTGAAAGGATGGGAAGTGACAACTTCTAAGCTCTTTACATGTGAGAGCTAAAGTTTTCAAATTACTTCAAAATTTACTGTATTATTTTAGAAAATATTTGATCCCAGGCTGTGTGTGTATGTGTGTGTGTATCTTATAGGGGATGGAAACCCTGCTCAGTCACTGATTCCAGTTTTGATTCTCATTTTTGTAAGGGACACTTTTGTTCCCTATACCTAATTGAAACTCTGGCCAGGCCTGTCAGATTCCAGACTTGGCAACTTTCAGAACAATAGCTTTGGCTTTTGATCTGTTTTTCTATTTCTGGTCCATGGGATTGTTTACCTAGTTTTGAACTAGAGCTGTGTTTAAAATACATTTATCTTATATTTGATCTATTATTACTATGACAGAGGAGGATGATTTTGAAGCCTGAGTCCTTTGGAATTGAAATTCTGAAGTTTATTTTAATCTGAACTTTGACTTTTGGACATTCTTGTTATAAATAATGACGTATACAAATCACATTTAACCCCTGTTATACCATATTTTTCCATGGTGAATAAAATTATATATTTACACTTATTAATGGAGAAACATTTTTAATAATTATGACAATCTACTCAAAGAGACCTTCCTCAGTCCCTGTAAGAGATTACCACTCCATATTGCCTTATAAACTATCTTAGTTACAATGTCACTTTATCTAACTCCTAAATGTTATAATATCTGAACGGTTTCCCGTAACATTTGGAATTGTGAAAGTTCAAAAAAGAATAAGAGGGTTGGCCATTAAGTGCCTGATAGAATTTGTTGGGTGCCAAACCCTGTTGAAAATGAAAGGCAAAAATAGCCACATTTGCAATATGTTCAAATTATAATGATAGGCCAGACACTAACATGAACAAGTAGATAACCTGCAGTACCATAGTATATTCTGTACCCTATAGTATGCAAGTGATTAGAAAATACACAGCAGTTTTTGTCCCAGCATAAAATTAACCTAGAGTACCATGTCTTTAAAAATCTAGCAGGTTTTTCAGTTTCCCAGCTAGCATACGTATTTTCATTTCTGGATTCACAGGCTGCAGGATGGGATGGGAGGAGCTGAACTTAGAAGCTTTGAAAGCTGTTTTTAAAAATAATTCTTCCATAAGTACTTTCACAAAGAAATAAAATATCTTAATGGTTAAAATGATCATGCACTCAAAATAATAGTTGGTGCTTAGAGAGTGTCTTTTCCTTACATATGAATTATAACCAAGAAAAATGGTAGCTTTACCTTACAGATAGAAGATCTTAGAAATGGAAATGTTTCATTTGGCTGCTCTGGTGACAGACCCAGAAATGAGTGTTGAAGCTCATGTAAGAACCTGGAACTTTGACAAGAATCCTCTCCCTTTCCATTTTAGGTCAGTCTCTGCCTCTGAAAGCTGGCTAAACCCTCCCTGGTCCTCCCGGGATTACTGGCCTGTAACTTCCACCCCGTATGTCTTCTGCCCTGAGTGATGCTTTAACCAGTACCATGAAAATTCACTACAGAAAGCAAAAAGAAGGCAATGAGATGAGCATTTAATTCCGAGCCTTTGGCCCTTGAAAGTATCGCGTGGATTTCTGCCTGGGCGTGTTAAGGGGCATAGAAAGCAACGCTCCTGTTAGACAGTCAACTGCACGCAGGGCTGTATGATCTCCTGCTTTCTTGCTGTCTTTCCCTGTTTGCCTCCAGAAGCTGCCCAGCAGTAGAGGCTGGCAGGCTTGCATTCCACCTGAAGCTTAAGAAGTCATCTTTGGGTGACTCTGCTGTCAGCACGGCTATTTCAGAGGAGGGAAGGGGACACAGGGATTTGCTCTTCTACCAAAAGGCATTGTTCCAGGATGAGAGGGCTGGAGGAAGAGAAAAGGATGCTTGACTCCTTAAGTGCCTGCCTTTTCAGCACAAGGCAAACTGCTGCTATGATTGTCTCTGTAATCCACTTTGGTACAGATACATAATAGACATTATATATAATGCATGCAAGAAGTCAGAAAGCCAGAAAGTTCTCTGACACTAACACCTTACAACTTGATGCTAAAGAAAATATCCTTGTGAGATGAAAAGTGTGCCTTTCATAGAAATTGCTCCTCCGGTTCCCTAAGTTTAACTGGCAGGCTTAGCATTTCATTCCAATCTCACATAGCGACTGATTGCTCGGGGCATCATATTCCTTTAAAAGTCACATCTTTACTGCTTTTCAGTAATTGCATTCTGTGTGTGCAGTGATCTGAATGCTATTTGAGGGAAAAGGGCATAATATTACATACATGTTAGAGAAAGGTGCTAAACCTCTGCCCAGTTTCCTGATGTTTGCTGATTCTACTGATGTGGATTCAATAATAATATAGCCACATTTTTAAATTGTATTACTCTGGTTTATAGTTTCTTTTTTTTTAAAAGAAAAATAAGCCTATTTAAATCTTTCATTCATAGTTAATTAAGTGGTTGAAATGGTCAATCAAAGACTTACCATAAATTTCTTAACTACTGCAGTGTTTCTTGCAAAACATCTAGAAGCCAATAAATGAATTAAAGAAGATATTTAATGCTGAACAGAGCATGCATTAAAAAAAAATATAAACAATCCTTGGGAAACATACACATGTGGAGCAAGCTGGCAGTTTATTAGAGCCCAGAGTTAAAAGTCCAAAGGAAGAGTAGTGACAGAAGGACACTGAGGCCATGAAAACAGGAGTACAGGTTCAATTAATTTATTGACATAATTAGTACATAGTTATTAATAACATTACAGAAGCAGTTGGCAAGTGAACATACATGGACACCATTTGAATGAATTCAAAAGAACTCTGTACTTACCATAATTAAATTATTCGTTCTGAGAACGCCACATAGACTATGGAAGCCATCACAGCGGGCCAAAAGTCATGCATCCAATTTATTTTCTCACTAAAATAAAATGTCTGGAATTTTTATATCTTATGAAGCTGAATCTATAGAGCAGAAATGATTATGACTACCAGGATTGAGTGGCTTACATGTCATTTCAGCATTTGTGAAAAAAACATGGATCAGATCACCTCATAGTTTATAAAAAAGAAGCAGAGAAACATAAAAATAAAATTTCTTAAATGAAATCAGTCTCTGGGCAAGCAAATTCTCCACTTCTATATCTTTGCCCCTGAATAAACATGTAAACATAAGAGCAAAAGTATTAATTTCAGGTTTTCTAAAGACAACACAGAGTTAAGCACACTGTGAAGAGAATAATCCCAACTGTAGGTAATAGAATTTAAAAAAAACTTTTCCTTTCTTTCCTTTAATTATGTTTTTAATGCTCTTTGCTTTAATCCTGCACTGTTTTTGTTCACCTGGTGAGAAGAATGCAGACTTTAATCAGTGAGATGGATTTCATTCTAATGTAGCTGTTGTATATTGGCTTGCTAACCTCAATGACACTTGTAAGCAAACAAACCCAACAATTAAGAAGAAAAAATATATTATTTAGGGAAAAATTCAGACTCTGGAGATTTTAACCAAAAAAAAAAAAAAAGGAAACGTATATTAAAGGAGAATTTCTTCAGCATATACTTTCTGCAGAGGGAAGTGAATCTTGGAATGTTTTGAAAGATATGGATTTGCATATAATCGGGTAACACTGAGTCCTGTTGGGAGTGGGGGTGCTAGATACGGGAGGGGATTTTCACGCCATGGCTGTGGTTGTCTGGAAATCTGACCAAGATATTTGGAATACTATTAGTCTTAGCAGAATATCTGTGGGATCAGGAAATTAAGAAATGAGTTTCTGGAGGTGGTTCCTCCTTGGTTCTTAGCCTCTTTGGATTTCTGAGTGTCTGATAAAATCTATGTTTCTTGTAGCAAAAGAATTGACATATTTGTGTACAATGTGCAGTAACAAGAAGATAAGCTTTAATAATAATGCCTAATATTTATTTGCCAACCACTTGCTGACATTTTTCTGAGCACTCTTCCCATTTAGTTAACCCAGTTAATCCTCCCAACATCACTCTATATAAACATTTTTACAGATGAGAAAACTGAAGGAGAGATTAACTGTCCAAGTTCAAACAGCTGGGAAAGGTGAAGCTGAGTTTATTCGGGCTCTAGTCTGGGCTCTTACCTGCTTTGCAACACTGTTTCTCCATCAGATCTTTGAGACAAGACAGCTCTTCTCAGCGTGGGCAAAGGAGTTGGCACTACCTCTCTGCTCCTCCCACTAATCAATGGTTAAGTTGCATACAGGGCCAGATGAGTGAGGGCATTGTAAGTACCAGCTAGCCATGGAGTGTCTAGCCCGCTGTCTCAACTCTCCTGAATCTGTATTCCCATAACCTGTCAGCCTGAGGCCACCAGTGCACTCTGACTGGTCTCACTGGTGTTTGCCTCTGTCCAACCTCATCCTGAAAAATTTTCTCATGTTGCTTTAGACACTGTGGACACTGTCAGAAAGCCCAGGAACCTGTATAGGATCTTGGGTCTTCAAGAGATGAGATCTACAGGCCAACTCCTCTCCAGGCTATGAAAGGACATTTCCTGGTGCAATGCTGATAGTGTATGGGAGAAAGTGGTGCCTGTCCTCACTGAGGGTACAGAACCTTGTGGACATCACAGGTCCTGGCTGTGTACCCTGGTCAGCTGAGCCCTACATCAGTGGTGGTCTGAATTTTAGGGGGCAGGAGGGTACAGCTGAGTCTTGAGAGCTGGGCAGCAGTGAGAAAGGCCCTCCTGTCTTTCATTCAACTTCATATGCTTGGGTCAGTGCTGCCAGGAAACCTTGAGATGAGTATTATGTTCTCCTACACGTAGACTCGGAGCCTTCTCACTCTTCCTGACCTAGGAGGAAATCCCTATTTCATTAAAAAAAATCTGTATGTGGCTCTGGAATACAGAATTAAAGTGGGCTTTTCATTTTTTCACTGAGTTTTTTTTATTGAGGTGTAATTTTCTTGCAGTGAGGTGCAGATATTCTAAGCGTGCAAGGAATTCAGTTCTGACAAATGTGTACTCCTGTGTAACCCACAACCCTCTCAATAGAGTGAACATTTAAATAATCTTGTACAATAGACTGGGCATTTACATTCCTTTCTCAGACAATCCTCAACCCTTCTCCACAGGAGGCAACCTGTGATTTCTTTCATCTTGGATTAGTTTTGCCTATTCTGGAACTTTGTATCACTGAAACCATATATGACTTCTTTCATTCACTGTAATTTTTTTTTTTTTTTTGAGACTCACTCGTGTTGTTGCATGTATCAGCTGTTTGCTCCGTCTTACTACTGGGTGGTGTTCCATTGTATGACTACACCACGGTTTGTTGCTGGACAGATGGATGATTGGCAGTTTTTGGCTGTTACGAATCAAGCTGCTATAAGCGTTCTTGTCCAAGACTTTTGTGGACACAGCGTTTCATTTCTGTGAGTAGAGCTGCCGAGTCACACACGGCAATTGTTTTTGTAGGGTAGACAGGAGGTGTACAGGTGGAAGGAGTGAGATATCCCAGGCCAGCAGAATGATTTGAGCCATCGTACCCAGTGCACAGAGGCGTCGTCATATGTTCACGGCGAAAGTAGAACTAATCACAGAGTAGGAGGCAGAACTGCCTGGACGTGGCTGAGTGCCCGTCCTGGATCTGTTTACTTGAGTATGCACTTGTTCTTGCTACTTGTTTCATTAATGACCTCAAATCCCACAGGTGTTCTAATTGCCCTGGAAAGACCACTGTGATTATCTTTATTATACAGTCCCATGGAAAGAACCATGCTCCAAGTGGCGCCTAATCATGACTGGCTCCTACTGATCTAATTACGGCTTGCTCTGGGACACACCCCTGAATAGCTTGCGATTTCTCTTACTTCTCGTAGGCAAATGACACGAGATGGTGGCCCTGCGTGACTGCTCAGAGACAGACGGTGGAACTTCCTGGGAAGATATGGCCGTATCATTTTTTTGGCAGTGTGACATGTCTTGATCTCTTTCAAGGGCATTTGGAGGTTGCTGCAAGAGAGAGCACTGTCCCATGGGCCAGACACCTGCCTGTGGCGGGAACGCAAATCCCAGCCCTCCGATTCCTAGAGCGCAGGGCAGCCTGCACACACTGCAAAGTGCACTGGAGATGGAGTGGGGTCATGAGATGAGAGGGAACCTGCATTTAGATGATGAGTGATGTATGCTTGTCTTAAAGACTTTGGGTTCACATTATCAGGTACCCAGGAAGCTAAATTAGCCTGTACTCCACGGGCAGCAAATAGGAGATGATCTTTTTTGCCCAAACCTTGTGAGTACTGAGCAATGTTCACCAGTCCCCTTCTACAGCAATTACCCAAACTCTCACTTGGTGTGTTTTCAGTGCTTCTGTTTGTTTTATTTTGTTCTGTTTTTAGTGGGTGGCTGAATGAAATTTGTCATTATCTTCCTTTCCCAAGTGCTCGGGGGTCACCTTACTCATAGGGTGTCAGGGATGCTTTACTGATTTCAGGATCATCCCCAAAGTCACTTGATGTCTCACCTTACGCCTTGGCCATTCACGATTCTGCCCTGGCACTTGTATTTTGCAGAAGCTGAGTCTTGGTAAATGTTGTTGGAGCTGGAGGTCCTGAATTGTCTCTAAAATGCCCAAATCTCTATTCTCAAAGAACAAGTTCTTAGAATTGCTCTATTGACAAATCCTCTGCTGTTTAGGGACTTAATCATGATGCCACAGCAAAAATGTAACAAAATCAGAGGTGGAAATTAGCTTTCCTCCCCCAGGATGGAAAGAAAGAGGCCTGGATTCAGTGTTCAAAATGAAGGATTTTGGACACATTAAAAAATTTCCAGTCGGTAATTAGAGCCTGAACGACTTAAAACAACAAGCATTTATTTTCTCACAATTCTAGGGACTAGAAGTCTGAAATCAAGGTGTCCACAGGGCCATGCACCCTCTGAAAAGTCTTGGGGAATCATTCTGTGCCTCTTCCTAGTTTCTGGTAGTTTGCCAGCAGTCCTTGGTGTCCCCTGGCTTTAGCTGCATAGCTCCACCCTCTGCCATGACCACCGCGTGGCTTCTCCGTGTGTTCCTGTGTCCATCTTCTTTAAGGGGACCGGTCATACTGGGACTAAATCATCTGAAGTAAACATCTGCAGTGGCCTTATTTTCAGATCAGGTGACGTTTGGAGGTCCCGGCGGTTAGGACTTGAGCCTGCCTTTTTTTGAAGGGTACCATTTAACCCACAGCATTGATACATTGAGTATGACACAGACCACACCCTAGGATGGGCAGTTTCTTGGGCAGTCTTTACAAACGGGAATGCTGAAACTGACAGGGAGAGTTCCTGGGAAGAAAGGGAATGTTCGAACGTTCAAACGTTCAATGTTCCACGAGACACAGACCCTGTAGCTCCGGAGCAATCACAGGCCTGAGATTAGTTCCTGACTATCAACCATGAATCTGTTATCATTTTTTTTTTTTTTGCTCTGGACACTTGCTTCTAATTATGCCCCTTTGATGTTTGCACTTCTCAAACGTCTTGAACCTAAGTTCATTTCCATTTCTCACACTTCTCAACATTGTTAACACAAGCCGAACACAATTCTGTTCTTTCTGGGCCTGTTTGGTTAGTCAGAGCCTACAGCAGTTTAATAATTGTAAGTTGCTCTTTTCTTCCTCCTCCTCAGCTGGCAGCTTCCCTAGCACAAAAAATCTCACCTTGTGCCTCACAGAGCAGGAACAAAGAGGTGGCCACCTGTGCGGTGTGTGAAGGAACTTCTGACACATTTAATTTCATCTGGAAGCTGAGTGTCCGTGTCAGCAACTTTGTTCCAAATGGCTCCAGGGAAACCTGAGTTTTGTCTTGATAGCTTTTCCTTGTATTGTACGCTTTGTTTTTCCATTTCTTTCACTAAACACAACATGGACAGAAGCCCATAGTTTTTGCACCTTTTATATAAGCTTTTTGGTGATTAAAACCCTAGGGTGTTGAGTTAGTGTAAATGCTAAAAATGTGTACCTGGAGAACAGTAAGAGCTTTCTCTCTGCGCATTTTTCAAGCGAGCTGTGAATAATGCTGGATTGGAGACTCTGGGAAGCCAGGGCACACTGATTATAGCCCATGCGGTGCTATTGTAAGTTTTCCCAAACTTTGCTGTGTTAGTGCCTCCACATCATTTCTGAGAAAGAGAAAAAAGCTCAGCTCTCCTACTGGCCTCAGGAATACTGGAAATTTAGTGAACCGTAACTATTAAAACATGGACATACATTAAGCATGTCTTTTATTCTGATGCTTTGACATCTTGGGGTCTCCCTGACACTGGAAGGGACTTACCCTTCCCAAAGTTAGCTAATCCCTCGAGGTAGCAAATAACTTGTCCACCAAGGAGTGGGCTTTTCATAGGCAAACTAACCAATCTAGAATCCACGCCTCCTTTATCATCCTCTCACCCTAGGAGCCACTGTCCCCCACCCTAGTCACCTCAAGACTAGGTATCTTAGAACCAGGGCAGCCCTGCACGCTGGATGGAGCCTGCTGAGGTTTTTCCGTCTAGCCTGTCCTAAACCCATCTAACCAGCTTACCCTGCTTCGCCCATTTCTTCCTATAGAAAACCACAAGGAAGACTCCTGCCCGTATTTTCCCCTTTCTGCCTCTGCCTCCTGACCCACCCTGGTGCTTCAGTGTGTGTCCCTGCAAGGCTGCTGACCCTCCTGTGTCTAGGGATATATGAGTATAAAAACTTCTTCCTGCAACTAAGTGTTTCTGTGTGTTTTCATATCTGACTAGAACAAATGCAAAGTACACTTTAAAACAGAGTGCATGAAGATTTACTCAAAAGTCACTCAGATCATTTTGAGATGTCTTTCATTGCTTATAGCCAACTCAGTGACTGGCTCAAAGGTGACTTTGACCAAGCTCTCCCAAAGGAGGAAAGAGATTGCTTCCAAATCTTGGCAATTGTAAATAATGCTGCAAAGAACATAGAGGTACATATATCTTTTTGAATTAGTGTTTTCTTTTTCTTTGAATAAATACCGAGGAGTGGAAGTTCTATTTTTAATTTTTTTAAATTTAAATTATTTTAAATTTTCCTCAGCCATAAAACAATCTTACCATTTGTGACAACATGGACCTGGAATGTATTATGCTAAATGAAATAAGTCAAACAGAGAAAGACAAATACTATATGTTGTCACTTACTTGTGGAATCTAAAATACAAAACAAATGAACAGAAACAGAATCATAGATACAGAAAACAGATAGTTTCCAGAGGGGAGGGGGCTAGAGGGAGGGGAGAAGTGGGTGAGGGAGATTAAGAAGCATAAACTTCCAGTTGCAAAATAAATAAGTTATGAGTCTGAATGTACATTGTGGGGAATATAGTCAGCAATTATGTGATGTCTTCGTATGGTGGCAAATTGTAACTAGACTTACCATGTCGATCGTTTTGAAATGTACAGAGGTATCAAATCCCTGTGTTGTGCACTAGGAACTAACATATTGTTGTAGGTCAATTATACTTCAAAAGCAGACAAACTGATAGAAAAAGAGATCAGATTTGTGGTTATCAGACATGGGGGAGGGGGCAGTGGGGGCAGGGGAGTTGGAAGAAGGCAGTTAAAAGGTACAAACCTCCAATTACAAGGTAAATAATAAGTAGAGAGGTGATGTACAGGACAAATATAAATAGCACTGATGTACCTTATATATGAAGGTTGTGAAGAGTAAATCCTGGGAGTGCTCATCACAAGGGGAAAATATTTTTCTCTATATCTTTAATTTTATATCTATCTGAGATGACGTTCACTTAACTAATTGCGGTAATCATTTCATGATGTATGTAAGTCAGACCCTTATGCTGTGCACCCTTATACAGTGCTACGTGTCACTTGTATCTCAGACTGGAAGGAAAAAAAAAGGAGACCCAATATGTATTCTGAGCCTTGTGTCTGCTTCAGGAAATCACTGAGGCTTGCTGGGCTATTCCGAAAGGGGTAATGTGGCGCAGAGAAAGGCCTTCCTGCTACAGATGGTCTGGGTCCATTTCTCTGGCTGCTGTGGGCTTCTTCTAATGACATTCCCTTCTGCTTCAGTCTCCTTTTAAATGGGTCACTTGGGCTGAGACTAGGGTGAAGCCAGCTGGGTGCCTAGGGCACACATTTTAAGGAGGTGCTCGCTGTCAGGATTAACCAAGGGAGAGTGAGTGCTTCCTTAAATTTTGCACCGAGGCTGCCTTGCCTACCTCCTCCTGTTCCCAACCCTCACTACTAGAAGAATCTAAGACTGAAGACTCCAGGCTTTGACTTTCCTCTGTGCTATTATGTTTAGATAAATCATCATGTCTAATGGTCATCGGAATTATGCAGGAATTAAATTGAAACTGAACATGATTCTTATCCTCTAATACATATTAGGCTAAAGTTAATAGGACAAGTACTAGATACATTGTTCATCCAAATATATTCAGTGGGGCTACATCTCAAATCTGGATTTTGGGATCATGGCAGCAAAAGTTAGATAGACGTGTCCTGGCATCTGTCTCCGTGGAAGGAACTTTTTTGAGTAATAAAACTGTACAAGGGAAAAGAGAGAGGTAGTCACCCCTCCTTTGTGTTACTGAGCACATGGTTCATCCCCCCCCATTACATGTAGCTTTATGTGGTACTCAGATTGTTTATGTTTCATCGTTTTTACTTGATGAACTGTTCAAGGGCAAAAAAACATTCTTAGTCTTCTCTGTTTCTCCAGTATCTGGGACATACCAGACACTCAAAAAATACATGTATGCAGGGAAAATTCTTTATTGAATGAAGTTATTTTTAAAGCATTTTAGATGTACAGATTTACCCTGTAAGTAAATAATTCTGTGAAACTGTGGAGACTACAAATCCTTCTCTCTCTTTCTCAATACAGGCTGCTACTTACAGGTCCACAGTGTAAGACTCATTTTTCCAATAAAGCTATAAAGTCCTTGAAGGCAAAAACATATGTTTTCTGCTTTGCATATATCTCCAAATCGTCTAACAAAGGGGCGTGAATTTATTGATCTTACCTCACCTTGGTGAAGAAAAAAAGAACACTCTACAAAACGATCATTTTGTGACTATGTAATTCCAAATTATTATGCATTCCACATCGCGTGGTGGCTATCAACTCTACACATTGGGTACCTCCCGATTTCCATTTTTAAACTAAATTTCAATCTTTGGGAGTGGTTGCTTTGCCATTATGCATATCTTTTTTGTTGTGTTTTTAAATTGAGTAAAAAAAATATATGGTAGGGTAAATGACATAGTCCTAGGATTTCAATGTGTTATTTGAACAAAAAGTATGATATTCACAAGATGCAATGGAGCGTGTCTACTTATCTGGCTGTGCAAACTTATGAGCCTGATAACAATGGCGATGAAACACTTTTCGCATGAGTGATCCTTCAGGGGTTCTTCTAATAGCTGTGGTAGGAGACTTGCACTTGGAGATTGGAGTTTTTCTGCTGAATAAAACTGCATACTTTTAGCTTCTCTACTGATCTGAATTCTGACCTGAAGCCTTCTCCCCATACATATCTTGGACTGGCCTCTCAATTTTGTTCCTTTCTCATTACATGACTTTTACTCACCTGTGTATATTCATTTGTATTAAATTTCTATGCATCTACCCAAGTGATGACTTCTTAAAAGATGCAATAGCACAGAGATACCTGCCTTTCACTACACAGTCAAAGTATTTATATTCATGGCTTTCTCGCCTTTATTCCTCCTGATGAGTTTTGAAATGTGTCTACATCTTTCACTTATAACCATTTCTCCTTTTTGATATATCTTTAGGTGTCCTGTCAACCCTTCATGCAAAAGATGTTCCTTCCAGAATCAGAGACTTCTCAGCCAGGAATGCAAACCAAACATAATCTGCACTCACATCTGGCATCTCCCTTCTTGCCTTGATGTCCCAGCCAGAACAGTGATTCCTGCACACATCCAGCCACAGGCATTCCCCTGGGTCTTTGATCTTCTCCCTTTGCCAGAAATGCTCCTTACCCAGTCACCCTCCCCTGACCTGTCTGTTTGTTTGTTTGTTTGTGTTTTGTTTTGGGGGGATAATTAGGTTTATTTATTTTTATTGTTTCTTTTTTACTTAACGGATGTACTGGGGATCGAACCCTAGACCTCGTGCATGCTAGGCGTGTGCTCTACCACTGAGCTGTAACCTCCCCCCGACCTGTCCTTTTAATCCAGCATAAATCCCCTGGACGTTACACACATTCCTCTAACTGAGCTTAGGACATGTGGCTTTGTACAAAAACGCTTCTCTGTTTCCTCCCATGCTCTGAGATGCCAAGTGCCTCCTGTACTGAGGGCTGAGCCTCCATTTGTTTTCCCGGGAGTATGAACAAAATGCTGAGACACGGGAGCATGTGTTCGTTGAATTGAAAAGGGTTGCTCTCTTTCAATTGTGTTGAGTTTACCCTGAACCAAATACAGTACTGTGGCCCCAGTCACAGTTTATGGACTGGACTTGGCCAGCATTTCGCCCACCTGCTTCACATAAAAGGAGTACATTGTAGATGTTAAAACGATGGACTGGGGTTGTGCTGCCAGAGTACACTTTGGGGCTCTGCCACTCCCTAGCTGAGTGCCTCTGGACAAGTCACTTCAAGTCTCTGGACTGCAGTTTCCTGACCTATGGAATATGGAGGACAATGGCATGTATCCATGATAATCATTTATTTTGCCTATTTCCTTAGCATTTAAAGTAAATTAAAAAATACTAATTATGGAAATCCATTCAACTCACACCCTTTCTCCTTTGCATTTGAAACACGGATATCACTATTTCTCAATCTGGGGATTCATTCTATGCTTTTCAGGGTTCAAGTCAATTTATTTCTGGATTCAGAGTATCGTGACTCCATTTTTTTTTTTAAAGCTCACACCTTCTTTCTTTTACAGTCTTTGTAACCAGGGTCTTCCCTTCCAAGTCTTTCTCCCAATCTCTTTTACCCTGCCCACCCATTTCAGAATCTCATCTTTCCTGAAGCCAGGGCCATTCTGAATAAGGAGATGTTATTAGGATGGATGAACCTTATAACCCATGCTGGGATCAACTAAAATGTAAAAGAAAAGCGCAGATTATGAGGATTAACATGGACAAGGAATCAGTGATGCTACTCCAGGCAGAAGGACACAGCAAGGACAATAAATGTTACCACTGAGGGGCGGTATTCCTCAGGCCATTCTCCACAGTTAAGACTAACTTTTGTCTACTTTGATTTCCACGTGGCAGGTTTTTGGAGCTCTCATTTTGTTAGCTTTCATGGTCTCTGATATATTTCTCATGATTTTAAAGAAGAAAGATGTGCCGTCCTAATTCGGGAATGTAGGGTAGTGTAATAAGTAGTTAATACCATACGCTTTAGAGCCAAGTACCAACTTTGCCACTTACTTGCAAGGTGACCTTGGACAAATGTACTTAACCACTTTGTACCACAGTTTTCAAATCTGCAAAATGGGGATGACAATCGTAGTACCTCCCTTTTAGGATATGGAAATTAAATTAGTTAAAGCATGTCAAGCATTTGAAACAGAACCTGGGATGTAACGAGTGTTGCTTTGCTATTATTGTCACCTGAGCTCACATGTCTGGCAAGGCACCAAAGGAGTGGGAAAATCTATATTCTGCTCTTTAAAATTTAGCTTTAAGCCTGACTACCTTTCCCCAGAATTAAGTCAGAGCATCCCAAGCATCTGTCCTGAAGTCTGCTTCATTGATTTCTTGACTTGCATTCGTGTACCTCTTGCCCTTGGCTCCTAGCATCTTCCATTCAAACGCTAACTAATGAAGCCTGGATATTTCAACGCCTCTCCTTCCCTCTCAACCTAGATCAGCCTGCAATGAGGAAGGAGGGTTGATGCAAATTGCAACTGACAGTGTGTACCGGAGTGGACATTTATTGACTCCCACTAACTATGCACAATCATTCAGATAATTGCTGTTCATCGTCCACACACCCTGATGGCCAAATCTCACAAGGGAGATGATGAAGGGAGGGCTTTAGTTTGATGGGGAGCTTTTCCTCTGAACTATTCTACTGCCCCTGTCCCTTTATATGAATTACCTTGGTCCCATGATGGCAGCCTTTCACTTTTTTCAAGTCTGAAATATATATGGCTCAAAACACACCTTTACACATTTAATCTGGGTCCAGTCTAGTTGCCTCTGGTGTTACAGTGTTCAGAGTATGCCTCCCCGCCCCGAGGATTTGTGAGGATTCTGGGAGCAGAGGCTGGGTGCAGGAAAGGAGTAGAGATGCCATGTAGGCTGGAGATGTTGGTCCAAATGTAAGCCATTAAGCAGTCTCCGAGAATGACGCCAGAGTTGACAGTTCGCTGGTACAAAGTGACAGGGAGGAGAGAGGGGGTTTGAGTGTGGGGCACAAATTGGAGGAGGCAGTTTCAGAAGGGCAGCTGGAAGGACAAGTTGGAATTCACTTAGATTCTAGAAGCTATAAACTGTTTCACTAGCCTCACCCAGGATGGGAAGAAAGTTGGAAAGGACATGGAGTTATTTCATCCTCTTCTCTTCGTCTTCGCATTGGGTCTCTGTGTCATACAAATGTCTTTCCCCCACGCACTTTTAGATAAAATGAGTACATGTTTTTCTAAAAGGATAACACGTATTTTGATAAATTTGAGTCATTGCTCGACCCGTTTGATTAACATTTATTCTCTTTTGCTCACAGAGCGCTTACACATGATAGAACACACTGGAGCCCAGCTCCATGGTAGACTATGGCCAAAGCTTTTACAGGAATTGCCTTATATCAGGGCCACTTTGGGGCCATTGTTAAAGCTTCTTTGTGCTCTGTAGAAGAAGGGTGGACACAGCCGTGTACCAGGGCAATCCTGGCTCGGGGAGAAGGACACAGATTGGATGCGAGCCGGTTCAGCCGTCAGCCGGATGCCTCACCCACACAACCATGGCAGAAGGCCTAATTATCTGGTACCACACAAGGTGAGGTCACCCCTCCCCACCAAAATGGGATGAGAGCCAGACAGTCTGCTGCACTGGGCTCCTCTGTACCATGTTGGATGATGGAGACTCCAGGTGGGGAGCACTGACCCACGGAATCTGCCTTGGTGCTGGGTGAGCAAAGCAAAGGGGAGCTGCTTCCACTCCTGGGAAACTTCAGCTTGTCTATCTTTTTTGGTCGTAGAGTATATAGAATTTGGGAAAAAATGAGGTAGAGTCTGAGTAGTCACTTCTACCCATTTCTACAGTTCCGTGCTCTCCCTCGGTTCAGGCATTCATCATCAGTCTCTCTGGAACGGGTTACCTTTGTCTTGATTTGCTTCACCCTGTTACCTGCCAGACTAATGGCCCATTCTGTGCTGAATGTTGTCTAGGTCCAAGCTCTAATCTAGCTCTGCCACTAAGTCACATTTGGCACATGCGATAAATGATTTACCATCTCTGGACTTTATTTTTCTTGTTGGTAAAATGGGGTATTGTAAAGGACCAAAGAGATTAACCGTGTGAAAATGCTGTGAAAACTGTAAAGAACAATGCAAATGAAGACTGAACCAGAAAGAGTTAATTTAGCCTAAAGTTAAAGGAGAGCAATTTACTCACTTTTCTGTCATTCCTAGACACAGTTTGGACATCTATTCAGCACTGAAGAAATATATCATTTTCAACTGTCTGAATCCATATGCCGTTGATTTCAAAGCTTAATTGTATTTGAATGAGGAATCAATACATATAACTGCACCAGCATTACTGCGCCGAAAATCTGTGCATGCTTCTGATGCTTTCATAATATATTTCAATTTTCCCATTACTTTTCCATTATAATCCCATATTTTTGAAAGGATTCTTTGAGCACTGCAAGGTAGCACAAATCCCCAATGAATGGTACCGACTATTTGTTTCGATTTCAAGCTGCATTTGTTACAATGTTTTGCAGCTCCTCCTGGTTGCAGCCTGTCTCTATAACAGAGACACCGAACAATTCTTCTTAAAACATCTGTTTTATCATGTTCCTTCCTGGGTAAAAAAGGTGTTCCTCTTTCCCAGCTTGTATTATTATGAGTGACAGCCAATGACAGCCAGAGCTCTTCACGGTTTGACGACAGCCTCTCCTTCCATACTCATCTCTCTGTTTTAGAATATACCCGCTTTCCTAGCCAGGCTGAGCACCTCACAGTCCCACACAGGAGATTATTTTCAGTGGTATCTTTGATCATTCTGCCTTTACCCAGAATGCCAGTTTTTCCACAACCAACCTGACCCACTGCACAGTGTCCATCTCAAGCCCAGCCTACTCAGGACTCGAGACATTTGGGGTTGCTCCAGCTGTCGTGACCTCTCTCCTTGATAAAACTTGACCCTTGGGATACACTGCCTGGGAAGCCTCTTGACTTCTGGGATGACACTGCCTTGATGGTAACAGTGTCATCAATGCTGAAGTCAAGTCCAGGTGGATCCTCAGGCCATGCTGGGGCCTTCCTCCTTCACCCCTGAGCCCAGTTCTTCATTTCCTCACTAGTGTAACTCCACTGTGATCAGAATCAAGCCCGCCAATTAAATGCTAATTTGCCGGCTGCTAGTCTTAAGAGATTCAAGAAACAAGAGAAACAGTGCAGATATAAGATGCCAGATGTCAAGGTGGCAACGAGGAAACAGGACAAATAGCCAGACACTGCAAAAGAGATGGCAGCAGAACTGGAGATGAACTTCAACTGTCATGGCTCTATACTGGTCTGCTGGAAAAAAAGATGTTCAAGGGCTTCATTTAAAGACCCTGGTATATTCACTTCAAGTTACCTGATATATGAGTGAATTACATTCTAGGAGGAAATTTTGACTCCTGCCGGAACATATAATCCAGGTTGGTAAGATCTGAAAACATTCAGAAGTTTTATCAACATGAATCTGCTTGGCACCTATTAATGCCAGTTTTGAGACAGAGCAAGTGTGTAAGGTCCTTACTGTTGGACCTTTGGTGTGAACACCTGTCCAGCATCACTTCCCCCTGTAAAAGGACGCACGTTTTCTTTGCTGAGTTGTTTCTCATTCTCTGTTTGTGCTCTTGAGGGAGATGACTTAACCTGGGTCTAGGGGTGGGCTTGTGACCCAGCTGATCGGGCCGATCGGTGTGTTCCAGTTCCTCTGAGCACAGCGATTGGCTGAGTGAAGGTAGGGCCTCCTTCCACATTGGCCCAAGGAGACTCAATGTCATGAAAGGTACTTGAGCATCTTGGAGAGAGAAACTTGTCCTGTATCAATTAGGCTCCTACCAGAGAAACAGAACCAGTAGTTTGGATAGATGGACAGGTAGGTAGGCAGATACAGATTTCAGTAAACTGGCCTACATGGTTATGAGGGCTGACAAGTCCAAAATCTGTAGGGCAGGTGGGAGGCTGGAAACCCTCAGACACCAGCTGCTGCTGCAGTGCAGAGCTGGAATTTCTTCTGTCTTAAGTAAATCTCAGTCTTGCTTTCGACGTCCTTCAGCTGCTTGGAATAGACACACCCACACTATTGAGGAGTATGTCCTTTAAAATGTTCTTTTAAAGTCAACTGATTGTAGACATTAACCACATCTACCCTTGGACTTGCTTATTAGGTATCAAATGTGTGGTCATTTTACAAATTTCTTCAAAGAAAAGAAAAATGTATAGGAGCCTTTTTATATAACCAGACAGTGTCAAGACTTTATTATGTTATGATTGCAAACCAAGTGTAGACACTCTGTAGCCAGATTCATTTAAAATCTTAGAAAAAAAACTTCTCTGGATAGAGTTTATAATGACTTTCTTTTGTATAGAATTTTTCTGAGACTAACAAGAATTTCCTTTAATCTAAGCACTCTAATATAGAGCGCCCCCTAGTGTTACCATAGAGTATGGTAAATACTTCTTTTTTTCAAGACCCCTGTCTGTATGAACAATTTGTGTCGTCTTCCTGGGTCTCGGGTCCAACCATCGGACCTGGAATGACCTCATATTCTCCACCCCTTGAGCACATCTGTGCAACTGGTTGGCCCCAGGTGGAGTGAGAGACAAGCGGGAAAATGGCAGAATGATGTGAAGGAGGGAAACAGAGATTGGGGCCCACGTGCGTCCTGGTCGGGACTCAGGGTACTCTGCTCCCGGACACTGCCAACTCCAGCTAGTCCCAGGCACCAGCGTGTGACCAGAGCTGAAATTAGAAAATTTTGAGAAATAGGCTTCAAAGCACCAAGCCCCCTGAGGGAAGGGCCATGCTTACCTTGGTCTAAGGTGGATACTGTTGTGATGTCCACCTTTTTCCTTCTGTCAGTTCACATGATGGTCAGAGCCAGAGCTCATTTCTTTGTCACTTTAATTCTGCTCTCTCCCAGAATAGTAAATCTATATTTGTAAATTGTTTATGTTTTAAAAAGCACACTCCATCCCCCAACGCCACTATCCCTCACCGCGCACGCGCGCGCGCGCACACACACACACACACACACACACACACACACACACACAACTAAATAGCATTCTTGTTAGAATAACTAAATCCAGAGATGAATAGAGAGGATTAAGTTATAGCACTCATCCTATATTCTACCCTTCTAGTAATTGATATAACATCAGTGAGATTTTACAGGCAAAATTGATTCAAATCAAACCAGAAAAATTCAGCCTCGAGAACTGAAAATGAGCTAAAAGATGGTAAGCAAAGAATAATAACACGTGGCAAAGTCTTCAAATTACTCATGTTTTAGGTTTTATATAATTTGAAGTTGCAAAAATGTGCTTAACAAGGGTGGATTTTTTAAAAATGTAATGTCTTTATTAATGACGAGGAAGCAGCGCTGAAAGCACAATAACGCCTTTTTCAGTGATGTTAAATTGGAAGGTGTTAAGAATATTTGGGAAGACATACAAATCATATAAATAGAGCTGTAAAGGTTATAAATATGAATGGAAAAGAAAACAAAGATATTTCAAAAATACACAAAACAGTTGTGTCTGTAGGAAAATGTAATTGAAAACAAAGGAGTCCTCAGATAGAATATGGGTTCTGTGGTACCCTCTCCTGGCTTAGTGTCCTGTGAAATTTGGGGTTAGTAACATGTGGTATTCCAGGTGAATTGTCAGAAGTATCAGTCAGTTAATAAAATTATACTATAATTTTTTTTCTATTTTTATAGTGTGGCCACCTACCAATCTTTATGAAATTTCTTTTCTTTTCTCATCAGATTCAGAATATCTTAAGACAGCCACATGGTATAACTTCCAGGGCCCCATTTATAGAATCCTTTCATAGTTTGTGCAAATGGTGCCTCCTGGAGTTGTGCAGTGGACACCCTGCAAGACTTTACTACCTTGATTTTAAATAAGATGTACACTGTTGTGTCAGGATGCTCCCCAGTGTCCAAGGATATTTGCATGATAATGCAGCATCTAGAATGTACAAAGTGTCCAATTGGGGTATGTCAGACAGTCACTTACTATGAATGACATAAATATTCAAATGCTTTGTGTTAGACCATAATCTGAATGATTTACTGACTGCTTTTTTTCTGGAAGAACTGAACAATGTAGGTGTCTTCAATGTTACTCTCCGCAGGTTTTATTGGCTTGTAGAATTTTAAAAAGTGATTTCTGCTTATATATTTAATTAGGTCTCACATTCCTGTTGACTTCTAATCAATTCACAGGATAAAATGCATCCACTGATTCCCAGCCTGGAAGGAGGAAGTCTTGTTGTAACCTGTGTCAGGTTAGTGCCCCCCAGACCTATTGACGGGATTGGTATGAGGACCCCTCGAGGGAGCTTTGGAGTTCTCAAGTTTTGGCAAAAGCCCCTTTTCAAGCAAGCATGGAATATGTATCTTCAGCCATGAGAATACTTCTATGGGATGTGCCCCTTTGCATTATTTTTAAACTAGATATCCAATAATCATTCTCACGAGACTTCCATTTTCACATATATTAATGGAAATCATTAATTAAATATGTGTTCTTCAATATATTTCTCCTCTCTGATAGAATCCTGAGGTTTGTTCACAGAGAATTGGATTTAAATATACCTAGAACTTGGAAGTCTGTTTTTGGAGGATTCAACTAATAATATTCACACATAAACAGGCTTGACCAACACAATGATTATGTGCAGAGGAGGCTGAGTGAATCAATAAGGACAGAACTGCATGAAGTTTACAAAATTGGTGTGAGAGCCTAGAATTACCTATGTTCCTCTCTCATTACTCCAAGGGGAAGGCACCTGCTTACGTGTCTGGTTCCACAGCCAGCTGTATATGATCCAGGGGGGATGAATCCACTGGTAGGTCAATGCCACTGTCGTCAAAATTAAGCCACCCATTTCTCTTGCCAGATTCTGAGCGTATCCTGACTTCTTATGTTCCTATTTAGGACGGTGAGAGTGTATACTGACAGGACAATGAGAATATTCTGACTTGCTTAGCAGCTTTCTTTATTATTAATGAATGATACGGCATTAGTGTTCTATGTCAGTTCACTATGACGTTAGTTAATTGACTCATGTCTCGAAGTTTATTCAGCTCTAGGTTCCTTGATAAGACGAGGTGTCTGGATTGAAGGTTGGAGATCAGACGCCTGACTGTGAGGCTCTGACATTATAATTGTGCCCCACCCTTACTCCATGCATTTCACCCAAATCCCTGTGTGGATTTTAAGTAATCTCTCTGCCTGCCTCGTCTGTGCCCTGTCATTACAACAGAAAGGGAAGGGGTATGTGTGTGTTTGTGTTTGAGGAGGTCATGGAGAGATGTGACTGCTAGTTGACATGTGAGCTGGAGCCAAGCAATCAGAGGTTCCTTACCCCATTCCCTGTTCTTGGAATGTGTGTTCTGCCCACCATTCCCACTCTAGAAGCTGTTTCAAGGATGCAGCCTTGAAAAAGTCAGGTGTTGTTTAGACCATCTGGACTGAACACATGACTGAGCCCAGTTCAGGCCTCTCTACGCACTTTTAAGACTCTAGTGGGCAGGGGTGGAGATCTACTCATCTTGTGGCCACCAAGACAAGTCTCATATGTTAGTTTCCTTGCTTGTTAAGTCTGCCACCTGCCAACCTGGAGTGGTCTGCCTCTTTCTTGGTCCTTCCCTGGCTGTTTCTTTGGTCTCTCCCTGACAGTTGCTCTGTTCTAAAGGGATTAACTCGATGACTTGGACAATGAGAAGCCAAGGGCTGGATCATCATGAACATCTTTGTGGGGCAGGATTTGTGGAAGATACTTGGATTCATCTGCAAAAGCGTGAGGCAGTTCTCCCGTTTTTCACATCCTGGCTCCTAACGTTCTGATACCCCTGGTAATCAGAAAGCTGATGCCCCAGGCTGGGCATGGACCCTAGCAGCTGACCCTTTGGTAGATACAACAGATTGGGTGCACAGGAAAAGCAGCTACCACAGCACCCTTATTGCCAAGGATGTCAACTGTCCTTGAAATACAGTGACTTGGTTAACATAGTAAAAGCCTGTCCTGTGTGTTCTCAACAATGCCCAAGGCAACTGCCTAAGGGGTCTGGGACCACCCTCCGGAGTTCTCAACTGGTGAGGGATTGACAAGTTGATTATATTGATTTTCCCCTCAGAGAGCGGCCTCCAAATGTGCCTTGGTTTATATGGACACCGTATCTGGCCTCGCCCAAGCTTCCCCTTGTTGCCGCACAAAGCCGGCTGCCACCGTTAGATGGTTAGAAAAGCGAAGTACCATGAGCAGACACCCTCATCAGATAAACACTGATTGGGGGTTCATATTTCAAAGGCCACGAGATGCAAGGCTAGACATACTAACAGACTGTTGAATGGGGGTTCCATGTCTCTTGTAACCCGTAAGCAACAAGATGGGCAGAAACAAATTGGACTATTAAAGTAGTAGGTTAAATCACTAACAGGTCAAACCGCCTTGATTGAATGAGCTAGACTGCTGTCCGAGTGACAGGGAACTACTCAGGCTCCCCTGAGATTCCATTGCCCTGCTGCAAGCTGGACCTGTTGAAATACACTATATTTGGAACATGCATCACTGGAAGAAGAGAAAATAGGGGTCCTGGTCCGGCACATCTTGTCCTCGGTCCATTTCCTCTCACCTGACATTGCTGCCTCCCGTGGCCAGCATGTATGGTGGGCCCAACCAGGTCAAGTTCCTAAAGCCGCCCACCTCCCTCTTCTTAAGGTCAGGTGGACACCACCTGTTTTCCATTGGGACCATCATGTAACTGTTGTCTCTGTTCCCTCCACTGGCCTGGAGGACATCATAGCACACTTGCTAAATTCACCCAGCAAGCTGACAAAGCCTTTCCTTACTGAGCACTAAATGTCTCTAATGAGAAAAGCTGTCCTCGAAAATAGGATCGCCTCGGACATTATCACTGCCTTGCAAGGAGGCACCTACGCCATTATCCAAACAGAATGTCATATTTTCATACATGATGAGTCTGCTAACGTAGCATCTTTTCTTAATGAGGACACACGTGAACGCCTGGAGTGATCCAACCCCTAGCCGCCCAGTCAAGGGGTTTTAATAAATGAGTGGTTTGGATCATGGGGCTCTTGATGGAAAAAAAAATTGTTAACTTATTTTGGAAACCATTATCTTAATCTGCGTTTTCGCTTGCAAGTTGCTATGTTGTTGCTGTGGTATCTGTTTCCAGTGCAGCCAGGTAGCCACCAAACGAGCTGCCCCCGTGCTAGTGAAACCGCCTGCTGACCTCTCAGGGGACGTTGCAGAGGAGAGAGGCATGTATAAGATGGTAAGAGTCGGTCAGGACGGGTGGAGCGTTGCAGGAGGTCATCAAGAGGACATGACCAGGGAGCTGAACCCGGGCAATGGGAGGCTCCTCCCCTCCCGCCCTCCCAGAATGTACATTTCACCCCACATTCCCACAGTGGGAGCTTCTCAAGGACGCAGCCTTGAGCGAGTAAGGTGTCGCCGAGACCCTCTGGACTGAATACGTGATGGAACCCAGTTACAGCCTTTCTGCACACTTTTAAGATTCTGCCCGGCAGGAACCGAGATCTTCTCATCTTGCAGCTGCTCAAGACCAGCCTCACAGGTAAGTTCCCTTGCTTTTCCGACCTGCCACCTCCCAGTTTGGGGAGGTCTGCCTCTTCCTTTGGTCTCTCCTTGCCCTCCGTGTACCGGGGCCAGTTTGCAAACCCACAGTGTGTTTATGTGTGTGGTTGCGGGAGGAGGGATCACGTTTTTCTCCAACTGAATTTTCAGTCTGTTTGAGATAGGATAATGTTTATTATTAAAAGTAGGTTTTTTTTTTCTTTTAACAAACTTTGCTTCAACATGTTTATATCTATGAAGTGATTTAACAGTGGATGTGAAACTGTTTCCATAGCTGTTTAATAAAAAAGGTCTTACTGTACTGGGATTCCCGACTTCACAACAGTCTCTGTGTAATTCTGGAATTACTTTAATTATGAGCTCTTTCAGACACGATGGGTTGCATATTGTGAAGGAATGGTATATGGTACTGGTGAGCTAGCCTTCTTACATGCCTTCTACCTTTACGAAGCCTGGCTCAATGTAGGTTATCCTGTCTATATAGGTACATACATATATACATACATACATGTCTAAGCTTTTTATTAAGAAATGAGATACAAGAGGAATTGTACACCAGTCATAAATACACAGTTCAGAGGCTTTTCAAAAAGTGAACACACCTGTAACCACCCCCCAGATAAAAAAATAGAATATTGTAGCAACCTGGAAACTTTTCACATGCCTCCTTCCAGTCTTTACCCTCCTCAGAGTTAACCAGCATCTTACCTTATGACAGCATCAGGTAATTTTGGCCATTTTTGAAATTTATAGAAGTGGAATCACATGTTACATATTATTTTGTCACTGCCTTCTTGCTCTTAACATTTCTCTTTGAAATTCACCCATGTTGTTGCATATCACAGTGGCTTATTCTTACTGTATACTTTCCAGTTTTACGAATACTGCAATTTATCCATTTTCCTGTTGAGGAAAATGTGGATTGTTTTTTGCATTTAATTTTAGGAATAGCGCTGCTATATTCTGTCATCTGTCTCTCAGTGCCCAAATGTGTACATTTCTATTGGATGTACACCTAGCGATGGAATTGCTGTGCCAAAAGATAAACTTCGGCTAAGCTTTAGCAAATGCTATCAAAACAGTTTCTCACGTGGTTTACAAATTGACGTTCCCACCAGTGCTGAGTGGGAGTTTTAGTTGCTTCCTCTGCAGCACTTGTATTTTTAGATTTTTTTGAACTGTAGCCATTGTGATTTTTGTGTAGTGGCATCCAGTTGTGGTATTAATTTGCTGTTATCTGATAATTAATGAGGTTAAGCACTCTACCACATTTTTGGGGCCCTTTGGATTGTGTAACTGTGTGTGTCTGTGTATGTGTGTGTGTATGAAATACACATTTAGGGCTTTTGCCCACATTTCTATTGCATTGGGTGTCCTTATCCTATTATTTGTAGACATTCTTAATATATTCTGGAATCCTTTATTGAATATATGCATTGCAAATATCTTCTTAGTCCATGGTTTATGTCTTTTAATGAAGAGCTGTTCTTGATTTTAAACTAGTCAAATCTTTTCTTTTATGGATTGGTGCTTTTTGTGTTCTATTTAAAGAATTTGCTTTGTAAATGATGGCATTTGAAACATTTTATTTCTTTTTAGTTGTTTTGTTTTAAAGAAAGACAATTGGTTTTTATATAATAGCTGTAAAAAGTGAACTTGTCAAATTCAACTCCTATTTCTAATAGTTTGACTAGATTATTTTAGATATCTTTACATGCTCTTTGTCATCTGAAAATTAATGGTTGTTTTTATTCCTTTCTTCCCAAACCTTATGTCTTTTAAATTTCTTGCCTCATTACACTGGGTATGACCTCCAGCACAATATGAAATAGAGATGGAGATAGTAGCTTCTTTCTTGGTTAATTCTCAGTTTTAGAAGTAAGCACGTACATTTATTGCTTGAGGGGTTTTTTGTTTTGTTTTGTTTTGTTTTTTTTTTTGTAGATTTTACTGTAAAACTTTTTTCCTTTATTCAAAGTTGCTGTAAGTCTTTTTTCCAGTTGTATTAAGATGTAATTGACATATAGCATTGCATTACTTTAAGGTGTGCAACGTAATGATTTGATGTATGTATATATTGTGAAATGATTAGCACAGTAAGTTTGGCTGATGTCTGTCACCTCGCAGGTTATGAATTTTTTTTTCTTGTGATGAGAACTTTTGAAGTATACTCTCTTGGCAATTCCTAAATATACAATACAGGGCCCTCATGACCTAATTACTTCCCAAAGACAAGGCCAAAACACTCACCGCGATGTGTAGCCTTTTATCACTTCCCCAGAAATCACACAAATCAAAACAAACTTTTTTTCATGAAATAGTCAAAATAATTAGAGACTGTACATGAATGGACATGCTCAAATCATAGTCTGGAAAAGAACCCATTCAAATTCTTTTCTGAAAAAGATTTTGAGCGTCTACTCCATATTAGCCATGAGCAAAAGGAATAAAATGAATTAATCACCTAGTATTTCTTTGGTTCTTCCATGTTCTGGGCACTCGGTACTGAGGATGCAAAGATGAGGAAAGTTTGACGTGGTCCCTTTACTTCACGTCAATAGTATAGACTCTCGTGAAAAGCAGACTAAAATACATAACTATAACATTTTATGTACATACTTTTAATAATAATAAAACAATGCCAATACCGTTAATGAACATTTACTAGATACCAGCATTTTCCTGAGCTCTTTGCATACATCAGTCCTCACACTAACTCACTAGAATCAGGTGTTACTATTGCTCCCACTTTACCAGGAAGGAAACTGAAACACAGATGGGCTTACGTGTTTTGCTGGAGGTCATAGGGCCGGCAAATCACGTAGAAAGAGAGACCTTTGGGGATGCAGGGAGCTAAACAAACAACTGGTTCCGCCTAGAATGACTGGGGCAGGCTTCATGAAGGAGGAAGAGACGGCAGAACTTGGCAGACGTGACGGGGCTGGCACCTCAGGAAGATAACCTGTGACGTGTCGTGAGGGTGTGTGTGTGTGTGTGCACGTGTGTGTGTGCGTGTGCGTGACAGACGTGGTCAAAGAAAGACGAAGAGCCTGGTGTGGTTGGACCTCAGGGTTTCAAAGGCAAGTTGTAGAAACAGAGGAAGGCTTTTGAAGAGAAAAATAATAGAATCTAAACTATTTTGATGGGCACTGAGTAACCTGTCTCTCCCACCTTCTAAGGTGATAATATCTAGTACTTAAGGAGGGATTACTGCATGCTAGGCAGTGTAGGACGCCCTTTACATATGTTAATACTTTTTAACCTCAGGGAAGAAAACTGTGAGATATATACTAGAAAAGAAGAAAAAAAGAAGAAACAGCTGAGGTGTACAG
The DNA here is from genome assembly GCF_048564905.1 of Vicugna pacos. Classification (NCBI taxonomy): domain Eukaryota; kingdom Metazoa; phylum Chordata; class Mammalia; order Artiodactyla; family Camelidae; genus Vicugna; species Vicugna pacos. The sequence goes on from NC_133001.1 coordinate 46,134,966, forward strand.
AGCAGCCGAGTAACTGAATCTAGGTCATGTCTCTAATTGTTGGAGGTGTTAGGATTTGGATCCGTAGCTCTGCTCTTAATTACCAGACACGCTGAGTCTCTGTCTTCTGTCCTTACAGACTGGCATTGTCAGGTGTATTATAATAGATACTATATGCAGTGTACCTAACAAATTTAGGTATATGCTACATATCAATACATACATTACTGACATACCTAATATTGTTAGGCTTCTTATATACATGAAAAGACCTCACTCTCAAGCTGAATGCAAGCACAGACTTTTGTGTACATCGCATTGCCATTCTTTCAGTGATTATTAGAAAGGCCATTCTGTGGTTGGTACAGGTGGAATGAATGATTATTTGGTGAATGGTAGGTGTCTGATGTATTGGCAAATCAGAATGTGTATACACACACTCACATACACACACAACCCTAAATATATTCATTTTCCTTTTGAATGGTTTGATGTGTTTTATTGCCTAGCTATAAAAGTAAACATTTTGGATAAATTGATTGTCAGTAATTACAAAGTTTATTTTCTAGGATCTGGCAGAAATTATATCAATAAACCAAAAAAGAAAAAGAAAATTCTAATTGATGAATAGTAAAACTCACTTGTCCTCAAAATAATTTTACCGTGGCTTAGTATATTTATGTAGTGTGTGGGTATGTGTGTGTGTGTGTGTGTATGTGTAAATATAGCAACTGAGTTGTCTTTTGCACCCAAACCCAAGCTTGACTTTGCCTGAGGTTGGGCTGGTCAAGACAAGGGTTCCTGGCTGCCATGTTTGCAGGAGTAAACGCTTCTCCTGGACTTTCACACGCCTCTGCAGTGCTGCCTCGCTCTCTTACCCGGACTTGCCCTTTTCGCACACAGGCAGGACTTCTTGCCCTCTACTTCACTGCCTCCCAGACCAGCCATGACTTCGCTATTACCAGCTGCGACCATCACTATTCCTGAACTTAGTGCGTTCACCTTTTTTTTTTCTTTCATTAGCTGAGATTTCGTCTTTCAGTATCTTTTCATTCCTTCCTTTATTCAGTGGACTTTAATCACAGTATGTTTCTGAACTATCTGGCCACGTACAGTTTAGCACTAAATTCTTAGCTCCTTGGTTATGTGGGTGAAGTATGTTGGCAAGTCTTCTGGGTTCCCCAGGCACAATATTAGACAGTGTGCCAGGGAACCCTACTTTGCTAGCTGGCAGATGGTTCCAGCCATGAAATGTACAAGGAGCTAAAAGACCTGGGTTAATACTTTGTTTGTGACCTTGAACAAATATTTCTTCTGCTAGGATCTAATTTTTCTTATTCGTAAATGAAGGAGTTTATACTAAATGTCATTTAACATCTCTAGCTTTTCTGAGAAGGGGATGAGTACTGTGAATTAATGGATTATTCAAAGAACACATTTGCCTTCGAAAAATCAGACACATTATTATATTATTATTACTGTTAACAGTAATATGTATTATTAAGTGTTAATATTAAATATTAATATTACATAGTATTATTAAATATTAATATTACATAGTATTATTAAATATTAACAGTAAGATACATCTAAGTAGAGTTGGAAATATAATTTTCCATGGGTTTAGAACCCTAAGTGGACGTGGTTGAAGGCAACAGTTCATGTTGGCCTCATCCTGGTGCCTGGGGTCCTCTTGATGGTAGCCTTTCTTATATGCTGTGTGAGCTTAATTGAAGGATTTGGCTTCAAGTTCTGTCATTCAGATTATTCAGAGTGGCTGGCAGTGGCTCATTCCTGGGAGAATTTGCTAGATGCTAAGATGATATAGAAACAGAGGGGTGGGGGTTGCAGGGAGGTCCTTCTCCATGTGTTTCTCGTGTTTCTTCAGCATGTCTTGCATGTCTTCAAGAGATGAACTTGTGCATGGGTTTGGAGTGTCTTTTCAAGAATGTTTGTGTCCTGAAAAATCTTGAAAGATGGGGACAGTGTTTCCCGCCAGAGCAGAGGGTGGGCACGCTTGCTACCCATTGTAAGAGCTGTGTTTCCTGTGTTTAGGGGCTTTTCTTGTAACACAGCCCACAGTGTGTGCAGTTCTCACTTGGATCATATCGCATTGCCCAAGGGAAGAGACGCTTAGATAACCAGCACAAAAAACGCTGATATTTTGCCAATGGCTATTGCTGTGAGTAATAAATTGTCCTTTATCTCTGACTCAAGAATCCTGCAGTTTCCATCAGCATCCATGAAACTGGGGTAAACAAACTTGCCACTAGAGGCTATCATCTCAGACCCTTCACAGCTCTTGAGAGGCAGATGGACACTTCAGGATTTCTTTCTAGATCCCTTTTGATCTGTCTTTCCTCGTTCCTTTCTGGAACTGGGACCACAAGAATTCGAATAACAGTGCCAAGGTCTTACAACTAATTAGCAACAAACCAGAGACTAAAGTCTTCATCTCGTGACCCCTTGATCCTGTACGTCTTTTCCAAAAGCGTTTTAAATCTAAACAGGTACTTGAAATACCCATGCTGTGCAACAGTTAAAACTTTTAATAACTTTTATGCAGTGCACCTGCTGGTTAAAAGCCCTCTGTATGTGAGTAGTCTCTAGAACTGTGCAATTAATTAAAAATGAATTTAATAGATACTTTGGTCTGGTACTTATATTTTTAAAGAAAAACACTTTTAAAGAAAAAGACAAAACACTACACTAAAACTATGGCTGATCGAATCAAAGGCAGCTTCTTGGTTAAAAGAGAGCTTATGCTGCAATTTGAAGGGAAGTGACAAATGCTACAGCTAAATCTTTGCTAGCGTTCATTTATTCTTTTGGTAACTTTGCTCAGATTTGATAAATGGTTAGTAAAATGTTTATGCATACAGAATGAGTAATCTCAAAGGTTCTTGTAGAATCTCTCTGCATTTTGTGCTATTGTGAGGCTGAGGGACTTTTCTGATTGAAGTCTAATATGTTTTCTTACACGTTGTAAGAGAATCAGTTGAGAAGTAAAGCCGACCAGAAACGTCTTTTGTAATATCTGAGACTGGACAGGAAGTGGCAAATTCTAAAATGACAGCGAATGTAAGGGCTGAGTCTGCCATTCCCCGGCTAACCCTAGTCGCGTATGCACCCTGTGGGCATAAATCACAGGGCTGGTTGGTTTGTTCGTTTGCTTTGTTTTGCCTTGTGTTTTTACTTATATGTTGGTTTTGTCCTCAGAGAATCTTAGTTCACTTATGTGATAGTTTTTCAGTAATAGACAGAGATCTTCCTATCCCTCACCCCATCCTCCCCGCCCCAAAATATACATCACCACTCAGGTTTGCTGTTTCCAGATAGTCTGCCTTCTGTGGCTTATGCAGATGGGAGCATTGTCTCTGTAAAATCCAAGTACTTAATCTTTATTCTGCAGGAAATCTTCGGTTTCTCCATCTGCAATTTTTCCAAGTTTATTGCTTTTCAGTCAACTCTATTTGAATAACTTCGTCTCTGTTTCTAAGTTGAGAATAAACACATTTAGGTGATACTACAATGTAAGGATTTCCTCTGTTGAAAATTAAGCTCACCTCTGCCCTTGGTCCTTGTTGGCACGGGGGCCACAGCTTACTTCCTACTGTGTGTGACTACTGGAGTCATGTACTCACCTCTGTGGGATTTGTCTTTGGATGTTATCGAGACAGAAAGAATGATGAGAAGCTCACTGTCTTCTGAAACAAGATTATGTTACTAAAAGGTAATTAAGACACAATGAAGAAGTTACATAGAAGTTAGGACTATGGCTGAATTGTAGGAGGCTCACATTTTAAAAATTATGAGAGAAATAAAAGTACATTAATTGTTTTAAAAAATAAATGTGGGGCTATTGCCTACTAAGGATTTAGGCCCTTAGGATTCTCTCTCTCTACGAACACACAATGTCCCTCCTCCACCTCTCACCTCCTGGAGATCGCCTCTCTCCCTCCTGGTAGAGGTCTGGAGGCTTACTTTCTAGAGAGATTAATGGATGAAGTGATTGAGGCACCAAACAAATGGGAAGGCAGGGCACCAATGAGACAGCGAGGGGCTGGAGAAGATGCGCGGAATCGTGAGTCCCCTGAACACCTGCTGCGGAGCCCATTCTTCTACCTGTCCTATTTATATTTTGAATTTTGGAGTCTCCATAAAGAGAAAAGCTAACTATAGTATTTACTAACATAATGTATGAGCAAGTCTGAAATGATACCTGCTGAAATGGCATTCTGCTGGAAAGATGACTTACTTGGATTTCGATTCCTGAACCAAAACATCTGAGGCACTTTGTGCGTGTGTGTGTGTGTGTGTTTATGTGTGTGTTTAATAGTGTCAAGATGCTCTTTGCACTGAGGACTTATGGAAATGACAGAAGTATTTGCTGAGGGAGGCTAAGCCTGATGCAAGATGAGAAATGTGCTCTAACCACATATTATGAAGTAGGCTGTATGTACATGTGTGATATGTAATATGGTTATCACAACCTAGAGAAAATCGTCACACATTGGACTTGGGAACCAGACTGGATGAGTTCAACTCCTTGTTCTAACGTTAATTTTCCAATTTCTCTTTTGCTGTTTCCTCAGTAGGAATTGGGGGATAATAACGGTGTCTATCTCAGAGTATTATTCTAAGTATTATTTAAGGTTAAATATGTGAAGCACTAAGGACAGTGCTGGTATATACTGAATGTTCAACAGAAGGTAACTGTATTTACTACATTAGTAAATGTACAAAAACTACAAATACACTGTGAATTCCAAAATGCATGGCAGGTTACCTTGAGAATTTATTGACAATCAAAACCAATGTATTAGCTATCAGAATATTTTCTCTTTTTTATTCTTGTCTCTTTCTCTCTTTTATTCTTGGATTTACCTTCCAAGGTCTGATGATGGCTCATTATGCTGAGTGATACCTCTTCTTCAGTGAGGTCCAAGATGTTCTGAAATGTGTTCCTTGTTTCATGACTCTATTAATAAACCTGAATTTATGTGTGTTTTCTTAGAGTTTAAGAGGCGGTGATGTATGTTGGTTGGATGCACAGGCTTCAGAGTCAGATGACCTGGATTTAACCTCTTCTCCAGGCTTTGTGACCATGGACATTTTCCTTAAACTTTTGAGCTTTAGTCTTCCAACCTGAAAAACAGAATTATAATAGCACCTAATTCATACTTTTGATTGGAAGATTAAATAAAACAGCCATTTAAAGCCCTCTGCACAGTACTGCCAAGCAGTTAAGTATCCAGTGAATATTCCTTGTTCAGCCTGCTGGAGGCATGACCTCTGTCATCTTTGAGAAACCAAGTTAGTAACAGTTGATTACCTGGAGACTAGTTCTTGGGGAGGGGACAGAAATAGTCACGGAATATTTAACATTTAAACTGTACTTTGGAGGAAAATCAGACCTTACTAGGCAGAAGCAGGGAGGTTAAAATTTCTTGGAAATTGCATATCATAAGAGATAACAGAAAGCTTGGGATACTGTAAGTTGCCCAGTGTGGCTGGATCCCTGGGTTAGGCTGAGGCACCATGTAGAGGCCGGGCTGAAGCAGAAGCCAGAGTAGCAGAATGTTTTGTTTCCTTTGTATATTTGCACTTTAGAGTATTTATTTTTCTAAAAAATAATAAGCATTATAAAGAGGAGGAAGAAGAAGTACTATTGTTTGCCTTTGCTTTTAGGGGAATTAGCTGATTTAATAATGATGATAAAATGATGCCTATTTGGGAATGAAATCTTGACTTTTGAGGGGAATGTAGATAGATTTTTCAGTCATTGTAAAAATTATGGCTGCGTTTATGTTTGTTATAAACAAGCAAAAATGCAAAAGTTGTAGATTTAGTAGTGTTTTTCTTTTTCATTGTGTTCTGTACTCCTGGAATCCCTGGCCTGACATTTAGGATCCTACCACTGCCCCTTCAGGATCTCATTGTCCCAGATGGTCTTCTTTTGATTATATGTATTCCCTTCCAAAATTCTACCCAAGGTCATACCCTCAGCTAACTGTCACAAAGGATAAGATCCAATAAATTATTTTGCCATAAAATATGAATGGTCAATAACCTTAAAGCTGTGACCACACATATTCCCCCTACACAAGCACAGCAGATTTCATATCTTACCCATAACTATTAATAATGATAGTATGACAGAAGAGCCCCATATTGAAAAGGGAAATCTCTAGGAAAAGGGAAACCTACCTGGGCCAATTTCACCCCCCACCCCCGACCTGGAGAAGCCACCACCCAGAGGAGTCCAGTCTGCAGCTATAACATGGCTTCTGTAGAGGGACACTGTCACAGAATCTCTGGTCCCCAGAACTTCAAGGACCACAGATGAAGGGCCAAGCACCCACTCTTAGGTCTCAGAGCACTGATTACATAATTTTGTTCAGAAATGATTATCAGGCCAGCATGAGATCTCAATATGTGGACTCCAGTGAACAGTGTTCCCTTGTTTTGAGTTGTGGTCACCACCAAAGGCAGCAGCCACCTCTGAGCACCCATAGGAAATGGAAAGATTTCTGTTGAGTCAAATGAAACATCTGTCCTCTTCAAGTCACTCTCCCTTAGATGGCTATGGATAGAAATCAATTTTCCACAAAAGATGCAAAAAACCAAGAAATCTAGGAAGAGTTACTGCAGGCTTCCCAGGGTGTTGCATGCATAATCGGGAAGAGGAGTCTGGCACTATTTCTTTACCACAGTAGCTGAATTTTACCATTGACAATAGATACCTGCCTGCTTCTTTTAAGCCGTTTTAATTTTGGCTTCACTTCATAGGGTATCGATAATTAATTGCATCAACTCTACTACTTTAATAAAACTGGTCATCCACAAAGCAAATATGTATTGCTTAATTTTCAGTTTGAGAGTTGATAACCACTGAAAATTAATCATCCATAGAAAGAGAACTAAGCAGCACTTCTAATCTCTGAAAAGATTGCCAGTCTATTAGAGTTATGTGCTATAATCAATTTACATATAACGGTATAATTTATAAGCTCCAAATTAGATCAGCTATCTATTAGACCTAATAAAAATGGAAATGTATTAATCAGATTAGAAAAATAAAGGAGAAAATTAGCAAGGAATGGGATGCGATACCCCTAGAAAAAGGAACAATGAGAACTTTTGGTGTGAAAATTGAGTGGGTTAACCTGGTTTACCCTGTATGCAGCAATATGCTTTTATAGATTGTTCTCTATAGTTTATATATATAAATGTTTAAAAGAACGCTCTTCTTGGAAGCTATGTGGAAGCCAATATGCCTGAACCAAAGTTCTTTATGTCACCCGTTACTTCCAAGAAGAAGTAACATTTACTGAGCACTTATTATATGCCAGGTGTGGAGCTAGGCCTGGAGGACGTAGATGTGCATTTTTGAGATTAATATTCTTGCTGAGTTCACTTTCTAAGTTATAGGCATCATTAACTATTTTCCCCCTAGATATCCAGATCCAAGAAACACTAAGTTTTACCAATGTTTCAAAACCATATATTTTTGACATGCAGTAAAGTTTTAATGCTAATTAAGAAATCTAGTTTCACTTCTATGCTGTGTCCCTTCATTACCTCATTTTGCCCCTTTACTCATGAGCTTAGCTTGAGCCAAACTCCTGCTGAACCATCAGAGTTAACAACCGCTGGAACCAACGACCATCAACTGCAAGAGAAAGTAACAGTGGAAGTGAAATGGCTTTGTAAAAATATTCTGTGAAGGGTAACGTTTTCATGTTTTTTTTTTTTTAACATTGCTAGTTTTCTCCAAAATGAAAGAGTTTCCTACCTGAAAGAAACTGAAACAAGTAACAAAATGCCTCTGGCATCTAAGGAGCCATGACTTACACATTAGAACTCCACAGCATTCAGGGTAGTAAAAATACCTGTAGGGATTGTTAATCACGTATTTGTTGGTTTTATCATTTGAAATGTGGGTGTCCTTCTCCCTCTGTCTCCAGAGGGAACAAGGCATGTGTCTGAAAAAGGATATATCCTGTATTTAATATCTTCTGCCTAACTCAGTTAACCTGGAGTGAACTTACCTGTGCCTGAAAGAGACCAACTTATTCTAAATCTATGCTGCTAAGAACTATTAAACACCAGCACGTCAGCTTTCTCTGACAACTCTGCATCACTATGAAACAGTCATTTTTATAGTTTCTCCCGTTTTTGTTGGCTTTATAGGACAGAAATTTATTTTCTTAGTTCTGGAGGCTATAGGTTTAAAATCAAGGTGTCAGAAAGCTCTAGAATATAGTTTCTCTTTAAATTATGTTTTTCTAATGTTGTGAATTTTCTCAATATTACAGTATGTCTGTAGTATCAGATAATATGTATTTATGTGGAGCTCATGTATACACTTATATTAAGCCCATTTAACAGTCTCTACTTTGAAATAATTGGCTTTATTTATTCTTAATTTTGATCATGTTTTACATGCAGCCATTTTTGCTAGGAAATAAATTTTTAAAGAACTCAGAATAATGATATTTCTCTAGATTACTCTAGATATTTAAAACTGTCATTACGTTTCTTTTAAACCATCAATTTCCAGAGTTTAGAAAAGCAGGGACACTTGCCAACTCAATTTTTGAGACCAGGATCATCCTAAAAACATGAGCAGACAGAGACAGAATAAGAAAAGAAAATACAGACTAACGTGTCTCATGAAAACGTCAGCAAAAGTCCTCAAGAAAATATTAGCAATCAAATCCAGTAATGTGTGAAAAAGACAATGCAGTGACCAAATGGGGTTTATCCCATTAACTTAAGGTTGATGCAACCTTTGAAAATTAATCAATGTAATTCATTTCCACAAATTAAAGAAAAATATGATCTTCTTAGAAGAAGCAGAAGAAACATTTGAAAACTAAAAACACCCACTTATAGTAAAACTACCAGCAAACTAGAAATACAAGGAAACTTCCTCAACTTGATAAAAGAATCTACAAAACCCTTTTAGCTAACAATGTACTTTATCGTCAAAGACAGAAAGCTTTCCTCCTGAGATAGGGAAAAAAGCCAAGGACGTCTGCTCTCACCAGTCCTAATCAACACGGTTCTAGAGGTCTTAGCCAGTGTCAAATGGCAAAAATAAATAAAAAGCATCCAGGTTATAGAAGAAGTAATTAAATTCTACTTAATGGGTGATATGATTGCTTATATACAATATCCTAAAGATTCTATAAAAAAGTTGTTAAAACTAATGAGTGACTTGAGCCAGGTTTCTGGCTACAAAAATAATACAGTTAGACTTCTATATACTAGTACTAAACAGCTCAAAATAAAATTTATAATAGTACCAGACACATCAAAGAGTTAGATATAAAGCTGTCAAAACAGTGCAAGTACTGTATGTCAAAAACTATAAAATATTGATGAAAGACGTCGAAGGAGTACTAAATACGTGGATAATTTTACTTTGTTAATAGTTTGGAAGGCTCAATATTTATAGTGTCTATTTCCCACAAATTAATATATAGATTCATTGTAATCCTAATCAAAATCCCAGTAGGGCATTTTGGATGAATTGGCAAACTAATTCCAGAATGAAATCATTGTATATGGAAATGCAAAAAAAACCTAGAATATTTTCAAAACAGTTTTTTAAAAAATTGAAGTAATCACACTACCAAATTTTAATTTTACTACAAAGTGATAGTAACTAAGACAATGTGGTACTGGTGATAAATTGGTCACACAAATCAATGAAATAGAATAGAGTCCAGAAATAGATCCACACATAGATGAACAACTGGCTGTTGACAATGATTGAAGGGAATTCAATGTAGAAACGACAGTGCTTTCTGTAAGTGTTTCAGGAACTATTGACATGTAAGCAAAAAATGGACCTTGACACCCACTCACACCAAATACATAAATTAACTCAAAGTGTATCATAGTCCTAATGTAAAACCTAAAATTGTAAAACTTATGGAAGAAACCGTAGAAGAAAATCTTTGTAAACTTGGTTTAGGTACAAGTTGCGTAGGTATGACACCAAAAGCATAATAAAATGGACTTCATTTAAAATTTAAAAACAAAGCCTGTGAAACTTTGCGCCTTCAATAAACATTGTTAGGAAAGTAAAAAGACAAGCTACTGATCGAGAAAAATATTTGCCAAACACATATCTACTATAGGATTTCTATACAGAGTTTATAAAGAACATTCAAGGCACTAATAAGAAACAATACAATAGAGCATAAATGGGCAAAGCGTTTAAATAGACACTTTACCAAAGATAATATACAAATGGCGATGCAAGATGCTGAATCCAAATAATGACTGTCATTTATCACTAGGGAAATGCATTTTAAACCAAAATGAGATATCATTACATATTGGTTGAAATGGCTGGGAAGATAAAACAGGAAACAAAAAAAATCTCACCTGATACACAATAATTGTGTGACCTATGATCCAGTAATCTCACTCTTAAATTTTTACCCAAGCTAAATGGAAACTTAGATTCACACATATGTGTGTATGTTTATGGTGGCTGTACCATAATCACCTCAAATTTCAAACAACACAAATGTTCTTCAACTCTTGAATAAATAAACACACTGTGGTACATCCATACAAATGGCTACTACTGATACACACAACAATATGGATAATTCTTGAAATATGCTAAGTGCATAGTGCATTATACTGCATATTCTATGATTCTGTTCTTATAACGTTCTACAAATCAATGAGTGCATGCTAGGCACTGAGGGTGAGAGAAGAGATTGACTACAACCTGTAGGAATTTTCTTGGACGATGGAATTGTTCTATATTTTGAATTCAAGTGTAGAATCTATGACTATGCATTTGTCCAAACTCAGAATTATACATTTTAATTATGCCTCAATAAAATGAAATACATAATATAAAATAACTGAAATCAGTGTAAATAAAATTAAATGATAATGGATTATAAATCACATGTTCTGACTTCTTTTATACATTCATAACTGATTTAGATGTATTTATTAGAGCTTAAATGAATTAGATGTACAGTATTTTTTTTTACAACATAATGGGTTATTCAGATTTCAAACACTGTTCTAGTCTGTTAGATTTTAGCAGCAAGATGCCAAAGTTTAACTTAATTCAACTTGTCCTGTCTCAGATTGAGTACTGCTTTTAAATACTCTGGAGTATCATATAGACACACAACCATCTCTTCTCCTCCAATTTACGTCTCATGCTGCTATAATGAGCTTCCACGAATCTGTTTCCATTAGGACTCCTCTCACACTTTGTGGGCCTCTGAAGTGTTCAGTGCAATAAGAGCATTTCAAGCTTCATTGGAAGATATCTCAAGGCATCCAGTACTGTTGACTATTTCATCCTGTATAGAAAAAACATTTCATTTCTTGAATTTTACATCTTTTACTGATTCCCATTCTGACTTTTTGGCTACTCCTCTGTTATTCTCTTACTGGCTTTTTTCTCTTTGTAGATGAGTTAAAATTTGCTGTTTCTCTGCTCCTGCTCTCTTTTCAGTTAACACCCTCTTCTTGGGTAAGCCCATCTCTTCCCATGCATTCAGCAACTCTCAATATGTTTATGACTCCCTGATCCCTAGTTGCCCCTCATCCCAGTATCCGTATCTTGAAGTGCAAGCTTACAGTTACTTTCCACTCTCATCTTCATCCTCCCACAGCTCAGTGGATGGCTGCCATCTTTCTCTTCCTTCAGTGATGTCATCTCTGCAAACATTTTCATCAGTGTTTGTTGGCCTCTAGTAGTGGTACAAAAGCCTGCTTTCCTCTCAGCTAAGGATAAAGCTAGCCATTTGGTCAAATTTTCCAAAGGATGCAGCCTTGGGAGTAACCGTGTAATTTAACCAGATAACCTTTGTTCTAGAGGAACATGGGATCATATATATTTGAGATAATATCTCTCTCCCTGCCCCCCACTCCGTCCCTCCCTCTCTCCCACCCCCCAACTCTCTCTCACTCTCTCTCTCACTCCTTCCCACCCCCCCACTCTCTCTCATACTCTCTTTCTTTCTCTCTCTCTCTCTGTCCCTCTTATATTTCTCCTGGCTGGTAAAATGGCCGGCATATCCCCTCCTGGCTGGAAGTTACCCCCATACGAGATAACTTGGGATATTTGCCTCGGTAAACTTCGATGTGGGGTAAAGACTGTTTTACTCTCTTACTTTGGCTCTTCTGCTCTTTCTTCCTCCTTTTCTCTGGATCTTTAACTAACATCAGTAGAGATTTGAAAGAACAAGAAATGTGTTGAACAAAAATATAAGCATTTGAGCAACAAAGATCCATACACAGAGAAAAATGTTCCTATAGATTATTACATTAAGGGGGAAACAGATTCATTTGTAGGGTTAGGAGATGTGTCTCTGGGATTTTAAACTAACTAAAAAATCTGGGGAAGTGTTCAATGGTATAGAATTTGGGCTTTGGGACCTCCAGGTTCAGGGAATGACAGGTAAAAACAGACGAGCTGCCCTAGATTCTGTTCATCTGTAGCTTGTGCTGAACTCTTTTCCCACCTTGATGAACTGTTTATTCCCCCTTAAATTGAAATTAAATTGGAAGTTGATAAGTTCTAAACAATAGGAAAATACACGCAACAAAATATCAAATACGCAGGCATCTCTCAGCCAGAATGAAGAAATGTTAACATTTTATGGCTTCTGCTTCAGATTTCATATTGTTTTTTCAAATAAAAGATATATAACATCATGGGAGACAGTAAAGTCCTCTTTGTTCCTCGTTGCAACCATGATATTTTAACTCCTTTTCCCAGGAATAAACATTATCCCAGATATGGTGTTTGCCTTCCTGTTCATGTTTTAATTATTTTGTCATGGTATCTATAAGTAAAGCATTGCTTATATTGTTTAAAATATATACAGTTGCTATTATAGCCTGTGTATTATTCCAGAAGTTTTTTATTCAGCACTGTTTTTGAGATCTATCCACGTTTACGTATATTAATCTAGTTTTTATTGCTATAAGAATTGTGTGAATGCACAATTATTTATTATTCATTCCTTAAACTGAGGACAGCCCTGGAATAGATATTTTCATGCATGTCATCTGTGGTCAATATGTGCATAGGTTTTTCTTGGGTTTATATGTAAAATCAGCATTGCTGAGTCACAGTTTATATATTTCATTATATCCACATATTGACAAGTTTCCCTCTAAAATGTTTTACCATTTATTCTTCCACCGGTAGTGAATGATTTTCAGTTTTCTTTGTCCGTGTCAAAACTTGGTAGTATCAGACATTTTTTTGTTTTTTTGAACTTAATTGGTATTAAATTACATACATAAAATTTTCCTTGATAATTAAAGAAGATGAGTGTTTCTTCATATAGTTGTTGGCCTTTGATGTTTATTATTTTGTGATTACCTATTTAAAAAAACAACAAAAACATTGTTAAGGAAAACATATAAGGAGATCTGTGTCCACATAGCATAAATATTAACACTGAGAACTGAGGCCACCTGAGTCACCATGTCTACATGATTTATGCCATCAATTCTTGCCCAAGAAGATGAGGCTGTAAACCAATAAATATTTCTCTATTTGCTTCAAGAAGTTCTCACAAACCAATAGTTCTAGGCAAAGAGTGTGCCCACTGGGCAAATGGTTGCCTTACAAGATATTAGATTGTTCACCTGGGTAAACAACTGGTTTGTCAAACAACTGTTTATTTATCATGACTTACTTCAAAATCATTGCCTCTGTCTGACCACCAGAAGTATGTCACAAGCTTCTCTCAATACCAACCAGTTCTGCACGTTGAAAGAACCACTTTAAATCACTGGAGCCCAAACTCTAAAACCTATAAATGTCCTTCCTTGATATCCTCATGCTGAGTCACTACTATGACTCTGACAAGGTGTTCTCTCTTACTATAATAAGTCTGATACATTTAGCCTTGGTAGATCAGAATGTCATCTTTGGGGAGTCAAAACTTAACAGCACAGAAGTAGGAAAAATAATGTAATGATTTCTCCTCCTCATATACCTGTCACCCAACTTAAATAATAGGCAATCTTGTTCCATCTGTATCCCTACTCACTTCCTCCTTCATGTCCAGATATTTTGAAGTAATCCTTGACATCATATCATCTCAGCCCATTTGTTAGATTCGTATTTTCTTACTCAACAGTCAAATGCATTCGGCAAATTTGTACTTTTTCTATTTTATGTACTGCAAATATCTTCTCCAATTTGGTTGTTTGACTTTTTCTTTGTGATTCGTTAATATAGAGAAGGCATTTTTTCTGAATAATTTTCCAGTGTATTTTACAAACCTATTTTTTAAAAGCACATGGAAACTTTTACTGTATATGAGATTAGGTAGACATCTAAGTTGATCTTTTGTATATAGAAATGAATGGTCCCAGAACTATTTTTAAATACTTGTTTTCTTTGTCCTTAACTTGTAATGCTCTCTTTGTCATCTACTAAGTTCCCATATATGTATGAGTCTAAATACTATCACAGTATTCTGTTCCATTGATCTTTGTCTATCCCCACATGAGTACCTTATGATTTTAATTCAACTTTATCCTAATTCAAGGTCTCTAGTATGGCATACGCCAACATATTGTTCTTTTTATAATCACAAAATTTTTGGATGTTCTTGAATCTAAACCACGTTTAACTTAAAATCTGTTTGTCTACATTTCTTAAAATTCTGTTTGAGACTTTTCTGAAATTATGTTAACTTTATAGGTTACTTTCAGAACAAATGATACAGAAATGATAATGAACATAGTGGACATTGAGAACCATGCACACAGTCCATTCAGATTTTCTTTTATGTACCTTTAATCACACTGTGATTTTTTTTCGGAGTATTTTTGTGTATCTTTTCTCAAGATTGGTTCTAGATGTCCTGTAGATTTTCTGAGTCAACTCTTAGTTTTAGAATTGTTGTAGATTTACAAAACACATTGCATAGGTGGTTGAAGTTCACAGTGGTTTTCTTCTCAGTGGATGTACTGTTAACAATTTATAGCTTCTTTCTTTGTAACCATTTATGCTTTTTACTTCAAATTTTCTTTTCTTATATAGATATTTCTCTACCAGCTTCCTTTTTAGTAATATTGCCCTTTTATATATTTTTCTGTCCCTCTGTATTAAACTTTTGGATTCATTTTCTTCTTAAGTTAACCCTTTAAGCAGTTTATCTGCTATGTATGTATATACATGTGTATATATATATTCTGTATGAAAATGGGTAAATAGGTATATATTTCCTTTACAGTTGTAGGATTGCTACTATATTTGAACCCTTTGTGGCTTTATGTTTTTACATTAGAACATCCCTAAAATTAGACTTCTTACAATTAATGATTTTCTCTTATTTTCTGCCTTCTGTGGATTGATTTTGGTTTTATTACATTTGTTTCTGCTTTTCCTATGGATTGCTTTTTATTATTCACTTTTCTTTTACTTGTCTGGGAAGCATGGATTTTATTTCTGTTATTTTAGTGCCTACCATTTGTGCTATGCTTGGTAAACCCTTTGTATGTCTGTCTTATAGATAAGGTAATAAAGCCATAGAATGGCATGAAAAAGGATGTTGTTAATGTAAAAAATAAATTGGGTCCAAAGAAACTCCATTTCAGAACCAATAAATAAAATACAAACCACAGAGCAAAGAACAGACACAAATGAAAAGTGAATCTATATTTTGAATAAAAAGAATGCAGAACACAAAGGCAAAGGACTCAAGATAATTAGAAATAACAGCTAGAGAGAACAGAAGTTTGTAATTAAATGCAAGGACAATTGATTTCTTTTAATTAGAGAATACAATACAATACATGCAAACTAAACAAAAACTAAAACAGTATAATTTCATGAAATGAATAGGAATTGAATATACGCATAAAAGACATTGTTCTTATACTCATAGGATGCATTGTTTAAAGATAAGAGATTAATGTGACCATAATGAGTGAGTAAGCACATAGTTACAAGAGGACAAATTTCTGTAAATAAGACATAATAATATGTATATAATGGGGCAACTTATTCAACATTGAAATTTAGGGGAAAACTTCTTGAGAGCTGAGGAAGGAATAGATGTTAACCTACTGAAGCAGGGAAAAGCACCCAAAAGTAGTAGAAATAGCGTGTATAAAGACTTGAGCTGAGGAAACACATGGAATGTTTTAGGAAATGAAAATAAATATATTGTTATGGCCTGAATTGTGTCCCCTCCTTCCAAATTCAACTTTTAAAGCCTTGGGGCTCATTGCCTTAGAATGTTGACTGCATTTGGAGATAGAGCCTTTAAAGAGATAATTACGTTAACACGAGGCCTTTAGGTTAGGCCCTAATTGACTCTGACTCATGTCCTTACATGAAGAGAAAATTCGGACTCACAAAGATACGTCAGGGGTGCGTATGCACAGAAGAAAGACTCTGTAAGGACACAGGGAGAAGCCCCAGGAGAAATCAGACCTGCCAATGCTCTCATCTCGGACTTGTAGCCTCCAGAGCTGCGATAAAATACCTGTTGTTTAAGCCACCCAGTCTGTGGTGGTGTGCGGTGTCAGTGCTGGTGAACAATTACGTGCGTGGAGTCCAGCTGGAGTTGAGAGAGCAAGGAGGAGAATGCAGCGAGATGAAACTGACATGAAAAACACAAGGCTCAATCCTGCAGGTTTTGCAAACCGTGCAAAGGGTGGTTTTCTCTATGTTAAGTGGAATGGGGAGCAACTGAAGAGTTTAGAGCAGGGCTATGACCTAATCAGATCTACATTTTACAAAGATCAGTCGAGCTATGATCACTTACGGGAAATGGCTTGGAGGAAGCCCAGACTGAAGGCAAGGACGGTGGGAAGGATTTTACACTAGCCCAGGAAGAGATGAAGGTTGCAGTGGACTGAATGTGCCCCTCCCCTCCCACAGTTCACATGTTGAAATCCTAATCTCCAATGTGATAGTATTTGGAGATGGGGCCTTTGGAAACTAACCAGGCCTTGATGGTGGTGCCCTCGTGACTGGATTAGTATAAAAAGTGACAGGAGAGAACTTGCTGCTTCTTTCTCTCTGCATCCTGTGACGATACAGCAAAAAGGTACCTTTCAGGAAGATGGTCCTCACCACAATCTAATTAGCTGACACCTTGACTTTGGACTTCCCAGCCTCTAGGACTGTAAGAAATAAACTTTTGTTGTTTAAGCTAATGGCATTCATTAGAGTAGACCAGGCTGACTAAAATAAAGGCAGTCTACTCTGTGATTTCACCTCCTAGTCTGCTACCGTACCTTGTGTACTTAGTATTTCATACTTCTCTCTTCTCATGGAAGTGTCCCTACCTCCGTCATGCCAGTTAAAACACTGCACAGTAATTGAACCATTTACTTAAATGTTTACCTGCATTAAACGTTGTGCTGTCTCTTCCGGTAGGAGTGTTGTCTGACTTATCTTGCTTTTTGGAGCAGTGCATGGCATCTGAAGTACTCAGCAAAAGACTTGTTGAACAAATGAATAAGTAAATGCATGAATGAGTTATCTTTCCAGAAATTCTGCAGCGTGGCTATTGTATTTTTATTCTGACGTCTTCTTGACGCCATTGTATCCTTGCAGTGTTTTGTATCTTGTAATGACTTGCACCAATGTAGAAATGTCATCCATCTGCCTGCCATGGAGAAGTCAGATTTGTCACCTTCTTTATTTGATTCTCCAAAAAAAAAAAAAACCCTCCTACCTTTTGCTTTGATTTATCCATTTAATCTGCTCTTTTTATCTCTCCAGGTACTATGAATCATGTGCTTTCTTATTTCTGGCTCTGCTTGGAAAACTGGTCAGTGTCTTTACTGATATCTTGCGTCTGGGGCTTTGTATCATAGGTTGTGATTGGTTTACCAGAGGCACTGTTTGCATTTTGTATGCATTCTTTGATGTCTCTTTGTTTTTCTTCCTAACTGTGTTTGTTCTGAAGTGAGTAAGATGGGCATCTCCAAACACTGATATCTGAGTTCTCCTGAGGTCCCCCTGAGTCGTCACTGGAAACTCTCTTCACTGAGGCACACCTGCCCTTTGTGCAGAACGAGAGGTTGGATGAAGAAAGTTGCTGAGTGTTAGGGAGACTCTCATTCTGGACTCCAGATGTCTTTGTTACTGATAACCTCAAAAAAGATGACTGATTACCTAGTCATTCTGTGGAGGTTTGGGTTTTCCAGGCTAGTAACAGTTGACACAAAAAAATAAATCCAGTGAGCCGTTCAGCTTTGTTGGAAATGCTTTATTGTGTGCTGCAGATTGAAAACCAGATCCTATTTCTATACTGCATATCTGGGTAGATTGTGTTTCCTGAAAAGGATTTCAGAAAGTGAGCAAAGGAAGCTTCAACTTTGCAAATGTCACCCCTTCATTTACCTACCACATTTATATATTCATCTTTATAACATATAATATATATATTTTATTTGTAGTATATGCACATATTCACAACTATTTGCTAGAACTCTCCTAGTTACTTGGGTTACAGCATGAATAAGACACAGTGTCTGTCTTCAGGGGAATGTTCAAGTCAGTGAGGAATATAAAAATATTAAAATACCTGTAATATATTGTGTCACTTCCATGATGGGCATATGCAAATGGAGCTGCCAACGTGCCCCTGGGCTCCTCCTATTTCTTTATGTGGAACTGGCCTGGAGCGTGTCAGAAGTCTGATCGTTCTTGGCCCTTTGGAGTTGAAAACAGAAGACCTGACCGTACATTAATCGTTTTGAAAGGTAATGAAGTAGAAGTTTAGGTTTCACACTCAGAAGAATGAGCAGAAGTGGAGAAGGAATCAGAAAATAGAAATGTCTCTGTGTTAATTTTATCACCCGCCCACCCCCCAGAGAAGTGAGTATTTCAAAACTGGAAGACTAGAGCTGTACCCAAAGGTCGTAGTGGGAAACCTAGTGATTCTCGTTTTAGCATTTAAGACTAACTGGCATATGTTCCTGGCAATCTCACTGCATAAATTATGTTTTAAATAAATGAAGGAGGAAACCTTCTCAGGAAATGAGGACATTCAAATTTAGAATTTCAAAACTGAGCATCATTTTTCTGACCCCTAAACAAGTTGCCCTTCTGTTTGTGGAGTATGCTGTAATGTGTCCGCATGCATACTGAGAGATCAAGGGGGGGAGTGTCTCAGGCTGTACAATGGAGGTGAAGAAAGAAAGGGGAGGATGTATTTGGAGAGTCAGTGGGGAGTTAAACATATGGGGGAGTTTTGAGTGGATGTAACAATCCTTTGGTAGCCTATGGAATTCAAGCACAGAACAATGTCAGTGTCATTTCTTTGGGTTGCTGGAGGAGACATGATAAAGCCGGTAGGGGTTGATGAAAGAAATACCTGAACCCGTGAGTGAATGTGATGTGAAGACTGGCTCCCAGACTTCTGTTATGTCTTTCCAGAGTCGCAAAGGACCTACCTCATAGCTGCTCAATCAATACTGCTATTAAAAGATACGATTTCTTGAGCTCTGACAATGCAGTAGGCATGATTTGAAGCTTAACATCTAGCGCGTGTTAAGTCATTTAATCGTTCCAACAGCTCCAGGAGAGGGGCTTGCTATTCTCAGTTTCAGATGAGGAAACAGAATAAATAACTACCCTGAAGTCACACTGCAGGAAAATGAGCGAGCGCAGATTGAGTGCAGGGAGGCCCAGCTCCAGAGCTCATTATGAGATTCTTGACCGGGATGTGAGTGATCTGGTGATCCTTAGCTGAAGTGTTTCCGTGGAACTCAGGGTGCCATGGAAATCACTAAGTTAGATGTTGGCTCACTTTGAGGAGAATATACCTATATATGAAACCCAGAAATCCACTAGCCAGAGCTGGATTTTTGGTCTCTCTGCTCCAGATTCCTCCCACAAGACTTGCTGTGTATAATGGATTAAAGCTTGAGCACGAAGGGAAGCTTGGTCAGGAGAGCGCAGTGCGGGGCACTTTGTGAGAAGGGGCTTCTTGTCCCGGTCTGGTTGCTCTGTTTGCTTCTGCTGCCCTGGCCGCATAACTGGGCTGTGGTGTGGGTGTGCCTGGGTGCCCGGTGGGGCAGAGCCACACCCCCGGAACACAGTCCCCCAGAGGCCTCAGGGCCCCGGCCCAGGCCTGCTGACCACTTTCTCACAGCTCTCCTGACTCACGGTGAACACCGTGCGCTCCAGGCCTGTGCCTGTAGGAATGCCTGGTCCGCTCTGTCTGTCCACTCACCAGCATTGGCTCCCTCATGACCTGGAGGGCTGTTCCCACTTGCTCAGCCATTGTGGACAAACAAGCTTCGGCCTGGGCACAGCAGCCAGCCCCTCCACCCCCGGGTAGTCTGCGACTCATGCTACGCTACTCCTCCAGTGGGCCCTGAACCCTAGCCTTGGAGAGGCACCTCCCTGCCAAGAGCTCTCTTTACATTTTTACGGTTATTCTCTCATCAGAGGTTAATATTATTTATATCAAGTTTCCCCTGTTTAAAATTACGATGCCGTTTCTGTTTCCTGATTGGACCCTCCTGAACTGATATAAAAGCCAAGCAGCCTGAGTACTGTGGAAACCATGACACACACAAAAGGCACATGAAAGCGTGTTTCTCAGTCAGTGCAGTTTCAAATGGTGGAAGAAATGATGGAGGGAGCTCAGTCAGACTCGTGTATGTGTGTGTCTAAGTTTTAAAGTTGAGAGTAGTGTTTATACTTAGATATTCTGATGATGAATCTTGGTCCCGGGAAGAGGAGATCGAGGAGCCAATTTCCTACACATTAGACAATACTTCCCATCTAAATGCCAGATTGAGCAACTCAAGGACACAGAGTGAATCTGAATCCCTCCTTTGAGAGATTCAAGTCCGTAAATCAATGACGAGATTACACTTTGTGATGCCTTTTGAAATTTACAAGAAAGATAATGTGTGTAACATTCTTCAAAAATTGACTAATTCAAGTATAATTCAGAACAATTTACTAATGTGCAGTGATTTATAAAGAGACTTCGTTTTGCTTAAGAATTTCCAAATGAAATGCATGCATGAGAGAGAATAGCAGAATAGAAATGGCTCTTAAGAGCTATGAAACAGGTGGGATGTCCTGTAGAAAATGCTGTGACCAGGGCATTCAGAGTTGACTCACATGCATCTTTCAACGTGACAATGTCCAGTCTGTATGACGCGTGATTGGTCCTGGGTGCTGCATCTCTTCCCGGGACCTGAAACGTGTCCCTTAGCGTGAGCGACATGGGCGATGTGATGAGCAGGGCAGGCAGCACAGTTTTTATATAATGAGAATGGTTGTGGAGCAAATGGTGGATCCAAACACATTAGTCATCCTCTTAGCATTTTTGTTTTATTTTCTCTCACATATGCCTTCCACCTCCCCTACTGGATTATAATAAGGAAAATTCCAGGTATTATATTAGGTTGAATTGTGACATTGCTGATATTTGAAAACTTTTGACCAGTGAAAACATCCATTTTATATGATTCAATTTAATACCACTTTACCTAGGAATATTTCAGTACATAGTCCAAAAGATAAGTTATTTTAAAATATGGTTGAAATACCATTATCACACCAACACATACAACAGTTTCTTTAATATAATCAAATATCTAATAGTTGTTCAAAGGACTTTGAATTTCTATCTTTTAATAGTTGTTTTGTCTGTAACTTTCTTTTCCTGTCTGGTCCTAGTTAAGTTTTCATAGCAGGGTCAGTTTGGCCTCATGAAGTGATTTCGAAGTGTTCTCTCAGCCTCTGTTTTATGAAAGAGTTTGCATATGCTTGGTATCATTTGTAGTTTAAATGGTTGATAGATTTTCCTAGTGTAACCTGTCTAGGCTTAAAGGTTTCTTTTTGGGGAAGGTTGAAGCTACAAATTCAATTTCTTCAAAAGACGTAGGGCCACTCATATTTTATATTTCTACCTGTGGCCAATTTGATGCACTATTTTTTCGAGGACTTTTTCCATTTCAGATTTTTGACATCATTGGTATAAAGCTGTCTATAATAATTCAGTGTTTTTTCTTTTTAGATAAATCTGTGAAATCAGTAGTGGTTATTGTTATTGACCGTGATTTAATTCTGTTGTTGTAAGAGAATATACTGAGTGACTTCAATTCTTTAAAAGAAATGAGACTTGGTGTACTACCCAAAAACAGAATATGTTTAAAGCTGTCAGATGCCGTACAGCACAAATATTAATTAAATCAGGATAACTTCCATTGCTATTCAAATATCCTTTATTGCTACTGAACTTTTTGTCTTCTTGTCTAACAATTGCTACAAAAGGAGTGTTGAAATCTCGAACTCTATTTATTTTTCTCTTTAGGATTTTTTTCGTTTTAATTTTCCCTTATTTGAAGATCCATCATTAGATGTAGATTCATTTTTATTCAGTATTCTGATGTCTTGACAGAATTACACTTCCATGCTTATAAATGCCTCCCTTCACTTTAAGTGAAACTTATTTTAAAGTCTGATATTATTAGAGCTACTTTCTGCTTTCTTTTTAAAAAAATTTTTTAAATTTAAGTACCATCAGTTACAGTGTGTCAGTTTCTGGTGTACAGCACAATGTCCCAGTCATGTGTATACATACATATATTCGTTTTCATATTCTTTTTCATTAAAGGTTATTACAAGATATTGAACTTAGTTCCCTGTGCTATACAGCAAAAACATTTTTTTGAATCTATTTTTATATATAGTGGCTAACATTTGTAAATCTGAAATTCCCAAATTCATCCCTTCCCACCCCCTTTCCCCGGCAATCACAAGATTGTTTACTGTGTCTGCGAGTCTGCCTCCATCCTGCAATTGAGTTCATAGTGTCCCTTTTGCTTTCTTAAGCTTGGTAGTTGAAAATTTCTATATTCCATCCACACAGTAGCGCTGTATGTACCATTATATTTAATGTACTTAGATGTAGTTGATCTGGAATTTTTATCTAGCTTGACTGGATAAGAAATTCTCTTAATTGAGGGAATGCGTTTATTTATATAGTTGGATATAAGTCTAGCAGCTTGACTTTTTTTCCTTTTGTTTGTCCCCTTTCCTTTTTTTCCTCCTTTCTGCCTGCTTTTGGGTTAATTAGGTGTTTTCCAGTATTTTATCATATTTTGTCTAGTAGGTTTTTTTGTTTTAATTTGGTATTCACTTTTAGCACTTGATCAAGGAATCATACATGCATCCTGAACTTGTTATTGCTTCACCTACAATATAAGAACTTTACAAAAATATAAATCAGTGTACCCCCTCTTCTTGTGCTAATTTAGGCGTGTATTTTTATATCTACATGTATTTTGAAGCCCAATATAGAGTACTAATACCATTTTTCTTTAAAAATTTAACTATTTTTTAAATAATTAAAAAAAAACAAGAAATACCAAAATTTTTACTATTTCCAAAGCTCTTCATTTCTTCCTCTAGATACGATTTCCCATCTGGTACCATTTCTGTCCTTTTGTGTTTCTTAGAGTGAGTTTCTTCTAGCTGAGATTCTCTCAGCTTTCATGTATCTGAAAACATCATCTAAAAGTATTTCTGAAGGCTATTTCCACCAGGTGTAGAATTCTAGGATGTTTTATTCATTCAATATTTTAAAGGTTTTGTTCCATCAGTTTTTCTTCTCTTTCTGATGAGAAGTCAGCCATCCTTGTTCCTTTGGCTGCTCTTAACGATTTTTCCATTATCTGTGTTTTTAGCAGTTTGGGTATAATATGCTTAGCTGTGGTTTTCTTCGTATTTACCTGCTTGTGGATTGCGGAGCATTTTGGATCTATTGGCTGATGTCTTTAGTCAAATGCAGAAAAATTTGAGCCAGTATTTTCTGCCCCATTTTCTCTTTTTGGGGGTCCAATTATATGTATGTTGGAGGTCTTGATATTGTCCCCAAAATTATTGAGGTTTTATTGTTTCAGTCTTTTCTTCTATTAATGCTTCTGGCTGGAGAATTTCCATTGACTTATCAATAAATTCTGTATTTCTTTACCTGCTGTGTTCAATCCACTCAATTTCACTCACTGATTTTCTTATGTTACATGTTGCATTTTTTGTTTAATTCTAGGATTTCTGTTTGGTCCTTCTTTAGAGATTTTATTACTTTTCTAAAATTCACCATTTCTTCACCTAATATATCACTCTTTTCCTGAAAAATGTTTTGACATTTTTTATGATAATATCCTTGTTTGCTAATTCTGATCTGGATCATTTTAGGTCTTCTTCTATTGGTATTTTTTTTTTCTTTTGAGTGTAGATTACATTTTCCTGCTGCTTGGAATATTAATAGTAGTATTCAATTACATTAGGTACTATGAGGTTAAGGCAATTACAAAATTACTGGTAGATCATCTTGATGTTATGAATGCTTAGATATAGGATTTGTTACTTAAATTTTGTCTTTAATCTTAGTGTATACCTCTTAGTGCTAGACATATTCCTACTTTTATGGCATTGTCCTTCCAAGATTTTAAGAGTAAGTCTGAGTTTACCAACCCCTTCTAACATGGCAGGAATTGAACTCTGAAATTTTCCTCCCAGCACTGAAAAGCTGTTGGAAATCTCCACTCAGCTCTTTTAGCCTTTGAACCCTCCTTCTTCTCTTAACTTGAAACTTGGTTTCTACTCTTGCTCTGTGCATATCCAGATCAGAAGTCAGTCTAGATTTGAATGGTGTATGCAGAATTGAGATTTGTCTTCTCAGTTTCTCATCTGGCAGCTCTGAAGTCTTCCCTTACTCCTCGCCACATAAGGCTATCATTTTTCACTTGAGCCCTATCCACCATACAACGTGAACAAGAGAATACCCTAGGGAAAGAACTGGTTTACGGTGGATCTCACCTAGTTTATTTCATTGCTTTCAAGGGCCACATCTCCTCTTATGTCTGCCTATTCTTAATTGCCCACCAATGACTTCAACATGGTTTTCTTTATCTTGACTAGAGTTTGCGGGAGGAGGTTTAATCACATACAAGCTAGTTCATCATTATTGAAAGTGATACTTCTTAACCGCTACTTTAGTCTCTCATCTGAACCATGACAACATCCTCCTGTCTGGTCTCCTGGATTGCAGTCTTTCAACCCACTCCTCCTCACATACCTTTGCATATGGGACATTCAGAGTGAGTTTTCTAAAAAACAAAACCAAAAAACCAGTGCTGTTTCTTTCCTGCCCCTGTGTGAACCAATGCAGAGCTTCCAGTTTAAGGTGTTATCACTTACTAGGGTATATGTACAAGAATAAGACCTAAAATATTTAATAATTTATAAGCACTCCATGCTGGGTGGATCAGGTGAATATCACCTCTGTACTTTTTTTTTTTTATCTTCTATACCAAGTTTACCTTTCCAGCCACATTTCCTGATGATGCCTTTCCACTTCAATCTTTGTATTTCTGCCTTCCTGAAAGACTCATTTTCTCCAAATATGGCGTGGTGGCTAGAAATCCAAAATCAAGGTGTCAACAGGGTCATATTCTTTCTGAAGGCTCCAGGGAAGGGGTCTTATTTGCCCCTACCTAGGTTCTGGTGTTTGCCAGAAATCCTGGGTGGTCCTCGATTTCCAGATGCATCAATCATTCCAGTATTTGCCTCCGTTCTCCCTGTGTGTCTCTGTCCAAGTTTTCCTCCTTTTAGAAGGAGTTTTTTTCTCTTTTTTTAATTACAGACAACCCTCATCCAGAATGACCTCATCTTCACTTCATCACATCTGCAAAGACCTTATTTTTAAATGAAATTATTTACAGATTTTTCATAGATGTGACTGGGTGGGGCATTATTGAATCCAGGATATTATCTAAATTTTATTTGCCATTTCCTGCTCAAGTGACTCTCCTCTTTGAGTAGTTTTTAATTCATTCATCAAGTATTTCTCTCTCCATTGAGTAGTATTGTGTCCCTCTCATATATCATATTTTTGTTTTCTGGGCTGCCTCCTCCAGTAATTTTGAGTCTTTGGAGAAAGGCTGATTTATTATTTACCTTTACATCTCCAGAGCTTTCTTCAGTGCCTACCTTAGAGTAAATGCTTAATAAATGTTTGATAAATGAATGTTTTTTTTAGAGGAACAGAGGACATATATTACTCCTCATTCCTTAAAGCCCTTAAGCACTTTCATACTTCTTCACCACCATCTCATCTCTGTCGCCCACAATTTTCTTTCACCGTGGTGAAAAGAAATTGAAACTCTATTCTTGGTGAATTAGAAACATAAACTGTGGTATCAAGATGGACTCCCTGAGTCTGAAAAAATAAGGATAGAAACAGAATGTAAATCTTCAAATGTTACTGAGAATGTTAGTAATGATATTGACTTAATTCTGCTCACTAGGGGAGGACCCTGCCTAAACTCAATGTGTTGAAAAGTTCAGAGACATTAATCTTCTCATCTGTGCCCCAGAACTCCCCCTGCAAAGACAAATGAGCAAGCATTGATGAATGCTGCTTCATTAGGAGAATTTAAAAATGCAATTTGTCTTCATGAAAAGGAAGTATTTTTACATTTTCCATTTAACAATGAATCAGTGAAAAGAATTTTTCAACCATTACCCTTTGACTTAGAGTGGCCTTTATGAGCCGCATATCAGTGCAGTAATAGACTTGCTTTGGGGGAAATCTTGACAAAAAGCGACTTCCTGGCAAAGCAGTATCTATAATCTACTGGCCTCTTCAAGGCTCTTTTAGAATAATTATTTTTAGGATTTTAAATGACCTCTAAGAGACAAGGAAACTAAAAACTAAAAATAATAATAGCAAACACACACAAAAAACCAACCTACCTTTAAAAAGAAGTTTTTAGGTTTGAACTAAAGTAAGGCTATAGCCATCCTAATTTTTACTTTTTCTGTATCCAATAGTGAGATGTTAAACCACTTTGTTCCCGGTGATTAGCATGAAAATATGCAAAGTCCCTAGTGAGCTAAGCATAATTATACCATGATTACTCTGCTCTTACAGGGATGTAGGATTTAAACAAACAAACAAAGCCTTAGTATCAGAAAGTACTTTCTTATTAGCCATCAAATAAATCGAAAATAAAATTATTCAGAAATCCCTGTCAAAGGGTAAGTCTGATTAATGAAGGTTTACTCCTTCCTTTGTACGACAGTATCCATTCAGGTTAACTATTCTTGGCATTTGAGTTTTGCTCCTGTTGTTACATGTATTTTAGTGTTCTTGAACAGCAGCCATGAGTTTGAGGGTGGGGTACCAGGAGCATTCCCAGCGGACGTGGATCTCTCTGTAAGATATCAGCAATATTTTCATTCTTTAGTGGCCATAAAAATTGCTTAGTGAACTTTTAGAAATTCTACTCCAACAAGTTCCCTGAGTTCTACCCCTGAGTTCCCTTTCAGAAGGAAATGGAGTAGGGCCTGGAATTTTGCATCTTAAAGAAATACTCCGGGTGATGCTAATGCAGGTGGTTTAAGGACCACATTTTGAGAAATATTAATGACCTTTTCTTTTACTTAAGATGCTTTCTGTATGTAGATCATCTGTTCTTTGTTCCAGAAGAACACATGACATTTCTGTTGTTGCATCAGTGAGTTTCCCTTATATCCTTTTCATGTTATGTATACTGAAAAATCTTTTGGAAACCACCAGCTGGCCCCACGTCTCACCTCCTTTACCTAGACTCGTGTGCAACTGAATATTTCATTTCCTTTGACCTTGAGATTCCATTCTGTGCAGCCTCAACATCCTTTTTCCCTGGGTCCTTGGCCTCTACAAAATTTAGCTCCTCAACTCAAGTGCCCACCATCTGGAAAAAAATCCTGCTTACATTTCTCCACCTCATCAACTCTCCATATGGCTTTGAAACTCAGTTAAAAACACATCTCCCTCTTCTGTGCAAAGGATCTCTTGATTTTCACCTCTCTTTGAGTTATAATTTATTTTTATCTCAACGTCTGCTAACCTTGAAGACCATCTTTTAAAAAGATGGTTTAACTCTTGGTTGGTAGCAAAAATTTTAAGGTTGATTCCAAGGATGAAAATGCTAATCATACTGGAGAAAGACAAACTCTTTCCTTTGCCGATTAACTGCATCTGTGCAGACCTGTTCGTCGTCATCACTGACCAAAATCTTCACCTTTACTCTTGGTCAGTATAACATCATCCTAGAGTCACTCAGGTGTATAAACTGGCTTTATGCTAATGACACATCATTTATCTTCCTTTTCTTCTTTTCCTGGGAGACCCTTCCGGAAAAGGATCTCCAGTCAGTGTCTTAAGAAGTGTGAAATGTGGTGTGATCAGAAAGGAAATGGAAATAAATTGCAAATTTGTATGAAAAATGAATGTCATGAAATATTGCACCAGAAAGTGATTCAAGGCCTAGGAAGCAAAAAAAAAAAAAAAAAAAAAAAAAAAAAAAAAAAAAGTGCAAAAAAGACATAGGAAGCAGTGATGCACGAAATGTCTGAAACCACAGAGGAAGTGCCTGACAAGACAGGTAGTAACAAGGTGAACAACATATCAAAGACTGGGAAGGAAGAGCCCTTGAGAAAAGACAAGATGGATGAAGAGAAGGAGTTACTGTGTATTTGGGAAGGTGTTTAATATACTCAGCTGGGTAACACCCTTGAGGGATAAGATCCCAGAATTTATCTGAAAATACGCTGTCATTATGGAGTCATGATACCATCTGAGAAGTGTTGGTGGAATTACTTAGAGGGCATTCTTCTTTCCGAGTCGTAACTTTTTTTCACCAAGATATTGATCAGGAACCCCTACAGAATTGAACTAAAGCCAACGATGTAATAATCATTTGGGGAGTGCCTATGCTCTGGACCGTAACTGTTGAAATATTTTACTGTCGATTTTCATTCTCAAAGGCTCAGGGGGAAAGAAAATGTTACCAGCATAGACCCTGGTGGTGTTGCCTCTGAACTAGGTGGGAAGAAGCTGGTGAAGCTAGAAGTGACTCTTGTTTATAGGGAGACCCAATGGTGACAGGCTGCCTAAAGCCTTTCATTTCAGTGAATGTGTGAGTTCTGCCTGCCTCTGTTGCTGCAGCTGCTGCTTCCAAATTTCCCAGCGCAGTGAGGCTCCTGCCTCACCACTGTCTTCCCGTATTCTCCGTAATGGAGGCAGGTAAGTGCTTGGAGGGAGAGCAGCTCCTCTGCTGGGACAGATGCGCAACTCCATCACACAGTGTAGTGTTTCCCTCCCCACCACTTAGCCTGCCTGCCTGCCTCGTGTGAAGACAGTCCTTCCTATGTGGCAGCTCCTGATGGGAGTTAAATCATCTCACCTTCTTTTCAGGGAAACAATGAGGAGAGGCGGTGTGCATCCCAGGCAGGGTCAGAGCCTTAGCAGCTAGAATGACAGAGGATGTTGAAGCCCTATTTAAGCCCCTGTAATGTCAACTGGTTCCTACAGAACCTCCATCTATTCCCCAGTTGGCTGACTGCCTCAAAACATCCCTCGTAGAGTTCTGATTTTGAAAGCTAGAATCCTTTGACCTGTAGCCCTGGCTAATTTTTTTTTCCTATTTCATTTAAATTAAAACTGACAGGAAGAAGAATAGGCTAAAAGAGTTATTTCCTTTTGCTGCTTAATGGGATATGAAGCCTCAGCTTATGACTGAAAATAAAACTTTCCACTTGGGTAAACATAATTTTCTCCTTTTTTCCCCCCAGAAATAATCCCATTCATTTATAAGGATGTAGTAATTTAGTATAAAATAATTCCCCTTCAATATCTTCTGTTGTAATTACTTGGCTATCTCCTTACTTCCCTTCTTCCGTGAATTTTGGACTATTGAGAGACCCAGCTGGCAGTACACGCAGTGTGGGAGGCTGGAGGGGTGGGGATGGAGCTCTGCAATGCCCAGTGAAGCCGCAGACTCTTTTTTTTTTTTTAAATTGAAGGTTAGTAAGTTGATAATGTTGTGTCAATTTCTGGTGTACAGCATGTTTCAGTCATACATATACATACATATATTCATTTTCATGTTCTTTTTCATTATAGGTTACTACAAGATATTGAATGTAGTTCCCTGTTCTATACGGAAGAAACTTGTTTACCTATTTTATATATAGTAGTTAGTATCTGCAAATCTTGAACACCTAATTTATCTCTTCCCACCCTTTTTCCCTCTGGTAACCATAAGTTGTTTTTTTTTTTCTATGTCTGTGAGTCTATTTCTGTTTTGTAAATAAGTTCATTTGTTTTTTTTTTTTGTTTTTTGGGTTTTTTTTTGTTTGTTTAGATTCCACATATAAGTGATATCATTTGGTATTTTTCTTTCTCTTTCTGGCTTACTTCACTTAGATGGACCTGGAGATTGTCATTCTATGTTGCTGCAAATGGTATTATTTTATTCTTTTTTATGGCTGAGTAGTATTCCATTCCATATATAAATATACCACAACTTCTTTATCCAGTCTCTGTCGATGGACATTTAGGTTGCTTCCATGTCTTGGCTATTGTATATAGTGCTACTATGAACATTGAGGTGCATGTATCTTTTTGAATTACAGTTCCCTCTAGATATATGCCCAGGATAGGATTGCTGGATCATATGGTAAGTCTATTTTTAGTCTTTAGAGGAATCTCCATACTGTTTTCCATAACGGCTGCATCAAACTACATTCTCACCAACAGTGTAGGAGGGTTCCCTTTTCTCTACACCCTCTCCAGCATTTATCATTTGTGGACTTTTGAATGATGGCCATTCAGACTGGTGTGAGGTGATACCTCATTATAGTTTTGATTTGCATTTCTCTGATAATTGATACCACTTTTCCTCTGATAATGGATATTTGATATTGAGCATTTTTTTTCAAACAGACTCCTAATGCTACCCTGCTCAGACATCCCTGCATGGTTGGTATCAGACACAAAGATGGAGTAGCCCGTAGGCATCCTTTTCAAACCATATTGATTTGTTCTTTTGGGGGGAGAGGCCAGGAGTGCATGTTCAGAGAGATGCATGCATATCCAGGTAGATTTCTGGCTGGTCCAATGAGGAGCTAATTCATTCAGTGCTGCTGTAAGGGAGCTTCCAATCAGGTAACTTTTTGGAAATATTTTCTCTGGCTCATTGTTTTTGTCTTTCCCCATGTGTACCAGCTTCTTCTCGAGTAATAAGGCAAGGAGGCAGAGAATTTATCCTTTAAAATTATCTGCAAGTCCCTTATGGGGTTCAATTAGTCTTGGATTTTGTCATTCTTAACACCCACTAAACCACAGTTTTTCTTTCGAGAGCTCATTTTGCATGTATTAATATGCATTAAAATGTAACAAACAATTTGGGATGGGGTTGAGAACACCATATATTTATGGGTATATCAGGATTTCATTTCTCTTTTGTGGAAGAAACTCAGAAGTTTTCCTTCAGCTTGTTTAATATTGAAACATAATGAGTCTACCTAGTGCTGTTACTGAGAAAGTAATGGTGAGCTCTGCCAAGGAAGGGGCCAGGCCCCAGGGCATTGGGAGGGAGCAGCTAACCAGACTTTAATATAGAAAAATAGATAAATAGGGTGATAATTTAATCGGAAGGCAATGTACCTATCATGCACCAGGAGAAAGCACAGCTGGAGGATTTGAAAGTGATTTGGAAGCAAAACCTCTCATTGAATTACAGATAAAAAATTAAGTTAAGGGTTGGCAGTGGAGTGAAACCTGGTTGTGAGGTTATAGAAAAGGGACTGCCAGCTCTTCTGTTATAAACTAGAATTCCTCAGATGTACGCTTCTGGTTAAATCCAAGCCAATATTCTCCTAAGCCACAAAAATATTATAATAAGAAAATTTGTTCCTTATTTACTTGGTTGTCACATCTCTGGGGATTGGTTCTGAGGCTATCACTGAAATCAAGGGTTGTTCATAAGCCACTGTCAGATTATAGTTTAACCTGGCAGGTGTGTGATGTCTCAGAGTAACCAACTAAGGGGAAGCAACTTTCAAAATAGACGTGATAGTTTACATTGAGTTCTTATTGGCATAGCTTAAGAAAGTTAGGGAAAAATAAGTGTTGATAGGATACTTAAGCCTGTTTGGAGGCTAATTTGGGATTTTGGCAGAAATCTTTGTGGTACTAACCAATTTCTTGGTCTTGCATTTTAGGTCAAATGAGGACTTACTCTGTGCTATGTTATAGGAAGATAAAACGGTGAGATGGACCGAGGTCCTTTATTTGAGGCGCTCACAGTCTAGCAGTGGGGAAAGAACCCAGTACTACTATAAATCCCAATTCAGTCAGGTCAGGATCGATGTCATAACAGAGGCAGTGGCAGAATATTATGAGAATTTGGAAGAGTGAGATCAGTCTCTAAGAGCGTCATGTGCGTTCTCTTTGCAGGTATTAAACTACAGATTTTCTGAAAGTTGCATTGGAAGGAACTTACAGAAAAGTTTACTATGCTTTGTATTTGTCCCCTTTTCTAGCATCTTCAAAGGCATTTTCTCCTCCCCTTTCTGCCACTGGAACACCCTGGTCACCTTCCATCGCTGATCGTTGGAGGGTTGTATATATATATGGCCCTTCACACCTCCTGAGATGTAGAAAAGTAGGATCTGGCTTTTGGATTCCCAATTCTCAGTGAGTCAGTGCCCAGTAATGCAGAAGCTGGCTTAGTCTTCACTCTACAAAGACTTTGGTTCCGTGTAGGAGAGCTTTGGGGATGCTGGGAAAAGATTCATCTCCTGGTCCACGTTTAATCAGTAATTTGGTGGCCCTGGAAATCCATTCACAGCTGGTGCTGTACCCATAAAAGTAAAAGCAGACCCTTCAAGCTTCCCTCAGCCCCGGGACGTTATTTCCATATTCCCGAGCCTGTTTTCATGGACTTTGTTGGTTTATATTTTCTGCGCACAAACTCTACTTTTTGGTAGCTCCTTAAGGACAGGATATATGCTTAAATTATTCCTGTGTCTCTCATAATTCATGGAACAAATAGGGGCTTGATTATGTTTTGGAATGGATGCGTAAGTGATGAATGTATAGAGTTTTATTCCTGAGTGTTTTTACACCTTTCCAGAGACTATGAACCTTCTTTAAAAATTATTCAAAAAGAACTATTTTGACAATCAGGGTCACATTATTTAAATTCTGTGAGACTCAGTTTTCTCACATGCAAAATGGAAGTTTGAGACTTGGACGTGGAAATGTTCTCCAAGTTCCCAGTACTGATGCTTTTGGACTTTGCAAGTCTCCATGAACTAAACAGCTTAAGCGAGTATTGGCATATAGATTGCTTCTCCACATACTGGGGAAAGGTTGTGTGAAATGCTATTCTTCCATCTGGAGTGAGCATTTCCTTGGACATGTACAAAAACTGTCCAGAGCTATGTGGAAGTGTATACGTTCAAGAAATCACTTTTCAGATTCCTATGTCCTCTTCCTAAAATTGACCCTTGAGAAAGTCCTTTGCACAGCCATCCTTTTTTCCCGCTTTACTGTTCACAGTTTTCCTGTTTCCACTTTATAAAGAAAACCAATTTCCCACCCATAGTGACTGTCACTGTGGTTCATTGCCACAGGAGGTAAAAACTTCCGAGCCACAAAACAAGGGGCCAGAGGGAGATGTCTTGCTTCAAAGAGAAGGTCCCGAGAAAGTAAAGCAAGAATGTGGAGCCCTGCTTTATCCAGGTGACAAACTCTTGGCAATGCTCTGTGCTTTTTCTACCTGTCAATCTGTGTTTGAATTAAAACTCAGAAGAGAGATGCTGGTGATTAAGTCATTTATTAACAAGTTTATTTGAACTCAAAAACATCTTTTTCTAACAAAAAATAATTATTATTTGACTGAGTGGGTGCAAAATTTGTTTTGCCAATTAGCTCAAGGGGGAGATTTTATATATGCAGGTATACCTTGGAGATATTGCTGGCTCAGTTCCAGACCACTGCAATAAATTAAATATTGCAATAAAGAGAGTCCCACAAAATTTTGGGTTTCCCATTGAATATAAACATTGTGTTTACACTATACTGTAGTCTTTTAAGATAATGCAATAGTATTATCTCTGTAAAAACAATATACATACCTTAATTAAAAACACTTTATTTCTAAAAAGTATTCACCATCATCTGAGCCTTCAGAAAGTCACAATCTTTTTGCTGGTGGAGGACCATACCCCAGTGTTGATGGCTGCTGGCTGGTCAGGGTGGTGGCTGCTGAAGTTTGGGGTGACTGTGACAATTTCTTAAAATAAAACAATGACGTTTGCCACATCGACTGACTCACAGTTTCTCAGTAGCGTGTGATTCTGTTTGATAGCATTTTACCTACAACAGAACGTCTTTCAAATTTGGAATCAGTCCTCTCAAACCCTACCATTGTTTTTTCAACTGATTTTATGCAATATTCTAAATTCCTTGTTGTCATTTCAACAATCTTCACAGCATCTTTACCAGGAGTAGATTCCATCTCAACAATCTTCGCTCATCCACAGGAAGCAACTCCTCATCTGTTAAAATTTTATCATGAAATTGCAACAATTCAGTCACATCTTCAGCCTCTACTTCTAATTCTAGTTCTCTTGCTGTTTCCACCATGTCTGCAATTACTTCCTCCAGTGAAATCTTGAACCCCTCCAAGTCATCCTTGAGGGTTGGAATCAACTTCTTCTAAACTCCTGTTAACATTGACATTTTCACCTCTTCCTATGAATCACAAATCCTTCCCAGAAGGTTTTTGATTTACTTTGCCCACATTCAACAGAGGAACCACTCTCTCTGGCAGCTAGAGCCTTACAAAACATATTTCTTAAATAATAAGGCTTGAAAGTCAAAATTACTCCTTGATCCATGGACTGCAAAATGGATGTTGTGTTAGCAGGTGGGAAACAGCATGAATGCCATTGTGCATCTCCATCAGAGCTCTTGGGTGACCAAGTGCATTGTCAACGAACAGTAATATTTTGAAAGGAATCTTTTTTTCTGAGCAGTCTTAACAGTGGGCTTAAGTCCCATGTTGTAAACAGATGTGCTGTCATCCAGGCTTTGTCATTCCATTTATAGAGCATCAGCAGAGTAGATTTAGCACAATTCTTAAGGGCCCTAGGATTTTCAGAATGGTAAATGAGCATTGGCTTCAACTCAAAGGTGTCACCTGTATTAGCCCCTAACGAGAGAGTCAGCCTGTCCTTTGAAGCTTTGAAGCCAGGCATTGACTTCCCCTCTCTACCTATGAAAGTCTTAGATGCCATCTTCTTCCAGGATAAGGCTGTTCTGTCTACATGGAAAATCTGTTGTTCAGCGTAGCCATCTTTATTTATCTTAGCTAGATCTTCTGGATCGCTTGCTGTAGCTTCTCTGTCAGCACTCGCTGCTTCACCTTGCATTTTTATGTTGTGGAGGCAGCTCCTTCCTTAAACCTCAGGAACCAACCTCTGCTAGCTTCAGACTTTTCTTCTGCAGGTTCCTCACCTCTCTCAGCCTTCACAGAATTGAAGAGAGTAGAGTCTTGCTCTAGCTTGGGCTTTGGCTGAAGGGAATGTTGGGGCTGGTTTGATCTTCTGTCCAGACCACGAAAACTTTCTCCATGTTAGCAGTAAGGCTGTTTACCTTTCTTATTCATGTGCTCACTGGAGTAGCACTCTTTTATTTCCCTCAAGAACTTTTCCTTTGCATTCACAGCTTGGCTAACTGTTGGTACAAGAAACCTAGCTTACAGCCTGTCTCAGCTTTTGATGTACCTTTCTCCCTAAGCTTAGTCATTTCTAGCTTTTGATTTTAAGGGAGGAACATGAGACTCTTCCTTCCACTTGAACACTTAGAGTCCTCTGTAGGGTTATTAATTGGCCTAACTTCAATACTGTTCTGTGTCAGGGAATAGGGGGGCCCCTAGGAGAGGGAGTGAGGTTGAGAAATGGCCTGTCAGTGGAGCAGTCAGAACACACACAGCATTTATTCATTAAGTTTGCTGTTTTCTGTGGGCACCATGTAAAAATTACAATAGTAACATCAGAGATGCCTGATCACAGGTCACCATAACAAATATAATAATAATGAAAAACTCTGAACTGTTGAGAGTTACAAAAATGTGACACAGGGACAAAAGTGAGCGAAAACTGTTCTAAGAATGGTGCTGGTAGACTGACCCAACTCAATTTTGCCACAGAAATTCAATCGGTAAAAAATACAGTATCTTCAAAGCACAATAAAGCAAAGTACACTACCTAGAGATTTACCTATAAATTGAGATAAATTTTAGGCTCCAAAGTTTTAACAAGTAGCACATATTTAAAGCACATCCAGAACATACAGTAGACTGGAAATTATATCCTTTGCATATTCTTATGATGAGAAAATGTAGGTGTTCACTGAATGCTATGGAAGAGGGTACATGTGTTTCCCAAAACTCTGGTTGGGGCTGTAGAAATAAAAGTTTGAAAATTCCTGAATGAACATTAAATACTGTGGTTAGCGTTAGTTCTGTTTCTTGTCAGTAGAGATCAACGGATGGGGAAGTTATGATCCATATGGACTTACCTGGTAGAGCAGACTTCAGATTACACCCTCTGGGAAACAGATTATACCAACAGCCAGGTTAACTGATGGCAACACTAGCAGATCCACGTTCCTGGGGGAAAATCACTCAACAGGATAGATTGGCTCCATTATGCCTGTGTGATCCCAGTCCCAAGGTGGCCCTCTGTATTTGCCAGCAATTCTACTCCATTTTTATTCTCCATAATACTATTTCAAACCATTTTGACTTCTTCCAGACCTAGTTTCACCCCTCTTCCCTTCACTGTCAGCAAATAAACTTGCTCCGTACTTCACAAAGAAAATAAAGACAACAATACTGGCGGTGAACCCCTCACCTTTACACGTGTAAACCTGCAATAATTCTGTCCTCCGTACCTGTTTCTCTCCAGTCGTGTCTAGGAAGGAGCCTCCCTCTGGGGTGAGACCAGGCTCCACTGGTGTCCGTATTCCCCTTCCCGTATGACTTTGCTCTTGTTTTACCTTCGTCTCTGCTCACTCTACTTTTTCCCACCGCCACTGAAACACCGAAGTTTCCCATCTTTTGCAAACAGGTGAACAATAATTATTTTTGTATATTACATGGTGTCTCAATTGCCATCTTCCCTTTTCAGACATTATTTTTTCAATCTCTTTTTTGTCCTCAAAGCTAATCCTCTGAAGAATTGTTAACCTTCGCCTTTTATGTATTCTCAACTTCCACTCATTCCTTAGCCCACTCCAACCTGGCTCCCACCCCTGTCTCTCTATATAGAAATTATGTTTATTTAGGTCACCTTTGACCTACATGATATTAAAGTCAATTAAAATGTTTTAGTTCTTAACCCACTAGATATCTCAGAAGTTCTACTGACAGTTCCCTTTTTCTTTAAATCTTTTTTTTTTTTTCCTGCTCTTGGGACTTCCTTGATGCTACACTCAGAGGCTCTCCTCCTATCTCCCTCCTTTGCTACACGGGCATCCTAAAACACTGGGTTCGAGACCCAGAGCTGCCTGGCTTCAGTTTACAACATTTGCTCACAACAAGGCCTCTGTTTCTTTACAATCTATATTATCTTCCTAAATAATCTCATTCATTTTCATGGTTTCAATTATTGTTTATATGGAACTGGCCTCCAAACGTAATCTCCAAGCTTCAAACCCATATATCTGCTTGCTGATATGGCATCTTCTATCGGACATCTTAAAGGTACCTCGAACTCATGTCAAGACTGAATTTATCTTCTTTCCCCTGACCCTGGTCATCTTCCAGTGAGTGACACAAACATACTCATTTGCAGAAAACAGAAATTAAGTGCTTTCTTAGGTCTTGCTTTTCTTTCAACCTTCAGATATAAACCATCTGTCAGATGTGAACTGCTACAAGTCTCTTGCATCCCTCTCTTTCCCTGTACCTTACTTCCACCACCCCAGTTTAAGAAACCAATGTCTGGGCCACTAAATAACACGTTCTCTATACAGATACAAGTTCTGGTCCAGTTTCCATGATAGCCAGAGTGTTCTTTCAGGGAAAGAAAAACAAAACCAAGCCTAACCATGCCACTGTCTTGGTGAAATCTTTTAAGTTTTCCGTTGTTCATAACATAGATACCAGTAGCCTTAACATGGGTCCACCATGATTGATTTTCACAATTCCATTCTCGTCCAGTGTCTTTACTGCAATTAGTTCAGCTTGATTATTTTCATATCCTCAATCACTGCAGGCTCTCTCCTACGTCAGTCCCTTTGTACCTGATCTTTCTTCTTTCCAGCATGCTCCTATTAACAACCTTTGCACAGTAAACTTCCATTAATTCTAGAGCATGGCCCCAAAGTCTCTTCGTAACCAACGTCCAAGCTATATTGAATAACACTTTGCATTTTTACTTTAGGACTTGTTACAGTTTATACTTTAATTTCTTTGTGATATTAGATTCTTAGATTGATGTTTGCACTTCTGCTAGAGTGCAAGCTCCATGAGGACAGAACTATGCTTATTTTGTTCACGGCTGTTTTCCCAGTATCTAACAGACACTCTTTGTCAGCACTCAGTAAATACTAGTTGAACTAATTAACTGTGAGCGTATCAACAACCACCATAACAATAGCCTACAGATGATGCACTTACATTTTTCTACCTCTGTCCAGTCTTTTAGTATGTGCGATACTGTGTACTCAAGAGTCTGTGAAACTTTATGTCAAACAGCTGGCTCTCAGAAATGGTCCAGTTTGGGAAATAGATTATATCAACAGCCAGGTTAACCGATGGCCACACTGACAGCTGCGAAACAGCCTAGCGAAACAATATGGCTCAGCAAGCTTCTATCAGCTAACCCTCTTGCAGTTAACAACTATAAACTCTCATTAAAATGTAAACAACAATTACTTAAAGGCACTGAAATGTGAACAAGAGCAGGAGTATTTTAGAGGAGAGTTGACATTTGGAAGCAGGAAGAAGCACAGAATGAGTTATTGGTTTTTGCAGCCTTTAAACTTAGCCTGGCCACAGTTGGTGCTACATGAGATGGCTAAAAATCCAATACAAACGTATGTCTTTAAAAACTAAACAACCAAATTTAGGGAGATTATAGCCACTAGGAAATAAGAGGGAGAGTCCCAGAAAGCCAATGTCCAGAGAGGGGCAGTTCCAAATATTATGTACAAACTCTGCTCAAATATCTGCCTGATCTCTAAACCTTATGTACACAGCACAGACTTATTGCAACCTGGTCAAACATAAAATAACTGAATTGACATTTTAGATGCACCCCAGTACACAGAATTGGTAGTATGAGCCCACTTGAACTCTCCTAAGAGTGACGCAGCACTCTTCGGATAAATGTAACAGGATCCTGAGACTTCATAATGTAGCATTCACAATGTCCAGGATGTATGCCAACATTAAACAACTTACAAAAAATCAGAAAAAATGTCCACATTCTCAAGAAAAATGACAACAGTAGAGATGGTAAAATTAGCAGACGAGAATTTTAAAGCAGATTTTATAACCATGCCTAATGATTAAAGGAAATTATGTGTATAATGAATGAAAAGAGTATATTTAATCAGAGAAAGAAACTGTAAAAAAAACTGCATCAAATTCTAGACCCACAAATATAATAAATGAATTGGACAGATGTGACAGCAGACTGGAAGTGACAAGAGAGAGAGGCAGTGAACTTAAAGATACAGAACCACTAATTATCCAACCTGAAGAGCGTAGATAACGTATCAAGAGAAAAATGAACAATGCCTCAGGAACCTGTGGGACAATAAAACACTGCCTAACATCAGTCAGTTGTCAAACTTACGGACAGAAGAGACAATGGGCTTAGAGTTTATCTGAAGAAATAATTGCCATAAATTTATAGATTCAGGAGGCTCAGTGGACTCAAACACTATAACTATGAAGAAAATCATACCCAGAGACATCAAAACCAACTACTGAAATCTACAGAAAAAGAAATGTTTGAAAGCAACCAGAGAAAAATGACATTACATAGTGGAGGGGTCGGTGATCCAAATGACTGCTGATTTCTCATCAGAAACCATGCAGGCTGAAGGGCAGTGCTGAAAGAAAGTAAAATACGTCAAGCTAGAATTCTATATCCAGTGAAAATATCCTTCAAGAATGAAGGCAAAAATGAAGACATTTTCAGATAAAAGAAAATTAATGAGCTCCATCATTAGTGAGTTCACACTGAAAGAATTTGTAAAGAAACTTCCTTAGCATGATAAGTTCTGACATCAGATTGAAACTCAGATCTTCAGGAAAGAATGAAGAGATTAGAAGTAGTAAATCCATATGTAAATATAAATGGCTATTTTCCTTAATTTTCTGTATGGTACTTAGTTCTTTTTAAAATAAAAATGATACCATTGCCTTCTGGAGTTCACAGTGTATGCACATGTAATAACCATGAAAACTAGCTAAAGGATGGGGAATAGAGAGACTTAAGGTTTGAGTTTTCCACATTTTCCA
Source organism: Vicugna pacos (assembly GCF_048564905.1). NCBI lineage: Eukaryota > Metazoa > Chordata > Mammalia > Artiodactyla > Camelidae > Vicugna > Vicugna pacos. Next base: position 46,175,346 of record NC_133001.1, read on the forward strand.
TGAAGTAGTACAGTATTAACTCTAAATATACTTTGAAAGGTCAAGAAAGTTTGTTTTAATCCATAGGGAAACTATTAGAAAAAGAATGTAAAGAAGTAGGACAAAAAGTCCAATCGATAAATTAAAATCAGATTGTAAAAAATATTCAAATAATCAAGAGAAAAAAGGCAGGGAAAGAAGACCGGAGGAAGAAAAGTGACAGGGAACAAGCAAGCACAATTTAAAAGTGGTAATTTTGAATCCATTGGTATCAGTAATTGCATGAAGTATTAACAAAGTGAATGCTCCAATTAAGAGGCAGAGATTATTGGAATGAAAAGATAAGACCTGGCCAAAATGCTGTCAACAAGCGAAACACTTCAAATATAAAGACACGTATACTTTTAAAGTAGTTGGATGAAAAGAATATGCTATGGAGGTAGGAAGGCTGAAGTGGCTATGTTAATACCAATAAAATAAATGCTATTAAGGTAAAGAGCATTACCAAAAACAAACAGGGGCATTTCGGACTCAGTAAGTCCATTAGTAAAAAGAACACAACAATCATAAATACCCCAGCCACTTATTAGTGTGTGATCATAGGTAAAACTTGGAGCCTCGGTTTCCTTATCTGTAAAATGAGTCATAGTGTCTGTGGACATAGATGCTTAGATAACATATATGTAAATAAATATTAATAAACAAGAAAGCAAACAAAGGGCATTTATGTAAGTCCCTTGGCAATAGTAAGTGTTCAATAAACATTCATTCTTTTCCTTTTCTTTTTCTTATGGTAAGATGCTTAGCTTGGGCTCAGGAAGGCTAAAAAGAATGATGAGAAATTTTGTTACAGAGATCATTCAAATCTTAAAAAAAAAAGCAGAATAATCTACAGTACGAATAATAAAATCAAAAGATAATTAATGCTGGCATAACTTAGAATGAGGTTTTAATAGCACTGTTTCCTAGAGAAATGAGCCACAACCTCTTAACTCGAGATGGCTAGAATTTTGCCTGCCAAAAAAATGGACTTTTTGAGGCGAAACTAATAAAGACTTTTCTTAACCCAAGACTCTTATTTCTGGGACCCCTTTTCTTCCAGGCAAAATGATCAGCAGTCACTCTGTCGGTACAACTGCTCGTACCACACACCGCTATTGCATCACAACCACCTTGTATTTCATGAGTGCTGTGGACATTGGAATGAGTAATCCTAACCACAGCTGCTTGAAATCCATCAAATATTCTTTTAATTTGCACATAAATTGGGGTCCATTAAGTGTTTTCTTCCAGTTTCCACAGCTCTTACATGACAGACACAGAATTTTAACACGAGGTGGGTTCAACATAAAGCTTGGCTGCTTGACCTGTATCGCCTGCAAAAATGGTCTACACTTGCCCGGGACATTTTAAAATGTGCTTTTTTGGAGGGAGGAGCGGGTGGGTAAGAACTTTAAAATTTTGATCATATTTTAAAACTATTTTAAATGAAAATCACAGTCATTTTTGAGGGATACTATGATGGGATTGTGAATAGCAAAATCAAAGTTCAGGGTTCCCACTAAGTTCTGAAATGGAATTAAAGGAACACTATGGGAAAAAAACGGCGTGGCCTAAACTACGGAGGAAAACATCTATGTTCAGTTAGGTAGTAACGAGATAATTTAATATTCAAAGTTGAATTTAATGCCTATTTTTTCCCTTAGAAAATTTTATGAATAAGAATTTCACAGTCAAGTGTAAAATTTAAGAGGAAATTCCTGCACTGGATACATACTACAATTTGTTGATTTTGAGGTCACTTTTCTAATGTCGTAGAAATTAAACGTCTGTGAATAAACTGTCCAATAAAATTTTTAATACTTTGATGATGATGATATTACAGTTATAAACATTTTATTACTTATTGAATAATCATTATGTATCATTCACTCTGTTAAGCGATCTATATACATTATTTAAACTCATAAGTTTTCAATGACATGGATGTCATTGTTAATCCACATTTTATACATGATGAAAATTAAACTTTTGGAGGGTAAATAACTCGAGTCGCACCGTAAATGATGGAGTGCAGTAACTGCATTGGCTGCTGGACTCTGAAAGTCTCGGTATTGAAATATGGGTAGAGATTAAGTATTTTCTTTCATACGACTGCACACTGCATCTCATTTTCTCTTCACGTTATCCTCTCTGGACCACTCGGGTCACATGCGTTACACGGGTTACATGGACTTGACATCTTAGAAGGTGTAATAGAATCAGAATAGGATCCAGGACAAGAATGACCTGGAATGAGTGGCTGAGTTCAGTAATGCAACAAGCCTTAAGAACGGGTTGTGATTCAGTGGGTTTACTTTCCTGTGTTTCTTTTCAGCATCACGGTGGCAACATCAGAGTGTGATGAGGGATATGGGGGCCAAGGTGGTCACTGACAAAGAAAGCTTAGGTCTCACATGTAAGGTCTTTCCATGTTAGAAAACTAGTAACATTGCCCGGGGGGTTCCTCCTCCTGATTCTGCCACCTCCCACTGGATATGAATTTAGTGAATCATTTCTTGCAGCATCGATTTCCTCATCTGCAAAATGGGGATGATAATGTGTCTCCTTAAAAAGCCGTGATGACGATAAAAGAGAGAATTTATTTAACGTGCTTAGCATAACCTCGAGTGTATGGTAAGCGTGCATAATGCACATTAGCTATGATCATTATCATTACTAATATTATTTTCATCATTATTGCCATTTGCTTTGGAGTACCCGCTGTGTGATAAGCATGGGAAACTATGGCAAGGCTGAAAAATTGTTAAATCATTAAATAGTTAAAAACCATTCTTCAAATGCCTTTGGTATCTTCGCAGGCATTGCTTTGCTTAAAAAAAAAAAGTCATCAAAAGTCTTTTCATGGATGATTTCATGGAGCAGATCATTAAATACCATCTATTGTGGTTGTTTATCCTGTTTCTTTACATAATTCTTCCTGAAAATGTTTCCTGGAAGATACTCAGGCAATGAGTCGGGATTTACTTTTTCAGAATTCCTGGTGTTAAGTGGGAATTAGTAACTAATGGCGGGAGACAAAGCAGTGATGCTCAAATAGGTTGCATTTCTGATCTTTGTGACTGGCACGGAGGACAGGAGAGCTGGTAGGAATGGTGCACGGTGTGAACGAGCTGCCCTGATCCTTGGTGTGCCCAAGCAAGGCATCTTGCCAACCTTGCTGCAGGAATATGGAAGCAGCTAAAACCATTCAGAACAATAAAGCACTTAGCATTGGGTAAGTGAGCTACTGTAAGGAAACAGTGCTTTTGAAAATGAAGAGCTGTGAGCAGCCAGCAGAAAGCAGCCGTATCTTCAGCTTCTCAAAAAAGAAAGTGGGAGAGTGTGTGTGTTTGTGTGTGTGTGTGTGTGGAAGGGGAGGCTTCAATTTAGGACACAGATACTGATAACTTTATTAAATATTGATTTTTGAAAAACATATATATATATATTCACTAAGCCATGAGCCAGAGAAGATCAGAGTTGGTGATAAAAATAATTATTAGTAGTATTTCAGTTTTATTGCAAACAAAATGAGTCGGCATAATCTATGTGTATAACTATATATAAAAATAACTCCCATCCATGGCCCACTGGGAAAGCGGGTGCCAGTCTTTCATCTGTGACAACAAGGCTCACGTCAGAGGAGAATAATATTTTGTTCCTTTCGTGGCTTCAAGAACCAGCAAAGCCAAGATTTCTGGCCCTCTCATAGACTTTCAAAGACTGTTAACTCAGGCTCAGAGACAAGGGTGCAGGATTTGTGGCAAACAGGAGCTGGGAAAATATTCCGTGCAATGAAATGGGAGAGAAAGGGGCCGCTTGAACAAAGACCAGGAGTCAACAGTGGCCTTGCTAACTCAGCACAGTGTTTATTTGGCATCAAAAGTGTTTCATACTCTGGGGAGCCTGAGAGGCTCCCCTCTCTGTAGAGTTTATTTAATGAGGAAAAACTATTGATTGATGCAAGAAGTGTTTCCCAGACTCAAAGATGCAACTGTAAGCTTGAGGAGGGTCTGCTTCTGGTTTGAGAGATCAACTTTGGAAGGGGCTGCGTTGAGAATGCTCAGCTGCTTGTCACTGCGAGTGTTCAGAGGCTGGACGAGCTACTTCTTGGGCATAGCTATGGGTGGGGTATTGATTTAGGTCAGACATCTCTGCAGCATTAAGCATCCCATAATCCTTCTATGAGCACAAATCTTCTTCATATTCTATTGGCTTTTAGGAACTTACTACAAGCCGTATTCATGTTGTTAATGATGATGATGTTAATAATGCTAATAGCTGCCATTTACTTAATTGAAAAAATTCTAGGCACTGTGACAAATGTTCAGCCATCCCAGCATGTAATCTTTATGACTACTCTTAAGATACTGAGATTGTGTCCATTTTATGGATAAGGAAACTGAGGCTTAGAAGCATGGTTCCTGACTCATAAACATAAATAGTTACTGAAAAGCCTAAGACAGTCCTGCTGACACACAACAGTGTGAGGACTGTGGCAAGACAGCACAGATGATGCGCGTGGCCAGGGTTCACCAAGCAGAGACACCGCCGGGGGTCGAGGCGAAGCTTTATGGTGGAGGTGGGAGCCACGTTACTTAAGGGGATGGTCTATTTGGTCAAGTAAGTGGAAGGTTTATGCTTAGTTTGAAATAAAATCTTTAAAAAAATGAATGTGCTAGCTGGAATTTTACTATGATGTCAATAACTTTCCATTGCTATAGCTATCAAATTGGCTTTGCACTCTGGATAAATATCTTCCCCATTTTATTTGGCTTTAAACCTGAGTTACAGGAGACACAAATCACTCTAAGTAGGAATACCCAAATTAAATGAGGGTTCAGTTTTGAGTCTATCTGCTTCAGTGTTCTTAAGCCACACATTTTAAAAGCCCTTTAGGTTATGTTGCGGGGATTCTAAGTAAATCCAGATAAAGAAAATAGATATTTCTTATACCTTTCTGAACTCTTAACCTTGCTAAACTGTGCTGTGAGAGAGTAGATACTGGCAAAACTTTGACATCAGCTGAGACGTGTGTGTGCACACATACTTGTATACAGAGAGCTCTGGATTTTCATGAGATGATGTGAATTGTGAGTTGAAAGATATGGAATTTAGTGAAGGCTTTGCTGTTGTGACCTTCTCCTTAATCTTAACATTCCCACTTGGGAAGTGTGGCCTTCACATGGTGGACATTATAATAGACTCCTCTGGTTACAGAATCCCTTGATTTTGTGTTTTTTGACCTAAGAAATGGAGTAGAAGAAACTGAGTGTCATCTCTGAGTACAGTCTATCTTCTACAACATTACTTTATGGAGCAATTTTGGAGGTCATGTCAACTATTCATTTAAGGAAGAGAACAATTCTAATGCAAATTAAACCAAATAACCAGTTACTGGAGTCCTCAAGGAGAAGGAAGTTTAGAGAACCTCAATTAAAAACAAAGATCACTATAAATCGTTTTTTCCGCTTCTTGAACTCCATATAAATGCACATACTCTACATGCTCTTTTGTCTCTGACTTCTTTTGCTCAACATAATTTCTTTGAAGTTTATCCATGTTCTTGCATGTATCAGCAGTTAAGAGTTTGCATTTTGCTATATGCAGGCTATACCTCAGTTAAAAAAAAAGGAATGAAAAAAAATTATTTACAGGGAAAAAGCAAACAAATAGATGTTGTTTCTAAAACCATCACCTCCTGGGTCTCTGTACAGGCTGAGATGAAGAGAGATGATACTATGGGATAGGAGAGATTCACTATGTTGGGCCCTACCTTTCGCATAATCAGAAGGAGATTAGATTTGTTAGATTTGTTGTGTATCCGTCTTCCCCAGAGTGATCCCTCTTAGGATGGTGTTAAACTCCCCGGTCTCCTGCGAGCGGAGGATCGCTTCTCACCAGCAACAGCGAGGCGCATGCGTGCCTCTGCTCTTCGTGCATGAGGTGGGGCTGGGACTGACCACAAGGCTGACGTCCAGACTCCAAGCCTGGCATTTCCAGCTTCTCAGAGGCTCCTACGCCATTCTGATTCTGGGTGGCTTGCGGAGGAGCAGACAGCCCACCTTCGTGGCACCCCAGGGCTAAATTTAAGGTGGTAGGTTTTCCAGAGTGGTAATTCATTCAAGTCAGCTGGCATTTATATAGTGGTTATTGCATGCCTGTCTGTTTGGGGGTAGAAATAAATCATGGTGTGATGTTTTAAACTCTTTACTTTTTGTTCTCTTCTTCCCTATCATCAGTGCTGATAGGAACACTATTTGATATATTATAGACTTAGAGATACTAATCTTCTCTCCAAAGAGGAAAGGATCTTCCAGTTTTCACTTCATTCTTGACAGGCTCTTTCCCTGGGCTATCTTTACCCTTTACTCATTCATTCATTCACTCACTCATTAAAGAAATATTCTGTTCACGGTGTTAAGGATACATCATAAAACAAACATACAAACTTTTCTGTCTTCTTTTCCACAACTGTACCTGCTACCGGTGGTTCAAGAATCAGCTTAATTCCCACGTCCTTCAGGACCCCTTCCCTCTTCAAAGCTTCTGCAGGCCTTACTGTCAACATTGTCCTTGGATCTTGCTTACACCTACTTTGGGACTTTCCCTATACAAGATTAGATTGGTATCAATTCTTGGTGTGGTGATAGTTTCCTGTCTCAGCCAGCACCATCATCTCCAAGGGACCACATATTGCTGGACTCCTGACCATTTCTGTCTCAGTACATTGTTCCTCCTGGGTATTAAGTGGATGGGGAACAGTCATTTGCTCTCCAGCAGTTGTACAAAGGAGTGAACCTTGAGGTCTGGATGAATCCTAGGTTTCAGGCTGAACTCCAGCATCTCTTAAAGCATGGGAGACGACTCTAGCATAATTCTGTTTCAATCAATCTATGAATTTGAACCTGAAGATGCCTCAGTACGACCTCAGGGCTTGGCATATCTCTGTCACTCAAAAAAGGTTAATTGTCTGCCTTTGTCATGAAGATCTGATGGGCATCGCGTATCTGAAGAACCAGCAGTGTGCTAGAGGGTTTCTGAAGGTCATGGCTGATGCGGGGTTGGGGGGGGGGTCTCCTTATCAGAGTGGGGGCATCCAAGTGGACAATAGAAAACACTGAGTCACCTGGACTGGCTCTTCCTGGAGCCAGTGTCACAAGCATGGTCTTATTCCCAGTCTCACTGTCTTTTTCTCTCCACGCAGCCCCTAAGGAAGTGAATGGTTTGGCGGCAATAACATGAATGACTGCTCTCTGGATAAGTGTATTTAGCATTGGAGAGTTGAGGAGAACTCATGAATTATGAAAGTTACCTTGATTCCTGAGTTCTACCCAATTTTCCCTCAGTCAGCGAGCCCTTAATAGATTCTCTGCCCTCATCCTTCTTAAAGCAGGCCAACTTTGGAAGAAACCACCATGGGAGGGTGAGCTTCTTAGAAGTCAAGTATTCAAGCAAAGGCTGTGTAAGCACCTCTCAAGGGATACGCTGTGGGTGGGGCCCCGAGTCAGACAGACGCCCTCCTCTTTGTGGCTCTTCAGTGCACACACGCTTCCTCTGGATGTTGGATGAGAAGGATGGTTGCTGAGGGGCTGGGGAGGGGGCGGCTGCAGCGGGGGGCGTAGGTGGTCTTCTCAAGCCCCATCAGGGCACAGTGGGCGTCCCGGCTGAGCTGCCCAAGAAGAACCAGTGCACCCAAGTGCAACGCTGACTTGCAGCCCTGAGCGTTTCCACTCAACGCTTTCCTTTCCACTGTCATTTCCCACAAAGTGAGCTCAAACTGCTTGCCACCCACATACCCACCGGCTGCTGTGAGGTGGAACGTGTGAATGGTTGTAAAGTGCTCTGACCTTCTCTCCTGGAAAGTACCGCAGGAGTACAAAATATTATTATTATTATTATTATTATTATTATTATTATTATTATTATTATTATTATTATCATTTCATGGACATTTTGCAGTTCCCACTGGTTAGTTTCATTCTCCCCTTTAATCTCGAGTGCAATAAATGGCTACATAAAAAGTATTTTGAGTAAATAAAGATACTCATGATTTTTAAAAGTTCTTTATTATATATTTTGATACGCATCATCACCTTCTCCTGACTTTCCACATAAACTGCTATGGCTAAACAGCCCTGTAATGATATCACTACTTGGCTATAATTTAGAATGCTATAAAGATTATTTAGCACAAAGAAGTATTTCCAGTTAAAATTTAGCAACTCCTTTCAAATAGATTTACATTAAATCTTAGACCGAATTTTAGAAACACTGAGCAGAGCAAAAATAAAACCTAGTTCATGTTCTCATAAACTATCTGCTCCTCTGCTGTCTCTTTTCCCTCTGTTTTCCTTTGTGGCAGACGGCCTCTCTGGTTAGCACCAACCTCCTCTCTTCTCTTCTCTTCCCTTCCCTTGGCATTTCTCCCCTTGCTCCCGAACTCCCTTCCTACATCTCTTTCTTGTCTTCCAAAAAAAAAAAAAAACCCATAAATTGAACAAAACACTTCTTCAGTGCCTGGTATCCTGGATAAATATTCAGTGTTGTTGTTATAGACCAGACACTGTTTAAGTTCTTGAGACGACAAAAGAGGATGAGTTCCTGCCCTTAAGAATGACACAATCTAGAGAAACAGAGGCCTAGACACACCAGCACGTAAGTAACAGTCCGTTGTCACAGTGCCAAAGTAGGAAACGTAGGAACCGCTGTGAGGCTGAAGAATGTCTTCGGGAGCCAGTGAATCGTAGCAGTTAATTGCAGGGACTTCGAGCCTGACCACCTGGGATAAAGTGGTCTTTCCACTGACTTCCTATATGACCTTAAACAAGTTGACAATCCCTCTGTGCTTCATTCTGTAAAAAAGAGGATAATAATGCCTTCCTCATCTGGTTGCTCTAAGTCTTAAAGGAGCCAATCTATGTAGAGAACATAGGCTTGTACCTGGAATGCAAAAAGCGTTCAAGAAATATTAGCTGTTATTTTTTCTGGAAATAGGAAACGATCACACACACACACACACACACCCTTCACCTGGGCTTCTTTTCTTTTCAAATTACCGTCCTATATCTTCCCGAGTCTTTCATGGCTACTGCACAGTATTTCATCAGAGAATGTGGGTCCTTCCGAATCCTGGTATTTATGTGGCGCAGACAGTCCAGGCGTCCTGGCAGCAGTGAGTGAAGACTGACCCAGGGGCTCCTGCTGCTCGCTGCTCCCCAGGCACAGGACATCACTGCACTGAGAGCGCAAAGTCCCATGCTCAGTTCAGCCCACTCCACTTGGGCTTCACTCTTCCCTGTACTTAACAAGGTCACCACCGCCTGCATCTTACCAAATCCAGTGTCCAGGTCTCCACTGTCCTCCCATTTCAACCCTGTGTCCTCAGTCATTGTGAACGGCCAAGCTGTAGGGAAGATGGGGCAGTTTCTTTTTGACATCTTCCCCCTTCCCGCTGTATGTCCCTCTCGGGTTCATTTTAAACCGTTTAGCGGCAGCTGTCTCTCCTCTTTCTTCCTCCCATTGCTCGTGCTTTTAGTCACTGAGGAAAGGCTCCAGGAGACCTGTCCGTACTGATTTTGTGCACTGACCTTTCCAGGGGCACTAGGAATTTAAAAGAAAAGTCCATAGATACAGTCCATACACAAGGGGAAGAATTCATAACGTTAAAATTTCAGGCTCTGAATTAGACGGCCGGAGAACTTCCTGAGCAATGGCGGCTCTCCCGTGTTCGTTAAAGCAGACCCTGTGGACCAGCAGGAGGCTACAAAAATCCAGCCTCCTTGAAACCCCTATCAGCCTGGCTGGAGATTTATCTCTACTTTTTTACCTGTTCAGATTGAATAAGACAGGAAATTCAAGGGACTGAGGGATAAGCCAGAAAACGACACGCATAAGGGGCAATAAGGGAAGAATGGGAGCCATTGCTTGTTCCCGCATCCCAGTATCTCTTTCTGGCCTTCCATTATTGGTCTCATCTCCTAAATGTCAAGTTCTTTTTGAAAAGTCTTACACATGGATCAATAAACAGTGTGCTGCCAGTTAATTCTTATTAATCTAAGAAAATAACATGAATAATTAGAGATTTTGAAGGGAGGAAACCCTTAGCATGGGATTAAATATTATCCAAGAAGGGAAGCACGTACAACCGAATTTATTCACAAAGTTAACTGGTAGACTCAAAGTGTTTTTACAATATCATATACTGTATATTAAAACACAAGAATTAATCCAACTTGCATAATGATGAGGAAGGTATGTGTATGCATGTGTGTGTCTCTGCATGATGCAGCGTTTTGGGGTCATTTATACTAACAGTCACCATGGGCAGCCCCAGGTTTTATTATAGAAGATGTACAACCCACAGACTCAAATCAGTGGCTGGAATTGTCAAAGCACACTAAGGATCCATTGTGATATGGTTACAACAAACATTTTAGATTCTGGCACCTTCTGAAAAGAAAATTATGGTGACATGGTGCTACTGCCAATTATCTGAATATGACTGACGGTCCAAGCAACCAAGCAGAAAGTCAAGCTCATGAACTCCCTGAGACTGCCGGTTTATTACCTCCAGGGGGTTGAGTTCCCAATCAGATTTTCTTTACTCTACATTTGCCATCATCTGGCCACAGCACCTGTTTTACCCTACATACATACAGTGGGGCTTGCTTTCTGACTCGGTAACTAAAAGGAGGCAGAGAACTACTGATGTACCATCTCCCCTGGTTGTTGTAAGGAACTGCCTTGTGACTTACCAACCTTTGAGGTCCATCTGTACTGAAGGATGCTAAGTTAGAATCTTCTGATGTGCCTTTGTCACTTTACACTCAACCCAACACCTTGTTTATTCCACGATCCCAAGTGCTGGAAGGATCACACTTTCTGGAGTTTTACTGGTACTTGCTGCCTCCCTTTGCTGAGCATCCTTCTGGAACCACACATGGAAAGGACTTTACTCTTTGGAGTGTCCTATCAACCCATCAGCAAACCCTGTTAGGTGTGTTTGCAGAATATATGCACAAGCTGACCTTTAACCATCTCTGGCACCACCTTGTGAGTCCAAGCCAGTATCCTCTCTGCCTTGGCATACTGCAGTAGCCTCTTAAACCCACAGTCCTCTTAGATGCTCGCTTCCTTGAAATCCATTCGCTGTAAAACAGCCAGAGAAATCTTTCTAAAACTTAAGTCAGAACACATCACTAGCCTACTAAAGCCTTGTAATGGTTTCCTACCTGACCTGAGAGTAAGCCGTGGCCCTTACTAGCAGCAGAGCTGCCCAGGTTGTCCTGTCTGAGCTGGACAACTGCTCTGTAGGCCTTCCTCCCCTTGGTGACCTACCTCCTCCCTGAGCCACATTGCCTCCCTTACGTTTCTCAAACTCACCAAGAACGTTCAAATCTGGGGATTAATTTGCACTTTCTGATTCTCCAGGCTGGAATGACTTCCCTCTGAGTCATCCACATGGCTGCTTAACTCATTTCCTACAGTTCTGTGCTCAAACGTTACCTCCTCAGAAAGGCCTGTGCCAACCAGCTCAGGTGTACACCGTCCCTCCCTTCAGCCTGCTTCATTTCTCTTCCTATAACTTACCCCCGCCCCACACGTGGCTCAGTTTTTGTTTATTGTCTGTCTCTCTTCACTAGAATTGGACATCATGAGTACAGGATCTTTTTCTGATTTGTTTGCTATCAGATCCACTCTTCTAGAATGGTCTCTGACACAGCATTCAGCAAGTCAATGGCTGAGTTAATATCCATGGTCCTTACTTAGCACACGGATTCCTCATTTTCTTTACAGCTGAGCATTTGACCACTTCAGGGCCTCCATCTGCCAAATGGGCAGTGCATCCGGCTTCCCAGCTGGACCTCCATCTTCCCAGGAGTTTAACTTGGATATCTGTGTAACTCGCGTTTGTTAATTCTGCTCTTCCAGCTTTTAAAGATGCTCACATGGAAGCAAACTTTCCTTTCTGGGAAGTTTTAGGATCGTGGTAGAGAACTGGGGAGAAGAAATGACCTCACGTGTCATTACACATAATCGGGGCATTACCTGAGCCATTTATTTCAAAACCTTTCTTTGGAAGTTTAGTGGCCTGGAGGAGGGAAGCAATTTTTCTGTCATCACACAGCAAAGCTGTTTTTGGAGGCAGCACTTTTTCCTTTTGCTGCCTGTTCTCAGGATCAATTCCTGGGACCATCCATCTGTGGTCCCTCTGCGTGGGAGGGCAGGGAAGGTGGCTATCCTGTACCTAGGCGTTGCACTTTTAAGGGACACAGTAGGATGAGATGCAAGCTCTTTTCTGTGGATTATGCCCTAGAGCCTCTCGTTTCCTCATTCCCTATTTTGTCTTGGAAACATTAGTCATTTCTCTTCTGTCTCTGGTTGTTCTTGGCACCATTTAATTCATTTATGATTTGTCCAAATTACACATAAAATGATAAATTCTGACCACTTAGGTCCTGAAAGTCAATGGAAAAGGGGACCTGAGTCCCTACTACGAGCTGCATAGCCCTTCTCCTGAATGGCAGAGACGGAATTTAAATTAACAGCTGTGTTCATGGCGGCACACATTTCTATACTGAAACGTTCTCTCCCTGCCAAAGCCAAATGTTAAATACATTCATTCTCAGCTGAAGTTTTAGAAAGCAAAACTGCATGGTTTGAGAGTGAAAAATCAAAGTATCATTTTAGGATATGTCAGGTACAATTCTAAATCTGTGTGCAAGGCCTGGAGACTTGCTAAGTACAGATCCAGGCTGGTATTAAAATTAGCATGCCTGTAGAATACAGAGGAGCAGGCGAGGCTGGCTTAGCTGTGCCTCGGGGGGCCTCGTAGGGCTCGCTTGCTCACCTGACTTCTGTGTTTACCTGAATATTTGACCAGGCTTTGCCTGGACCGGGTTACCTACCAGTTCAGCTACTTCTCGGCTTCCCATGAGCCCTGTCCAGAGGACTGCACGAGGCACTCTTCCTAGTTTAGGAGCGCTGACGAGGTTATTAGAATGTACGCACAAAAATCAGAAGTCACAACCTGTTTTCATAATTCACATTCACACAGAGCCTTGCATGAGACGTCATTCTCTTTTCATATTTTCTTTAACTTGGTGGTCACGTGACTCAGTGAGTTTTTACCCTTTGGCTGAAATTCCTTAAGGAGGTGTCGCAAGACATTTGTTTCAAGACAATAATAACTGTCACCCGAGGCCAGCACGCTTCCCCTGGCCCTACCTCACTTGCTGTGTGGCCTGCTCTAACATCCTCACCAACATAATGCTTTTTCGGGTACAAAAGTGAAAAAAGACAGCACAAAAAGAAATCGCTTATTAGGGTTTCAAAGGAGTGGGTTTTCTGTGTCTAAGAAATGTTATGAAATCGAAACAGATAAAAGCAGACGCAATCAGAAATGAAACATGCTCATGATTAATCAAAGACAAATAATTCCATTATTGAAAAACGACTCCGTGTTGAAGGTTTTTCTCTCTTTCTTCACATCAGACTTCTGCAGGACTTTGAACTCCTAATATTGGAAATGGAACTACAGAAAAATGTTCATGCCATAATTTTTTTTTAACAAAGTGGGATATTGTACTTAAAAGCACAAAATAATTGCTCCTTACTGCCCATCAGTTGAAAGCCCAAACTCCTGGGCCCGGACTCTGAAGCCCTCCGTAGCTGGGATTCCCCTACCTCGTCAGCCTCATCTCCCTAAATCCTTAGCAGGGACCATGTGTTTGTTATCGTCATCACAAACTTCTCCCTCCATCTTAAATACCTTCTTCGCACCTCTCCCTCTCAGCATCTTGACCGTTAAGAACCTATTGAAGTCCGTAAGCTACTGTCAGATATTTCTTAATGCCTGGGTACAGAAATTAATATTAAGTGGAAGTTGAGTCCCCATCTTCAAGGAACCTTTCCTTCCTGCCCAAGCTCAGGTTTGTCACCACCTTCCCTAAGCTGCGGTGTCTCCTGTCCCCTCCCGCAGCCGTCCCGCCCAGCCCACAGTAGCATTAGAGGCTGTTTTGAAGTGGTGATAGATCATGGACTCCTCAAGAACTCTGAACATCTCTTTTACATCCCCCAGAGTGCCTAAGGAAGTGTGACGCACAAGGCGTAGTCAGTGTTTCGTAATTTGATATTTTCGGAGAGAAATCTACATTACTTATGGAAAGGGACACAGTCTCACCTGTAGGCATGACCAGGTGAGCATCAGGTAATTACTGTTGCCACGAATTTTCTTAATGAAAATGTCAAGTGGCCTGGAGACACTGTACTCCACATTCGGCATCTCTCAGCTAGTTTTTCCTCACCCACAATTAGCATTTATTCTGGATACTTCTTTAGCATCTGTAAAAAATCCCAATTTTCTTTATATGGAGCGCTCAGAAACACCTGCAATAAGAGTTACAGCCGTAGGAATCTGCAGTCCCAGTGTGTGAGGTCATCAGGCAAAGCGTTTGCCAGAAAAAATAAAAACAAAGCAGAACTGATGGGGTAGTTTAAAATAGATCATTATATACCATCATTATGAAACAGTGCTTTTGTATAATACTTTACAGTATATGATGCACTTCATATTTCTTTATTTTCTTCCAGTTTTATTGAGGTGTAATCGACACACAGCACTACATCAATTTAAGGTATACTGCATAATAAGTTGACTTCCATACATCATGAAATAATTACCACCGTAAGTTTAGTAAACATCCATCATCTCGTGTAGATACAAAATTAAAGAAATGGAAAAAATAACATATTTTTCCTTGTGATGAGAACTCTCAGGATTTACTCTCTTAATTTACTCTTCAATTATAACATACAGAAGTGTTCATTATCTTTATCATGTTGTACATTCCATCCCTAGTACTTATTTGTCTTATAACTGGAAGTTTGTACCTTTTGACAACCTTCCTCCGAGTCCTCCTCTCCCCACCCCCTGCCTCTGATAACCACAAATCTGATCTCTTTTTCTATCCGTTTGCTTGTTTGTTTTTGAGGTATAATGGACCTACCAGACTGTGTTAGTTCCTGTTACACAGCACAGTGATGTGATATTTCTATGTGTTACAGGATGATCACCACTGGTACTGTCACACTTCTTATTCTGTCCTATTTTATTTTATTTCACCTCACTCAGTCCTGATGTCTAGATTATCAGAGACGAGGAAACTGAGGCTGAGAGGTGGTGGTGGTGACGACTCATCCCAGAGGGACAGAAAACATCTGTGGCAGAAACTCAATTAAAGTCGCTTGTATTTCTGTCTAATCCAGCCGCTCTCCTCTCCCGTAATTCCCCATACAGATCTTGGAGGGCTTTATTGGTTAGAGGAGAAAGCAAAGCTGAGAATTCTTCTTTAAACCACTTTCCTCGGGTCGTCCAAATCCACATGAGACCAGTATTTGCAGACTCAGTTTTAGTTATGATTCCTTTTACCACATCTCATTGTACCTTGTGAACCAGCAGCAGAGGGACAGGACATGTTTGCTGAGTAAGAAAATGAGAGAATGTGTAAGCTAAGTACTGAGACAGGGAAACACAAGTGGGTCCATAAGTTTCTGGCTGGTAAATTTCCCTTCTTCAAGACTTTGTTTCAAAAACTTGGAGGAAAATGCCTCCGTCTCTCCCATCGCATAGATACTGCCGCTCTGTTCTTTGGTGAGGTGTTAGTCTGGGGCGACACGAATTCTGTTGCAAGGCGTTCACTCTTTAGAGCCATAGTGAGCCTCTGTTGGAGACTACTGTTTTAACATAGTTCAAAATCTGAAAAATGTTTCTGTCAAATGTCAGTCATCTCTTATTGGGGGGTAGATTGTTACTTTGATGATTCCAGTGAACCATGTCTTCCAAGATCCATCCCTCATGTGGCTCCTTTATCTTGAATCTGGGACATGATCTGCTTTGATGATTAAATTGTGGCAAAAATTATGGGATGCCTGTTTCACACCTAAACCTTCAGACTCGGATACTTTCCCCTTTGTGCTCTGAGGGAATCCAGCCTCCACATAAGACATTCAACTACCCTGAGACCACCAGGCCGTGAGCAGCCTTCACGTGAGTGTGAGGTTGCCTAAGACGCGGAGTCTTGATCCTTAGTCAAGACACTCCAGCTGATGCCCCATGAAATGGAGCTGGGCCGCCCTTGCTGAGCTCTGCCCAAACTGTAGAGTTGTAGCAAATGAATAAAATTGTTGTTGCTAAGATTTCCTAAGTAATCTATAAGCAAAACAACAAATAACTGGAAAATCAAGAGCTATCAAGGGAAGCAGAACAGATAACGCTGCTTTGGGAAAAAAAATACGAATTAAAGAGAAAAAAGTAGTTGTTATTCCCTGTCCTGGAGTCCTGGCCTATCCCACCTGTCTGCCTCCGTTAGCCTCTCTACGTTTCTCCTTCGTCCCTACCCGCCCCCCACCCCAACCCCCAGCTTGCTTGCCCCACTTCCCGCTTTCCTTGATGACGTCTTCACCTCTGCTCACATAGAATAAGATATATGTTATTACAACACAGGAAAATAATACAAAATACCAAAATACCAGCAAGCAAAAACTAGCGTCAAGCTTTTATCTACAAATGGGCAACAGGAACAATTTCCAATTAATTCCACTAATTGTTGCCAGCATTTAAGAATAAGATTCGTTTCTGTTTTATTGACTGTTTTTGTCATCCTGCTAATTAGTCTTATCTGAAGCCACCATATTTTAAATGAAACCCATTTGATCTGTATTTACTATCTACACCAGCAGTAGTTCTGGTCCTTCAGCTCATATTCTTGAAAGGATTTTAAAGTCTGTATTAATTAATGAAGTTGGCACCCAGAGCTACAAATCATGGCAGTTTTTACTTTTTACTGCCACAGTCTGTTTTGCTTTGTAATGTTTTTCTTTAGCTAGGAAGCAAACTTTCTGGCTTCCCGGAATCAGTTTCAGTTTTTCCCATAAAAATTCATTACCATGAACTCCAACCAGTGGCTTGCAGTTTCACAGATTTATAGTTAAAATGTGCAAGAAAACATTCCAGGTCACATCAACCTAATGTTTACTATTCTGGTTGTTACAAACTGTTTATTAATCAATATTTTAATGTGTTTTTCATAATAGGAATGGTCCTGGTAATTACTCATTTATTTTCGTTCTGTAGTAAGATGTTTTCTATCTTTCCCCAAATTTCAAAAATCAATTAATAGTAGATTTAAGCATTTATAACAATGTAAACATGCCTAAGAGACGATGATCTAAACATTCTCTTGTATATTATTATGCGTGTCATATAATAAAAATTATAAATAATAATTATTATATAAACTGTATATCATAATATATAAATAATGCAATGTTAAAAATAATAAAAACAATCAATCCTATATACATTTATTTCTCAGATTAAGAAATCACTCTGGTGCCATAAGAAGGGGTCCTCAGTTGAAATAAAAGAATTGTTTTTATGTTTTCCACTTAACAGTTACATCTCTGAATGTCCTTCAGCCTCAGCTTCTTGTCTATGAAATGCAGATGATAATCCCCTACCCCGCGGAGTTCTTCTGACTATCATATGAGACCGCAGGTGTGAAATTGCTCAGCACAGACATCTTGGGCAGAAAAGTCCCTCAGAAAATGTTTGTTGTCTAACTCTGAATGGTTTTGAATACCAGTATTTATTGAGTCAATAAGGAGGATGCTACCTAGTAAATGTCTGTGTTACTGCAAACACTTGACTGTTCCATCGGCTCCTGGACAATCGTGTTGCACTCTCCCGCTGTGTGTCAGCTAGATGATAAAACAGTCTCTCCTTTGCAGATGCATGAGCGTGCAGGTGCCGGTCATATGGACACACTGAGAGAGGTGAGAGTGTACAGGAGAGTGTTCACACCCAGTGTAGCTCCCTGATGTGCTGAGTTACCCAGAGGATGGATACAATAACTCACGTCCAATTTGAGAAAACGTGGGTGATTGTTACTCGTGCCAGGCACTGGAAATACAAAGCTGACTCAGACACAGAACTTTCTTCCAGAAGATCTCAGAACCTATTTACACAGACAAATACACACCCAACTGACCATGAAATATGTCACAATGAAATAAGGGTTAAATGCAAGGAAAGAAGAGTCTGTGGATCACAGAAATTAGTAGCTGATCCTCAGGAGATCTGGAGAGACTTCAAGGAAGAGGTAAACAAATTTTTTTAAAGATTGAAGAGTTTATTGTGTTTATTAAGAGCTTTTTTTTTTTCTTTTCCTTTTCTAATGGAGGTGCTGGGAATTGAACCCAGGATCTCCTGCATGCTGAGCATGAACTCTACCACTGAGGAGGTAAACTATTAGCAGAGACTTCGAAGGTGACATAATTCAGACATTACCTCTCTCGGGACTGAGCCTAGTCCAAGTACTGCTGTGCTGGGTTAGATTGTCCTCCAGACCTACACGCCGCCCTTCTGTGGTCTGTTCTGTGTTGAGGGTTTCTGACCGGGAGAGACTGTATCAACTGGCTCCTTTGCCCTCCAGCTGCAGGTTGGCTTGGACCATGGTGGTTGTGGGTGGGAGGAGGATCAGCAGAGACAAGGTGGAGGGTGAAGAGTGAGGTCAGGAGTGTTATCCTCCTGATTCCCTCCCGGGGACTTGCAGGGGGCAGGCTGCACCCTCAGATTTAGTCTCAGGTCTTCCGGACTCCAGTGATTTCTTCCTCCCACGTGTCTTTAGTCTGGGACACACACTTGCGTTATCCCTTGTCATTTCTCAACAGCCTGCATGTACCTTTATAGATAAACTTTTTCTTATTGAATTTGACTTAGATTATCCTACTATATGTTGCATGTTATATAGACATAAATATATATATGTATATTTTTTAAACTAGTCTCTCCCACTAAAATGTGAGTGCCTCAAGAGTAGAAATCCCTTTTCCGTCTTCATGTAACTGTGGCTCCCATAGTTCTCATAATGCAGCTTAATACACTGATCATATATAATGGAATGATTTAGTGTTTTACTCAGTAAGAATCCTAGTTTTCCTTGTGCACTGGATTAATAGAAAACTATCTTGGACTTCATACGTGCAAGTTCAAATCAGAAGATGATTCTTTTAGAGGAAAACTATGTTCTCGGTTAAATTAGCCCGCTCAGTGTTCCCCACGTCTTCGTTAGTCTGACAGTGCAAATGTTTTGATGTGGAGGAGGGTGTTTATTCTTTGGGCTATTAGGTATCGGATCCCTCCATTTTCTTTCACAGTCCTTCTTCCTCTAACTGAAGTTATCATGCTATATTTTTTTCCACTAGGATTCAAATGACAGATATATGTCATTCATATGCAAATGTCCTTCATGGTCTGTAGCACAGATGAGTGAGTGTGGGTTTTGCAAAATGTTCACATTTTCTCTTGTTCAATAAATCGTGTCGTCATTAAACTGAAAGAGAGTGACATCAGGGGATTGAACCGGTCTCATCCCTGTTCTAATTCACTTTACAAGGAAAATCAAAGACAATTTAGTATGGTAGCTAGAGTTTGTTTGTTTTGTGAAAACTACTTGGGGATGTGATGTGATTGTGCAAAGGGTAAGCCCTTCCCAGTCCCTTGGAGACTGGCTTCCCTGCTTAACTTTACCCATCTTTAAGGTCAGGAAAAGGCAGGAAGTGACCAGCCATTTCTGTTTCTTTGTAGAAGATATTGCTAAGCAGGATTGAGAAAGAAGTTACAAAGTCTCTCCCTTTTCTTAATTTTACATTCTTTGCTGTCTTTCATTGCCTTTCTAAGGAAAGGGAAGTTGAGGGAAGAGACCAAACCCTTTGGATATTTTGGGTGGAAAACTTTCATCTATTCAAAGAACTGATAGTCGTTGTTTGTAGGACCTCCTTGGATTCCGTATTTCCAGATTTCCCTAGAAAAGTTGCCACTGTGATTCCTCGTTATCTGTCTCTACCTCTGTGTTGGATTTTAAGAGATCCAAGTGACTTGGTTTCTAAGCCCAGCATCGTTTATAGTAAGACCACAGGTTGAAAATGCCATCAGTTTCTTGTCGCCTTGTTTTCAGGAACAAACTAGTTTGATGTTATTTCTTCTTCGATTTTTCCAGAACATCACATTCAATTCTCGACTATCCAGTTTTTGAAGAAAGATAAGACTTTAGTTTTGATTGAATTTTTGTTGAGATCAGTTATTTCCAAGTCCAGTTTATTAAAGGACTAACGTGGCGTCAGTTCTGAATTCTCTGAGGTCATACTCAAGTTCATCTTTGAATTAAAGAAGGTTTTTTTTGTGGAAGTGTGAAGCTTGTGTTATAGTTTTTTTTTTTTATTCCTGTGCAAGGGGAGAGAGATAAGTAAAAGGTAAAATGGGAAGATTATTCTTCCTCTATTGTTGTATTTAATGCCTTTCCCTTAAATTTGCACAGATGTTGCAGCAAATCTATTAAAATATATACATGTTAAGCTTACTGTTTTGTTTGTTTCTGTGTTTTTGTTATTTACATGTTACTGACTTCTGCAGTTCATTTAGAATAAATGTTTGGAATATGAGATTCTTAGAAGGAATTTTTTTTTCTGTTTATGTTAGGACTTGAAAGATGAGTCAAGAAGAAAGTGTGGTACCAAACAAAGAGGATGCGTGGCTCCTCACCTTTGGAGGTTCATAGTGCTATGGATGATAATTCAATATACTTTGCTTTATTGTAGAGCATTCCATGTGGACAGATGATGGAAAGAAAGGGGCTACATATGCCTCACTTGTACCAGAGATCAGTTAGCTATCACACACCTGTGTTGATGACACAACTTGGTAGGTGGCACACCTGGAAAGATGGAACACCTGTTTTAATGGCGAACCTATGAATATGGCACACACGCATGTGGATGGCACAAGAGGATGGGTGGTACACACTTGTACATGTAGGATTTGGGGAAACATCCACGCTGAAAGCAGTTCTGTGTGGATGACACGTGAGGGGGTCCTGACATCAGAGCTCGGGTTGGGCAGTTGGTCCATGCTTTCCTAAAATGTACCATATACACGTTTCCTAAAATGTATACCATTTAGAAAACTCTCGAGCTGTGGACATTCCCTTTGCTGTCACCTCCCCGACATCTGACAATTGTCAGGATCTTAGGGTGAGAAGTGCTGATCAAAATCACATGCAAAAAATGGAAAGATTCCAACAGACCTATCTTAATGTCAAATTTCTGCTCAGAAATGTTTAATATTTTCTGTTTGGTTCGTTGCGGGAGGTCTAACATGTTTAACATCGAAGTCAGGGTCTACCACAGCCTGGCTTTATCACCCAGCTCCGACTCTATCTCCAGCATCCCCAGGAGCACCAAGCAGTTCTGGCCGATGTAGTTTTTACTGTCATCAGGCCCCCTGTCCTCGTCTTTGACTCGCTTTGTCTTCTTTCTCAGGCCGCTCTCCTTACTAGGAGTTTTGATTTTCCTTTCTCTCCACTATCTTGTCATCCTTCTATTCCAGCTAGGAACTCTCTCATCTAAGGAGATGTCACTCGACATCTCAAGGTCAGTGTTTTTTTTTTTTTATTTGTTTGTTTTTGTTTTTTTTTCACCTCCATAAGCTTCTACAGAGCATATTTTTGATGTGGAATTTTTCTGTCCAAACAACTCATTGTTTCATGGGTGCGATTCTCTTCTCTCCCACCAGACAATGGCGGCTCCTTCTTCTGTCTGCCTCTGTGGTTGACTCTGTTGGTTGTAGAGACAATGACTCCTATTTTCAAGGAATGAATGCCTATAACTGGCTGGGCTTCTCTTGTGCCTCCGTCCCAAGGTCCTCCTGGCAGGACTTCAGTTTTCCCAAACTCTGGTGTGTTTAGTCTGTCAGTTTCCTAAAAGCCAGGTCTGTTTTTTTGTTTGTTTGTTTGTCTTTTCCTTCCTCTTCAGTTTCTCAAACTGTGAATTCTCTGTAGTGCAGTCTGGACCTTTGGCTCCTCTGTTTGAGCCCCTCATGAAGCCATCCATGCTTATATTAGCTCCCCTCGGTCTCTGTTTCTGAAAGTCTGCAGCATTTAAGGGTTCCCATCACATACTGTCCTCAGAGCCATGGGGCAACTGTGTCAGTACAGGTGGGAAGTATGACCGTTGGCAGTGCAGCTGAGGTACAGAGGTCATCTGGTAAACCTCCTCTTTTAAGAACTAGAAGCAGCGTTGTGGCTACTCAGTTGGCACTTATTCATGGAACATTTAAGGAATGATAACTCTGCTTTACTGATTGTCTTCTGTCTCGCTCCTCCAACAGGCTCCTCCCGGCTATTCAATAATTTAACCTTCAATTTTATTTTATTTTATTTTTTTTTTGTCATGTCACCAAGCCCCTTCTTACCTATCTCCTTCCTCCATTTTCTATGTCCTTGAAAGTCCTCCTCTAACCTTAGGGTTTACACCTGGTGCACGCTCTGCTGCCTGGTGATATCTGGGTTTTCTGTGACTCTTCTCATTTGGCCTGAAATCCCACACCAGCACCCCACGTTCAGGAAGCTTAAAGGGAACTTTGTGCTTACTGCTCAAGCCCTTCCTAGCCCCTTGTGCTAATACCTTAAATACTAATTTTCAGACTTGACTTTAGTCTATTTTGGTGACTTATTAGATTTTTCTTTCAGCTTTTCTCCAGGGGACATCAATTTCAAACCATCACAAGCACAGGTGCAACTTCTGCTCTTACAATTCCCACCCACACTCCTAACTCCACTCTATCTCCTGATAACACCGTATTAAGTCACTAATGGCTAGAGTTTGAAAGATTGAATGTTAAAAGCATAATTAGAGACTTAAGGGAAACAAATTGTACCCATAAAATTTAGAATTAATTTCAGGAAAATAGGGCAATTGAAGCACCTTGTGCAATTTGAAATGACTTTTCTAAATGAGCGACTGTGCCAAGAATCAGCCCCCTCCTAACTTCCTCTGTTTCCTTCTTATTTCCTTCCAAGAATAAGGGCAGGTCAGTGGGGTAGGTTTGGCAAAGAGCAATGTACATTTCTTGTCACAATATCAAAGGCAAAGAGCTCACCTTAAAGTTAAGCTTTCTCTCTTTAGTGGAAATGGAATATGGGAGGAGGCGTGTGGGTGAGACCAATCACTGCCCTTGGGCGAGCTTGAGAAATTGCAAGACCCGAACCCAGACATTCAAAGAGGCAGTATTTCTGAGCCCAGGCTAATCCCATCAGTCAGCAATTTCTCACTTCTTATATCCAGTACTGGCTAACGGCACCATTCCTAGTTCACACACAGCCATGTGACATGCCTTCCGTCCCCGGGGCCGCCTCTACCAAGCAAACATGCCCTTAGAGAGATGCTGGGCAGCTTCACTTCGTCAGCCCAGACCCATCCATTCTTCTAGACGTATTGACCCCACCTCTCCTCACACATCCAGGGAGAATTCTTTGCCGGCCACAGCCCTCACCTGAATCTCCCTTCTCAAGTCCACACAGAGACGAAAATGAGTAGCAGCAGTTCCGTGAATGGCACTGTGTTAGCCACTGGGGGTGCAAAGGAGAAAGCACAGGGTCCTGCTTTTCAAGGGCTCATGACTCATGTGGGAAGCAGCCGCTGAAGTGGCAATCTGAGGGCAGAGAGGTGTCTGTGGACAGGATGTTACAGGGTCACACCCGGCACGCTGACCTGCTCTGCCCCGACTCCTCGCTGTGTGGTTACAGAGAAGTCATTTCTCTGGTCTTCAGCTTTTTCATTTTTCAAATGGTAAAATTAGCAATGATCCTGAAGGGTGGTTTTATATGTTAAATGAGATAATGACTGAAATGCATGGTAAAGGTCTTAACCCGTAGTGGGCACTAAATAAGAATTTCCTAGTTGGTATTTGGGTTAGGAAGTGGTTAAAGAGACTCCTGTGACAGGTTTGGTCACAATCTGAGGCTGTTAGGGACTCCAGGTCAGGCTTGTCTGCCACAGAGTGTTTATTTCTCTCAGGAGAGCAGGAATGAAGATAGTGGATGAATCAGGGCATCTTCAACCTTAGTCTTAAAAACCCATGACTGGATAACTGCTAGGGTTTTTCTTTGCTTAGAAAAATTAGAACAGCAAACCCCTGGGATCTGAGTTAGCTCAGCTGGGGAGTTGGGTTGGCAGTAAATGTCTGGAAAATGTGAATAAAACCAGGCAAGTTCAGAGAACCACAAGGTTCTCTAAGAAATTAACCATACAAATTTCTTCTCTAGGGGACTTAATAGAAAATATTCTTCCAAAATATCTTACTCCCTGGGGTCCCCAGCTGTCTCTCTTTTGGTATTACTGAAGCCAAAAGAATAGAAAAGAAAAATCTCTAAAATTCAAATGAGAATACAGATTTAAAGCAAGCCAAAAGAGGCTCTTTAACAGAACTTCTCACTGTCCTGTGAAGTCATTTCATGTACTGTGCGTGACTTTTAATAAGACCTTGTAGCTGTCTTTGGTGAGAGATGAAAAACTGTTGTTTTTGTTTGGAGAATTCTCATGCTTTGTCCTCTTACACTGATCCCAGAGCACAAGGAGATAGGAGCTCATATTCCTTATGCCTGGAAGTAAAAATAGCTTAAGGGTAGGCACACTGAGAGGTGGAGTGAGTTTTATCCACTGATGGGAACGTACCATGATTTGTGGACTGTACCTGAAGGCTCACCTTACACCCAGCCTGCCTCTGTAGCGTTGTCAGCAGGCGTATGAGATGCATTCCATTCTTGTATCTTCTGGAAGCCCTTAGTCCTAATTATTTGACCGTATTAGAACTAGCCCCAGTTTTAGGTCATAAACTGCTGGAGCTGGAGTTCCCTGAGATGAGTGTTGTCCATCCCTTGTTTCCACAGATGAGGAAATAAACCCCGAGGGGTAAAGAGATATATGTAAGATGCCTTAAGGTATTTCAGACTAAACCCAGAGTAGAAGCCCGGAATCTTGACACTCAGCCCAGTAATGTATCTGTCAAAATATGCTGTTGTAACAAACACAGACGTGCAAGAACCATCAGAGATGGCAGGACATTGTCCTTGCTACAAAGTAGTTGCCTCTCCATTTAGTAAAACAGCTTTAGGTGAGCAACGATGATGAAAATACTGCAAATGACTTTTTTTATATGACCCCCAAAACACAGGCAGGAAAAGCAAAAATAAGTTAAACTGAATAAAACTGAAAGTTCCTGCAGAGCAAAGGAAACAATCAGCAGGGTGCAGAGAGAATCTAAGGAGTGGGAGAGAGTATTTGCAAACTGTAGGTCGGGAAGTAAGTAAGTAAATAAATAAAAAAATAACCAGCCCGATTTAAAATGGGCAAAGGACTGGATTATACATTTCTCAAAAGAAGATATACCAGTGCCCAAAAGGTGTTCACACCACTGATTACCGGGGAAATGCAATCCAGAACCAGAATGAGATATTCCTTCACACTAGAATGGCTATTATTAAAAAGATAAAAGATAGCCAGATGTGGTGAGGATGTGGAGAAAAGAGGACACCCCACCCCGCATATATTGTTGGTACACAATTGGATGTAAATTGGTATCGACATTATGCAAAACAATATGGAGTTTCCTCAGAAATTAAAAGTAGAGCTACCTTATGATCCAGCAGTCCCACTTCTGGGTCTGGAGTCAAAGGAGATGAAATCAGGATCTTGAGCAGATACCTGCACGCCCAACTTCACTGCTGTGGTGTTCACAACAGCCAGGGCGTGGAAACAACCTGAGTGCTTGTCAGTGGATGAATGGTTAAAGAACATGTGACACGCACTCACTCACACACTATGCTACCTTAAAAAAAGAAGGAAATCCTGCCGTTTGTGACCACATTGAGGAAACTGGAGAACATTATGCTGATTGAAATAAGCCAGGCACAGAAGTACAACCACTGCATGATCTCACTTACATGTGGAACTTGTAAAAGTCCAGCTCATAAAAGCAGAGAGTAGAACACTGGTTTCTAGAAGTTGAGGGGTGAGGGAAATGGAGAGATGTTGGTCGGTCAAAGTGTACAAAATTTTAGTTATGTGGAATGAATCACTTCCAGAAATCAAAGGTAGAGCATGGTGACTATAATTAATGACATTGGATCGCATACTTGAAACTTGCTAAGAGAGGAGATCTTAAATGTTCTCACCACACACACCCATAGAAAGGGAACTGTGTGAGGTGATGGACATATTAATTAGCTTGATTGTGGTAACCATCTCACAATGTAGACGTATATCAAAACATCATGTTGTACATCTTAAAAATATTCACTTTTTATTTGTCAACTTCACCTCAATAAAACTGACGAAATAAAGAAGGATGTGGGCTGGAATTCAGCCCTAAAATAGAGCATGTATACCTCTCAAAATCCATTCGATGCCAAAAAGAAATAGAACTTCTAATTATGTTTATTTATCTTATCCTTTAAAATATTCTGACACCTTCACTTTATATAACAGTCTATTTGGATAGTAATGCATGTATATAATTTAGATTAGAACAAATGTACATATTTTGGGGCACCAGCTAAATTCGTTTTTACTAATGAATTGTACAATTAAGATATTGAGACTTCTGATTTAGGTGGATCGTTACGTTTTGGACTTTCTCTTTCATTGTTCCTAAAGCGTTAACAACCCATTTCAGCCAAAGGAATGTCCCCATTGTCCCTTGCAAACACCATTATTTTTTCCACTTCTGCAATTGTACCTTTGTGGCTCCTCATACTCTGAAGATTCGATCACTTTTTCTTTGCCTCTCCAAACAGTAATCAACTTACACGTTCAAAGGTGCCCTCGTCCATGCTTCATTCTCTAGACACTCTAACCTCTAGATCAAACTGTCCTCCTTCTCCTGGGCACCTAACCAAGAATTTGCAGTCACCCAGTCCGACATCTCTCATGCTGATTGCTTTGTCCCGGGCAGTTGTTATTCTCTCTGTGAATCTCGAAACGTCATCCCAACTTGATTGCAAGCTTCTAAGGTCTCCCCTGTCTTTCATTTCTCAGAACCTCCCTTCCGGGGTGGTTACAGAGACGAGCCTCGTTGGGAAATGAGGATGACGACAACACCTGGTTCACCGAGATTTTGTCAACTTCGGTGCGGCAGGCATTAGCCAGTGTATGGCAGACCACTGAGCAGTGTTTTCCCAGGAAGGTAGCTGTTCAACGTAGACGCTGACAGAAAGGCTGGATCCTTGGGTAGGGTGCAGGAACCTGGCATCGTAGGAGGAGCATAGATTTTTTATATATATATAAAAAGACCCAGGTTCAAATCCCAGCTCTGCTGTTTACAAATTTTGGACTAAGTCTCTTAAATATTCTCAGTCTGCTTCTTCATTTGTAGAATAGAAATATGTCCAGGAGTGTAGTTAAGATGAGGTGTGATGTAAGTAAGTCGCATAGTAGGTGTCAAGTGCGCGGTGGCTATGATACTGACCTTCAGAGCACACACTAGCAGCTCAGTAAGTTCTTTCTGTTCCTGAACCATTGAGAAACTCCATGCACTGATTACTTGTTACCTCAGGGCCTCACTTAGCCTCCCTGGTTCCCTCTAGCCGACTAGTCATGCCTACTTGAGGTTTTTAAAGGATTTGTGGGCCTGCCACTTACCGACTAAGACCTTGCTCTTACCTGTGCTCCACAGAAGCCCCTCAAAGGGCTCTGATGCAGCCCCTTCAGTTCAGCCCGCCCGGAGGCCCTTCTCTGCGCCCTGACTTTGCTGCCTAGAACAGTTAATGGAGAGGAAATACCCGATCCTTGTGCTGCTGCTCTTTGTTTTTGTGTTTTGCTTTGGGTTTTTTTTTTTGCGCTTGGAAACAAGCAGAGGGCCTAGGTTTCCTCCAGGCGGCGTGGAATGAGCAGGATTTAATTACTGCTGAAGGGCTGGTACAAAAGGTTATCCAACAGTGTACGATCTTATTTGGCACTGAACTTTGAAGTTGGGAATTATGGATTGTGGAACAAGACACAGCTGTCTGCTGCTGTCCCAGAGCCGGGAATACAGAATTTAGAGGAAACTGGGGTACAGCTGATGGGACCTCTCAGGGAGGTCAGAAAGAAACTAACCAGCCGTCCATAACGCTGTCGAAGCAGTTATTTGAAGGAAAAGGCCAAGGCTTCTCTTCCATGTCTCTAAAAACTTCAAATAAAAATAGACAATTCTGCATCGACAGAGATAGGAAATGGGCAGCAATTGAGGTCATCAGACTCAGAAATGAAACTGAGGTAACCTGTCATTGCTTGGAGGAAAAACTGTGAAATTGGTAGCCACAGCCAAGGCTGTGAGATGGTGAACGAGGGAAGAATTTTTCTTTCAGATTTAGCTAAAGCCATGAGAGAAACGGGTGACCAGGGAGTCGAGGAAGGGAAGGAGCCATGACACCATCGTTACATATGCAGGGCCGATCTGGGTGGTGCCAAATGTCCAGCATTTCTTCAGTGTTAACCCTGAAGAGGCAGAGCCGGGGTGTCTGCCATCTTGGGAGAATTCTGCCAGACTCTTTGGCATGTGTGAAATGGCACCTGGAAGCCTAGGCTGGGTCTTGATAGAACTGGGAAGTGTGCATATAGGTCCTTCTCTCTACGTTTCCTTAGATGAGTATTATTCCCCAACCCTCTGCTCTTCCCAGGTATCCACTCTATTTAATATTCCCACAAGTCTGTATTGGCTGAGAGGCGAGCTGTTAATTATCTAACTGACCTCAAGACAGCAAAGGTTCATACCCTGAGGATCTTTTCAGTGCATGGAATAGTGGCCGATCAAGGCAGCTGAACTAGGTAGACCCTCTAACATCTGGCTGAATCCTGATCCTGGCCAACTGACCTTGGGAAGGCTCCTCAAAGGCAGAATTTATTGTCTCCTCTCCAATTGTCATCTGTATCCACTGCGGTGCTCCAGCCGGGATTGTCAGCCTTGCTCCTGCTTCTCAGGCGAGTTTATAAGCGCTTTCCACGTCAGGAATCTCACTCTCCCTGGAGGAGCTTGTGTCATCTTTGGACAGGTCTGACTATCGCAAAGGCTTCCCCCGCTGGTAGAGTGAAAAGTTTGCAAATCTCCTGATTCATCGAGCCCATAGAAAGGGCTGCTGTTAGTATTCGTCAAATTGTAACATTTTCTCGAATGCTCATTTTTAACAAAAACATATCCATTGGCTACAAGGATGACCTTTTCTGCCTCCTTACCCCTCCATGCTGGAAGCCTTCATTTCCTGATGCCTGCTGCTAATATAGGACACATGTTGAAATGTTTATGCTAATTAGGCTTTGATTGGAAACTCAGAAACAAGTTAAAATGACAAGTTTTATCCCATTGATGAATTAATTAATAAAATGAAGCCACTGTTACACGGTTTGAAATCAGCCCTCTGATTTTTGCAGGAGACAGGAGGATTTTCCACTCTGAAACCCAGTAGTTTTTGTGCACAAAGCCGTGGAGGAGTTACGCGTTTTCAGGTGGAGGTACTGAGGGATGAAGAGGAATCACCCTTGTGGAGAATAAGTGACTAGCGATGATAGATTATATGTTAGAGGAGGCACTCGTTCATGTGACTGTGAATGAATGAGAAGGAGGTATTGAAAGAGCAGGTAATAGAGAGGAATGAGTGGCCTATGTCTGGGGTTCTAATAAGCTAAAAATTTCCCAACTGAGCCCTGTTTGGAAATTCAGCTTTACTTGTATGTCTCAATGTGTATTAGTCAAGGTTCTCCAAAGAAACAGTACCAAGGAGTGCTCGCTCTCTCTCTCTCTCTCTCCCCCTTTCCCTCTCCTGTTGAAGAATTGGCTTGCACAATTATGGAGGTTTAGAAGTACCATGATCCGCCACCTGCAAGCTGGTGGTACAATTCTGGTCAGTGTCTGAAGGCCTGAGAACCAGGGAACCTGTGGTGTCTCAGTCACCTGTAGATGTCTTCTCCTATCCCATAGTCTGCTCAAGGTGAAATGGGACAAAATGCACATTTCCTCATCTGGTTTAGGCTCTTTCTACCGTTTTCATTAAATGAGACAATGCATTGCAATGATGGCAGAAAAAAATAATAAATCAAGGAAACTGAAATCCAAAGACAAGATGTGAATTGCCAAAAAATATTGTGTGAGAGACAGACAATAAGCCACTTCATTCACCAAGGCCATCAATGAACAAATTCAAACTTTGTTTCTGTTGGCCTGTCTGGTCTCTGAGTTACTGTTTAAAACAAGAATTTTAAAATAAGTTGTCCCCGGAACAACAAGGTCCTACTGTATAGCCCAGGGAACTATATTCAATACTTTGTAATGGCCTACAATGAAAAGGAATATATATAAAATATATATATATTATATATATATATATATATATATAATATATATATATATATATGAATCACTATTTGCTGTACATCAGAAATTAACACAACATTGTAGACCGACTGTATTTCAATTAAAAAATTTAAAAATAAGTGTCCCCAGTACATAGCAGTCTGTACGTTCACTTTGATCAATCAGGCAGATGAAACACAATTTGTCATCAATGGCTGTGATTTAGATAGACCTTGTATAAGTAGTAATTCCTGATTTTGCAAGTCTTGAGATTGCAAAGTCTTTAACAGATTCATTAATGTTCTTTCTTCACAGGGAAAAATAACCAAAGTTTAATATAATTTAATTCTAATATGCATGTAATTTGGATTTAGGATATGCATGTCATTATGTGTAGTGCTGGCTAAAACACAAAGATGAGTTAGTTTTGGACCTTGCATTCCATGGACTGATTATGTATTTATGGGAATAGATGTATTTTTTTAAAGGAACTTTGATACAAACAGAGTGAACTCTATTCTCCAGGAGAGAACATATAGGAGGCTGTGGGAGTTCCTAGTTAGGAACAATTTAATAGGCCAGGGGGGTGTCTGAAAACCTGCCTTAAACAACTGGTATTTATGTAAAGCTTAAAGAATTAGTGAGATTTTTTTTGAATAAAGGAAAGGGAAGGGCAGCCCTTCTAAGCCACAGGAACATCCCTGAAAAGGACCAGTGTACAAGAAGAGAAAAGACATGCATGGGGGAAGTACAGATAACTAGAAAAAACTACCATATTGTTTGTGAGATAGACACACATATGAAGGCACATACATCCATACACATTTGTATATTCTGGACTTAAGTTTACAACACACTTCAATTGCCAAGATATACACCTGGAGGTCAGAAAAAGACAATTTGTGTGTGTGTGATGATCAGTGACCTAGAATTGAGAATGAGGTCAGTGTGCATTTAGTCATACGTCTCCTCCCTTGTCCTAAGAGGACACAATTATGGCCTGTGGCTGTGACACAGCGGTGGTAAATGTAAGAAAGGCTCATATCGCTTCTGTTATGTGCTCTCAGGTAGCCTTGCTATCTTCATTATATTAAAGGGATGGATACATTTAGCGTGGACCTATAATTTAAATAACTGGCAATTCACTAACTATTTAAGTGCAAGTGGCAGAAAACATATTTATTTTCTGGCTTCAAACTGCAATAGAGTCTTTATAGTTCACACCAGATTTGGAACCTGTTCAGAAACACTTAAATTAATGAGATATTACCTATATCTGTTTCTCAATTGCTACAGTCATGCCACTCAGTGGAAGTCACTTTTTTTGAGACCCTGGTAGATCAAAACTCAGCTCAGGGGCACGTTCATCTAATTGGTAAGAATGGCACACGATGGATTCAAGCAGTTTCTTTCGAGAACTCTGCGTAATGCACACTTGCTCTATATTTTTAAGCTGGGGTTATATGCTTAACTAATGGGTGGCTGGGTTTTTATGCTCATTGACATCTTCTCACACTCACTTCCTTCCTAGTCAGTTTACTTTGCATGTTTTTCCTTTGTACATAAACTATGCATGAAAGCTCAGCAGAGATTGGCTAACTGTAATATTACACTAAAGAGAATAGGCATGTGAGTAGTGTCCGATGGCCCTTCATTGTTATGGGTGAATGTCTTATGCACGTTCTCATAACATTACAGAAGATTCCCGTCTAAGCCAGTTAGCGACTGTATCACGTTCCGCTACATTTTCACACTCCAGGTAATTTAAAAGTTTGCTTTCCAACACAGCCTTTGGTGTGAAGTACTTATAACTGTAACAGTATTCCATTCAATATTTTTACATTTAGATATTCTTCCACCACTGAGAAAAAATAAATAGAATAATAAAATACAGATATGTAATACCAGTTTTGCAGTAGTCATTATTTACCATAAAACATTCTTGTGTTAGAAAGATATAAAGATGCTATCTTGGGTTAGGGTTCCCTACCTCACTCTACCCTGTGATATCAGAAAATATCAATACAAAAATTTGGCAAGTTAAATGACAAATTTTTTGTTCTTAGCTAAAGAGCAACTCTGAGGTTGATATATTGTGATCAGTTACAAGAACAAGTTTCATTTTGTTTTTATTGATCCCTGTAATAGGAGAAAAGGATTTTCTTCCTTGAAAGCCCTTTGATGACGACATACTTACTTTTACATCCTGTATCTAGCAAGAGAATGTTTTATTTGATTAAGAAGAAAGGGGAATGGAGAGGGGTCAATGTAATTTGTGGAGGGGCAAGATAATCGGTTCATGTAGGAAAAATAAAATCCTCAATCAGCCATTTTTCACTCCTCAAACCCTGTCAAAGATTTTGGCCCAGCAAGTATCATGCAGACATCATGGGCTTCACTTAAAGTTCAAGGCATAGACTTCCTTAGTTGCATTTCCAGCCTGGAGCCTGCTGGCTGCTGGGAGAGGGGTGTGGAAGAGAATTAGGAACATGTGCTATTCAGCACAGGTTCCCCAGGGTGGAACCCAGATCCCAGTTACTGAAGAATCACTTCTATTGGGTCCTGAAGGAGCAGGAAGGGGCAGGCAGGGCTTCCCCAAGGGATGGAGGTCTTTGATTTTAGATCGAGTAGAAGACTCCTTGCCCACCCAAGACTCCATTCCCCCATCCCACCAGATCCCACAGCACACGTTTCCATTTTAAATCTAGTGCAATGAGGCAGGAAGAGTTTTGTAATAATTAGGAAGCAAATTTGAATTAAGCTCGTATTCTCTTTTCTTTTGCTCTGAAGGCCAAAATTCTGCCCAATTTGTCAACTCCAAAGGAAAAGACAACTAATCCTTCTAACAGAAATCATCAGGATTTCTTAAAGCGTAAAAATGAATCAGAGAGAGGGAAGAAAGGATTTCTGCATGAAAGTTAATTTTACGATATTGCAGCATAAATTGTGACCTGGCAGTTCCTTCTGTGGTTTAATAGAACTGGCAGCAGGCACCACGACTTAAGCAGACTCTGTATAATGAGAAGCAAAGACAAATCGGTGTGAAGGACAGGAAGAAGGGCATTACTGCTTCCCTCCTGCAAGATTAAAAATAGTAAAATATTGCAAGCAGAATTTATCTAAAGGGAGATACTATCTCAGAAAGAGAGAGGGAGAGAGAGAGAAAAAAAGATTTTAAGAGACCGCCGTAGCCCAGTGTCTGATGAACAAAGCTAGAGAGCCTGGTGCTGGCATTTGAAAGAAGTCTGTGAGGGTTGACCATTCTCCTTCCAAAGACCTGGTGGCAGGTAATTTTTGACATTATAATTTTGAAACGGGACAATTTTCTAAAACATAATTAGAGTGAAACGAGCATGCTACTCCTTCTGCACTGTTAAATGCAGGCAAGAGACTTGGGTGTACTAAATAAATGAGAGAGTTTATTATCTGAGGACAAGAGCCAGCCTCGGCTGCCAAACGGGCAGGTGACTTCCTCAAAGAGCTCTGTCCTGAGGAGCCCGAGCACGTGTGACGGGTCTGCTCTGAGCTCTGTATCCACAGGAGCTAGATCAGAGCAATTTCCAAAATTACACAGGGCATGCAGCTTCTAAATCTCCTAGCAGAACAGCCGTATTATCCTGAGGACTTGCAATAACAGGAATTATATGCAATTTTCTGATAATGACTCCATTAATGAGAGTCACTGCTGACAATACAATTTGTTAAACATCACTGGATTCCTAAATCTTACATTCTGTCACTCTGAAATCCACCGCCACCACCACTGCCATCACCATCATGGCTGTCATCATCATCGTCTTCATCATCAGCCTCATCATTGTCATTATCACCAGCTGCAGCCGAATAGCTCTGGACGTGTTTAGGTTCAACAATATTATCTTTTCTTAATTTCACTAACATTTATAAAGGGGGGAAAAAGCATGTCTTTACCTATTCAAGTATCAGTTTTGTATTCAATGCATTTGATTTCTCCTTTGAGAAACTAGGACCAAAAATTAATTAAATTTGGAAAATATATAGCTTAACTTTAAATTGTCTTTTATATCGAGGGAAACAGCCTTGGCAATTAGGTGCTTCAAATGAGCACCAGTAAATACCCATTACTGTATGTCCTGACATAGCTGGACATCGAATAGAACCTATAGCTCATGGTCTATCTGATTTCCTAATTGGGAGCAGCAACTGCATCTAGTGTTTCGAACCTGAATTAATTAACCAAAACAGATTAAATTGTCTTTGAGCTATTCAAGGGACTGACACCAAAGGCAGAAGTAAATGAGGAAAGGACTATTTCACTCATTTTTGAATCACAAAGGTCAGCTTTTTTATGTAGCAGATGATTAGAAAGCCTTCAAAGGTGAAAAGAAACTCTAAAACACACAAATGTTATCTGCTTTTCCTTCAGCCAGCTTGCCTTCTAGTGGTAAAGGCTTCTCCCAGGACACACACCTTTGTCTTAAGAACTTCTATCTACCAAATTTGCTCAATCAATGGAGGTTTTTTTTTTTTTTTTGTCTAGACATGAACTGTCTCTTGAGCTTTATCCCCTCATTATTCCCAAAGCCACCACCAACTCCGGGTCCTTGTAACAAGTCCTGGATTCCTGCACTTGTCTCCACAGTGGCCACACTCTCTACTTCCTCCTCCTTCCAGCTCAGAGAGGGAAGTAGACCAGACTGACACACTGACAGCATTTCACCTCATTGTCCCTTTGCTCAAGAAAATGCCATAGCTGTCTCATCGCCCGGTGACCACACTGTAAGCTCCCTCCCTGGCTTCCGGGGCTTGTTGGAAGCTGGGCTCAGAGTGACAGGGTTTGAGCAGGTTTCACACCAGGCTGCTGTGGACATGCTGTTTTTGCTCAGGTTAGACCAGGGCTTCTGGTCCCTCCTGTCATTTTGGCTCTCTTACTTTTCCCCCATATCCATCCCGTGAAACATACACACATGCAGACAGAATGTTTCATTCCTTTGTGTGAAACGACTGTTAATTTTGGAGAGATGAAAGAAGGGACAAGGGAGGGAGACAGGGAAATCATTCTTCCTTTCCTCCACAGTTTGCTTCTTCTTCATTTGAAACCAACATATTGCCTCTCTGATAAATACCTGAATGAGAGAGTGTCAGCTCCTCACAGATATATATTTGGGAACTGGAATTTAAAATTATGTCTTCTTCTTTTTTTTTTTTGGAGAATCAGCTTGAGAAGTGACCCTTAAAAAAATCTCTCTGGATATTTTGTTAAGCTTCTATAGATGACATCCATTATGTTCTTCAATACCATTCATATTTTTAAGAACAAACCTGTCAAAATGAATGTTTCCCTTAATTTGTAGCAAAATCTCTTTTAAAGACATTGTATTTGATTATATATATGAAATCTGCCTTTTGCTTTGATGGCCAGACAACTTAGCTCACATTTGATTCTCATTTTCTGTAGCTTCTAACCCACGGGTTTTGAAACTATTCTCTCTGAAACCCACCCCATTTCTTTCATTACTCAGCTTTTACTTCATGCCCTCATTTAAACATTTTGCATTACGTTTGTACCCTTAGAATCCATCAGAAGCTGCCTTCTTGTAGCGTCTGTGAGGAATCTAAAGGATAAATCCCCACGCTGCCGTTGGTTGGTTGGTTTTTATTTTGACTGCAGGTCAATTCTGCTGTTCTTGTTGTTGCTTTTGGTTTTCTTGAAAAACACAGGGCGGGCTCACTGAAGAGCAGTAACAGTGACCCCCACCTACTGATCACCTTTGTGCACTCAACCCTGTGCCAGCAATTTGATCACATTATTTTATAGAGTTTTCTCAAAAACCCTGAGACTCAATATATTTTCCATTTTACAGGTGCAAAAATTGAGACTTTGTAAAACTAGAATGCTCTTCAAGAGCTGGTGGGAATATAAGAATGGTACAAGCATTTTAGAAGACAGTCTGGCAGTTTTCTAAAAAAGTTAAACATATGTCTACCACTCCATGTCTCGATACTTATTGAAAAGGTACGAGAGTATATATGTACACACATTTGTGTATGAACAATCTTTGTTCATAGTAGCCCCAAACTGGAAGCAACACAAATGTCCATCAGGAAGTTGATGGATAAACAAAATGTGTTACATCTGCACAATGGGAATGCTAGTCAGCAATTGAAAGGAAAGGAACATGGATGCACAGAGTCACATTGATGAATCTCAAAAATCAGTATGCTAACTGAAAGAAGCCTGATGCAAAAAATATATATATAGTGTAAATTTTATGTATTAAAAATTCTAGAAAATGGAAACAAATCTATAGTGTTTGAAAGTAGAGCAGTAGTTGCTTAGAATCAGGGGTTGACGAATCAGAGGGAGAAGAGAGGATGGATGGAAACAAAGCACAGGAAAATTTGGGAGGGAGCAAGTAATGTGCTGTACCTCGGTTGTGACACTGGTTTCACTGAGTATATATTTCATTGGCTTCATGGGTGTATATATCTGTCAAAAGTCATGAAAGTTTATACTTGTAATGGGTGAAGTCTACTCTATATAAATCATGTGTCAATAAAGTTGTTTAAGAGAAACCCTGCAGCTTTGTGAGTCTGAATGAGTTGATTAAAGTTCCATAGCTTCATAGCAGACTTAGCACCACAAAGCTCATGCTCTTAGCTACTCTGGATTACTGTCCTTAAATTGTTCATCATTATATGATATAATTATATTTTTTCCTTGAAATTTTCCTTAACTGTTTGACATAAGAAAGTATGAACTGTAAACTTATTCAAGGCAATGTGAACATAAATAGCATTCGTATCTTAGGGCAACTTACAGTATGTTCTATGCATGGTAGATGAGTGTGTGTGCACGTGCGTGTCTGTGCGTGATATGAATAAGCCAGTTGACTACTGAACTACATACTTGACTCATTAATTGATGAATTATTGAGTTTTTTTTCCCAAGTATGGCCATAATGATATTTCTTCTTTTACATATGACCTCTATTAAGAATTGATCTGATTTCCCTTCTCTTGAATCCGGGTGGATCTGTGATAGTTTCATCCAAAGGAGTACAGGAGAAGTATTGCTATGTGACTTTCAAGGCTTCATCACAAGGGATATTGCAGCTTCTGCCTTGTCCCCTGGAATAGCCACACTTGGAGTTTCAAGGTGCCATGTAAGAGGTCCAGCAGAACTGAGGTTGTTAGGCTGTGAAGAAGGCAAGCCACACAGAGAGGCCACATCACACTGATTGGCACCCCAATTACTTAAGTCAGCCCAGCCAAGGTACCATCCATGTGAGTACACAAGCCTTCAGATGATTCTGGTCCCCAGCTATTATGTCAGTCCCACCTTTGTGCCTTCCCATCAGAGGGCCTAGATGTGAAGGAGCAGGGATCAATAATTCTCATTGAGCTCTGTCTTAATTCCTGCCTTCCAAAGTCTGTGACCAAAAAAAAAAAAAAAATATATATATATATATATATATATATTATTTTAAGCTGCTAAGTTAATCATTATAAACTTAAAGCATCAATTTAATACCATAAGTGGGGTTCTACCATTGTAAAAACTTAAAATATACTCTATTGGCTTTGGAACTGGGTACCTGGTTTAAGCTAAAAGGTCCTTTGATTTTAGTTATGCAAGTTTTATATTTTATATTTATTCATCAATAAATTATATTAGTTAAAACAAGAAGGAACTTGAGAAGGAAGATTGGAAGGCAAGGCTGTTATGACAGGGAGGAAATTGTTACTGGAATGTGGTAAATAAAAGACCTCTTGTTAGGTAGCGATAGAGATTTTCGTAAAACCATTATATGTGTTGATGTGAAAAATATAATATTTACTCAATGGATTTGACTGAAGAAATACTCAGGCAGTTTTTGAAAGTACCTACTGATTTCTTTTAGCTGTGTATAAGAAGATACAGAGAGGAGAGAGAAAGAGGGAGATGAGCAAAAAAAGAAAAGAAACTGTTTTCAAGTAAAGTGTAGAGGAAATATAATGGAATTAAGACTTGCTGGGCTCAAAAAAAAAACACTATTTTTCGCCCCCTGTATTTCAACAAAATTTTTTCATAGATTTTATTTTTAAAGCACTTTTAAGATCACAGCAAAACTGAGTGGAAGGGGCACCTGTTTCCCACATTCCTCATGCCCTCTCGAATGCAAAGCTTCTCCCAGTACCAGCATCCCCACCGCAGTGGAACATTTGTCACAACAGACGAACCTTCATTAATGCATCGTAATTACCCAGAGTCCGCAGTTTACGTTAGGGTTCACTCTTGGTGTTGCACAGTTTATAAATTCAGACAAATGTATTGTGCCTTGTATCCAACCTTATATTATCAGATACGGTAGTTTTCCAATTTGCTAAACTTTCTACTCACTATTAGGATGGATGGTGACTTTCCTTATTCTTACCTGCCAGACTGGAATCAGGAAGTCCCTAAGGGTCCAATTTTTTTTTTTCAAAGTCAGGACCATAGGGAAAAATAAAACTGAGAGTGATATCAGACATATACCTCAGGATAAAGAGAAAGCAAAGATGTAACTGTTAAGTCCTTTGTTAGAACCTCAGAAAGATTTGATAAAAAGATTTCATCAACCCTTTCAATTAAATAAATGGCCTCCTAAGGATCTTTGGGACATCTCTTGCTTAGCCTCTCTTAACAACAGACTTTCGAAGAACTTGAAAGGCATTACACCACAATTGCCTCATAAGAAGCCCAAGGTGAGAGAAGGACTTATCTTTATGAGAATCGTAGATAGGAATTTTTTTTTTGTTTGATGGAATGGATTATAAATGGATACATTAAATATCCACAGAGTTTTTAGGGGTACTTTTAGAATCAGTTTGGGTCAGAAGAGACAAAGTACAGGATGAGAAAGAAGACTTTAGATACCACCCCTGTCAACCTTTGACACACTGGAAGCAGGCAGAGAAATCTACTTGCTTGTAAACTTAGGCTATTTCTTATGAAAAGAAAAGAAATGTTGGCCCAAAGGATAAAACCAAGAATCCAAGATGTAGAACTAAGCGTCACAGCAAGTAGCTTCCTGGGTGGAGGACTGCACCTTATTCCAGGAACAGACATGTGCCCAGCAGAATGTTAGAGCTGCTGTGAACAAGAGACGGCTGCGTGCATACCATAGACTGTCGACAGCAATTATCTGGGTCTGCCCCGCTGTTGTATTCTGGGTGTGAATGCATAAGATGATTTTTTTTCCTTTTAGTTTACAGTTCTTCAAATGGAGAGAGACAGTACTAAATGCCTCACTGTACCTAGACCTCATTTAAATCACAAGATCGTAAAGTTTGTAATAGGATGAGACTTTGGGGTCTTGGAGGAGGGATGGCAAAAATAAACAAAGCTGTACGTTAATTAAAGTGGCGAAAACAGATTTTATTCAGTCACTGCTGCCGTTAGGGAGAAGAGCGGGGCTCCGTTCCCCTGCGTGCAGATGTGATGGGATGTTTGAAAGGGACAGTGAGGGGGAGGAGGAGAGAGCAGGGGCTCAAGTGGAAACCTTCAGTGGGTTGCTCACTGTAAATGTGATTAGGCCAGCCGTCCCTGCTAAGCTTGCAGCTACTGAAGTGAGGCCTCTGTCCTCCCACAGAGACTGAGAGACAGAGGCCCTGTCCTTCCTGAAGTTCACGTTTCAAAGGAGCCGCTTCTTTTAAGGTCCGTGAGAAGGACACTCCTGAGTTGTGAGAGACGCCTATGCGTCTCAGAGGAAGACGGGAAGGATTCACCACTGTAAGCCTTTTACAATAGATGCTGTGAGAAAGCGAGGTTGGGGCTGCACCTTCAGGTGTTGGCTAGGACAAACAGTAAGTCCTCTTGGCAGCCTTGAGCTTTCAAAAGCAGGCGCTCGGAGGGAGGGCTGGGGTCATCCTAGGGACACAGCCGCGTGCTGCTTTCCCGGGCAGGCGCTTTAATGGAAGGTGCGGTCATCTCAGGACACAGCCTTAGGCTTGGTCCTCTCTTAATGCAGAAGTCTGAATGGAGTCATGCTGTGCCGAGAGCTCCACAGTGCTCGGGGGTGAGTGTATTTTGTATGTGAGAGGAACATAAATAATTTATGGCCAGAGATAGGGTTGGGAGTTTTACAACATAGCCTGGAAAATCTCTGATACTGTACTATCAGGAAGGGGTAAAATTGCCCTTCTCTTGAATCCGGGTGAGCTAGAGACTGACTAACAGGGCGTGGCAGGAGTTTGCCACGCAGTTCCAAGGCCAGGTCATAGGGTCTTTATCTACTGGACCAGTCATCCTTGGCAATCTAATCTTCCATACTAGAAGAGTGAGGACAATCATTTCCAGAAAAATGGAGGATGGAACAGATTAGAGACTCCAGGATGGTTACTTGGTATGAGCCACGAAGGGGTCAGTTGAGGTAGAGGTCACTTGACCAGTATTGGTAGAATGAATAGAGCCAGATTAAATCAATGAATTAATGAATGGGTCCCTTCAGAGTGGATGATAATGTCTGTATCTGAATTGGAGCAAAATTAGAATTAAAATAAATTTAAATAATTAATGATAAATTCCTGGATGATACATTAAAACATGACAAGATAATGGATCTGGTTAGGTGATGGTCATGTTAGGACGTCTAATGCTATTTAAAATCTGTCTACTGAAAAGGAAAAAGGTCGATTTGTCATGAACAGAATAGAATTATTTTGATTCATAGTCATTATTGTCATCGTGTAAATATTTGTTGTGTGAATGGACACCTCCCTTTCATGCACTGTGCACTAAGCCTTATGAGGAGAGTGCTTTCATGCATCATCCACCTGAATGGTAGCTCTTATTTAAAAGCCCATCACGTAAATGAGAAAATGCATGAATTTGCCCAAGGAAAGAGGTTTAAGACAGATTTTAGTAAGTCTTTACTGTGACTTTTAAAAAATGTTTTCTTTCAGAAAACACATTCTGTTTTTTAAGTATAACAGTTATTTTAATTGATACAGTTTACTTTGGAAACTTACATCCTGAAAAGACAGTTAAGTACATTTCCTTAGATAATTGTACACTTCACTCCCTCAACATTTTTATGGCTTAACACAACCTATCCTTCCCGATGGGATCTTCCTTGAACGCTCCATTTGAATTGTATCCCTATTCTTGGCATTCTCATTCTCCTTTAGCCTGATCTAATTTTTTTCCGTAGCAACGATTACCTTTTAACCTACTACCTAACTGACCTACATTTGACGTGTGTTTCCCAGCTCTGGAGTGTTCAGTTCACAGCCAACTCTTTCTCCCTTCTTTGGGGACTGGTTGTTCTTACTGTTTGCTTTATCCCTGCTTTGTCTAGATTTCCTCCAGTGTTTCTATTTCCTTGATCTAATTTTCCACTCTTATCTCCTCCAAAATATCTTTTACAAATAAGTAAGTAAATTAATTTGAAAGGAAAATCTCCCTTTCAATGAAGAGAAAGTATGGAACAGGGTAACTTTCAGTGCTTTTCTCTCCCTAGTTTTGCAAACCCTTCAATTACTTTGTACAATATAGTATGGCACAAACCCACATCTACCAGAGACATTCCTTGCCCTCTCAGCCCCCATCACCCACCCTCAGGTTTCATCAGCCCTTAATGGACATATGTTTACTCACAGTACCTTTGTCTGTCCCCCACCCCGCCTTGTTTTCACGGTTACTCTATTACTGTTATGCTTAGTGAGTGGCCGTGTTTCCAGCTCTTAGACACTATCCTCAAACAGGAACAAATGATGCAAATGATCCAGAAAACTCTATGTGTCTGGTTTACTCCAAATAGATAAATGCTTATTTCCTTTTGGAACAAACTGCTAATGTGTACATTTCAGAGTACGCCAAGTTAGTACAAGAGGATATTCTCAAGGGAAGATAACGTTGGAGATGGAGATCAGTGAGACTAGGGACACTTAACAAACAACAAGTCAAGCTTTCAGTATAAATTAGAACCTCAGTTTCTGAGAGCTTCAAAAATATGAACACTGATAGGAGCGGGCAGTTTTGTTAGGAATCCAGAATGCCATCCACATAGATGCGAGCTCTCATTCTGTCTCTCAAACACACACACGTATCACCCCCAACACGAAGGAAAACACAGCACACATGAACATACAAAAACAAGCTTACAGAATTAATAATAATAATAATAATAATAATAATAATAACAATAAAAATAATAAATTCCTTTAACTAGTAAGAATATTGCAGTTCTTTCAGAGAAAAATAAATAACTCAAATCCTAGAGAATTCTTTGGATTGGTAGCAGTTTCATAACAAGATTTTCTTATTTAATTGTATCCAATTTTATTAAGGTATTTCTTACTGTTTCAGTTATTTTTCATCAGCCAGTTTTGATTCTAATTTCTCTTACTGTCATTTTTTTTTTGTTTGTTATGCACTTTTATTTTTCATAATAAATTTTAGTATTTATTACACTTAAAATAAATGCTTAAAGATGACTACCTTCTTTCATTGTTATATTCTCATCTGATTCTCTCTTCCAAATAGAAATAAAATTTGTTTTATCCATTCATGAAAAACAAGATAAAGATAAGCAAGTAAAAATGCCTATTGGGTTTCCACGGGACTGTGCTCAATTTCTAAAATACTTCAAATACAAAATAGTAAATTATAAAAATCTCTAATCTACTAATATACTAATAATTAGTAAGCTGAAAAAGGGAAAAACACATTCCAATGCAAAATAATTTGATAAAGTTTAACCACTCTTGACAACAAAAATTCATGTTGAAATATACATTACTTATGTCAGGTGATAAAGTTGATGTATGTTAAATCACGAATCCCTTCTTTTACTTGCAGAGAAAAGTCCTAAGCATTCCTTTGCAAATAGATACAAAAATCATTTCTAGTCTCATTATTCTTGTGAATTCTTTTTAAAATTTTAATTGTAAGAATAAAACATGGAAAAGCTAATGAGGATAAATATCTAAAGAAAGATTTGAGTAGCACAATATGTTCAATTACTGTAAAAGAATGAGCTAGAGATGTGCTGTGTTTTGCAAGGGGTTTAGTATTTCAGGAAGTTCATAAGATACATATTCCAAAGCAATAACCTACTAGAAGAAAAAAGGAAATAGATATTTTACACACATTAACAACAAAAATGTAAAATGTATAAAAGTGGCCTTAATAAGAGGTGCATGAGAACAATATAAATGCAACTGTTAAAAGGAACTGCAAGTTGCCAAAGACAGCTGGAACAGCCATGTTATTTAATGTAAAAGCCAACTCTATGATGCCTTTGTATTTTCCCTGAACTCCTTTACAAAAATGATGCAGAGAACACTTAAATAATTAGTTATTATTATTATTCTGTAGTTTTTGTTCTCTCTCTTTTTTTTAAGAATTTGTATTATTCATAAGTTAGACACCCACATTCTTTTCTCCATGACTTAATGTTTGGTATTTTCCTTTATTCTTTCTACTGTTTTTCTTTATTTCTTATTGTTCTTTTTGATGCTTCCAAAGATTGTGCTAATTGTTCTAGTGCATATTTTTTTTGTTTGTAAAAATGCATTGCTTTCTCTTGTTGAATACTGCCAAAGCCTTCTTTTGTATCTTTAGGATAGATTTCAGAGAATCTCTAAAATCATCTTGGATATAGTGTAGAAAATCTTTCCAAGGTGGAAGTTAGCTCTGATCCATCCATTCTTGAACTGTTACTCTTTGGTGCTACAAAATATTTTTCTTTTGCAAATTGATATTCACTTTAAGGTTTAATTTACACCCGTGTCCTTGTGAATACTCTGTGATTTGTCAATGTGAGCATTTGTTTGTATCAGGTGATACTGATGCTGGTAGAGTTCAATGATAG
Organism: Vicugna pacos; assembly: GCF_048564905.1. NCBI lineage: Eukaryota > Metazoa > Chordata > Mammalia > Artiodactyla > Camelidae > Vicugna > Vicugna pacos. The sequence continues at coordinate 46,219,407 of NC_133001.1, forward strand.
TAAGCAGCCTGCTGATATTTCAGAAATCCTTGGTTAATTTTTTCCAGACTTTTTAAAGCCTTCTTCTAACCAAGGTAGCTGTCCTTTAGCAGGGAATTCAAGCCCACTGCTGAGAATATCACTCAGGCTAGAGTCATAGTGCCCATAAATGATAAATTCACTATAGGTTCATCATGGAATGGCTCGATAATCTGTGAAAATGATGCTCCTAGCAAAAAAGTAAGCCATAAATAATTCATTAACCTGATATACTTTAAAAATTAATGCAAGTTAAAATTCAAGAATATTTGAATGATAATACTAGCAGAGAAAATTCAATGACAATCATTTTATTCAAAATGAAGTTACTTAAAGAGAAAAAAATAAGAAAGAGATTAAAAAAATAAGATTAAAAACCTGTTTTAGAGATGCCTAACAAAACTGAGCAGAATGTACGAGATAATAGCAAAACACAAAATCAGTTATCAGATCTGATGTATATAAAAATAGAAACCTCAGACATGAAAAACAAATATGGTTTTGAATGCAGGAATTGTGCCAGGAATACTAGCATGCCAATTAAGAAAACAATGTGTTTCTGGAATATGACCGAAATAAGACACCCAAACCCAAATGATTTCAAAGAAGAGGTAAATAAAAGATTACTGATGCTGCTTGTACAACATCATAGCATCCTGCAAATATAATTTCTGGATAATATATTTTAAAGAAAGTAACCAATAATTAGTGGGTAGTATATAAAAGTATCCTGACAAAGAATCCTAATTAGGATATGCTATTTCATTTCGTCAAAATCATCATCATTTTTGTCCTAATGAATTACTGTACTCAGCCCAGATGGTTCCCTCAGAAATGGAAGGAAACAGATAAAGAGGAATAAAGTAAACCCAATTTTATATAAATCAAATCACTAACTATATAAATAAGTGAAATTGTATTTGTACAGGAATTAATAGATATCAAGGAGTTCTAAACCACCTATCAGGTACGATTGTAGGCTATATCATAATTAGATTATGTTCCCTTCAGTTTGTTTTAGAAAAACTACTTTATATATTTCTTTTCATCCCTCACTACCTAAACGTTCATTGCACTATCAGCACTGTCCTTTTTGATTTTCTCCAGGATTTTTTCAAATTTTTAAAAATAACTATTTATTCTGATCTCTATAAGGGCCTTCCAGGAGTGTCTGGAAGAAGACAAAGATTTCCTAGAAGTGGTGATTATGCTCAGTTGTCCTTGGCCTGGGGAAATATTTTATCACAATGTGTTTTTCTCACTAATAAGCTGAATTAGTAAAGTTTCAGCCAACAAGCAAGATAGGGGAAAAATGCCTCTGGTCAAGCAGCAGTTTGCATTCTGGAATGCGCCACATGAAATCCACAGTTTCGTGGAATCTGTAGGATGTAGTGATAGTGATGAATATTTTTCTCTGTGTCCAGTACGTGCTCAGTTAAGGGACTCTTACATCACTTAATAAATTGGTTGCTACAAGTAACCCAGTTCAAATTCCTGAGGATCGTCTGAAATAACATGTACTAAGTTTCCGCACTGAGGCAGTGGGCTGCAGGTAAGTGGAGCGCAGGTGTAACAGACACCTGTCCAGGGCCGCTGGGTGCCTGCTGTATTCTGCATCACGTACACGTTCACCTGATGCGTGTGAACATCTTCTTAAAATCTAATGGGGAAGGTAGGCAAGGACACGGGTTTATACGGTGGTGCTGCTCACAGTCTCACAGGGGGAGAAGATCAATGGAAACATGATTTCTGGGGCACAGAGAAAGGCCTGTGACTTTCCAAACATCTCTTCAGCTTCTTGCTCATGTTTCAAATTCCACAGCCTTTGCAGCTCTTTAACTAATCTCAACTGAACATGACCTGGAATTTTACTTTATTTTTTTCACACACTAGTCCTTTGCTTCCTACACCACTCCTCTGACATCCAGCTCAGAACCCGTTCCTGGTTTTGACTTTCCTCCTTTCATTTGAGTATTGTCCATTTCTATTGCATTTTCACACCTATTTGTTTAGGCTACTGTATCGTATGTGGGTGGATAAACACCTTCTTTTTATGTGTGCTTTTCCCTTATTTCTTCTTGCAAAATGGGCCCACTAGATAGGAACTTTGATTTAATAAATTATTTCATGCTTCTTAATTCTTATAATTTTTAAAAAACGATATGCAACCACATACTCATTCCCCAAAACTACTTAGTTTAGTGCTAAGAGATTAGGTTTAATCATTGTAGGTAATAGTTTCAACATTTTATTGGTTCTATAATTGTAATTGAACTGTCTAATTTTTATTCAGTTGATATGTGTGTCTTATGTTTCACTCTAAATAGGACACGAGGTTTGCAATGCTTTTAGGAAAGAATAAACAAATAAAGTACTAATGCTTAGCTTATAATTAGTTTGATGTTTTCAGTGCTTAATTTTAAAATAGCATTGACTTTGGATTTTGTAACTCTCATTATTCGACTGTTCCACTAAAGAGTTTTCAAGTTGGTGTATTGTGTACTTCACAGTGTGAATGGATTCAATCAGATTTTTTTTTTCTGAAAAGAGAACTGGAGTGAGATATCTGAGGGCATTAATTCCTTATAGGATGAGAAAAAAGCACAGGAAGAAGTGATGGAGGTTGAGGAAGTTGGAGGGAGGACCCTTGTCATGGGTTTCCCATTTCTGTGGAGGGAGGTAGAGGACACACTCAGACTGGAGCATCTCAAGCTGTCCCTTCTCTTGAAAATTCCTCTCCTTTCCTTCTTCTTGAATCAATCCTCCTCGTTCTTAAAGACCTGGTTTAAATGTAGCATTCTATTTCAAATCCTTCTTGACTCCCTTTTCTCCTCCATTTACACATCCTTCAACTGAATACACTGAAAACAATTGAATGCAGTACAGTATTGTCAGTTCTTATCGCCATAGAGATAATCCTGTGCTTTATTACTTGCATTTGTTTTTACTTCTCCAATTTAAAGAAAGTAGAGGAAGAACAAACATCCATTGAACACTCATTAGCTATCGAGCACCATGACAGTTACATTTTGTATATTGCCTTTATGAAAGCCTTGTGAGTTAAAGACTCCCATTATATTTTATAGCACCCTGCATTTCCTTTATAATAATTTGCAAAAAAAATGTATTTATGGGGGCATTATTTTAAATATTTATCTTCTCTGCTCCAGGAGAGCATGCACTGTGTTTTGTTTACCTCTTTTTAGTATCCAGCACAGAGCTAGTACCTAATAACCAATCAATAAATATCTGTTGAATGAATGAGTAGATCAATGAATACGTATTTTATTATGCCTGTTTTATAAGTGAGGAAACCCAGTGTCAATAAAAGTACATAACTCAAGGTCACCTAGCAATATGGAAAGAACTGTGACCAGACTAATAGCTATTGATTCCAATGCCAGTCAAATTTCAGCCAGACCTCATGGCATTTAACAATCAGAGGGTGAGGGGTGGTCATGGACTTCTTGAAACAGAATAGGGTCAAGTCAAAAATTTGTTATTTGGGAGACATTACTTCATCATTCATCTTTTTTCATCAGATATTATTTATTATGCATATAGCTGCCAGCTTCTCTTACTTTGGCTTGCGTTTCATCAGCTGGCATTGCCCTCGTCATTCAAGATGACTTCTTAATGACAACAGACATCTCTTTAAATTTCCTGTATCTGAAACTATCAATTGCCTCTCAGTATCTCTTCTCCTGATTTTCCCTGAAATGTAATGTTGATTTTTTCCTGGCTGCCTATGTGTTTACCCAAAACTGTGTTTCCGAACCTCCCTTGAATGTAGGTGTGGTCCTGAGACCAATTTTTGTAAATAAGATGGAAGTAGAAATGTTACATAGGATTGATTTCAGGGACCTCCCCTTAGAAGGCAGAGAGAAAAGGCGTGCTTTTCTTTCTCTCTTCATCTATCTGCTGTGGATGTGGTCCTGAGCTCTCGCATTCAGCTTGGGGCATGAGGACCAATGCTGCAGCCTAGTGCCAGGCTAGGAGCAGCCTGAGTCCATACTGGCAACTAATGCTGACCCTGGACACCACTGAGCTTATTTTTACTGAAGAGAAAAATGATTGTTGTCTTATTTGAGCCATTGTTTTCTGGAGCTTTTTTTTTTCTTGTAGCCAAATGTAATCCTAACTGATACCCATTTTAAAAGAAATAAAGATGGTTAACCATTAGCAGGTTTTCTGGCTTCAGGAGACATCAGAAGAGAAAGCACATATGCCAACAAGATGTCTTTCAATTGACTGAGTTATTTTAAGGCAAACTTTGCTATAAATAAAATATAATTCATAAAGTAGAGCACTGATAATAAAATTATTCACCAGAACAAATTTGATATATGGGAGATTTTCATTTCCATTTAAGACCATTTATTCTATCTTTTACTGTAGTGTGAATTATATATCATGAAAATGATATTATAAATAAATATGCAAAGCATAAAGAAAAATCAAATTTCAAGAAAAAAATAAAGTAAAAACAAAAACAAAATTGAAAGTATAGGAAATCCCAGTAGATGATGCCAAGCCATTATGGAGTGAGATAAATTTTAAAATATGGAAGAGAATGTATTTTCCGAGTTTGAAGAATAATGTCTCGTGATTGTAAATGTTCTCCTGCACAAAATCAGCATGTTGTCTTGAAGAGCTCAAGGGGAAATTCAAGGTTAGATCATGTTTATATTTTTCTCTCTCACTGCTTTTGAATCAAAAGGCCCTAATACCTAAGCCTGCACCAGAAGCAATGACCCCACCATCACAAATGTCTCCAAGACAGGCCTCAAGTCCTGGCTCCTTGGAACAGGCTGAGATGCTCAGGGCTAGCTGTGCCTGTGCCATCTTTTGATGGCAACTTGCATCAAAGCTGAGCCCTAAATGGACATGCTCAAAAGGCATCGATTCTCCTGAGTTTGGTTGCTTGCACCCTCAAGGTTCCCAAACGCTCTGCCTGCTTACTTTTAGCTGCCCACAGGTCTCTTCCTTCAGTCTGTTCCCCTGGCCTCATCTCATGCAGTGGTGTCCTTCCTAGGCAAGTGAGCATGCTCCTCCCTCTTGGCCATCTGACTGTTATTCATACTTCATTTCCACTTGCCGAGTTCAGAATACATGTGACATCTAACCTTGATGGTCTCCTTTGCCAAATCACCCTCTTAGAGTAATTGTTCTTAAAATGGCAGATAAGTTGATTCAGAAAGTGTTCACTAAGGGCCTACTGTGTGCCAAGCGCTGTTCTGGGCACTGGTTGAACTCCATCAGGTCTGTACAATCTAAACAACCCAGAGAGGGAATTCAAGCCCATCTAAGAAACCAGTCAACCCAAAGTTTAAGCCCCTTCTAATTTTTTTTTGAAAAATATATTTAAGTAATGGAAGCCTCTGTTGCCCCATTTTTATACATGAAAAAGTATTTGTCTGAGTCCATGACCTTTTCAGGGAATATTCTCATAATAAAGAAAGGAAGAGAAGTCTCTCTTATTACAAATGATGCACTGGGAGAAGAAGAACGGGTATGAATTTCAGGAGTGAACGCCTGACATCAGCCCACCTGTTGAGGAGACCTCAGGGGCCAGTTGTGGAAGCAGAGACTAAAACTCATATCAGCCCTAGTCACTAGTTACCTGGGCCTGGGTCTGACGGTTCTCAATAAAGTAAGGGATTCTCTCATCTCCTGAGACCAAGAACTTCTGTTTCTATTTCACTACAAGTTTTAAAATTAAAGGAAAAATAAAAAGATTAAAGCCTTCTCAATAAAGAAAAAAGGTATTGTTCCACTTTTGTGAGTATAATGCTAATTATGTTCAAAATATTAGTTTGCCTTTTCATAGTATCCTTAGTAATTAGTGAACAAAACCTTAATGAAATGTGGGTATGATTTGTAAAGGCTTAAATGACAGGCTCTAACTGGGATAATTTCAGACCTGATGGGTTGTTAAATAACAATGTATTCTAAATGAGTAAACTTGAAATAACTAAGCCATTGGGGACGACTGGCCACCTGATAATTAAACTTGATCTAACATGGACATCAAAAATAATTATGTGTGCTAAACACAAAGAGACAGGTCAGCTCCTCAGAGAGATGAAGTGAACTTGGACAGATGGACAGAATGCAAATCATGATGGGTTTCTTAATGAAAGAGAAATGAAATGCAATTTTTAAAAAATCTGAAAAATTTGGATAGCTACTCCTAGTGCACAAATTCCTGGGGAAAAAAAAAGTACATTGAAACAAGATGGATTACCACATTGTCAAAAACCAGGAAATCCATTTCTCTAGAGAACTTAGATTTTCAAGTTTCCTGGGAAATGAGATCAAGGACAAAATCACTTTTATGGTATATTTGCATCAGTTTCCTAAGGCTGCCATAACAAATGTTCAAAGACTGGAGGACTTAACGGAAATTTACTTTCTCACAATTGTGGGGACTAGATGTCCAAGATGAAGGTGTTGGCAAAGCTGATTGATTTCTTCTGACACTTTCCTCTTGGCTTGTAAATGGCTGTCTTCTTCTGATGTCCTCACATGGCCTTCTTTCTGCGTGCCCCTCGTGTCTCCTCTTCTTATGAGGACACCAGCCAGATTGGAATAGAGCCCCACCCATATGACCCTATTTCACCTTAGTCACCTCCTTAAAGACCCTATTTCCAAATGCAGTCATATCTGAGGTCCTGGGGATTAGGACTTCAACATACACATTTTGGAGGAACACAATTCAGTTGGTAACAATATTCAACTCACACATTAGACACAGTTTAGAAGACACAAATATCACAGTATAGAAATGGATAGAGGGGACTATTCAGCCATAAAAAAGAATAAAATATGGCCATTTGCAGCAACATGGATGGACATGGAGATTGTCATACTAATGAAGTCAGCCCAAAAGAGAAAGAAAAATACCATATGATATCAGTGATAAGAGAAATCTAAAAAAATGACACAAATGAACTTATTTATAAAACATAAGCAAACTCACAGACATAGAAAACAAACTTACAGCTGCCAGTGGGCAAAGGCGGTGGGAAGGGATAAATGAGGAGTTTGAGATTTGCAGATAGTAACTATAAAAAGTTTCTACTGTATAGCACAGAATTTTGTTCAGTATGTTGTAGTAACCTATAATGAGAAAGAATATGCAAAGGAATATATGTGTATGTATATGTATGGCTGCAACATTATGCTGCACATCAGAAACTGACACAGCATTGTAAACCAAGTAACTTCAATAAAAAGGAAAAAAAGGAAGGGAGGGAGGGAGGAAGGAAGGAAGGATAGAAGGAAGGAAGGAAGGGCTAGTGGGGAAATGAATTGAGTATCTTTGAGAGGTCCTGATCGGCTGGTAGGGTGACCAACCATGCCGGTGTGCCTGGTTGTAGCACTGAGAATCTTGTATCCTAGGAAAGTTCTCAAACCAGAATGTTTGGTCATCCAGGTTACACACTGGATAACCCATAACCACTGTTAAGGGTAAGGATGATTTTTATGACCTAATGAAGTATGGTCATATGATACACAAGATTCTTGGGTTCCTCAAAATTTCCCAGAAGTGTGAATTATGCTCAAGCAGGCACGCCTCCATATGATCATGAAATAGAATCCAGAATTCCCAACATCATTGGGAATTTAAACTGATCTCTAGTTTGCTGTGAGGATGGCACATTCTTAGCTGCCTACAAACCTTTCTCAAATGTCTCCCATGGACAGCCTTTGTGACCCAATTGTATCCTACCACCTTTCTTCTTAGGTCTGATTCAGAGAGGATACAATCATTTTTCCAAACCCTAGAACTGACGTTGTGACAACCATAAGCCCTGCTCTTCCTTGGACAGGCTCATTTTACCTACTGTTTTAGCATAATTATTTGTAAGTCCTCCTTCATTCCCCAAAGGCCCCTATTTGTAGGATTTAATATACAGTCACACAACTTACGCTGCCAGCATTCTTCTGGCCCCAGTTCCTCTGCTTCTCTTTTCATGTCACGCAACAGTTTCTGAGCCACAGACACATCGATTCCTGGACCCTCCATGTGACTCTACTCTTTACTGTCTGCCTAGGTCGGTGGAGATGGGCTTCACAAGTTTTGTTTTGGACCCTCCTACTTAACTATATCTTAACATTATGATAACGAAACAGGAAACATAATTTTCCATCATCTAAGGATCAGGATATAGTTGCTTACAATTTCAGTAGGAGAAAGATTAAGAGAACCTAAACCAATAGAAATAAGTTATGTGTGTGTACAAAATATTTTTAATAATCACAGACTCTCAAAGAGTTTCAGGGATTATCTAATTGAATCCTCTTCTTTTGCCAAGGAATAAACTGAAGCTTAGAAACAGGAAGTGATTTGCCACAGGACATAACCTAAGTTGATCCAGTTAAAGAAGAATTCGTGACCACCGGTGAATTAATTATTTCTATTACCCAAGTCAGGTATTTTTACCTGATAAGAAGAACATAATATCTCTTTCCTTGAACATCTTTTCTGATCTTCTTTGTTTCTTAAAAACATTTAGAATAACAAATAGGCTATTTAGAATAACAAATGTGTTATTCTAAATGTGAAATTATCTTGTATACACTAGAAAAATTGTAAAATAGATGTAAGTAAAAGATACCTTTTAAAAAAAATTGTAAGTCCACTCACTTCCCAGAAATAGTCACGGAATTATTTCCTTCCATTATGATTCCAGTTTGGTATACGTGCGAGGTGTGTTTATTTGTATGTGTGTGTGTGTATACAGAGATTTATACTTCTACCTGTGCATGTCATAAAACTGAGAGCACTTCATTTTGTGATATGCATTAGCTGTATCTTTAAGCATAAAATACATATCATGAGCATATTTCCAGGCCCTTAAATATTTTTATCTAATATCACTTTTAGTGGCTGCATATTTTTCCATTATATGATATGCTCACATTTATTCCACCACCATGACATTATCATTGAAGATGCAATCAATTTCCTTTTTTGTTTGTTTGTTTTTTCTATATAAGCAAAATTGCTAGAAAAACTCTTGCCAAGGTACTTATAAATTATTATGTATAACTGTACCACCAGTCATCTGAAGTAAAAAATTGCTAATCAGAAGACTAACTACATTCTTAATCTTTTAAAAAATGTGTTGCACATGACCATGCAAGTAGTCTGTGCCAATTTGTACAACTCAGTACTATGGAAGACCTTATGTTTTTCTCCAACCCACGACAATATTGGCAGTAATCTTTTCTTTATCTTTGACAGCCTGATAGAGAAAAATAGTGTATCATGGTCTTAATTTGCATCCATTCTATTATGATTGCACTCGTGAAGTTTTTATATGTTTATATGTCTGTTGAGAAATGTTTGTTTCTATTTTTAAACATTCTAATCTTTGTGCATTGTTCATGTTTATCTTACCACTTAGCAATAGATCTTTATAATATTACAATAATGTATTAACATAGAAACTCCTTGGACTGAATATGTATTATAAAATTTTTACATGGAAAATTTCATTCCATTACAGTTATCTTTTTTTGAATTTGAAGAAGTTTCTAAAGTATTGCTATGGTATTTATTATTTTATCTTTTTCACACTGTCCTGAATATTACAGAAATACTTATACTAGTAAATGCACTTTTATTGGTTGATTAACTCATTTTACATGTATTTACACATTACTCTATCTAGAAATTTGCATGTAAATAAGGCGTGAGGTAGGGATGTTATTTTATTTCTTTTTCTAAACATTATCTATTTATATCAATAGTAATCATTGAAAAATCTACCTTTGCTTGTTTGAAATGGTCCCTCACTGCGTTACTTTAATTATATAAGCCCTGCAATGCATTATAACATATGCAGCAATAAACCTGTGTGCTGCATAGACTTATGCTTTTAGAAATGATTTTGGATATTTCATGCTTATTCTTCCTGATGAATTTTTAATTACTTGATTATGTCCCAATGCTAAATTAAGGAGATCATTTAATGAATTTGATTGATAGAAAAAAATGTTTTGAAGAGAGATACAGTCATTTCAGGTTTTAATCTTTGTAAAAACTTTTTATGGCTCTCCATTTGAAAAATATTTGTGTGTGTGTTTCTCAGTAAGCTGCTGAAGAATTTATTGTTATTTATAAAACTAATGTCCAGAAATATTACATAGTAATTTTGATTTTTTTTCAGTTGATTATCCAATATTGTATAGTTTACCAATCACATCTATAAATATTGAAATTTGGTCTTTAGTTTTTTTCTTGTGTTATTCTCATTTTTTCACCTGGAAATTCATAAGGTTACAGCATGGTAATGGTGATAAGAACCCTTGTCTTGGTCTGGACTTAAATGTATGAGTGTCTCCATTGTGATATTCACTGCTGATATCAGTTATATATTCTTTATCAAATTAATGGCATCCTGCTCTTTTTTACTAAGAAATTTTTTAAAATTCAGAGATAAATTTTATCTTCTAGTAAATGTCTTTTAATCTTAGGATATTATAGTTCTTATTTAACTAATTAAGGCAATAAAATATGTTAATATTTTGTAACTTTCTACCATCCTTTCTTGCTTAGAATAAATTTTACAGTTGTGGATTATATTTCCTAAAATTGTATTTATAACATTATATCTATATTACATTTATTAACATCTATATTAATCAATTATATTGTTTCATAAGCACATATGCATACACTGTCAGCCTTTGGTAGTTTCTGTAATTGGGATATTTTCCCAAAACCTGGGTATTTAATTATTGTTCAGATTATCTGTTCCTTGAGAATTTAGCAGAACAGGTTTCTCTTACCAGTCATATCGGTGTCTGTTTGACTGGTAGTTCTTGTACGTATTTTTCCATGGCATTCAGGGTAGGCTAGTATACTCAAGTAGCTTAACACAATAAGCATTTAATCATCCTCTAAGTCACTATCTACCTCAGCATATCAGGGTAGGGGGAGATTGCGTACCACTCAGTCATTAAGTTCCATGTTCCTTCCACTGTGTGCTTTTGCCCTTCTACAGATTCTCAGAGTCTGTGTGTTAAGCTGGCTTGTAGGGAGACAGAGAGCTGTGCATGGGAGGTTACTAGGGGCCCTGGTGTAAGTGGTTCACACCCTTTCTGCTTAAATCCACCTGTGTGATCAGGAAGAGGAAGAGATCAGATATTTAGCACTGATATTTTCTTGCAAATGAATTACTTTTAATCATTTATATTTTTCTACAAAATGATGTAATGCTTTAAAATGTTAAAACGTATTAGCAGGGAGCTGTATGGATTATATTTTTTATTTGTTTTTTGTGTACAGTTAAATCCTTGTCTTACCTTCCTCCATCCCATCTTCCCTTACTTTCTGCCTGGCTTTCATCTTCTTTTCCACCTTCCCTTCTCCCTCCGTATTCCCTTGCTTCTTCCCTCCCAATCTGTCTCCTTTCTTTTTTTACCCCCAACACTTACAAAGTATATAACCTATCTATGACTTCAGAAAACAACAAAGACTGTCTTATCACTTATGCCTACAGTGTCTAGCACTGTGCCTTTCTCAGTTAGACATTTACTGAATTGCTGTATTGGACTTAAATTGAATCAGTCGTTTCATGGGTTGCTCTGATAGCCTCATGATTGTTTGCTCTACCTCCAGTAATATCTCCAATATCCTGCTCACATGGCCTGATTCACATTCCTGCAACACCATCCTGATCGGCTCTATTCTCCTGCACACAAATATTCAAAAGCACCCCATCTCCTCCCAAATTAAGTAGATGCGGCCATGCTCCTCGCCTGTGCAAGGGCTCGCCATTCTGAGATATTAAGCTCTATTTCTCACTTCTCATGCATCCTTGCTTTGTGTTTTAACCATACCTAGACCATTTCAATACTTCATTTACCTTGGTACTTGAAAACAAAATTTACAATGCACTTCATCTTCCTCCAGGAGATTGCTTACGTAGCCTCTTCACCTGCAATGTCATTATATGGCTAATTCTGCCTCTTATTGGTTTACACATTCTTTAAGGACTTACTGTTTCCTCCCTGAAATCCGCAGCTAAATGGACTGACTCTCCTCTTTCTTGCACAATGGCGTGTGGCACATTAGAGGAGATTCTAACTAGGGAGAGAATTTATACCAAAATCCTCTGTGTCCCTTCTTCAAAGAAGCAGCAGACATTTTGGCAGCTTTCTCTGCTATTAATCTGCCTTTTAAAGTTTAGAATAAGCCTGAAGACCAAATCAAAGCATCTATTTGGGGAATCATAGACTCAGATGAAGCTGATGAAGAGGTGGTTTTGCCAGATTCACGAACACAGCTTGAGTCTTCAGGAAGAGGGACTAAAAATAAAAACATAGTCTCTCATAATTCTTTCTGGGACTTCTGACTCTTAATTCCAAATGAAAAAGGAGAGAATTTAAACTAACTTTTTGACAGAGTATCTACTTAACCCAGAAAAAAATTTATGGTGAGAAAAGCAGCGTGACCATAGACTTCTTTACCAAACAGTGATGTCCGTTTCTAATAAAAAAAAAAGGTTTATATTTTATTTATACTTGATATTTCATTAGATCTAACATAATATCCAATTTAGATATGGAAAACTCAAAATGTGCAGAAATTACAGCTTAGTGCCTGGGGTAAGAAGAGAAGGAATCCACCTTTTTACGATTCAATCAAATGCAGAATAGGAGCAGTTAATAATTGTAGAATATGAATAATCAGATAAGACATTTTCTAGTGAAAACTCATAAATTTTATTTTCAGAATACATTAAAATTCAGTTAAATTTTAAAATCACAGCATATCTTGGGCCACTGCTGAATCATTGTTGTATCTCTAGAAATCTATTTTAGAGGTATGCAAGTACAAATTATAGAATGTCAGCATGCAGTTTGATTTTATGTGCTTTTCTACTAATATAAATAATGAAGCATGCTGAGAGCATTCAGATACATTCAGCTGAGTATAATTAAAATACTGAGGGGTAACATGGTAAAAAAAAAGAAACAAATTAAGTACTAAAATGAAGTAGGTAGAAATACTAGCAATTCAAAGCGATAACTATGTTGTGATTACAGTATTGTGAATAGACTAAATCTAATATTTTGGTTTAAATGAAATCAGTGATACCTGGAAAGTTAATAGTAGCAGTGCCTTTATATTTTCTGTGAATAACGGAGAGGCTTCATTTCAGGAGCACACATTTTTTTGCCATCTCTAGAATTGTCTCCATGTTACTCTGAATAAGCATTCTCGCCCAAATGGAACAAAATCTCCGATGAAGTTGGCCACTGGGGCCTACAGCAAATAATTAAAATGGGATTTGGGAATCAGTCGGTTTTTGTGTCCAACGTTCCCCGTTGGGTTTGCTGAATGAGGACAAATCAGCTTCCTTAGACCATGTGGAAAACGCAGTTGAACTGCCTGCTGGTCACCACTAATTGCACAGCAGCTGTGACTGCCCACTCCAGGCTGGAGGCAAACTTTCTTCTTGATTTTGTTGCCGGGACTACCAAAGGACCAACTACTTGTCTGGGTTGCCCAGGCCCAATTTCGAGTAAGAGGTACTGATACTGTGATAACAAGGAGCATGTGACTTTGTTCCACCCTGTCGCAAGGATAACTTGCCTTCGTCCTTCTCTGTTACAGTGAGTCCTGGGTTCCCGTGTCCCCCGCACTGTGGTCGCCAACCTCAGGCTTCATCCTGATTTCCTAATAGTTGGGATTTATGAGAATTCATACATAAGAGATGGATAAGAAGGTGTTCTCATTTTACATCTACCAACACAGTACCGAAAGTTTATAGTCTGGAGAAGAAAGGAGTGGAGTAAATGGGTCAATCGTTCCCATAGGAACAGAATCTACTATCTACTAACTTGAAATTTGGGGCCAGAATTCTAAAGTTGGAGCTAGAATCTTAGTAATGTAAGTACAGGACTCTGCATTGTTTGACCTTGCTGAGCCCACTTGTTCCTGGATACAAAGTCTTTCTCTTTTGGGGGGAGGAAATGTAATTAGATTGGTTCGTTTGTCTGTTTATTTAAATAGAGGTACTGAGGATTGAACCCAGGACCTTGTGCATGCTAAGCATGCTCTTTGCCATTGAGCTGTATCCTCCCTCTTCCTCTATTTTGATTAATACCTATCTTATCTATCTCTCTGTCAATCTGTTGACTCATATCTTTAAGTAACTTCCTGAGAAAGAGTGAATGGGATGCAAATTCCCTCAGTCCTTACACACATCCCCTTTTGGGGATAAACAGTGCATTTCCCTCTTTATCTAAAAGCATTGATTGAACTTGTCTGTGGACTGAGGCTCAGCTACCACTTGTATTAAACTTCCTTGACTACATCTGTTCTTCTTGGAACTTCCATTCCAAGTGATTTATACAGAAAAGAAAGAATGATGTAAAACACAATATAACAAAAGTGCCACCTCTAGAAGTGGACAGCATGGATTCTGCCAATTGCAAACTGGGATCTTCTGTAAAATTTTTAATCTCTCTGAGCTTTAGTCTTCTCATCTGTGTATAGACATAGCTGTAGATAATCTAGAGACTTTCGGTGACAGCTACACAAAATGCATGTCAAGTACCTAGCATGATGCCTGGCACTGGTGGCCGGTAACTGACAGGGGGTCATTTATTTTGTCATTGTGATTTAGGATTGATGAAAAGGGCATCAGACTTCCCTTAATATCATACAATTTTCACTATTCTCTTCTCTTACATAGCTTCTTTGGATTAAACAAAATCATTGTATGATTTTTAAAAATTCCTTGAATATCTACTTACATTTAAAATTAAAAACCAAGCTTTCTCTCATTGAAAATTTGGAAAACACTGAATACTAAGAAGTCTTGAAATAATCATGTTTAACTTTGTTTGCTCAGTGCTTTCCAAACATATTGACAAAGGAATACATTTTTGTGTGTAACTACGGCTGCATATGGGATGTTAAAACTAATGACATATCACACATATAGAATCACTATAGTTTACATGTAGCAGAAGCTTAATAAGGAATGGATGAACCAGTGCATGAATGAAAGATGTTTTTCTCACCTTCATTCTAGGTTACGGATGCAGGATGTCTCCTGTCCTTCATCCAAATCCTACCCATTCTCCCTCCTAGATTAAGAATTTCCCTTCCTCTGACTTACAGAATATATATTGGTGTCCGGCCATTCAACATTTGGTTATATTCTGTCTTGTCTTGTTGTCTTATTGTCTGCGTATGAATCATTGCGATGGCAGTTTCCTGGGAGAGAGGAGCGTGTTTGTCATTGATTTTATCCCATTCTCACAAAACCTGGCACAGAACCTGGAGGAATATGCCGTCGTGGATTTGCACCTTTTATCTTGTGCTTCTAATAAGCACTGTACTTTCCTCTGACCATCCGAGGACTTATTGCCCAAAATGGCGCTCAAAGACCCCTCACATCAGCAGAAGAACTAAAAATAGTGAGTGAAATTATCCAATTTCTCCCGAACTCATAAACATCCCGAATGTAGGTCACAGTCATTGCCTGATGTGCTGTGTGTTCCAACAAAGCAGCTGCCACGAGGAGCCCGGCTCCCGGAAAGCAGCACGGCCCCGAAAAGAGCAGCCGTTTGGAAACACATTTTCATTGACGATTTGGGGAAGTTGGGCATTCACTTAAGAAAAAGCCATGATTCTGTAAGAAATGAGCAATTTATGCACATTATAATCAAATTTATTTTTATATCCAGCTACTCCTACATGTGGCATAATTCAGTCTGGGAAATCATGCTAATTAGTTAGAAATCCATTACATTGTAAGTCTGGTAGCAGATGCAAATACGGTTTCAAGTGTTCTCACCTCCACAACGCGTGTGCTTTTATTAGAACGCATTCCCAGCGTGGACGGTCTGTAGGTGAACCAGGCTCTAGAGTGCAGTCGAGGGGAAAACACTCACAAAAACCTCTGACAGCGTTTCTTCTCATGTATTTTTAAAAAATGCCTTGTGCTTTAAAATATAAGAACAGTTCCACTTGCCACGAGGCTGGTCAGAGCAGTGAACTTCCCTAGTCAAAATAACAATGGTAATAGTTATAGTGCAGAGTTCTAATGGCCAATGAGAGCTGCATCTTTGCTGAACTGGACGCCTGGCCATGCCCTTTGCAGACGCTGGCAAAGAGTAGCGAGCGCCAGACTGGAAGCAGAAAGACGGAGCTCCAAAGGCGGGGAGCTGGCCAAGCCACTAACCTTTTAGATGCTGGACTTTGTCCACTCTCACTCAGAATGATACAATGCACTCTGTCTTCCTCCCAGAGCTGTTGTGATTTTAATTAAGATTGATATGTAGTTTTTAATTAAAGAGAAAACACTCCAGTGAGTCTTACTTTTGGATTATTGAAAATATCCCAGCCCTGTGAAAAAGTAACACCAAACATATAACCTCTATTAAGGACATCGTAAGCTGTACATTAATTGTATTTTAAGATAAGTGATAAATAATAAGGTCTAATTAAATAACTCTACTGCTCAAACTACTACCTGATAAAAGATTTCTTGATGAGTTAGGACTTTGGGATCCAGAGGCTAAAGTGTGGGAAGGGTGAATTTGGTGAAATTCACGTTTTAGATCAATATTTAAAAAACTTCCAACAGAAATGAACATGTTCACTCTTCTCTCCTCACCTCCTGAGCACCACCTCCACCACCCAGGGCCCCAGGCAGCTCCCCCATCTTCCTGTATGCCCACCACCTCTTAGAAGCCCTAAACTGGAAACGGATCGATCTTTGCCCTTTCCGTTTGCCTTTCTGTCTAGCCTGCCAGAGCATCTGTAAGTCTATATCCGAACCGTCCTCAACAGCTACCTCCTCTCTCATACTTTGTACCTCTCAGGCCCCAGTCCGAGCTCCTCCCCAAGTCATCCATCACCTCTGACTGCCTCCGGGGCTTTCCCACCCACAACCACTCACTTCAAAGCCCTCATTGGTCTTCTCAAGTGCAATTTTATTTTAAATGGTTACGTTTACACTTTAAACCATTTAAATGGCCCCAAGGAGCCTCCAGATAAAGTCCCCCCATGAATGGTCCCTGTTTGTCTCCCCGGCTCTTTCCTTTCCTGCCACAGGCTCTCCGTCAGCTGGTGGAAGTGGCTTTCCTGGAGGTCCTGAAACTCCCCAGGCGCGCTCTCACCTTAAGGCGTTTGCATAACTTAATTCTGATTTCAGTCTTCTCTTATCCGGTCAGCTTCTTTTTTTCTTCAGTTTTCAGTCAGAAAGAGTCATTATTCTGAGTAGCATGTCCTTTTCTCACCAGACCTGTGCTTTTAATTAGTCTCACTATGACTCTTGTGTTCCCTGATCACAAATCCCACTGGTCTCAGTCTTTTATGGCACGAGGAGGACTTTAGGGAAGATTTTGTCTTCCTTACCATTCTCTTCCCAGAGTTTGGCGTGAGCCGGTATTTATCTTCTTGAATAAATTGTATTTTCTTGACTAAAATGACTGAATCAAGAAAACGATCTCAATTGAGCAACTGATTTAAATCCTCTGCAGAAAGCGCCTTCAACCTGCTCCAGAAGCTCGGTGGTGTCAATGGGAAGTTTCAAAATACTGCAGTGACAGGTTCTTCTGTAACACTGTGAACTCACTTGTACAGTTGCAAGGACCTCAGAGATCAAGACGCAGATGTTACATGTGTTAACTGGGGTTCCGAGTCCCCAACTATGGGAACAACAAGAGAAAAAAAAAGGGGGGCTCTCTCAGCTCCCCTCCTTGCCCTACAGGCATATCCACGCCTATCTTCAAAACAAACAAAAAACACCATGACTTACTACATATGTTTTGAATTGACTGACCTAACCTTAATCAGTCAATTCTAGAATTTTGGTAATAAAGCAATAACTAAGATTTAAAGTATTGGAAGTGTCCTTCTGAGCCAATTGAGGAGTGTTTAGGAAGTCATTAGTCCTTTCCATCTTCATAATCTTTGACCCTTGAAAATCTATGTGCTCTGCACACATCACAAAGAACTCCTGGTGCAGGAGTTAATTAAGCCTTGCGAAGCCCATTGGAGACAAGTGTTTGCTGGCCTCGTGTCTTGGTTTCACAGTAGAGTCCTGAGGACTGGTACACTCGTGCTGTCTCGCACAGGGTGGGTCCTGGCTTGGTTGACAGAAACGAAACAGAACCAATGAAAACACTGTCACCAGTGTATGTCCACATTTTCTTGGTTCATTCAGGTCTGGGTGACAATGTTTCAGTTAGTTCAGTCAAGCAGAATCATGAGTGACTACGGAGGTGGCTCATGACACCACGATGGAAGGTGCATGTGAGGACAAATCAGAGTGACTTCCTTACTTAGGAGACAGCATTAGAGCCCACCACTGACCGTGTGCTTGAGGATCAGCCTTTCATTTTGTGCTTCGGGACTACAGCAAAGGGTCACACAAACCCCTAGAGCGTTCTGTTGTTCCTGAATAGATCCTGAAATTCCTTCACTGAGGGGAGGAGAGAGGCCCTTCCTTCCATGCAGATCAAAGGCAGGAACTTGCTCAAGGGAACTCACCCACTCCACTCATTGCGCTGATGACACTCCAGCCCAAGAGTGGCTTTAGATAGGGTCCAGGGCCAGGAGCATGAGGCTGCCTCTGTGGGGAACAGCAGGGAGAGGGAAAAGGCTCGGAAGGAGATTCTGGTAACTGACAACCGTGCCAATGATCTGCTTGTGTCCCTTCGGGTCTTGGAATACAGGATGTACCCATCTGCCAGCATGCACCTACCTTGTCTATGGAACAACCAGGTCTGCCCTGTAGCCCATCAGGAGCTAGGGACAGACAGGGACGTGAAAAAGAATGCCTGACTCATGTGCCCCCTGCCCTGTGAGTGAGGCCAGCAGCTTCTCTGAGGGCGCAGCCGTCCAAGAAACAGGACACACAGAAAGACCAGACAAGATGGCATTTATTTCCCTGTTCATTTATTTGACACGTATTCCTTGAGACTCTTTGGAGTGGGGAGCACTTTACTGGGACATAATGTTGGAAGTGGGCACAAACACAAATAAAACACGGTCTCTTTTAAATGAGGGTTCAGCTTAGAGCTGAACTAAGAGCCACCTGGGAGAACCGGCACCGAAGGGCGGGGGTCTGGCTGGCCTGGGGAGCGCTGTTGGTCAGGGAAGGAAGTCAGGAATGAGAGAGGGGTTTCAGATACGTGCGGGATAAGCCTGTAAATCCTGTTCCTTTCCTGTTGACCACTTAGGCTGGGGGGCTTGTGGGATCAGATTGGGAAGGGAGGCCACTGTTTTCTGGATAAACCAGTAGTATCTCTTGTTTTCCTCCAATGACAGATGGAAGTTTTATAATTCTGCTCTTGATTCCTTCTTTTGATAATTGCTGAGTAGCCAGTGTTTTGGTGTGTTGTTTTGTTTTACTCATGCATTCATTCATTCCAGTACTGACTTAGTTTTCCATCATATTTCCAACATGAAACATGCTTTACCACTTAGCGGTGAAAGCACGGACAAGTTATTTAAATTCCTAGTGCCTTACTTAATTAGTTTAAAATGGAGAAAATACATACATACCTATTTTTGGGGTTTATGAGCATTACTGAATCACTGCTCTGTTTAAAGCACAATAATGTTCTTGGTGCATTCTCTGGAATCTGAAAATTGTGGGTATATTTTGAATCTTACCATCAAAGGCATGCAATCTACTTGGGACAACAAGATGATTACTTAAACACACAGGGATTGAATGACAGGGCTAGAGAGTATCAGGGCTTTTTATAAAGAGTGGTGATTATAGACGATCAGTGCAATGTGATCACAAAGGGATTGGCCTCTGTCAAGAAAACGGCAAACAGAAAGGCAGGGGAAGCTCTCTGGCTCTGAGCACTTGCATACAGGCAGCTTCTGCTGTCTTAGAGTGGGGCTTGTTTTCATCATGGCTTTTGTGTGTGTGTGTGTGTGCGCATGTGCATGCGTGCATGTGCACATGCTTGATTTGGATTTTAGGTAATTTCAAGTTAGTCCAAAGTTCGTAAGCAATTCTGCATATGCCACCTCTTGGCCTAGCTCAGACAGCCTGAACCATTGAAAATGTGTGTCAGGCCTTTCAGAACAAGTGTACCCCGACACACTGATGTCACGTGAAAAAAAAAATGGGTACCAACAGAATCTAGACAAGGGTGTTTTCAGACGTAAGAATGGTTCCTGTGGGGGCTTTAAAGCTCGATGCATAGGTAGAATGTTAAAATCATCTCCTCTTTTTTTTCTGTCCTCCTCCTCGCTGACTCTCTCTTTTTCCTCCCTCCCTTTATTTCTCCCTCTTCTTTAGCAAAAGAGTACTTTTCTCAAAGTCTATGTAAATTCCCAAACAGAAACATTTGTATCATATTTATGTTCCACACTGTTTGGGCACACAAAGCTCACTATATAAACATATTAATTCATGAAACAAGTCCATTAATAGGAGTCATTGGCATATCAGCACTATCCTTACATTTGCCAAGGAGAGTCTATCAGATCGCCTTTTCCTAGGAAGTTTCCCCAGCACATATGAAACGTGAGCTCCCTTTCAGTAATTTCTCTGCATCTTTTTAGGAAGACATCTGTGGTGTGAAGCAAGACACACCTGCCTATCTAACTTCAAATGTCAAAGTAGTAAACACATGAATTACTGATGAAAAGGAAACTATATTCTCAGCCATTACATTCCATGCTTCATTCTTGTCATCAGAGGGGTTTTTAATAAAATGCCTTACATTCACTCACTTCACGGTCAGGTGCCTGTTGTTTTAACAGGCAAGACACTTTCCTAGGTTTCAGCTCAGGAGTATATGATTCAGTGTGACTTGTACCCAGCGCAATTGTACATTATCATAAAACTATTATTCAAATGCCCTGAACAGAAGTTCCTAATCTTCAACAAATGGCATACACTTCACTGCCAGTTTTGACATCTTAAGAAATTAATCAAGATTTTTGTAGGCGTCTAAAGATGCATGAGTCGAATGGGTTTTTAAAGTTTCTTTTTCAGTCAGTGAAGTAAATTGCTGACTCCTCACTTTAACTTCCGAGAAAATTTGCAAACTGTACAGTAAGTGCGTGCCTTAAAGTCTGAAGACTTATCTTGGAATATGAAAACGGGGTTGCAAAAGAAAAAAGCAATTACTTCATGCAGATAACTCCATTGGATAATCCTAGGTGGTTGATCTGGAGTTATGCTAAGAATTGGGCTCTGTTAAGGAAATAATAAAATGATTTTAAGACGGAATAATAAGAAAGGCTATTTTAGAGTTTAAAAATAATGAGTTTGATGTGAATAGAAAGTTTTGGGTGTTAGAACTTGAATCCTTGAGGCACGATCAAGTCAATTAAAATTTGTATATGATGGGGTAATCTTGGGTAAAGGGGAAAGAATCAGATTTCTCTTTCAGAACAGGCAGCAGAGCATCTGTTAAAACCCGTGATGACTGGGTCTTCACAAGTGATGTTCCTGGGTACCTGAACTCCTCTTCCCTCTCCTCCTCGCATACCTAATTCTGACTCTCTTTTCAGTTAGCTGTGGAAGTGGCCAGGACTACATTTCCGTCTCCCTCCATCTCCCATAATGATTAGATTAAAATTCCCAGCACTTGTTCACTTGAAATTATTTAAGAAATTATTTATAATGAAGCCACTGTTTTAAATGCCTGTGTTTTATTGCTGACAAACGCTATGCTTGGCATGTGTACTAGCATAAACTCAGCACCTAGCACAGTCCTGGTGATACACATGACATATTGCTCTTTGACCACTTGGAGGAAATTCGAAGTTAGTTGAATATAACACACACATGCACGCGTGCACGCACACACACACACTTATTGGAAGAGGGTATATTTCGAGGTCAGTGACCTCTTGGTTTCTGATCACTCTTGTGGAGAAGTGTTGGTCATGGCAGCGAGTTAGCCATCACAGAGAAGGCATATTCGAGCAATAAGGCCTTCGCTATGGAGTCCAGGCTTTGTGGTTAAAAAGCAAAATCAGGTGGACTCACATCAAAACTTCACTCTATCCACCACTGAATTGATCAAGTTAGAAGGACCTTTTCCCAGGCTGCTGGTGTGATGTAGGAAACCGCTGCATTTGAGCATCTCTGCCTTAGGAGATACAGTAGACGCTGCCTGGAGAGGACACTTGAATACTTGTTCTGGTGTGAAATTGCCCTTTCTTGGCTGTTGGCTTGTCTTTTGCTATGCATGAGGCTGCACTTGAAAGTTATATCAAGAGATAATGTTCCCTAAATAAGAGCATAATCTGGGGATCACATTCTCCTAAAGGTATTACCCAATTTTACTCTTAAAAAAAAACAGCATCCTGTATGATAGAATTTCCTTGGTGGTTCGAATGTTTCTTTCTTTGCTGTACTTTAGTAAAGTTTTTTTCAGACCTACCCTTGGTTTAGATCTGCTTTAAAAGAGTGCTTATTTTTCTTAAGAGTAAACTTCCATTTCCTTACTAAGTTTCGCTTTCCCTTCTCTAACCTCCCCCAAGCTAAGTTGCCAATCTCAGGTTCTGTGAATGTTGCTGTTTTAGAAGATAAAAATAAATGCATGGGTTCATTTCATAAATTATTCCAGAAGAATGCTATCTTTTCCTTTAAATTCAAATGCCATTTAATTTTGCAGCTTTGCACAGAGATCTCTTTAAGGCTGTCTCTTTTTCTGAAAATGATGACATTATTAGCCAGAATAATCTAGTGATCTCTTTTAAAAATATGTTGGAAGGACATTGTCTAGAAAAGTGCATTTGGCTTAATCTCATCACCTGGGTTTCCTGCCATTCCGAATCACACTTGCCTACCAGTCCGTGATGATCATCTGTTCCCATTCTCCAGTAAGGGAAATAAGTGCTACAACTTGAAAAGGAGATAATTGATATTTGTTGATGAATTTTTATCCCTGTGGTGAGTTTAGGGCAATTTCGGAAGGCAGTTCAAGAGTAACCGAAATTCCCCTAATTTTTCCATATAAGGATTTGTTTTCTGCCATTTTATGAGCTGTGCTTATGATACCGAAGAAATACAGCCAATGACCTCTTACCTGTATGATTTCAGGGATGTAAAAAGTTTGAAGAATCATTTCCCCATTTTTATTCCCTTAGGTATGCCTAATCCAGATGATATAATTAATCATGATTTGAAAAAGTCATACAATACATGATGTGACCAACTCTGATTGAATCTGCCCTTGTGTAGTAAACTTCTAACTTTAAGTTTATGCTTTCTGTCACTTATATGGAAGGCAGATATAAAAGGTATAATCAGTAAATAAGAGGGAGTTTTAAGGAGTTGCACAGCAGAATGGATTTGGTGATGGGACCTGAAAAGTTAAAATATAATAAGAACACAGAAAAAGCAGTGATCCTACTTGGCCTGTTAATTATAGTGTGTTATTGACTAACAAGTGTAAATAGCTCAATTCTGTGTATCTGAGGTCCAGAAAGATGAAAAAACAAAGAAGTAAAGAACTGTGGGTACATTTGTGTGTGAACGTGTTTACAAGTATACGTACTTTTATTTTGCTTCAGGTCATTTCCATGCCTATGTAAATTTTTCTGAAGTTTGTCTAAGTTTTCTCTTCTCTTCCAAACTGTGAAGCTTGGAATCAGACCCTTCACTTGGTGCCTCGGAAAGTATGCGCCTGGAACTTACCCCCTTCCCACCAAGTTTATCGTTCTGATTAAAATCTGGCCTGCCTTTCTAAGGTTGTTCCTGAAATGTTATCTCATCACTCCAGTTGAAGCAACATTTTTGACCTGGATCTTTTCCATTCCTGATTTCATCTTCTTGGCCTTTCTCATTTATCTGCAGCACCAACACGGACACCTTTACCTTTCTTATCATCTCCTTTTTCCTCTCTGCTATGTAAGCTTTGACCTTGCTTTTCTGTGATTCAGGATTATATTGCCCGTAAGACCTCAGGGCCTCTCACTATTTCAAAGAGCATCTCATTGACTGCTGATAGAAATGTGAATTCCTTGCTGTGTCCTGTCTCCCCTTCCCTGTGCCGTCCACCCACATGCAGAGCCATGTCTTCTAAATAAGCAGAGAACTCCCGTCCCGCAAAGCCAGATCAGCATGAACAAGGCAGAGAAAGGCATTTCCCGTGCTAGGACAGTGAACTTCGGAAAGGGAACAAAGCTTGGGCTGGCGCTGGAAGAAGACATGTTTGTTTGTCAAGACATCCCCACACAGAAAAGGGGAGGGTGTTCTAGTGAGACTTCCAGAAATGGAACTAGTGAGTTAAGGGAAATGAATACTTCTAAGGCTTTTTAAAAAGAGCTATTGACAGATGTCTTTTCAATGGGGTTATCAAGTCATTTACATTCACATTTATATTGCTGTAAATGTGCCTCTTTCACCTCCCACCAACTGGCATTGCTATGTGTGTATTAAATTTAAATCATTGCTAATTTGTTGACATTAATAAATACATATCATTGTTTATTTATTTGGTTCCTCATGAGGGTAAACATTTTTCTTTCAATGGGTTTGTTAGAATGTTCTGTTCCCATTTTGGCAAGTTATCCTTTCATATCCATTGCTCGTTTAATTACTTGATTCTTTATATATTTATTATTTCCTTTGTAGAATTTAGCTCTTTATTGCAGCCATAATGTGTTTTGAGGGATAGTCTAAGAGTAGAATCTATTTTCTTAAAAATAGATTTTTTTATTGCCCTGGCTCTATTTATTGTTCTCATCCTTCTCTACTGATTGGATGACTCATGTATTGCCTAATAACTTATTTTATATATTTTTCAGATTGGCTTATTACCTGCATAGAGCAGTATTCTTTTGTTGACAGGTAGAATATTCCTTTTTTTGATGGTGTCTATTTTAAGCTAATAATGGATAATATAATCATATCTGAAAATATTTTAAACTTGGTCTTTAGTTTTCAAAACTGTGTTCTACTTCTGTCTTCTTGCTTTTTTCCACACGCAGTAAGTAATTGAAGAAATATTCTGCTCATTGATTTTAAAACTTGGCAGAAAACTTTGATATACTTCAGAAGAAAGTGAAGCAAAATAAATGTTATGACCACCCTTGTAGTGTGTTAAAGCAAAGAATACATTAGCTGAATTTTCAAATATAAGTGTTTGCATTTTTAGTGTTGATTACCAGAATTGTGTTTTCTGGTTGAGGATACTTCATACTTCTGTCCGTTCATTCATTCATTTATTCATTTATTCACTAATTTAACAGGTGTGACTCCTGATGGTGTGTAATGGTTATAACGTATGTCATGGTTAATATATTATCTTTCCTTGTATTATTCTTTTTTGTTGTTGTGGGTTTTATTTGTTTGTTAATATGTTTGTTGACTGGTGTACTGCTAAGTAGATACCAAGAAGAAAATAGAGACTAACTCAATACAATGAAACATTCAAATAAATGTGCACAGAGAGGATCAACTACCTTGGGAAGCAGAGTGACCATTGCAAAATGGATTAAGAGATTGCCAGTGAGTACTGGCCTGAGAATTGCAAACAGTAATGTTTAATGAGCAGTGTAGAATGGGGGAGATGGCACAGGAATGGAAATGAATATTCATACTCAATACAAGGGAGAAGGTAGAATAGGACATTGACAAACGAGCTTTATGTCAACTTGTGGCATTATTATAAAGCCATAAAACAATGGCTTCTGAGGCCCTAAAAGAAAGTAAGAAAATAATATCGCTAGAAGCCAAAATGAGCTCACTAAGAAGCAGTCATGTCCAAACTAGAGTCTTTTTTCTTTTTTAACTTAATAAGTACCAAGGCTGGTTGTGCAAGAAAATGCAACAGACATAACTCAACTATTTTAATATCCTTGTAGATAAAATGCAGATACACAGGATGGAAACCAAGAAAATGAAGACAAGAATTAGCTGGTAGAAAATCTGTTTGAAAAGAGTTTGGAAAAATGTAAATCTGGAGAGACTGGTGAAAGCCACCAGGAGGCTGTCTAACAGGTTTTCCATTTTAGCAAGTCTGTTGGTGACTTGAAAGGCAGTAAAAATGTGGCCGTTAATAGATTGTTTAAACTGTTGTATAAAATGGTGTCTAGATCAGAAATATCGATTATCTAAATTTTTTTCTGGAAACAGTGTAAACGGACTGGAGAAAACCAGATACAAGGATGTGAATTTATTAAGAAGAAATAGATCCAAACTTAGATCTGAAAAGACAATTGTTTGAGTACAGGATAAAGGAGATGTGTTTATTACTGTATACCAAATAAGTCTAAAGTTAACAGCTAACACATGAAATTTTATTTTCTTGCTTAGTTCTGAGAGTAGAAATCCATCAGAGGCGTAGTTGGGTGATTCTTGCTTAAGGACTCACATGAGGTTGTGTTCAAGGCTTAACTGAGGCTGGAGGTTTTGCTTCCATGATGACTCATTCACATGGCTGTTGACAGGACCTCAATCATTTGGGTCTCTCCATGAGAACAGTATGTTCTCATGACATAGTACCCCACTTTCTCCAGAGCAAGGGAGGTAAGAGGGATCAAGGCAGACATGAAACGTGTCTTTTATAACGTAGCCTCAGGAGTGACATACCATCACTTGTATCATATTGTACTAGTCACACAGACCAGCCTTGCTATAACATGGGCTTGAATGCCGGAAGTCACAGATCACTAGGGGCCACCTTACAGGCTGGCCAACACACATGACTGGCTGCAGTTCTATAAAAACGGCTGGGGAACTTTTTAGTTCATAAACAGTATAAATCATTGGTGTGATGTACCAAAAAATTTATATGATATTAAGTGGCATCAAGTACACAGATGAGTGCACACACACACTATCTCTTCTATATCAGTGAAAACATACTTGCGATTGTTTTGATCAATGTAAAGCTCCATATTTGATGAGAAATAAATATAAATTGGAATATATTCAGAAGAAGAGAAATTTGAAAGTACAAAATGTGAAATAGAAGCAAGGCCTGATGTGACTAGCCTGTATTAAAGAACCTGTGCGGAGAGTTTGAAGGCAGTAATCAAAGAACGGTGATGGGGAAAAGGACGTAGATTGGCTTTGTGTGCTTATAAAGAGTGCGACTATTCATTAATACGAAGATCATTTTTGAAAGACAAATATCAACTGTATAAGGGAAAACCTGTGTGATAAAGTTGGTATAAAGATGGAGAACCACTGGGTTTTTGAATCTCTATTTCTACTCAAGGAAAGATAATGACACTTGGTTAAGTATATCTGAAAGAGTTTAAGCGTTGAATGAATTATTCATCCCTTTAGTCATTGAAGAGAGTGAATGAGCAGCCACTTTATTATTTCATTTTCTTTTTTTGGAGGGGGAGGTAATTGAATTTATTTATTTATGATTATTTTTTAATGGCGGTACTGAGGATTAAACCCAGGACCGCATGCATACTAGGCATGCCCTCTGCCACTGAGCTATCCTCTCCCCTCGAGCAGTCACTTTATAAGCTGAGAGTTGATTTTAAGATCTAGATTTAGAAATCGGTGAACGAGTAGGCAAGATTCCGTTCTCACCAGCTTTACATCGGGTTGCAGGAGATGTACAGTAAACAATAACAGAAATCCAAAGCGTAAGTTTATTTCACTAAGATAAGACAAGCTAAGGTAACAGAGTGTGGGGAGGTACCGTGGACAGGCATACAAGCTAGACTGGGTGGGAAGCCCTCTCAGGGAAGAGACCTGTAAGCCAAGGAGCTGAATGGCAGAAGGATCTGTCCTGTGCGGATGTGGGGGAAGAGAGTCGCTGGCAGAGGGAACCGTCAGCAAAAGGCCCATTGGCTTAGGTAAGTGTAGCCTGTTCCATCTGCAGGAAGGTGGTGCCCCTGACTACACCATCACTAGTGATGGGGAAGGTGGGGGGAGACCAAGCAAAAGAGGTAATAACCTCAACTTCAAAGTATATGGCTTGTAGACAATAGTGCTGAGTTTAGATTTTATTTTAGTATGTTCAAGAAAATATATAGGTTTTAAACAGGGGCTGGGGACATATAAAATCTTTTTTTTCCCCCTTTGTGGATAATATGGTTGAACTAAGGGCAACTATTAGGTAAGTAGAGGAGCTAATAGAAAACTATGGCTTTAGTTTGAGTGAGAAGAGAAGCTGTTGAATTATTTGTTGACACATCCCCTGGGCCAGACATTGGCTGGTTCCTAGAAACACAGAGGCAAAAAATAAAATTTTCACCTTTAAAGGGCTCACTACCTCTTGCGAAGGTTAGGCTTGCGCAGCTGTGTTACAGCTCTGGCAGTTGATGGGTAGTGATAATGTCGTCAGAGCAGGAACACACGCTGCGTGACTGAGAGGGAACCGCTAAGATGTGCTGGTAGCATGTAAGGTGCGTTCACACCGTATAAGATGTATTGGCCTGAAAGCTACACAGATAACCTAGGAGATTCTTATCGAATATGAGATTCTGTGATTCAACTAAAGCTTCCAAAAAAGCTTGTTTTGACTGTGAAAGATTAGGGGTGTAGGATCTACGTTCTGCACGGCCACGAGGAAAGGGGAATCTGATATATTTTTGGATACTTGAGAAGCAATGATTCCTCTTCTCCTCACTCATGTGCCCCAATAGTCTGGTCCTAAAGTGGAAAGTCACTCTAAGACCACTTAGAGATGGGTGCATGGTAGTGTCTCTTTTTCAGGAGCCAAGACTGAAGCCAGTCCTCCAGAGTCTTTGCTGAGATAATCCTCTTAACTCCTTTGAGTGTATTTGTTCTTACCTGGAAAACAAATACAAATCTCTAAGAATCCAATCCTGGTTCCACCCAAGTCACAAAGGTGTTGAGGTGATCAAATTGTTATAATTGCAGAAAGATTTTGAAACCAATCTGAAATCTATGGAGAAGCAAATAGCTAAGAGATTAGAAAAGTGAATGGCTATCCAAGAGACCTTGTTTCTATGCAATGCCCAATTAGAATAGGCCAGAGTTCTGACTGGACATCACATTTGGTTGGGCTCACACAGAGGGAATGACCTCTCAGTAAGGTGGGTTTTTTTTTTTTTTTTCAGTGCCCTTAGACAAGCACAAGTCTCCCTGAGGGAACAGAAAGGATAAATGGAGTATGAAGGCAGTCAGTATTGTTGGCACAGATCACTAGTATTTCAGATTTGCGAAGAGCTTGAATTCATTTATGTTAATTTCACTCCCATGCCTGTGTTGGGTGTGAGCTGCTCTCCTCATTTTAAGATCAGAAACCCAAAGATACTAAAATCAAGTAGCTGGCACTTGGTTTCACAGCAAGTAGGTAGAAAGCTGGGGAAGGAACTCCTGGGTCAGATTGTGGTTTTACCACCTGGGACCCAGAGGCATCTGAGATGGTGGGCCCGGTATTGTCTCATAATCCTCTGTGAGTAGCTTTGTCAGAAAAAGTCATTGTAGCCCTTGCACAGATTCGAATAAAACAAATCTATTTCTCTTTTCTTATTGGGATTGCTTTTCCCCCATCTTTTTGTTTAGATGGTCCGAATATAAAGCCTGTCTTTTTTATGCAACTGTATTCATGACATCAGGTCACTAATTATGTCATTCATAAAACAACTACATATTGAGACTTAACTGGAGTCTGAGTCAAGATTCATAAGGTTGTATCTTTCAGATGAACAGAAGTCAGCTGATAGATTGACATTTCATAGAGACCAAGGACACCAGCATAGAGTTTCTAAGAATGCATGGATAACATTGTTTCCCAAAGCATGTTCCATGGAACCCAGCTCAAGGGAACATTAATTTGTGTTAATAAAACAAAGAAAGTACAGAACTGGAAAAAAAAAAAGATGGTTCATTTCTAGTCGAGTAGATTTGGCCTTTATTTCAGGTCTTCTGGGAGGATTTAAAATGGTAATTCCTGAGATAGCTGTAAGCAGCATTTCCCAAGCTTATTTGGAAATGGAAGTTTGTTTCTTTTTTATCTGATGAGCATGAAAAGGTCTATATTTCATAGATCAGTTGGGAAATATTAGGAAGTAAATTTTCCTGTCTTAGCTCATGTGTTTTTGCTAGTTTTGATCTCAGATTTTGCCCACGAAGTTGGGTTTTCACGCTTGCCTTAGAGAACCCATCTGCCGCTGTGTTAATCCTTCTTGTTTCTTGTTTCTTTCTTGTGTCTTGTTTTCTTTCTTGTTTCTTGTCCCAACTCTCAGTTCGCATTTTTGGAAGAGTGTGTGATGTCTGCACATGCTTTCTGGGTCTGTTTGTTTATACCCATTTTAACCTCGTTTTTCTTTTTCTCTTGCTGATGACATCTATGACTTACTTGGTAAGTGATAGAAAGAAGACAGTTATCTCAGCCAGACACGTCGACGTACGTGTGAGGAGCCTGTGTCCTGCAGGGTTTCACATTTACCTGGGAATAGAATGCGTTTACCCAAATGCTGATCCTTAAAGGTGACCAGACTTAAGCATCCTAGTTGAGGCACAGAGAGGAGAGGCAAGACACTCAAAGGAGTGAGAGAACTTGCAGTCAGGGAATCAGGGCAGGTTTCTTAGAGGAAGCTTGACCACAGTTGGTTAATTTAGAAAAGCAGAAAATGGAATTTAGGCAGATGAGTGGCAGATGAGAAGGGAGAGCATGATAAATATTTTTTCAGTTCATTGTTGAGAGGAGAGAATGGAAGAGGCACTAATGCACTAGGGCCTTGTCACCAATGGCATCATCTTCAGCTCCTGGGGCCCAAAAATGTGGGTCGGAAAAAAGTAGGGTGCCCAGTCAGAGTGGCTTTACAGAGTCAGCAGTGCCCTGATATCGGTTATCATGGGAAAAACTCAAACCACACAAAACCCGAAGTCTCGGTAGGGGAGTTCCAAATCGTTGGAATTATTCTTTTTCTGGGTGGAACTGAGAGTTTAGTACATTTTCCCAATTTTTAATTTTCTCAAAAGGTTTCAAATGGTACCTGAAACACCAGAAGAGCCAAAATTATGTGATGAGAAGCACCTGTTATAAACACTAACTTTTTTATAATTCCTTAATTCTGCTTTCCTTAAAGCGCTTGTCTAAAGAATGGGAAATTTATTTTCCAAATGCGAATAGAAAAGAATAGAGAGATAATGTCTCCTTAAAACTCTGCAGACGCTAGGTGGGGAAGTCTGCCAAGGGACCGAGGGGCGGTGCAGAAATGGGTGAGCACAGCAGGGCTGAGGCTTCCTAACCTCAGAGAGGTGTGCTGACAAGTGTGGTCCCTGCCTGGTATCCGGGAACTTGGCTGGGAAACAGATCCATCCACTAAATACACACAACTTGCTCTAAATTATAAGAGTGGCTCATTGTGCTGAAACTGTTTGTATAAATAGTTTGGTTTGCTTCCAGGAGTCTGGGATTTGAGAAGGTGACTATGTGACCAGGCTTCAACAAATGCGTTGGACATTGAGTGTCTAATGTGTGTCCCCAATAGCTAACACTTGTCACATGTTGTCACAACTCATTGCTGGGGGAATTAAGTCCTGTGTGACTCTACTGGGAAAAGGCTCTTGGCAACTAGTGCCTGGGTTTATCCATCCAGACTTTACCCAGTGTGTCATTTCCCCTCCCTTTTTTGCATTTCTTTGTATCCTTTCACTTGTAATACATCTTAGCCATTAGTGCAACTGTAGAAGAATCCTGTAAATGCTTCCAGCAAAACACTGGACCTGGGGGGTGGCCTGGGAGATCTCCATCATGGCCCCTCTTCGAACATCTAAGGACAAAGACACTTATTTTCTCTTCCTAAGATGACTTTGCTTTTCTATGTGCACGTTTGAGTTTAATTTAAGAGAAATATCAGATCTGCAAAAAATTAGTGTCCTTTTTCAAATTTCTAGACTCATCTGTGTTTGTCTTCTTCAGCTTCTTCACTTCAACTGCAGCATACATTTGTCTTTCATCATGATCTGTGATAGAAGTGACAGAAGCTGCAAATTCCCATGAAAATAGATACAGACACACAGGGAGAGAGGAAAAATAGAAAGCGATTCTCATATTCTTACAGTATCTTCAGCTCAGTTGGGAGCAAAACATTATAAAGTCTCACAAGGATGCTTGCGATCCTGAGATATGAGGTCAGATTGGTTGATTAGAGAGGTTTGAATCTCCAGGTGCTGGAAATAAACTTCCAAACCTTTACCTTTTTTCGTTGGGTTTGAACATGAATGATAGAGGTTTGAAACTGACTAAAGGGTCAGGAAAGCCTGCACAAAATGAGATGCTTTTGGCATTCTCAAACACATACAAAGGTGATGCACATTTGTAAAGCTCTTACAAACCCAGAATTTTGTTCCTGGAAAGTATCACGAGTTCTAGCCGCGCAGAACAGCAGCTGTGATGTCGGAAGATCTTAGACCAAAGTTTATTTGTCCTCCTCCTCCTCTAAATTTTCAGTTCCCCATTGTCATTGGTGGTATTATCTTTGTGCTGGAGAAAATGAAGTGAAGCTAATGTCATTTTTTTTGTTGGCAGAGGAAAGGGATGTCATGGCATGCCATGAGGTTTTGGAGGTGAGACCCTGAGAACAGAAACCTTCCTGAAAGCAGTGACTGGGCAGGAGAGGGGTTCTGCTGCCTCTTTGTCCTCTTATAGAAATAGAACCTTCACACCCCGTCTCAGGGCAGTTGTCCTCATCTAATGTTTGACAAGTCTAGCACAGAAAGGAACATGGTACTTGGAGCAGACTCTGCTTCGAAAATAACAAATTGTACTTGCAACCATGTGCTATTGCTGAGTGAGGCTTGCTGTCCTATGCAATTCCATCCAGATACAAAAAAGTAAAATCACTTGGGCTATTTTAAAGAAATGAGAATATTTGCCCAAAAAGTGATCCTCTGTGATGTTTAAAAATCTTATCAACCAGTTCTGACAGTTCTACAAAATGGTATTTCTGGGTGCACCACTGAACCAACAATAGGAATGATTATTTTTTTTCCCTTCTATTAGCTCTTGTAATGAGCAGCTTTCTCCAGAAACCAAAGGAGTATATTAAACTCCACACTGCTCTGGAATTTTAAAAAGCTAAATATGACTTCATTTATACTAAAAGTCTTTAATTTTCACTGGTGATAAAAACAGAACCAATGGGTTTCAATACCAAAAAAAAATGTTTTCTTTCCAGCCATTATAATTCCGACTCAGGGTTTAATGGGTTTGAACTCTACTAGGTAATCAAAAATACTAAATCTGCTTTGTGTAGTTTCTTTTAAGGTTTAAATTTCTGTTTGTTTAAAAATATTTCTTGTCTGAATATTTGCATAAAATACGGAGTATGACTAGATCTGTTCTGCTGCAGTGTATTTTTCTAACATTTCAATAGTTTACTTAGTTTATCTTTAATGCCTCATTACAAATCTCATCAGGACTAATTCATTGGGTTTCTTGATAGCTCTGTTTTTGTAAATATGATGGATTGCAAAAACATTTGTATATTTCAGTTATTTCCAATTTTATTTAATATGTTATGCTCCAAATTTACATCCTTATGGTAACCTAGACTTAAAGGAATTCCACCTCCTATGCAGATACTGACATAGAAATTAATGAATACTGGTGAGAGGGCCAAGGTAGCTCTTTGTCAAATTTCTCACCTCTTTTCCTCTCCCCTCTGGCTTGACAACACATTGCACAGTAGAGAGAGTTTTTATGAGTATCATGTATTTGACCATGTTGGCTAAAGGTGTAAGTGTGCTGAACAAAATAACTTTCTGGAAACTGTAATCTTTTTTTTTTTTTTTTGACAAATGCTTCATGGGAAAGCTAAAGTCCTGAATAAATCCAATTGGCATTGACTATGGGAGTGCTAGTTCTGAAGAGAGATGACATTTATGGTGCCTTTACTAAACTTATTATGAAAAACTTTAAGCTTCAAATCCAAACTATGACCTTGGATTTCCTACTTCTTTAATAATATGTTAAACATCAGATAAATCATTCTGATGGTGAATCTTTGGAAAACTCTGTCATAATAATCAAATAGTCAAGTAATCTTAACCAGGGCAAAAAAAAAAAAAAAGATTGGAAAAGTGCAAGAAGGAAGGTGAAGGGAAGTGGCAAAGGCAGGAAAGAGAAGAGACTGAGGAGTGAGGGTAGAAGTTAATTGCCAAGAATTCCACATATTTTCATGTCTAAGCCTTTGTGCAGGAGGCTAGAGCATCTTGATGAAATTAGAGTGTGACCAGTTGAAATGAGTCCATTGAAATCATCACTCATTCAAATGAACACCTTGTGAAAAATCATATAATCATCAGCTGCAGTGCCATCAAGTGCCCCTATCTTTGTGGAGTCTATAAAATCAATTTAATAAACCCTAAATGTGGAGGTCATGTCTAAAGAGTCATCAGACTTCTGAAAAACATTTAGTTCGTCCATTTTTGTAAGAGGTATTAGAGAGAAAAAGGTAGATACATTCAAATCCCTATCCTCCAAAAGCTCAGAGGTTAGTTGGGAAGCTGACAATTAACTAGAAGTTGCAATCCAAACTGATATGGCATGAAATTGGCATGTAAGTAAGAAGAGGGTTGACTAAACCGGTTGAGAGAGGTTTCAGGGAGATCTTTGGTCTCCTTGGAGATGTGGATGACCGATAATGGAAGCCTTGTAATCCATGTTACTTGTTAAGACTATCATCCAAATTCAGGATGACACCTGCACCCCAATGTTCATAGCAGCACTATTTACAATAGCCAAAACATGGAAACAGCCTAAATGTCCATCAACAGGTGACTGGATAAAGAAGATGTAGTATATTTATACAATGGAATACTATTCAGCCATAAAAACCGACAACATAATGCCATTTGCAGCAACATGGATGCTCCTAGAGAATGTCATTCTAAGTGAAGTAAGCCAGAAAGAGAAAGAAAAATACCATATGAGATCGCTCATATGTGGAATCTAAAAAACAAAAACAAACACAAACACAAACAAACAAACAAAAACAAAGCGTAAATACAGGACAGAAATAGACTCACAGACAGAGAATACAGACTTGTGGTTGCCAGGGGGGTGGAGGGTGGGAAGGGATAGACTGGGATTTCAAAATTGTAGAATAGATAAACAAGATTACACTGTATAGCACAGGGAAATATACACAAAATGTTATGATAAATCACAGAGAAAAAAATGTGACAATGAGTGTGTATATGTCCATGAATGACTGAAAAATTGTGCTGAACACTGGAATTTGACACAACATTGTAAAATGATTATAAATCAATAAAAAATGAAAAAAAAGACTATCATCCAAAGAGCAATGGGGAATGTTAAGAAAAAAAAAATTGTGACACTTGTTAAAGATGGTAAGGAAGACTTCATTCATGAAGGACTACTGCAGTGGGGTTTTGGCAGTTGGGGAGAAAGATTGGGTTCAAGTCCGAATATAATAAGAACCATTGGAGATTTATAGCCAAGCAGCAGATCAGAAGATTTTTGTCCAGCAAATAGAAGATAAGAACCCAGACCATGTCAAGAACAATGGGTACAGGAAGCAAATACATGATTATAGAGACACCAAGGAGATTAAATGGATGTAGTCTTAGAAACTCATCCAGTGCCTGGCATGTAACTGGGTGCTCCAAAAATATTTATTAAATAAAGGGAGCAAATGTGGCATGTAATGTATATGTTAGTGTTAATATTGTGCTTGTCATTCTTAGCTGGCCATCCCCAAATCAGTGAGGGTCCAGTCTTGATACATATTATTATATGTCAGACAGTATCATAATTATCCACCTTCCAAACTTTGATTGTAACACATTAATTGTCTCATGCCTTGTCATGACTGGTATCTGAGAATATTTTTATTATATATCCCAAGACTTTGATCAGAACAAATACTTTGTATTTTGTTCCTGGGGTCAAAAGAAAATATTCCACTTAAAATAATGTAATACATCATTAACAGGAAATGTGTTTACACTGACAATCATGCAAAACTTTTAGTGTAATCTTTTTGAGTCAAGAATCTAGTAAACACAAACCATTAAGAAAAAAATTCTGGCTCTATCATTTACCAGACATAGCTAAAATCTGTGATTGCTAAAATCTCTCTGTGTCTCCATTCCACAATCTACAAAACAAACACAATTATACTTATTTTGCAGGGTTTGGGGGAAAATCAAGTGAGTTTTTATTTATAAAGTGCTTAGCAAGTGCCTAAAAAGAGTAAGTGTTTAAGAAATTAAAATGTTATTTTATTCAGTCTCCAACTAGCAATAATGACAAAGTGATTAGTGAGACCATCTTCCTTTCAGTTATCAAGTAAATCTCCCTATTGAAACCAAGTAAACTGTTAAACTCCCCCACATAATAGGAAAATGTAGCAGTGAAATATTCTTTGGGGAAACTGAGAACTTCAGCAGTCTCAGTAATTATGAATCCCTTCACTGCTGACACTTCCTTAGGAAAACAGGGGCCTTTGAGAACAGGTAAAACATCACAGTCCATTCATGCACAACGAGTCCACTAGATACGACATTCTTCATCCTTCCATCTGGTCATTCAGTGATGATTTAGTGAGCATCTGTCAGGCGTCAGACACTGTCCTGGGCACCATTTTGCATAGGGTATTGAGATACATACCCTGCCCTCCAATACTTCACAATCTCATAAGAGGCCCTGAAACATAAACAGATGGTTGCATTACAGAAGAATCCTAATTTTGTACAAAAATTGGTAAAAGCAGAAAGGATCTCTTTGACAATGGGGTCATGAAAATTTCAAGCCATGGGTCGTCCTTAAGGATCTAGTTCTCAGAGGAGGAATAGGAGGCCTGAGTGGCTGATAACAGCTACAAGGATAAGACCAGCCTTTGACATCCTTTTTAAGCTTTTTTAAACGTTTGTCACTTCCTGCATGCCACCCTCTCCCAAATTTCCATGGTTATATGGTGACATCACCTGATAGTTTGTCACTTCCAAACTACCATTGCCCTCAGGTAGAAAAGGCACTGAAGGACCCAGGTCCCTTTCCTATCCTTTTATACCTGTACCATCAGCCTGATGCCTTACATCTGGACCATCCTTTCTGTACACGTGCCCCAATAACCTAGGATCTTCAGGCTCCTTTATCTAACCCTTAAAGAGAAATTCAGGACTCAGTCCTAAGGCAAATTTTATGTCTCTGTACAGTAAATGAGCATAGACTCTTGTAGAGGACAGAGATCAGATGGAAAATGGGGATACTCTTTGTCCCATATTATACAATGAGAGGAAGAGGGGGAGATGCTTTTGACATTCAGAAGGCGAACTGAATGTTAAAAAATATGAAGCAAAGGCATAATATTTGGGTTTTGGTCCAGCATGTAGATCTCAGACAATGAACGAAGGGGAAGGAAAGCTATGCCATGGGGTAGAAGATGTCATTGTCTCATGTTTCTTGTGAGCTAGTTTTATCAGTATAATACCACGGACAGCATTGAGGTGAGCAATGATGTTGTAGGAAGCTGTAATAATCTTGCAAAATAAATGGGTTCAGAACATGTCACATACAAATAGGAAATGAAAGGAGCAGAGGAGTTGGAAGCTAGAAACATAGTCCATTGTTGATCTGCCCCCTGTATTGTTTTTTTTAATATCAGCTTCCTTAGGTTGTGACCTACTTCTTTGTGGCCATCTTTTCTGGTGAAGTATTAAGACTTTGAGGCCAGGAAGCAAGTTCAGTTCATTTTTAGGCCTAATTGCTCTCTGCCACTCACCCCTACTGATATTGTCAAAATGCTGTAGGATTCATAATTTGACTTTCATGACGGCAGGGAATATTGGACTTGTAGAGGCTAGCATCAGAGGTTTGTGAGTCCTAGACAAGAGGGACATGGAGAGCTTTGGGCAGGTGAAATGGGTGATCAGGAGAGGATCCAAGGAGAAAATAAAAGGAAGGGGAAGGAGAAGTGAGAGGTTAGAAGAGGTTGGCTAAGAGCTGGAGACAGTGGCTAAGGCAGCCTGGAGCCTGGGAGGTCATTTGGAGCAGGTAGATGGTGCACACTATCATAGGGAGTGGGATCCAGTCCTGGGTTGACAGTCCAGGTGGGAAGAATGTGGTACTTGCTAGAGAGACCTGACCTAAGATCAGGGGCAGGATCCAGGGACTAGTAAGCATGTTGAGCATGTGTGTGGGAACCAGGGGTGCCAATATGTGATGGAAGAGTGTGGGGAAGTTACTAGATGGTTGTCTCTCATACGCATCTGGTAAGAATGGTGGTAATAATCTTGATTCTCTGACAACAGCATCTGACTCAGCCTACTCAGAGGGGGTCCGTGCAGGGCAGCTAATCATGAGGGAGTTTTAATGATGAAGTTCACTGCAGAATAGATTCCAGACACAACCAGAGACAAAGGCTAGGAGCCCCAACACATTTTGGCATTGAAGACTCATTCTGAGCTTAGGCAGTTGGTCTGTGTGTGAAATGAAAGCCAGTTCCACTTTGCCAACTTTCTGTAGCCTTCAACATTCTCTTTAATTTTCAGCCACTCAGCTTAAGTTTTCGTCCCTTCTCCTTACATTATTTCCATTTTAAAATTAAAATCCAGTTCCTGATTAAAGTTAGTCTTGGACTAAATCCTAGATTTTTCAGCACTTCATACTTAGAGGTGGGTTGGCTCTAGCGCATTTGTTTTTCTGAGTACCTGATTTTGTTGATAATGTTTGGAGACACTCCCCAGGTTGCTGGAGAAGAGTATAATTGGCTAATATATTTCAGGGCTCTATTTAATGGATATTACATGGGGGACTGAATTTTCTGCCGTTTTCTTTCCTTTGTGACTTAGCACTTATAACCAAGGGCCTTGCCTCTCTGGCTCTCTGCCATTTTCTACTCTTTTCTTTAGTGAGATTCAGCAAAGAAAGGGACTGGAGGGACTTGTCTCTTCCTTTTAAATTTCCACACAAAAGAAAGGAGTGCTGTAGTCCTCAGTCCTCCCAAACTACCCCCACCCCAAACCAGCCTCCCAGTTCCTTTACTCTGAAAGTGTAGACCTGAGTGCAAGTCCTGATTCTGCTTTCAATTGAAAAATGGAATATTAAGCAATATTTCCTTTAGAAAAGGCAAGACTTGGTCCCTGAGAGCCTTTTCAATCCTATATATGGAAGACAGGAGAAATAAAAAATGGAAGAAGCAGGATTGATCCAATTAAAATGCCTCTAGTGGACCAATGATAGAGGTATCTGTAAAGCAAATACTAGTTCAGATTTTCTTTTAGTTTCTATTTATTGAGTGTTGCCTGCAGCTTCTGAGGTACACTTCTTATGTGTGTCATCTCATTTAATATTTACAGCATCCCTGTGAAGTTGATATTTGTATCCTTAGATTAAACTTGAGGAACTGAAAAGAATGAGTGAAGTCCAAGTTCATTATACCATTAAGGAAACCAAGCTAGGTCTAAGCTAGGTCTCTCTCTCATGTTGTGCCCCTCTTGACTACTATGACATACCTCCAACTGGTTGAGCTGTTAAACTGCTTTTTGCTTCCTACTCTGCCTGAAGATAGAAAAAGGGCTACTATGTCATTACGTAGGCAGTATCTAGAGATTATCATGATGGACCAGGAGAAAGGAAACCAGTGAAGAAAGACAAGAAGATAGGAAAAAAAAATTGACCTGGTTGGAAGCCATGATTCCCAAAGAGAAATCCAAGAAACCCACTGTTAGCAAGTGTAATCATGTGGTGGTAGGATTTATTATTTACAGCAGTAAAATGGTGAGGGAGACAGAGTGTTGGAATGAAG
The DNA here is from genome assembly GCF_048564905.1 of Vicugna pacos. Lineage (NCBI taxonomy): Eukaryota > Metazoa > Chordata > Mammalia > Artiodactyla > Camelidae > Vicugna > Vicugna pacos. The sequence continues at coordinate 46,259,116 of NC_133001.1, forward strand.
CTGCAGAAGGCGTCTTGGGTCTGGCTTATCCTTCTGCTATGACAGGACCTCCATCCACAGTTACTAGACCTGACCAACGTGGTCAGTGATAAGTGAAAAGGTATGACCAGAGTTCCCCTAAACTCACTGTTAATAGGCATTGCACCACCACGAACGCTTACTCTCATCAGTGGGCTGAGGCTGACGTTGTACTATTTGTTTTATCCCGTCTGGTTTAGGAGGGCAGAACCTGTGTGAGCTTTGGCAGTTTGTGTCTTTCAAGGAATTGGTCAGTTTCATCTAAGTTATCAAATTTATGGACATAAAATTGTTCATCTTATTTATTCTTTTTAATGTTCATGAGATCAGTATTGATGACCCTTATTTTATTACTGATATGGGTAATTTGTATCATCTCCATCAGTATTTCACTTTGAGAAGCAGACAGAGGCCAGGGCTGATGCATTGCTTCAGCTATTTGACGGGCTAAGGTCAGCATACGTTAAAAGCACCACACTTTCATTCTCTGTTGTTCAGCTGATGGTACAGAGTAGATATAAATGGCAAACTGAGGAAGGAGAAGAAACGGAATCCAACCAGAGATAAGTGACGGTGAAAAACAAGGAAGCATGGGATTTAGAAGTCAGAGGTGGGTGGCACCAAAGTGCTAATAGGAACTACCATCCACAGTCCAATACCCATGCACCCAACTAGATTAGAGATAATACCCAGAGACCCTAAATGCCTCTAAGGGATCCCTAGCTTTTCTCCCTCAAGGTGATAAAGTCATTATTTTCTGTGTAGAGCTCTGTCTTTCATTATATCATCAACAACTTTGGGGAAGCACTTGGGGACAGGCATCATGTACTCATAGTACATAATAAATGCTGAAAATGATCCAGCAAAGGCTTACGTTAGACTGAATACCAGAAAGGAGGAATACCTTATTCCAAGACTTTATTTGATCTTTAGCAGGTCTGTGAGTTTTTGAAATATTTGGTAATAGAATTGGAAGGGACCTTTCCTACCACATCCTTTTAGTTTACAGATGAATTGACTGAGGTCCAGAAGGGTTGAGTGAAACACCTAGTGAGAGGATCAGCTAGGCTTAAAACCTGAATCTCCAAACCCGGGGTCCAGCGTTCTTTCCACAGCAACACGGTTCATCCTCAGATTTGCATTCTTCAACACATGTTTTTGCTTCCATCAAATACACATACATGAATTCTTGCTGAACCATCCAATTATCTAATCTACTCCCATTACTGAGGATAAAGGCATGCTGGCAGAGGCTATGAAGGACTGCTCAATGCTCATGTCAGTCATAGTACAGTAACTCCAGGTGCCTCAAACCTCCGAGTGACAATCTCTAATGCAGCAACTTTCAAAGCCAACGGGGAAATGATGCATTAAGGATGCTAACCTGGATGACAACCTGAAATTAAGGTTAACGTTCAGTGACTATATATATTACAATAACTCAGGACTTTAAAAGTATGTATTTGTCTGCTGTGTCTGTCATGTTAATAACCAATCTTGTCCGAAGAGCTCCCATTTACATTTTTATCCAACACTTGATGCGATGAATTCCTTAATTTTTGTGATGCATATTTAATCTTAGTATTATATTTAACACCTGTTAAAATTACAATATTCTATGGCTGATTAGGTGATTTAAAAATGGATTCAGATTCAAATTATATAGGTATACATATGTACATACACACATATACATTAAGTGCATGCAACATGTATATGTGTATGTGTGTAAGTATATAATTATATATTTATATATTTATAATTATATGTTTTTTAATTTGGGGAATTTTTTATTGAGCATCTTCTATGCCAGGCATTGTTACAGGCCCTGGAGATATAGCTATAAATAGGACCAAGTTTCCTGTCTCAGAAAGTTATATTCTAAAGAGAGGAAGGCAGAAAATGAGCCCCCCCCCCAAAAAAACCCAAAAGATAATCTGACATAATAATACACGGTCTGGGGAAAATTTCAAGCTTATCTAGAAGTATCGAAGTTTCGATGTGTAAGCAAGCAGCTTCCACTAAGTCACGCTTAAATAAACATTTTTCATGCCATTGTTGATCTGGTAGAAAAGTAAAGAAATGAAATTATAAGAAAGCCCAAACCGAGAGGGGAAAGCAAGAACTGAGACTGCTCTGGGGGATTCTGCTCACTCTGGAGACCTCACAGAAAACTGGGACTACGGCATGTGTCTAGGTGTACTGAAGGTCAGCGATCTCGATGGCAAAGCAGAAAGCACAGGTGTTCCCTAGAGTGGGAGATGTGGGGCCTGTATCCCTTTTGGCACACTGTGTCTAAGTGATAGTATTTTACAAAAAGAAAAAAGAAATTTGATGGGAATTTTAAATCTCAAATTCTTCTCCTTGGGTTTTTGAGGCTTAGAATTCACATTCTCTTTGCCTCTCAACCCACTTCCCAAAAGAAATGTGGTTTAACATGGCTCTAAATGGTAGACTTCCAGGCATTAGTCAGAAGCAAATGATTATCCTCTCTGGAGTAACGTAGTTTAAACCTAGATCTCATCTCAACAAACTCTCATAAACAGAGTTTCAGGAAACATGTGTTCACAATGAGAAATTATTCAGCAAATCATGGCACTAACAGTCAAGAGATCCAGAAATAACTAATTACACAAGACTTCAAAGACTACCAATTTGGAGATTAGCAGAAGATTTAATATTTTTAAAGAACTAAAGAGATAATTACAACATATCATAAATGGGTAGATAATATTTAAATCAACAGGGATATGTTTGCAAAGGAACTGATTACAATTGGAAAGTACGATAATTGAAATGAAAATTCAATGGACAGAATAAACGTTCAATCAGACGTAGCTGAAGAGGGACTTAGCAAACTGGATTATAGATCTGACACTATCGAATGATAGTACAATGAGGCACAGGGTCATGAGGAGGCATATTGAAAATTTGAAAGACAAGTTAAAAGACATACAAATTTAAGTGAGCAATTTCTAATTATATTGTAATGGTTAGGGTACAAGCCAAGCAAGCTTAGATCAAGAGAGTCTAAAACACAGTGGCTTAAATAAAATAGAGTTCATATCTCCCTCCCATAAAGTTCTGGATATAAGTGGTTTAGAAGTTGAAGGGAGCCTCTGCTTTTCTCAATATATTTTCTAAAGTTATTTAAATATTCACTATATCTTATCAGTAGGAATATGTGGAAACCAGAAATTCTAGAGCAAGAATTTTGTACTCAGAAGAGTAACCTGGAACTTTCCCCAGCATCTCCCTCTCATACTGATGGCCAGAACTCAGTTACATGGACACATTTAGCTTCATTTATAATCCCAGCAATAGAACATCAAATACCCCTCATGCTTTCCATTTGTGTCTCTTCTGCTACAGAAGTAGAAATTCTCTGCTTTTAAAAGGCCTATGGGACTATATTATACACATTCAGATAATCTCCCTGTTTTAAATTCAACTGTGCCATTTAGCATAACATAATTATGGGAGTGCCATCTCATCATATTCACAGGTTCAGGTGATTAGGGCATGGAATCGTTTTTAGAATTTTGCCCACCACATTAATGAAGCAAAAATTTAAGAAGGAAATAATTTTTTTAAAATAATGGTAATTTACAAAATGGTAAATTAATGAAAGACTAAAACAAAGATAGAATGGAGAAAGAATCAAAAAAGACATAATATGCTCTTTGAATAGACAAATAAAATGGACAATTCAATTTTCCAGATAAAGAAAAGCACAGTGAAGACCCTAAATAAACAATATTAGGTGAGAAAAATGGGCCATGACCACAGATGTGGCACAGATTAAAGTAATGATATGCTAATAAATTCTAAGCATATCTGTAGGGAGTGAATTCCTAGAAAAATATAAGTAGCAAAAATAAATTTAAGAAGAAATAGAAAATATCAATAGTCTTAAATTTATTAAAAAGAATTATATTAAATCTTCCCCCAAAGAAAATTCCAATAGTCTTACAGGCTAATTCTACCAAATATTCATGAAACACATAATTCCAATATCACACAAAATTTTTCAGAAAATAAAAGTTGAAATAATTCTCCTGGATTCATATAATAGTTCACAATAACTTTGAGATGAAAACCTAACATAAAGCAACACAATTGGGAACCAACAGGATAATCTTATTGATAATTATAGATGCAACATTCTTAAACAGCATACTAAAAATAGAATGTATATGTATATCAGGAAATACATTATTGCAATGTTGAGTTTATTCCGGAAATTCATCCTTTAAAAAATAGGAAAACCCTGTGATGTAAATTACCATATTTACTGATTAAGGAGAAAAAATCATATACAACTCTCTACTCATTCATTTCCTAATTTCTTAAACTGCCTAATAAATGCTAGGTATTATCCTAAGTGCTAGGGAAACAGCAGTGAGTGAAATAAATACAAATTCCTGCTCCAATCTAGTGGGAGAGAAGAGTTGTTCTAGGAGGGGAAAATCAGGGCTATGCTGGTAAATTTTTAACATCCAGAGAAAAAAAGGCTCTGGTTGGTAGCATTTGCTGATTTCTGTGATGTAAAACCTCTACCATGGCCAATTTCAAGGTACCAAATGACAGAGAGTCGTCAAGGAAGGCGTTCAGTCAGCTCTCCTCAGTTGTAATGAGCCAGCCCCAGCGTACCACTGGGAAGACAGACAATGACTGTAGTAATTCAGTAGATTACATACTTTACTGGAAGGTGAGAAATATGAAGAGGGTAAATGGGGTAGTAAGTGCTAAGAGGAGGTGTTCATTTTAATTTCCAGTTTTCAAAATTTTGTTAGGAAAAACTTGTCAGAGTTAAGGGAGCCTGTTACGTGGTTTATCTCCACAGAGGGGGCAGATAGAACAAAAGCTCAGGTGAGAGTGTGCATGGCTTTTTCAAGGCAGTGGGCTGCAGTGGAGTGGGAAGAGGAGAGAGTGGCAGAGGTGAAGTCAGAGAGAGAACAGGGGTAAGATCACAGAACGCTTGATAAACCATGGCAAGGGATTTGGCTTTTACTGTATGAAATGGGGGCATCACTGCAGGATTTTGACAGGTAAATGATGACCAAACTTACCTGTTAAAAAGATCGCTATGGTCACCATGTTGATAATAGTGAAGCGAGAGGTTCATGTGATAATCCAGGCAAGAGGTGGGGGCAGCTCAGACCAGGGTGACAACTGTGGAGATGGAAAGGATTGGTTAGATTTTTGGGTGTGTTTGAAGACAGAGCCAATGGCCTCTCTTGGTGGTTTGCATGAAACACGTAAAGGAAAGAGTAAAGGTGACTCGAGCTGGTCATTGATGTGGTTCAACTTTAAGAGGTCAGGGATGAGAGAAAGAGCCACAAAAAAGATGGTTCAGGAGCAGTCCACGATGTGGGACAAGGACTACCAGAGTCTGGTGTTCTGGAAGCCAGTGGGATGGTTTTTCAAGGAAAGAGTGATCAGTCTTCTGAAATCTAATTTTAGTCAAATGTGTCAACAGATAAGCCTTTGGTGATCTTTACAAGAGCAGCTTCAGAAGAGTGGAACTGAATGCCCAAGTAGGGTGAGCTTGGGACAGAAAATAGGACCAGAGGTATTAAAGCAGTGAGTCCAATCAACCCTTTCAAAGAGTTTTGCTATAAAGGGGAGCAGAGAACTGGGTGTAGCCAGAGGATATACATAGTCGGGAGAAGGGTCTTATTTTATTTGTTTCTTTTAAAGAAAAAGAGAGAAAGAATACCCATATGCTGATGAGAACAACTCTTCAGAGAAGGAAACATTAATGAAGAGAAAGAGAAGGGAGAGTTGCTGGTGTCTTGTCCTTAAGTAAAATAAAGTGGTTGAGACTGTACACAAATGCAGACTGACACAGAGAAAAATCTCAGTTCTAACGTCATAAGCAAAGATGAATATTGTAATCTCTTTTACCAGATGCTGGTGCAGCACGTAGATGTGATGGCGTGGAACTTGAATTCTAATTGCCTCAATTTTCTCTGTCACATAGGAAGTAAGCTATTTAAACTGGACAGAGAACTGGATAGGCAAATAAAGCAGAATAGAATTCCCGGAAACAGATCTACATGTATATTGACTCTTGACACGGGAAAAGGTAGCATTGAAAACTCTTTGCTCACTGCATTGTGGTGAGCAGGGCTATGCACTAAAGAGAAAACGAAAATTGAGAGAGAAATGACTTTGTATATGGAAAATAAAAAATGCATGTCTCTTTCACATCTCAACATCACAGACTAATTAATGCCAACTGAATTAAAGACTAAAGTGTGAAAGGAAAATCTTTAAAACTTTTAGAAGAAAATATCTGTATGATTTTGTGTATGGAATGAGTTTTTAAAACATGATACAATAAGAAAAAAAATTAATATGTTTCATATAGAGGTTAAAAATACAAGCCACACACTCTAGGAAATATTTTCAATCAATGAAAGATGAGTGTCAAATAATAATTTGTATAAATGAATAAGGAAGAACTGTAAGCACCCGAATGTAAAATAACTACCAGGGCGGGGAATTCCAAAGGCCATTTAAACCTGTGAAAAGCTGCTCCATTTTATTAGTAATCTGGAAACTATAACTTAAAATCACACTGAGGTACCCTTTCAGATCTACCAGATTTATAAAACTTTAAAATAAATGTCAGTAGGCTGTATGCAGTGGGGACTGTCATACACTGCTTATAGGAGAGTAAATTGGTCCACTTTTGAGGGCGATTTTCATTTTCATTTTTTTGTAAATGCACATACTCTACATTTCAAGAATTCCACCTCATGATACACGCCATAGAGAATTTCATATATACACCAGAAGATATGGTACATATCTCTATGTTATATACATATACATTTACCTAAACAAGTACATATTTATAAAACTTCACATAGCATAGTATTTTCATAATTGCAAAAAAAAAATTTTAAATAAGTTCAAATGTTTATCAGCCATAAAATCAGCAAACAATTTGTGGTATATAAATTACAGATACTACATACAGATGAACCCAACAAACATACAATTGAGTAAAAATGTTTTAAATAGCTAATTACATAAAAGTACATACAGTATAATATATATTTATGTAAAGTTAAAAAATTCAGAAGTAGATAAAAATAAATAATATATACTTTAGGAATATGTTTATGCATGCTAAAACTGTATTAAATAATACAAAGTTAGGATAATGGTTGCATCTGGGAGAGAGAGAGACATGGTTAGGAAGGACACATAGGATTCTTCTAAAGTACTGTTACCATTACTAAAATACTGTACTATTCTTTAACCTGGATGATGAGTTCCTATTCATGTGATCACTATCATTTTAAACTCTAAACCTGTATGCTAAACGTCTTCTTTTGAATCCTGTCATCATTACACACTCTTTAATCGTTGAATCGAAGGTTCTTCTCCCATCTGGTCTTGGTTTCCCGTTTGTTTCCCTTTCACAGTAAGCAGCTCAAACTGTGTTCATTCATTCAAAATCTATAGGCACTGGATAGATATCACAAATCAAAGAGAAACAGTGGCTGTGTAAAGAAAGGATGTTAGCATATGTATGAAAAACTGTATTTATACTGACAACGTAAAGAACCTTTTGTTACTCAAGGACACTTGAATTTGGTTTAGGGATCAATATGTGAGCAAACAGGTGGAATTGTGGTTTGGGGGCGTGGATCCCCCAGCCACCAAGGAGGCTTGAGGACACTGTGCCTCTAATTTTCAGGAGAAGTGGCCGTGGATCTTCTGATCACTCACAGGGGAAAAATGTTATGTGGCTGTTAGAGCAGCCTTGAAGGAGAGCAAGTAACAAGTATTAAAAGATCTGTATGGGGGAGCCTTCCACTCTTATATTTTGGTAACGATGGAAGTTTGAGCTGACTTCACATAATGGGCTCCAGCCCAAGGATTTTCTTGATTTGCTTTTATGTTTTGTTTTGTTCATTTGCTTTTTGTTTTGTTTTTGATTTTTTAAAACACTAATTATAGTCAAGCTAATTTCTTCTGCTTCCCTGGAGAACTTTTTGTTCCTCTATTTTCAGGTTAAGACCCCCCAAATGATGGAGTCATAATCCTTTATAGGTCTTGGGAATAATTAAATCCAGGTAGAAAACTATGTCAAACCGCTGGTGTTTAATTTATTCTCGTCAAGTAAATTATGATTACATTTTGTTATCTGATAACCTGAAGTAGCTCATGTTTTGCTGTGTCCTCATCCCAGACATCCACATCTCCTCTGATTGTGTGTTTAATTCAGTATTAAAAGGTGAAACTTTCACTTTATTGCATGGTGCAGCAGAAAGAAAATATGACTTCTGGATTGAGGATCCAGTTTGAGTCCCACTTCTTGTTAAACTTATGAACAAATCTCTCATCTTGCCAAGTTTCAGAAACACACATAACTGAACCACATTGGAAATGAGGAGTACACTAGATCATGAAGCTACTTGCCAGACTGTGGTCAATGGGCGAGACTAGATATGACCTGGATAACACTGGGAGACACCAAGCTCACCAACAAGGTGATCCTGAAAGTTACATTCTAAAAACGAAGCCAACAATTGAGAATTAGTAGACATAGCTTATGTACTGGGAGGCATGCATATAGCAGAGTTTAGAGCAGAATTCAACTCATTCTTCCAAATGGCATCTTTTTTGCCCAGGAGTGTTTGAAGTGTGTCATCCACTCAAGTTGTAAAGCACTTTTGCCTACAGGATTTTACAGACATCAGATGCATGCTGAAGGTAAACAAGTTGAGTTGGATTAGATTCTCTTTTACAGTCCTTCTCACTTGGGCATTCTGTGATATATAAATGACTTTTACTAAAAATCTATGAGCTCCTTGAAAAGCACCTTGCAAATCCTGATTGCTTGTACGTATACATATAAAACTTTCGGGATGAGATCATGAAAGGAGAGACCAATTTTCTTGGGAAAATTCAATCTTCCCTACTGAGCACCGAAAAATCTTGTTAATGATGCCTTCCAAAATTCCACTTCAACCAACATTCTGGAGATTAGGAGGCAGGAAAATAATTTTTCTACCTCTTATATGCATGGCCTGGAGACAATTTCTTTATTTCTTTTCTCTACAATTTAGTTTTATTCTGTGTAGAGAATGTGTGACTTCTCTTTCAAAAGTGATTTTTTAAAAATTAAATTATTAAATGTGTAATGTGTATTAAAGTTCCTGGCAATTTATAAATGTTCTTGAAAGGATTTTTTATCATCATAATTGTTATTCTTCTCAGTTATAGTCATTTCATGAATCTATCAGTTAATTAGCAAACATTTATTGATGCCTAAAAAGGTAGTGCTCTGAATACTGGGGATGATAGGAAAAATTTGCATACATTCTGTGCCTCGGTTAGCTTGTAATTTGGCTGGAGTAACAAACCACATAGATATGTGTAAGCTGAGCTGCAGGCACTAGGAACCAGAATAATAGCACAGAAAGTTAGGTTCAATGTATTTCAGTCATACCGGGCAACAGGCACCTAAAGGCTGGATCTCAGATGAGGTAGGTCCTGAGGTCTTGAGTCAACTGGCAGCTGTTTGTTAAGGAACATTAGTGCATGTGGATGGAGAGAGAGTGGGGACACGTCTAATGCTACCCTCTGTCATTGGTTTTCTGCTTTTATTAATTTGGCAGACACCCTGCTTTGGAAGTTATATCGGTCCCCTAGTGGAAAGAAAATTCACAGCCGTAGCTCCCAGATAATGGTCTGTCTCGGGGTAATTTCGACCCCAGCTGGAGCCAAGCTCGGAGAAGGCTGGGTTACAGGGTCTGTGTGGCTGATTAGCAAGGTGTTTGTCAATGTCCAGAGACAGCTTTCCCAGAGCAGAACCCAGGCTGGAAGTGGGAGAGCGCCCGGAGGTGGCTTGAATGCACAGACACAAAGCATCTCGTGGCAACAAAGCTAACGGCTTCATCCTTCTAGAATGTACCTAGCCTGAAAATTGAACCCTCTCTTCAGTATGGGGTCATATTGCAGCAGCCAAGGGGCTTCAAGCTAATATTTGTGGAAAAGCCTCAGGAGCTAGACCACGTTGTCTAGTCGGTGACGAGCCAGTGACCCCTGCATGCTGGCTCGGATGTGTGAATCTGAAGATGAAGATTGTTTCCATCTCAACCACATCTACCCCTTGACCTGGAAAGCTGGAGGCTACATCCTGATGTGTTAAAGGAAGAATTATATACAACTACAGTTTGTGCCAGAGCTTTACTGCTAGATGCGTCTTACCTGAGAGAGAGAAGAGAGGGGCGTTCAGGCTTGCAGAGGGATGGGAGGAGGCGGGAGAGAGGGAGGGAGGGAGCCAGGGAGCACCAAGGAGGAGGAGGATGAGAGCAATGGGCAAGAACGCATTTATTCCAAAAACAATTTACTCAGCCAGTCATTTTCAGTACTCTTCTTGCTATTACTGAGGCAGAGAAAGAAATATGATACTCGAAGAGAACTTTTTATGTCTTTCCCTCAGCCAAACCTCCTGCTGGCAGACTCTGCCCGGGAGCTATTTTTCTCTAGCAATGGTCTATGAAAGTTTAGGGGGATGACCACGGGGCTGAGCGCCTGAGCAGTGAGGTGGACAGAGGATCCCCCACCTTGCTGAAGTCCGTATTCCCTCCTGCACCTGCTCATGCTGTCAGACAGCAAGGGCGGGGGCGGGGCACCCCCGTCAGACTGATGCAGGTTCCCCAGGAGGCAGTTCTGCCCAGGGAAGAGTTGGGCTCCACGGCCGCCACCTCACAGGGTTTTGTGGGGGCATCGTTACCGTTAGTGTTGTCTTCACCCGGGTCCCTGCCCTCTGTGGGTTCCAGATGGTATACAAACAGATTTGAAATAAGCATCCTGCTTTCGCTTATAAATTCATGCCCATTTTGTAGCATGTGGTAGGTGAGTATTGGGCTGTTTATTGTTTGTTTGTTTTTTGTCTGGTTCGCAAAAACAAATGTAATCAGAATATGAAGATCAAGTCTAAGGCACCAGAACCCCTGGATCAGCTTCTCTAGTCCATCTGCCACTGGCTGAGCAAGGATGTACTTTACTACCCAAATCTTCTGCCCCTGGTTTGTGTAGGAGCTTCTCAAAGACCCCATTCTCCAAGCTGCAAAGAAACACACCATGTCCTCCATTCTGCTTATCTCTTGAGTGCTTAGTCAAAAGGTGTCTCTTACTGATATTCTGATGGTCCAGAAGACACTTATGTCTTGATTGTAGTTGTTTATAGATGGGACTTTTTTTTTTTAAAAGAAACTTGTATCTTATCTTATTTTGCAATCCTTTTGAAGGATAGAGTGAGGAAGACAGGAAGGCTGTTTTCCAGAGTAAGGATCATGTGAATAAAGAGAAAGGGTACAAATGTGGAGATGTGATTTCAGTCATGTCAGTTTTGAAAGCCATTAGCAAATTCTGGGTGACACTATTTGAGGGTAACGCTCTTAAATAGAGTTTCCACAGAAAGTGGTAGGTGGGACTGGGTCAAATTGGGACTAGTGAATAGACAGTTCACTTACACTTTCATAGTTAACAGTCTACTTTTATTTTTATTTTATGTATGTGTGTGTGTATATATATATATATATGTATGTAACTTGCACATACTATTATATATATATAGACTGGGAGAAAATATTTGCAAAAGACACACCTGATGATAAAGGACCATTATCCAAAGTATACAAAGAATTTTTAAAGCTCAACAATAGAACAGAAACAAACCCGATAAATGGGCTAAAAACCTTAAAAGACACTTCACCAAAGAAGATACACAAATGGCAGAAAAGCCTGTGGAAAAGTTCTCCACATTATATGTCACCAGGGAAACACAAATTAAAAAGACACCACTGCACACCTATTAGAATGCCAAAATCCAGAGCACTGACAAGCATGTGGAGCAACAGGAACCTCTATTCATTGCTGGCCAGACTGCAAGATGGTACAGTCACTCTGGAAGACAGTTTGGGGATTTTTTTCAAACTAAATGTACTCTTATCTTAGGATCCAGAAATTGAGCTACCTGCTGTTGCCCAAAGGAGTTGAAAACTTGTACCCATACAGAAACCTGTACATGAAAGTTTATGGCAGTTTTGCTCATAACTGTCAGAAGTTGTAAGAAACCAAGATGCTCTTAAGCAGGTGAATGAATAATGGAACAGTGGTAGATCCAGCCAATGGAATATTATTCAGCACTAAAAAGAAATGAGTTATTAATCCAGGAAAAGACATAGAGGAAATGTAATTGCGTATTACCAAGTAAAAGAAGCCAGTCTGACAAGGCTACATACTGTATAATGCCAACCATCTGATGCTCTGGAAAAGGCCAAACCACGGAGACAATAGAAAGATCAGTGGTTGCCCCGGCTTGGCGGGGGATGAATAGGCAGAGCCCAGAGGATTTTTAGAACAGTGAAAATATTGAAATATTGTGTATGATATTATATGGTGGATACACGTCATAATACGTTTGGCCAAACCCACAGAACGTACAACACCAAGCGTAAACCCTAATGTGAACTGTGGACTCTGGGTGATAATGATGTCCATATAGGTTCATCAGTTCAAACAAATGTACCGCTCTCGTGGGGAATGTTGGTAATGGGAAGGGGACCTGGGCTAAATGGGAAATCTCTGGACCTTCTGTTTAATTTTGCTGTGAACTTTAAACTGCTCTAAAAAACAGTCTATTTAAAAAAAAAGAAGAAGAATTCAGTTATAAAAGCATAACAAACATTTAAATATTTATAAACTACATTTTTTAGAACAATTACTAGTATTTTATGAAACAGTAACAGAAGCTCTCTTAAGAGTTTATCCGTAGTGGCTGACACACAGTAGGGACTGAATAAGCATTTATTGAATGGATGTGTGAGCGTATGAATGATTGTTTGCTCACTTCTGCATACACATCACTCAATAACTCACAATACTTACAGCCTACAACCTGAGGGCCACTCTAATTTAATCCGAGTTGGCCCTTCCAGACATAGTTCTGCTGTATGAAGCAGTTTCACCACAGGAGGCTTTCCTAGAAGTTTTGTTTTTTTAATGATCGTCTGTGTGTTTTGTTTTGTTTTTAAGCTAGCCAGTAGTTTTGTAGTCAGGCTTTGCTTTATAGATTTTGCTTTTAAAAATCCACTGAGTATTTCTGTATTCCTTGAAAGTTGACAGCAGAACTGGCAAAATGTCAAGAATGATTCACAAAAATGCCAATACAGGGTATTCTTCAACAGAAGGAATACATCTTTGGAAGATTCTCTGTCTGGGTTAATTAGTGTTCTTTCTGAAACTCTCACAGAAATTTCTTAGAACTGCTTTTATTAGTGGTTTTATCCGTAGCACAGAAGAAGTCCTGACTGGGCTTTTAGTCTGGCCTTAATACAGTGATATCTGTTCTGACAATCCCTGTCTTTTGATTGGAAAAGAGATTTCAAGAAGACTCATTATTTGCTATTGTTATGAGAAATTGGTTTCTCAGTGTGAAGTTTAGTCTTGGAAGGGATTTTTTTCCCCCTGGCCCTGGAATACAGATGCCATTGAAAGAAATGCCCTGTCTTACATGGAGTCAGCTGGAGCATCAAGTCAGAATTACACACGGTAGAAGTCCTGGCTATTGGTCTTTCTCTCTCTGTGCTGCTCCCCCAAACCTCCCTACATAAATGGATCCTTTTAATCAGGGTAAACTGTCTTCCCTGTCAAAATACATCAGCTGTCAGGCTGAAGGTTGAGTGAGGCTGACAGATTCGGAAATCTCAGTCCCAGACAAATGCCTTTTTGTGGCTGCTGCTTCCCTTCCTCCCTTTGCCTGCTTCCATTCTGGATTTTTTGATGTGGGTGGTAGCTGAGATCAGATGGGGGAGCATTTTCTATCCTGGGGAGCTGTACCTTGTCTGCAGTTGTATGCTGTGTATACTGTGTTTAAAGCCATTTCATCGAGGTGGAACAAACAAAAATAGCACCTCCATGCTTTTCCTTCTCTTCTTCTCTCGTTGCCCTGAGAAATACACGTCATATTTACTTTCAAAACAATAGTTCTTGAATGTATTACATTTCTCTTTTAAAAACCACAGAGTATATTTGTATTATATTTGTATAACTTTTTTTTTAAAACGTATTTTCCAACATCATTCCATTTGATGTAGCAGGATAAGGGAGGAAGAGAAGACAGCTTTTTAGAAAATTGCTTCACCTTTTTTTTGGAGAAAACTGAGGACCAGAGAGGTGGAGTGGTTTTCAAAACCTCAGCGATGGCAGAAAAGGCAGAACCACTGTCCACTGAAGTTAATTTTCTCTGTGCTCGGCCTGTGATGAAAACTCACAGGAAGCCTTCCGCCTTGTTGGCAGATGATGGTTCATTTGCACCTGAGTCATTAGGCCCAAATTTCACCCCACCTCAAAGGATGCATTAAAGAAGTGGGGGAATGTACAGGGAGAGCCAGGCAAGATCAGGCTGCTGAGTCAGAGAGAGAGTGGGTGGAGATGAAGAGATGCGGGACTGCAGGACAAGAGTTAAGTTTTTATCATCCTAAAATGTTTGGACAGAGAAGAACCAAACCATGAATGTGATTAATTAATAATTTGAACATTTTTTGAGCACATAGACTTCCTGGAGCAATATACTTAGGATACAAGAAGTCCTTTTGGGAGAAATACCCTGAAACAAATATGGTAAAACCACCCATATAAGGCTTCTGGTTCAAGATGATGATTTGAGCCCTATGCATTTAATTTAATTCCATTATGTCTCAAATTCACATTTACATGAATATATATATATATATATAATATACATATGTGTATATATGCAAATGTGAATGTGGATATATGTATATATGTCTATGTATACACACACACGTACATTGGAGAAATTTGTATCTGCATAGATAAGAAAAGGAAGAATGTGTACAAAATGTCAGGTTGACAGTATCAAATTGAAGGCTGGATTGATAAACCTAGGATCCAGTCATTGTGAAGCCACAATACAAAGGCTTAGGACTAAGACAAAGGGAAAATTTTGGAACAAAAAACAAGTTTATCACATATGGCCAACCACAGCTCATATAGACATCTGTTATATTCTTCTAATAAGTCATAAGGTTAGAATTATATCCCAGCCACCTCAATCATTACCTATCCTTTCTTGTCACCTTTATTCTTATTTATTTGGGATCCCACCTCAACCTCGGTGGGCTTAACCATAGGGCTTGTGGCCAATGGAATGTATTTGGTGGTGATGGTGTACCAGTTGCAGCTTGGGCCTGAAGACGTGTCCTTTGCTTTGGCTCGCCGTCATGTGGTCCTGTGATTCACCCTGGACAGCACAAACCTAAGGTATCTACCTTCTAGAAAGAGAAGATGTGTGGAATAATACGAAACTGACTTGCAGTCATGCCCACCCTATCCCAGCAAAGCCATAGCTAACCCACAAAAGTGAGAAAAGTAAGTGCTTGCTATTGTAACCTATCAAAATCTTGAGGTTTCTTGTCACACAGAAGTGTTATGGCAATAATTTGATACACCGTGGGTTCTCCCTTACTGTACTTGGTGGGGGACACATGCGCTTTAAGCTAGGGCATTGCTGAAGAGGATTTGTTACTGAGCAAAGTCATGTCCATGAGAGAAAGGCTGGAGTAGCCCAGCTAACTTCAGTGTGTCACAGCCAACTTGAGTGGGGACATCCAACTGTTTTGCAAGTAGCAAGTTTTTTACCGTAACTTCTCTCCGGCTATCTTGATGCAAACGTATGCTAATCAGTCAGGCGGGGCACTGTCAGGAGCAAGCAGCAGGAGCCGGAGGAGAGGGGCTGGAGACAATGGGGGCAAATTTTACGTTTTAGAAATGGAATTGGTGTGTGTTGTGGACAGAGATGCACAGAGCTACTCTAGTTGCATGCCTAGGAAGGAGGAGGCTTTGCAACCGCCTCGCGACTTGGACATTTGCACCACCTGGTAAACGGGGAGCGATCTCTACTAAGATTGAGCTGCTACAAGGGACATAAATGTCAAGCAGACACAGAGAAACAAGCTCATGTCAGAAGAGTGAAACTTTCTGGCTTAACAAAATGCATATAGCAAAAGTCCCTTTCTTGCCCGCCACTTAAAACCGGTATCCTTACCTGGCAAAATAAAAGTGCAGAGAACAGCACGGAGCAGCCAGGTCATTGTCAATATCTTGCTGAGGAAATTTCCCTGTTTTATTTGATGTTTTTTGTGTGGCTGCCAAAGCATTCTAGAGTGATAGTCCGAGCCTGGTGACTTCAGAGATTTCCGTGATGTCTGTCCTGAAGTCATTCACACTGTGAGATTCGGGGTCCCTTGATGATTGTCTAGGCTGTCTCCATCCCTCTGATACCTGCCCTGTGTTTCAAAGAATTGGGGGCATTGCCTTACATTTACTGAATCTTAGGGTAGAAAGAAAGTTTCTATCTAGTAACTCAAGTCTATATTATATCTTGGAAAAATGTTCTCACAATATTCAGTATGTGAATGGCATCCTTCCCTGTTTGGTCACACTGATACAGTTTTCTAAAATATACATACTTTTATGTAACAGTGTAAATATAAATGAAAATTTCGCATGGTGCACTCAAATATATGGGCTCTGTTTACCATCTTGAATGGAAACTTGGAAGCATTTCCAGAATCTAATGAACAGAATTGACAATGGATTATATTATGGGAGATTTGGAGACTTTGTTTTGTTTGAGAGCCTGAGGGATGAAGTTGTGGAAGGAAAGCACATATAGAAAGAATTGAATTCATTTCTGTGTAGCCCTCACATTTGCAGATCAAACAACGGAAAGGACTACTCAAGAAAATGTATACGGAATTTTCAGGTAGTAAGGAGAAAAATCAAGATATTGCACAGTCTTGGAAACAAAGAAAAGAGATGGTTCAGAAAATCAGTGGGTGACACAAAGTGACAAATGCTACTGGAGAACGGGTATGATAAGGATTAAACTGGCCCTCAGGAAGGAAGGTTGAGTGGTCCTAGTGATCTTGGAGAGATCAGTATCAAGAAAGGGGCCTGGGACGGATGGCAGAGGGGGAAAGCTACATAAGTCGACCGCCCATTCAGGGATTCAGTTAACTAGCCATCTCTCTTTACCGTATTCTGATTATTTGTTTACTTGGCTCTCTTCCCAAAGGGTGATACGATCTTGAGGGCAAGCACTCTGTCTTTAATTTTAGTGTCACCAGCATCTTGCGGGTGGTAAGAGCCTGGCACGTGGTAAGCATTCACTGAATGTTCCTAAATGAATGAATTTCCAGATTTGGTGGTTGATAAGCACCATGTTGATAGATATTCCTCACACCTTTAGCAAAGGGACAGAGAAAGCGGGAGCCCCCTGGAGAGAGTTCTCTAAAAGCCTGAGCAAAGCTTTTCTGTGCAACCTGGAATAGATGCATGGCTGAAGCCATAGTCTGCAGAAACTGCAAGGGTAATTTTAGGTCATCAGGATGTCATTTCCCTAAATGGAATAACTAGTCTCTTGCTGGTTGGAAATCAAGTGTATTTTTGTCAGAGAGCTTTCGGTGCAGATACTGGTGATGGCTTTGCTGCTTTGAATTGAAGCTTTTAGCCCTCATTCTGTAAGCATTGGGTTCGGATCCACATTTAAAATGGAAAATGCTATTTAAAAATATCTGATAGCCCATTAAAGTTCATCGTTCTATCATCTTACCGTCTCCTCTCAAAAGCAAGGGCTGGGCTGCACTCTGCTCTGCTGGAAGCCGCTTTCACACTGACACGGCGCACAAAAGCTGACTGTCTCTCCTTGAAGGGGTAAGAGCTTCTCCTCTCTGAATAGGTCACTTTTTAGGAAGCATTGTTCCAATCCAGCTAAGTTCAGTCTGATCATTTTCTCCAGTTCAATCTTCTAAAAAAAGTATCCATTTTGAAACTTTAAATTCCATTCTGACTTTTTTTTAATCCTTTACCTCTCATGAGGTGGTTTTTTCTTTGTTTCCTTTTCCCCTTTTCCAACAAGTGCTAGTATCGCCTTCTATCTTATTTGTGGGTATATATATTTTATAATAACTTCTGTGTATGAACATATCATTTAGGAGATTAAAGGAAATGGATGGGTTCATTTATCTATACATAGTGGGAATTCTGGCCAAGTGTCTGTGGCACCTAAACATAATAGGTTCAGTCTTTACCTCTTCATCTTTCTTCTTGTTTGGAATGAACAGAGAAGATGGTATTCTGTCTGTTCAAGGCTTCTCTTGGCTCTGGCTGATTTGCTCAAATCTTTTTTGTTTCAGTCTGACATGAGGGTCCAGACTGATATTAGAGATAATAACCTTAGTGACAGAAGAATGCTTAAGGTGGCAAAGCTCTGGGTCAAAACAAAGATTCTTTCTCCTCTTTCTTCCCCACTCTCATACCTTCCAGCCTCCACTCCACCCGGGACGTTCTAAGGGTCTGTTTCCTTCTATAGACTCAGAATCGCCGTGAGAGGTCTCTTCCTCTCTGCGCCACCTCTCCCTGTTTCCCTGACCGCTGTATCCACAGGAACCTCTCTCTACCCTGCCATCACTCAGCTCTTACTTAGCCACGTCTCTGTACTCTTCACAAGCTACTTTGACTTTTTACTTCTTTTTTTTTTACTAGCGTATGGCTACATTCTAATCTTTTGAGAGTCAGGGATACTCTTTTTTTTTTTTTTTTTCAGCTCCGTTTCTCCTTCAGTCTTAGAGAACACCTACCCATAGTAGGTATTCAATCAGCATGTTTGTTGGTTTGCTGACTAGATCCCCTTTTCAAGGTCTGTTTTTATATTTCTGATCGCAGTTTTCAATTTTGTGCAACCTTTAGTTAAATGCCTCTTCTCCTAGGCAACCAGTTTGGGCTGATCCCTTAGGACCTTGCTCAAGAACAAATTTGTCTTATTTCAGAATGGCAGGCGACAGTTGGTTATAACTTTGATACTCATTAAAATCACATATCACTGCTTATCTGAAGGCCTCAAAAGGATCACAAATATTTGTGGCCTGATTAATGATTTGATGACACATTTCACTCATAAGATTTTATTTTGTTTCCCAAAGCAATCATTTCTGGTAAGTAAACCAAATGCTACTCCATGTTAGAGAAAGGTGAAATGTCTGAACTTGCTGAATGTCACAAAGCCAGCCAATGGCAACCTGGAACTGGAAACAAGTTTCCCGACTCCAAGGCTAGTGGGCTTTTGTTCGTTTATTCTTTACTTGTTTCCCTTCTACCAGAGCGTTCTCCTGGCTATTAAGTTTTTCGTGTGCCCCTTCACTTGTTCCCCTGGAAATTCAGGGAATTTATGTCGTTTTTATTCAGTTTTGTGCCCATATATGGTAACGCTTGTCTTCTGTGGCTATATAAAAGGTTTTCCCAGAGTGAATGGTTCTTTAGCAAATTTGTAGTGTGGTATTTTAAACAGAGTCCTTCAAATGAATTTCAAAAAGGTTGGCATGTTAGGGCTGACCTTTACACAGAGTGAATCCAACTTGGCATTTTCCATATGCTTCCAGAGGAGGCTTCTCCAAGATTGCTTCCTCTCCCTACCCTCCCGGCCTTAATTATTCCTGATCCTTTATACTAATGCTTTGCTTAAGTGAATGCCATTGTATCTACCCGTGGCCTCTCAGAAGAGCAGGTCAGAGCAATTACCATTACAAAATGATTGGCTTTTGCATAGTAGAACCGAGACTTACAGGAAGAGAACTTTTACTGCCTTTCTGTGGCCGAGCCAGTGCAGAAAGGCCCCCCCCCCCCGCAGTGGCCAGCATATTACCTCACACAAAGCCAGCTCCATAAATACAGCGCCACCATTGTCGGCTGAGTCCTGGTGTTCCCCTGGTAAAACGAAGACAGTAAGCATCAAAAAACAGGATGAGGGTCTATCTCTGCCCTGGGTTGAATCGTGTCCCCACCAGGGTATGTCTAACCACAAGCTTGGAATGCGGCCTTATTCGGACATCAGGTCATTGCAGATGTAACTGGTTGCGATGGGGTCGTTCTATAGTCGGGTGGGCCCTAAATCCAGTATAGCTGGTGTCCTGAGGAGAAGAGGAGAGGACACACAGGAATACTAACACAGAGGGATGATGGCCAGGCCAGGATGGAGGCAGACGTTAGAGTGAACAAGACAAGGAACGCCAAAGACGGCAGGCAATAGCAGAGGCTAAGAGAAAGGCAGGGGACAGAGCCTCCCCGCGAGCCTTCAGAGAGAGTAGGAAGGCTCTGCTGACACCTTGATCTTGGACTTGCACCCTCCAGAATGTGACGGAATATATTTCTGTTGTTCTAAACTACCTAATCTGTGAGAATTTGTTACAGCACTCCTAGGAAACTAAGGTAGGCGCCCACCCGTAAAAGACGTGTGCTTGCTCTGAGAGGATAGCGTTCCTACAAAACCTGGTGCCAGACAGAGGCTGCCCTGGTAGTTTAGGTGTGGCTCAGCCAGTCTGGGGAAGGGGGTCCAGTGAGCTGGTATGCTCAGTGTAGTGCCCAGGGGAAGTCGGACTTGAGATGGACTTGAAAAGTTAAGTGGAACATAGAAAGTTGTAAAGGATGGGAGACACGTTCTAGGGAGACGACTCACGTGCTTCGTGCTGATTTTGTGGGACTGGGGGAGGGGGCGGGTTGTGAAGAGCCACAGACTAAGAGCCGAGGCAGGTGTTTGGACTGGACCATTTAGCCGGCATGGGAGCACGGGCGGTTTCTAAGCCCCGAGGAAATGCATCCATCATCCTTTCACCGATTATTGATAAGGTCACTTTTCCTTCCATTTCTAATATATTGCAAACTGTAGAGAAGTCTATATTGCTCAGAGGAAAAAAGAAGCCCCGGCTTTGATTTTTCCCAATACCTCGTTTTGAATGAATCCCTGTCAGTTCTTGTTAGCCTGCTTTAGTTTGACATCATCAGTGAGAGACTGGCGTCCTGTGGAACTGTCTCTCTGAGCCGGATGCCATGAGATGGCCACTGAGATGACTTTGGCCTTTTTCACTGGGAGGACTGGTTTCCCGGGAGGCAGCCCCTGGAGGGGTTTCCTACAGCAACGGGCCAGGCCTCCATATGAATTCTGCCGCTGTGCCCTCCCTTGGCTGAGAGTCAAGACGTGCCCTGTGCTCTTGAACTCTGCGTAGGCTAACATCTCTCCCTCCAGAGAGGGAGCCAGCTTAGACAAGGCTCCCTCTTATACCCGAGGACACTACGGCAAGTGTTTTCTCCAACCGTGACAGAGCAGTGCTGCCTTGGCTACAGAGCAAATTCCAGTTTGAGCGCAATCCGAGTAGGAAAGGCTTTCCTTGACCTTGACCACTCTGCTGACATTCACTTCAGAAATGCCTGAGCATAACACAATAGATCTGGTTAGAAAAGGAATGGAAAATAAGATTCCATAATAGTATTTGTTTTCAGATGTTGATTCTGATAGTGAGTTGACATGTTTGCCACTGATATTAAGATATTTTCAGTGTTCCAGAGGCATCTCTCTCTCTTTTAAACATTTATTTTATATTCAATAAGTATATCAAAATATTGAAAGGCCCAGAGTGAGTAGATTAATAAGTAATATTGACAATATCTGATATGTAGTTGGGGTACAATAACTATACAATGAAAGAATGAATAACTTAACAAATAAAGTAACATATCTAATTTTCACACATATCTCTGGCCCCAAATATTTTCTACATGTATTTTAAAGTATGTGTTTTCATAAGGTGTTTCACCAGATGAGATAGGAGTTGTGTTCATTTTTGACATGAGGTTGAATAAAGAGTTAAATGAAAATGGGGGAGAGGGTACAGCTCAGTGGTAGGACACATGCCTAGCAAGAACAAGGTCCTGGGTTCAATCCCTGGTGCCTCCTTTTAAATAAATAAATACAACCTAATTGCCTCCCCCTACCCCAAAAGTATACAGTGATATAGATTAATTGTATCTCAATAAAATTGGAAGGAAAAAACACTTTTTAAGTTAAATGAAAATGAATAAAACCAACTCCTCTTAATTAAACACCTGGTGGGTAGATTGGGTTAAATTCATCAAAAGTTACTATATAAAGTGGTTTGTAATAGACTGTCCTATCTAAGAAACAATCTGGGGGCTAAGAGTCGAGATGAGGGGGCACCATTTCTTCCCATGTAGAATTTACTCGAGAAGGATAAATAAAAGGGCAACGACCATAAGCTGCATTGAAATCTGTGGTAAAAGAAGGCTAGGATGTCAAGTGGGCCCAGAGGAGGGAGCCCCTGACTCTCTCTGGATCACACATAAAGACCCTGGTAGAAGTTACTGAATGAGGATCCAATTTCCCAAGTAGTGTTCAAAATGGACCAACGCACCAGCCCAGTCACTAGCATGCGGCTCCGACAGAGTTCAGTAATGATTCTGAGTTCTAGAGTATTGGTCTGGGAATTTTTATTTCCCGGCAGGAGTGAAATTAACCCTCTGTGACTTCTGTGATATCAGCTGTGTGATGAGAAGGCCAGTAGAGGCTCAGAGACGCAGGGCCCTTTGATACTGCTTAAGGCCTTGGGGTGACCTTGAAGTTGCCTCTACCCCTAGCTATCCTTTGCGAACCTTTTGCTGCTTCCTGGATGGCACCTGTTACCACCTGGCCTAAGTTCCCAGGAAGAGTCTCACATCCGCTTTGCTGGTGAAAGTTTATAACCAACATGGCAGCGCTTCCATTTCGAAACAGAGGGGAAATGTGAGTTGATGCCCTGGAAATCTCTTCTCTGGAAAGGAGAAACTCTATAGAGGGAAGACCTAAAAAAAAGGGGTGGTTGTGACTGTCAACATCTCAGAAGGAAGGTTGTTACACGGGGTGATTGCTTAGGGGGTGCAGCCTTACGGGTAGAAAGACAGTGCTTAGCGGACTGCAGGCTCGCAGTGCTGAAAAAGTGTCCTCTGTGTCCAAGGCTGGCAAATGTTCGAGGACCTCTGGGATTATTGCTCCTCTTTGCACTGCCTAATTTAGGAGATTTTTTTTATTCTTGGAAAGTGATGTTTCTGGGTCATTTAATCCCTATTGTCAACACCGGACCCCCCACCCTGCCATTCCCATTTTTTAAATAAGGTGATGTTAGTTCCCCCTTGGAGACAATATGCTGTGCACTTCACTGTGGGACCAGAAGGGACTATAATTCCACACTGAGAGGCATGATGCCTGCTTAAAAAGTATAAAGCATTGTTAGACCGAAATAAATTATCATTAAGTATGTGACAAGGAGTTAAGTTACTACAACTTGCTCACCACATGATTTGGTAGAAAAAGGCAAAGTTAAGAGTTTCATAATGTGATGCTTTTGTCTGGAGTGGACAATTGTGCTCCGTGTGTCTACACACAGACAGGGGGTGCAGTTATGAGTTTGTATGGGCCCCCTAGAGGTTTGGGAATGAGAGCGCTGTGCGTTCAAAGCAGCACAAAGCAAACAGACAAGCAAATCCGGAGCAAACGCTGAGCTTCAGTCCCCTCAGTCTCCACTCAAGTCCCTTCCATTCATCACTGAGGCGTTTCCAAGGTAACTTCAATCTCAACCCCACAGGCCTTTGCAAATCAGAGTCAGTTTCTGGAATTTCTAGGGAGAGTTGAATAGAGCCAGCACTCTGCGCTGCATATCCCCACTCTGCCGTCTGCGTGGAGGTGAGCAGGAGGCTGGGGCTGCACTGTGAGAGAGCCCTGTGAGTTACACTTTGTGGGCTGGGGCTATAGGAGATTAACAAGAGCCTGGCGGGGAGGTCAGACCCTCCCTCTGGCTTCACTCTGAGCAGTGCATCTTCATATGAGGTTCCCCATAGGTCTACGGGACCCACAGAGAAATGAATTACTTCTAGACTCCCCCAGAAAGCACCTCCCTAGACATCAGACAGAACACAACTCCTAAGATGACCCTGTCTGGCTTTTTTCCAGCCTGAATCACTGGGCTTCAGGCCTCTACTCACACCTCTAAGTTGACATTCAGGATCAGTGTATCTAATACTTGTCTTAGTCCATTAGGGCAGCTATAGCGAAATATCACACCCTGGGTAGCTTCTAAACCAACAGGAATATATTTCTCACAGTTCTGGGGACCAGGCGGTCAAAAATCAAGCTTGATTTAAGTCCAAGATCAGTGTCTAGTGAGATCTCGCTTTCTGATTCATAGATGGTGACCTCTTACTGTGACCTTATATGGTGGAAGGGGCCAAGGAGCTCTCTGTGGCCTCTTTTATAAAGGAAATAGTGACCTGATCACATCCCAAAGACCCCACCTCTCAATACCAGTGCGGACAGAAAACAGGGCTCTTTGAGCTTCATTTTTTTCTCTCTTTCCCTCTGTCTTCCCTTCCTCTCTGTCTCTCTCTGTCTCTCTGTTTTTTTTTTCACTTCCTTTGTCTTCCTCTGATCCACTCTGCCTCTCCAGCTCTTCATCTCTGTCCTCTCATTCTCTCCTGTGCTTTCTAGCTCCATTTTTCTCTTTGTACTTCTCATTCTTTTTCCTCCCGCTTTCTTTCTTCATCTCCTTCATTTCCTTATAACGAAATACCTATAATGGGAACCAAAACCAGAAGGGCTATCTCTTTTCTGCCTTACTCAGTGGTAAGAGACAAGTGGACTTTGGATTTTCCCTAAAAACTTCTACCCTCGCAGAGAAAAGTCCTCTAATTTAGGAACATTGTCATATTTTAATGTGAATCATTCGCTGCAAATAACCATCACCATCACCTTCTTCTTGGCATTGTATTTCCCAAGCAGCTTCCCTTCAGGCCATGGAGAGGTACAGTTTTGTCATGAACAGTGACCCAAGTGCAGGAATCTCAAGAGATTTGGTCCTAACTTAGTGTCCAGGATTTTCAGATGCCAAACTGTTAGAGTCAGAAGACCTGGCCTTGAGAACTGTTTCATTGGTCTCCTCTCTGAATCTGTGTTCATCTTTCGTAGTGTGGGCATAATAATATCTCCTCTGCAGACTTCATTGGTATGTTCTGAAGATCAAGTTAAAGGATATAAAAGAACTTAAAAATATCCTTTCTTAGAATTAGGCAATGTTTTCTTAAATGGGGCAGAAAAAACACCAACTGTAAGAAAAGAAATGATCACTGAATTGTACTGTGATTATTTCATACGTCAACACAAGAAACTATTAAGAGAAAAGGCAACCCTCAAATGGGAGAAATTATTCATAATACACTTATCCAGTATGGGCTCCTATCCAGAATATATATCTGGAACTCCTGCAAATCGATTAGAAAAGAAGCAGGCGATGCAGCAGAGAAGTGTGCAGAAACTTGAATAGGGACGCCTCAAAGGCGGATAGCCAAACGGCCAATAAACAAGTGCAAAGATATTTAACTTCATTAATTATTAGGCAATTCACAAAATAAGATGACAAAATGATTAAAAATGCATGAAAATGTGATGAGTCAGGGACATGTTAACTAATCAAAATGTGTTACCTATATACTTCCACCAAAATTGCAAAAAATAATAACAATAGGACCATGAAACTGCATGTTGGTGAGTACGGAGGGCCACTGGGACATCAAAACAATGACAGTGATGGTATTAATTTCTACAGCTACTTTCCAGTAATATTTGGTAGGCTGCTACATTTGAACGTATCAGACCCTAGGACTCAGCGGTTTCACTTCTGGAATTTGCCTGTAGAAATTCACATACGCATTCACCAAAAGACAAGCACAGAAATATTCCCAGCATAGCTATCTGTAATACCGTAGAATAAGTCATTATCCAAATGTTTACCAACAGAGGAATAAATAACTTGTGGTTTGTTTGCAAAATGGAATTGTATGCAGTAATGAGAATTAAGAATTATAAACACATGAAACGATGTGGTTGACTTTCATATGCATCGTTGACTGAAAGAAGGAAGACCAGTAGAATAAATATCCCAGGATACAGTTTCAGGATAAGAAAATCAATTGGGGGGTGGGAATAGAAGACAGGACAATTTTCTGTCACCTCCTGGGGTGGAGAGCAGTGACTGAGGAGCCATGCAAGAGGCTTCTGTCACATACTAACACTCTTTGTCTTGAGCTGGATGACTGGTGACAAAAGTGTATATCAATTCTGAAAATTCAATTGGCTAAACACTTAACGATGCATAAGCTATTTTGTATGTGTATCACACCTCCACACAAAAGTCAAAAATACTGTCCCACAAGTTGGCTTGGGATTTAGAGATGATGGAAATTGTTTTCAATGGGTAGAAATACATTCTATTTTCCAGAAATTCTAAGCATAGGGAAGAGTAATTATGACCTGTTCCAAGTCAAGGAACAAGTTCACACTAAGAAAAATTGATGTAGATTTGAGCTCAGTGAAAAAGAATTAGGAAATTAAGGAAAGTAGAATATTGGTGATATGTTCCTGGATTTAGATGTAAACAAGGCAGACTAGAAATTGGAGGAAAAGGTGGCTGACATGAGGTTCTGGTGCAACCCCAATGTAAGAAGTTTGTACTGAATGCTGTAGCTTATCTACAGAGAGAGAGAGAGAGACAGACAGACAGACAGAGACAGAGAGAGAGAGACATTGAAAGAGTTTGATCAAGTCCTTCATGGAAGAAGAAAAGATAGAAGGGCAGAAAGACAGAATGTGGGGTCTGAAGTCCAGCATGGAATGAAGGGGAGAGATGGGATGGAGGAAAGGACAATTGGTACAAAGAATATAGCCCTTGGACATGAAGTTCCTGAAGCCTGTAAGTTCTTTTTTATTAAACCAAACTGTCATATGTTATGACAGAAATTAAATGCAACATCTGTTCTGAGTTCTTGCAGAAATGGAACTTCATCACGAGTTTATATATTGGTCCACATACACCATATATATGTACAGCGAGGAATCTTAACTATTCTCACATTAATATGTGGCAAAATTGCACTTTTCATTTTCTAAAGCACTGTTAAAAAACCTGGCGGTCCTCTCTTCCTTCCCAGCCAAAATGGAGTTGTAGATTGCACTCCATTTATGAACCAACAGTACGTTTACTTGCAGCCTGGGCAGGATTACCATAAATTAAGATAAAACTACAATGCTAAGCAAAAGAACAGAGGGTGTTTGGCAATGGGCTATCCTTGACCTTGTAATCATTTGCTTTAGTTCTAATCTGCACACTCCAGTAATCTGCCAGCCAAAGAGGCTTGTGAATTAGCAAGGTTTGGCTGTTTATAAAACACATGCGTAAGTATATGTGGGGACCGTGGGTGCATACAGGGTGTGCATTTATGCGTGCAGACGCGTCTGTGTGGGAACAGGCATGGCTGTGGGTGTTTTGGGGAGAAAGTGGACGTGTGGGTCTGTGCAGCTGTGTGTTGAATGGGTGTGTGTGCCAGTGTGCGAGGAGGAGTTGGGGTTGTCGTGCGCGCAGTTGTTCTGGCAAGTATTTGCTGACAAAGGATTGACATAGCCAGAGATCTGTGCTGCCTAGTCTCCTTAATCACCACAAATGAAACCATCCCAGGGATCTTCGGGCGGTTCTGTAGAACAAGTCATAGCGAGGAGAGGTCACCTGCTTAGAGTCACGTGGATAGTGAGGACACAGTACAAACTGCTCCTGAAAATATTGAATGAATCCATTTTTTAAGTCCACGGAGTGACACCTTCTTAACCGAAGAGTTGTAATCCAAATCAGAAGTCTAACATTGGGAGGTAAGCCATTCCCATCTGGGATGGTCTCAGTGTCACATTTGCCTTGGTGGCAAAATGGTGGCCACTCTCCCACGTGCCAGAGCCTCTGGGGACTGCAGCCTGAAACAGGGAAGAATACAAGGAGACCTTTGCATATGTTTATTGAATAGATCCTGGTATTTATAGGGTGTACTCACACCTAGGTGAGTATTCCCAGCTTTACATAGCGGATGATTTACTACCAGGTCAGTAAGTGGCCCCTCCTTCGATGTTTACTTACGTACCAAATTCTTCTAAGAGGAAACGGCTTTTCTTTTCACATAGAGGGGTCAGCAATTGGGCTTCCTAGGAAGCTGGGAGTCTTCTGGAAGAACAAGTAACTGATTTTAGAACTCTTCCGGAGAACAGGGCTTGGAGAAGCGTGAGAGTGTAAAGACACTAGGAATAAGAAAAGCAGAAGAAAGAGAAGCAGGGCTCGGAGCTAGGTTTCAGTCATGCAGTTTGTCTCTGGGTGGGTGTGTGCCTGTGTGCCTGGGTGTGTGTGTTGGGCATGTACACACATGAACGCATATTGAATATATAAATTATCCGCACATTTTCTGTGTTGTGAAGTACTGAAGTGCCAAGATATAGGTGGTTCTTGGAAGTACTTGCAGAACATATGCTGTGCTATTCCACCATCTGTAGCCTAGGACCGGATTCTATTGCTTTGCTTTGGGACAAGGAAGAGGGAAATGAGCAGATTTCTCTCTCATGAGTGCCTCCTCGGCCCCTACCAGCTCAATCCTGCAACTCTAACCTTCAGTGGACCAGTCCACCCACCTCCCTGGGGGACGAGACCCATCGTGGTTAAGAAATGGCTCTGGTCTCCCCTGTATGGGGAAGATTTTACCCCTTCAGACAACACGACAGAAGCAACTGTACTCAACAATGTCTTTGCCCAAAGTCTTCAAAGCCATTGTGTTTTTCGTCTTCAGGAATGCCATGAATGCCACCCATAGGTGCAATTGCCTTCCTTGCCTTGATGGCATGGATTAGTTAAGATTAATCTGATCACCATCTACTGATGCTTTTAAAATAAAAGCTAAGCTCTTCATTTAGCTAAGATAAGACTTAACGACCAGACTCTGCCTACCTTTGCTGACAGATGCCCCACTACTGTCACACATGTTCCTGCCATTCAGTTGTATGTGAAGTAACACCAATTGGCCACTCCCGAGGATGCCAGATATGGTTGTCCTCTGCCGGGAAGGGTGAGGGCGGTAGGCGTCCGTCTCCCGACCTCCTGCTCCACCGCGCCCTCCATCCCTGACACCATCTTAACACGCCGCTCATAACGCTGTGAACCTTCACGCTTTCCTGGCTGCGTCTGGGAAAGAAGGACCTTCCATTGTCCTCTAAAGATAAAGAAACTCCTTTTTTTTTTTTTAAATGAGAAAAGCAAGGGGAAAAATAGAGGAAAAAAAAAGCATGTGACAAAACATAGAATTTATTAAATTATACAAAATGGGTTCCTTATTAAAATAACTTGCCCCCAAAGGACTCAGCAATCCCCAGTTTTCTCCCTCCAATCCTGCCATGGCTGAACTGGAGAAGAAATAAATTTTCTGAGACCTTGGCCAGTGTTCTGCCACTGTCTTGGGAGGCTTTTTCGTACGCTCCAGGGAACATTGCTGATTCATATTGCTTCATTCTGGGAATTTGAAAAGGGCAATCAGACGTTCCACCACATGATTTTTCATCTCCACGCTCGCCCAGAGGGCTGCAGTGAGGGCACTGAGTAAGATGACCGCCAGGATTCTTGCTCCCTGAATCTCTCTCCCTAGGATCTTCCCTTGCATCCCAGTCTGAAGCGTTAGTCCTTGCACCTGCAACTTGCTTTTTGCTCATCCTCCAGGTGATGCTGGTATGACCAAACTTGGAGTCGAGGAGACACACTTTGTAATTAATTACTCTCTGGGGCCTCTTAATGATGCAGTTTGTCAGATGGAAAGAGTGATGAGATGGGAGACTTGAAGCACCACTTGTGGGGTGATAAGATCCATTCGGCTCTTGGCTGTCTCTTGGTTGCCATGACAACCTCCTTGCTGTTGGGCTCTGTGACTATGTGAGGGGTTGCAGGAATGAATTTGTGGCAGCCTTTGGGAGTCAGTCCTGAGGCGGAAGGACCACTCTCCAAACCCTAAGGGACAGTGTTTGCTTTGCTGTCACTGGTAAAGGGAGAGAATATGATAATTGCATTTGAAAGCCATTGGTTTGTGTGGTTCAGAGGCGTACTTTAATGCTGGGTTATGAGGAGCCGGAAAGCAGAAGAGCAGAACGGCTCAGGACTGGCACGAGAGGCAGTGAGCACCGAGCCTGTGCTCAGTCAGCACCTCGGGAAGCCCTGATGCACCAAGGCATCTTCATTCTCTGCAATGCTGGGCAATGGTGCAGAGCCGACTTTTTAACCAATTGCTTGCCCTGTGCTTGGTGGCTCTCAGAATGAGTCCTGTCTCTCTCAGCTTCATTTTTCTATATGAACTCAGTTTCTTTTATAGTACATAGGAATCCCCACTGCATTCCTGCTCCAAGCAGGGTCATGGTTTCTGAGCTGGTGTTTGTTTGTTTGTTTGTTTGTTTAGTTTTATTGAAGTTCAATTGGCAAATAAAAATTGCATACATTTAAGGTGTGCAACTTGGTGTTCTGACATATGTATACATTGTGAGATGAAGTCAGTGGAGAGGATTTTCAGGCGTGTTGAGGGTGAGCACTCTGCCCAGTTATGGGGTGATCTCCACATCTTGCTCCTAGTGGCTGTACCCACTCTTCTTAGGGAGGATGTCTGCGCTTAAAATATTCAGATGGAGGACAGTTTATCCACCTTGGTAACTCTTTAGGAGAGCATTATGAGCGTTGTGAGACTTTTGAAAAATATCTTACTAAGTATTTTGAAATGGGAGGTGATATTCAACAAAGGGGGCACAAGTAGTGATGAATAGGCATGAAACACGTTTCTAAGGAGAGTGGCAGCTGCTTTTGGACAGCGTTAGTTTCACCCAGTATTGCAAGGAGAGGAGGGACTGCCGGTCAGAATTTGGACAGAGATGAATTACTCCACGTGCAGCAATGAGGGGAATTAGAAATCCAGGGAAACCCCAGAATGGAGGTGAGAAGAACTAGTTAGCAATCTAGATGCTAGAAAGGATGCACGAAGGAAGGTTCTAGTCCCACCTAATGCTCCCTTAAGGTTAGTGCTATGTTCTCTTATGAACTAATCTTTGTCATGTTACTCAGTGTACTTTTCATAAACCAAGGTAGCAATATTAATAATGCGAGGTACTTCCCTTGCATTGTCTCAATTATACTAAGCAGGTCAGGATGATATTGCCTGTTTTCTCGATGAGAACACTTTGGGCATGTTTTCTGAACAGAAACACCTAATTTACCAATGACTATTCCTGGTATAATAATTGGTTTATATGGAAGGTCTCATAGAGAAACATTAAGTTAAATTTATGTATAATTTACTTATTCAACACCATATATTTATTTTTTAAAAAAGAGAATGAAAGTGCCTAAACCTAAAATATCACAGAGAAATTCAAGTTACAGGGTTCTAGCTACCAAAGTCAAGGGTCACCTTCCACGCAAAGATTAGCTTCAATTCTAGAATTAGGTGTTTTGTCTCTGGTTCCCCTTTTCTGCACTCAAGCTCTGTGAATCCTACCCTCATGTTCACTGTCATCCCTCATCTGAAATTCCTATCTGGTCTCCTCAATTCTCAGTCAGAATTTTCCTGTCTGATACTATAAAAAAAAAAGTCATATGTAAGTTCGTCCTCCAGGAAATAAGATCCTTGATCTCATAGATTAATTTATTACCCTTTTCAGAGTATATATTTGCTTTTTAGAAGGGAACTTTAGGGAAAATCACACTGGGAGTCAGTTAGATGCTAAGAGGATGTAAGTCAAAGCTGAGAAGACTGTCCAGCTTTTGGTGACTGGGTACTATGGCATCCAAGGAGCTCGCTCTCACGAGCCCCTGTGTTTTACCATCATTTTAGAACTTGCTTTCCTTGTTGGAAGTTTTGTATTTCACACAGTACATTTACCTCTGGGTGGTCCAATTATGTTACAGATGAGGGATCTCAAAATGTCCCTTAAGGGCCACAAAAGCTCAAATGCCTTTAGGGTCCCTTCAAGTATCTTATGAAGAAGGCAAAGTATTG
The DNA here is from genome assembly GCF_048564905.1 of Vicugna pacos. Classification (NCBI taxonomy): domain Eukaryota; kingdom Metazoa; phylum Chordata; class Mammalia; order Artiodactyla; family Camelidae; genus Vicugna; species Vicugna pacos. The sequence goes on from NC_133001.1 coordinate 46,290,958, forward strand.
TGAGAACCCTGAGGACTGTGGCAAACGAGAGTGTGCATAATCCACAGAGAAGCACTGATGTTTATATATAAATACGTGTCCTTTTTTAAATTAAAAAAATTGTACCTTCCAAACAAACAAAGCAAATTTATAGCCATACAGAATCCAAAGGCCTTCTGCTTGAAAAAAACGTTTGAATATTACTTGAACTAGAAAATTAATTACAAAGTTGAAAGAGAGAAAAATCAGAAAGGGCCATGGATGAGTAACTTAGCTTTGACTCTTTAGTCTTCAGTGACTCTTACAGATTGATGTTCAGTACGTTCTGTTGAAGGCTTATCACGCTACTAAAGCCCTGGTAGGAACCTTGAATCATACACCATCCAGACCCAGAGATCGGAAACGGGCATCACAGGAAGACGTATGCTGAACCTCTGGTGACCAGGCTGGAGAAGTGGCCTTGGACCATGATAGTGATAACTCAAGTTCAGAGCAGAATCAATTCCTTAACTCAGCAGCAGGGCAATGATTCAGACTCGAGATCAGATTCTTCAATGAATGGCTTGTGGTAAAATATGTTTTGTGTCTGAGGACTGTCTTACTGAATTTTGTGTTAAATGTACTGATGGGATAAGTCATTTTGAACCATAGGGTTTCTTTTTCACATGTAGATTCTATGCCTTTAAGATGGTACATTACAGCTTCCATCCAACCGCTATCAGGTTCCACACTGGGAATTTGGTTGAGAGCAGAGGTTATCAAGCAAACAATTAGAATCATGAGGGAGTCGAAAAGGCGTTTTCTAGTGGTGTTGCTTCAGGGGATATGTTTGTCAGCGTTTGGCTTTGTTGAAATGTGCACATTAAATTTGGGAGATCTTGAGAGGCTTTTTAAAGTTTAATTGCTGCAAATCTCTTGTGATCATGCTTTCCTGTGAGATTTACACCGCTCCAAATGCTTTCCAGTATGAAAAATCATTATTTCCCATATTGTTTTGCCTGAAAAAGTAGAGTGTGCAGAGCGACAGGGAAGGATAGCATTCCTTCTCTGGAGTCAGTAAAAGTGTGTGTATTAGTCAGCTAGAGATGCAGTAACAAAATACCAGAGACCAGGTGGCTTATAAAACAGACACTTACGTTCTCACGGTTCTAGAGGCTAGAATTCCAAGTTCCGGGTCCTGGCAGCTTTGGTTTCTTCTGAGGTCTCTCTTCTTGGCTTTCAGAGGGCCACCTTCTCCCTGTGCCTCACAGGCTCTCTCCTCTGTGACACATCCCTGGCATCTCTTTGTGTGTCCACATTTCCTTTTCTTTTAGTGGCACTGCACAGGGTAGATTACAGCCCAAGCTAACAGCTTCATTTTAATTTGATCACCTTGTGTAAAGGGCCTGTCTCCAAATAGTTGCATTCTGATGTGCTGTGGTTTAGGGCTTCAACATATGAATTTTGAGGGAATCCATGCAATGCAACACGTAACAAAGTGTAATTGTTTTCAGGCTTGGACTAAATGATGGACGAGGCCCCCTTTAGATCTGTAAGTGTAGGATTCTCTGATTCAAGAACTTGGTTCATCTATGACTTCTGAAAAATCAGACTTTTGTAGAAAGCTTGTTTTCTCTCTCTCTTGCATCACTGTGTTGGTCAGTGAGTACTGTCTTGCTCTAAAGAATGGAACTTGAGACATGACCTCCTGCTTCAAGGCCCAAGTGTCTCCCTGCTGTTGTCATCATCTCCACTCACAACCTGCTCTAATCTTTTCTTAATCAGAAAAAAAAAATCAAATTGGGAAGATACAGATGCAAGTTATTAAGGAGGGAGGAGAGGCTACTAAATACTGTTTTCTTTAAGAGAAATAATGAGAAATCAAAAACAGACCAAAGGCAGAACAGAAATGTAAGAGACATTTCAAAGGTCAAATTCTAATGACTTGACTTCTTATTAAATACGGTACTTGAAAAAGAAGCATCAAGGGAACCTCTGTGAGTTCTGGCTTGTGGATGGTGGAGCTATTAACAAAGATTACTAGTAAAGGAGGAAAGTTATTTTAAAGGTTATTTAAAGGCATATACATATGTGTGTGTGTGTAGAGAGAGTATACATGTGCAATGCATCTACACCATTACGAGCACACACAATATGTATTTTACATAGCTATCCACACTGATAAATTTTAACTGTGCCAGCTAAGCAGAGCATCTGCATGCTGCCAAAGAAGCCCTGTCACAGAGCTACAGAGCTTGACTTCTCGAATGGTTAACATTCGTATAGCCCCAGGCTAAGATGCCTGAGAGCATTTCTGTTTTAAATGGAAAATGGATAAATGCAATAATTGGACCATATTTAAAGACATGGCATTTGTGTCTTAGACAAAATTACCTGTGTTGAGAAAAAGAACCATGCAGCTAAGGGTCCAGGCACAAAGAATTCAACAGTATATGTATTCAGTTGAAGGACTGCCAGTCATGCAATTCTTTAGTTCTTTTGTACAACTCCTTTTTATCACAAGACAATGCTCACTACTCTGTAGTAACTAATTAGTAATAAATAATGAGTGGTAAAAGTTGTGGAATAAAACATTTCTAGCAAGAATTTCATTATGTGATTAAAGGTCATTAACTGCCTTACTAATGAATGCCTTGTTAAGTACTTGTAAAGCACGTTGTCCAGGCACATTACTTAGAATATCGTTGACTCTTACGAGAAAATATGTTGGCAGGAAAAAGAAATATCAGGCTACTTTTAGAAAAACAGCAAACTTATGAGGTTCCCCTAACCTAAGATGATATCAGCATTCCTTGCTGAATTATTATGCAAAAGCCATCAATGTAAGGTGACTATTGACAGAAGCAGAAGGTAGCTTGGTGTTCTGTTGCTGAAAAGAGGAATCCCTGCATGCAAGTTAAGCTTTCCTGCTCACCCTAACTTCATCCTGAAAGGCGGAGTTCATAGAGGGATGCTGCTTGGTTTTAGTATCACCAAATCCACAGGTGAACCACTTAGAGATAGTGTACATTTAAGTGTAGAATTACTCATCTCTGCCAACACCTATACAACTTTTCCAAGAGTCTGGGGACTTTTTCACTGTTGAAACACAGTGAAGTTGATAATTACAGAGGATTCCTAACCAACTGTCATGCAACCAGCTCATCAGAATAATTTAGCTCTGCACTCCATTTGTAAACATACTGAGCAGTGTCCAGGCACGCTTATCTCACGACCTACAGGCTCCTCACCCCTGTCCCGGTGCCTATCTGCTCCCGCCACTAGTGGGGAGCTTATCACAAGTCAGCAAATATGTTGATGCTAGTTGCCCTTGCCCTTGGCATTGCATAAGTCAGTTAAATAGTATGTAAATCAAGGAGCCATTAAGTGCAAAGAAAAAATGTCTCAGATGTTTTTTTCTAGCAAGGGAAGGTTCTAAAAAATTTGTGTGGGATTGGGTATGGTTAGACCACTGTAAAAGACGAGGGAAACAGCAAAATTTTAGCATTCTTGGCTCAGATTGACTCTCCAGGGACTCTGCCTTCTCACTCTCACTTAAAGATATCAAAAAATAGAATTGTAGATCATGCATCATAAATGCAGCTTTTGTAAGGAAACTCTCATCAGAGGACTTGAGCACAAAGCCAAGACCTTCGCTCTACATCAAAAGCACAGCTAATAAATGCACCTTTACAGATTGTAGGTGAAAATAATATGTTTAAGCAATGAATGGGCTTTGTAAGGATTCTCTGCTTTACAGAACTTTTTGATTAATTGGCCAGTTACCGACTCTGAATGCACTAGATGGAAGAACTTCTATTGTATCGGAGGAGTGAAAAATCAGTGTACAAAACATTTCCAATCTAATCCAACTTAAAAAAAAATACTCTCTACATGGAAGTGTATGCATATGTCTGCAGAAAAAATAAGATGAGACTATTAATATTTAATGTTGAGTGATATGTTTATGCCAGATTTTTATTTCCTTTGTTAAATTTTTCTGTATTAAAATTTCCTATCATTCATTGTTACTACTTTTTTAATGAGATGGTAAACCACCAAATGTTATTTGATGCCCTGTGTTTTTGGCTCCTCTGTCTCTGCCTCTGCACTCTTAACGCTCTTATCTTCAGGTCCTCGGGCAGGGCCGGCTGCTCACAAGCCCCCCGGGAGGGTGTCCACAGGAGGGCTGGTCTGGGCTTCTTCCTGGATGACATCCTTCGTTGCTGAAGGCCCCTTTTAATGGGTCTTCATTCACATGATCTCTTCTGGGCCCCAGGGGCAACCCAGAGGTAGCCTCTGTGTGTTCCAGAGACAAAAGCACTCTCTTTCCTGAGCTTTAATGAGCTGTGATCACCATGGTTTGGCTGAGTAATTGAGGCTGTAGGAAAATCTAAGCACTTGGGCTCTGAGCAACCTTAAACATTTCAAACTGATGACAATTTATACACTTTTTTCCCTCCCTTGCAGCCATAGTCTAAAAACAGTAGACTCCAGTTGAACCTGTATTTTTGAAATTATACATGTGGTTTATTATTTGTTTTGATCATGGTTGAATTGATAAGAGGAGAAGTGACATTTGTTTACTTCGAGATGACTAAACTAATAGGAGGTAAGCAGCTGCCACTTAATGCTGAAAACTGGGAGGAAAGAGGGCAAACTTTTGCTATAACTCTAAGAGGGTCTGAAACAGAGGGAACCCAGAAGCTTTGTTACCTTGGACCTGTGACTCGTGCACCATAAAGCACTCCAGGGAACCAAAAAGACTGCAAGCAAGATGTCCAAAGCACTGCCCAGTATGTCCTAAGAATTTGCCAGTCATTGGTACCTGACAGATGGATTTGCGGTTAGTTTTAGAAGGCCTTGTCTGATTATGTTTACATCTGAACTTACTGCTTTCAGTTAGATGAAACTGAGCTTAACATGAATTGTTCTATGATGTGCTGGCATTTTTCTTTTGTAGGACACCAATAAGATGTTTTCTATGTTCCAATATCATCATGTCTTCATGTCATATCGTCTTGTGATTCATTGGACAGAGCCGAGCATACAAGAGGGAGGTCAGAGCCTGAGGCTATGTCTGTTGGGTTTGCTCATGCTGTCCACCGGGCTCTTGGCCATCCCAGTCTGGACTGCTCTCTGCCCCATGAGTAGGCTGTGTATGAGGCTAAAAGTGATACCTAAATGTACTGAGTGACGTAAGTAATTCACATGTGTTCTTTTAGGATGGTCCTTATAATAACCCTAAGAACTGACACCCTCCTCACTTCCCAGTTGAGAAAGTGGAGGCTCTGTGTATTTAAATTCAATTGTCTTATGATCACGCAGCTAAGAAAGTCATAGCCAGGGTTTGAACCTAGTCCAGTCTAGAAAATTCTAAGATACTAACTGCACATGTGAGGGGATTCTGCACCTCTGGACTTGTCCATATGTTGCTGGATTGCTCACACACGGTATAGACAGCAGAAAGGTCAACTGCACATACCAATTCTGAGTTTGGGATTTCACCCTCCATCTCTTCTACTCTACACCCCCTTTCTTGGGTCCTTAACTCTAAAAATATTTATTCTTCTTGTTTATGGAGACCTATGAAATATATTATCTGATAGTCTTTTTTTTTGATTTGTTCTTTTGTTTAAAAATAACTTTGAGGTGTAATTTACATCCAGTAAAACATACATATTTTAGGTGTACATTTCAATGAGTTTTGGCAAATATACATAACCATTCAACTACTGTCCTAATCAGAATAGAAAACATTTCCGTCACTTTAAAAATGTCTTCATGCCACCTTGTAGTTAAGCCCCACACTCCTCATTCCAGCAGGAATCACTCCTCTGATGTCTCTTACCATGAAATGGTTTTGCCTAATCTAGAACGTCACTTAAACTAGGATCACAGAGTAGATATTTTTTATATCTGATTTATTTGACTCCATACAATGTCTATGAGATTCAAGAATGATACTTTATGTCTTGTTTTTATTGCTGAGTAGTTTTCCACTGTGCAAATATACTTCTATTTGTTTATCCATTTTCCTATCCGTGGACATTTGGGTTTCCTAGTTCGGGGCTGTTATGAATAAAGCTGCTGTATGAACATTCACGTGGAAGCCTTTTTGTAGAAACTTGATTTCATTTCTTTAGGATAAATACCTAGGGGTGAAATTGTTCAGTCACGTGGTATGTGTATTATAAAATTGATAAGAAACTGCTTGCTGTTTTCGAACATAATTGTAGCATTTTACACTCCCACAAGTGATTCATGAAAATTCTAGTGCCAGACTCCACATCCTTGCCTCCACAACCTTAGTATTAGAAATCTTTTTCAAGTTGAGACATTCTGGTTGGCTCTGAAGAGATAAATCATTGCAATGTTAATTAACATTTGCCTGATATCCTATGATGTTGAGATAACTTTTCATATAACTTTTTTTTTTTCCTAATTGCAAAAACTAGTCTCATGGCAGTAGCTGCCCTGTCACCCTCTGTGGAGAAGGGACATTCTAAACGTGGTGCTGTGCATCAGAAGTCAAAGCCAAAGAGTGGTGTCTGGGCTTCTGTGTCAAAAAAAAAAAATTCAAAAAAGCAGGGTATAAACCCCTGGGTACACAAGAAACTGAGTAAATAGCCATGAATCAACATCATTAGTGAGTCATATTGATGGACAGAACCTCACTCACCTCCCAGAGACACAAATGTCGTAGAGAACCCGGGGGGACTGGTCCTCTGGGCTCTGGTAGTAGAAGTATGTCAGCTTCAGAGAATCTGTGGCTTCTCAAGGATAGGTCTAATAACCACTGAAACTCAAAATTCAGAGATAGGGAGGAGGGGGACTAAAATATTTTGACAGAAGGTAAAATTCATTGCCTGAATTTACAATGTAGAATCTCAGACCTTCAGAAGTTTTAAAAGAAATGTCCTTGAATTTTAGACTTAGCGCATCTTCTCAGAGAAGTTAATTATGTCCCTGAGAATAAAGGTTTATCTCATCAGAAAAATTGTAAGACTCTTCACAACTTTTAGTTGTTTTGTCAGTTATAATGGGAAATAAATGTTACTGTAACCTTCTAGTGAAAGCGCATCTTTTAAATAATTAAGCTTTCTGGAATTTTGTTATTATTATTATTTTTTAAGTTAACCCAGAATGTCAAAAGTACTGAGTCAGAACGAGGGGTGCCAATCTGGAAAAGCTTGTTTATTGAAATCCACTTGCTCAGATGTGGGGAGGGCAAGGCAGAGGGAGCCTGGGGCTGGTACGTCCCCCTGCACAGAGAAGATGTTTCATCTTTAAGGGGTGAGCGCTGGGGAAGGTGGGCAGGGAAGACATGGAGGAAGGAAAGTGGCTCTGGAGCTGGTCTGGAACTAACTGGATCACACCGGTCTTCCTGTCTCCTGAAGGTACCAGGCTAATCCTGATTTTCCACTTCCCTTCAGTTCAACAGATTTGTGTCAGAATCTCCACACAGTGCTTGGGCTATGGTTGTCAGTTACACATGGTTTTTTCCCCCATCAAGTTCTCAAGAGTATTTGAGGAGTAGAAACCTTGTTAGCTAAGGGTTTTCACTTTCATTTTTCTTGGGCTATTATCTAATTTTGCAATATGTTATCTTTTATTTGCATAGGTAATAGAAGCTTGTTGGAGCAAATTTTATAAGTCAGAAAAAAAAATCACTCTGTTTGTCTACATCTTGACTGCAAGGCTGCTGCACCTTGTATTGGCTGGGTTTCTTGATGTGGTGGTGGTTGTGGTTTTCTTCTTATTCTTCCCTTAGTGAGGAAAGATCTTGACAATCTTGTGGTTCTAAGTGTGGGAAGAAATAAGCCTCTGTTTGGAGGGAGATGCTCTCAGAGATTAAGATGGAGGCCAGCTCAAGGGCATCGCCCACAGGCAGATGGTCAAGACCTGCCCATTAATTACCTGGTTTAGACACAGCTGAGCCAAACGACAGCTGTGATCACAGAAAGAATATGTATTATGCAAGATGTGGTCAGGAGGATAGGAGTCACTCTAGATATTTCAAGTGGGAAGGATTTAATATAGGAAATTAGCTACTTATAAAAGTTTTGGGAAAGCTGGGGAAGCCAGGAGCCAAGGTCAGATAAAGCCACTGACTTGGTGGGACTCAAGACGTGTAGGAATGACAGGAAATTTGCACACATGATCTCCAAGACCCGCAGCTCTAGAGTGGGTGATTCATAGGAACAGACCCAGAAAAGTTCTAAATCCTACTTTTACTTCTGCCCTTTCCTCTACCAGCCCCTGGAGGATGGAAGCAATGATTGTCTTTCTCTTCTATCTTCCTTATTTTGTGTAGGTGAGTTTCATTGATGGAATCTATGTTGGAATCCATGAATCTGAGAATTGTATTTTCCGGGCTTCCAGACCTTGTGAGGCTTAGGTGTGTGGGTGTGGCTGTGATTGTGTGCATGTGTATATCTCTTTTTTTCTTTTTTTTTGCTAGCGGGGAGGGTATCTGAATACTAATAGACCATCTCCAGCATAGAGTAATAATAAAAATAATAAAACTAATATGTACTGAACTTCGCCTTGTCCTACTCACCATCTGAGGAACTTTACATATATTTGCATCAGAACTATATGAAGGAATCACTACTACTATCCTCAGTTATTGTATACTTCCAACTTGAGAAGAGACTAGATCTCGAACGTTCTTAGCACAAAAAAGAAATGCTAATTATGTGACATGATAGAAGCATTAGTTAATGCTGTGGGTAATGCATCAAATCAACACACTGTACAACTTAAACTTGCACAGTTATGTGCCAATTATTTCTCAATAAAAAATCTCGAATTTTAGAACTATTGAGTAAAGTTAGCAAAGCCCTATCACTACTGAGTTGCAGGGTTGGATGGCAAATCTAGGTCTGTTTTCTTCCCATACCTGGACTGTACTTAAAATCGTATCTTTCTTCCACTGTTTGATCAACTGATGGTGCAGAGAGGTATCTATTTCTGAACAATTACATGCATTTGATGGTTATTCTCTTGCATAAAGCAGAAATTGCAATTCAGAAAGTTCGTCAGTTTCCCATCGCTCCACATCTTCCCTTTTCACCTAGCCATTTTTATTCCCTCAAAACGTCATCTGTGCTTTGGTTAATAGAAATTCCTCCAGGGTTTTGGCAGAACGTTGAGAAATTTCAAGTCTCTAGTACTGTTTCAACTTGGTAACGTCTATGTGTGTGTTGTCATAAATGTTGCATCAGCGTCACGGCTGAGAGGCCTTCATGGATCTTTTCAGTAAAATACAATATCCATTAATAGAGACATGCTTCGGATGCTGTCAAGAGGGAAGGAACCTGTAATATATAGCTTCCTGATAGAGTCTTTAGAAAGTCCCATATCCTGCTTTTTTATTCGAATAATATGGACACTATAAGCATGGACCATAGAAAGAAGGTGCGTGAATATGGGGGAGCTAGATATTAGTACTGGGTCTGAGGCTATCTGACTAAACTTTCTGGGCTTGGTTCTTCAAAGTCAAGTGTGAAACCATCCTTTCATACTTGAGATTGTCGTTAAAGGATAAATAGGATAAAATAATCATAAGAGAAGAATTACATACATTTACAAAAGCTCTGTGAATTATAAATTTTCCACATATGTTATCTCATTTGATCTTTATAACCAAGCTAAAAAGTAGATAGAGTACATATTATATCCTCTACAAATGAAGAGTCTGCAGTTCACGTTTCAGAGTGACATCATGTGTTCAGTTAGTGCTGATCTAAATTTATCTCCCATGAAGTTGGCATTGGGCTGGGATGAAGCCTGTTGTAACCCCTGCTTTCAGGTCTTCAGCTTGGGGACACATACCTGATCACAAGGTGTGTGAAGTACCAATTAAATAAAGAATATGGTGGCAAAGCTAGATATGCAGAGTGTCCCAATGAGCTGTGTTGATGCTGAGGGCTGAACGCATTTGGGGAAAGGAGAGAGGCACACAGGGAAGCATTGTCGAGAAAGTTCCCTTGGGGCTATGGGCCATGGAGAGGAAGGCAGCACTTGAGATATTGGCCAGAAAAATGTCACAGATGGTCTCAAAGCAGGAGCAAAGGGTGCAGAAGAACTTTAGCTAAACATCTTCTATATTCCAGGAATCGTGCTAGTCATCTTGCATTTTTTTTCCCATTTAATCCCCATCAGAGCCCTGTGCATTAGGTACAGTTGTCCCTTAAAAACAGCAACAACCAGGAAATCAAGGCTGTACAATTGAAGTTACTATTCTGAACACACACAGTTTTTACATGGCCACGGAAAGATTGGAAAGCAATCTAGCTGACTTAAAATTCCAAACTTGGGACATTCCACTGCACTGAACTAGCTAAGCCGTGACTATGCTTTGCCACTGAGGTCACCCACCCAGGCATTTGGCAAATGGTTCTGAAGCACTTTCTGTGTTTGAAAGGAGAATCTTGCCTTTCAGAATCTTAAATGAATGAGAAGACACTGAAATTTCATGGTAGGGTGGGGGTTTAATGCTTTTCTTGTCACATCTAAGGAACAGTTCTGAAAATGTTCGATTTGAGAATCTTTTAGGGTTTACACGGGGAATTTTCACCAAGAGCACGACCCTTTATTTCTCAAAGGCAGGTAACACAACACACCCAAATCACTAGCACCTTCTGTTCCTCTACATTAAAGGCATTTTTTTTCACACTTTATAATGTGAACGTGCTTTTCCCCTTCTCAGGTCTAGAGTCCCAGATCACAGGGCAGTGGTGGTTGAAATGACTTGGATATGAATTTAAGGTATAAAGTACCATCTGTTTCAAGCAGTTAGGATAAAGATAATGGGAGAGACAGTTTCCAAGATAGATGGTTATTGGAAAACAACATTTGGTTGAGGAATTACTACAACAGTGCACCCAGGTCATTTCCAATCTACCCACTGTTCTTTGACAGAAGGAGAAAAAAAATAGAGTCAAAACTGGGAAATGGTGTCATTTCCCTGCCCCATGGGTGTAGCTCAGGGATTGAGGTCTGTTGCGTTACATCCAGAGAAGACGCTGCCAGGCATCCATTGGCATCATTTGTAAGTGACTGTTAAATAAGACTAAGAGCTGGTCAGAAATGCAACAGGCTGCCTTCTGAGCCCCTGAGCCCCTGCCCTCTAACAGCATGAAGTCAGCTTCCACACTGTCGGTACCGGACGTCAGGCATGGAGCATCCACATTTTACGAGACCATTTCCCAATTATCTTTGGCAGAAGATCAAATAACTAAGGATACCCAGTGCCCAGAATGGTACTGATATGAGCCATGTTCAGCTTCATCTTTGCACATTCTCATTTCAGCCATTTTTACAGTTGCCTTTTGCAGAATTGTTGAGATGTAAGAAGATCTTCTTTTGTTTGTTTGTTCCTTGTGAGTTCTTCCCCTCTGGTATTAAGTTATATGTGTGATTCTCTCTCTCTCCGAATTCCTCAGCATTAGTCAAGCTCTGTTTAAAACACAGAGACCCAAAGTGAAAATGGCATTGCAGATTCAAAACATCTGGCATGCAGAAGGCTTTTTTTTTTCCCTTTCGCCTGGGTTAGATGAAGTCTTTTTTGTTCACAGCCCAAGTGATGCCTGCACTTCTGCTCCCGTCTCCTCTTGGCAATGTCTTTATGATGAAGTGTCCACTATCTCCAAACCCTTGTGGTCCCTGCTGCTCTGCTTCCCATTAACCGTGTGTGTTTCCACTTGTTTGTCTCCAGATGTATTCGTGAGCATTTTTCCAGTTGAATCTCATCCTGCTATTTCTTGCTCATATTGCTAACCTCTCCAGGGGCCCATATGCTTCCACAGCTCTTGTGCCAAAATCATAGAGCATCTTAATACAAACCTTCCCTCAACGTCTTCACACCAGCCAAAACCATGGGCTCAACGGACTGCCTGCCTGATTTACAACCAGCTCTGCTGCAGAGGAAGAGGATGAGCACCAGGTCTGGAGTGAAATCGCATCCATGCCATTTCCTGGTGGTGTGACCTTAAGCGAGGTGGTCCAACCCTCGAGCCTCGGTGTCCTCACCTCCCTTCTAAGAATAGTGACCACTCTGCACAGTCAGTATGTGAGATTAGGACTGTTCAGCCCCTTCTGTGTTCCCCTGGTTCATTGGAGCTCCTCTCTGTCTCCTGGGACAGCAGAGAAGAGCTAAGATTGTTGGTGAGAACCCAAGGAAAAAGGGACTGTGTCACACCCAGACAAGGCTGGAGCATTAGTGGAATGACAGTTTTTTTTTTTTTTAAAGAAAATAACAAACTGTAAGAACAATGGGGTGAAAAATTGATGGCTATGGAAAACTGGCATTTGAAGCGATGTCCCCCTCCTAATTCATTAAGTTTTCTTACTTCTTTTTGACAGGCTTCTAGTTCCCAGAACACGCTATGCATTCAACACCTGCATGCCTAAGCAGTGCTCTCTTCCTATAGAATACCCATCCTTTCCCACATCTTTGTCCACCTGACACACTTCTTTTCAGCCTTCAAGAGTCAGGCCAAACATCACCTCCATAATCTCCCCAGGCTGAAATCAGCTCTTAAAGCTTCTGTGCTTCCACGTCAACCTCTAAAATCTCTCACAGCACACGTCACATGACTGTGATTTGGGGTTAGGCATCCATCCCTGGACCCGTCTGTGCGCCTCCAAAAGGGAAGTATTCACTGTATAGCCGGAGCCCAGAGTTGTGTTGGAGATGCTGAACAAATGCACGATAAACGCGTGTGTGAATGAATGCAGTAATGACAGAAACAGTTTCAACTTCGCCCAATAGCAAGTCCAGAATGATGATTTTGAGACTTGTTCTTGGAAGCAGGGGAGGAACAAGCTCCACTGAAATGTCCCGGACGAGAGCTGTCCATCCTGACCGGTCATCAGAAATGCCACTTGCTGTGCCCTCTCCCCACTGCCAGGGACAGAGCAAAGCACAGTTTTTCATCTGAAGCCGATTTTCTGAAGGTTTCGTATAAAAAGATCAGAAACTGAGGAAGCCAAGCAGCAAGGCAAGACCCGCTGGCTGCAGCCAAGTGCAAAGGGGAACCCAGTCAATTCTTATGGGGAGAAGCTCAGAACAGCCCCAGGGCTCAAGGGGGCGCTGGCTGAGCCTTTCCGTGTTTGGATGTACAACATTATCCACTCATCCTTGGGAATCTTCCTAAGTTCTGACCCTTGGCTTGGAGTGATCTTTCTCAGACCCACTCAGAGTTAAGAGAGGACATCTTTTATCATCCTTCATAAAGTAAATCCCCATTTCTCTACTCACTCTCTTATCACAGCATCAAAATGTACTTTCTTCCTCTCATGTAGAATTTTATGAACTTATCTTGTTGACTCATTTGGTTACTTGCCCATGTCTTTTCCTGCCACCCCAATTCCCTTATCCCAAGACCCTAGGTCCCAGGAAGGCAGAAATCTTTTTGGACATATCAAGTTCTTAATAAGCAAGCACTTGAGGACTGAATGATTCGTTTCTGACACTGTAGCATTTCCCTCCTTCTTTTCATTATTAATTTAATAATTATTAAGAACTGACTGTGTGCCAGGCACGGATATAGTAGTGGGAGGAGTGTGTGGTTAACTTGAGAGAAATTAACTTGGAGAGATGACAGTGGGAGGAGACTGTATTTGATCAAACAGCTGTCTCTGAGATTGCAAGATAGGGCAGTAGCTTAAAGTAATGTATCAGAAGTATATATTTTCTAGAAGTTCTTATTTTTCTAGAGATGGGGTTACAAGAAGGTAAGGGCAAAACTGACGTGTGCTGACATTTCTACCCAGTACAACCCCTGGCTTGCCGGTGAGAGGTTGGCTGCAGAATCCCACTGTCTCCATTTTTCCAGGCTTCCTCCTAATCCCTGGGCACATATTTAACCTGAGCGGAAGCTGAGCTCATGAGGAAGGTCAGAATCTCAAGCTCTGGATTCCCATCATCCTTAAGCCTACAGATCTGAGATCATTAGGTAACGAGGAGCTAATAGTCATTTACAGCTAACTTTTTTTTTGATCTTTTAAATTACATAAATCCAGCATGTAGCCAAGCATAAAATGGAAACTCGGTCACTAATTATTATTCTCATATATGCTTTCCAAAAGTCCCACTGGAGTTTGGGGAAAATATGAAGGCTATTCTGAAGTCAGTGGCTTGAGTAAGAGTATTCTGTCTTGGAAGGGAATCTTGAAGCAGGAGGCCACAGATAGGAAGGAAGAATACAATATTACTTGAATGTGGGTCATATTGCACCGTCAGAAGCTACTAAAACACCTGAGAGATGGAATGCGGAGAGCTGACCATCAGGCACTGTCTAAATCAGGTCAGAGCAGTGAATCGGAGGCTCCCATCCTGGAAGACCCAATCAGTGACAAGCATTATGAATTCCATACCAAATTTAGGACCCGCATTTTAAGAATTTCACTTTATTTTTCTATTTATCTATAATTGCCCACACATGCACACACATGTACACACACTTTAAAATTTTCTTAAGAAAAAATTGAACATGCCTTAAAGAGACTCTTTTTTAAAGGACAATGCATCCAAAAAACTTACAACCTTTGTGGTGTTCAGAGTCCAGTACCAGATAAAGACCAGTCCACTTGGCGACGGAATTTTAATGCCAACTGATTTTATCTGTGTCTTCCAACTTCTCCCTTTCCTTGCCATTCCCCAAAGACAGGTATGTCACCTGGTGCTACTGGGGGAAGATCAGTACAAGGAGAGACGTGCAGAAGCAGAGAAACACTGCCACTCAGATGCTGTCACTCCAGTGCCACTCAAAGGCTGTCATTCTCACAGCGGCCAAAACAGAAGATGATCCCCAGGTTTGGGCTACTGCGTATCCACCTGAGGGACCAGGGAGACACACCCCCTTGTGGCGTGGAGAGCGATGGGTGATGGTAAGAGCTGGTCCCCAGCCAGGTTCTCCCTACGTTTCTAGCTGATAGTTCTTCCTTGCTGTACTGGGTCCTCCGTGCTCTCTGACTCCTTCAGTCTTGCCCCCTGTATTTAATTCCCGGTGATTCTGATGACCCAGTGCTCTTTGGGGAAACACTGCTCTAATAGATGAATGCACAGTGGGCAGCAGGGAAACCGAGAAGAGGAGCTTTCTCTGCCTCCTGCTTCCTCAAAGGTCCTCCTTCAGCACCTCTCACTCTGACTTTAGAGGCTTCAAACCTTCTAAGCTTAGGGAAGTTGTTTTACTTTGATTTGTTATTTCCGTTACAGTGTCAGAAACGAATCATTCAGTCCTCAATAACAGAAGGATGGTCCCTTTTTGTCTGTGTGATATCAGGGAAAAAATTACAATGTGTATTGCACATCTGTAGAGAAGCCTCCAACTTTTATGTGCTGTGGATTTCAGCTCATGTTTTGAGCTTAATAGCAATGTGCTTGAACACCTGGTCTGTGATATGTTTTGGAATGCATTCAGGAGCCGGTTACCTCCTATGCATAATTTAAAAATATAGGCACCATGTGTCATTTCATGGAGGAGAAAGCACCAACTGCAAACTGACCTTGCTTGCTCTTTGATTCAGGTGCGCTGCTAAGTTAATTGTCGCAAAGAACAAAATAACATTTTATGAGAGACCATTCCCCGAGATTAACCCCTGAGTCCCGATCTCATCCCCTGCTAACTGACTCGGCCAAGACCTTTATGATGAATATATTGGGGTAAAACTGGCAAAGTTTTTTCTTTCTGAAGCCCTGTTTGACTCTCAAATTGAAAGTTCCAAAAGAAAGAAATTGATTGTGTTACTCCTTTTTTTTTTTTTCCACCAAGAAGCATTATATATAGAAAGAGCCAGAACTTCACTTGGAATTCTGAATACTCTAGTTTGCACTTGTTTGCACTTTATTTGGAGAGAATCCATGATCTACAAGGAGCCTTATTTTTCTGTCTATAAAGTAGGCACAGCTGCATTCATATACTTCTAAGAAACTTGCAGAGAATTAATAGGAAAAGGGAAAATGATGTCAAACCTGCTGATTCCAACACCCTTATACTGTCCCTACCGGTATAACTTGCCCCAGCCCAAATTTAGGATATGTGAGTCTGGCCATATGGGCATCAATTCGTTTCTTGTAAGACACTCTGCCTCCAATTCAAGTTACTATAAGTCTTTTGAAGGGGCAAAGTTTATGTTCAACTTCTTGTTTTCCCTCTGCATACCACAGAGCCACTATCTGCTAAAAAGTATGTAGCATTCATTTAATTAATGAATATTAATGACATTATTTGCTTGGTTATGGTCTTGTGGCTCAAAGAGCTTAACTTTATTTATTTATTTTTCTATCAAAATATAGTCAGTTTACCACCTTATGTTAATTTCTGTCATGTAGCATATTGGTTCAGTTTGCACGTATATTCCTTTTCATGTTCTTTTTCATTATAGGCTACTTATTACTAGCTATTAAATATAGTTCCCTGTGCTATAGAGTAGGACCCTGTTGTTTATCTATTTTATATATAGTGGTTAGTATCTGCAAATCCTGAACTCCTAATTTATCCCTCCCCTCCGTCCTCTTCCCCCTGGTAACCATAAGTCTGTTTTCTATGTCTGTGAGTCTATTTTTATTTGTAAATAAGTTCATTTGTATCATTTTTTAGATTCCACAAATGAGTAATATCATATAGTAGTTTTCTTTTTCGTTCTGGCTTACTTCACTTAGTATGACAATCTTTAGATCCATCCATGTTGCTGCAAATGGCATTATATTATTATTTTTTATGGCTGAGTGGCATTCCATTGTGTATGTGTGTGTGTGTATATGTATGTATGTGTATATATATGTGTATATATGTGTATGTATGTGTATATATATATATCTCACAACTTCTGTATCCAGTCATCTGTCAGTGGACATTTAGGTCATTTCCATGTCTTAGCTATTGTAAATAGTGCTGTTATGAACACTGGGATGCATGTATCTCTTCCAATTAGAGTTTCCTCTGGATATATGCCTGGGAGTGGGATTGCTGGATCATAGGGTAATTCTGTTTTTAATTTTTTAAGGAATCTCTATACTGTTTTCCATAATGGCTGCACCAAACTACACTCTGACCGGTGTGAGGTGATACCTCATTGTAGTTTTGATTTGCACTTCTCTAGTAATTAGCAATATGGAGCATTTTCTCATGTACCTATCGGCCATTTGTACAAAAGACCTTAACCTTAAAAGGCACCACTCTGTAGTTTACAAACTCTACCTTTATACGGCACCCCAACACTCCAGGAGCTCTCATATGGAAGGAGATATGCCAGTACTATTTATTGACTATTTATCAGCTGTTGTACCCAAGGGACAAGTACTAAAAGCCTCCAATTTTACATATGGGGAGATTTTGTCATAATAGCAGTGATTCACCCAGGGTAAGACTACAAACTCGGGAACACAAATTCCAGAGTCCCACTCCTATTCACTACCCTCTCCGAATTATAGGTACTCGCCTCTCTGATACTCCCCAAGCCCCAAATAAACAGTACACTTCTGAGTTCATTAGTTTCATATATTGAGTTTTTACGGAATATTTCAAATGAACAGTGTTTAGTGGTATACCACTGATGTCCGTAACAGAGACAAATAACCCAGGCTGTGCTCATATAATGTCTTTTCTAGAGCCTTTCTTGGCTTCATGTAACAACGTATCATAAAACTAATATTTTCATTCAAAATGATATCATTTGGAGTAAAATGCCAACACCTGGGCATAGAATAAGCTTTGTTCATCATGTAGTGTAAATTAAGCACTATCTGAGCCCCTGGGCTTGGACTGAGATCCCTTTGCTTTACTCTCCTTGTTGCTGAATATACTGATGCTTTAAGTTAACCAAGTGACATATGATGATACTATTATGTTTATGGAATATAAGATACCATAGGTAGCAGACGCACCATTGTTTTATGTGTCACTAAGACAAAAAAATACTACAACTAACTACATGATGATATGCAGCAAATACAAAACGGATTTAATTTCAGACATGTTAAAATGTGAAAAATATGCATCTTAGCCTTAATTAAATATAATTACCTTCAATTCTCTTGTGAAATTACTGGTCTTAAGCTTTTATCTTACTGAAAGGAGAAATAATTTACTCTCTGTAAGTACAGTCTTGGTTAAGAAAATGAACTCTAGATGTGGACATAATAGGTTAGAATTCTGACTTCACCTCACACAAGCTGTATTATATTAGACAGCTTACTTTCTGTTATTTAGTTTCATCATTTATAAATAACAATGAATAATATTATCTACCTCATGGCTTTGTGAAGATGACAAAGGGTAATTCACATAAAATTGTTTAGCACATAATACGAAGGTTGCTTAGTGCAGAACAGATGTTAGTATTTATATTTTATAATCAGATTCAAAAATATTAAAGAAGGTTATGAGTATTTTGTTCAAGTGTAGAAAATGACCACAAATACTTTGAAGTTTCTCCCATCAAAAGGAATTCTTTATTTTTCCACCTCGTAAGTGGGAGCTTAGCCATAAGAATTTCTTTGGTCAATGGGAAACTAACAAACATAATGCAAGCAGAAGCTTGAAAAGTGTTATTTTCCTCCATCCCGGCAATGAATTTCCTCCATCCTAGATAATAAAAGACATGGAGGCATCTCCCCAGCTGACATCAGGCCAACAGTCAGAAACATGAGAGAAACACCATCCCCATATTAACAACTTGCTAAATGCCAGGAATGAATGTGGGGCCATCCAAGACCAGCTAGCCCTCAGCTGATCCACCATCTGACTGCAACTGGTTAAATAAGCCCAGGAAAGTATAGCAGGAGGCCTGCCCAGCTGAGCCCAGCCCAAGATGCTGATCCACATATTTGTCAACTATTAACAAACAGTTGTTTTAAGCCACTAAGTATCAAGGTAGATTGTTATGCAGCAAATCTAACTGATACAACTGTGGAGACACAGTATTTCCTTGTGACTGTTTTTTTCCTTTTCTTTTGATGTGTCTTTATTGGTCTTACATTTATTTTTAAATAAAGTTCAACATGTGTGAAATCCAACTTTAATGAAATCTATTCAACTTGTCAGCAAGATTTGAGAACCTTTCAAGCTTCCTACCTATATTTTTGTGCTAGAAACACATTTTAATTTCTTCTGAGTTTTCACTTTAAACTTTGATGCATTTTCAATAGTAGAGAGACATTTCAAGTAGAGGTGTACAGGGGCTTCTCTACATCTCTGTTTTGGAAAGTTTAAATAAATAAATAAAATAGAGCATGTAGGGAACATAATGTGTTGACACCTCACAACTTAAATAGGTCTTTGGGAGCCTGTTTGATTGAATTTTCTCTAAAGTAATATTAGGCTTTTAAAGCCCAGTCACAATTAGAAATAAATCCACGGAAAAAACTTGACACGCAGAAACAACACAAAGTCCCCAAGTGTCAAAAAGCAGCAGAATGAATGTACTATAAACACAGACCCTAGAAGTGTGTTCAGAGTGCTAACCATGAGCTCTCAGAAGATGCTGCCCTTCTGGCTCCAACTTCAATAGTCAATCCTTCATTGCCCTTGAGAAGTCAAATCAGTGTTTTCCTGAAGGTCCCGGATGTCCATGGAGGACTGAAGAATTGTGTTTTCCACTCTTAGGCAAGTCAGCCTCAGTATTAAAACCCATTGGACAAGGCTGAACAACAGAGGCAGCAGTAGTGTCTGAGTCACTGTATGTTTGATATTGAAACAAAAAAATCCCACGAGATTCATTGTAGAAAACATATGTCAGCGTTTGTGGCTCTGCATTAATGCAGAAACCTATTCCCTGAAATTAGGGACAGCTTCAAAAGCATCTGCCTTGGTGTAAATTTTATTTCCTACAGAATATACCACAATGTTGATTTTATTTGAAAATGTAAAGTGCAGTTATATGGAATTACTCCTATTAATGTAGAATTATAAGTCTCAAATTATTATTATTATTATTATTATTATTATTATTATTATTATTATTATTATTATTAATAGTAGTAGCAGTAGTATCAGCAGCCTACAGAATTACTGTTTATAGAGAATTGTTTTCTCCAGTAGAGACTTACTTCCTAGAGGATCAAAGCTGTGCCTAATACACTTCTGATCCCCTCCCCTCCCCTTTGAGGGTCTTTCAGTACCATCCTTGGCCTTCCACAGATGCGGAGTAAAGCACTTTCTAGCAGATAAGTCAGCTAATGTTTTCATACACTTTTTCTAGCATACATATCTTGCCTCTTTTTCCATCTTCATGACCAGTAGAGCGCTGAACATAAAGAACGTGCTTAATAAAATGGACCAGCTTTGAGGCCAACACGTTCTCTGAGGATGATAATGCCAACTAGGAAATGACGTTTTTTAATCTGCATATTCTAAATTTTCACATATGTATTGAATCAAATAGAAGACTGTCTTCTGGTACCAGACAACTTGATTGGAAATTATTAACACTCCTTCAATGAAAAACTAATTTGGAGGACTCTGGAAAAACTGGAGAGAAAGAGATTAGAAATTGTCTCACAATTCTTGCCTCTCACATCGCCAAATGGAAATTAGCATAGAGTTTTCAGACCCATGCTTCATAACCATTTAATAATTAAGGAAAGGGAAGATCTGAAATCCGTGGGATTCTGCCAAGTATCCTCTGTGCTGGCCTGTGGGCCATCTCACTATTTATTTGTTTTGTTTTTTGTTTTTAAATTTATTACCACTCATGTTAATGTTCTTCACTAAAAAAAGTAGGTCAATGAAAAGACAGTTTCCATCATACTTATGCATGTTATTGTAACATGTCATTAAATATTTACATACCCATCTCTTCTACCCATGACTGAGTTATTCTATAATGTATACTTCTACCTTTTGTCTGGTGACTCGCATAGCATCAGTTGCATAATGTTTCATTTATCTATTGCTGGATAACAAAATACCCCAAAACTTAGTAGCTTAGCATAACAGCGGTTTCTTTTTTCTCCTGATGCTGTGAGTCTATGGGCAGTCCTTTGCACTCAGTTGGCAGCTGAGCTGGTGCTGGAAAGTCCAAGATGGCCTCATTCATATGTTAATCAGGCAGTGTTGGCTGTTGGCTGGGCAGCTCAGTTCTCCTCCACATGGTCTCTCTTCTTCTATTAGTCTAGACCAGCTTCCCTAGTGTATGGTGATTGGATTCCAAGAGAATGAATCTCAAGCTGCCAGGCTTCTTAAAGGCTGGGACTGGGACTGGCACCATGTCACATCTGCTGCATTCTATCAGTCAGAGAAAGTCACAAAGCCAGCTCAGATTCAAGTGGAAGTGAAATTGCAAAGTTAGTTGGTTCGTTGTTAACAAATATTTGTTGAATAATGAGTAAATGAATAATGGGAAAACCCAGTCCAGATGATGGCCAGACCTGAGAAGGATCAAATATTGCAAAAAGAACATAAGCATTGCCTTTTCTTCCTCTTTCCCTCTCTCTCTCCCCTCCCCGTTTTTATTCATTCAGAAATTTTAAATAATCAGGATTTTTGAAAGAGAATGAAGTGACTGGCATGCCAGATAGAGGGAACACCCTATGCAAAGAGCTAAAGCAATGTAATTATGTGACGGGTTTGAGGAACAGCAAGCAATTCAGTGTGGCAGATAGTGTGAGATGTCTGTAGAGGAGTAGCGAGGAATGAAGCTGAAAATGCTTAAGGAGGAGCTTGTATGTCATAGAAGGAGATGAGCTCTTTAGGAGATCCAAAGGACATCTGTTCTTTAAGCCACGTAGAGGTGAAGGATTGAAGTAGGATGACGTCGTGAACATCACGATGAGTGTTTTTCCTTATAGGTCTAAAATGGACCACATGGACTCTAGGGAGGACAGAAGTCACAGCTGTCTTGTACTTTGCTAGGTCCTGTATTCTTAAAACTCTGCCTAAGGTAACCTACCATGTGCCCAATTAATTTATGATGATTAAATGCTTGATTGTTGAGTGAATGAGGTCCTCATGTGCCAGACTGTTCCAAAAACTAAACGTAAGGGAGCTCGTGCAGGGGGCCTCTGGTCTTTGTTAGAAGCTGTTGATGATCAACTCTATGTCCAGGCTTTGAAAGCCACGATGGAAAAAAAGTAGATCAGCATGAGACCTTGTCTGACTAATTCCTTCACTGGGAAAACTATTTGGAGAGATCACATCACCTTATTAACTTTGGACCAAAAGACACATTCTGAAGACATATATTTCCTATGTATTTATTTATATAATTAAATGTAAGTTTCCTTTATAAGTTATTTTAACTGTGTCATAAATATTTAACTGTTGGCATTTTACTTGTTTTCCTTATTTCGGAATTTTGCTACTTGGGATAAAGACTCTTATTATGTTCTTTGCTTACATCATGTTATGATTGGTATGATGGGAGTTATACTAAAGCTTACCTCCTCCCATTAAAATTTTCCTATTTACAAAGCACTTTTTGTGCACATCATTTTGTTATAATATTGATCCCCACAGAAACTATATGAGATGGGCTCTTGGGTATTAGAATTCCCTTTACAAATCTCCCCCATTCAAAAAAAGTGCAGTTTTGATCATTTAAGTGACTCCTAGTGAAGAACTTATTCATTTATTCTAATTTCAGAGAAATTACTGCCAATGAACAATGTAACAATCCTAATAAAAGATGGTCTAATGAAGTTTGGAAGCGCCCTGAACTACTGCTTCCTGTACCTGAGATATGGGTTCTCTACTCCATGACCCGTGGTTGCCAATTTCATATTTCTTGGCAATTTAATGCTTCAAGCTGAACACTTGCTGGGTGACCAGGACCAAGAAGGGCGAGAAGTACATATTTTCCTTTAAGATTACTTAACCATCAAGGCCAAAGGCCAAGTCCAAGTTTGTATCATTCTGTGACATACGGGCGTGCCCAGCACTGTGCTTCACCATATAGGGGTGAAGAGACGTGAAGCTGTACCTCTGGCTGTACCTTCAGAATCCTAGACAGCCTTTGAAGTCAAGTTGGAGAGCAGACTTTGGATTTTTAAAGGCATAGCATGCGTGTTTAAGACCCATTATTCCAAAGACTGAAAACAAATCCCGCTGGGTATTAGAGAAAATGTAAATTTGACTCAAATTTCTTTATGGATTGTCACTTACCTAAATCAATAGAATGATTATACTTAGGGACAGGTAGTGAGGAAGATAAAGTGATGATTTAAAAAAATCTTCTCAAAAAGGAGTTCTTTGTAAATGAGAAATGAGGAGATAACTTCCTGAGTTTTATCAAGGATGTGGGGCAAAAAAAAAAAATGCTCAAATGGACCCTTCCTATTATCATCCCTGTCTTCTTTCCTCCTCCTTGCCCTCCCCTGGTGTTTGTTTTAATGTCTCGCACATCCTAATTTATTCTTTTTTATTTTCATCCAATGGATGTGCCCAGGACGCTTTTTAATGCAATGTATTCAGACACAAATTCATTCTGGAGATAATGCTGTGTAACATTGGAGGGCATTAATCCTGGTAGTAACCTGTCTCCCCTCTGCCTTTCCAGTACCTGGAATTTTGTTGTGGATAAATTCATGCTCACATTTCTAAAGGTGTTACTTGGTGGGCTGATCTGGTTCCTTGTAGCTGTTAGGGGATAAGCTGGGGTATTCAATGTGGCAGTTTTAATGTCACAGTACAGACCATCTACATGTACCTGCCACTGCTCTCCCTGCCACCCCCAACACACACATATGTGCTCCTCTACAAACTGGGAAGTATTCATCCTGACTCCTCATTCACAGGCCGTGTTATACAGTATCAGCATGCATTGCTTTGTCCCACCCCTCTGGTTTCCCCCAGGAAAGATTTTTCTCATGTACTCCTAGATTCTTGCCCTATTCCCTGACTCACTGCTTTCCAGGGGAAAAGGAGAGCATTCTGATGAATAATTCTGGGATCAGGACCTATAGATTAGGAACATAGATGCTCCCCTTTTCTTTGTGAGATACATCTGCATGCAGAGAGCTTAAGCTTTGGTCTGCCTTTGGCCACATTGGTATGCTGACCTTCAGGTGAGGCCTCTGGTTTCCT
This sequence comes from Vicugna pacos, assembly GCF_048564905.1. Classification (NCBI taxonomy): domain Eukaryota; kingdom Metazoa; phylum Chordata; class Mammalia; order Artiodactyla; family Camelidae; genus Vicugna; species Vicugna pacos. The sequence continues at coordinate 46,314,951 of NC_133001.1, forward strand.
AGCAGTGCTTGTAAAGAGGTGGGTAATTAAAATTCAGCGATGTAGTATTAACAAGTCAACAGGATTAAATCCATATTCTCCAAGCCAGCTTTTGAGATCAAGAGATGTGATATGCTCATCTTCCTGATTAACTTCTCTTCAATGAGATCAGAACTGGGAGACGGAGACAAGAGTGCAGTTGATTTTTCCCCTTCAACCCCAACAACTATGACCGAAGTTTTCCTCTATGATTTGTTGTTAGGCTCTTCCGAATGGCCTTCTACGAGATGAGATCCTCTTTTGCTTTGGTTAGTAAGCTTGTATTAATTCCCTCCATAGAACTAGAAAGAAAAGTGCTTTGTATGTATGATGGTAAACAGCATAACCATAACTGCTGACCATCATGAACAAGACTCTGATAGTCCAGAGGTATGTGATTCATTTGGAATTTCCCTGCTAGAGACTTTTTTTTTAATGAAGAGGAGGTAGCAGAATAAAGGGTAATGATTTTCATTTTTTTTCTTTTGTTAAGAGAATCCCTTTCTTTGAAGACTTAGTTTAGGTCTAATATGTAGAACAGATAAAAATGATGCTGCCAGAGATGCAATGGGGGGAAAGTCCACATTTGGGTACTTCCTCTTCTTCCACTATGCCATCTCCAAGACACTCAGAACAGATGGCCAGGACTCATTTTTAAGACAGCGGGAAAAAGATGACTGCACTGGAAGCAAAGCACATGGGCATTTATGTCCATAAACACCTCAATGAACAAAGAACATTTGAACTGGTATGTTCATTTTCTCAGCTCCTGTTGGAAACAACTAGTCTTTTAAATGCCTTCTGGCTTGTAGAATCAAAAATAACATTTGAAAAGTAGAAGGTGACCCAATTTTTAAGTTCCTGTGGGTATCACATTTCAACATTCCATTCTTTAATTTTCTACAGTGTCTAGAATAGTACACCTGGCACAGAGCTGATCATCAATGAATGTTTGATGACTGAATGAGTGAATGAATGAACAGACAAAGTTGATAGCCATTCTTAGAAGCAGCAGAGTGCAAGAACTAGGCATGCAATATGTAATAAAGAATCTCATTCAGAAAGTTTCTCCATTGATTTTTTTCAAAGATCAGAAATCTATAGACCGAAAACTACCTTCTCCATCTTCAAAGGTAAATTTTCACAAAGAGAAACCCCTATCTGTTGAAATATGCCTCTCTCCTGCTGAAAACACCTGTTCTCATAAATTTGGCTTCTTTCTCCTACCAAAGCATTGTGAAGAGACTACCCACAGGCTTTCCTGAGCAAAAAATACAAGGAAATAACATTGTTTTATTTAGGTAGCAAGACTGCTTGTTGATGAGAAAAGTTCTTTTTCAGGTGTATCTAAGTTTCTGACTTTAGCCACCTTTTTTTTTTCTTTTTCTCTAGAAGATAAATACTAGGACCTTTTTAAAAATAAATAGTGTTTCCCACCCCACCCCTATCACCTTGCTGCCTCCAAGCCATAACTGTTGACTATTACAGGAAGACCATCGATAAATAAGGGATTTGTTTAGGATCATTCTTTTGTATCTGTGACACCTGTAATGTGTGCTGAATTCCAGAGCTCTGCAGCAAATTCATGTGGGCATTGTGTGATAGTTTTAACGTTTGAGTGAAACAGCACTGTTTGTTGGACATGGCCCAAACCACTGCCTCAAACAAGTCTGCAGTTTCGATGTTAGATTGAGCGACTTTCCTCTAGATGATGTCATGTTCTTATGACTGGGCTTTAGCAGGTTGCTATGGTAACAAGAAAACATGGTGTGAAAAGCATCCTGGAACAGGAAATGGGGTAACAGTGCCCAGTCTGATTCCAAGGTCTGAGAAGTTGTACAGTGTCCTCAGTGCACACAGCCCATAAATGAATAATTTTAGTTATTTACAAATGAAATAAAATGTTTGTTCTTTTAACATATGAATATTTTAAAATGGCTATGGAGTTGTTAATAAATGACTATGGTTATTTGGATCTAACTACTTAATTAATTTGGTTCAGAGGCACTGCACTAATGATGATGGCAGACGGTGTTCAATTTCTAAAGAAGACTTTCAGGATCCAAAATGACAGCTTAAAAATCTATGGTTTATTAGAGGAAAAGGATATGCTTTAGAAACAGCATTAAAATAAGGATATGTTGCATTGCAGTTAAAGGCTGCCCCAAAGCAAAGATTCTTAGAGGCCTGGCCTGAGTTCCAGATTCTTCCCTCCTCCGGGCTATACTGGATACAATTCATCTCTTGGATCAGGAACTGCTAATTGTGTGTATTGAGCACCTTAGAACCAGGGACCTAGGATGGATCTTGGCAAGGGCCTCTTAAACCATTAAGCTTGCTGTTATCAATAAACCATGCTATCAAGTTGATACAAACACCTACTCACTCACTGTTGCAAAGTGGCACTATTCATCATTAGGTTTGACACTTTGGCCTCTTTGTGAAAAAGGATAATGGCAAAAAAAAAACAAAACAGAAAAATGAAAATTTTTAAAAAGAGAAAGAAAAATCAAAAGCATGTAAACCATTAGGTCTAAGACTGAATCATACGAGTAAGGCAGAGAACATAGGACAAAATATTTTCAGGACCGTGCACTAGTCTAGCAAATATGCGTTATAAATTATTTTGGGCTCCTGTGCTCCTCTTTGGTCCTCACGTCTTTTACTCAAGCTTTGAATAGCTTTGCAGTCTCACCTACTGATGTGATTTAAACCATCGTCTACGTACTGACGACTCAAATCTCCATCTTCAACTCAACGGCCTCCTGGGATCCAGCTTAAGACATCCAAACTCAGGCTCTCCCTTTACGATGTAGCCCAGGGTTCACAAGCTCAGCATGTCTGCAACATGCTTAGTATTCTCACCTCTGCCCAACTTTACCCTCAGACCTGCTTTTCTAGGCCAACTTCCTGTTTCGGTTAAATGGAACTGACACCTTTGATGTTATACCACCTCAAAATCTGGCGGTTTTGACCATCCCCTAAATGTCTGTATCCTTTTAGGATTTCTTACGGCTACCCCAGAGCCATCACTGCATTGTAGGATTTCCTGCATCATAAATGGTCACAGTTGTCTCCCAAACGCTATATCTCCGTCTAGTGTTTTTAGCCTCCACTTCTCCCTTCCTGTTTTTAGAGATCACAGTAACCACTGTGTGCAGCTAAGACTGTGTTATTTCCTTCAGGTAAAATGGACTAACGGTTCCCTAATGTCAGCGTAAGTGAGTTCTTGTTTCCAATCGAAGCGCTCAGGGCTCTCGGTGATCTGGTCCTGCTCTCTCTGGCCACACTGCTCTTCCCACTGGGCGAAACGAAACTGGCCTGATTCGCGTTTATTTGCTGTGCCCAGGCAGTTCCCTCTTCCTGGGATGGCTTCTCCACCTTTCCTGCCTGGTTACTGAGTTCAAATTCAGGCTTTATCTCTTCCAGGAGTTATAGCAGGGATTAAGCCTAAATGGCTCTTTTCATGAACCGGTGAGCTAACATTCCCCAGGTGACCTCCATGACTGTCATTCACAATCATGGGATAGGAGGGTTGCTGAAAAGACTCAACAGGGAAAAACTTGATGCTCAGATGTCTAGAAATTATAGAGAGTGTGTGTCACAGCCAGTGTCTACTATTGAATCCATAAGAAGGAGAGGCTGCAGGTGAAACCCAAAGGGAAAAAAATCATGCAGGACATGGTGCAAATCCTGCACAAGCAGTAAGTAGTGCTTCAGAAGCTGCTGAGAAAATGCAACCCTGAGGAGACTGGAAAAGGACGCAATCCCAGTGTGTCTCCTGCAGCGTGGGGCCTGAAGGGATCACGCTGCTGTTTGGCACCCCGGTGGCGTCGGGTTTGGCAATCTGGCAGGAAAGCAGAAGGCTCTAGGTCAGTGAAGAGGAAATCCCTTCACTGGTTTGTAAACAGCGAGCATCAACAGGAAAGTGGGATCAGAACAAATAAAAGAAACATTGGGAGCACAGGAGACGTGACCTGGGGACTCCCAGAAACACCTGAGACGTCAATGGGGAGCTTTTACATCAGAAGTTTAGGGAGATTAATTTATTACTATGACCACATTTATATCTCAGACTGCTGCTGCCGGGTACTGGTTGTCCATTTCACAAACTCCCATTCCTAATAGAACTTACTTCTTCCTCTGTTGTGCCCCGTCCGGTCCCTGCCCTCTGTACAGGGTATGGAAGCAACACTTGAATCACATTCTCACTTCTGTGTCTGCGCCTGGCTGTGCAGTTGGCCTTCCATGTCTGCAGACTGAAAATACTCTAAAATAGCTCCACAAAGCTCCAAAAAGCAAACTTGAATTTGCCACATGCAGGAAACTATTTACATAGGATTTACATGGTATTTACAACTATTTACATAGCATTTACATTGTATTAAAGATGATGCGTAACCTAGAGATGATTTAAAGTATACAGGCGGCTGTGCATAGGTTATCTGCAAGCACTATGACATTTTATGTAAGGGGCTTGGGCACCTGAGAGTTTTGGCTTACGCCTGGGTCCTGGAACCAATCCCCTGCAGATGCTGGAGGGGGGACTGTTCTGTAAGCTCTTCGAGGTCAGGCACCACGCTCGTTCCTGTTTTTACCCTCACAGGGTACAGCGCCAGGAAAAGAGCAGACGTTCATTCACGTTAATTAACTAGGACTAAATGGCCTCAGAGACCATAGACAGGACTGGATGAGTGAAGTAGCATTTTCTAATTTGCAACTAAGAGGCAGCTAGCAAGCTTCCTCATATGCAAAGAAGTAATAACTATCAAAGCACTATTAATCAAAGTGTGTTCTATTTCCTACCAGGCTTTCCTCGATAGGAAAATGAGGGAGGGGATTTATGCACAGGCATAAATCAAGGTTCTTAACACTGAAGAGAGCTGTGTATTGCTAGAACCAGACAAATGACCCCCAGCATAAAAGAAAACAACATTTAAAACCTCTTTGGGCACAGAATCCTTTCCAAGAACACTCAAGTTTTCTGTGACTGTGGAAATGTTGAAACAAGATTTAATACTGAAGAAGGGAGATTTACTTACGTATTGGAGCATTGTTTGTGTCTTTTGTACCTAATTCTAGGATAACTTGGGTTTTCTTCTTGGCCATGTTATTGAACTGTCCCTGCAGTTTCTGCACATCAATAATAGATCTAGGAATTGTGTTGGAAATAAAAATAAATAAAAATCGCTTTACTGCTATTGCTCATTATGAATAATAAATATTCCTCTTGTTGCTAAAACTTCACCATTTTGTGGAAAGAAGCCAGGGTGTCTAGCTGTGGAGAGTCAGGCGAAACCTGCCCAGGCCTGGGGAACTAGCTGTGAGTTTCAGTTATCACTGGATACCATGAGTGTATTGTCCAGGGCTGTGAATGTAGTCCTGCCTTTGATTTTGCAGCTATAGCTTAAAAGGTTACTGGTGGGAACATCCTTTACCTGAGATAGAAATAAGGATAGTCAATAGAAATGAAGGGAGAAACCCTGATATGGAATATATAATCTCCAACTGGGCCTTGGTTTTTGTATTCTCTCAAACTGTGGAGAATCCAAACTATTTCCATTGTGAAAGAGAAGGGAAAAGAAGTTTTGCACACGTCTTAAGTACTACAGATAATTGTCAAAGAAGTATTTATTGATAGCCTCGAAACCCACTAAAATGTCTTTACATTTTTCAGTATTCTTCGGGGTACTCATGAGTTCCAGTCTAGTAAGAGTATATTCTTTTTATACTTACAGTTTGCTCTTTATATACTAAACTCATTTAATTCTTACAAAAGTACCATTAAATGGGTTTTGTTATTATCACCATTTTCCCACGGGGAACCTGAGCCTTAAGGAGCTTAATGGGTTTCTCCACAGGCATTCATGTGGATACGGGGCATAGCTCGATCTGGAGCTCCACATCCACTAATTAACCACTAATTATCCTGCAACACCTTCACAGAAAGAGAAGATGGCTTGCAAAAACTCGGCTAATTCAAATCATCAGGGAGGGATGATCAAATCCTTTCCAGATGAATTTGTAACTTTCGGGACTAATATCTATTAATTCAAATTTCCTACATAGTTTTCTGTCTCTGGGCTAGAGAAAGATGTATTCTTCTCTTTCAAGAATCTCCAGGTCTTGGGAGGGGAAGGACCATTTGTAAGTTTTGAGCTCTGAAAAACCATGAAAAGTGCCAGAGCAGAAATATGCATATGATGCCACGAGAGGCCCAAAACAGGAGAGATGAGCTGTGCCTGAGAATATCTGCTACTATTACTTGAACTTGACACAGAGCCTATAGATGGCACGACGGAAATGCTGAATCTTCTAGGCGGAAGGGTAGCAAAGCCAGGGTGTAAAAACAGCGAGTGAAGACCATGTTTCAGCATAAGATGTGTTAGGTAAAGCCTTGGGGATAGGAAAAACATGAAGGGAGACGAAAGATACGGCTAAGATCTTAATAGACGTAAAAGAGTATGTTTTGATACAATTTCTTCATTCCATTCAACATATTTACGAATTTGTTACCGTATGATTTAACTGCCATGTGGAGACAGGCATTAATCAGAGGAAAGTACATCTCTATTTAAAAAGAACTTTTTTATATGTATAAAAGAGTCTAAGTGTCTAGCATATTAAAGGCAATAAATAAATATTTCTTAAATGGCTGAATAATCAAATGATTGACGGATATCTTGAATTTGTGGTAAATTTCCCAAATTGCTGGTTTTTGTTTGTATAGACAATATGGATTAAATTTTAATGGGCTGGAATTTAAAGTGGTCCAAAGTCTGAGTGTTTTTTTTTTCCATAATAAGTATGTTCTAATAATTACCAGAGTAGTTCATATTTGGTAATGGTTAGCATTGCTGTTGGATAGTCCATTAAATCATCAAGTGATTGATTTTCTTTTCTTTTTCTACTTTCAAGGGGATTATTTCTACCAAATATAATTGCCCTTTAGTGAACAGTGTTAGTTTGATGTACTGTGAACTTCCTTGGGGATGATCAGCCTCTGTGAATAGTAGCATTAATCTAGTACAGAAACATTAGTGGCTTGTAAGGATTAATTCTATTTTAAGAACCTTTTAGGAACCTCAAGTGTGCAAGGCTCCCTAATAACTTGTTTCCAATTTCTCAACTGTCACATCTTAATTTGGTTATTCACATTGTTTTTTCCACAGTTGTTGATTCAAAAATCTGCTATACATTCTTTACATGATATTTTTAACCCTCCTTGTCTTTCTGAGGAGGAAAAAAAGGACAGAGATGCCATCAGTGTTGAAAGCCTATGCATCAAAGTAGACCTGGTCTTTCGAGGTGCTTCCTAGAGCAGCAAATAAAGGGCACAGGTTTTCCCTGATTAAGTTCTGTGACTACTGCGTTGTCAGCAGAAATTTAGTTTTAAGTTCAGGTTTCCAAAACAATTATCACCTCACCTAGGCATTCCAACAAGCCAATCAGTGGTTGAACTGAGATCATCGTCAACTCATCAAGCAATTGCGTGGAGAGTACCTGCTAATTCAGTTCAAGTCAATTAATCCCTAGTGGAAAGAAGCCAGAGCAGATGGAGGTGGAGGGCGTCACTCCTCTCCAACTCACTGGTCCTGACTCATCAAGAAACCAATGAGCTTTCTTCCTGGAACTTACAGTTGACCACACTAAGGTCGTATCATTTTCCTATTTAGCATGATGGATTGTAGGATTCTCAAGGAAAATATTTGCATTGTGTAATGACCACAGGCAGGAAATGTGATTCTTTATAGAGGGCTATTCAACAGCAGACTCAGCATGCCCAGTCTGTTTCTGGCCAGAGAACTGAAAATAAATAAATAAAAGGGAAGTGTGGTCGAATATTATGCTTTGGATTAATTCTAATTGATCCTGGAGAGTTTAGAACCTAACTCTGGAAAGGTTAACATATGAAGTAAAGCGCCTTAAAAATAAATGACTTTTATATTGACGCCTTGATGGCTGTGACATCTCTGGGCTTTAATAGCCTTTTTATCCCGAAAGATCCCCACACTGAATGTGAGGATGGAGCAGAGCTTTAGCTCATTATCGTTTGTCGCATCTCAGATCTTGTGGATGATAGTCTTGTTTGCTAGCACACCAGAGCGGCTCTAAGCCCTTAATAGAATATAGATGTCATTTGGACATAGGAAAGCTTATTTTATAACCACCTACTACTCGTCAGTGTTTTTTGGCTGGAGACCAACATAAGCTAATATTAACTTGGTAAATTAATGAACCATTTGCTCTTCTTTTATAATTATTTGTATACTCAAGTAAATCTTGTATCTAGAAGGCTATAGCTTTCAAGGGAGGAGGCATCCACAATTTGACTGAGAAATTGAGGAGAACTGCCAATGTATCACAGTGGTTGAATTCAATCATTCACTTTTTCATGAATATGACTACTCAGTAATTTTGGCTAAACATATTTCAGGTGGACCATGCTGTAAGGAAGCAGAAGTTTCAATGATAGAATTCCTTTATGGAAGAAAGTTTTAAGACAATTATTCAAGGAACTGTGATGATTACTTTAATGTTAAAAAGGTGGGGGAAGAGGAATCAAGGATATACGCTCCGTCAGAATAGGCATGATGTCATCTCTCACCCAGCTCCCTGGCTAGCATAGGACCAGTCATACGTCAGAGGCTTGCCCGAAAGTTCAAGGCTAATGGTGAGGCCAAGGTCATGGGTCTGGACTTTGCTGTTCAGTGATCCTATACGTCTCATAGTGATGCAGGAGGACTGTGGATTGCTTGGGGATAATAATGCCCTTGTTCTAGCTGATAAATGCTATTGGTTGAAATAAATACCTAACAGTTAATCTGAAGTGTAAATCTTTGGAGCAGGCCTGAAGAATGGTGCAACTCTTTGGACATTGCTAACTTCTAAGTCTTACTTTTTATTGCTCTAGAAGGACATTTTAAAAGTTAACAGACATCATGCAGAATCCTCTAAGTGATTAAATTTTTTTAAAAGGCAAATCTGTTTTAAAAAACACCCATCTAATTAATATTCTGCTTTGGAACTTACATAATCCATATTCAATCGCTTAATGAGCTTTTGATTGTCACAATGTTCCTTGTAGGTACTTGAAGGTGAGTTGAAAACAAAAATAGTAGAAAATGATAGTGAATATCTAAATACTGTAGAAAGCTCACCCACCATATAATCAATATTTGATATATATGATATATATACTATGTTTGCTAGATACATATTTCTGTGTAGTAGTTATTGAAAGAATATCTAGCCTGAAGCCAAATTGAAGGAAAGTGCATACTATGGCCTTTAGCAATTGTATATTTATATAACTCAGAACCAGGCTGAGAATAAATAGTACATTGATTATATTTATACAGTTATAAAGTAATATAGCAGAGATTTTCCTCCAAATCCCTAATGCCTTAACATGTTCTCAAATAATAAACTCAGTTTTCAGCTGAGTTGCAAGCACAGTCATCTGTCAAGACAAAGAAAATCAAGAATCCTCCAATGGACCATTCATAACCTCACTGTGTGTACCATTATCTAAGCATTGAGCACAGTGTATTATGATTATATATTTCACTTTTTTTTATCTTATTAGACCTTTGGCCTTATCCAATCTACTTTTATGGATCCAACTCCTTACATAGGGGCTATAAATATCAACAAATATTAATTTGATAGATTATCTAGTATTAATAGCATACTTTGCAGAACTTACCTTAATCGTCTGGTTATGACTATAAAAAATAGAATGACAGCATATTCAATTATTTTTTAAATATTTCGGGTAGACCAAAATGATGAAATTTATTTTTGTTTATCTCTCCCCAGCTTTAAAATGAGCAAATTGTGAATTCTACCAAATATCTACTAGGGATTTATTTTGTAATGCTTCATTCTGGGGGAAAAAAAGATACAGTCAAAATTCATATGCTCTGTAAAAGCCATTCTGAGATGGCAGATAGTTAACTTGCTTTAAAAAAAAAAAAAAGATGTCCAGACTTTGTTGTTCATCCCTGCCCTACGATGAAGAACTGAGAATTACATACTTGGACAAGAACAACTTTGGGGGAAAAATGTCTCCCTGTAAGTACAACATGGTGATAGGATGCTTCCATAACTAGCCAGGAAAAGAAATCTGAGCCTCTTATTTGCATAAAATGACTGTTAGCTTTGCCATCTTGTTGTCTTATGGTCAAAGACACACAGATATCTACAGTTCAGTAAAGCAGTATTTAATTGGTCTTGATGATTATTGAGTTTCCAAATGTTTTCTAGAATACTTACATCTCATTATTCTATTTTAAAAGCGATTTTATTATAAATCACCTCAAATCATTTTGAAAATATCCATAGTATATATTATGGCCATACAGTGCTCACATTTTTATATGACAAGATGTATAAATTTATAGTGATGTCTAGTCATGCAATTTTTTGGTATGAATGTCTCGTCATAAATTTGTGTGACTTTGGGAAACTTTCTTGTAATAGATACACGGTAAATCTTGCAACGTGAATAAGATTTAGATACACACATATTTACTCAGCATGTTAGATGAGATTCACCAGATCTTCTGTTACTCATGGAAGCATAGAATGGTCTGGACGACTTCAGCGAAGATGTAATGGAGGAAGCAGAAATATAATAGAGAAAATGTAAACGCCTATAAGCTGGAATAAATGACCTTCAAGACTAGATGGTCCTTGACATCTTTTTTGAGGCCTTTCTCAGCCTATGATAATTAATATCAGTGCATAAGTTATGGTCAAAGGGGAATTAATCATTACAGGTAAAGTAATTTCATTCTTCTTTTTTATTATTTTTAATACTTCCCTTTATATTGGCTATCTAAGACTTTGCCATATGAATAAAGATCATTTTTGACCCTGATAGGTAAACCTATTATATACCAAACATTTCTAATGTAATTTATTGAAGATTATTTATTAAAGGAGGTGGTGTTTATAAACATGGTTTACACTTAATTTCTTCCGACTTCCACTTGAATTATCCTGCTAACTTAGTAGCCTTTACTGAACCAAAAAGAATTACTTAGCTCAGTGATTGTCTGGTCTTAATTAATTACAGACTGCATTGTATTATCTGTAATCTTTGAACTTATGGTTAGAGAGGTAGCACCTTGCAAAGGACCTTTGGGGGCAGATCCCGAAGAATTCTTTAGACATCAGGAAGATATGGAGATGAAAACAACATCTCTCTATGTTGCTTTTGTAAAGAGCAGGTATGGTCAATGCAGTATGTCTCTGTATTAGGACTTCTCATGTCATTATGTGGAAGGTCTTCAGCTACACTGACACTCCTGGTTTTTCTCTGCATCCCTTATCCATATAAGAGGAGGAGTATGTTATCTGCCTGATGAATTTGGGAGAAAGACTTCACCATGCTTGGCTTAGCTCATTCCTTTCTCTTCCTTTGGATCTCCCTGCTATAGGTGGCATTATGATCTGCTTTTGTCACCCTGGTAAGGGACTCCTGCAGTGCTAGGTTCTGGATTCTGGGGCCATAACTTGGCTTTAGGTAATTCCTTTAGAGTTAGGTATGGCCTGTGGGCTACGTGTGCTGTGACAGACAGAAATTCTTTGGATTGTTTAACATGAAGGGCATATAATGGTGTTTTTGAACCAATGCAACTTATGTGGTCCTGAAAAAATAATAATCTTTCCAATGAAAGACATCCCAGGCTCTAGTTGACTACTGACATAATGCAGGTAGGAAGGATTTTTTTCCCCTTAAGTATAGAAAGGTTTTAGAATGAATTAATGTATTGTTCTCGCTAATTTCAGAGCATTCTGCAGAAAAATCTAAACTCCTCACCCATTATTCCAAGAAATACAAAACAGTATACTTGGTTTTGTGAAAGCATCCTCATAAAGATGGAAGTAGAGAGTAATTCTACCCTTACTTGGCCATAGACATAATGTATAAGATCAACAGTTTAAGAGACTGGAAAGCTGGACAGTATTGGGGGGAATAGTTATTGTACACTCTTCATGTTTTGCTTTTATTTAATCTAAATTCTTTGCCTTGCAGGAGGCCTAAATTATTTGATTGATGACTTTGGAAGAAGTAGTTGAGCATCCTTTACTAAATAAAGCCTTCCACTTTTTCTCTCTCCTCTTTCAGATTGGTCTACTTGCAGAGAAAGATTGGATTTGTATTAAGCCATGTAGGGAAGTGCTGTTCCCATTATTAGAGGCTAGAAGTTTTCTAGTTTTGCCAGTTAATGATGAAAAAGTCTGTTTAATATAAGGGTAGTGAGTATTAACATGCTCTTTTATTGGCAGATCTAATGTTATATTGCACAACTGTTTTTTACCATAAATGCAGCTAATATTTTCCTCTCCATTTTCTGTCTTGTATGCTGCATAACTGGTTCCAATCTCAGGGAAGAAAGAAAAGAACAATGTCTACAATCCCCTTAAAGCCCCAGCCACAGACAGTGAAATAAGAAAAATAAACTTAGACAGGAAGCAATCAGTTCTAATCCTTACTATAATGTCTATCTCAACCATGAACATGAACTAGTATGATCATAAACACTGGGGTGCCAACTATGTGATAAAAAAATTGGTCCTTTTACAATAGTTGTAAAAAAATTACTCTATAATTAAATTCCTTTACTAAGGTTCCACTGAGACAACTTATCCTTGATTGAAGTTAAGTTTATCTGGAAATTTCCATCTGATGTGGATCAAGGGTATTGTAAGAAGTTGTGGTATATTGTATTATTCCCTAATCTTTGCTGCCATTCTCTCACATTTGTCATTGCAGGGCCCCTCCCTGTGGAGAATGTATTCTGCCTCCCACTGATGTCAAGCTTGGCCTTGTAACTTTGGCCAATGCAAGGCCAGCAGAAGTGAAGGAAGCCACATCTGAGAAGTTTAAAGAGCCACCCCACGATTCCACCATTGTTTCTTTCCCTGTGCAGTGAGAACACATGTCCCAGGTGCAGGCAAGCTGTGGTATCAGCCTGGATCCCAGCCAGTGAAGGTAAGAAATAAACCTTTATCCTCATAAGCCTCTGAGATTAGAAGCTGTTTGTTAACACAGTGTAGCCTAGCACACGGTGATTGATACAGATTCAACAGTCGTCATTCACACACACATTTCCTTGCTTTCATCATTTGTGTCTAAGTCCCCTACCATAGTTTGTAAAAAAAAAAAAAAAAAAAAAAAGTTACCCTTTACCTTTTCTCCTCCTTATTTTAATTCTTCCTTTAATTTTCTGATTTTCTGCTTTTTTGTGTTTTCAACCTGATTTTTAAAAAGACCCCACCAGAAATCTGTTCTTATCCAGAGTTTTTTTTTTTTTTTAAAGTCCATTTTCCCAAATTGACTCAACCAGGGTGGAGTTTATATCCAACTTATTTAAGTTTTGAAAATGTCTATGAGAAATTTTGACATTGAGCAATTTGAAAAATCTTGCTGATAAACATCCTTTGGTGTCTTAGCATTGTCATACCACAGACGAGGAGGAGGACACGCGTAAGATTTATATAGCTGACAGATTTCTATGTACTGTGTGCACTACATTTATATTTTCAGCTTAAATCATTGAGTGATTATTTTCTGAAAGAATTTCGTCTTTCTTGGGGGAGGTTGAAAATCATGTCTCCTCGATGATTTATTAAGTGAGTAAGTAAGTGAAAATGAACAGACTGGTACTGATTTTTACCATAGGCAGCAAATTATGAATAATGATTCTTCCATGCTTGAACTCCTTTGCAGTGATTCTGCAAATAATTCTGGTTTTCTCAGGTTGTTTCGGCCAAATGGATTTGCATAGGCAGGAGAGGCTGAAAGGCAGCCGGTTAGGCTTGAAGCACTGTGTAGAGGGGCACGTTAGAATTTTATTAGAAATATGGGCTTACGTGCCATTAGGTGCCCTGTGTTCATCACCGTCGTATGCTTGCGGCTCTGTAAGTGAAGGGAAGACTAGAAAACTTTTAGATCGTGCAGCAAAAAAACAAATACATGGGTTCAAAGGGCTTTTTTAATGTATCTTAAACATCAAAGGGCTTATAATTAAACTGAAGAGGTTTAAGAAGTCTGCGGAATCTAATGCTCTCTGCCCTTATAAATACTGTTGACTGGCATTCCTTAAGAGCAAAACAGTATGCTCTTTTTCTTCCAAGGTAGCATTTTTAATATATTAGACTTAACCACATGCCATTTCCTTTTTATTAGTTCGAAAGCAGCTGAAATTTGGCAATTTCATATTGTCAAGCATTGTTATCCATCTACAGTCTATGATAAAATGTCCATTTTCAACAGTGCATGTTGAAGTCAGCAGGCAAAATGTGCATTTATAGACTTATAGCTGTCAATTTTTGTTATATCATCAATATTTCTGCTCTTAAATATCAGAAAAAATGTTTTATCTGTTAATGTGACGTCATTTATTAAAATAACTTAATATTGAATACATTCTTTGTTTTCTTAATTTGGTTTTTTGTTGTGGATAGTGGTGGTAAACTGAATTTTGTTTTTGCTTTAAAAGGTTGGAGTAAATGCCTCTCCTCTGAATATAGTGTGCATATATACATTACATACATGACATAGTTTCCTTTTACAAATATCTCTATGGTTTCTTTACATTATGTCCGTTTTGCTTTCCCAAAGTACTAATTTAAAATAGTATTGCAATTAGTTTGTCAATTATTTTTAATCATGTTTAAATTAGATAATCAGATTATCTTCATCTTCATATGTCAATGCATGTATAACATTATTTTATTTGCTATAATTTGAATTACTGCATTACTAGTGAGTTCTAATTTTGGGGGTTAATTATCTGTTAATATAGAGTGGGTCATTTATTCTATTGCAGTCTCTCATTTTTCCTATGTCTTAATCATTTTGCTACAGATACAGATGTAAAGATGTTTCATAAATGTGAGAAGGGGATGGTGGTGAGGAAAGTCAGGGCACAAGGAGAAGCAAAGATGACCTGGAGAGAGATGCCTGGGAAGGAGGGGGCGATCTGAGAGGAGTCCACATGGAATGTGAAACCTCAGAGATGCAAGGAAAGTGTGGAGATGCTTCTGGTCTCTTGCCCATTAAACTTGCATCCCTGACCCCACCAATCCCTGAATTTGTTTTCCTTGAAAGGAGAAGGAAAATGAGAGTTTCCTCCTGCTCACTGCCTCTCCTCTAAAAGACCCCCAAATGAGAAAACTTGTACAGTTAACCTAGCAGAAAAGGCTTGTAATTAGATATCTGAAAACGGCAAAATGCCCGAAATGGCAATAGTTAGAAGGCACCACAAGGTTCTGCAAGAGGTAAGGGCAGATGGGGTCTCCATGGGTGCACCTCTAGCTAAGTAGGGTAGCCCTCAAATTGATAGGCAAGAGGCTGCAGTGTAGTCAGGAGTGTGTGATGATAAGATGAGTGGTCTGGAGGCACTTAGCAGGGGTACAAAAAGGAACCAGCTATGAGCTGGGCCAAAGCAAAAATAGTGAAGAAGAAAGAGGCAGCGGCTACCATGGACACATGCTATAGCCTCAGGCAAGGTTTCTGGTTTTATCTGGGTTTTTCAGAATCCCATTTGGGGAGATCAATGGAGACACACAAAGGGAAAAAAAAACCAAGAAAAACACAAAAAAACCCCAAGGTTCTGGTCTTTCCAGAATATCCTTAATATTTTAAGCTGTTCATATATATACAATTTTTTTCAATTTGTAGATAGTCAGATTACAGAGAACAATTATTTTTCTGAGACTTAGACCTGTATAGAAATCTCAAAATATTCTTCTTTTATGCTTTAGCTTCTCATCTGGGAGATTTAAAATCTCTTTTATTCAAACCTTTAAACCAGCTAAATAAAACTTTCGTATTTTTCTCTTTTCTCCGTAACTTGACTTTGTATGATGGAGTATATTCCATATATAGAAAGTTCATAAACTACATAGGTCAATTTTCAAGAAAAGTAAGATGATTACCCAGGTAGTCAAAGCTCAGTTTAATAAGAGGATCAGCAATAATGGTCAGAGTGGCCCTCTGATTGCATACTGTGCTCTCTCCCCCAGGGAACCATTATTCTGGATTCTGTGTTCATCAGTGTCATGCTTTTATTAAAGATAGTCTAACATCTCACACACACTTCAACAACATATGGTAGGGCTGCTTCTTTGATTTGCTTCTTTGCAGCAAAATTATGCTTCAGTTATTCATCCATGTAGTTATAAGTCGCTGTGTAGTTGTAGTATGGTTCACAATTTTACTGCTATAAAAATATACTGGACTATATTTCTATGTGTAATGATTGATAAGACATTTGGGTTTTTCCATCTTTTGCTTTTATTAAAATGCGGATGAGGATATTCTTGTACAAGACGCATGCTATGCACAGCCAAGAGTTTCTCTGGAACGTCCATCTAGAACGTCCATCTAGAAGTGGCAGGTTGGGTGTGTAAGCTGTCAATGTCACTCAGTAATGTTAGATCGTTTTCCAAAGAGTTGGGTTAATGTAGGATCGCACAGCAATAAGGGGGTGAGTGTATTTTGCTTCAGAATTTCTCCAACATCTGGTACCATTTGCCTTTTTAATGTTTGCCAGTCAGGTAGGTGTGGAATGGTCCTAATTTATTTATCTTTTTATCATGTACCATGTTTTTTATTTAAATATCTCTTATTCTCAATGAGGTAGAGACCCTTTCTCCATGCTTATTTCCTATTTTCTCTCCTCTTCATGCCTTTTACCCATGTTTCTGCTTTTTGGTATTTTTGCATTGCTTTGGAAGAGTCTATTCAATATAAGAATTTAATAATTATATGCTGTGTAAATATCTTTCCCAATGTAAGGCTTGCCCTTTACTCACCATATGATAACAGAACTTCATACACTTGTGATACTTTCTTTTAATATTCGTTCTTTTTAATGTGTTGCTTAAGAGATTCTTTCCTGTTATGAGGTCATGGCAACATTTGTCTCTGTCCTTTTCTAAAAGGTTTATAATGTTGCTTTACATTGAAGTTTTTAATCTACTTAAAAATTTTTGGTACGGTATGAGGGAGGGATACAAATTAATTATTTTGCCTGGATAACCAATTATTTTAAGCACAGTTAGGTAACCTGTCCTTTCTCCACTGATCAAGGGGATCAGCTCAGTTGTAAATCTTATTTGCGTATGTGCATGAATCTTAATGACTATGGTTTTTAATGTCTTGCTGTCTGTTAGGGAAAGTCACCTCATCCCACTCTCTTTTAGGAGTGCCTGGCTCTTTTTTTAATCTCTTGTGTTTTCATGTACATTTTAGAATCACTTTGTCCTTTCCATGAACAATTTGTAGGTATTGGACTTGGAATTTCATTGAAATTAAACGTAAATATGGGGACAATTTACATCCTCATAATATTCAGTCTTCTTGTCCTATACAGAGTTTTATATCTCTTACATTATTTAGATCTTCTTTAATATCTTCAAAAGAGTTTGTAATTTTTTCCTGAAAGACTCGCTTTTATCTTCTGTTGGTATTATTTCTAAGTCTGCCATGTTTTTCTTGACATTGTGAATAGCCTTCTTTCCCTTTTCCACCCTCAAAGTCTCCCTTTACCAGTTTTACCTTCATCGTCATTTCCATCCAAAAGTAACTACAATCTTTGCTTCCAATGACATATATTATTTTTGACTGTATTTGAACTTTCTAATTGTATTCATGCTGTATGAGTTTTTTGTGTCTGGCTCCTTCTGTGCAGCAGCATATTGCTGCTGGTGAGATTAATACTGAGTAATGTATAAAGTTTATATAATATTCTATTCTAGTAATATATTCAACCTTATTGATGGTCACTGGACTTGTTTCCAGCTTCTGTCTATTAGGGAAAATGCTGCTGTGAACATGACTGTACATACTTTTTGATGCACATATGTGTGCATTCCTGGTGGAATAAATGAAAGTGTGGTATCACAGGCTATGGATATGTTCAGCTTTTGTACAGATTGTTAGTTTCCCAAAATGGTTAAATGATTTACTCTGCCATTGTAATGTATGAGAGTTTAAGTTGTTCCTTATTTTTACTGCCTCTTAGTATAATAGGCTTTTTTCATTTCTTTTTTTTTTTTCTGTTGGCTTACAGCTGTGTTTCATTATGGTTCTAATTTGTGTTTCTCAGATATCTAATGAAGTCAGACACCTTTTCATATGACTGTTAGCTGTTTAATTTCTTCCTTTGTGGAATACCTTGTGAGGTCTTTGATCTATCTTAAGACGAAATTGGGTTGCAGTCATTTATTGACATGCACGAGACTTTTTCACATCTACTTGATGTAAATCTTCTGTCATATTCAATCTAAATGTTGTCTCCCACTTGTGGGTTTGCCTTTCACATTGTTAATGGAGTCTGTCGATGAAGAAAAATTCCTTCACATATTTGTTCCTCACTATTGTCTTCTTCTAGAACATATTTGGAGCATTTCTTATGTGCATTCCACTTTACTAATTTTCTCTTCAGCTATATAAACCATTGTTTTTTGACTTCTCAGTGAAGATTCCTGCTACATTTGGCCTCAAAACCTAAACATAAAATGTCCTTGCTGTTTTCTTGGGTGTAGTAGTTTTAGATTTTGTTTACACTTATACTGAGGGTGTACATTATGAACCCAGGGTTATGTGAAGCTTTCCTGATAGGCACTTTATCTTGGATGGCCCTAAGCCTTTTCTTCTATCTTAGAAATTTGTGTAAGTGGCAGTTTGGAAGCTCAAAATCTCGAGGGTTTGTCAAAAATCTTTGGGGTAGAAGCTATTTTGAGATACCACTTACTTACCAAAGTTCTGGCTTTTACTATTTTTTTTAAATTGAGCCTCTGCTTATATCTTCAATTTGTACTGGGTCAGCAATGTGTTCTTAATGATCACTTTTCTGTTTTAATCACCATTTTTGCTTTATTTGTTTGTTTGTTTACTTATTTATTTTGTAATAAGAAACCCATTCAGGGTATCTGGTCTACCACACAGCTAGACACAGTCTAGTTATCTTGATGACAAAGAATTGTGCACATCAAAATAAGTTTATTTCATGTTCTAATTTTGAGAATGAATGGATTTTTTGTTGTTGTTTTTTATCTTATTTATTACTGATGTATAGGAAATTTACTGAGGTTTTTAAATTTGTCTTATAGTCAACTCAATTATATTATCAAGAATAGTATTTTTAATGGGTTTCTTCACATTTTTTAGTCATAAAGTTATGTTCTTTATAAATATTGTTTTTTTCCTAATTTGAAAAAGCTTTTTAGATAATAATTTCTATAATATTAAATAATTTAACCTTTTATGTTTTATCATGGATTTAAATGTTGGCTTTTACTTAGCAGCTTTTCACTTAAGGACTCATAATATTTATGTTTTTGTTTATTCAGATAGAATATTTTAAAAATTTTGTCTAATGCCATTCTGATTCTATTGAAGTGAGGACTTGGTTTTTCTCCCTCTTCCCATCCTCCAGTGAGCTCGATGTAGAAGGTTATTCCTAGAGCACGCACACATATACTGGTGTACCTTAAAATAAAGCAAGTGGGCTAACTAAAAGAGTTCTCAATGGCAAAGTTGGAGCCATTTGAACGATAACATAAGTGAAGTAGCACTAGATTATTACCTATAAGATAAAATAAATGCCCATGGGTCCATATTAGTATAATTGACTGAAGAAATTAATAAATGGAGAGGAGAGAAATCTCCCATTATGAAAACTTTCAAATAAAGTATGTAGATACTCAGCCCTCAGAGAGGGAGCAGTGCTCCCCACTCTTTAACTTGGGGTTTTGCACAGTGATGTCCATTCAAAGAGTACAGTGTAGAAAATGGAAAGTGAGTCTAACTTGTGCAAGCTACTTTCAGCAGCAGATGACCAAGGTCAACGTCGACAGTCATAAATCATGTTGATAGGATGCACCCTTGATAAGGATGTGATAACAATGGCACTTAACCTCTGTTATGTTCCTCCCTAAAGCCCGTAACCCCAGTCTAGCCATTAGAAAGCCATCAGACGAATATTAACAGGGAGGAATCCTATGATATATCTAATTAGTGCTCCTCAAAACTGTCAAGGTCATTAAAAACAAGGAAACTCTTTGAACCAGTCACCATTCTGAGGAGCCTAAAAAACATGAAAACTAAATGTCATGTGGTATCCTAGATGGAATCCTGGGACAGGAAAAGGACAAGAGGTAAAAACCAAGGAAACAGGAATACAATATGGATTTTAGTAAACAATCATGTGTCAGTGTTGATTCATTCATTATAATAAATGTGACACCCATGGAAGATTTAGCTTTGGATGTGGAGTATATAGGAACCATCTGCACTGTTTTCTTTTTAGAAAAACATAAAATTGCCCTAAAAATAAAGTCTATTAATAAAAATAAATAAATAAAGTAAGTAAAATGTGTAGAGTTGACATGTTTTCAGGAAAGTTGGTGTCAATTCAACTCTGAATATCTCTTGTCTGGGATACATTCCATTCTATATATTTTGCATCCTAAATACAGTGATACTTCCTACATTATCAGCAATTGCCTGCAAGTTACCCTGGAACCATTGCATCAAAATGGGTGAGCACTGTCCAATTTCTAGTCCAAGTGAACATCTTTAAAAAAAAAAAAAACGATCTAGGTAATTGAAATAATAATTACCCATCATCATTTATTAGAGCCTGTGATGGGAGTTAGTGCTCCAACTTAACAGAAACATGAACTTTTATAAATATTGAATGATAATTAATCAAAATGAAATACTTTGCTCCAAGACATAAACTTTAGTTCTTTAGAAAATTAATTGAATTTAAAGTAGTATTTTTATAGGGTTGGGTAGCTATTCATTAATACCGGGGGACATTTACAATTGCACAACTTTTAGAACATTTAATAGAAATGCAGGCATAGAGCTGGGAGAAAGATCATCACGCTTCAGTTCTCTCCTTTACTCCATTAAAGTCAGAGATGAGATGACCTAGCCCAAATTGCTGTATTGTTTGTCACAGAGCACTTAGAATTCATTTTAGTTTTTCACTGCAGTTTAGAATTTGAAGCCGAGAGATTTGGATTTGGGTCCGGAATGTGTTCCTCACAGGCTGTGTGGAGACAACTGGCCCTTTCAATTTTATTTTTCTCTATATTAGTTTTCTTCACTATGAAATGAGGATAAGAATGATGATATGATAATAATTCTTTAAGTATTCCATAATGCTGTTTAAGGCTTCAATGACATCATGTACTGGAAAGAAATTTTAAAACTCTAAAGCAGAAGTGTTAAAAGTTTTCTTAATTTTACTGAATCTTCCAGCTCCGATTTTCTCTTTCTAGATGGATAAATTAGAAGCTAAACCAGGAAGCTCAGTCTTACGGAATTTTTTAAATTTACTTGGTATATACTCACGTTTGGATAGATTGCACACTTTCCATCAATTTCTATGCCTGTTCATTCGTTCATTCATTCATTTTTGACCCACTGCTTTTTGAGGCTTTATGGTACTGAGAGCAGGAAAATGTGTTTCCCACAGCCTTACAGTGTCTTGACCTTTTTTCCTTATTACAGTTACTCTTTCTTTCAGTGGCTCCTGCACTGATACTTCCCCTTTGTTTTCCTTCTACATCTCTGAATAGACCTTTGCAGTCTTTCCTTCCTCCTGTGCCTTAAAAAATGATGTTACTCTGAGTTTTATATTTAGCATCCTTATCTTTTCATTACACATATCCTCCCTGGATAACTTCACTTAATTTCCACGGCCCCAAGTTTGTGGTATACATCAATGAACCTCAAATTTATATCTCTAGCTCAGACCATTCTCTGATGTTTCAGATTTATAAAGCTAACTGCCTACAGGTATTTCTCCCAGAATATCGAATATTCACACTGAATTCAAAATATCCAAAGATAAAGGGTGGTCCCATACTTCCTCTAATTAATTTCCATAACTTTCCTCTCAATTTTCAACTCATACCAATAGATTGTACCTATTAGAAATCTGGAGGTTATCTGAAACATCGTCCTCTCTCAACATGCCCATTTCCAACTGTGAAACCCATCCCACCAAGTTTACTTCCTAAGTAACTGTTCACTCCATCCCCTTCTCTGCATCTCTACTTTCTCTGTGTTGGCTAAGCTTTTCATTCTCTCTCTCTTCCTTTACCATAGTCTGATCTCAGGTGCTTGTGGTTCAGGTAACTCCTTGTTGACATTCACACTTTCCTCACGTTTCTAAATTACAGGCATGCTATGTGACTTTTCTGCTTAAAACTGTCCAGTGACTCTCTGTTTATAACATACACATTAAAGACCAGGCTTCCTAGAAAGCCATCGAGGATCTTCATGATCTGGCCTCTGAGAATCTTTTCAACCTCATCTTTCTCCAGTTCCCCGCACTGGATGTTTAACTTCGCAACTGAAAATGCCCTTTAATAAATGTTCACTCTATGTAGAATGTCTAATTTAGTTCCTCTAATGCGTTCAAGACCCGACTCAGATGTTACTCATTGTAATTGCTTCAGAGTATAGCAGTACACATATCTGATAGTTTGTCATAGTAATGAAATTAGTATATATATATATACTATATATATTTCCATCACTAGGCTGAAATACACCTTACTATTCTATCAGGTAGCATAGTCATCCGCTCTTGGGAATTCACTTGGTAATATTAAGTTAAAAAGTATAAAGTAGCAGAACATTCACTTTCATGCATGGAACGTGAATGGTTCTAGGGTAATTAATAAATATCTAAATTGGTGTAAATTGGTTTTTTTTTTCACATTGGAGTATACTTGACTGTCATTGTCAAAACAGAATTAAGTAAAAATCAGTCAGTATTTGGTATGAATCCTTGGCTCAAACTACCTTCTGATAAAAGGGAATTTTTAAAATTTGATAATAAGTTGAAACATTCTTTTCTGAAAGCATTTCTTTAAGTGTTGCTGACGCATTTTTCCCGTGACGTCTTCTCAGGAAAATGTCTGGTCACTAGTGTTACCACAAGGAGGTGGTTGTTGAGGTTGGGTCGTGTTAATGAACCTGTAAGCACATTCTGCATCTGGCAGACATTCCAAGGAGAAAGCCAAGCAGATGGCTAATTTAATATAATCTAAGCGACTTTGGATCAGATAAAGCAATGGAATTAACAGCACTTTAACTCCACATACATCAGTTCCCAGCCATTCCTACCATTTCATTTCAATAGGCACTTCTTCAGGATGAAAATCAATGCTAATTGAAAGCTCATATGGTGATGTTTATGTCTGTAAAATGTGTGGTTAAATAGCATATTAAAACATGTGGGCATGAATATTAGGATTGGGAAATGGATTTAATATAGAATAAATCACAGTGCCCTTAGAGTTGCTTTATGGATTTTAAATCACAAATGGTATTTTATCCATTTTGCCTACTATATTAATCTCAATTTCATTCAGACTCTTTCCATTAGATCCGTTGGGATTTATGGTTGATGCATAGTGACTTTCAACTTGCTATCCTGTGGGGTAAGATGCGTTTCTCTGTGTGTGTGTGTGTGTGTGTGTGTGTGGTGTTTGTGTGTGTGTGAAGAGAGACAGAGAGTGGGAGGGAGACTGATTTCATTTTGTTATTCTGTAGGTTTTTTTTGTTTTTAATAAACTGTACTTGGTAAAGAATATTTTAACCTTATTTTGTAAAGAGAGATTCATGTGCAACAGGAAGCTACAAATAATTAGTCAGTAGTTAGCAAAGTAATCCCAGAATTGATGTCTTTAAGCTGCAGTAGAAGAACATGGATATTATAGTTAGAAAGACCAGTGGTCAAATTTTGGCTCTATAGCTGGCCAATTATGTAACATTGTATAATTGTTTTAATTTTGCTCAGTCTCAGGTTTTGTACTAGTTAAGTGAAGAAGGCAGAAACCAACATTGTGGCTCTGGAGGGGACTATATGACATGATGCTTGTAATTCTTGAAACACAGTATGGCAGGTACTCAGTAACTGTAAATCACTGTTTTCATTATCTTCTCACCATCATCATGCTCATTCTTTAGTTGGCGTATTGAGTCAGCATTCATCTACTCTTTGCAAGGAGCTATAGTAAACACTAGTAACAGAAAGATAATGCAAAAGTGGAGAGGTAATGGAGTGATGGGAACAAGTACACGGACTTGGAAGCCAAACTGCCTGGGTGCACATCCCAGCATCACCACTTAGTCATTCTGTGCCCTTGAGGATGCCCTTGGCTTTAGCCCTTCCACACGAAGATGGAAGTCGTACCAGTACTTACCACATAGGGTCATTGCTTTAAGATGTTAACATATGACTCGAGTGTGAACCATTTGTGTAGTGCAGTGTGGATTACAGAAGTGTTGGGGAAACATTAGAGGTAATGAGGAAGGAGTTTCACCATCTTTAGAAAGTTATAAATATTTGTTTAATAAATGAAGAGTAAATTCATTTCCTTCAAGGAAAGCACAGTCTAGTAAAGAACTTTATCATCATACAGATCATAATCAAAGTCTCTTTCTTGTGTATGCTAAATAGGGTTAGGTTTATACACAGCCCCTGCCCCCTTAGAGGGATTTGTGAGAAGCAAGCAAACATTAATGAAATATGTGTGGTGACTTCATAATTAATGACTGTGCTGGAGACATAGACTTTTGTCTTTGGATAACTCAGTGAGAAAAGAGGTCTGCCTTACAGACTCTAAGGAAACCTAACTGACGCCATGATCCTTCCTGGCCACCTGGCCATAGGTGATGGTGTTTTGCACTCGTGGTCTAAATGAGTACAGATGAGTTAGAAAGCCCCCTCCCTCTGCGTTGCACAGTCCCTTCCAGTTCAGCAACTCTTCTCCCATCACTGATATCTCACATCAAAATAAGCGAGAGGACGTATTATAAGGAAATACAGGAGCGGGCCTGCGAATATGGCCTGAATTCTCAATTCACAGGTGACTTTATTACTTTCTTATAGGACCTCGACATCGTGTAATGTGCAGTACTCAAATTCTAGCGTTAGAGATTTTCCAAGATGAGGAGCTGTTATCCCTTAAACTACTCTTGGTATTACTTTGACCATGTGTACACACACGCGCGCGTGCGCGCGCGTGCACACAAGGATCATCTAAGTATGCACCAAACATAGGAAAAGATAGTCACAATAGAAACAGAACTTGCCTGTCCTATACGGCCCCCTAGCACGGAAGTGACGAGAAAGACCACTTTCCACTTTTCACACAGGTGTACCAGGTCAGTAGCTCTACTTTCAAATGGCAGACCTTGTACTTTGTTTTCCTTGTGTCTCTATTGGACTCTCCCAGGAAACACAGGAAATGTTGTCTCTTCTCTTATTCCCAGCTGTGGTCCGTGCTTTGGCAGTCTCTTCCTGCTGTGTTCTGCCACCTGTAATTGCCCCTCGTGTAGGTATCTGTCTGCAGAGGTCCGCTGTACCCCCAGTTCCTTCAAGTCACCCATGTGGTTGTCCCACTTCTAATTTCAAAGGTCCTTTGACTTATCTGCTTTATTTACCCCCTTTCTGTCCAACGGGGGAAATGCTCTTTTTGAATTCAGATCTCAAGCAGAGTGTGTTCAGTTTCCAGATGATACGGTATTTTGTTCTTTGTCATCCCAGCCCCTTTCCCACATGTTAGTGTGCGTTCTCTTAGACTTTTGTTGCCATGTTTAAATTTCTGCTCTGCCGTGGCTTTATTGTCTTTATCTTTTCAAACTCCAGTTGAAAACAAGTTTCACATTTTTCTTTCCTCCACAGAAACTCCAGGACCATGAAAATCAGAGAATGTGACAGGACATCTGTGTAAATGTCACAGGCTATTTTACCATGGTTATTGACTGGGAGACATAAATCATTCCAAGGGGCCACCTGCTAGCTAACTCCATGGGGCAGCCTACAGAGATATGTTGCTGCAAACACAAATGCAAGATAACGCAGCACATCCTTGCATGCTAAATGGACCAATAGAAAAATGCAGTTAAAAAAAAAATTGGGAAGAAGAATGCAAGGCAAGGAGTTTCAACCCTTCACATCAGGAACTTGCTTTGAAGTTGAATGTCCAAAATAGCTCATCCCAAAGCCATTTGAGCTCTTCCTTTTGTAAGCATCCCTAATGTAAAAGAAGTATTAATGAGCAAGGAAACAGTGTGAGAAAGCAACATGGTGGGTGAATTATGGGGCCAAATCTGTGGTTTTAGATCCTATTTAAATCAAGTCAACAACTACAATTGCTTGTAGTTAAACAAGTCCTAAAGCCTCTGCATTCCGTGGTCCCTCCTTACTCTTCCAAACCAATCTTCCACAGCACTTACTCACCCTTCTCGGGTTCAAACATACTGGCCATCATTATGTTTCTCAAACATGGTATTTCTTTCATCCCCGACAGCTGTAATACATGCCCTTAGCTCACTCATTGTTTTCTTGGGGAAATGTTCCAAGACCCTCTGGCTACACCACATCCCCCAATCAAATGCTTTCATAGTGTGACACATCTCAGCTGTTATATTTAGTATTTCTGCCATTTTTTTATTTATCTTAGGGTACCTTGATTAGTATCTCTGTGCACCTGTAGATGGTAAGATTCATCAGAGCAAGGATTCCATCTTTTTCTTACTGTTTGTGCTTCAACCCTGACCCAAGTGTCTGGCACACAGTAGGCATTAAATGAATATTTGTTAGATGAATTCCTGGCAGATTTTTTTCTCACAGTTTCTTTCTTTCTTTCTTTCTTTCTTTCTTTCTTTCTTTCTTTCTTTCTTTCTTTCTTTCTTTCTTTCTTTCTTTCTTTCTTTCTTTCTTTCTTTCTTTCTTTCTTTCTTTCTTTCTTTCCTTCCTTCCTTCCTTCCTTCTTTCTTTTCTTTTCTTTCTTTCTCTTTCTTTCTTTCTTTCTTTCTTTCTTTCTTTCTTTCTTTCTTTCTTTCTTTCTTTCTTTCTTTCTTTCTTTCTTTCTTTCTTTCTTTCTTTCTTATGTTTTTGAGCTTTGGCTCTGTGGCTGAGGACGTTCATGTCCTGGTACGCATCTTTTTTCATGTAATTCCTGTGTTACTTTGAGACTTATTTTTTGGTCAGAGCACTGGTAGTCTGAGAAGCTATAATTTTGGAAATTCCTTCATTGGAAAATGGAGGGGATTCTGATTAGCAAAGAAAAGGAACACGGATTCTAGAAGAAAGTTTAGAATAGATCTGTGATAACCAGGAACAAGAAACGGCCATATGGCGAGCAGAGAGGTCAGAGCAAGGCAAGGAATCTATACAACCCCAGGGCTGTGGCCACTGCTGCAGGTCCAAGGAGGAGTGGATATGAATACTTGGAACTGGATAAGCTTGTTCTTGGCCCAGAGCTTAAAGTACCTGTCACTGCAGCTGGCCGTGATGAATTAAGTGGAACCTGTTCTAAACAGGCCACCTGCATATTAAACTTCTCAAATGCACCAACAAAGCACTTTTGGAAGAATTCTAACTAGGTCAGCAATACATTTGCCATATATCACACGAATAATCCTAATGTAATTCATAAGTATCTCAGCTTATGGAAATTGATGTTTTCTGTAAATATTGGAGTGTGGACAACTCTCACTGCCAGTCAAAACAGAATTAAATCTGAGTCCGGGACATAGCAAGGGAAATAATAGAGATTCTTAGATTAGAGGGTGAGAGGGGTCAAGTGCTCCGTATTATCTGGCATAAACAGAAACTTCCGGAGCTATAGCTTTTTTCTCATGGAGTTATAGACAATCTGCTCTTCCTTTGAACTTTGCTCCTGAAGGCACCTCAGTGAGATGTTCTGGAGTGAATGATTCCATTGCCTGCTTGAGCTTATTTGAAAAGTTTCATCCCTGGTGTATCATCTTAGCTTCTCTTTCAAATCACAGTTCATTGCCTTTCCCTGGCCTTCTGGACTGCCTTGATGAACTTTTCCCGGATTTTATCATTCTCTCTCTTCGGGGGCTTCAAAAGTTTCATAGGGAATCATCCAAACATGCTCCCTGAAATGTTAACAGTGGTTAACTCAGGGCAGTAACATTACACACACATGTACAGACACACATTTCCCCAAATGTCTGCAATTAGTATGTATTGATGTTATAATGTGCTGCTCAATTATTTATTCAGCGAATATTGAGTGAGTGCCTACTGTGTACCCATTCAGTCTCCTGGTGGATAGAGATAGAGAGGAAATAATGATTGACATAAATCACCAGGGCGTCGTGTGGGAAGATGTCAGTAAGAGCCATGCTGACTCCTGCCGTTTTCCATGCAGTATCTTCCAGAACTAAAGGAGCAGAGTCAGTGGCAGGAGACTCGCCTGAAACTTGGGAAGGGAAAGATAAAATTGAAAGGAGAGGAAACTCTCCCTTTTTTTTTTTTGTCACTATAAAGTCCTGAGTTTTTTATTTCAGAGTCAAGTTAAAATTACTTCCTGAAGGTGAACTAATTTTCTCGTCGACATTTTTGGAGTTTCCCGTTGGGTGAAGCATATAGTGACCTAATTCTCGGTAAGATTTTGTAATCTGTAGGGATGGAAATTAAAAAAGGTGTGTGCTCAAGAAAAAAGGAAAAGAAGGGGGAAAGAAGGACCTTGAATCACCACAGACTCCTGCTTAAGAGAAACAGAAAAAAACACCTCTGTACGCTTCCCTATGTTGATTTTGTGTCCAAGCGTTTGTTGGGGGAGTGACTAATGTAGAAGTGCTTTGTTTAAAATATTTGAATTTACTACCCACGATTTCCAAAATATATAATAGGGCCAAAACGATGACTTCGAAGTATTTGATTCAATTAAATAATTGTTCGGTGTCAACTGTGTGCTCCTCAGTAGACAAAATGTTGACCCATAGAAACTATTCGGTGGTTTTTTTAAAACTATTTCTATGTGACAGGCAGCCAAGGCGTGACATACAGATGTCAGCTGCCACTTCCATGGCTCGCCCTGGGCACCTGCCACTTCAAGAAGCACTGAGGAGAGACTTGGATTCTCAGCCCAGGGTTTCAGAAGGAACATATGGCCCCAGGAAGGCTGTCAGAGATGATTCTCTTGCTGACCCCAGCCTTGATGGAGAGCTCTGCACTCTGAGCTGCCTGGATCAAAAGGAGTTTAGCTGTAGGACCCTTCCTCTGACTTAACCTGGGTTATCCTAGTCCCTGGGAGGACCACACACACACACACACACACATTTAGTTCTGGGACTCCCTAGAAATGTTCTGTTGGCGCTGGCAGGAAGTGGGGCATATCTGGGGATCCCTGTGTTTGCTTTATGTCAACCATCGTCCATCGCTGTGGCTCATATTCAGGCCCTGATCCACCATGGATGGAGAACGAAGGGAAAATGGGGAACAGTGGGTGGTTCTTACTAGACGTGCCTCTCTTCTTGCTACCAATCTCACATTTTCCTTGACGTGCCCGGTGTGTTGGAAGTCAGGTGAGCATGCAGGTAGGGGCTCTCCCTCGAGCTCTTTTCTTCCCTTGAGGTCTTGTTTCCAGGAGGGCAGCTTGCCCGGCTGTGGTCCGAAGCTGTTTTAAACACATTCCACTCACTGTGCTAAGAAAGTGATGAGGCGAGCCACCTGCTAAGGTGTCCTCGTCTGACCCTTCTAGTCTATTCCCCATTCTCAGGGAGCAGAATCTTTTTAAAATCCAATGAAATCATAACTTTCACCATTTAATTTACTTACATTTTTCATTTTTAAGATTTTTAAGTGATTTCCCAGAGCCCCTGGGGTTAAATCTTCCCTCAGGCCTGGGCAGCCTCCAACTTCCCAACTGCTCTCTGCCTCTTGCATTCTTGGCTTCTGTCTGTATGCGTTTTCTCTGAGTCTCTGAAACTGCCATTTCATTTATGGTTTCCCACGTGCTCTTCAGTCTGCCTGGAGAGACCTCTGTCCCCACAACCCACCAAATCCACCCTCTGACTCATGTTCATGCCTCAGCTTATGCACCATTTCTGGTAAGAAATATTTCCTGTCTCCAAGGCTGTGCTGTGTTCCTGGTCTACAGGCCCATAGATCCTGGCACTTCATCTGCAAAGCACCAATTAGACCAGCCAACCTTGCCCAACATTGATCTTCCCTGCTGGCTTATAAACTCAGTGAAGAACTCTTTCCTTATACCTACATGTTTGGCAGCAAACAATGATGGATTGAATGACTCGAAGGCCTAGATTTTTTTCTTGCCCTTGAGTCTCTATCTTTCTGGGAAAGGAAGCAAACACAAATATCTTTAGTGTATGTTCTTCCTGGCAGGAAGAAATTCTGATTGTGGACCTAAATCTTATATTCATCTCACAGACTGAGCTATGTGACTTTTGATGGCATCATTGTGATTTTTTTCCCTAAGTGGCTTCTTCTGATCATGGAAGTCAGAAGGGGTGTGTATGTATGTTTCTCCAGAAAACCACTGCTCTCTGAAGAACATGGAACCTTTTCTCTTTAGTTACAAAAATTTTTACTGAAGCATAGTTGATTTACAATGTTGTGTTAGTTTCTGACATACAGCAAAGAGATTCAGTTATATGCAGGGAGGGACATATTCTTTTTCATTATGATTTATTACAGGACATTGAATATAGTTCCCTCTGCTATACAGTGGGACCTTATCTTTTATCTATTTTATATATGGTAGTTTTTATTTACTAATTTCAAACTTCTAATTTATCCCTCCCCCATACCCTTTCCTCTTTGGTAACCATTGGCTTGTTTTCTATGTCTGTGAGTCTCTTTCTGTTTTATAAGTAAGTTTATTTGTATCATATTTTAGATTCCACATATAAGTGATATCATATGATATTTGTCTTCCTCTTTCTGACTTACTTCTCTTGTTATGACAATCTCTAGGTCCATCAACATGTTGCTGCAAATGGTGTTGTTTCATTCTTTTTTATGGCTGACTAATATTCAACAGTATATATGTACCACATCTACTTTATCTATTCACCTGTTGATGGACATTTAGTTTCCTTCATGTCTTAGCTATTGTACATAGTGCTGCTATGAACTTTGGAGTGAACTTTTAAATTATAATTTTCTCCAGATACATGCCCAGAAGTAGGTTTTCTGGATCATATGGGAACCCTATTTTTTTAGTTTTTTGAAGGTAACTTCATAGCATCCTCCATAGTGGCTGCACCAATTTATACTCCCACCAACAGTATAGGAGGATTCCTTTTTCTCCACACCTTCTCCAGCATTTATTATTTGTAGACTTTTTGATAATGGCCATTCTGACCAGTGTGAGGTGATACCTCACTGTAGTTTTGATTTGCATTTCTCTAATAATTAGTGATGTTGAGCATCTTTTCATGTGCCTATTGGGCATCTGTAAGGAACTTGGAATCTTGGCTTTCTAGGGTACAGTTTTTGAGGGGAAGAACAAAACAAAAATGAGCTTAGAGACAATCAATTCATGGACTAAGGCGCCCACCAGCCTGAGGGAGCCTAGCATTGCCCCTGCTAATTTAAGTAATACCCGGAGTGAAGGGAGGGTCTTTGCAGCTCAGAAACTCTCTTCCTTAATTCATATAGGCCCTTGAAATTCTGACAGAGGCCACTAGCCATTCATACTGGAGACTAAAATAATAATTAAATTTCACAGATGCCTACAAGGGATCCAAGAGCCTGCCCTTTTAGAACACAAGGGTAACGAGAGGGCAATTTATAGTTACGTGTCTTGCAACTTTCCTAAATTTTCTCCATCTGATCAGTCAGGAGTATAATTGAACACAATGAGGTGTTGCAGGCTTTTCCAAAGTAATACGGAGCAAGATGAACTGTTAAATTATCCCTTACAAACTAGAATATCACTTCTATGCTTCCTAATACTCAAAACCTTCCCCTGTAGGAGATTCTTTGGGCACTTTTTTGAGCTCTTTATTAGGTTACCACCCCAGCGTTATTGTTCATTTCTACCCCTTTTCAAATCGGAGGACTAAAAGTAAATAATTTATCCTTCGCCTGGGAGCTCCGATATAATTTATCATGATGTGAAAGATAACAGTCCGATGATCACATATTTACATCATTTTTATACTAAACACAGAATAACTATGACAAATACTTTCACTGAACTTATCAAAGTGACATCAGATAGTGCTGCAGGAGACATAAAATCATATAAAGCAGATACAGTGATTTAAAACCATAGCAGGCTGGGTTTATTTATTATAGGAAGAAATGTGTCCTTTATGACTCACTAGTTTCTGGGTCATTAGTGAGTGACAGTCCAGGATGGTATTGTGCATTTAGCATAATGACCCAGAGTCATCTAATCAGATTAAGTTATTTTTATCTCCTCAGGTTCAGGAGTCAGAGAATTGTGTCATGCATTTTTAAGAGATTTCAAGCTTAGAAATGAGGTGTAAAAGTTTATTATGGATACTTTGTGCAGTCAATAAACAATGCGATTTCCGTGGTAAAATTCAGTCTGGTTTGACTTAGAAGCCCTGACGTGAGGAACTGCTCCCCTGGGGGCCCACGACATCCTGCAAAGACTTGTCAGGGTCTAGTGTAATTGGGTGTACGTCTGTCTGCTCAACTAGGATCTCAGCGCCAAAGAGGAAGAATTTTATTTTCTTCTGTGTAACACACAGCACCCGGCGTGTAGTAGGCAATCCGCTAGGTGTTTCCTGGAGGAAGGATACCCACTTGGAATAGTCTGTGTCAGTCTGCATTGGCTGAAATAGAGACGAAGAACCCCTGAATGTCCAGATCCTTCCCATCTAGGCAGGGATAAAGACTCCGCTCTTTTTGTACCAAGTGCAGCCGTGTTTACAATTATGTCATTTTATAGGTAAGGAATTGATAAAGATGATTTCAGACACTCAGGTTGTTAAGAAAAATTCAC
This sequence comes from Vicugna pacos, assembly GCF_048564905.1. Classification (NCBI taxonomy): domain Eukaryota; kingdom Metazoa; phylum Chordata; class Mammalia; order Artiodactyla; family Camelidae; genus Vicugna; species Vicugna pacos. The sequence goes on from NC_133001.1 coordinate 46,347,789, forward strand.
CAAAACATGGAAAGGATGACTGAAAGTCTTTAACATGTCCTGCTGGGGACAAGGGGTTACCCAGCTCTCTTGGGTATATTCCCTGTGTGACTTGCTCTTTATTATTTTTTTGGACAGTTTGCAACTTTGCAAGGATACATGTTACCCTGCAGAAAATTGATAGCAATGTAAATAATTCCAGTTCCGTTGCAGTGGCAATGAATTTTGTGTGCTAATTGCAAACGGTTTTTGACAAAGGTTACAGTTTTAATTGTCCTTTATGGACATTAGTTTTGCACCTGAACTGCTTTTCCCTTTAAGCCTCTATAAATATCTCCCTATCTCCAATAATTTTTGAAAGAGCTTAAGCATCCTGATGGTGTCATCTTTAATAAGCTAAACAATCTTATACTCAATTTATGTTTGCATACTGTTTATAGTTTTAGCTTTTTGAAAATTACACCTAGACAAAGTAAAAACTCATATGTTTAAGTGTACATAATCACATTTAAAAAGTAGCAAAAAACCACAGAAATAACAATCCTGTTCTCCCCCAAATAGATTTTTTTGTATTATGCTTGGTTTTTTAACAAATTAATGTGAGAAATCAAATGTGTGTGGGGTGAGATTAATCTGAAGAGTACAGGCTAGATTTTACATGCCATTAATTTTTTAGGGAAAATAAGATGGGGGACGTGAAGGAAATAGATTTTGACAATGAGGATGCCAGTGGGAGAGTGATGTATTCTTCAACAAGGAGAATGTAAAACAAAACTACCAGCAGGCCAGGAAATATGCCAGGAAGGGAAGAGTGGGCACACCGGGGTACTGGGTGAGAAGCAGGCATTGTCGAGGCATTCTGCTCCCAGTATCACTGGAGAATTAAAAAAAAAAAAAAGATGATAATAGTACCAGCAGAAGTTCTATAGATAATTTTCCATGAAATACTTGGCTCAAACTCCACCTTCAAATATGTTATTTGGGGAGAAAATCAGAGACTGCTTCAAAAATAACAATGCCAGTTAAAAGATGGCCACATTTTGATTCAATGCAGGAAAGAAATTGGGGTTTCTACTTTATACCAGACTTTCACAAAGCATGTAGCGGATATAAGAAAGTGAGTGAGACAGGGGTCTTTTCCTCAACAATGTGAAATGTATTGGGAATGCAAATCAGAGCAATATAAAGCCAAGAAAGAAAGGGAGAGGAGAAACGAGGTAGTGATGTCCCTAGTTTGGGGGAAAGCTGAGTGTGGGAAATAGTTGTTTCCTGAGTAAGATAATTATGGCAGTTCTTAAGAACTTCTTGACATTTGTCTTCAGTCTTCGGCTTAGGGAAATTTTTATAAATGGAAATGATAACTGAATGAGTAGACTGATGTTATTTTATTAGCAAATGGGACCCTTTCAAGTGAATAGTTTTGATCTGACTCCAGTAGTCTTTGCTTATCTGGGGTTTCCCTGTTCACATTTTCAGTTACACACAAAGCCAACTGTGGTCTGAAAATATTAAATGGAAAATTCTAGAAATAAACAATTTGTAAATTTTAAATTGTGCGCTGTACTGAGTAGCGTGATGAAATCTTCACCTTCCTGGCCAGGGTGTGACTCATCCTTTTTTTTTTTTTTTTTTTTGTCCGGAGTAGCCATGCTCTCTATGCCACCTGCCCGGTGGCACAGGAAAAACCATAGCAGATACAGGGTCTGGTCCTCTCCAGGGCTGCTGGCATCCAGTGGGGGCCTTGGAACGCATCCACCATGAGTAAGAGGGGGATGCGTGGTTGAATCACGCTCTCAGTCACATGCACACACCGCCCAGCTCAGATCTACCTGGGGCAGCTCTTGAGTCTGGACGTCCCAAGTAGGAAGATGAGAAAAACTCATGTGCACCAAGTCTTTTCTTTCCTCCTCTCAGCCTTCTGGGGAATAAGGAGGGAGATCAGGCAAGGCTGGCCTCCTTTGCTTTCTTTACATCTCTGAATTTGCTACCTTTGCTTCTGTTTTCATTTATTGCATAAATACTCTTAGAACAAAATTTGGTTGGGGGATTATGGGAAAAAACGTAGAATATCCTCTAAGCTCATTACTGGGAACATTTAAACTGTTCTTTAATTTTTTTTTCCCTGTATAACCTCCCAGTGTTTATCCATATGCAAGCAAGCTTTTGGAGACTTTTATCTGTAGTATAGGTATAATTTTTTTATTCTTCTTGTTCATTTAATGTTACTTCATATTCTCCTTGTAATTATATGTTCATAATTATTTTATACTGCTGGATAAGATTTAGACTCGGTATACCTCACTTAGTTGTTTATCTAGTTTTAAGCATTTATTTAAATATCACTTTACTACTTTAAATAATTCTGCCTTAAATATATTTTTGAATGTCTCTGCGTCTTCACCATATGACTAAACCCTAAATCCTAAAATAAATATTTTTAGTACCTTAACTACTCTAAAATCAGGGTATGTTTTAAAGTCTATGGGCATATTTAATATGGTTGTTAAACTTTATTAATGAACTGTATTAATTTGATGGCATGTCCTATAATTATTATTAGTTTGGAATCAAGAAAATTAAGTATTTCCTTAGTGTAAATTCCTAAAATTCTTGATAATAATCATATAGGAAGATATAAATATAATAAAAAATAAACTTGCCATTTCAACCTCTAAACAACTGGGCACAAAAGAAAACAAAAATGAAAAAACTTTTTAAATGCTTGGTAGTGTATATTTAGCAAAAACTAAAATATCAATGAGTTAAAAAATGTATAAGTGTAGTTTTGTATAAGTTGTTAAGTGCTAGCCACTTAGGAAGGCAAAAATAGATATTAACAATCAAAATAGAAACAAACAAAAGTAGGAGAAAACCATCACAAGTAAATTTTTAAAATATATTTTAAGACATTTTACGTTTAGCTAGACAAATACAGAACAAAAATCAGGAAATTACAAATAATATTCAGAAATACTTAGAAAAGACAAACAGTAATAGATATAGTAAATTATATACATTTACACAATCTTACACAAATCATTTTGAAAAATTTAGATCAAATATGAATTTCTAGAAAAAACACATGTTAATAAAGAATGCATAGGAAATAAGGAACACATAGAAAACCTAAACAGTCTGATAACCATACGACATTTTTATAAGGTTGTCAAAGAGCCATTTCTGCTCAAAATTGAAGGGCACAGACATTTTTCCAGGTAAATTAAATTAAATATTTAAATGATATATAATTTTTATACTTTACAAACAATTCATAACATTGACAATATATAGATGTATGTATGTGTATATATACATATATATAATGTCATTTTTAAAGTTCCTTTTCTTTTTTCAACCATGAGAATGTTTAATGGTACATACATGTTGGAAAAAATCACTTAACCCTACAAATTCTACATCAACAAGATAATCTATGCCCAGGATTTTACTTAAGGGAAAAGAAGGTCCACAAAATAAAGTTTTAAAAAAAAAATGAAACCAGAATAACTCTGAAAGCAGGTAAGCATGTACTAAAGAACTATAGGGCAATTCATTTATAAACATCAATTCAAATTCCAAATAAATACTAGTAATTAAACCTTTGAGTGAATTTTAAATATATGGCTTCTTCATTCAGTAAATATCATTTGAGCATCTACTTTGTGTGAATTACTGTTCTAATTCCTAAAAACTATAGATATGAACTAGATAATACAAGAGGTCTTTGGAAAGCTAACACTCACTAGAGAGAAACAGACAGCAGCCAAATAAATAAATTTAACAATCATTTAGAAATTTTTAACATTTGCTCTGGAGTAACTGTAGAGAAAGATGTAATAAGTATTTGGTGGTGTCACTTCAGATGAGGTGGTGATGGATGCCTCTGTAAGTGATGACATTTGTCCTCAAGAAAGTTTCATTTTAGAATAAAATGCTTTGTAAAAATTCAACATTCATTCCTTATGAAAATTATTAGCAAAACACAAATCAATGTATATACTTCCTCAACTCCCTGAATCCCCTCTTCTGGCCCCCTTCTCTACCTTTTATCGCCCCATAAAAACACCTCTTTCACCCCATTTCATGAAAAACCAATGTAAGCAATCCCACTGAGCCAAGAAGAAGACAAAAGACTCATTACTACCAGTATTATTAAAATTTGTTCTGGTAATACAAAAAAATGTAATTAGAAATAAACAATGTATGATATATAAATGCTGCTAAAGAGACAAAATTGTCATGTTTGTATATTGCATTTTGTATGGTTATTTACAAGGAAACCCCAAGAAAATTAGCTAGAAAGTTTAGAAACAATAAGATAATACGGCAAAACAAATGAAAACAAAAATTCAATCTAAAAGAATCAATAACTTACCAATGTACACTGTATGATAAAATCTAATTACACAGTATAACAAAGGGAAAAAAAATCCCCCCTCTGCAGTAAAAATAAAAAGAAGTAAACCTTCTAGGGATAAATTTATCAAAAGTAAATATGTTCTTATAGAAAACAAAATTTAAAAATTCTTCTGAGAGTATAAAAGAATTAAAATAGCCAGAAATAGTGGAGATCAAGAAAGTTAAAATATTTATTAAAATATATTAATAAGCTAAGTGTGATCCATTCAAAGTACCAGCAGTTTATTTCTAATATAATGACATGATATCAAAAGTTCATCTGGAAAAATAAATGTGTATAACAAAAGTTTTAAATGTATTGTAAAAATGGATTGAAGACCTACATGTAGGACTGGATACTCTAAAACTCCTAGAGGAAGACACAGGCAGAACACTCTTTGATGTAAATTGTAGTAATGTATTTTTTTGGATCCATCTCCTAGAGTAATAGAAATAAAAGCCAAATTAAACAAACAGGACCTCATTAAACTTAAAAGCTTTTGCACAGCAAAGGAAACCATAAACAAGATGAAAGGACAAACTACAGAATGGGAGAAAACATTTGCAAATGATGTGACTGACAAGGGATTAGTTTCCAAAATACACAAACAGGTCACACAGCTTTATATGCCACCCCCCAAAAAAATCAGAAAATGGGCAGGAGACCAAAATAAACATTTCTCCAAAGAAGACATACAGATGCCCAAAAAGCACATGAAAAGATGCTCGATATCACTAATTATCAGAGAAATGCAAATCAAAACTACAATGTGGTATCACCTCACACTGGTCAGAATGGCCATCATTAAAAAGTCTACAAATAATAAATGCTGGAGAGGGTGTGAAGAAAAGGGAACTTTCCTACACTGCTGGTGGGAATATAAGTCAATGCAATCACTATGGAGAACAGTCTGGAGGTTCTTTAAAAAACTAAAAATAGACTTATATGTGATCCAACAATCCCACTCCTGGGCATATATCTGGAGAAAACTCTAATTTGAAAAGATACATGCACCCCAATGTTCATAGCAGTACTATTTACAGTAGCCAAGACATGGAAGCAACCTAAATGTCCATCAACAGATGAATGGATAAAGAAGATGTAGTATATATTTACAATAGAATACTACTCAGCCATAAAAAAGAATGAAATAATGCCATTTGCAACACATGGATTCACTTAGAGATTATCATACTAAGTGAAGTAAGTCAGAAAGAGAAGACACATGCCATATGATATCACTTATATGTGGAATCTAAAATATGATACAAATGAACTTATTTACAAACCAGAAATAGACTCTCAGACATAGAAGAGAAACCATGTTTTGGCATAGTTTGGTAACATTAGTCTCCCCACTCCTCCCTTCCCATTTCACATCTTTTCCAGGCTTGTCTTGCCTAGCCTCACATACTACTTCTAGATGAACTTCAGTATCGTGTTGTTGGTGCTAGACCAGGAACACTCAAATCATGGGGACAGAAATGAGGGCCCCTGTACAGTCCAGAGTAATTTAATATATGTTAAAGTTTCTATTTCAGGTATGTGAATAACAGTTTTAATTGAATTCATCCTATAGTGATACCTGGATTAACATTTTAAAAACCTAAAAAGAAAATAAACACAGATCACCATAAAAAATATGTTTAAGATATATATACTAAATACTTAAATGGAAAGAAAGAAACTATAAAAGTCCTAGAAGAAAATGTAAGTGCATTATTTAACATAACATATAGCCCAGAAATTACACAAGAAGGATAAAAATGTTTCATTATATGAAAATAAATAAATAATAGAGTGGTCAGAAATATCAAAGCTGAGGTTAAAAAAAAACAATAATTAATTGATAAAAGAACGTTTGTAATTTATGACAGAAAGGGCTAATTTTCTTCATATAAAGTAGTCTAATGAATGTTTTGACAAAACATTTCAAAGTACAAGTGACGAACAAGTAGATAAAAACACACACAACTTCAGTCATGATTAAAGAAATGAAAATGAAATTAAATGAAACATTCATTTTTACCTATCAGCCTGTCCCTCCCTTTATTTGCTTCTGAAAAAAAGTCTGAAAAGAGCATTTGTCTGACAAGGTACAAGGAAACAGGACATACCACATTACTGCCGGCCTATTTCTGTACGGAAAGCAGCCCTGAGACTGATGTTCATAGAAAGCTCTGCTTGCAAAGGAGACAGCTGGGAACTTGGATCTCACAGGGTTTCCATGTTTTTCTAACTAGAAAACATGACTCATGGCGCCTAGGCTTTATATACAACAATGTGGTTTATGCTGAACGTTTGCTTTCCTTCTGGAATTTTGGTACACGCCAGATAGAAGGCGCCTATGTGACCAGCTTACAATGAAAACCTTGGGCACTGCATCTCTCATGGGCCTTAACCTGGGGAGAGATCACGCATGTATTACTGCCTTTTCATTGCTGGAGAGAGTGTATTCTGTGTGGCCCCTCCTGAGATGGTGAGAGCACAAAGTGGCCTGCACGTGGACTCCTCCAGACACTGCCTGCCTGTTTTACCCTAACACTCTGTGTGCCCTTCCTATGTGACTGTGATAAATCCCAGCTGAGTCCTGACAGTCCTGGTAAAACTCTGAATGGAGTCTTCAGTTTCCCATTTGGCAATCTTACTGGAAAACATATGGCAAGTATTATCAGCTATGCGTATTCTTTGTCTCAGCCATTGCATTCAAATATACACTTTCACAGGGGAAAACCTTGCAAGGATAGGGTAGGGGAAATGAAAAACTTACTACTCAGCAGCGGGGATGGGTTGCCTTAAACATGATAATCCTGCAGCCATAACTTGTATAACCATAAGTCATGAAAAAGAACAAAATAGACTCGTTTTTCTGATGTGAAAACATGTCATCAGCATGAAATCATTGTGAGTGTGTGTGCATGCGCGCACATGCGCGCACGTGTTTGGAGCAGTTCTGATAAGATAATACATAAGAACCCATCTAAAACAATTATCTCTGAAGAGCCTGACTGGATAACATAGAAACAAGGGACAGGGTATGGGAATGAAAGGAGTCTTTATCTTGTTATGTTTGCTACCGATAGATCTTATATATGTACACTTATCTTTGTGTGTATCTCTATAGCTGTATTAATATGTATTAGACCATTTGACACAGTATTTTCAGTTTCAAAAATGTATTGTCAGAACATACAGATGAGAATGAAGTTATGTTAAAAAATTTGGCCAGCTGTTTGTATTCCCAAAATTTGGGTATAACAACATAATTGAATACTGTCGGGAGAGTTAAATGTTATAATTCTTCTGCGTGATGAAATATGTTGACAATAAAAGTCATAGTTTTTGAAGATCACATAACAACATGGGTTAATGCCCATAATATAATGCAGTATAAATAAAGGCCGCGTAAGAGAAAAAGAAAAAGGCAATGAGAGAGAGTGAGAAGGCAAAAATAAGAGAAATGGAGAGATGGAAGCAAAAACTTAATAGCATTAACAGATAAAGTGTGATGACTACCCATCAGCGGTGTGATTACAGGTGAATTTCATTATTTTCTTAAATTTCATCATAATTTTCAATATTTTATGATGCCTAAGTTTTATTTTCATATAGGAAAACTAAATATTTTTAAATTGTTATAGTGTATTCTCTAGGTGAAGTTATATCCATGTAGCCATGAATGCCATGTTCACTTTTCACAAGTGGTCCCTCATTGATTTTCATCATATGTGTTGCTGCTTTAGTAAAACTGTAAAGTTCTTTATTTAAATATGTGTTGCTTTTCTGAGTTGAGTATTTTTCTATTTGTTGCATTTTGTCTTTTCTAAGTTACCTAGTTCTGTCCTATGTCTAAAAAAAGTTTAATCGATTTATCAGCTATAGTTTATGTATTTTTCTGAGCGTGTATTAATTTGATTTTAACTACGTATGTGCTTCTAAAGGTATTAAATTCATTTTAAATTATAAAAGTAAATATTTCAATACTATCTCAATATTTCCTCAATGACTTCAATTATCATTGAAAAATTAAAAATTACAATTTGAATTATATAAAAATTGTGGCATGTATTTCTATATAAAACTCTTATCAGGTTAGTGATGATTTCTATAGTTAGCTGTTCACCTTTAAAATATTTAAATATATTCTAATTTGATATACTAGATATATTTTCCTATCCATATGTATTTTGATGACTTTCTTATCACAAATTTAAATATCATATTTAGTCTATAATCTCTGGAAATCTTTTAGGAGATATTTGTGTATGTATGTGTGTATATATATGTATGTATATATAGATTTAGAGAGATAATATATTCAGTTTATTATATATAATGTTATATATTATGTTATATATATTTTGCTGTGCTCAATTACTTTGCTTAATGATTTATTAATTTAAATTTTCTTTACCTGAAGCTATCTGTACATATTATGCACTAATTAGAAAACAAATACAAGAAAAAGGCATTAAATATAATCCTTAATCTAACAATTGACACTTTTAATCATTAGTCACAATTTTGTGCATATATTCTAGAATGTTCCCTATGCTAATATGTACTCATACTATGTATACTGATTTTTATCCTGTTGTTTATTGGTTAGTTCTGCTTCATAATCTACTATGATCTTATTTTCATGTAATTATTTTTCCATTACCTAATTTTTAATTGCTTAATAGATTTCCATAGAAATATTTGGCATGATTATTTAACCAGTTCCATATTTTAGGAAATATATGTTAGTTTCAATTTTTTCTTCTCAACTGTGATCAGATGACTACTGTTGTAAATTAATATTTTCACACGTGCCTAATTATTTCCTTAGGATAAATTCATAGTTGCAGAATTGTTGGATCAAATGTTATGATTATTATGATTTTTGATACATATCACAATGTGACCTCCCAGAAAGATTTTACCATTTTATAATCTCAACAGCAATGTATGGAGGGAAAAATACATATTTTTCTAAATATTCCCCAACATTAGATACTGAGATTTTATTGTATCCTTTGGAGGAAAGCAGTATCTTCTCATTTATTAACATATCTATCACGTATAAACTTTTCATAGGTTTTTTTTGACCATTTGTGTTTTTCACTTTTAAAGTTTTGAAGTTAGTTATGACAATTGGTTCAAGGATATTCCTTTTTAAAAAAATTATAATAGCTCTCAAATTAGTTTAATTTTCTTTTAGATGCAAGTACATGAATTAGTGGGGCATAAAACAGACACCTACCTGCTAGTCAAATGATAGAATTAAATGTCTATTTCTTTATTGCCTGTGTGTGATAGAAATGTGACAAAATTAGGTTTATTATCAACTTTGTACTCTTGAAGCTGAAGGATTCTTGTTTGTATTTCAGTCTCCATTATGTGTTTTTTTTTTCAGTTGTAGTCTCTGTGTAATTGATCTTAATATTGTTTACTAGATATGCTGTTGGTTCACTGAAAATAGAAAGTTTTATTTTTATACAGGTTCAGACTTCTAAAAAAATGCATTCATTTATTTGTTGCTTACTTTGCTTATTTGATCTTCACTCTAGCTTCTGAACTCTCAAGGAGCCAATTAAAACATCTTTCTTCAGGAAACTTTTATTAGTCAGCTTAAGTTTAGTTATTGTGCAGTGAGAAGCAACCCCAAAGTTGCAATGGCTTTCAAATAAAAAAAGGTTTATTCCTCACCCATGACGATATTTACTGTGGATTGGCTGCAGTTCTATTCTCTGTTACCTTTACTAAGGGTTCAGGCTGTCAGAACAACCTCTAACACATCACCAGCCTCCTTCCAGATGGAAAAAAAGTGCATGGCAAGTCATGCATTGGATTTTAAAGCTTCTTCCTGGAGGTGAAACACATTATTCAATTCACAGTTCATTGGGCAAAGAAGTTATATGGCCAGGCCTGATGTTAAAGGAGCCAGAAAATATAATTCTCCTCCCAGGAAGATACAGAAACTATTTTGAACAAAAATATTATCACCTTATCTGTTCAAGTAGTTTGCTAATATTTGGCTCTAGAATTATAAAGCTACACCAGTTGCAAAGTCCGTTATGCATTAATTAGTTTAAGAAATTTTACCTCAGTGCAGCCCTAAGTGATTTAAAGCAAGAGTCTGCAAACTTTTCTATAAAGAGCTAGATTGTAAATATTTTTATCTGTGTGGGCCATATACTTTCTGCTGCAACATTTGCAATTTCTCAAGTTTGCTGACATAGCCAGGAAGTAGCCATAGTTATTACAGAAACAAATAGATGTATCTGCATTTAAATAAAATTTTATTAAAAAAAAAATCAGGCCATGGGCTGGATTTGTCATACTAGTCATTGTCTGCCAATACCTGATATACATTAGCTCTTATCTGGTTAGAGTAGAAATTTAGAACATCCTGTTGAGATCTGGAGTTTTATCTGTTCTTATTGAAAAAAAATTTTACTAATATATAGAAAGTGTGAAATTTTATTTATGGTAGGTCCTGGTCTAGTATAAGGCAGGCCATATTTATTTTAAAAGCTGTTGAGTCTGTAGAGAAGTAGTCTGAGGTGTGGAGACATAGTTTGAAACCTCATTTTCAATATGCTTGCTTTCTTAAAACAGGATGTAGAAAAGAAAGTTCTATGAAATTTGTTTGGCTGATAGGAACATGAAAAGAACTGAGAAAGCATTATAAGGGGCATAGATTAAGAAAAGGATTAGGAGTTCTGATTTAATTGTTATAAGAAGAAGAGAGTTGTTTCTTGGAAATGGTACTCATTCCACCATCTTCTTGGAAAAGGCACATTGCTATTTAACATCTAAATAGATATAATGTAGATACAATCACAATAGCATATACAAGTATTTTTTCCCATAAAACTATAGCCGCAAAAATAATGGAAACTAAAATCTAGATAAAAGGTGACATTGCCTATGTGTTTAAACCTTCAGAGGAGTTACTATTGGTAGACATAAAGATAGAAATGTCTAATAGAGTTGACAAATTGAAACATTATCATTCAATTGGATTGAGACTTGCTGAAAATATTTAACAAATCATATTGCTCAGTTTTGTTTTAAGAATAGGATTGGTACAAAGGCTTTCAAATTTCCCTCCCCCAAAAAGCAGGCTTAAATACAAAGAAATGTTAATTGATTCATTGAACTTTTGAAGCAACTATTTAACATTTTCAATAAAACGAAGCCTACCTCTAATCCCAGGTGGCAGCTTTACTAAAGGCATACATTGTAATTATGCTTCTGTTTTCATTTCCTCCCAATAATGGAGCCTGGGAAAGCCTGCTTTCTGCATCTGGATTTCAAAGCATCATTCAGACAAAGCTTCATTAAACCCCACCAAACACTAAAGGTCACTGTGGCTTCATATGTTTATGTTGTAGCAACCAAATGTTGCAAAAACTTTGTCAGTAGCCAGCAGAATTTAGAAATATCACAAAATGGCAAGAGTAAGATGAGGTCATAGGTGATGAGTTCATTTGTTCAACAAATAGAAACACAGAATAACAGAATATAGTTCTTTCCCTCAAGGAAATCATTCTGCATAGAAGACTGAAACTAAATTGACAATTAGAATGTTTCATGTAAATGCAAAGTTGGTTTCCATTAAATAGCTGGGCTGAGCTGACCTAGGAAATCTTCTTTCCCATTTCCAGTACATTGAAATGCCACTTAAAATGTAACAACTGCAAATAAAATTATATAACTGAGCACAAGATCTAAACAAGGAAAAAAGTCTCCAAATAAAAAGGAAACTGAAAGTTGGAGCACTGAATGGAAACTGAAGTTTGGGGGTGGCTCATGAACTTTACTGACTGGAGCCTAGGGCTCTACTACCGTCTGTAAGAGGAAGAGATTGTGCTGGGGTTTGGAAATGAGACACTGCATAAAACCTGGATTCATAAAGCCTGATCCATTCGTAAAATGGAATCTGTGCAAACTTCACAATCCAGAAAAGCAGCACAAAAACTTGCAGCCTGTCTGAGGGTATGAACAGAAACAATGACTTGAAAAGAATCATGATGTCAGGGGTTTTCCCTTCTATGAAGTATGAATTCATATGCCACAGTTGACACCTCCTGCTAGTCCAGGGAAAAGATCCTTTAAAAGCAAATATTTCTGAAAAGATATTCTTACAATCCAGAAAAAAATAAAGCTCTAACTGAAAACTGCCCCTGATGAGAATGAACTTATATTTTAAAAATTATGAATCTCATATGAAATAAAAGATTGAGAGTCAGCAAGCACACCAAATAGAAGAGAACTGGTGATAATAAACTAATTTAGAAGAGAATTTGATATAAGTAGATTTAATAATGGTCAGATAGACAAAGAAAATAATAAATGCTATAAGAACTTTACAGTATGATATAAGAAGAGATACTATTGGAAAGGAAACACCTTGTCTAAAAAACAAAATACAAATTTATTAAAATAAAAAAATAATAAACCCTTTTTGGATGAGTTGATAAATTGATTGGATATAGTTGAAGAGTGAATATATTAATTGGAAGACAGAGGGTAGGAAATCATGTGGGAAAACACAAACTGGTTAAGACACAGAAATTATGTTTTAAGAGATATAGAGAACAAAATAAAGTCCAGATGTCCAAAGTGAAAAGAGATAAAGTATAAGGGAGGGATATTGTACACTGAGAAATTTCCCACATTGATGAAAGTCTGGATTTTCAAAGTGACTGAACTCTCTAAGTCTTAAACAAGGTAAATATAAACATCCACACTTGGTTGAATTACAGTGAAATCTTGTAACATTAAAGACAAAAATAGTTATGTTTCCTGAAAGAAGAGATAGATTTTTTTTTATAAAGCAATACCAAATGGGCCTACAACAAATATTCCACCCACAATGTCAAACCAAGACAGAAGAAATATATCCCCATAGTACAAAGAAGAAATAACTGATCACTCAGAGTTTCAAAGCATAATATACTATGTAAGAATGAAGGTGAAATAAGGATATTTTCTGGCAAAGACTGAGGAAATTTTCTTCTGGTAGATTTTCACTGTAAGAACTACTAAGGATACACTTCAGCAGGAAGGCTACTGACACCAAAAGAAAGATGAAAGAAATAGCAAATGTGGATCAATCTAAACAAGCATTGACTGTAAATCATAGAACTGACAAAGTTGGAAAGTACAGAAATTGGTAGAACTGAAATGTTAAATATAATAGGGAAGGTAAGAGTTGGGGAAGATTTTTCTTAAGTAATTCTAATAATGTTCTGTTAAACAAAGGAGGTTGGGGAGGTGGGTTAACTTTTCACTGTTTTGAGTATGTCACATATTTACGTGTCTTCTAAAACAAAAGATACATTAGGTACATCTTTCCAACAGGTAGAGGAAACACAAAACTAACCACTTGGCCAATCTAATAAAGGACAGACAATAAAAACGTAATAAACAGTAAAAGTAAGACATAAAGTAAGATGATGTAGATAGCCCTGATATACTAATAATCACTATAAAATATAATTATTAAACTCATCCATTTTATCAAGATCTAAGAGATTGGAAAAATAAAATAAATCCAGACATGTGCTATTCAGAAGAGCTACATATACAGTAAAACTAACTTTGATAGATTATGATGATGAAAATGAGAACATGCGCACTTTTAGACAAGTTCAAATACGTTTATTACATTCCTGTTTGAAATTTTAAAATATTTGAAAACACAAAAATATATTTCAACAGTGGGAATTGGTAAATACTTATAGATTTTTTTATTTTTAATTTGTATTTTCACATTATGTTTCTCTAAGCAATTATTTCTGGTACATATGAATATAATTATTTTTGGATATTTATTTTGTAATCATTTATATTCTTATATAAACAATCTAATCCATACATATTTGTACATTAGTTTCTTTTTTCCAGCTGATAGAAAAAGTTAATTTTATCATATTGTGATGGCTAGACTTCCAGAGAAATACTAAAGCACATAATGAAAACTGGTATAAAAGTTTTGCTTCTGAGCTCAGTGGAATTTCTTTAATATTTAACTATTAGATATGGCATTATTTGTTAGTATAATGTAAATAGTTTTTTTATTATTAAGGTAGCTTCTTCAATTCTTAGTTTGTATAGCTTTTATCAGAAAGATGCATAATTTTATTTAAATCCATCATACTAGCGATACGGTCAGATTTTTTTTCTTCTTTGCCTTACTGAAAAGTGTATTGTTAATAGTTTCTCATCATCAACCATTCTTGCATTTTTAGATTAAGCCCTAATTGGTTATAATGTGTATTGTTTTGTTATAGTGATTATTATGGTTGATATTTTATTTGGAATTATTGGATCTATGGTTTTAACTGAGATTAGTGTGCAGTTTTCTTGAAAATCGTAATTTATCTTGAAAAAAATCCTCTATCGCCTCTAAGTTCAATTAAAGGAGGAGCCAGTCTGTTTTATTTCTAATTTGCTCAGTATTTAACATGGAAACTTAGCACAGTGTGGGCACTATGGATGCAGAAAATCAATAAGTATTTGTTGCATAAATATGGCAGTCTGACTCTTAGCAGCAGCATTTTGCCTAAACTAAATTTTTGCCTTTAATTTGTTACTCAGCCTTTCCTTTTCTAAATTCCTTCAGTAGGCAGGTTATTGTCAAAAATCTCTTATCCTAAAGAAAAACACACTAAATTCTTTATGACCTGTGGTTAGAGAACCTCACGAAAGGAAGATTCCCCTTTTATTGATTTTTTTAAAAAAATAACAGTTATGGAGAAGTTAATCTGTAAAATTATTTCCAGTTATGCTTATTTGCTTTTGGAGACGCAAGGAATGAAATCTCTCATGTTTTAAGGAGTAAAATTTAATTCTGAGATATTCTCTTTTTTCTAAGAAGCCCTTACATATAGTAACTGTCTTAAGTCTCTGCAAATGGCAATAACCTCTAAGCCACTATTACACCGGATCATAGGGAATAAAAAGAAATAAATTGTTCGCTATTTGTGGGAGATTTAATTCCATGGCTCGCTTGACCTGTTTGACTGGCGTTTTAGGGGGCAGGGAGGGTACTCTTAGACAGTCCGGTGAAATGCATTTCCAGGTCATACTCTGAATTTATGAGAAAATGTTGGTCTGAACTATCCGTGGGGAGCTCCTGGAAAATGTTTAGCAGGACCTTAGCTTGTGATGACTCTCCGGTAACCAAGGCAGGCCCTGGCTCAGCTCTCCTCTTGTATGCGTGTGGCGTCGTCCCTTTCCTCTCCCTGCCCCTCCTCATCGGAGCACCAGCACTTTCTCTGAGTAGTGCAAACGTTTCTGCCCTTCAGTGAAATTTTTGCGACCAAAAATTAGAAGTTACTGAAACTCCCTAAAACTTAGCTTCTCCAATTATAAACTGGGAGTGAAGACACTTAATTCAGAAGATTGATGAAGGAGTGTTCCATCTCATGGAGAAGTCCCTATGGCTCCTAGACCTTAGAGTAGGTTCTAAAACAAGGTAACACTTGCTAGTTTGCTCCAATGTCTCATGGTTGTATTGTGCCTTAGACATTATCTTCCTTTTGTTCTTTAGTTGTTTTGTAATAAATCATACAAAAAATATATACACTTGTGTTGAGAAATGCAGTCTCTTGCATGCAGTCTTTTGGCCCCTACTGAGCTGCATAAGAACAAGCCTGGGGCCTGACGCTCTCTCCTACTAAGACATTAGGACCCCTCACAGCTGGCACTGGGCTGATCACCTTGTGTAGCAATATCTTTCCCTGTTTCAGACTCAATATCCACTCCTTTGTTCAGCTAAAGTGTGTGTGTCATAGAGCACCTGGCCAACCTTGCTACTACCTCTGTCTCTTGCAGAGAGAGGATGGAATCCTTCATTCTGGGACACAAGAGATGTTTGGAGGCCAATGGCCCCATTTCAGCTGCCGGGAGGGACCTGCTGGCCATGGAGGACTGACACCCACTACTGAAGCTGATCTTGCCATGTAAGTAAAGTGTTGTTCCCTTCAGTGCTTGGCTGAGCTGTGTTTTCCTTGATGACTCCAAAACCAAGATGCAGTGGACGTCTGGTGGAAGAACATTCCAGGCAGAGGGGTAGTTCGGAGGCAAGGGGAACTGGACCAGCATGAGGGAGAGGCAGAGTGATAGAGAGAAAAAGTAGTCTAGAAAAGTAATCAGGATACTATAACATTTAGGGGCTTACAGAATATAAGTATGATTTCATTATTTTATTCTAGGTGTGGTGAGAAGCCATTAGAGGGTTATGAGCAGGAAATCTAAATCTATGGCCGTATTTGCATTTTAAAAGGATGCTCTGCTACCATGTGGGAAAAAGAGTATAGGAAATAGTGGTATAGGAGCGGATACATAAAGATGGGGCTTAGTTTCTTTCATAGAGATGACCAGTTCTCTCAAACACATATTAAATTATTTATCTTTTTCTCAAAAGTTAAGGAAGTGAAATTTTATTCGGTCTGAACTTGATTTTTTTGATTCTCCATTTCATTTTGTATATAGGGCTATTCTATTTACCATACAGTTTGAATTGGGTCAAGTTTCACCTCATTATTCTTGGCTTTAAACTTCTTTACTGTTGTGCATTTTTCCTTCTTTATCAATGGTAGAATCAGCATGAAAAAATATTTTAAAAATGTATCAGTATGTATTAATGAATGTGAAAGAAATTGACAAATCTGCAATTTGGGATCTTTCTCCCAGGGAATCTTAATTTAGGTCTTTATAAATGTCTATGTCACTTTTGACAGAGATCTAGAAGTAAATGGGTTTTTGTAGCATTTGTAGATGGGTTTTTAAAATTACACTTCTAGAATTATTACCAGTTTAACTGTGCGAATGTTTAATGTTAATTTCATATTCAGATACTTAATTCAATTGTTGCATTAGTTTTAATAGTTTGTTGGTTGATTCTTTAGAATTTTTATGTAATATTTATGTTGTCTTTGATTAGTGACCATTTTGAATATTCTTTTTTAACATTTCCCCTCCCATTTATTTTCTTAATGTTAATGTATTTGCAAGGACCATCAATAATACATTTAAAAGAAAATTGACCCTGAACATCTTACCTTCATCACTAATGAAGTGGAAATCATGTTTTACAATTAAATGCACCTTAAGCTATAATTTAGGGAATACTTACTAATTTTCTTATTTAATCTTTATAACAAACTAATGACACTGTACCCTTAGCATACCCACTTTTTATATGAGGAAAACAGAGGTCCAGAGTAAATGAGTAACTTGCCTATAGCACATAATTAATAGATAATGGAGTCCAGAATTTAGGCGTTCTAACTTCGGAGTGTATGCAACTGGTGGAAGATCTTTTCAGGTAAGAAAGTTTTCTTTTCTTAGTATATAGACAGTTTTATCAAGTAGGAATGTTGAGTTTCTTTCAGCACTCTGCCAAGATAATCATATAGTTATTCACCTTTAATCTTTTAATATACTGAATTACATTAGTAGATTTCCTGATGTTAATCCATTCATACATTATATTCCTGAGATACACCCTTGCTGGTAATGACACACTGGTGTATTTGATTTGGTAATATTCTATCTATCCCATTTCATCTAGATTTATAAGTGAAATTGACATTTTCATTCCATTGTACTAGCCAAGATGAATATTCAGATTAGGATTACAAGCAGTTAAAGTGATGTAGAAAGACTTCCATATTTTCTAACAATAAAATAATAACATAAATCATCAAAAACATGGCTGAAATTCTGAGAATATGCTAACGCTCTGCATATAAACCTCACTGAAATCTTGCAATAAGCCCTGGAGAACAACAAAATAATTATCCACTTATTAAGAGATAACAACAGCTAGGATGTTAAGTAACTTGGGAAGGGTCATGCAATAAGAAAATGGCACAATCATGATTAGAACTGTTGAGTTTTTATGTCTGCAGTGTCTCTATTTCCACTTCATGCTTTCAAATGGTGGTTTAGCTGATTAAAAAATTTAAATTTGACAGTTTTTCCCTTAGCACTTTGACAATATTATTCCTTAAGCTGCTAGAATTAGCTGTGTTGTTAAGTCAGACCTGTGTCAACCTTTTGGCCTTTGAAACACTATTTTCCCTCTCTTGAAACTACTAAATGTTCCAGCTAATCAGTGACTTTTTTTTTTAAACAGTTTGTACAATAGGCCCATGTGTGTGGACTGGGGTGGGAACTTGGGCATTTCAATCAGAGGATTTTGTATTTAGTTATCTCACTTATTCACTTCACAAATATTTATTGGACACTTTCTACATTCCTGATACTGTTCCAGCTGTGGGGTATAAATTAGTTGAGAGAGAACCCTGCCCTCATGGGGTTATAGTCTAGCCTGGGGAATTGGACAAAGGATAAAATAAATAAGCAAATTATATAGCATGTTATACAGGAATAGCTCTGTGGGGACAAATAAAGCAGGAAGGGTGATGTGGAAATTTGGGTTTTGGAGTGAAAATTTTAATGCACATGAAAGGAGTCTTCACTGGGAAGAGATTATTTGAGAGAGTGAGTAGTATGTATTTATAGGGAAGAGGATTCCGTGCAGAGAGAACAGCAAATGCAAAAGCTGGGTTGTAGGTTGTGCCTGGAACGTCTGAATGACAGCAAGGAAGCCATGGTTGTGGAGAAGTGATCAAGTGGGACAAAGTAAGGAATGTAATCAGAGAGGCATCATGAGTCTAATGGTGTAGAACCTTGGAGGCCATTGAAAGAGCTCTAGATTTTAGTCTGTGTGAGATGTTCATCCACTGGGGCTTTTAGCAGAACTTCTTGATTGGATTTATGTTTTCACAGAATCATCCTGACTATTTTACGCCATTGTAAATAAGCTATAAAAGGGCAAGAGCAGAACCAGTGACACCAATTATAAAGCCACTGGATTATTTTAAATGATGATAACAACATAGAGCAGGTGGTCACATTGGAGGTTATTAGAAGTTGTAAGATTGTGTACATATTTTGAAGGGAGAGCCAAGTGAACTTGCAAATGGTTTAAATGTGGATTAAAAGAGAAGAGGGAAAATCAAGGAGAATTTTGCTCTCACCCACTGGAATGATTGAGATGTCATAAAAGGTCGAGAAAAGACCTTGAATGAGGCTGAACTAGAGGTGTATGCAGGTTTCCTGGCAGGAGGAGCCAGTGCCTGCCCACTGCTGGGTGAAGGTTGGTCCTGGACCTCTGGTGGGTAGGGCTGTGTCTAGAGGCCATTGTGGCTCAGGTCTGCTGATGAGTGGCGCTGTGTTCCCACCCTGTATGTTGTTTGGCCTGAGGCTTCCCTACAGGCTGTTGCTTGGAGCTAGGTCTTGGTGCTAATGATCCAATCAAGATGTCAGCCTCCAGGAAAGCTCATGTAGATTAACGCTCCCGGAATGTCCGCCACCAGCTTTTACGTCCCAAGAGTGAGCCACAGCCGTCCCCCATGTCCCCAGGAGAACCTCCAAATCCGGCAGGCAGGCCTGGCCCAGGATCCTATGAAACCACTGTCTCTGCCCTTGGACCTGGTGCACGTGAGTTTCCATGTAAGCTTCTCAAGTGAATGGAGTCTCCGTTTCCCCCAGTCCCATGAGGCCCCCAGAGCCAAGCCCCGCTGGCCTTCAAAACCAGATGTCCTGGGGTCTCCTTCTCTTAAGAGGCAGGTTTGAGGGAAAATAACAAAAGTTCAGTTTTTGATGCATTAAACTTGAAACAGTTATTCAACCACCACGTAGAGTAGGCAGTTGGAAACGGGGTCTGCCGTTCAAGAGATAAGTCTGAGCTGTAGATAGGATCCTGAGACTGTCAGGTTACAGGGTCTTTAAAGCCAAACAATTGATGAGATCTCCAACAGAGAAACTGCGTGTAAACATGAAAGGGAGGAGAAAGAAGGATAAACAACAACAAAAACAAGGAGTGAGCCCTGTGGCACGCCAACACGAAGAGTTTAAGAGATTATCAGTCTCCTTCAGCAAAGGAGACTGAAAAGGGTGAGGCAGTAATTTAGGAGGAAAATCAGGAGAGTTTGGTATCTGGGAAATGAACTGAAAACATTTCAGAAGAAGAATTCAAATGCTGCTCATAAGTCAAAACTTACAGGAGAGTTATGGGAAGGAGGTCTCGGTGGAACTGGTTTAAGAGAGAAGGAAAGGACAGAATGGAGAGACAGTGAAATAGATGTATAGACAACTGTTTCAAGGATTCTTGTCCTAAAGGGGAGGAGAAATACACACTGGTAGCTAGAGGTGACGGTAAAGACAGCAGTGGGTATATATATATATTTTTCCATAGGAGAAGTGAAAAGAGCAATTTCATATGTTGATGGGGATCAGCCAGTAGAGAAGGGGAAGCTAGTGATACAAAGAAGGTAGGAGAAAATTGCTGATGTGACGCCCTTGGTTACCACTCAAGGGGCTGAAAGCTAGTACACAAGAGAAAGGCCTGCATCTTAGCTAGAAGCATGGACAGTTCATCTACAGGGGGAGGAAAGAAGGCAGCTTCCGTGGCTGCAGACACTGGGAAGTGCACATGCGGCAACTTGTGCAAGTTCTCTTCTCATTAAATCAGGTTTTCAATGATGTAGGAAAATAAGGACATGGAATAAAATTAAGGATAATGGAGGAGGTATTGCAAGTTTGACAAAAAAGGAAAATGACTAAAATAGCCATTTAGGAGATTGGGTGAGTTAATGGTCTAGACAAATGTATTATGATTACTATTCATATATAAAGAGCTCTTACAGATGAAAAAAGAAATCGATGAACGTGCCAATAAAAAATATGAGAAAGAATCCATATCTACAAGCCACATACACATACCTGCAAACATATATGGCCAATAATCAGAAGAAGTAATTGTTTACCTCAATCCTATTGTGAAAGGGAAAAACTCACACATTGGTTTGCCTATAATATTTATGAACATTGGGAAAAACTCACACATTGGTTTGTCTATAATATTTATGAACATTGGAAAAAATAAATGTTGGGAAAAGGAAACCAGATAACTAAATTACTGGGAAAGGCAATCAAATTATATTCATCCAGTAAAATATCATTAATTGTAGATGATATTTAATTAAAAAGTTTATGAGTCACATAAGTGAATTCATGATGCTAATTATAGTAGTTCCTTCTTTTTAAAATGTAATGCCTGTGTTTATACAATGAAAAATGAAATTCTCTGTCCATGATTATAGCATTGGTTTGAGTCCATTCATTAATTTTAACACTGAAGAAGTTTTTCTTGATCCTTTGTTTGGTTTTGTTCGTTTCTCTGGATTTGGGCCAAGGAGTGGTGATAGTTTGTAAATGGGTGATTCCAGTGCCATATTTCTGGAAAGTTCAACTCACTGATTGTTTCTGATAGATCTGGGGCCTGGTCTGATTTTCATTTCAGAATGATTACTCGAGTATCACAAGTGAGCTGGTTTGGGCAGAGATCAGTTGGACACATAGAGACCAACTGGAGCCCTCTTCCAGGGCCCATGAGAGAAGCAGTGGGGATTAGGGATGTGAGCAGAGGGAACAGACAACAGGGAGCAGAGTGGGGAGGTTCCAGATGTGGTGTATGAAGGGAAAGCCCCTGATAGTCACACAGAAAACCACATACCAAGAAGAATATTCAGAGAAACCTACAAAGGCAGGCATAAGCATGAAGTAGAACCAGTTCCTTCCCGATGAAAAAAGCTAATCTCCGCTTGTATGGCAGATTTACTATTATAATTTAAAATTATAGGATTATTTTTGCCCTCAGTTACTCCGCCTGTGTTTAATTATACACCACTGTAATGATAGGGAAAAAAGCAGCTATTTTGAGGACACTGTACCTTTTCAGGCTCCGTGTCCCCTCTCCGTGTGATGCTGAAGTTAAGGAGAGGAATGCGAAACAGAAGAGGCGCAGGTGGCTGTGTTTATGGGCTTCAGGGAGATATGATTACCTCACTCCACTGATTGCTACCTGAAGGAAGTCAGATTACAATTAAGACTGTCAGGTAAAGCACACAATTAAAGTTCATCGCAGATGCTGTCGACAAACTGGGATTAGCTGGGAAATGCACTCTGGCAAACAGATGTACCCTGGAAAATAGAAAGGGAATGTTTCCTTCTAGAACAAATCTACTTTATCAAATCTGACAACTTTTACTTGAGCTCTGAGTCCTGAGCTAGAAAGAGCTTCTCATTTGATTTAAGCAATTGGCACATAACACGCAGGTTGGAAATGAGTTGACTCATTAACTTCTTTTGCTTAGTAGAAAAGGTAGAGGTTGAGAGGAAACATGCTTACCTCACTACATTTCGCTCTTTGCCGTCCAGAGTTGTTTAAGAGCTTGAAATATTGCATTATACTCTGTTTATTAAGGGGTGAGATTGTGGTTCTAGAATTGGAAGGTTCTTATCCAAAAAAAAAAAACCATATCTGTTTTTAAAATTGGCTTTTAGTCAATCAGATGTTGTGGCTCTACCCGCCCCATGTGTTATCCATCTCTTTAAGTATCTACTTGCATTTATATGACACTAATAAGAAAGAGTTCCCATAGACCAACAGCGATTCTGCTATTTGACTTCGGTCCACAGGTAACTGTATATATCATTTCCTCTTAATAAAGTGGAGTATTCCCTCAGCTCACACACATCACAGACGTCACTGCTAATGGGAGCTATGCCTGGAGACGGTGTAGCAACTAGAGCTCCTACTGCCAAGCCTCCACTCTGTGCTCCTGCACTCATGGTATTTTTCATGTGATCGGTCATGGAAGCAGTTGGAACGGCTGCCGCAGGAAAATTCCAGCCTAGGGCAGAAGGGCTGGCTTTTCTCCATCATACTGGGAACGCGTAGGGTAGACTAGACTTCTTGCTATAAGAGAAGCTGCTTTCTGACCACCACCAGAAAACTCAGGGCAATATTCAGATTTAAAAACAAAATATAGCAAGTAAAGAAACACATAGGATTCTGCTTTGGGATGAAGAAGAGTTTTATGCCACAGCCGATGTCATCTCTGATTCCTCATGGCGCATCGCTCCCTTGGGAAAATTAACCCCTTCGAATACATGTCAATTACTTCATTGATTGAATAGCATGAGGATTAGATGAGGTAATGCATATACAGCATGTGGTAAGTCCTCAAAGAAGAGTCGTTTTCTCTCTCCTTCCCTCAGAATCTTTAGTGTCCAAAGTGCACAGCCATTGGTCCCATGCTGTGTAGGCAACACAAACTCACTCCTTCTGGAATCCTCTTCACTACCCACATACGCTGCAGTGTCCATGGGACAGCCAACAGACTGCCTAAGACGTGGCCAGCAACTCTACTGACCATCAGTGGTGCTGATACAGTGCGTTCTGTAGAATCAGAAGCTGCACTGCTTTGCTACTACGTTCCTTCTGGTGCATGTTTTTAATTGAAGTATCAATTACATACAGTAACGTGTGAAAAAAGTATAAAGTTTAAGTGAACAGCTTGATATATTTGTATTTAAATGTGCATTCCTGTAGCCACCTTCACCTCATTTTAACAAATGTTGCAATTATGTCTACTACTTTTAGTAAAATCTCCAAGGGCATTTCAACTTTCACTTTCACTTCCTTCAGTATATAAAGACAGGACATTCCAACCTTCTCTCTTCTGAGGCACTTTGGAGTTACTTTCGTCTGTTTTAACCAGGATATCCCAGGCTTTTAGACTTCTGTTGTAGAAGGGTAGCAATGGAGATGCCACGAACTCTCCCTGAACGCCGAGCATTTGTATGACAGTGGTAAAGATACTGTGAAACACTCAGGAACGTGAGAGATGGCCCCTGGTTGTACTGTATTCACGGTAGTAAAGGAGAGGGAAGAGGAAGTGAAACCAGCATTCACTAAGTGCCTACTCTGGGCCAGGGGGTTGTGCCAGGTGATTTGTAGAGGGGTAGCCTTTAATCTTCCCGGCATTTTCCATGTGAAGCCACACTTTCTTGAGAGTCCATCAAGAATTTCCAACGTAAAGCCACACTCTCTCGAATATCCATCATTTCTCCTCCCCACTTCGTCTAAACACCTTTGCAGTGAATTGTCCCCCATAGAGCTATTCTGTGTAGGTATTGCCTTGGTCCTAGCCCCTTTTTCTGTCTCTCTGTCGCTCTCTCTCACCCTCACATTCTTCCTTGGACACTCATGCACATCCTTTCTTGTTTCTTGTCTTCGTCTCTTCATCTCTCTCCTCTCTGCTGTACTCCCGTATCTTAGACCGATGAAGGTACATCATCTGTGACTGGTTCCTAAGAACACGCGCCCCGCCCACAGTCTTGGGTGCTTGGCCATCTCATAAATTGTCTTCTTCAGTCATCTCCCACTGGCACAGAGCGGCTCAGAAGTTCCAAAAGCAACAGCCCTTTTGTGGAAGGGAACATATGCTGCTTTACAAATTTGGCCACTGGTATTAGCTGAGTCATTTCCCACCCTTTCAGATGCCTGCTTTCCTTGCTTGTTTCCAGATTTCTCTCTCTCTCTCTTTTTTTAAACAGTTGTAGGCATCCTTCATTGTCCTGACCCAGTATCCACCTCAATCTTTTCTATTTTGTTAATTACCAAAATGTTTTAACATCCCATTCAAAGCAGTTAAAAACAATAAAAGAACATCTTACTGGAATACAACTGTTCTTCTCTCTCTGCTTTTCAGTTTGATTCTCACCCTGCATTGTGATCTAGGCAAGGTGGACATTAGCATTTTCATGTTTCTGAATATCGAGGAAAGAGATCCAGCAGGACTAAGCAACTTGTCATCAGTAACTTATCCCAAACTGCAATTATCTTTGTACTTCATATTCTATCTCTCTTCCACTGTAGTGTAAACTTTAGAAGAAATAGGACCACTTAAGTGTAGTTCACTTTTCTTTTTTTCTCTGCCCCTCTCCTCACCAAGCCCTGAGAAATCAATATCGTATGCTGTCGATTTGAACCTGGACCTCCAGTCCAAAACTGTGTCAGGCTGGACAGTGGGGTGTCCTGACACTGCTCATCTCTGAGGCCTCAGTGTCTCTTTCCTTTAGTCTGAGTTTATCCCTGGTGACCTGCAAACACTCTTTTAGTACCTGTTTTTGTTTTTTGTTTTTTCCCATGTTGTAGCTGTCTTTTTTTTTTTTTTTTCCTGTAACACTCCTAATTGCAGTTACCTGTACTTCACGTGTCTTGGCACAGGGATCTTTGAACGTTCCCTCTCTTGAATATCCAGATATTCTTCAGCAAACCTGAGAAACGAATATTCTGTGATCTGGATGTGACCCGCAAGGCAGAGTTCCCTTTTGCCTCACGCTCAGTAGGTCTGGTTCCTGGGGCGGGGAGACTTCTGAGCGGCCCTGAATCTCCACACCTCCCCAGTGAGTCTTTTTCTCCTTTTATTCCTGGTTCTCCCGCTACCTCTCTGCAGCTGTTCTTTGAGACGGCGTGAATCTTAACTCTCCAGGGCTGTCAGTCCCTTCCCCACATTTAATCCACATAAAAACAATAATGGAAACAATGGCCCCGAGAAATAACAATTCTTATTTCATTTATTGCCTTTTCAGAGTCTAATGTGACTCTGCAAATAAATCGTCCTGAATCAGTCTTTTCTGAAAAGCGCTGTAAAAGTGGCTCATTTTCCTCTCTTTCTTTCTTCCCTCGGCTTCTCACTTGGGATTAATCAAACTAATTGTTGCCAGATTAAATTTGTCCATAATGTCAAGAGAGCTTTATTTTATCCCGGAGTTTCCAATGTCTGCAATGATCAGGCATCTAAGAAACAAATCAGTGCTTTTGCATGATGTTCAGCTAATAGTCCTGTTAACAAACAGGGCTCTAGACTAACAATCATGCTTCCCTCAGAGTGGACTTTGTAGAGCGTTGCATACAATTACAGGTAAACTCTGGTTTGCAATATGATGGTAAGTTAAGACTTAGCTAGACTGTATTTTTTGAGGAACAGTCTTTCTGAAAGAGCAAAGCATTTGTGCTGACTTTTCAGAGCTGGAAATTCTCCTGCCCCCTCCCCTTCTCTGACACACGTATTCTGGGCTCTTGGACGTGGTTGTCAGTGATGGTTTTATTAGAACTGTTGTGTCATAGACTTGCCAGCCCAAACCAGGTAAAGACTTGGTGCTGAGAAAATTAGGAATTCAAAGATTTTAAGTACCTGTGCTTCTACTTAGGAAACAGATGGAGAAGAAAATAATGATGGACTCCAAGTTTAGTTCAATTTGAGGTAAGCTCTAGGTTGATCAGTTGTTTCAGAAGCTTGAGTATCTCACCCAGATCTACCAGTTCTTTGGATTCCAGCAGACGTCAGTGTGGTGAACCTTGGTTCTTCTGATTGCTGGCTGTGTGTAAACTTCTTTATGTTTCGTCTTCTTTCTGAGCCTTTGTTCTCCTGTCTGTGAAATAGAGATAGGACTACCTCCCTTGTAGTCCTGCCCTGAGGATTAACTGGAACAATATTTGCGTGGCACTTACACGGGGCTTGCACAGAGTAAAACACAGTAAAGGCATTCGTCATTTGTCTTCTGGTCGATTCTACTATGACCCATTTCTTTTATGGCTTTATTCATTCACCAAGTATTTATTGTCTCAGGTGCCTTGCAAGATGTTATGAATATAGAGCCAAAAAATGCTTGGTGTGTGCTCTTCGTGAGCTCCTGCACCGGCAGGAGACGCAGATAAGGAAATCCTGCAATTAGAGTTCAGATAGTTAAGTGCCCCAGTGGAGGGGAAAACGGGAGCTTGAGCTGTCATGTCCCCATCACTGCGTGCTTGCTGCAGGGAGGAGGCCATCCCCCGCACTCAGCACAGGCCAGGAGCGCAGAGGGATGGCACCTGGTCAGCTCCGGGGGCAGGGGACCCACAGGGAGGAGGGCGGGGAGTTGGTGGTGAGGTTTCCGTAACCTTCTGTTGCGCACAGGGTCAGGTTCTCCTCTCTGAATCCAGATTTCTCTCTCTGTCCTGCTTCCTAATCAGTCGTGAAGAAGTGTCAGTCCCTTGGGAGGACTTTGGCCAACACTCTGTGTCTGTCTTGGGGTCAAGGAGATACTGAAAACCCGAAGAGTCTTAGAGGAACATGTGGACAGTTCTTTCAACCTCACAGTCATGTCTGAGCCTAACCATTACCCCCTTAGAAACTGAGTCTCCGAGGGGAAAGTTATTTACCTTGGATGAGATAGATGGTTTGGGGCAGAGCCAAGACGAGGACCCGGGTCTCCCGTCTCCTGGTTCTCAGCTACTTCTGTGAGCTGAATCCATCAGAGAGGTGACAGAGCAGCACTGTAGGCAAGGAATCACAAACATCAGTGTTGTAACGACTCTAAATAACAACGCCTCCCTATTACCAAGTGCCTTTTGTACCAGATACTGTTCAAAGCTTTTGCATAGTAGTAATTTATTTGAACCTTCTAGCAACACTAGGACTTAAATCCTCTTATTCTTACTTTATAAAAAGAGTAAAAGAGATATTAAGTGGTTGTCCCAGGTCACACACCAATAGCTGGCAGAGGAAGCCTTCCAGCAGCCCGTCCGAGCCTCTGAAGGCCTCTCCATGCTGTCCTCCCTCCATGTCACTTCCTGAATGACCACCATGTGCCCAAACCTGTGCCAGGCGCTCCAGGGTCAGGAGTAGCAGTGTGACCCCCGATCACAGGGTCAAATCAGCACCTTCAGAGTGAGAGGGGATAACTGGCAAGTCAGAGCACAGACTCACAAAACCACAGATGAGCAGAGGTGGTCTTCTGAGACATCAGAACTTCTGTTAAAAATCAGGGCATCGGCTAGGGGCCGTGCTGGGTGATCTGGCCGGGCCCTGCTTGGTTCCGTTTTCTGTCATGCATTGACTGTGCTTATACTTGGGTGTGTGTTATGAAGCAAGTGTTGTCCAATGAGTTGGGAGAGAGATGGAAAGGACAGCCCTACCGTGGGATGTGAGCAAAGGAGACCCGCTGGGAAGAACTCTTGCCTTTCTGCCGTCCAGGCCATCCTGTAGCTGCCTCTCACCTCCCTTACTTTTTCCTTCGTGAAATGCTCACCCTCCTCTTCTGACAAACTCTGATTTATCCTTCAAGGCCAAAAGGAAACGTAGCCCTGCCACTGTAGCTTTCCCTTCACTTCCGGGGAAAGCTGTTCACCATTATCACTGTACAGCACTTTCTACATACCAGTCTTACAGCCTGTGTCACGTTGTATTATAATGATGCATTTACGGTCCTCACTTATATCCTTGGACAGAACCACATGTTGTCGTCATCATCTGTCCAATGCCCAGAAGAGAGTTTGGATCGTAGTAGAGAGTGTGTAAAATTTTGGGTTCCATGCTTTTGTCCTAACATCTCTTTATTTCTCATTATTCTCATTAGGCCTGTAGTGCCCCCTGGGTCCTGACTGCAGAACCCTTGATGTCAGGGTCAGTGTTTGCTCCTTCTCATTTCCCCTTGCTAAAGTGCTACCAGCAACGCTGGGAACCCGGCACGTGTGTTCTGTCCACTGGAGGTGGGGGGGGGCATGATGCGTGTTTTTCCCAGTGTAACTTCTCAGCCTCTGGGTCTTTAGGAGGTGGTAGGACGAGCGTGCTCCCAGCCTGTTTCGCAACTTGTAATAGCTAAGGCCCCAGTGGGGCCCCTGCCACAGAGAGGAGTCTGAGATCCATTCTTAGAGACCACGAATTGGTGCTCGTTTGCATACTCCCAGGTAGCGCCGTGTCTCTGGAGGTCTCCTGACACCTGCTCTGGCCGTACTGCCTCTAGGTGAGTTGTTTGTTCCCGAAACACCCGGAGTTTGGTCGGGATGCATTATTCATTCCTCCTTTCCATTCCATCTCATTCCATTCCAGCCTATAAAAATGATTTCTTGGTGGGGAGGGTATAGCTCAAGTGGTAGAACACATGCATAGCATACACAGGGTTCTGGGTTCAATTCCCAGTACCTCCATTAAAACAATAATAGTAAATTAATAAATAGACCTAACAACCTCCCTGCCTCAAGAAATTAAATTTAAATTTAAAATAAATAAATAAATAAAAATTTTAAATTTCTTGAGTGCCTACTAAGTGCCTGTTACTGTCCCCTTGTGCCTGCATCCAATAGTGAACAGAAATAATAACCAATTTCCAACCACCTAGGATTTTACATTCTGGCGAAGGGACCCACAGTAAATGATACATGGAACAAATAAATAGATGTTGTAAGATGTTAGAATAGGAGCAAGGCAGAGAGAAAGAAAGAGCTCAAGGAGAGCTAGCAGGGAGAGGCAGTAACAATTTTAAGTCTCATGATCAGGATAGGTCTCCTAGTGAAGGTAACATCTGAGCAAAAACTTAAAGGATCTAAGGAATTTAGCCACGTACGTTTCTGGGGAAAGAGCATCCCAGGCAGAGGAAATAATCAGTGAAAAGACGTTACAATAGGAATACACACACACACACACACACACACACACACACACACACGTGTATGTATGTACATGTATCTATACATACACACAGGTGCATATATGTATACACATGTGTGTATACACACAGAGACACACACATACATTGTCTTTTAATGGTGGAACAGATTTTTAATAACTGTGTGCCTGCCCCGGTCTCTCCCTCTGAGATTTCTCCAACATTCTGAAATAGAAGGTAAATTAACAGTTTTGAAATGACAGAGTCTGTCATGATTGATATTAAAACCCCACAAGGATGGACATTACAGCCTGTGGTAGGGATGAGGCTTTTAGTCCACAGGATGGTTACAGATTAAACACATTAGGACTCAGGAATTGTCACAGTTATCAGCACGTTCCAGCCTCAGGGAAAGAGCTTTCAGTGGGGAGGTGGGTTCACGGCTGCCTCCCTGCACCTGCCCTGGGCAAAAGCCCTTTGGTCCTCAGATACAAGAGGAGCAGAGCGGGCAAAGGGCAGAGGCCTCCCCTCGGGGCTCCCTGAGCCTGGTTTCCTTTCACCACACATCAGGAGCCTAGTCTCTGTCAAGGGGAGAGAGTTTCACAGGGAGACAGTGCTGCCAGGACTTCCCAAGAGGATTCAGTCACCTTGTGTCACACGTTTCTGTGTCAGGGCTTACGCTGCTTACCAAAGCCTTGCCGGGGGGTCAGGATGGGTCGGGGAAGGGGTTGGGGACACAGCAATGAACAAGTAGAGTCTGTCCACAGCGAGTTCCAAAGGTATTAGGGAAACGAAACTAGTCATATAAAAATAGTCAACAACTCAAGTTTCCAAATGAGTAGTTCTTTAAGTCAATGGCATAAGTGCTTAGAGAAGAAAAAAATCCCCATGGACCAGAGACACCAAGGAAAGCTTCCTGGAGGAGGCAAGGACCTGAAAAACACACGGAGGGTATGAGGCTGGTTAAGGAAGATCCTTTCAGGTTGGAGTAAATGGCTGGCAGGAGAAAGAACCTGGGTGAGTGTTGGGGGCCGGCAAGGGAAAAATCTGTAAGATGATTTAGAGTCTCCAAAGAGCCTGTTAAGTCTCCGGGTCTCCTTCTACTTCTGTCACGCTGCTGATTGTTGTGATTGTAATCATTATCAACAAAAACAGCTACAGCCTGGTGGACAGGGATTCGAATTTGTAGTCAGAGGAACTGGGTAAGTCCTAGCACCATTGATTCAACACCAGCTAATGCTTAATAATGAACTGGGAGTCAGTTTCTTCGACTGTAACACTAGGAGTACTCATGGACAACTGAGAATCAGTTGAAATAATGGTCATGAATTCTTTGTAACGAGTGAAATAAGGCGTGTATGCCCTCTTATCATTGGCATCATCTTGATTATGTCACATGAGTTGTCTTCCTGAAGCTTTTAATTTAAATTTGAGACATCTGATAACCCGATGAAGCAAATTAAAAAAAAAAAAGTGTTTGCAGGGTCAAATACCAGCTAGCACAAAGCCAGATTGAATTGATAATAGCTCATTATTTGCAAAGCATGGGAAAGCTTTTTGCCTGAGGTATTTCTAGCAGGTTTTGTTTTCTCCACAACTGTGCTTCAATCCGCCCTCATGGCTTTGCTTGGTACTCTGCTCACAGGGAAATGGGTGTCTGTGGTCTACTTCTGCATGTCCTATGGAAAGCAGGGTATAGTTAAGGTGCCCATATAATTAACCATCCAAACAGGGATAGCTTTAGAGTAATTAAGAGTGCTGCTAGTAACCAGGATTGTTCCAGGAAAACTGGTGTGTTTGGTCACCTTAAATACAGTTCCTTTGCTTTGATGGGTACAGTAACCTCAGAGGCTTTGAGGTGCATGCCAAAGTTACAGAGGACTATGGCTCCAGAATTTTTGCCATAGGTCACACCTCCCAGTATCGTGGCTTTGAGGAGCCCATCTGTGGGCAGTGGGGGTGGGGGGCACATGGCGCATTCCAAGGTAGGGGCTGTAATCTTCTCTCTCTCTATGTGTGTCTTTCACATCCAGATAAAGAGCCAAGGAATTCTAAAATAATCCTCTGGGTGATTTGCATTTTCAATCTCTACCACATTTGGGTGCTGATTCCTGTATGTGCTTTGGGCTCCATAAAGACTTTCTGCTTCTTTGGCATCTAAACGTCCCTTGAATCTTGTAAATTATCACATCCATTTTTACCTCTCCATTCTCTCTGTGGATCCTTGCATGAGGTAAGAAAGAAAGGTGGACTTTTTTCCCCCTTTAAAAGTGGAGACTCTGAGGTCTCAAGTTCACACGTGGGTTCAGACTTTTGTTAGTAGTTGTGACTCTCAAATGGCCATCACCCCCTTGAAGACTTCCTGGTCTGCAGCAGCAGTTTCTTATTTTGTAAGCCCATTGCACACTGGGTATACTTTCCTTTTGATACTTAATATTTTTATTATGAATTCTCCTGGACAATGAATCTCTAAAAGGCAGAGACCATGTGTAAATTAGATGATACTGCCTCACTCTGCCTGTCTACTCCAGAATCCGGCGTGTGTTTAATGAGTTTGTGTTAACGAACCTTGTGGTCAGGATTACATGGGTCTCACTGCGGTGATACTAGCCCAAGCTTCGAAGTCTCTTTGGAGAGAAGGCTCTGCAGAGCTGAAGACCACAAACACCCTGGCCCAGAACAGAAGATGCAGATCTGGATAAAAAGAGTTGCCAAAGGTTGACCCTGCCATTGAATCAACAACTGGCTCAAACTCACAAGAGCGGGTGGATGTGGAGATCCTATTGTTACAAAACTGAGAAGACCCTGGTATTCAGGAGATTCTTAATCAAGGCCTGTTGAATGACTGAATGGATAAATCATGTGAAAAGATAAGAGAAATGAAATGCTGTGCTATTTAAAGCCATCTCCACTGCACCTCCTTAGTGGGGGTGAGTTTTCTCCTCACTGGAAAATATTTAGACTAGGCAGGGTGATGACTTATCAGGGATGATGGGAGAAGGTAAAACCCAGTGACAAATGAGGCTCCTTCCAGATGTGAAAATATAGACTTTAGGCACTATTTTAATTTATTATTTTTTTTTTTTGGCTTTTAGAAATGTCTTGTGAATACAAGTAAAGTAGCTTGACTCACATATTTATCCAAAGATTTTGCATTTACAGTAACTTCTAATATTGTCCAATTGCTTTTATTTGTCCCATCAAATCTGGAGTATAACCACCTAACAATGATAAAGGAGGGGTAGAAGAAGGGGCATTTTTAGTGGAAGCAAGACAGATATTTTTTTCCTGGGAAAACTTTGTTTTTCCCTTTTTATTTTCAATTCTAGCTTCTTGGGGGAGGTATAATCTTTTGATAGGGCAAATCACCCATTCCAGATAATTTGTGTGTCAATGACAAACATAGAAAAACTATCCTAAGTTATCCAGATTTGACGTACTAGACAGGAGGAAAGATACATTATTTACTTCTTTCTTTTTTTACTTCTATTTTCCTCTTGTCAAAAATATTGTGACTAATCTCGAAGTCTGAGACCTTGTTTTCTTAAAACAGAAAAACTAACACAATTATTGGACTGAGAGAGAGCAAAGAGAACCATGACATAATGTCAAAAACATTCTACTTTGAGGAGCCTAGAACTCAGATTGGGGGAAATAAATATTTAGCAGTTTCTTTCCGAGTTCACTGAATTTCATATTTAATATTGTGCTTTCCTATTATTGCTATTATTTCCATCCTAATTGCTTGCCAACATAATCCAATGTTTTTCTTCCTACTAAACACTGGCTAGTCATTAGACTTGAAATTTCTATCTTATCCTTTAGGACTGAAGGTCATGTCAAAATGCGCAAAATTACAATTATGTAAGGACTAACACCTGAAGGCGGTATCTCCGTAATTTCCATAGACCTAAGTTAATCCGAGCTATAAAAGACTAGAACCTTGGGCTCATCAAACTGGGAAATGTCACTGATTCAGAATGGAGGCTGGAGTGGAGATTGTGAGAGGGGTCTGAGGGCACCAGAAAGGTGGACAGGAGCTTGGAGAAGGGAAGAAGGGGCAGAAAGTAGGACAGAAGGTGTTTCCTTTTTATCTGGGCCAAGTCTGTGTCATTTCTCTCCCTAAATATCACCATCATTGGTAAAGAAAGTTCTGTCCCCATCAGGGAAGGGCAGAAATTTCTGGAGTTAGCCGCTTAGATGACAACGTCTTCCATTTGGCCAAGTCAATATGCATTTCTGCAGCCTTTTCCCATCATTGAAAAAAATGCAGAAATGCTGCCCATGTTTGCATTCTCTTTTACTTGCTTTGTCTCCCTGAGATACATATTTTTAAATGTATTCATTGTAACTTTAATGGGCTTCAGGAGAGAGAGGAGAACCACATAGTGTGTTACTTATGCTTTCTAATTTTGAATATATTGTTTTTAGTTCTTATGTGAGGATTAACAAGGTAAAGCACATATCACGGTGTTGCAGACAGCAAATACTCAAAATATATCATCATCATCATCATTTTTATCACTGGCTTAGACCTTCTGTCATATATTCATTTTGTCTCTGACTTCTGACTTATACATCTGTGCCCTGACTGCAGGTGGGGCTTCTACTGGATTATAATGCTTAGTTGTAAATTCTGGTTTTACTCTTG
Organism: Vicugna pacos; assembly: GCF_048564905.1. Taxonomy (NCBI): domain Eukaryota; kingdom Metazoa; phylum Chordata; class Mammalia; order Artiodactyla; family Camelidae; genus Vicugna; species Vicugna pacos. Next base: position 46,382,168 of record NC_133001.1, read on the forward strand.
AAACTTGTCTTTTGGCTTCCCCCAAAAGGATAAAATGGAAAAAACATTTTAAAAGGGGTGTAAAACACTTGACACCAAGCAAGTCTTTTCTCATCGATAATTTTCCCAGAGTCCTCTAACCCATACCTGGAACCAGTGTAGTTCCTGCTTGCTTGAGAGTAGATATCTTTTCCAAAGAAGAAAGCAATCCAATACAAAGAAAGATAAAAAAGTAAATAAATAGCAATAAAGCCCCCAATGCAAACTCTACCAAAAAAAAAAAAAAAAGAAAGTACAAATTACAGTGAAAATTCAGAGAAGGTAGTGATTAACCATATGGAAAATTTATCCCAGAAGAGGTAACTTCTTGAAATGCAGGAAAGTGTCTTTTCCCAGGAATCTTTGTCTTTAGTCCCACAATCTAATCTTTTCCTAAATCCTTTCTCTTCTTTCTCTGCCAAGCTACCTCTCACAGTTCCCGTCTCCCCATTGCCTTTGTCCTTATCCCGGGGCTGATGTTTATGACACGTCTAAAGTATGAGACCATTCTCCAAATGGGACTGCTGGTAGTTATTATTCCCGATTCTTATCCACCTAACACACCACGGTTAGAGTAAGCAACCTTCAGTGCTATTTTGAACATGATACCCTATGATCAGAGGAGTAGAGTTTCTCCTGGCACTGTTAACATGAAAGTTAAAGACTTCTGGTCTATTTCTAATATCTTCCCATATAGAATTCTCTCATTTGCCGTGGAATATCCATTTCTGTATTCCTTTATGAACGCATGATTAACTTAGTCAGCTAGTCAATATGTGCTTAACAGTTGGGCTCTAATCACAGAACAAGTGTCTTGTACCAGAACTTTGGCACCTGAGTTCATGCAGCTCCCTTGTTCTCTCTCTGTCTGTCTCTCTCCCTCTGTTTGGCATATGTGCGCCCTTTCCATCAAATCGCACACAGCATCCATGCCTAGTTGTTTCTGTAGTCCCTCCTGGCTGGCACAAAGGCAGTAAGCAGGTGGGTGTGTGAAGCAGGATGAGCCGAAAGATTCATTCCTTTATTTTCTCCTAACTGCTTCAGCCTTCATAAAATCCAGTCCTATAGGTTATTGATTTTCACAGAAAGAAGAGAAACGAGTGGGAGTGGAGAATTATGATGTTATGTCCTAAATGAATTTTTTGCAGCAAAAGAAGAAGGAAAAAAATAACAACAGCAGCAGCAGCAGCAGCTCTTCTCCGTCTTGGGCAGTTGGTCAGAAATGAGGTTTGGGGTACGGACTAGGAGAGGCAGGAGTGCGTCTGTCCCCAGGGGAGAGCAAGCATTGATCTCTTGGGCAACTGCCCTGACTACCTCTGGAGCTGAGAATTAGGTTCAATATGTTAGTGCTAACATTTAAGTCCTTTCAGATCTCCAGGGGCAGAATCTGCTTTCTCTTTCTCTACCTCGTTTATGTTTAGGTGAAAACTGACTTAACTGTTTAACTTCCAGCTTTGCTCTTTACTGATACAGAAGTCCGGGTCTCAGGAAATCTGTGAAAGCTTTGATGAGATGTTTTAACTCTTTATTTCACAAGCAATGTGGTGGAAATAAAGATAAACCAAGCCAAGTCTCTACCTCTATAATAATAAGGTACTTTCTAGCTAAGATAGCAAAACGGACCTGTTGTTTTGGCTCATCATCTGTGAAGAAAACCCACCGCAGCAGCACGGTGTTGCTAAGACTAGACACGCATCGGAATCACTTAGGGAGCTTTTAAAAATGTGCGTTTGCACATGCAACTTCAGCCTTGTGATCAGAATCTCCAAGGGTGGGCCCTGGCAATCTGTATTTTTTTTTTAAAGCAGTAACTTCCTTATAGTTTACATTAGCTACTAGACACAGTATAAAAAGCCAAGGGCAGCGCAGGTCGGGACAGGGCACCAAATTCCAAGGGGCAAACTGCTGCAGATCAGAAATGTAAAGCGCCTCTGCCAAATTCCATGAATATGACCTCAGAGAAAGAGCATAACAAAAGGCACAACCACAGGCTTCCAGCAGCTTAAGGATTTCCTCCGAAGGCATATCTAGCCATCTATTGATTAGCATTATGAGATCCAGGGTCAGGGAAGGGGTAAAGAAGAGCTGAAAAATAGTCTGGCGGAAAAATTGCTCAATAGCGTTCAGTGGTGAAGGAGGGAAGTTTAAGGAGAAAAACATACCTACCAGTTACGTCTATTGCCTAAAAAATATAACCTGTTCACTTAGAAGAAAATCTGGTGAGGAAGTGAATTGAACCCAGAGGTTCTGGGAGCTACGGGACTTTTTGAACCACACCAAGCTAGTGAATGTAGAAAGCAAGGATAATATGTGCCCATGAGGCAAGCGATAAATTAGATTTGGCCTGAGGATGTTTGAAACACCAAGGTCATGTAGAGGCTGATAAATACACCAAATTGTGCCCCTCCAACCCCCTGTACAGGATGGTCCAGCAATAGCCAGAGTCTTTCAAGAAAGAATAATTTCAAGAGAAATAATTGAAAATAAGCCAAGTGGAAACCTATGAATAGAAACAGTAATGCATATTTTGGGCAAGTTAATGAATTCCAAGGAAAAAGGAAGAATCACAAGTCATTTGTGTGGCAATGGGTAGGGTGGGGACATCAGACTACAGTAAAGCAAAGGGGTCAGAAGAATAGACTCTTGGCCTCTATATTCACGAGAGTAGAAGGGGAATTGATTCATTCATTTATGAATTTATTTAACTACTATTTAATTGAATATATACTATGGACCAGTCACTGAAGTTTTGGGGATATAGTGCATCACAATGGAGACAAGATTCCAGCTCTCATAGAGACTACATTCTAATGGAGGAAAGAAACAACATGAAAAAAAAAAAAGCAAACAAGAAAAAATGTTTTGGAGTCAGGACAACCTGGTTTGAAATATCAGCTGTGCCATTACCATCTGTACTATACTTAACCTTGTCGTGATGCTCGCTCTCTCTGCAAAAGTCAGGTAGAAATGCCAACCTTGAAAGGTTGTGATGAGAATAAGAGGGAATTTGTGCTGCAGAATAGTATCTGGAATATAAGAAGCATTTTGTAATATGTGTTGAACGAAATATTGACAACATGAAAGAGCCAGTTAATAGGGAGGGAATAGAATTCAAATCATGATGGAAGAATGTGATTTTAAAGTAGAAAATTATGACACACGCACACACACATACAATTGATCCTAGAGCAATGTGGGTTTAAACCGCAGGGGTCCACTTAGACATGGAATTTTTTTTCAATAGTAAATGTTAGAGTATTACCTGATCCACATTTAGTTGAATCTGCAGATGCAGAAACTCAGATAGGAGGAACCATGAGCTGACTATAAGTTACAGATGGATTTTCGACTCTGCAGAGGGTCTGCGGCCTCTAACCCCTCCCAACTACCTCTAGCTCTCTATATATGCACATATACTGTCTATACTATATCTGCATCTAATCTCTATATATAATGAGAAAGACAGAGATGCAGGGAGGAACAGAAGAAAGCATGTTGAAGATGTAGGGGACATATACAAGTCTACTCTAAAGAAAAGGAAAGGTTCCCAGGTTGATGAAATTCTATTCAAGTATCTTAGTGACATACCTAAGAAAGATTATGTTGGCCAGAAGGAGTTTTGGATCCAAGAAAGCTTAGAAGAAAGACAGTCAGAGAGACCAATGATGCTCATGTCCTCTTAGGCAGGGAAGGATGTTCGAGTGCCATGGGCAGGACCTTCCCTCAAAGGGCAAAAAGCATTCTTCGACACACCTCAGCCAAAGACTGTGTTCTGAGATTTCATAACATACTATGATGGTTCTATAATTATGATCTGGTTTCCCACGCAGACTTTGCTACCATGAGAAGCAGGTCATGCCCACATGAGCTCTGACTTCTCTGCTCTGTGACCACCAATATATATTAATAGATTCTCTGGTTAGATATAAGTCTCCAAAAACCTGTTACTGTGATATCTCTGAAAGATAGAACTGTTCCTACATAATTAAGGCAGATCTCTAAAGGTGGGGGAACTGATTGGGATGGGGTACCATTTGTAATATAATTGTTAGAATAGCAATACAGCACAGTGAATGTCTTGATAAGTAGTCTGTGGTTAATAAGAAAGCTTTTTCCTAGGTGTCACTTATAAATTGATCGGTGGTAAGTTCGTAAAGCAAGCTGTGAAATTATTCATCACGTTACAGCTTATCCTTTCTGGGCACAGCTTTCTTGGAGCAAATAACTGAGTTATTTTGAGATCAGTGGCCTATAGTCTAAGCTGAGTCATTTTACCACAGATGGGCTCAATTTTCAATTCTCATGAACCAGTTGAGCAGACAAAGTAGCACAGACAACACTTAAAGGAGTGAAGGATTAGATACACCTCATCAGTTCAGAAGGGAACAAGATCTTTCAGAAAAGCGTGGTGATAAATGCTGAGGCAACTTTAACTAGGACTTAGAGAATGGACAGGACGTGTCTGGTGGAGAGGGCGGAATACTTCAGCTGGGGTTAATAACCTCATGGAAAAGTATGGAGGTGAATGCTCATGCAGTCATGGAATCCTGAGGTGATTTATCTACATGGAGCAGAGGTTAAATCTGGGGAGCTATGTGAAGTAAGGCTGAGACATAAAAAATCTCATTATAGAAGCCCAGAATTCTAGACAGGTTGGTTTGAATTGGGCAGGTTAGCATGGAGGAACTGGATGTCTGGATGTTTGGCCATTTGAGATCCTGGCAGTAACTTTAAAGAGAAGAAGTGCAATCTGCTGACAGTTACAGGAGATTTCAGAATCCTCCCGAGACCAAGGAATTCAGTGAGATCTAGATAATATAATACCAGAAGCTTCTCTCAAACATACACATTTTTTGGAATTTAGGTAAAATTCACATACTACAAAATCATCATTTTAACCATTTTAATATATGCGACTCAGTGACATTTATTACATATACAATGTTGTAAAATCACCAGCGCTATCAGTTCTGAGATATTTCATCACCTCAAAAGGAAACTCCACTCCCCAGCTTCTTCACCCCTCAGATCCTGGTGATCATTAATCTGCTCTCTGTGGATTTGCCTCTTCTGAATATCTTACATAAATATTATCCTATAATATCTGACCTTTTGTGTTTGGCCTTTTTCACTTAGCATGATTTCAAGTTTCATCCATGTCGTCATATGTACCAGTACTGCATTCTCTTTTAGAGCTGAATACTCTCCCGTTGTATGGATATACCACAATTGGTTTATTTATTCATCAGGTAATAGACATTTGCATTATTTCACCTTTTGCTATCGAGAATAACACTGATATGAATATTTGTGAACATGTATACTTTTTCCCCCAAGGAGTCTATGGTTCATGAAAACTGCATCCTCTCATAATTTTAGGATATTCCTAACTTAACGTCATAACAATCCATTCAATTAACAAAGACAGAGGATGGATGAACATATCATCGGGATACACAAGAAAAGTTAGAATATACCTGCCAACTTATCCTTGGTACCAATAGCTCCTCCTGTTTTCCCCTTGAGAGTTTTTGGAATACTTTTATTGGTCACGTCTACTCTTAAACACAGAATAGTCTAGGCATCTTAATGACTGGTAGGTATTCTCTCTCGTGCATAGAGAATTATCAAAATTATAAAGGCCTTGCCTTTCAACTAGGGAATAGGTGAAAAAATATTATAGAGTATAGATGATCAATAGCTTACTCTTTTTACTAGTTAACTAATGGTAGATTCGGTACAATTCATACACAATGGAACAAAGTTGAAATTTGCCTTATCTGAGAAGTTCTGACTCTTGAACAATGATGGTGAATGGGAGAATCCAGGAGAAAAAAAAATCTGAATCAATTCTAAGAGAACTCTTGGAGCTGCTAAAATGTTTGGAGCATGAAAGTGATATGATAAAAATAATATTTTGCAAATTGACTAATGTGGCTGCCAGATGGATTAGTGAGCCTATATTTGTGAAGGGTTTATTTATTTATTTTTTTTTTAAAAAAAAGGGCAATGGCAGACAGCATAAATAATAGTAATAACAAAAGCAGTAATAGTGATCTTAATAATTTTGGAGAAGAGGACGGGTAGGAGGTAGGAAGAACAGTTAGTATACGCAATAATACATAATAATGCATGGCGATAATACAGATATAAGGCAGTGATGCTTGCCCTGGGGTACAGGTAACAAGGAAAAGTCAGCCAAGGGCCGAAGCAAGACACATTAGCAAGTCAGATAAAATGCATGCAACCTTTTCTTTGCTCACGCAGCATTTATTTTGTTAGCCTTGAGCCTGGCTATTTAATATGTGACAGAGCAACAGCAGTGATTCATCTGGGAACCTGTTAGAAATGCAGAATCCCAGGCTCTACCCAGATGTACCAAATCTGACTCTGCACTGTAATCATTTCTCTAGGTGATCTTGTGTCTCTGATTAATGAAGTACCTACTTTCAAAATCTAATGTACCCTGGCAGAGGGGCGGGGAGGAAGGTATTTTCTTTTATAGAAAAATTCATTGGCTTCATTTGTTTGAGATACTGGATGCATATGGTCCCAACCCTTGACATTTCCTGAGCAGCTTCAGAAAAGATAACCTTTTCACTCCTTCTCTTCTATTAATAATAGCACTTAAAAGATTAATTACAACTCTACTTAATATTCTTCCAAATCTAAACTTCCTGTACTTATTAACTCATTGATTCTATTATGTTTAATCATTCAGATGAGTTTCCCTACAGGCCAGTTGTTCAATAACATTTTCCACTCTCTAGACTTTTTGAAAATTTGATAAAATCTATGAAATTCCCTCACAGGAAAATGCACATTAATACATGCAAGCATTTCCCCCCAACCAGCGTATTTTTGCATTGGAAATGTATCTCCTTTACATATATTGACTATAAAAATCTCCACAAATATTATGCTTCTCATTTTTCATGCGAAAATAAATGCCTTCGTCCTGGAAAAGGGTGAATAAGCCCAAACTGTGCAAAACAAACAGAATATAAACCATTTTATTGCTCAGAAGTAAATTTCAATGAGATACCAACTTTGACACCCAGCTGATACTGACTTTTCGTTTTGATTCCAACAAGTGTTGAGTGCCCTGACTCACAAAAGTAAGGGAAAGCAAAGAGCATCAGAGTTCCGGGGCCTTACATTGAAGATAGAAGTAGGCTTTCTTCAAGGAACAAGAGAATTCTTTAAAACCTTTCATGTTGAATTCATGTCCCAGTATTTCCATTCTTTGTCCTCAAGTCAATCAGGCAATCTCTGGCAAAGCCTATATCATTGATGTTACCTGCATCAGCATGAGAGAAGTTATGAATTGATTACCTCTATGAATCTAAATTTTGGACTTACTGAACAGATCTAACCTCCAAAAGAAATTCTGTCATTTTTTTTGTTGTTATGATGGTGGTTCTTGTTTTTGTATGTTTGGTTTCAAGGTGTAACTGAATTCTGATTGCTGAAAAGCAAATAAAATTTTAAAAAAAGAAAAGAATTTTCTACTCTTGGCTCTAGCCAACAGAAACACTTCTTTAAATATTGGAAATGTTTTAAAGGCACAATCTTTCCTTCCAGAGTAGAAACTTAGCTTATCCAAGAAAGGTCATAATTTTGCTTTTTATATTACTTTCTGCCTCCCTTCACTAGCTGTGGTCGTAACAACGATTTCTAGGTTATATTTTGAACATTTTCCTTTATTGATAAGGTCAAATACAGGCAGTGGGTAAGTCAATGAATGAAGACAACCTTCCTAGTCAACTTGCCTTAAGAGATGAATTTTTTCCCCTCTCTCAAAAAAGAAAAAAGGTAAAAAAGTACTTGAATTTTACTCAAGTGTTTTAAGAATAATTTCTGTGCGGTAGTAATATTCATATTCTAGTCTACTTTCTTGAGAATTGTCTTAGATGGTGATGAGTCAAGGTCTGGGGCTGATAAGGATAACAGTCTGCATAGCAATAAGCCAAGATTTCTTTAAATCAAATACAGAGTCATATATTCATGGTTCTAGAAACCGATGAATAACAGTAACTTTTTTTCATCAAAACACCAAGTCACATATGTTCTACACATAAAGTATTACCTTTCCTGAAATTAGGTGGCTCTCTGGGGTATCTTGGCCCAATTTAGGAGAACGTACTTGGTTGGGAGAAATATAATGTCACGTGTTACACAACAGGAGTCAGCAAATGCCCCTTCTTGCTTGACTCAGAGATGAAGACCTCCTTAGGTTTTTCCAAGCTCCCACATCCCAGTCACTCCCTCTGTTGGTGGTTTCCAAACTCCACCCTCATCACAGAAATGAAGAATGTTATTTTTTTTTGGTTCCTTTATCTCCTCCTTTCACAATCCAAAACTGTCATTGAAATTTGAAGAAATAAATTACCTAATGTTTACACATAGGTGGGGCTGTGTCTTTGCAAGTTCCTCTAAGCACGCAAGTTCCTTTGCATGCTGAAGCAAACTGGTAAAACCACAGAAAGAAAACAGAAGGTCACATGGAACTGTCTGTCATTTATCACCTTGAGAAATCTAGGAGACAAAGTGGAAGGTGGAGGGGTTCTCTCTTGAGTTCCTGGGTATCCTTATAATAAGAGCAGCTGCTGCATCCTATCCCTCACGAAGTAGTAAGACTTCATACAGTCACTGAGTTCCCCTTGTCAAAGACGCCTTTTACTCGGCATCCTCCCTGTGAATCTCTACAGCGGTTCACTAAATAGAAAGGCATCCCTGTTTATTGTCTATTTACTTAATTTTATTTTACTATGTGATTCTTGAGTGACTATCCTATGCCAGATGCTGCTAAGCAGGGAATAAGCATCACATCATTTATGCTCAAGACAGTTCTCAACTTGGGTGCTCTTATTACGTAGATGAAGGAAATGGAGCTCAGAAGAATGAAGCACTGGACGGGCAGAGCTCGGTTTGTATTCTAGATTTACTTTTCTCACAATCATCCTTCCTAACTGCTCCATTTCACTGCTCCATGAAAACTTCTGTACTCACCTGTCAGACAAAAACCAGGCGCTACCTAACCACACCAGAGAAACCTGTGGTTCCATTCAGCACACTTTTGGAAAAAAAAAAAATCTCTACAGTTGCTCTAAAATATATGTTCTTGCTAAGATTTCTTCAGACCATTTAAGTATTGTTCAGAACCCAAACAAACTTGCAGACATTTGTGCTAGACCCGTTGGATATGAAAAGAAACAAGTCACACATCACTGCCCGTGAGTTAACTGTGCTTGTGGGCTTCCGGGGAGGGTGTACGCTTTTGTTTCTCCTGTACCTAGTATTTTATTGTGTATGTTTCCTATCTCCTGGTTGACAGTCACAGAAGCCTCTCATGGAACCTCCCTGTTAGTTGCTCTGGAGGTAAGTAAGATTTTTGAGATTCTCCAGAGCACTTTCCCCCTAAGATGAGTGTCATGAGTGCCACATAGTTGTATTATAAGCCAGACCACCCCAAACACATGCTCCACATGCAGTGCCAATGTATCCAGACTTTTGGATTGACACCGTATTAGACAAAAATAGTAATGATAATAATTTTATGTACATCGTTACTAAGCACTCTCTACCTATTTAAAAGCAACAGTCGTTAAGAACCAAAATACCACTATCCTGCACTCTTTACAAAACAATCCAGGCGCTGTGGGGACTTCTGCTCTGTAAGGCTAGTTATCCAGATAATTCCCCCTTACTGTTCAACAAGCAGAAATCAGATAGTCTGAATGTAATTTTGCAGAATAATTCCACTCATACGAGAGGAAATTTGCCTCCCCTCCTATTACATAAATATTTCATAAAGGATCATGTCTTCTACCAAATTAGGATAATCCACAAAAAAATGTGGCAGCCAAAAGAAGCTGTCTTCTGTGTATCGTTATAAACCTGCCCAACGGGTAACACAGTTTTCTTGGAAACATTTGACATGTTTCTTCTCTAACCTAAATCATAGAAACTTGCCTTGATGAAGGGAGGTTTTTTGGTTTTTTTTTCCAAAGGGTTTTCCTGTCAAAACTGTTTTACCACTTTATAATTTTTCATTGCTTCAATAAGTTCCTCATGCCCCTGAGGGAGAATGCAGCCAAGCTTGTTTGCTGACGTCAGAAACTTCCATACAAATGTTCCCTTTTGTCCACTGGAGAAATAATGGACGCGGGGCCCCAGAGTTACATCCAGGCATTAAGTCTGTTTACCAAAGACGGTCATTATTCTATAATTCTCTCAGCTAATTTTGTGTGGGAAAAAAGCCTTTGGCTCCCTAATGCTAATGAGCTTAGGGCATTTCTCTTGTTTTCGGGTCCAAGGCAGGGATTTTTCTTATTTTCCTTTCCTATCACCTTCAGGTGAGCTAATCAGCTCTGAGCAGCCATTGCTGTTGGAACCGGTGAGTTTGCAGCCTCCTTCCTTGGTGCTTCCATCTTTAGCCAGGTCCCTTTTCTTCCCGAGTAATTTTTGGCTCATAGATCCTTTGTATTTGGCCTCCCGTGTGGATGCCTGATAGCTTTCCTCCTGGAAACCGCTCCGTGGGGATTTCTTTTTGTTTTCTGAACATGACTTTTAATTACTCTTGGATTATTTGGCTATCAGCTACTATGTAAAGCCTGAGCTGGTGCCATCGAACCGCATTAGAGTGGAGGGTGGCTTCTGGCCAGAAAGGTGGCCTTCGCTCCTCACTTTGCAATGGTCCATCTGTAGAAAAACAGGGCTATGGAGACCATCCCTTGTAAGCCTGATCCAAGCTCTGCACACAGCATACGAGTCCCACCTGCTGGGCTTGGCAAGGGAAGCCTTTAGAATATTAAAATTATTTTATTATCGTTTCACCCTTGACGGTACCATCTCCAAATTTTAAACGTGTCAATGGGAAATATGGATATGTGATTATAAACGGCATCTTCTGTTCTGGAAACGTCTTTGATTCACGGAGGAATGTACTTTACTCATTGACTGCCCTTCATAAGACGTCTGGATATGGTGTGGTCTTAAAGTGAGTCTCCCTAATTGACTGTGATTTTACGAATACATGCATTGGGATCTTGTCTCAATAACTGTAGGGTCTTTGAATTGTTGTCTAGAGTTAGAGTTCTTACATTCTAGCACATTAGCTTAGTAACAATAAGTATTTAGAATGTATTTGCTAACTAATCAACAGTAATGCTCATTGAGAACAACACAGGAGTAAGAATGGCTGTCAGAAGCACACTTTTGAAGTAGAGGGTCACAGTCCTCAGAAGTCTTCTGAAAAAAAGCCTTTAAAAAAAACACATGTTACAGTCTAGCAACATTTTAATTTTTTTTCACTTTTTTCTTTTCTTTTTTTATTGAAATACAGTCAGTTTACAATGTTGTATTAGTTTCTGGTGTACAGCAAAGTGATTCAGTTATACATACATGTACATTTCTTTTTTGTATTCTTTTCCATTATGGTTTATTACAGGATATTGAATATAGTTCCCTCTGATATACAGTAGGGCCTTGTTGTTGATCTATTTCATATATAGTATTTTGTATCTGCTAATCCCAAATTTAATTTATCCCTCCCCCATACCCTTTCCACTTTGGTGACTGTAATTTGGTTTCCTATGTCTGTGGGTCTGTTTCTTTTTCATAAATAAGTTCCTTTGAGTCATATTTTAGATTCCACATGTAAGTGATATCATATATTTGACTTTTTCTTTCTGACATTTCATTTATTATGATAATCTCTAAGTCCATCTAGGTTTCTGCAAATGGCATTATTTCATTCTTTTTTATGGCTGAGTAGTATTCCATTGTATATATTTACATAAGTATGTATATATACCACATCTTCTTTATCTATTCGTCTGTTGCCAGATATGTAGGTTGCTTCCATGTCTTGGCTGTTGTAAATAATGCTGCTATGAACATTGGGGTGCATATATCTTTTTGAATTAGAGTTTTCTCTGCATATATGGCCAGGAGTAGGCTTGCTGAAGCATATTTTACGTCTATTTTTAGTTCTTTAAGGAACCTCTATACTGTTCTCCATAGTGACTGCATCGACTTATATTCCCACCAACAGTGTAGGACGGTTCCCTTCTCTCCACACCCTCTCCAGCATTTATTTGTAGACTTACTATAATGGCCTTACTGACTGATGTGAGGTGATACCTCATTGTACTTTTGACTTCCATTTCAGCCCTAATTTCTTCAAATACATTTTTGATCCCCTTTTCTCTTTCGTCTCCTTCTGGGATCCCTAATATGTGTAAATTGGGACACTTTATAGTATCCAGCAGTTCTCTCATGTTACTTTTTTTTTTTTTTGTCTTTCTATCTGCTGTTCTGATTGGGTGATTTCCATTATTCTATCTTCCAGATCACCTGCTCATTCTTCTGCATTATCCAGTTTGCTGTTTGTTGACTTTAGATCAGCTTTTGTCTCGGCAAATGAGTTTTCTAATTTTAATTGGTTCCTCTTCATAGCTTCCAACTCCCTTTTACAGTAATCTGCATTTCTATCAATAGACTTTATTAATTTCTTCAGTATTTTCATTACCTCCTTTTTGAACTCGGGACCTGGTGGAATGAAGATGTCTGTTTCATTGTTTGTTCTTTCAGGGGAATTCTCTTGATCTTTTACTTGGGAGTGGTTTCTCTGCTTCTTCATTTTACTTATATTTCTCTGACTCTATGAGTTTAGGAGACACAGTTACTTACTGTGGTCTTGAAGAGCTGTTTTTGTTCCATGTGTACAGGTATTAAATGTGTTTGTGGGAGGAGGTGAGCTCCACGTCCTTCTATTCTGCCATGTTGATCTGGTTCTCCACTTTATTTCTTATTTATTAAACTCAAGAGTACTCTCATTCTTTAGTAGAGAATTACAAAGGAAATTATCAGACTATCAAAACCTGCCATTTCATGTAGCTTTTAAAATTCTAGTCTAAACATATTTTTATTTGACAAGACATATTTTGTTTTCTTTTGAAATACCTTTCTATCACTTAGAACTAGATCTTAATGCTCTACTTATTGTTTTACAGAAACATTTATTTCTAGTTCCCATTACAATAGATCATATAAGAGGAAAAATATATGCAAATGTGGTCAGGTTTTTTGAAAATTCCTTAGCACGAATTTTGTAAATTTAACATAAATTATTACACAATTAATTGTATAAGATGACAATTTATTTCTCTGGTATTTCAAAAGATACTTCAGGGTCCCTGAGGGAATCCATACTTACCAAACAAAAGCAGTACAGTGTCACCATCCTGGAACACAGAGCACATTTAACAAGGAGAAGTAAAGGCAAACACATTTCTTTGATTTCCCCGTGGACACTTCTGGTCATGGTATTTAAAAGGAGGAACGCAAAGGAAAGTGTTTTTCTTGGAAAACTCAAATATCTAATACTAACATTACCTGGACCTGAATTCACCTTTGCAAGCTGTAACTGACTGATCTTATAAACTTGAAACATACCCAGCAAGTTCAAGGTGACTTCTGCCTGCATACTCCTTCCCTCTCTGTTCTTTCTAGGTAGTCTGTATCAAGATCTTTTGTTATGTGGAAAATAACACGCCGGGGAAACCAAGAGAATTATTCATCTCCGTACTAATATTTTGGCTAGAACGAAAAAGAGAGCACCCTTAGATTAAATACATATTAATTTGATCACTGGCAGTAATATCATTAAAGCTGGGTTAAACTCTTGTCTTTGTAACTATTTTGTGTTCCGTGGGCCCAGCTGACTTTCTTGGCTAGTTCATTCCACAAACTGGTACTGAGTGCCCACCACGTACTAGGAGCGGGTGACAGAGAACCAGATAGAATACATTTTCTGCCATGAAGATGCTCAATGTCTGTTGAGGGGGACAACCACAAGTATTTTTGAAATGTCATGAAAAAGAACAGATAGCTATGTCTAAATTACATGGGAGTGGAGATAACCGAGGAAACGCAGGGAAACCAGCTGTCAAAACCAATCAGAAGGGATTTTCTAATCATTTCCTAGAGAAAACCACACTCATGTTAATTTCAAGAGATAAGGAGGAGTGCGTCCCCCAGTCACTTGTGATTTGTTTGTGTGGCAGGAAATGGTCAAGGAGGCAGAGAGATGATCAGGAAAAAAGACGCAAACCCTGAAAACCACACGGTATATTTAGCAACGAACAAGCAAATTGGTGTTGCTGGAGCATAAACTATCAAATAATAAATACTGAGAGATGCTGTGAGATTGATAAAGCCATGGAGAGCTTTGTGAGCCACTAGAAGTGTTAACCCTGAAAGTGATTTCGATTAAGGAAAGACCTTCAAGGAAGGGGAAGAGTGATCAGAGTTGTGTCTTTGGAGTAATGTTTTAGTGGTTATGCGGAGAGTGGTTGGGCTGGTGGGACAAGATCAGAGTAGGTGGGACCACTTAGGAGGGGCCTAAGTCCAGCCAGACCAAAGCGGTTGGGCCTAAAATGGAAAAAAGGTATCAAAATCTGGAAAGGAAGAGCTATTCAGAAAGTAAATTCAGCAGAAAACTGCGCATCCATAAAGAGAGAAAAGAGAAGGCAGAGTGGATTTTGAGCTCCTACTTTTAGCCTAAGGACTGAATAGTTTTCAGTGATAAAAGATGTAACATAAAGTGTTAAAGTTAGATTCTTCGTTTTTGTATCTCGGCCCCCAAACTGGCAGGCAGTAGGTGAAACACTTTATTAAAAGGTGATAGTTGGGCTAGGCTTTCAAAGGTGAACACTTTATTAACGACTATTTTATTAACCAGACCAGGAACTAGATAGACTAGTGTAATTAATTCAAGTAAACTAAACATTAGAGTCTCTCTGTTGTCATGGTGAGAGGGGGCACAGGAGAGCTGATCCTGAATAAAGACCCACTCTGCGTATGAGCATGACTCGCAGAGAACATTCCAGCCACTGTGTACCCCTGGGCCAGTCTCTCTCCAAACCCTGAGGGTGGCCAGGGTACGGAGCTATACCTCTGCTAAGGGGCCAGGCTCTGGGGACCAAGGAGGAAAGACACTTCAAAATGCTTGATCGTCCACCTACAGCTCCAGTGGCAACACGCTAGCCTGGACACAGTCCAGGGACCACGGACAATCCTGAGAGGCTCAGCTCTCAGGCCCCTCGGCTGTGCCCCATTTGAGGGCAATCCCAAGTGCCTTAGGCCTGTGACCACAGCGTAGGCTAAGATGGAAGGGACGGCAGCAGGGAATTCTGCCGCAGTGACAATGTAACTGCTGTGCCTTCCTTCCAAGGCGGTGGCTTCTTTCTGGTAATAAAAACCGTATTTATGCTGGAAGAGAAAAGACCCATATAAGGGCAACTGGCGGGTCATCTATAGGTAAGAAAGTGGTGGTTTATTTAGGTTTTCATTGTTTTTCCTAATCAATAGGGGCAAGACGTTGTAGAAGAAATGGTTTAGGGAAACTATCTTGTGTAGCATCTTAGACTAGAGGGATAGGGAGAATGGAGGCAGAGAGCTCAGAATGAAAATATGAGGCATTGAGATAATAGGATAATGGGAGCTTAAATGTGGGGGTAGTAATAGGAATGTAAATAATTGGTAGGCAGGGCTGGTGTAAGAACTTATGTTTATTCCTTTAGTGATTGAATTGATTTGGTTTCTCTGTGTATGTGTGTGTGTGTGTGTGAGTTCTTCTGTAAAACTCAAATTGTATTTTGATGGGGTTGTGCAGGCTTTAGCAATCCCATTGTAAGTCCCAGTGACGAACCATATATTAACTACATCCCCACGCCACACCCACCGATTGCTCCCTGGTAGAGATGACTGGCTGCCCAGGTTTGCGGGATACTTGAACACTCTGAACAGGATGCCACCTAGGAGACACAGAGCAAGCCAAAACATCTTTCTATGCCAGTTTTATATTTTTATTCTAGTTGTCGTAATTGTGAAAACAATAGTATAATAATGAGGTTTTGAAGAAGAAAAGCAATACTTCCAAGATCTTTATTTATGAAAATTATTATTTTTCATATTATCTTCCAGTCTCTTTCTATTTTTATATATATATATATATATTTTTACAAAGTTCTATACAGATTTTACGTACAATATTTTTTCCTACTTTTTCCATTTATATATGTATTCCACATATTGCCTTTTCTGTCGTCTGTGTACCACTGAATCATTTGTTTACATTCTAATGTTCACAACCATCCTCTCATTGATAAATATGTGGTTGAGTTTTGTACTAAAATGCCTGCACCACAGGCCATGCAATAGTAAATATCTTTATCTGCATATAGCCCTTTCTTCTTTTTAGGACATCAGTCTGATGGAAATAAAATGCAAGTCACATACATAACTTTAAATTCCCTAATAGGGATATTAAAATAGTAAAAAAGAGACAGGCAAAGTTAATTCCAATAATGTATTTTAATGATCAAATATATCAAAAATACTTCACTTCTACATATGCTTAAATTAAAATATTAAAGAGATAGCTTACGTTTTTTTAAATTGTCTTCAAGATCCATTGTGTATTATATTTAAAGGACATCTCAATCATACTAGTCGCATTTCAGGTGCTTGATGTAGCTTATGGTTACTGTGTTGAACAGCATAGTTGTATTTATTCCCTAAAGAGAAATTTGTAATTATGGGATTACTGGTTCAAAAACTGAATAATTTTTAAGACTTCTGCTTTATTTATTCTGCTTTATTCACATTCCCAAATAAATCTATCAACCTAAGCTGTATCTTTTTTTTTAATTAACTAATTAATTCAATGCTTCCTATATATTGATCCTGAGCTAGATGTTATAGAAAGACATACTGTGTTCATGGATTGGAAGAATCAACAATATTAAAATGGCCATACTACCCAAGGCAAGCTACAGATTCAGTGCAATCCCTATCAAATCACCAATGGCATTTTTCGCAGAACTGGAACAAAAAAGTGTTAAAATTTTTGCTATGGAAACCAAAAGACCCCAGATTGCCAAAACAATCTTGAGAAAGAAGAAAGGACCTGGAGGATTCATGCTTCCTGACTTCAGACTAGACTATAGAGCTACAATAATCAAAACAATATGGTACTGGCACAGAAATAGACACAGAGATCAATGGAACAGAACAGAAAGCCCAGAAAGAAACCCACATACTTATGGCCAATTAATCTGTGACAAAGGAGGCAAGAATATACAATGGAGAAAAGAGTGTCTGCAGTAAGTGGTGCTGGGAAAACTGGACAGCTACATGTAAAAGAATGAAATTAATACATTCTCTAATACCATATACAAAATAAACCCAAAATGGGTTAAAGACCTAAATGTAGGACCAGATACTATCAAAGTCCTAGAGGAAAACATAGGCAGAACACTCTCTGACATAAACTGCAGCAATATGTCTTTTATGTTCATCTCCTAGAGTAATGGAAACAGAAGCAAAAAAATTTTTAAATGGGACCTAATTAATCTTAAAAGCTTTTGAACAGCAAAGGAAACAATAAGCAAAACAAAAAGACAACCTATAGAATGGGAGAAAATATTTGCAAATAGTGTGAATGACAAGGGCTTAATTTCCAAACTATACAAACAGCTCATATAGCTCAATATGAAACAAACAAACAAACAAGCAAACCAATCAAGAAACGGGCAGAAGATCTAAACATTTTTCCAGAGAAGACATACAGATGGCCAACAGGCACATGAAAAGATGTTCAACTTTGATAATTATTAGAGAAATGCAAATCAAAACTACGATGAGGTATCACCTCACAAGGGTTAGAATGGCCATCATCAAAAAGCCTACAAATAATAAATGCTGAAGAGGGTGTGGGGAAAAGGGAATCTTCCTACGTTGTTGGTGGGAATGTAAACTGGTGTAGCCACTGTGAAAAACAGTATGGGGATTCCTCAAAAAACTAAAAATAGCATTACCATATGATCCAGCAATCCCACTCTTGGGCACATATCTGGAAAAGAGGAAAACTCTAATTCAAAAAGATACCTGCATCCCAATGTTCATAGCAGCACTATTTCAATAGCCAAGACACAGAAGCAAACAAAATGTCCATTGACAAACAAATAGATAAAGAAGATATTGTGTGTATATATATACACACACACAACAGAATACTACTCAGCCATAAAAAAGAGTGGAATAATGCCATTTGTAACAACATGGATGGACCTAGAGATTATCATACTAAGTAAAGTAAGTTAGACAAAGAAATATCATATGGTATCACTTATATGTGGAATCTAAAAAATTATGCAAGTGAACTTATTTACAAAACAGAAATAGACTCACAGACATAGAAAATAAATTTATGGTTACTAAAGGGGAAACGGGGTTGGGGAGGGATAAATTAGGAATTTGGGATACAAACTACAATATATAAAAGAGATAAACAACAAAGACCTACTGTATAGCACAGGGAACTATATTCAATATCTTGTAAAAACCTATAATGGAAAGTAATCTGAAAAATAATATATATACATAAATATGTATAACTTAACCACTTTATTGTACATCTGAAACATTATAAATCAACCATACTGCAATTTTAAAAAAAGAAAACTACAGGTAAGAAAAAAATCTAAGACAAAATTTTGTTATTCAATTACAATATGAAAGAACACTGAAAGGAAGGCTGAAATGCAGTTGCCTTATGTCAGGATCAAATGCTACCAGTGTTATATTGTAAAACAAAATTAAAAGTAAATAAATAAGTAACTATATTAATGTTTAAAAGTTGTCCACATTAGTAAACAAGAAGTTTGAGAAATATATCCAGAATTGTTTGAAGTATTTTATATAAACTTCTATTCTTAGTAATTAAATTAGAGTTAATATCCTATGATCATATTAAAAAAAAAAGAGGAAACTGGGTCTATATAAACATAATCAGTGAAAAACTGTTCAGTATGGCCAATCCAGACAATTCCAGCCCATCCCAAACAAAAGAGGTGTCTCCCTCCCACCCTTACAGATGCCTGACGTCTGTAATTCCCTCACCAGCAAATATCACTTTGCCCAGGTAGTTATATTCCAGCCGCACATATCTGGGTCTGTTCTGCTCCACAGGGGTGAATTGCCAATCCTATCATAGCAGCTTCCGCTTGAATTTTCGGCTGTAATTGTTCACATTCTTGCAGTACTTCTGCTACGAGGGCAACAGCATCAACAAACCGGAGCGTTTGCAGTTTCCCTCCATCTACTGGGAAGCCGCCTTCCTAATCAATTCTCCTCAGCAAATGCTCCAGGACAGTGGAAAATTCCTTGGGCGAGAGATAATACCACCCAAGGGAAAATGCATTTATAATTGATGTGGTAAAAAGCTGTCAGACAGACATGGGTTTTCTCAACCATTTTTGTAAACACTGTTAGCAGCACTTCCTACAACAGCAGAAGCCTACAATCTCTCTACCTCTGGGTAGAAAATTATATGCAGCAAGGAAAAGCCCACAGACCAGATCTTGTGGTTGGATCTAATGCGTTTCCCCCAGACTGAATAATTATTATAGAAACTCATGGCTTACGTCTGCCTAACCATACATTTTATTAAAAAGTTTGCTTTTAAACTTAATTTATTGTTGAGCACTTTGCCACGGTTGGGGAAAGAAGGCAGAAAGAGTAATATGAGAGAAGCTCCATCCAAAATTGAGGTTTCTCTTTCTTAAGTGATCTTAGAAGTCATCAGGAAAGGACTTGATTCCCGATGTGTTTGGATAATGAAAGGTTTTCGAGACCCATGCATTGCATAAAGCCAGGTATATTCTGCAATTGACAGAATTTGATAGCGCTAACAAGTTTAAATTATTTCAGTTATCAGGTGTGACAATTCCAACTGTATACATGGAATTCTGTTCTATTCTTACCTCACTTGTGGATGCTTTCAGGGAACTATAAAAAGAAAACAAATGCATTTTATTGTGTCTCTATAATCTCAAGTCAGCCAAAATCACATAAATAACGTACTACAGAACTGGGAAAAGCTTAAATAGAATTCAAGGTGTTTTCCACCTTTCCTAGGGCATTGAATTTTGAATTATGGTATAATTCTACACCTGTGAGTACATTAATAATTTTTTAAAAACATACGCAATATTAAGAATCATATTTGAGATTGGATCCTGGTTCTCCACTCATGTTTTGATGCTGAGAAAATAATTTAATCAGTCCCCACCAGATAGATGAGACTAATATTATCTACCCTTCAACGATGTGGAGAAATTTAACAATGATACATAGGTGAGTCCCTCACAGATAGTAGGCATCTGATGCCCAGTGGCATTAAAACAATACTGTCTTCAGGGTTAATTGTAGGAAGAACCACTGGCTGCTTTATTGTAGGATATGAATGGAGTATCTTATCAGCCACCTTGAGTAACTTCATGGGAGTTTCCTTTCCAAAATTATCTTTTTGGTTTAAATTCCACCTTATTATTGGTTTTACTCTGAGCAAAGGATTGACTTGAGTCTTTGAAGTGTTCAGTGGGATTTTGATTTTATACTACAGCTCTTTGTTGCTCACTTTTCCCTTATTTTTAATTGTGTACTTTTTTTTTTTTAGTTTTTCTTAAATCCATGCCTGTCTTTACTGTTTAAACACAAAACAGACAACAGTAGAATCTAGAAGAAGATCATATGAAAACCACGGCCAAATGCAATACTTTCCTTTTTCATGGTTGACTCTGCCCACATCCTTCCTGAAATTGATCTGATGATCTTTCTCTCCTCGCAAAGAAAGAAGCCTTTGCTCTTGGCTTCAGCTGACAAGCATAAATTGAAGGCATTTATTAGTGTTGAAAACCAGTTGTCTGGCTAAATTTGGAGACCCAGGGAGAGCACAGAGCAATCTGTCATAGGAGCACAGATTGCAGAGCCAGACGGCCGAGATTTGAATCCCAACTATGCTACTCACCAGTTGTATGATCTTGAGCAAGTAACTTAATGGCATTCTGCCTCAGTTTCCTTAATTGTAAAGGTTCATGTCCAGACAGTAAGGTGCTGTACTCAAAAGGGACAATTTAAGATAATTTAGTAATAAGGAATATTTACAAAGGTGTGAGCAAACTTAAGAAAAATTAATAAGGGATAGTAAAATACTTTGACAAAAAAAAAAAAACCCCTCATCCTTTCTAGGTAAAAGGGCAAGGGTAGAGAATCATTAAGAGAATCTTAGGACAGTTACTGCTTTAGGAGTAGGCTAGCTATGGAAATCATGGACTTTGGTAGGGAGAAGTATCTACTGTCAATACACAGCCCAGCAAAAAGGAAGCTGATGAAATAAAAATATTGACCTTTCTCTCCACCTGCTCTCTAATATATCGCTGGTATTTCCCAGTGGGTGGGTTCAGTGAGAAGCCTGAGGACACGGAGCTTGAAGCAGGATGAAGAATGGAGGAGACTGGATGTAGAGCGGCTAGGGGAGAATGTTCAGCAGAGTAACAATGTCTCTCTCATAGAATTTTTAAACAATTAAATGCGTAAATGTCTGTAAAGCACTAAGAATTATGCTTAGTGCAAAATAAGCATTATACAAGGTTATTTTTTTATCAAACTCATTTACTATTAACTCTACTAATACTGATAGCATCATACATTATCAGACCCAAAGATAGCTCAAGATTCCGTGAGGGCAGGATTGTCTCATCTTTAAAATAATTTAAATCTCTGTGATGAGATTTAGGAACAAGGAGCTGGAGTCTCTGAGTTACCACGATGTGTCAATAGACCTTAGAAAGGATTAAGGTGTCCATTCGCCCATGTATTTCTGCCAGGAATCCATTGGCTATTTTAGCTTGATTTTTTTTTTTAATAGCAGATGCTTGCCTTACAGATGAAACTGTGGTCAGGACGCGTGGAAGAAAAAGATGGAAATGTAGAAATTGTCTGACTTAGCACCTCAGGTTAAAGGCAGAGCAGGATCCTGGTGGAAGCTGGCCACCTTTGATTAACATGATGTTAGCAAGAGGTATGAGTGCAAGCTCACGTCTGTACTAACAAGTGTGTTCATTAGGCATCCGCTCCTCTGCAGGCCACGTGCTGTATGGGTAGGACATACATGGATAGCCAAAACATGGGCCCAGATCCTCAGGCGTCATTATTTTGCGGGGTAGCAGACACAGACAGAAAACTAACTGTACTAGGAAGACATGATAAACTAGTGCTAAGGAGAATGAATGCTAGAGGATTTCGGCAGCTTGAGGATTTCCTTGGAGCAATGGAGTTAAAGGCATAAACAAAGAGATAGATTTTGGGCAAGGTCTTGGTTAGAGGATGGTTTTTATAGACAGAAAAGGGATGGGAAGGAAATGCATGGTTATGATGGAGTTGAGAGGTGGAAATATGTACAAAAGGACATATAGTACAGGACAAGGCGAATTAGTCTAGTCCCACAGAAACATGTGGAGAGAAAACATGGCCAAGTTTGAAGTGGTAATACAGACCTAGAAAATTTAAGGTTTTTTTTTTTTAAGTCCAAGGGCAAGAATGCTGTCATTTCCTATTCTCTATTCAGCTAAAGACATAGCCTGAGGAGTTTGATTTCCATTTTGGCTTTTAGATACAGATATGCACACATTATTTCTGGACTACCTACATTTGAATCAATGACTAGCACAGAGAAATCCATGCATGCTAACTGGTTCATATACGCTATGTATTTTCTGATTTGTTGTTTGGAATGTATTGATCCCTCTCAACTTTCTATCTACTCTCTGATAGACAGAGAAGTCAATGTAACTATATTAGAATTGATCTTGTGTTCAAAAAGCTGACCTCGAGCCAATACTAATGGATTGGGGATATAGAACCGAGGCCAGACATGAGTGCCTGTCCGTCCTGCATTGGGAATGACATTGTTTGGCGTGATGAAGTACACACCACGAGAAAGCTGCAATCTTGTAGTCAATCTGCTGGGTTAATACACATGCCGCTGAGAGCCTACGAAGTCAATAAGCATGTGTGAGTTCTTCTGCCTGGCTTCCCTTTTTCTCAGACTTGGAACTACCCCAATTAATAATAGAAACAGCAAAGCAAAACCTTCCAGTACCATTCACTTCCGTGGAAGATTGTATCCAACCTCCTACCTCACTGTGCTTAGAAGTAGTAGGGGACAGTAGTTCACAGTGAGATGGATACTGCCATTGCCAAGAAATCTCATGAGGCAAACAGCCCAAGAGAACCGTGATGGGGAAAAAAAGCAGACGTCACAAAATAGAAAATCTGAATGACACGTAAACATAGGAAAAGCTGCTTAACATGATTAATAATCAGGGAAACGCAAATTGTGAAATTAAATGCTTCACAACCACAGGATAAATAAAAATTAGTCTGAGAATTCCAAGTGTTGACAAGATTTTGAAGGGATGAGAACCATTGTATCCTGCTGGAGGGAGTGTAAATGAGTACCGCTATTTTGAAAAGCAGTGTGTCATTGCCAAATACAGCTAAGATAGATGAGTTCTATGGCACATACATTTGATTCCCAGGTATATACTCAAGAGAAAGTGATACACGTGTTTCAGGAAATATGTACAAAAAAAGTGCATTGCAGCATTTTCTGAGGAGCAGAGTAATAGAAGCACTTAAAAACTGTCCACTGGCAATCATATAGATAAAGAAATGTTACCATATTCACAAACCACAAAATACTATATAGCAGTGAAACTGAAGAGGGTGTAGCTGCATGGATGAAAATAGATGAATCTCAAAAATGCAGTGTCTATTGAAAAACTAAGTCAGAGAAAAATCAAGACAGTGTGCTTCTACTTAAAATTATAATAAAACTAAACAACAATGTTGTTTTGGATCTATGAATATGTGTTGAAACTATTTTTAAAAAGCAAAGGAATATTAATATAACATTCAGAAGAAGGGAGAGACATGCAACGAGGGGGTGGCATACGTGGTGGTATCTGAGGTGCTGTTAATGTTCCATACCTAAGCTGAGCAGTAGGTACAAGGCTTTCCTTCTCATGTTAAAGTGTGAATGCATTTTCTTTCTCTCTCTCTCTCTCTATACATACACGTTATACAAATATAGGTATATGCATATATAAATATATGTACATCTACTGTTTTTCTATGTAGTATATATTTAATAATAGAATAATATATAAATACATTTAATAATAAATTTAAAAGAAGCCCTCTGACACCCATTACCTGCATCTAGACCGCAGCCAATATGGTTGAGCTTCTACCCATTTAAGGAATGCACTTGCTCTTATGCCATTGGTCTAAGTTGTCCAATTTTCACAGTTTCGCCTCTGGTTGTCTTCCTATTCGCCTTCCCCATCACATAAAATCTTCTTGAGCTTTCTATTCTCACTGTTTCTTGAGCTCACTTCAGTCAGACTTTTGTCCCCATCTCTCCACTGAATCTTTTTTCCTCTAATACCAACGGCTTCCATGAACAAGCCGGGTCATTATTTCTCAGCCCTTGTCTTATTTGACATATCAGTTTTGTTGGTGCAAGTGGTCGTGGCATCTTCACTTGGCCCTGGGACACCTCTCAGTAATTCTCCCAAGTTTTCAGTCGATATTTTCAGTCTCTTTGACTGATTCCTGTTAAATTTGAAACTTCTTAATTGGAACACACCAGGTTTAGTCCCGTAATCTCCTCTCTATGTATACGCACTTCAGGTGAGTTTTCAAACCAGTCCCATTGTTTTAAGTAACCATCTACATGCTGGAAGCTCTTAACATTTTATTTCCAGCCAAGATGTTTTAGAAACTCCAGATTTATATTCAAGTACCTACTCAGCATGTCCACTTGGGAATTTACAGGCATCTCACACATAACATTTCCATAACAAACTTCAGTTCCATCCCTGCCCCCAGCGTGCTTCTCCTTCAGGGTCCCCATCAGGACATGGTGCCACCATTCACTCCACTGTTTAAGCCAAAAGCTTTAGAAATCATCCTTGATTTCTGTTTCTCACTCTCCCAGCATTCAGTCCATCGGTTGGTCTTAAGTTCAACTTCTGTCTTCAAAACTGACCACTTTTCATCATATCCGTAGTTGCCACCGTAGTTACAATTTCTGCAGTCGCATAGTGAGACTATTGCAGTCGTCTCTATTTCCCAACTTCCACGCTGTCCTCCTTCAGTCCATTTTTCTCAAAGCAGCAAGAAATGAACCCTCTGGAAGACAATTCAAATGAGATCAGTCTTCTACCAAAAACCTTCTGGAGATTTCCCATCTCATTTTGATTCAAATTCAAGGTCCTTCACATTAACCCACGGCTTTATTTTGGACCTTTTGCTAACTCTCCAGGCTCACCAACCAGTCTCTATCTCACTCACTCTGGTCTAGCTTCAATGGCTTATTTTTCTTCCTCTATTGCAGCAAACATATTCCTGTGTTACAAGCCTTTGCACTTGCTAATCCTTTTGCCTTTAGGAATCTTCCCCCAGAACTATTCAGGGCTGTCTTCTTCTCTAAATGATATACAAGCCTTCCTTGATCACCTGATTTAACAGATGACCTCCGAAACTCGAGCCTTTCATTAAGCTTCATTTCTCTTCCAGGACTGTACCCGTCCTTGACGTAGCGCTGGGTTTTGTTTGTTTCTTATCATCTGCATCTCCTTCTAGAACAAAAACTTCATGGAGGCGAGACTATTTTTGTTCACTGCTATATGCCTAACACCCAGATTGGTGTTTACTGTATCCTGGGCACTTAATAAATATTTATGAATGAATTATCTATGGACAAAGTGAGTATACAGTTTAAAAGTTGATTTCCAACTTTTAATACCATTTTCCCCTCTCATCTCTTCTCAGAGGATGCTCATCAGCTGTTTATAATCTCTAAGTAAATTTTTGTATATTCTTTTTTTTAATATATATACATTTATTGAAGTATAATCAGTTTACAGTGTTGTACCAACTTCTGATTTACAGTATAATATTTCAGTCATACATGAATATACATATATTCATTTTCATATTCTTTTTCACCATAAGTTACTACAAGGTATTGAATATAGTTCCCTGCACTGTACACCATGAACTTGCTGTTTATCTAGTTTACATTTATTATTCTTGATAAATACTAGTGAACAACTCTCCAGATAAATAATTCTAATAAATTAACATTTAAGTGTTATTTTCCATTGTTGAAATCGTATTTGTTTTCTCTTTCATTTAATTCTTCAAGTGTCTTGCATTCTTAAGTGTGAATTAAGTTAGTGATTACGATTTGACCCGTAACAGCTGAGTGGTGTGTGAGCCATCATTTGCTACATGACTGGTTATGCAGCCTTTCCTCATGGTCACGATGAAATGTGATATACACAGTAACATGCAGAGTAAGCTTGGACCCCATTATGATCCATATATGACCCCAAACTATACACCATGCCAACATTTTTGACCCCAAAGTTTTTGATGCCTAAAGGTTTAATAGAGGGTAGACATAAACTATTTTTTCAATTAGCTCTTTGATAGTTTCATTTGAAATGAATTAAAATCTTGTCAAAGTTATGGCACGTCAACCCATCGCTGACGCTTCCAGATAATAAAGTGATTTAACAAAGTTAAATCAGCACAAGGTAGAACTGCTTTTCAACAAGCTGATTTGATAAGAACTATCGAGACACTGAATGTTAAATGATGAATTTTAAAACATATACAATCACATTTAATTGACTGGCGGCCTCTTGGAAGAAACCAACATTTCTCTTATTTCCTGAGACTAATCTTTTCGTTCAGTTACCATGGCCAAAGTTGAAACTACTTGATGCTGTGCGTGATGAACAAATCTCTACTTAGTCCTCGTGGTCCTTCCTTCTATTCTGGTCATAAAGGACCTTTGCAATCTCACTAAATGACTCTTTTCAAGATGCATCTGCTTTTCCCTCCTCCGTAAATCCTCTGCTCCCACTTAAATGATCCCATGTTCTTCACATAAGGACTGCTCCGTTTCACTTTGAAGCCTTTACTAATAATATTTCCAACTGATCTGTCTATAGCTTACTTCCTCTTTTCATGTATAAATATGTAAGCCTGTAGTTCAAGGTCTATCTAATTGAGGCCTCCTCCATGGAGCCTTGCCTGCTCACCAGCAGGCAGGAATTTCTTCATCCTCTGAAATCTCAAAGCATGTTTATGTGTGAGCGCCATGTTATTTGACAGCTGTTCAAACACATTGTTACTTTATAATGTTAATTCTCTCTACACACACAAATGTGTGTGTGTCCTTGTGTGTATAAACTCCTAGAAGACATTTCTGGTTCCTTGTTAGCAGGGGCCCTCTTGTAATTCCACAGAGTATTTCTACAATTCATCTTCAGAGGGTTTTGAATTTTTTTATTTTATTTTTTAGCTTTGCAACATGGCTTTACAATTGAAGTGGCTGTTGTCTGCATTTAACTTCTAAAGTGAGCTATTCCAAACTTACTGTTCCTCTTTACTTTTCTGGTCCTTGAGGGGCTGAGAAAGAGGCTGCGTTTCACACCACATTTTGGCTCTTTCTGACTTTGAGCCATCCAGGCTGGGGCTCCATTCATTCAGGAAGTTCCCATTTGCCTTTGTGACAATAGAAAGTGGCCAATACAATGCTTGTCATTTCTTGCATAACAGTGCTGTCATTTCTTGCAAAATATTTAAATAGGATGAAACCAGGCAGCCTAAGGTTGGTTAGCTATCTGGAGGGGTTAAAAGAAAAAAAAAAAAAAAAGGACAAGTGGCAGCAGTTTCTGCAAGGGATCGCTACATGAAAGATGAAGTTAGTGGATTATCCAACAAGCTGGAGAATCTGCTAACTTCCCAGCCCTGAGGAACGACGCAGTCCCCAGTATATGCCTTCTTCCCTCACATCTGTTAGCACTCTGGGTTTTCAAAGCATCTTTCCATGATCTCAGATTCTCTCGGTGCAGCCTTATGAGTAAGAAGAAAAAGCAGAAATTGTCCCATTTTTTATATTATCTCTATCAAACACTGTTTTCTGTTTCAAAAAATCTCTTTTCCCATCAGCCATGGGGCTTTTTTTTCCCTTTGAAACCTTCCCTTGTGAAGTCCTGAAAGCCAGAAGGGTGCCCATTGTGGCTCCTGAAAGCCTTCGACCGACTAGCTTGCCTCTCAGATCCCCTCCTGCTGTGCGCTTCTTTTTCAGCAACAAATAAGTGTCAGACAATTAGAGATGGGACTGGAGATGTGTAAATTGTACTGTCGCCCCAACAAATTAGTAATTTCGTGATAATACACTGTCCTTGTAACGTGGTTAGAGTTACCAGAGTTACCTGCTTCTATTTGCGCTCAAAGGCCATGGGTAAGATTGATGAAGACCCTGTGTGGTGATTCATTTTCCTTCTTGACACTCTCGCCTCACCCGCCTCTCCCAAGAAATGAGACATTAACCAGCCTGTGGGAGTTGAACAGAGCCTCCACTGGCCTCCCAGCGCTCAAGGCGCCTTCCTCACAGTCATTGCCTAGAAGGTACTGCATCTCCTGGGCTGAGCCCGTGAATGGAAGCCAAAGTCTGATGCAGAGAAAGGAATACACTCCGCACACCTCCTGATGCAGCCTTCTTTTATTCAGTGATCAGGCTCTTACTGGGAGTTGATACTGGGTTAAAAAAATCTCAGTCGCTGCTTTAACTTGAGAGATTACAAATATAAATGGACCATCCGGTGGGCTTTGTCCTCCCTTCATAAGGAGTTGTGGGAATAATTCCTCCGCAGAGTTTGATGCTTCCCAGCCTTGACCTCCCTGCAAGAAGAATCTGTGTGGTTCTGGAAGGTTCCCCCCATTGATAGAACTGTCTGTTCCCTTGTCTCCTTGCCTCTCTAGCTGCTTTTCTAAGGGGCGAGAGAGCAGATGTGGAACCATTTGCTCTAGAAAGTCCCAGTTAAGTTGTACACAATGGTCTGGTACCATTTAGCAATGAGGTAGTCTTCTGAGTGGAATTGGTCCCCGTGTCATTGACACATTACTTGTTACCTGGGCGTGATGTTCTGTACCTTTGTGGCAATGTGTTGGTGTGTCTCAGAATCCTGAGAAACCTAGCACAAACTTTACAGAGACTAGATAGAAAAGAAAAACATGAAAAGGAAAATTAAAAGGATATTCCTCCTTTTTATTGAGATAGAGTCTTAACACACGAATAGGATATTTAAAAAAAGACATTTTTAAAAAAGAAATTCAAACCACAAGAAGTCTAGCCACACCTCTAGGGAGTCAAGGCAAATAATGGGGCAGGCGAAGTGAGACAAAGGACCAATACTTGTACTTTAGAAAAGGCTTATAGTCAACGTGACAAAAAGTTAACAGTTTCTCTTCTGAGTACCACATCTCTAATATGTATTTTTCTCTATTTCAATAAAAAAAAATGCCTTTGTAACCTACCTGCCCATGTTCTGAGCATCGTCCTCCCATTGACAGGGCTGGGTTTTCATTTAACCATCCATCAAAGAGGATACATACAGACATACACACAACTGCCAGCCAGGTTTAGTAGAGTGCTGAGGGTCGAATTTCACCAGTCCCTTCTTCCTCAGAAAGAATGAAGAGGACACTTGTTGGGAGGAATGTGAAGTGGCAGTCATTGACACATCTCCTCTACTTTTTAGAAAATCCCTATTTAACATACCTTTGTTAATTCTGCACCATCTCAGCTATGTCAGTAAGAATGAGGAAGGAGGCTTTGGATTTGTTCACACTGAAGAAGAGACTAAAACTTTAGGTTAGGACTGATGGAAGCAGTGGATATGGATGTGGCTGTGTGTGTGTGTGGCTGTGAGTCCGTGTGACAGTGGGGTGAGTTGATCAGTAAATGATGGTGCTTAGGGACGCTAGATGGTAGACGTGGTGGAGAAAGCTGCAAACATCCTATAGATTTTTCCTCCAGCTTCATCTGTTCAAGCCACGAACCTTTTCCCAGCTTTAAACAAAGCCAGGAACCGTTAGCCTAATGACTCTCAGGTGTTCACTGGCGTCTCTGTTGTTCATGGAAGAGATGCAGCAGAAGGAAGTTTGCTGAAAGAATAGGTACCAGAATTCTTGGTAAGTGGAGAGCAGGATATCAGGGGGAAAAGGGCCTTTGTTGCTGGGATGGCTGGGAGAGAGCTGGGGGGAGGCAAATGTATCCCCCTGGGTAAATGTGAGCCAAAATGCCCAGTGATCTAGAAACAAATTTCACTGACTTTCGTGACTTTAGCAAAACCATTCATTTTCCTCTTAAATAAGAACCATTGTCATGTTCTGTGTTGCGGGATAATTAACTAACAGGGATAAAGAGCTGTTGAAATGTTGAGTGTCATTACCCCGGTGACTCATTTTTTTACAGTAGCTTTGGTGCGTGATTAGCAAAGTTTGTGAGTCACAGTGGAGAAAATTTCCCAAGTAGTAAAGCCCTCGTTTCTCACCATGCTGATCTCAGGGTACAGGGCACAAATAAAACTGAGGGATGACAGTCCTGATGCTTCTGTCACTTTTCCTGAAGAGATGTAGCTGCCTGTGGAGGAGTGCTCCATCTACAAGGTGCCTCCTCAGGTCCGCTGTGACCAAAAGGAATGAAACAGTGTCAGGTCTAAGGATTTAGTAAATGACTTCCATCCCTTAAGTTCATTAGGCATGATGTGAATTATCTGGCCATAAGAAACGAAATGTAGACATTGATTCTCTAGTATTAAGTATTAAATATGGAATTTAGCCCTTGTTTATTGTGTTACTTGGTATTAATTATGAAAGATGAAAGTCAGCAGTCTCAGCCTTCAAAAATTAATTTTACTTGTGCAGAAGCAGCAAATTCACCTAAAACAGAAGAGAAAAATAGAGTCACAATTTAATCAAGCATTTACTTTTGATTTGCGAAAATGATGCTCAAGTTGTGATACAGGATCAAGATGTCAGGAAGGCTCAGGGGAGACTGGAAAATGTCTAAGATTTGGGTAAGTAGAGAAAAACGAATAGCACATTTCAACAGGAGATGCTCATGCTCTAACATAAATAGTGAAAGCTTTCTTTCCCTTTCTTTTCTTATTTTCTCCACTTGTGTTATTTTAGGAACTGCAGTGAATGTGTAGTTGGATCATAAATGCTGTTCAAAGATCATATGGTTAATGTGCAATTTTTTTAAATGTAGAAATGGCTTCAGGCTGACTCTAACTGAGCAATCGCGGCGAAACACACTAAACCGCAGAGAACGTATGCAGAGAGGGGTTCTTTAATTTGTATGGTCTCTTTGGAGTGGAGGTGGAGGCATTAACCACTTAGAATGGCATATTTTTTTTTAATCAACATAAATATGAGCAGTTGGATTAGAGGATTAATGGCACCCTCATTGCCTGATCTTTTTTTTTTTTAATACTCTTTTCAGACAGCATATTGTCCATGAGGGTTTCTGATTATCTTCCCCGTTCTGCTTAGTGAGAACTTTGAAGAACTATGAAATTGGACTCAGTAGGTGTTAAAAAAAGAAGTTTATTAAACACTGATAGGAATCTGTCTAATTCTGGAGCCTTTCCAGATCTAAGGAAATTGCCTTATTTGCAGTATTTCCATTCCATTGTTAACCGATTGTGTTTGTATCTGTTAAGTGTATGTCACTTAATAGGAAAAACAAATCAGAAAGACAAGTTACGACAAAGAAATGTTACTGCCTTTCTCTGCTGCTATCTTACTCCTTTGTTTGTGCATGGGCTATTTACCAGAGGACTGGGCTCCTTTATAGGTCTCTGGATTAGTCATTAACACCTTCATGTGGGGGCGAGATACACGGGCATCCTGTGGGGAGGATAACGAGTCTGGGATTTTACTGCAGGGACTGCATTCCAGTTTCCAATTTTTTCCTATAGGTCACTCATATTGCAAGTAATTCTTGAGCAAACCATTCCCCATCTGTTCAGATCTTGTTATAACAAAATCAGCCATGACAGATTATGGTACATAAAACAGAATAAACTTTGCCCAGCTGGATGTACAAAGGAAGGCGAGGAGAGATAGACAGGACCCTCTGGCTACAGAAAGCTGCAGGCAGAAGAACATTCTCCGTCAGGAAGGGGGAAGGTGTAAAAAGGTTATGGGGACAGAGAAGTAGGGCTCCCTATTTGGGAACCCACTTCTGGCTACTGATGAACGTAAATGAGCAAATTAAAGCTTTTTGTTTTCTTTTAAATCTCATTTTACTGTGGTAAGAACCGTTAACCTGAAATCTACCCTCGTAACAAATTTGTGAGTATACAGTGTATTACTGTGGACTGTAGTTCCAGCGTTGGACAGCAGATCTCTGGAGCTGATCCACCTTGTTAACTGAAAATTTGTGCCTGTTCACTAGTAACTTCCCTCCCCCTCCAGACCCTGGCCAATCAGCGTTCCATTCTTTGATTCTGTGAATGTTACTATTTTGAATACTTCAAATGAGCAAAATGAGGCTGTATTTTTCTGTGACTGGCTTATTTCACTTAGCATAATATCCTCATAAGTTTATCCATATTGTTTTATAAGGCAAGGTTTCCTTCTTCTTAAAGGCTGAATAGTATTCCTTTGCATGTATATACCATCTTTCTTTATTTCTTTATTCCTTCATGTGTTGATGGGTATTTAGGTTATTTTCATAGTCATTTCCGTATCTTGGCTATTATGAATAATGCTGCTACGGACCTAGGAATGCTAATCTCTTTGAAATCCTGATTTCAGTTCTTTTGAATAAATACCCAGGAGTGGGATTGTTAGGTCATATGGTAGTTCCATTTTAACTTTTTGAGGAACCTCCATGCTGTTTTCCATAGTGGCTGCGCCATTTTGCATCCTTACTGACAGTGTGCAAAGGTTCCAAATTCTCTAGATCCTCAGGACTTCTTGTCTTCTTGTTTGTTTGTTTATTAAAGCTTTGTTCTGATATGTGTATCCCCAGGTATAGCCCTCTGCTGCCTCACCTCAAAAATGTGTGCACAGGGTTCAAGTTCCTCATCAAGTAAAGAAAGTCCATTCCAGGGAACACGCGCTAGGCTATGTGGCTGCCATCATTAGAACAGGAATGAGGACAAATGGAGCCTCTAGTACATTCCAGTGAGAAGGCCATTTTGTTCATTATAGTTCTAAGAATTCTAGACAATGCCTCTTCGAAGAGCTGCTTTCAGCTTTCAGGCAACCGTGGGTTCATCTTTGCAGGGACAGTTCTGGAGAGCAGGGCATGCCTATGATGCTTTGCTCCAATTTTTTTTGCCCTTGCAGTGAAAGGAACAGCATGAATTATGAAAGTCAAACAAAAGGTGGCACTTCTAATCCATAATAATAAGGACTTTTTGTTGATTTATAATATGAGATTTTATATAAAGTTTGATGGTTTCCCCAAATAAGTGAACAATTTCTAACATGATTTAATAAATTATATTTCTTTTTCCCAGTGATTTATGATTTCTCCTTTGTGGATATACAGTTCTTAGATAAGTGAAAGCATACTAAGAAATGCTCTATGCTGGCTCAATAATTCTTCAGTAAACATTTATTAATGGATAGATTAATGCATGGGGATTTCTGGACTGTCCTGCACCATTTAATAATACATCTTTTCTTCTAATTCTAAAATGATCTTTTATTTTTTTTATAAGATAATGTAAGCATTTATTGAGTTATAGTCATTTTACTATGTTGTGCCAAATTCCAGTGTCGAGCACAATTTTTCAGTTATACATGAATGTACATACATTCATTGTCACATTCTCTTTCACTGTGAGCCTAAAATGATCTTTTATTTATTACTAATTTGTACTATGTTTCAATATGTGGAAGGAGAAGTTGCTCATGATAATACCTTTATAAAATACTTTATACTGGTGACCGTCGGCTATTTATTTAAAGGAACATTAGAATCACTTTAAGATTGATATCAAATTGCTACTGAAATCTTGCCTAAAAGTAGAGTAAGGCTATTAATTAGCACTTTTTCAAAATGTTATTCTGCACAATGCTATGCCATAGGTTAATACAGTGGTACTGTATTATATATAAAGATATATATTCAAATAAGTCTTGGTTAAGCAAAACTATATTTACTGCAGGTTTACTTATGGAAAAATATCTGACAACCAACAGTTGAATTTCATATGATTGTCTAATAAAGGAAGAGAGTAAGAATTTCTCAGACTTCTCTGTTATGAAGTGTGTGCATCTGTGTGTATGCATTTGTGTGTGTGTGTGTGTGTGTGTGATCTATATTAACTCACTCTAAATCAGTTTCCGGAGCATTAGCATTTGGATTCACTTCCATAAATAATTTTGAAAATGAATGTTATTTTTATAACACCCAGCCTTCTTAACTAGGGGTGTAATAGTTCTCCATTTGCTTCTTTTTATTTATTTTTTTTCATGTCTCAGGAAAGTTTTCATTTCTTTTATGCATGGTTTCCGTAAGTTTTCTTAAAATTAGATCAACATATTATTTGAATTTATTAATATGAATAAGTTTTCCGATGTACTTTCTAAAAAGGTATTGCTAGTATGTGGAAAATAATTTCTAATTAATTTTCCATTCAGCTGCTTTATCTAACTCTCTTATTAATTTTAATGGATTTTCAGCTGATAGTTCAAATTTTCTGAGTAGAAAGGTATAATATATACAAATAAATCTGATTTTATTATTTTATTTTATTTTATATTTTTGCTTTAAATAGAAATCCCAAGATTATGTTAAGTAATAATATAGTTGAAGCAATATAGACTAGTATATGGAGAGGTAGGATAAAAGTACAAAGTAAACACTCAATAAATATTGACTATTATTTTAGTTCTTCCTACTTTGATAGATACATTTATAATCTTTCACTATTATAATGGCTTTTATTTCATAATTTGATGCATATAACTGAGTTTGTTGTATATATCATTCAGACTTCTGTACAGATATTTATTTCTTGTATTTTTCAGAGGCATTAGTTTCCTTCAATCAGAATGTTCTGATAGAATAGAACTTATTAGATTAAATAACTTTTCGGTGGCCTAGAGATACAGCAATAAACAAAACATTCAAAATCCATATCCTACAAGAAGTATGTATTCTGGTGGGAAAGAGACAGAAAAAAATAAATTAAAAATTTGCTAGATAGAGTGGGTAGACAATAACATGTTATATCTCACCAGAGTTCCAGAGGCAACAGAGGACCAGGGGTACTGCTCACCATGGTAACGGCTGAGAAAAATTCCAAAAATACGAGAGCTACAAAGAGGCTCAATCAACCCTAAGAAGATAAACAGGTGTAAAGTAGTCATTTCCACGTCCTTGTCTGTCTGCTGAAACCAATAGTTAGGATATCTGCAAGTCTGCTTCTAGTAGCTGTCTTCTATCTTGATTTTCAGATACATTTCATCGCCTCTTTATGTCTCATGGGTTTTTATGGTACAAAGAACCACAGAGACTGTACATAACGCTACTCCCCCCCACCCTGGAGAGTGTTCACTCTGCCCTCTGTTAGGCAGAGTGTGAGCAACTAACCAATCATGACAACCAAGGATTCGAATGTTCTGTCACGGGCTTCAGTATTAGTAAGGCTGTCCACCTTGGATTCATTTCTGTTTCTAAAATGTGGCATCCCTGGGGTTTTGATTTAGCCCTGGAAGACTGAGAGTCACTTCTGCTCTCTACTTTTAATCTTAACTCTTTAATTTCCTACTCAAAGTCTTCAGGAGAGACTAGTCATAGTTTGAGTCCTTCTGGTTGGACTTCATTTTCAAAATACTATGCAATCACAAGGGAGTTCTTGTTGCCTTTTAGAAGTTTCTGGTCTAACCCTCCATACTTCTCTGCCACTCAGAATTCGGCAAATGCTCTGTGAGGAAGCACGTGGCGTTTTGGGGAAGGTGGGGGGCCTCCATTACATTCCAATCTGTTTCACCAGCCTATAGCAAATTTCAACACCCCCACAGTTTTCTCTTTCCTTGAACAGAATCTCTCTGCCCTGACCAAGTCTGATCATTGGCCCGTGTCTATAATGGACAAATGCCTTCAGGAGAGACAAAAGGCCAGCGAATGTTAATTCACCAAAATTCCCAGCCTTTCCTCTCTGGAATTTTAATTCCTCCGGTCTTCACTACTTTCACAGCTCTTTTATGTCTTTAAAAATAGAATATTTGTAAGTTATCTATCTTTTTAGGTGTTACAGATAACCTTTGACCTAATGTGATCTAGTGCATTCTACCCGAAAAGAATAACTGAAAAGAAACCACGCTTAGACACATCATACTGACGTAGCAACAGACCAAGAATGCTAAACCAAAACAGAAATGGACGGAGGTGTTGTGTCTGCTGGCTTGCCCTGCACCCAAGTGGGGCACATCCAAACGATAAACAGAGGGGCCCCCAGCCTCTTGAAATGCTATTCAAAGTCACCTAGCACAGAGCAGATCTAATGAGAGTTTATGGATGAGGATTCAAATAAAAAGAAAGCTAGTCACAGAGGGATGAGGACTTTTAGGAAACATCTGAAAAAGTTCTCAACAGGTCATAGGCTCCAAAAACTTAGCTGGTTTTTAAGCATCTTCAGACCATGAAAGAACCTGAAATAAAAAAGCTGTGACCTCATGTCCGAAGGAGCAGGGCTATTGACAGGTGACTGAAGCAGGACCAGTTATTAGAAGAGGTGTTAAAGGAACAAGCCATGATTCTAGTACTGTTGCCTAGATCAGAGTGGGATCAGGATATCACTGATTGATCGTAAGTTTTCTGAGCCCATTAGCTGATATTCTGCAGAGCCAAATTCTCTTGTCTAAGGGTACAGTCGTTCTCAGAGCCTGAGACAGACCTGAGAGGAAAAACACGGACCTGGATATCAAGCCCTGCTTTTCTCCCTGACCCTGCCTTGATGTGCTTTTTCACAACTTACCCTTGATCACTCGTCTTTTGACCCTTCTCTGTCACTTGTCTTATTACTTACTTGTGTTTTTTTAAGTGCTACAACTTAGGAAGAAGCCATCTCTGAATAGCATTTCCCTTCGTTAAAAACTTTCACTGGCAAAGAGAAAAGACTGTAAAGATCAAAATAAATGGAAATCAATACAATGAAGACATTGAAATTCCAGCCCATTTGCCACTGTCACCTGCACAGGGCAGATGGCCTGACAGCTAAGAGGGAATAAGATTTGTTGGAAAGTTGAAGGGAGTGAAGTTTGCCAAATCAGGGGTCCTCTCCCCATTTGAGTGGTCCTTACCATGACAGTTTGGCCTTTTCTCAAAACTGACCATTATGTGAACTTCAGGGTATCTCACCAGAGCTTGGGTTCAGTTAGACTCCCCACCACCACCCTCCATGCCCCTGCAGAGATGGAGAATGACAGCAAAGCTCCTGAATTCTCTCAGTGACACAGACAAGTCAGAGCTCTTAGAACCAGTGAGAGAGATAGGCTGGGCCCCAAGAAAACAACATGGCAGTTTTTTAAGAAAAATATGGATAGGACCAAATGACTGAAAACCAGGAACAACTGGACATGCTTCCAGAGGTAAATGAGGGAGATAACTGATCTGCAAAGGAGCAGTACTTTAGAGGGGAGGGGTCTTGTCAAAATAAGTCAAGATTTCTTAAGGATGAAGGTACCCAGATGTTTCCTGGCTTACAGCTAGGAAAGGCTTACTTACTATACTAAACCTTCGAAGGCACACCTTAGAAACCATAGATGCTAAATTTTCATGATGTCTAGTGTCAGGATAGTTCCTAACTGGTGGGCATTTTTCTGGCATTAATAAACAAACAAACAAACAATTGATTCAGGTCTCCAGGTAAACTCTCTCTGTGATCAACCAGTCTACACTGAACTTAGAAGTACATTGATAGACTTAAGTAGCCTAAAAATCAATGAGCCAACCCCACCAAACCCACCACCAACACTATTGGTTCCAGATCATAAACTGGGTGTCCACCAGTCAAATGCCAGCAGGAAAGATTTTTCGTGTTTGTGAGACAGATTTGTTTTATGTTGCTATAATTTAGTTATAATTATTTAAATACTAGAGTATTTCACATTAAATCCAAAATTTCTGCTTTAAAAAAAACTTAGACATTTTAGAAGTGTTGGGGATACTGGGTTCACATTTTGCATGACAATTAGATGGAGGTTGCCCACTTTAGATGGAGCACATGATATACATTGTTTTCTTCTTACATGCAGCATATCTCTATTCCGTTCATTTATGTTCCTGGCTGAGTCTAATCAAAAGTTAGGTTTACAAACCACGTACACGCTAATTTTTAAAGGTGATATGTATCAGAAAGTTTGTCTTAATAGTCTCATAAAATCCCTGGAGGTAAATAGAATTTCCATAAGACCAATCATCACCATCACTAATCAAGAAATTGCTCTTTTCAGTCTGTGTTTTGTTGTTTTCTTTGTGTTATTTCACTTTCCCTTAGATCAGTTTACTCAGTGGTCAAAAACAAGGGCTACAGGTCATTTTTCTCATTCATGAAAAGAAGACATAAATGATAACATATTATGTAATTAAATGAGGTAACGCATGTGAAACTTTTGGAATAGTTACTGCAATTTTACATCTCTAATAAATGTTTTTGTTGTATTTGTTAGCTTTATTCCGTTAAAAACTGCCTTAAAACTCAGTGGATTAAAACATTTATTTAGCTCCCAATTACTTGGGTTTATTGCTTGGAGTTTCTGGTCTGGGACAGCGTGGCTGGTAGTTCTGGGGCTTGTTCATGCTTCTACAGTCAGTTGTCAAGTCACTAACTCACATCATGGATTGGCTGGTGGCTGGATGGTCTGGGATGGCCTCACATATGTGGCTATTAGCAGGATGACAGGGCAATGGGATGACTGGGAAATATGCCCCTCGTCATTCAGGAGGGCAGCCCAGGCTTCTCTGCATGCACTTTGAAGTTTTCAAGAGCAGCAGGAGAGAGCAAGCCTCCCTGTGAAAGCCCTTTCCAAGCCTCTCACTGCATATGTTTGCTCCTGTCCCATCAACGAAAGGATGCCGCACACCGAGCAAAGACTCAGTGATTAGAGGCACTCACTCCGCCTCTTGATGGGAGATGCTTCAGAGTCACTTTGCAGAGGGATACATACATAGGGATAGTGAGAATTTGTGGCCATTTTTGCAACCTGTCATATCATACTGACTTTTGTAGTTATTTTTTTATTATCACTTAAATAAGAATATCTGATCATTTAACTTTCCTAAGGCATACCTTTGACTGGCTCTCCATAGGAAAGAAAAGGCCTGTATCTCTTTACACTAACATTCAGGATCCTTTGGGGTTTGACTTAATGCATCCTCCCGTCTCATGCCCTCTTCACCACACACTACGTGGCTTCCACTCATTCTGAGGTACTTACTCTTCTCTAAATGCATTATACTCTCAAAATTATCTACCTGTTGCCGAATGACCACCTGAGAAACTCCCATTCAGATCTCAAAATTCTCCTCACACTTCAATTCCTCCACAAAAGCTTCCCGGACTCCTCTTTCTCTCCCAAAGAGTAAGTTTCTCCTGCCTTAATAATACATCTCTTACACGTTCCTGCAAATGCCCACAGAGCTGCAAATCTCTGTGCAACTGTGGGTAGGAACCATGTCTTCCCTATCTCTCAGATTGTATCACTTGGCAAAGTTTGTAGAATCAAGTAGATTCTCCATAAGAGCCTGGAGAATGAAGGAACAAATAACAGAATGGCGTACCAATTACCTGTCCTTAAATATCCTCTAGAGACAAGGTTGAAGAAATCACCACCGTGCATCCCATAGTATATGCGAGACAGTCCTAAATATCCAGGGTGTATTTGTGTGGTCAGATTTCCCGGCCCTCAGATCTCACCCACTTTTTGTTTGAAATGTGTATCATCACAGAGAAAACACTCTCCTTTCACTCTCAGTGAAAATAAATGTTTTGTCCCAAGTAGACCATTCTCTGCTCTGAAATGGTAAGACAGGGTCAAGTATTTTCCAGATTCTGAAACTAAGTTTTGTGCAAAAGTGCCTAACTGCTGTTAGTAATGTGTCTGGAGAATAGGATGCAGCCAGCGTGCGCCAGGGGACAGACTGCTCTGTGAGAACGATTTATGATCTGTCAGGTGGGAACTTTTATGGTGCTGTGCTGAGAGACAAAGAAATTTTAGGCACTGCTAAAAGCAACACAAAATATGCTTTCAAGCTTAATGAGGAGAGGCGAGAGAATCGGGTTGGCATATATGGCTGGCTCCATGTGTTAGAGAAAAGCTGAAATGTTCTTAGTGTTATATATTTTGATTTTGCTAAATTTGTTTGGGGCAGAATGGATATTTATGTCCCTGCACAATGAGCAGCAATTTCAATGTCTATCAATATAATAAGAGTTTTATTTGAAAATTGTGCCCCACAAACAGTTTTTATGTGAGTTCGTCGTGAATTTTTTTTTCCACCCAAAAGCCTTTTTTTTTTTTTAAGGAAAAGTAGATAATAAGTCCATTCTTCATTGTCTTGGCTAAAAGAAAGGAGTCGTACACAGGCTGAATATTATTTGTATTTAACTGATTGGAAAATATTCCCATAGGACTGGGCTTAAATGAGGTAAAGTGTTCAGACTGGCAATAGCTCTAAACTTTTTTTTCTCTGTAGTCTGTTGATCTAACCACTTGCCAATAAAGTTTCTGCACTAGAAAAAAACCTCAAGATGGGCAGTAGTAACGGATTCAAGCAGAGCACAGTCATAAAACTTAGAATAGATGAGCACTGTTAGACCATTTTAATCTAAACCAATCATGTGAAGGATGAGGTCAAAGCATTTTAAGTGATAGACCAAGGTTCAAAGAGCTCAAATATATATCAAACATAAGGCATGAACTCTTTCTACACCTTAGGACTATCCTTTGGTGTCTTAATTAAATGTTGGCAAACTTGTATTTCTAGTTATTGCAATCAGGTTTCACATAATGCTTTCAACTTCACTATAAACCGGTGGAAGAAATGACTGATTTGGTAGAATTCACTTCAAGGTCATTGCAATGCTGAAGGCACCCCAGATCACCTACACCTTCTAATTTATACCATAATACCACAGGTGTGCATAAAAATTTTTATTGGTTGATTTAGAAAACAATGAAAAAGAAAGTATCAATAACATATAAAAGCGTGTTTCTTCTCTTTTTATGAAAAGAAGGAATAGGTTTGATTAATATCTTCCAGATATTTATACCATATATTTTTAAAATATAAATATGAAGACTTATATCCATCCATTCATATATCCATTCAGCAAAACACATAGCTGTGTTTAAATTGTCCTGCAGTGATGCATGTCGGTGTTTGAAGAGTGCTCAGAACTTTAGGGGAGTAGAGTCTGATGATAAACAGCCAATTGCTAAATGAAATCTTAAACCAAGAATCCTGGTTATCCCCTTGAGTCAAAAAGTGCAAAAGTCTTCTACAGCAAACAGCTTTGCTCCATCTGCTGGTGACCATCCAAATGGTCCAGATGGAGATGCTTCAACCCCTTAGGTTGATGGGTTGCAGAGATTTTGGTTCAGTACCTCTGTGGTATTAAGGAGGGAGTACAAAAACTTGCATTTTTCATGTTATCACAGGTCAAACTGAACATTAGCCTACAAGTACTTTAAGGATCATTGCTCCAGGATTTAAACTGTTTTTTGCTAACTTGAGAAAGCA
This sequence comes from Vicugna pacos, assembly GCF_048564905.1. NCBI lineage: Eukaryota > Metazoa > Chordata > Mammalia > Artiodactyla > Camelidae > Vicugna > Vicugna pacos. Next base: position 46,423,740 of record NC_133001.1, read on the forward strand.
TATTGGGTTGTGGCCTGATGAATTGTCATGTGTTTGGAAGAAGTAGGGCAATCGTATCTGCGTAGCTAGCTAGCTAGCTAGGCAGTTTTAGAAGCTAAAATGCCTGAGTTTGGGTCATAACTGTACCAAGAATTAGCTCTGTGACCCTGGGCAAATTAATTAATCTTCTTGCATCTCAGGTTTCTTTGTACAATAAAGCTATAGTACCTACCTTATAAGGTTGTTTTGCTGGTTAAATGAATTGTCAGGGGTTGTGGGGAGGGAAGAGAGAGAAAGATTCACAATTTATTTTCCCCCAAAAGAAAGGAATTCAACTGAACTCTTCTAGTACTTCTACCAGCATTTGTACTCAGTTTAGTTAATTTCTACTTTACTCAAGAAGGAAGGGACTAAGAAGCCTTGAAGAAAAGCTTTCCCATGACCTGAGAAGGAAACAAAATGTTCACGGGTGAGTCTTTGGACAGTCGTGAAGGATTCACCTTTTCATGCAAGTTGAGTATCTTGATCCTTTTCTGTTTTCTCCTTTGCAAATCCATGAGTAGACGCGTGTTCTTTAAAGAGTGTGCTCAGGGGGAGTGCCCCTTGAATGCCTGGCAGTAATTTTCCTGTGCATATCGTCTTGTAAAGGGTTGAAATAGTTGAGAGATGGAGCTCTAGTTTTTGTATTTTTTACAGGCTGTGCTCCTGCGTCTGACATCTAACTCTGGTTGTGTCACAGAGTAGACAAAAGGGATTATGAGCCTAGATTCAACAAAAGCAACATAGATGTGTTTCTCTTCGGTGAGGAGGAGGATTCTCTTTCTAAGATTATATAGGGATATACTTTGAAAAATGCATCAGCAGATACAAAAGGATTTGCACTTAAGAGAGAGATGTATTTTTTTTAAACAATCTTTCACTGAAACAATACTTATTGTAGAACAATTTTTTAACGTGGTATAATGGGAAAAATAAAATTACCCACTGTCCAACACTGAGAGATTGCAGTTGATAACATTTTGGAGTGTGTCTGGTCTTTTGAAAAAAACCTCTATATAGCAATCTATGAGAATTATATAGGATATTTGATTCGTATCTCATTTTGTTTTTAACACATGGTATCGTGACCAGGTTCCTCTATCCTTAAAATGAATTGAGAATTTAATTTGTATTGATGGGGTCTAATGGATATGAAAGTCTTCTGCTTTGAAAAAGTAGATGGTTTCTAATTCTTATCCACCACAAATGATTATTCGTGTAATAAATTCTTTTCTAGAAACACTGTTCCAATTTATACATCAAGATACAGTGTAAGGGAACATCCATTTTTCTGCACCATTGCTAACACTGAGCATGAGTGATTTTTTAAATTTGTATGTTAGCTAGTTAAATTAAAAAAAAACTCCTCATTACTATTTTGTTCTGAATTTATTGTTTACTAGTGAAGTAAACTTAGTTTTAACTGATTGAGGATATCAAATTTAGAAATGAAAATCTGGTGCCAATTTTTACGATCCGCCTGAGTCTTGACTTCTATCCCTGCTGGTTGGGCTTAAAAATGAGCCTGCCACCATCTGTCTGTGTCTGCCCCATTTCTGCTACTCAGAGTCAGGCATGGGCGCAATCACATAGACACCCCTTGATTCTACACATAATCAAGAGGAAAATTTAAAACCCCAGGAAAAAAGCTTTTCACAGAACGGGATTGCATCCTCGATCTTTCCATGCTAGAAACAGTCTTCAATTTTCTCCATGGAGATCTGTTTTATGTGTTATTTTGGTTTGCTTCTAACCCTGTTTTCTACTGCAAAAAGGCAATTTCTATTACTGGACTCTTGATTCGATGTGCAGTTAAATGCTACATCACAGCTGAGTTTCGGTATTTCACAGTGGATGGGAAAAGTATTAACAAAGTTTGTGTTTTCCTCTGCATGTAATAACCACTAATTCATGGGAGTTAGGGTTTCAGTGGTCTGACTCTGTACTTCTGTAACAGCAGATTTTCTATATGTTTCATCAGAATTTCACCCAAATACAGTGTTTTTCATAAAACCCTCTGGTTTGCCTATTTGACAGAATGTCAATCTCTTAGTCATTTAACTCACGTGCTTCAAACTTCTGACCCCCTTGGACAGAGGAAGACCAAAAGAGCCTCAAGGGCAGCAGTCCATTTGGGGTTCAGTCCGTTCTTAGCCAAGCTTTACACTTCATCACCTACCTGTGCACTATCATTATCTGCTCTCTGGGTTAGATCACTCTTACCCTCACGCACACAAACTCACCTAGAGGAGCCAGTAAGTTTGCAAGTTTGTCTCAAAGATGGCAGTGGTAGGAATTTGATTTCTGAAAACTATCAGGCCAAGCTGTCCTTCCTGGCCAAGGAGTTTCATTTTATATGTTCGAAATTATGGGTATAAAGTGATCTTCAATATGAGTATATATTCTGAGTGATGCGAATCAGTGAAAGAGTCTGACTATTTAGTGGAGGTCGAGGAGCTGAGGTTGAACCCCAAACATGTAAGATCAGGAACCTCAGAAGGAACAGGAGGGATGGAGGAGTGAATGTCCTTCCTAAAGGGAGCATTTTTATTACTGTTTTGTTTGTTTTTAGTATTTTCTCATTGAGTTCTCTGCAAGTGTCTTGATTCCCCAAAACCACACTAAACTCCCCAAGGGCATCGTAGGGCCTGACAAATTTGAATTGTAAATCCAAGTTCACCAATTACCAGCTGTGTGACATCAGCAAATATATTTAAATTTTTTCTTTTAATCCCAGTTTGCTCATGGGTTAAAAAAAGATCAAAATATATCATAAGGTTGCTGTGGGGATTAAGTATCATAATATGTATGACTGGAGCATAATCAACATTAATGTATGGGAGCTACTTTAAAATATTATTCTTTACAACCTCTGTAACATTAAAACTGCATTGTCCACAGGATCAACATTTAAAAAATTCTTTTTGGTTTTGAATTGAGCTGGAGTAGAATATTTTAATATATTGTATTGATTTATTTATCCTTGCAAATACCCAAGCCTTCATATTTTGAAAGATTTATTTGAAATACGTCATAAAAATTGAGGTGACAGGAGGAAAAGAAGCCGTATCACTTTGAAAATCCTGTGCTTGGCACACAGTAGGCGCTAAATAAATTTTTACTTACATGTGTGTATACTCCTAGCCACTCAGCTCCGTGGAGGAAATCATGTGTTTCAGTTTGGGTCTCAGGTGTGTGATAGAGGCAGAATGCAATCATAGGGATTTCAAGTTACCGGATATGTGCTGGAAGTTTCCTTCAGCTAAAGGCAGAGCATCTTAACAAATTGTAGGTTTGCCTGACTGAAAAGTTAATCTCCTAAAAGGGGAATCTTAAACAAAGATCTACCTCTAACCAGGAAGAAACAACTTATGTATTGAAAACCAACCAAAGTGCCTTGGAAGAAAAAGACTGTCACGTCCCAAATGTATCATAGGCGGGGCAAGAGGAACTGGACTTTAGGAATCTAGATTGGTTGAAGCCCAAGAGCAAAACTACACAGCATTTCATAATGGGAGTGTGCAACTGGATAGGCGATTCAGTCTTGCAGGGGATAGCTAAAAAACGAATTCTGAGTTCACGGTGGTGACGGCTTCTGAGGAGCAACACTGGCGGGCATTCCTCAGGGTCCCTAGGATGGTGCCAAGCTGCTCACAGACTCAGACTCAGATTTTGAAAGGTGTGAGAGAGAGGAAGTGAGAACAACGCAGAGCAAAGATAAGTCTAATAGGGTAATGGAGACTTACAAGAACGACAGGCACGTTAGCATCGCCCCAAATCCCCCCAGACAGGATGCCTAGGTGCTCTTTCAGGAAAGGAAGATGGCCTCAGAAGCGAAAGCCACGCTACGTGGGAATGGCAGGTGAATTCTCTCTTTTTCTCCACAGTAGCCTAACTTCTTCACAGTTGTCTGTGTTTCGTAACATTTGACTTCTAACTTCTTAGTCCAGGGATCTGGTTACCACTCCTAGGCAATCTGCACTGTCTCATTGACAAACAGCAATCCAAAGGACGTTTTGCAGTTGTCACCTTGCCTCTCTTGGTGGCAGCATCTCCAGTTGTCCTCTGGTTTCTCCGCCATCTTCTGTGCCAATTCTTTCCTGTCTAGCAGGCCTTGAAATATGTTTGCATTCCTCAGTGCTCTGTCCTAGGCCCTCTTCCTTCTTTTTCTATATTTTCTCTTGGCAGCAAACTTTTCACAAGTCCATTATGTCAATTTTTCTGTGTCCAATTTGCAATATTGATCTGCCTCTTGAATTCAGGTTTGCAGCTCAAGTTTCTCCTCTGAGCTGCGTCCTTGGCAGCTCCATTCAAATTCAACTGCAATTCTACAGGTTTGAAATTGAACTCACGACCTCCCCATGATCTTTTTTTTTTTTTTTTTAGGACCGAGGCTCATTTTCTTTTCTGTGTTCACAACCATCTAGTTGGTTACGCAAACTGGAAGCATCTGAGCTGTGCTCGAACCTTTGTAGTGCTTGTCACCAGACACTTCCCTTCTGAATGTACCTTAACAATGGCTAAGTCTCTTCAAGCCACTGATCACTCTATCCCAAACCAACTAGAGTAGGTGTCCTCTGACTTCTGTCTCCTCGTCATCTTGGTGCTCTCACACTTTATACTGCAGCTCAAGAATCTATATAAAATGAAATGTGGAGATGAAATCTTCTGGCTTAAAACTTGCAATGGCTTCCCACTGCAATCAGCCTGGCTTCTGAACTTCTTAACAGAACCTGGAATTTCTGGCAGGATCTCTGTCTCTCTTGTCTCATCTGCCACAATTTTCCACTTTGCTCTCTGAGCCTCTGTCACGCTGATATCCAATCAGCTCATTTTTTCCCCCCTTTTTAGCTTAATTTTTATTTTCATGGAATTTATTCATATACATGGTTTTCCAAAGCTATTGTTTTTCCTTCAAAATTCTGTGACGTGCTTTTATTGTTACTTTTTAATTGTTATTTTCAAGATAACATTCATTTAAATTTCTAGTATTGAAAAAAATACTTCTTTGTTTTACAGTACTTTACACACATGCATCTCATCTTCCCATCCCTAAAATATGAATATATCATAGGCTTTGTTTAAATTAATTTTAGACTTTTTATTATTTGCCTATGAAATATATTTGCTGCTGTCATGTAGTATATATAATATAGTTATATTTTCATTTATTCATTTTTAAAATTTTTCTGGAGTTAATTTTTATTTGCTCTTTTTCATTAACTTACCATTAACTTACCCTCACACTGTCAAGCAACAATCTATATTTCCTCTTGACATATTTAAACACATCAAAAAATTTCTTAATCCAGAGTTGTTTAATGAAATATATGTATGCATATGTATGTATTTTTCTCAAAGAAGTTCTTCCTCTTTCTACTTCAGTCTGACTGCTAGTCCCCTAGATCTTCTGCTAAACTCTTGCCCTGAGATTTCCCTTTACCATCATCTGGGGTTTTCTTGGGCCTCTGTTGGGTTGAATTTTCTTTGCCACCTGCCCATGTGTCCTGATTAATTAATCATGTTTTGCTTTGTTTTGGTTTGCAGTGAATATATTCCAGTCTTTTCCTGAGAAACATATTTGGTGAATTTTTCTGAAACTGCATACATGTTATAATTTGTGTTCTGTTTTTGTAATTGAGTAATTTGAGGGCATTGTTTCCGGGGTTGCTACTGAACAACTGGTGTCATTCTGTCTCCTGATCTTTTTTGTGCAATCTATTCTTTTTCCGCTCCAGAAGCTTACAAGGCCCTCTGTTCATTGTTGGTGTTTCAGAATTTTATATTGATATGTCTTTGGTCCAGGTTTCTCTTCATTTTGCAGGAAATTCAGTGGTTCTTTTAATTCAAAGATAACTTTCAGGTGTGGGACTATTTCTTAAATTATTTCATGGATAATTTTCTTTGGTCAATACCCTCTAACCAAAGAAAACCAGCACATGTTCATAGCTGAACAAAGTTGTTTTTATTAACTTGCTTCAATGATGGGCAGTGCATACTATGATGAACCATGAGGCATCTCAAAAATAGGGTAAAGAAAGGACTAATTACAGGGTTTGGTCTTGTGGTGAATTTGGGAAAGGTTAAAGAAAGTAGACTTTACTCTAGATTAGATGCTGTTGGGAGGTGAGGGAGTATCTTAGTCATTCTCATCTGGAAGGTAGGCGAAATGAAGTCACGCTCAAGCAGAAATAGTAAAGAAGCAGCAATTATATTAGTTTAGAAAGGAGGCTATTTAGATATTTGTCTGATTTAGACAACTGTTTTCATTTCTGTCTGTACTCTACATGTTTATGGAGTAGTCTTGTTTTTGTCTTGCTGTGTTGTGACCAGAGAGTGTCTTTCTCTGACGTTAATTTTTTGTAAGATTACAGTCACCCCTTGGTATCTGTGGGGAATCGGTTCCATGACCCACGGTGGATATAAACATTTAAGGATGTATTAAGTCCCTTATATATAAGAGCACAGTGTGTGCATATAACCTAATCTCAACCTCCTCTATTTTGTAAATCATCTCTAGGTTATTTATATAATACCTAACACAGTGTGAATGCTGGGTGAGTAGTTGCTGGTGTGATGCAAATTCAAGTTTTGCTTTTTGGTGCTTTGTGGATTTTTTTTTTCTTTCGAATATTTTTGCTCTGTAGGTGGTTGAATCCATGGTTGCAAAACCTTCTGGTGCAGAGGGCTGACAGTATTCATGTTTGACAGGAGAGTCACAGGGCCTAGCTGGCCAGCCACTGTGCTGGGTCACCTCCCGGCTGTACCAACGCCCAGCTGAGAGTAGCAGGCCTCTTCTCGGCAGCTTTTCTCTTTCTCACCTTTAATTTATTTTTCTTTTTTGAGGAATTTGTTTTATTTGGTTGTTGAGCAAGATGGGCTAGCCCTTTAATTATGTTTTTACTTTTTGTTTTGTCTCTCCTATTTTCCATCTTTGTCTATTTCTGTTTTCTTTCCAGGAGATTTCCTAAAGTTAACTTGCATCTTTTCCAGTAAATTTAATCTTCTAGAGCTCTTTGTGGCTCTCCAGACATTTCTTTTCATGGCATTCTGTTCTTGTTCATGCATGGAATGCCTCATTTTGTTGCTGGAAAGATACACGCATTTAAAGATGGCTTTGTTTTGTTTTCATTTATTTTTATTTATTTATTTTTGTTTTAAGTTCTCCCTCTGCATTATTTCTCTTTCCTCTGGAAGTTTCTTTTTTCCCCTTCTGTTGATTCTTCCTTTTCCTTTCATATTTAGCAGTTAAACCCTAAAAAGCTCTATGCACATGAGTATTTTTTATTTTTTTCATATTAGTGGGCTTCTCTGTAGAGTGATGTTTCATTGGAGTTCCCACACCATTACTACCTATAACTGTATTTATGTAGTTAAGTTCGTTACTTAATTTTGTCAGAATCTAGACATCCTGTTTGCTTGACAGTGTAAATCTGGCTTGTAGGGTTTAAGGGGAAGCAAGCCAGGTAAAGAAGCTTGAGGCTGTAAACTCAGTATGTACAAGTTTTTATTAATCTCCTTTTCAATATTGTGCCCCTGCTCTGGGTGTTCCAAATCCAGAGTCATAGGGCAGAAAAGAGTAGGGGCAGCTGCCCATTTTTATGTGGTTGGTGATGCAAAAGAGTTTCTAGGAGTGTCTAAATTCTTCTCGTACAGACTTTCATCCAGTTCCCTTAAGCCTCACGTGGACCTTGCTTTTAGAAAGTGCTGAAACTCTAGTATGTAGTTTTTTTCTAGGGTGTTCTGGCATATATTGACTTTCACTTGATTTTCTCACTGCTAGCTTACGTAGTCATTCTCTACATCTATAAATAAGTTACTCTTTACTCATCTGTCTCCACCTTCTACATTTTTTTGTTACTCCCTAATTTTCCTTTTGCTTTTTCACTGAGGATTTGAGGGTCACCAAAAGTAAGCAAGTCTCCATGTTTAACTAGAAGTCTCAGTTCCTACTTTAAAAATAAGAAAGAAAAAAAACAGATTCTGAAAGTTAAATGACCATGGCATGGATGCTGAGCTAGGATATAGAACGGGATATTAAAAAGAAAATATATAAGTGATCAAAAAGGAATCTGGTACACGATTTTATTAAGAGTAAGTTAGCGGGGAGGGTATAGCTTGGTGGTAGCATGCATGCCTAGCATGCATGAGGTCCTGGGTTCAATTCCCAGTAAGTACCTCCATTAAATAAACAAACAAACAAACAAACAAATAAACTTCCCCTCATAAATTAAAAAGATAAAATTAAAAAAAGAGTAAGTTATATTGGTCTATCTTAATTCATTATCTTAATAAGTTAACTAACCTAGCCAATCAATGAAATGTGTTAGGTAAACTAGATGGTAGAATGGGCAGTTTAATATATGTTGTTCACTTGATGTTGAGAAATAGCATGGGTAATGGATAGGATCAAGGGCTTTTTATTAACCAGTAATATGGGATTAAATCATGACTCTACTAGGTGTGTGACCTTGGACAAGTTACATAACATTTTATCTGCCACTTTCCTCATCTATAAAAATGAGCTTAATAATGCCTGTTTATTAAGTTGTTGCAAGTGTCCAATGGGATAATATATGTCTGATGTTGTGCCAGATTGTCATCAACTCAGCCTCATATCCACCCTCTTCCATATTGTCCGTTGCATCACAGTGGAGAAGCTGGGACTACATACATTCCTCCAGATCTTTTTCCAATAAACCTTTAAACTAAATCCTGCCAAAGAAAAGCAGGAGTCTGAGGTTTCCGTGAGGAGTGAAGGGAAGGCACTTTTCTTTGGTGGCCAGTGCGGGCAGAGTTGTAAACAAATGGCATCCAGGTTCCCTTCCTGGTGAGCTTCCTCAGACCACTCCATTCCTGCAGCCAGCTGAGATCAACAACCACCGCCTCCCTGGATAAGCTCTTCCAAATCCCCTGCTTCCTACTGTAAGTGACTGAGAGCATCCTCCCGGGGACTGACCTGGGATTTCCTGGGCTTCTAGATTTGGCGAGCTGTTCCAGTGGCTTCTCTAACATTCACTCACCCCTTCTAACTTTTCTTTGACATCTAGCATGTGGTATCAAAACTATTCCTACTCCTTCATATGGATACATGCACAGTAGGTGGTGGGGAGTAGTGTGGGAAACCAGATTGACCACGAGTTGATAATGCCAGCATCAGATGACCTGATGTTGTATATTAGACACAGTATTCAAAAACATAATGATAGGCTAAAGCAATAAGACAAATCAAATGAAAACATTAAGTGTTTGGTAAATATGACACAGAAAGAAAGCGAATGAAATCCATAGATTATAGTTATCCTATCTTGGCTCCATCGGATAAAGTTTTAATAATGATTTTTAAAGTTGGTTAGTATTCTAATGAACCTGTCATCTTTCTTTGTGTTTGCCCTGGATCTGTGTCTTATTTAAGCAAGTGACCTTGTCTTCTGAAGCTCCACATTTCCCACAGCACTTAGCACAGAGCCAACCATGTAAACTATCCTCACAAAGACTTATTAAATTAATTTCCTTAAATCCCTTCTGGACTGCCCATTTGCCTTCATTAATTATGTTAGACCTAGAGGAGATGACCTCTACTTGCTGTCATGATTGAATTACATCTTAGACTTGTAAGATTCTTTGAACAATGCAGTTTTTGAGGGAAAGAGATAAACTATTAGAATTAGAATTATTCCTTTTACAGACAAGGAGATGAACATTTTTATCTTGCGTGAATTTTTCTCCCTCCCTCCCCCGCCCATAGATGCACTAATGCCCCCCCCCGCCCATATACTTTTTCTCATAATCATTTCTAGCTGCAAAATAATGGATTTGGAACGAGACTAGCGATATGCCTTCTCTTTTGTCTTTTCAGCTGGTAAACCACAAGTAAATATCAGTCTTAACTATTATAATGCAAAATACAAATATGCCATGTCAAACTATTTTTTAAATGATAGATTTTCATTTTTTAATTACACCAAGTATTTCTTCAGAGATTTAAGAGATTTTAAGCTTTATGAGCATTAATGCCTTTGTGATTGTGATTTGTTTGCCCCTAATTAAAAGAATCAGGAGTACATTTGGAAGAGAATATTGATGCACCAGGAAAACTTATGAAGAATGCAGCTACTGATTTTCTCCTTTTGTTTCAAAGATCAAAAATCTAGCACGTGGCAGAAATGAGGCAAATCTGTTATGATAGGATAATTGTGACTGTATCCTCTGTTCCATCATTCATTAAGAACAGGATAAGTATGAATCCTGGATTTTGCTAATCTGATGGTCTTGGCTCTGTTTTCAGTAAACAGTATAAATTATTTCCAGAAGAGCTGTGGAGAAAAATGAAAGATATTATTGCAGAACCCAACACTCTCATAAAACTCAGAAAATTTCTGCCTGGCCCAGGAGACTCTAACTACCCCTGTGTCTTCAGCAGCCCAGGGGAAGACATCAGACAGGCTCTCTCACACTCAGTATCCTCATCCCCAGTTCTGGTTGCACCTGGATGAAAGAGAGTCTGCCAGCATTTCTTTAGCAGGCTTCTGGCTGTCAAAACAAACTAAAGCCTCCTGGGGATGCTCACACTTGCCTGCTGAGGAGAAAACACTGTGTTAAGTGTTTTACATACATTATCCTATTATATCCTTACAAAGCCTTTTGAGTAGAGTCTCCAATAAACAAATGGTGGAAGTGAATCTCAGAAAGGGCTACATTGTTAATAACCTATATCTGTTAAATGGAAAGACCTGGATTGGAGGCTCTGTTGCTTGGTACCAAAGCAAGTGGTACAATATACTGCTTCCCAGAACAGATCTGCCGGTAACATTAGCCCTAAACCCCTCCTTATTCCGTTCCATTTCCTTGATGCCCAAGATTAACTGGTAGACGGCTTAAGGTGTTCTAAGTGATGGAGAGAAAGATTTTCTAGCTCACTGTGTACTGAGAGTGCTGTTGTTACATGATAACACTGCCAGTTAATTAAAATATTATTAATGCTAGAGCTCAGGCACCACCATGGAGTTGGGGTATTTGTCTGTTTGGTTCAGTGTGGTCCTTCGAGGCCTTAGAAGAGTGCCTGACCAAAAGAAAAAAAAAAGAAGGAGAAGAAGAAGGAGAAGAAGAAGAAGAAGGAGGAGGAGGAGGAGAGGAAGAGGAAGGAGAGGGAGAGGGAGAGGAAGAGGAAGAGGAAGGAGAAGGAGAAGAAGAAGAAGAAACTCAAGAAATAGCTGTTGAATGAATGCATTTCAGGTTGAGATGACTTCCTTCCAATGCCAACTTTGGACTTCCAACCATTATTTTTGTTTTGTTGCAGGAAAGAAAGGTTGCACTTTGGAGGAAAAATTGAACCTTTTAGAATTCACTGAGAAAAAAAAATAATAGAAGTTCCTATAAGCCACAACTAAATAGATATAAAGTCTCCAGCTGCTCTTTCAGAGTGGTTCACCACTGGTTATAAACTATAGGCATTTCTGCTTCCAGTCCACTAAAACCATTCATTTTTCTTCAGAATAAGTTTTAGCCCATTAATCAAACCCCTACCAGCAGTAGCTGGTGCATACATGGCAGGAGGAAAAGGATGCCTTGGTCTAAACAACCAGAATGCCCAAAGAAACAACTTCTTTTCGGGGAGGTTTTGTGTATTTGTTCCTAATTAATGTTCCTCTAGTATGGATGCCATTCGGAGTGATACCTGACTTCCACAGGATTCCAGGGGCTGCTTTGCTTGTACATGCGTGTTTAAAACCAAGAAAGAGAGAGTAACAAATTAAAAAAAATGGAAAGGCATAAAGGGAAAGGAAAGAGGTTTATATGGAAAGGAAAGAGGTTTATGCAAGTAAATAGAGATGACAAGTTACAAAAGATAGAAAGAACATAAGCAGACAAGAAAGGGAATTCCATTATACTTCAAAAGGAAGTGAGCCTGTAAGTTGACTATTAAGGTATGATTTAAAATATTATGTACATTGAGAAAAACACCATTCTGGACTCACGAGTCAGGCTGTACCTTCAATGAGCCACATCTGACCTGCACAGCTGTCTACCATCACCTGGTCACAGTTGACTCCCTTGAAGGCATGGTGTCTAGGAGAAAAAAAAAAAACAAAAGCAAGTATCAATATCTCTCTTCCTGATTTGTATTTTCCCCAGTGATCCCTATTTACTAGTGTAGGGGGAAAGAAAGAATACTTGCCAATGCATGGTATTTCTGCAGCAGAGGGAAGATTGAAGATTTTCCTTCTAACTATAGCATCCAGGCTTTGCAATAAAATAGGTGGCTTGATCGTTTATATAATCATTATTTTTAAGGGAGCAATTCAATTCCCAAATTAAAGAGCTGATGTATATAAACAGATATGATGCTCCCTTAGCACTCTCATTGAGAAGTTACTTTTTAATTGCTTTGCTTATAATTTCAACTTCAAAGCCAGTAATAGCTTTTGAATTAATAGCTCATAGCCCATTTGATACACTGATATTTAATTAATGAGTTCATAACTCCAGCGGCACATCGCCTTTCTGACGGCTCCTCCAGGTTGTTAGTTTCCATATTGCTGACTGTTTTCTGCTAACCATCCTGAGAGAGGTCATTTTGCCCATGTAATCTTTTCGGGCTGGATAGTGAAAAAGAATGGGCTCAATCAGAGAGAGAGTTGCTCCCTTCCTGCTCAGTGGAGTAGCTAGCTACCTTAGGCCTCCGAGGATGGCTGGAATTTTACATTGTTTTTTCTTAGAACATTAGGACCTGTCTACACTGATGTTACCCATAATACCACTCACTGAATAACTGTACCTCTATGGGGTTTGGAGATGGGGTGGTGAATGAGCCCACACATCTGCCTTTTTTTTTCCAGAGGCCTTTCGAAATACAGCCCACGCCACTCCTCCTCCCCATGGCTCTCCTGGTCACTTTGCATGAGTTGATAAACTGTGGCCTTTGAATAAAGAATGTGTTTTCGATTTTTAAAGGATTGTAACAAAACAAACAAACAAAAGGAAATGATGAAAAGCATGTGAGCATTTTACAGAAAAAAAGCTCCCTGACCCCTGAAGGATAATTAACACTCGCCATCGGCTTTTGTAATTGAAATCCTTCCCCTGGGCACGGCCAGGCCAATTTTCCTCTCCAGTTCACAGAACGCATTTTCTCCAGGTGTCAGTGACAGTGATGAGGCTCTTCCACAACAGGCCACCCCTGCTCACAGGCTAGTCCCACCGCCGTTCACAAGGCTACCTGGCGTTCGTTATCCCTTTTGTAGGTGAATCAGCACCATTTAGTATTGTGGCCTCTTACAGGGTTTCCCAGTAAAGTAAAGGTCTCTGACCTTGAATCTCAATCTACAAAGTCCTACCCGCGCCTCGAAATAATGTCTTCAGGTATGACTCGTGGCATTTGGTCCACCATTTGAAATCAGCTCTGTTGAATTTAAAATGTTGACCTATCAGAGGATTCTACTGAAGAGCAATGACTCTTGGGGCATTCATGTCCGCGGTTGTAAAACTGCTCTCGTGTTACCCACCAGGGGTTGGCTGATTGCCAGAGAGAGCCAGGGCTAGTGAGAGTGTGACACAGAGGAAGCACTGAGAGAGGGGCCGAGGATCATGCCTTACGTGTGTATCTGTCAGTTCCCTTGCTGGATAATTAATTTATCCAGATCCTCTCCAAAAATAGGTCTTCACAGGAGAAAGGAAATACCAAAAGAACAGAGGAAAAGAAGCAAACACAAATTTGTCTACTTCGTTGTGTGGCTGAGGGCTGGCCCTGCCAGAATGTTATAGATGGCCATGCAGTTAGAAGTAATTAATGATAATTGAAATAGCTGTGAGTTATTAGTCGTATTTGGATTATTAAGATAAAGATAATTATAATAAAATTAGGTACTACAAATGGTGATTGCATTAATGATTTTAATTTTAATGATTTCTTTAAAAGTGTGCTAGAAATAGATTTTCCATAAAGGGACTAATAATAATGGTGATGATGAAAGTAATAGTTACCATTTATTAACTGCTTCCTATGCATCAGGAATTGGGCTGTGTTCTTCATGTACGTTCTCTTAACTGATTACAAATGTTTCGATGATGTGGATTAATGAAAGAAGGGACCCTCTGCGAATTTTGAGGGAATATATGCCTAGACAGCTGTTATCAGAGGAAAGAATTAGCTGAAGGGTTCATTAGAATTCCACATATGAAGACTTTCTATTGTAAGGAGAGCATTTCTGAACCTCATCTTCCTAAGATCAGCGAAAGGGAAAACATTTGAGATAGGCCCCCGGGCTCCTGCACAGGAAACTCGCTTCCACATGCACGGATAGGAGGCTCATGCAACACACACAACCTCGAAAGGAACCCTGACTCAGAACGACCCACTCAAAGTACAGCAAAAGTCATATTTGCTTTGTCCTGAGTCTGGCATGTTTCAGTCTATTATCAGCTTCTGAAAATGTTGAGCACTGGCGCAAAGGGAACGCAGGCATCTGCAATTATATATGAAATTCTGTCATAAATAAGCCTGCAAAAACGCAAAGATCTGCTTTATAATTTGATTGCCTTTGAACTTGTCTCCAAAGATACTGCATCAAAAAAGAGATCAACAAATAATAATAAAAGGCCCTATTCATTGAGTGTTTAGAATGCGCAAGATAGTGACAAGCATTTGGAGTATGCTCTAGCATCTGGGTGAGCTGGTAACACGATCCCTGCTTTACTTGTAAGGTAACTGAGGCTTAAAGAACTTTCTTGATTTCTCCAATGCCAGGCAGACAACATAGAATGTCACTGAGATTGAGGTATGTAAGTCTTTGTAGGATCTCTTAGCCATTAAGCTATCAATTGTTAAATTTGGTGCTTTGATGTAATGTCCGTTCTGTGTATGCGTGTGTGAGTGTTGTGTGTGTGTCTTTGCATTATGAGCCGCTGAGAACAAGGGCAGCTAGACTCAGCAGCGAGCAGTGTTATGCATTTAATTAGCACATGCTTTGATGATGCTGGTGACGTGCAGCCTTTTTTCCTCTCTTCTGCTCTGAGCTATCCATCAACGTGGAGCAGGATCCCTCCTCTTTGTACTACTGGGAAACTAAGCCCTAAGGTGTGTTGGGAAAGGAAAATCATTCATCAAATTTCAGTTTCTCTGCTTTTGTTTTCTCTTTTTGCATGTGCCCACAGCCAGCTGTCTCGAATTTTGAAAAATTCCAAAGCTCTCCTGTCCATTGAGTTAAAAATCTTTCCCCTCCATTTAGTCTGTGAACCAGCATCTTTTTCTAAATCGAAAGCCTTATAAAAAGCCAGTGGATAGAAGCAGGGTTTATGTAACTGCAGAACTACTGCTCATTTTGGATTCCACTCAGATTCGGTTCAACACGCCATGCTTGGGAATTGGGTAAAACTATTAAAGTCATCAAATACCTGAATATAAAGCCTAACCATGAAAACAAAGGGAGGCTTTCTTAAGCCCTCTGGAGGTGATTTTTAAAATGCCTTTGTCCTCCTCGGGGACACATTTTGCCAGCAAGCAGTCCTTCCTTGTCACAGAATCAGGTCAAGATGGCCCACTGTGTGGACACATGAGTTTGAACGGTCCCACTGAAGCACACGTGAGGTTCTAAGCAGAGATCACTGAAAACTTCCATTACTCTTAATGATCTTTTGGAATGTGTACTACCTTCCTTTTTTTCCCTTTTTGGTTTATGGGATGGTATCTTGCAGTTGGCAAAGCAAATCCGAGGAACACCCAAAGTTAAATGTGTGAATAAAATAGAAGAAAAACATAGTAATGACTAATAAGATGTAAATGCCAGGAAATTTTCTTGTCTTTTAAATTAGACATCTGCGCCCTATTTTTACATGCTCATCACCATAAGCGCTTTAGCATGTTTTCCCCAATCTGTCAGCACAGACATATTCTGCAGGCCTTGAAGCTTTAACACCTTCGCGGCTACAGAAATGCCCGGGCAGTCGCTCTCGGGGAACATCTGCTGAAATCAAGAGATTTCAAGAGATTGAGCGCTTTGTTCCGGGGGCTGGCACACAGCCACGTCTCTAATGAAGGGAAGAACTGTGTTTCTGGGTCACGTCTGCAGAAAGATGGGCTTGGGGGACACCGCATCTCCCCGACAGGCCTCCTTGTCGTGTGGATTGGCCAGTTCAGACCTTGGCCTCACATCCACCCAGGAGGAGGGGAGCAGATGAAGGGCCGTCTCCAAACGGAGCCGCCTCAAGCCCACACATGTTTGCACAGCTTGCCAAGTGGCAAGAGTGTAGGCGGATCCTATCTGCAGACAAATAATTGGCCTGGAGATGCTGACACGCCACTTGATCGCTGCTGGGAAAGAGGATAGTCAGGGTTTTAGGAGCCAGCTCTGCCCACTAGGGGGAGCCGTATTGGACGTCTAAGGGTTTTTAGAGCCCACCCCGACCCCATTCCCAATGCGTCCAAAACTGCTAGTTCACCTGTCTGAAGCCTCCGAACCTACCCCTCTCTACCACACTTTAGAAAAAGTTTATCTTTGAATAGTGAGAGACGGGCTTAAAAATAACCACCTTCAGAATGGGAGAAGGGCTAATAAACATTCGTTGAAGTAGAAATGCCTGATAAATTGTTCTGGAAAGCAGAATAAAGAAACTGACCTGCTGAAAGGTTGTGAAAGGGCTGAGGAGGAAGAGGGCAGATGCAGAAACCTCAGGAACAAAAACATAGTCAAGGACACAAAGCCTGTATGTGTGCCTCTATTATCAAAGCTCAAAGCCAAATACACATTCTGTTAAAATGTGTCTGTTCCTTTGCTGCGCATTTTACATCATATCCCTGACTTAATCGTTTAACCAGTAACGCTGTGAAGTTCTTTCCATTTTATAGATGAGGACAGTAAGGCTCAAAAACAAACAAAAAATCAGTGACTGGCACAAAATTAGCTGAGAGAGATGCGTGGATTATTTTGGAAAGTGAGTGGAATTTGGAGACAGAGATGTGAATCCCATTTTCAGAAATGCTTAGCTCTGTAACCCTGAGCGAGTTACTTCAGCTCTCTGTGCCTGTTTCTGCATTGGTGCTAGAGGGATGAAAATAGCCTCTTTTCGGAGTTGTCAGGAGGCTAAAAGTTTAAATGACTTTTCCAAGTTTATGCAACTGGCAAGGAATCAGTGAGTAACACACACAGTATAATTCTCACTACATGGCAAGTGTTAAATAAACGTTCGCTAATATCAGAAGTGGCGGAGCCTGGATTTAGACTCAGGTCTCCCAGGCCTGTGTGTCCTGTCACCTGTTATACTGCATCCCCACAAAGGACCATTACACGGAAACAAGGGATGTTTTGCCACTTACGCAATTGTGGCCAATGACAGCATCAAGATATATCGAGGAACATTATTCATATTGATCATCACCCTCTCTTCAAGAGACAAAAGCAATTTCTGTAAATGAATCTCGCACAACTTAGGAGAATAAAGAAGTCATTTCCATGCACACAAGGTTTAGTCTGGTGACCTGTGCCTCCCAGAAAACTTCACTCCCTCGCCTTCTATGAAGCTTTCTCTCAGACTCCCAGCCTGTTGATTTGAGTTTCTCTGAGCTGCAACTGCACCTAATATCTTTGATACAAACATTTATTCATTTATTCTTTTACAAATACTTACTGGGCTTCCGGTGTGTGTCAGGCACCGTTTGGGGCACTGAAGATGGAGCAGTGAATGAGACCGACAGGCCCTCTGCTTTTATTCTGTGTGTATGGGATGGGAACAGACAAAATAAACACGTAACGAGTAAATAGGTGAGTAAGTAGTTTTCTGTGGCTTTTGTAACACATTCCCACAAATTCAGTGGCTTAAAACAGCAAAAATTTATTCCATCATAGTTCTGGAAGCCAGAACTTCAGAACTGTATTCCTGGATCAACATTAAGGTGTGAGCAGGCCACCCCCCCCACAGATTCTCCAAAGGAGAGTCTGCTTTTTGCCTCATCCAGCTTCTGGTAGCTGCTTAAGTTCCTTGGCTTGTGGCCGCATCAGTCTCTGCCCTCTCCTGTGTGTGTGTGTGTGTGTGTGTGTGTGAAAGTGAGATCTTCCTCTACCTCTGTCTTATAGGAGCACTTGTGATGGCGAGTCAGGCCCACTCCGACAATCTAGGATAATCTCCTCATTTCAAGATTTTTAATTATATCTGTAAAGGCCCTTTTAATCCAAATAAGATAATATTTACAGATGCTAGCAGATACAATCCGATAACTTTGGGGTGTATTATTCAGCCTACTACAAGTAATATGTCAGATGCTGATATGTATTCTGCAAAAAAAGTTAACCAAGATAGGAGAGAGAAAGGACAGTGTGGGGCTAGGGACTAATATTTTACACAAGGTAGGTGGTGGGGACGTCACTCATATGGTAGATTTGAGCAGAGACTTGAAGGAGGTGAAGCCACCTGGAAGAGGAGAGTTTCAGGTGATGGGGATAGCATGTGCAAAGGTCCTGAGTAACATTCAGGTGGCCTGTGTGCTGCTGCAGCAAAGTGAACAAGAGCTGGTGGGTAGGAGATGAAGTCAAACAGGAGGGAGGCCGGCCACGCAGAGCCTCACTGGCCAGTGTAAGGGCCTTGATTTGGAGTGAAATGGGAAGATGCAGGAGGAATCTAGGGGTCTGGTATCCAATTAAGAGGTTGTTACAGTAATTTAGGTAAAAGATTATAAAACCTTCAACCAAACTGTGCCCTACGATCATACACTGGCAGCTGGCTTCTGTGGGTCCACAGGATCGCAACATCTCAGTAAGGGTCAAATATGCATCCAACCAGAATGCCGAAAGGACAGTAGCTTAGATACTCGTGCCAACAAAGCAGCATGCACGCCACTCTCACACTCCTTCCAGGGAATGAAAATGTCTCAACCGTAGGAGCCTGCAGGGGAAATCCTTCGTATCGATGGGAAAATTAATGAAATTACTGTTTTGATTCTTTTTAGAATCTTTCCGTTTGGTTATTTTAAGTGAGGACTAAGCACATTACCTCACATTTGAAATGGCCTTTGAAGAGCAAGATTTTAAACACTGAGCCCAGGTTGCCAGATGTCAGTGCCAGCCGACAATCGATCAGGTCCAGAAATCTGTGCTGCAGGACTGAGAAAAGAAAGACAAGACTAAAAGGAAGACAAGACTAAAAGGTGGGGGAGAGGGTCTCACTCTAGCCCGCAAGATGCTAGGTCAAGAGTGGACCTCGTGTTTATTTCCAGCAGTTAATTTATATGCTTTTAACCCATAGGCAACAGTATCGTAGGTAACGGTATTGTTTTTATGATCTCTTAACAATGTGTACTAAAATCAGTAACTTGTGCATAGTTACATACATCATTATTGTTTATATTTCTCATCAATCAAGACTAACCGTTCCCCAAGAGCTAACATCATTGATTACTGTTATTGTTCCTCTAGGCTAAGATTTGTGTATTGGTAACTCAGGTGATTGTCACTAAGATCACTAACTTATGTAACTTGTGTATTGGTAACTCAGGTGATTGTTACTAAGATCACTAACTTGTGTGACCTGTATCTCTCTTTCCAGAAGCCCCTGTTCTTAATAACTCAATGGCATCAAGATGTTTTTCCGACTCCAAATGCACCTGCTGTTTTTCTAACAAAGGGGTGGCGGGACAGAGATTGTCTTTGCTCAATCAGCCTTAGAGCCTGACACCCCGCACTCTGGGAGTTTAGGCCCAGTTTCTGTGCTCGGCAGCCCTCAGGTCATGAGTGGCCCCCCGCAGCCAGATATGCACTATGAAGGGTGATTGGCCAGATTAAACTCACTGTATTAATACATTGGAAGCACCTATTAGGATTTTAATTAGAGGTCAATAAGCCAAGTGAGCTAGCTGTCCTTCTCCTCTGTGAGTAGCATGACAGTAGGCCATTAAGTGGCTTTCCTTCATTTTATTTGCTTAATTTCATTTTAGGACAAATCATATTCTCTCTGCTGGAGGAGAGAGAATCTATGGTGGGAAACTGTGCTCTTTTTATAGAACAAAGCACAAGAGGGTAGAGTGAAACAAATCTGCAAAGCCCATCACGTGGGATGGTAGTTTCCTTTACTCGGTGATGAATGGGTGGTGTGGATCATCTTGATAACCAGTCAGCTGAGTTGAAGATTTATCAGCTGCCAGCAAGAAAAGTGATTGAGCCCTGTGGTTCTATGAATGATAGTAAAAAACCTATTAGTTGTCCAGTGTTTGTCCAGGTGGGATAAATCCACGGCAGCCTGTTTCACCCACTGATCACGATGAAAAACTCTGGACAACATACAAAAAGCAGCTCTCAAAGGACTCCAATTATATGTATACTAGGCTGCTTGAAGTTGTCTCACATCTCACTCATGCTTCGTTCCTTTTTTATCAGCTATTTTCTTCCCTGTGGGTTTCGCTTTGGGTTATTTTCATTCCTATGCCTTCAAGTTAATGAATTACGTTATTCTGTAGTAGCTAATCTGCTGTTAATCTCATCCAATGTAATTTCCACTTCAGACATCGTACTTCTCAGCTTCTAGAAGTTTGATTTCAATCTTTTTATGTCTTTCATGTTTCTATTTAACGTGTTCAAAATTTCTGTTACCTCCATTAATGTAAAGAATACAGTTATAATAATTATGTCCTTATTTGCCAATTCTTTGTCATTTCTGAATCTGCTTTTGTTGATTGGCTGAACTTTCCTGCTCTTCTGCATGACTGTTAATTTTCGACCAAATGTCAAACATTATGAATTTTGGAATGCTGAATATTTTTGCATACATATAAGTGTCTTTGAACTTTATTCGGGGACACATTTCAGTTATTTGGACACAGTTTAAACTTTTTAAGGCTTGTTTAAATTTTGTGATGACACGATCACAGCAGCCTTTAGTATAAGGCTGACGTTGGTCCACTGTTTAGGTAACACTTCTTTGAGTACTTTACTTGATGCCTGAGGAATTATGCAGTTTTTCCACTCCAGCTGGTGAGAACAGAGCCTGTTCCTGGTTGTGTGTGTGCACTGCACATTGTTTTCTTTAGTTATTTTGGGTGTCATGTGTTGTGTCTTCTTCCCCAGCTTCAGGTGGTTTTTTCACAAGCATGTGTTGATCAGTACCTTGCTCAATACTCAAGGGTGAACCGCTACAATTTTCCAAGCACTCTCATCTCTTTTTCTCTGTTTGTCTCTATCTGTCTCTTTCTCTCTATATTTGTGTGTATGTGTGTGTTTGTATAGGTCTCCGGTACTTTGGCTTACAGACTCTACCCTCTTTCCTCCTGTCCTTCTTAGAGATTCATCTTAGCCTCCTCAACTCAGGGAGATTTCCTCTCTCTTTCTCAGTTCTCTTCCTCTGGCTACAGAGTGCAAACTATCTCTAGTAGTAAGTTTCAGCTTACTACTCTGATCATTAATAGGGTTCAGCTTGTTTCTTCCCACTCTTAGCAATCAATTCAAATCCATTAAAAAAAAAAAGGACCTCAATTCATCTCTCTCACCTTATAAAAATACTAAATATGGATTATGTATCTAAATTGTAACACCTACAACTATAAAACTACTAGAAGAAAGCTTAGGGAAAAAAATCTCTTGAATTAGTCAGCATTATTAGATATGACACCAAAGGTATGATTCACCAAAGAAGAAACTGAGAAATTGGACTCATCAAAATAAAATATTTTTCTCTGTGAGAGGTACTTTAAGAGAGTGAAAAGACAAGCCATAGATTTTAAGAAAATATTTGCCATCACATATCTGACAAAGGACTTGTATCTAGGAAATGTACTCTCAAAGCTTAACAAGAGGAGAAACAAAAAAGCCAATAAAAATTTTTGAACAAACACTTAGCAAAGATGATGAATGGTTGACAAATAACTACAATAAATAAAGTTTGAAATTGTTCATCTTTAAGAAAATTCAAATTAAAACCACAATGAGATACTTCTACATACTTAAGAGTATGGATAAAATTAAAACAAACAAAAATAACTGACAGTACCAAGTACTACTGAGGATACAGAGCAAGAATAACTCTTACTCATAACTATGGAGATGCAAGTTAGTAAAACCACTTTGGAGTATAGTTGATGTACACCTAGCATGAGACCCACTAATATCACTCCTACCTATTTACTCAAGAGAAACCAAAACTTACGTTCAGATACAACCCGCATGTGAATATTTGCAACTGTATTTCTGATGTCCCTGCCCAAATGTCCTTCAACTGGTGAACAGATAAACATACTGCAGTATATTCATGCGACTTGATACTACAAAGCAATAAAGAGAAATGAACTATTTATACATGAAGCAACATAGATAAATCTCACATAGATAACTCTGAGAGAAATAAGCCAGACCAAAAAAGCTACATGACTACATATATGGTTTCATTTTTATGATATCCTCAAAAACACAAACATCTGTAGTTGCCAGGATTCTGGAATGGGGATTGGTTGACTATGGAAGAGCTGCCCAGGGGATTTTTTTTGGGTGATGGAAATCTTCTGTATCTTGTAGTGGTGCTTCATTACTTTACCCATTTTTCAAAACACACAGAACTCTTCACAAGAAGTAGTGGAATTTACTGAATATAAATTTTAAAATAAGTACATTTTAAATGCCTTTTTATTTTTGTTTCAAGCAAAGAAATGTACCTCCAAAGTACATGATGTCCAAAAGAATTTGATGGTTGACAAGAGTTAGTTGATGAATTTTAACTTGTCATCATAAATTATCCAAGTTGTAGCTTTGCTCTAAATGGTTGGAATCTTAACAGGAAATAGGATCCTGTTTGGACTTGAATTTCTCCTTGCTTCCTTTAGGATGGTGAGAGTGCTTCCAATAATACCAAACAAGAGGAGCTACTACTGTAATGAGAGTCTCCATGGGTACCCTGAGTGGATCACAGGTTTAGAAAAAGAAAAAAGGCCTTAAGAACCTCCTAAGAAACTTATCCAAGGAAGTCTTTTCTTGAAACTCTTTGCCTGGCAACCTCTTAATGCTTTTCTGGGAAAAGTTCAAAGTACTTTTTTGATCTTTTATCCTCTCTCATATCCTCACCCACCCTGAACTAATACCTATCTTTCCTTCCTTTAGCTTTCTGTTTAGTTCTCTGTCACCAAAACTCCAAAGTCAATCCCATGAGAGCAGACTTTTATATCTTATCCTTGCCTTCTTACTGTCTGGAATATTCTAGAATATACATGTCACCACCACCACCACCCCGTTTTCTTGAAACATTTTATCTTCCAGGTTTTAGTATTGCCACATCCTCTGGGTTTACATCGTCCTAACACCCGCCAGCACCTTCTAATTTTATGTGCTGACTCCTCTGCTCTTTCAGGTTTCTAAATGCAGTGCTAGTCCTACTAGTGTTTGAAAGTTTCCTTTCTTTTCAAACCATCCTGGCTCTTTGAGTAACCATGCCTCATTCTACAGGTACAACTAAAACAGTAAGCTGGCAACACCTGTGAAAGGCTGCCAGTTGTCCCTCCCCAAATCTGTTTGCTCCATCCTCTTCAGTGTTAGAATTTTATCTGGGCTGAATTTTCCAGCCTCCCTTATAGTTAGGTGAAGTAAGCTTTCATCAGTGAAATATGAACAGATATAATTAGTACATTATTTGTTAAGATGATTGTTACTTTTTGTTTAGATGGTTGTTCTTCCCTGCCTACTGGGTTAGGCATGGTTACAACTAGAACAGCCACCTATATAGACCCAGAGAGGGGAGCCATATGTTGAAGTCCTCAGAAATCATAGATCCCTTGCAAGATGTCTTTAAAAATTTTTAGTCTTCCTCAACAAGTATACTTTAACTTTCAATTCTCTATCTGGAAATTTTCAGAGAGCTGACATTGATCTAGTGGAGTTGTTTTGGCTGCAGATATTTGTAGAGAGAAAAATGTGTCTGGGGATTTATGTGCAACCTACATTTAAGATGTTGACAGCCAATTATGACATCTAAGCTCCAGGTTGAAACAAACATGGAAGCAAAATGTCTACCCCTAAAGGAATGTTCTCCTGCAGGATAATGCTGAATATATGATCAAGATGGACCTTTCCCTTAAATTATACTCATTTTTTGTCTTCTCCCTTTTTCTTGCCTTCCCTCACCTATTCACTTGTAGGATTCTCTTGGGAGTATTTTTTAATAAAACACTTGCACACAAGTTCAATCTGAGGGTCTGCTTCTGCAGAATCTGACATAAAGCACTGCTCATGTTCTAAGTCAGTCTCTTAGACTATCTCTTACTCAATTTTATAACAAATAGGTTAAAGAAGAATTTCTTTATATAAAAATGAGCGCACACACCCACACATCAGTGTGGAAACAATAAAGTTACTATAGGAAACTATAGGGAATTTAGGATACACAAATCTTAAGACACCCAAAGTTTACACCTTCAGTGTAAAATAGAATAAAAATTAACTTGAACCTTGGTGAAATCGAGAATAATACCTCATCATCAATATTGGTATTAAACAGAGCTAATTTTTTTTAAAATCAGGAGACAATAACTAAATCTCATACACCAGTGGTTAAAGTGTTTTCCACAAGGAAAGCATCAGACAACATGCTTTATGTTTATCAAACATTGAAAGTACAAGTGAATCAAATACACCCAAGACAGAGCATATATTGTACATTTTCTATGGGCACTTGAAAGCAATTTGTATTCTGCTATTGTTAGGTGAAATATTCCATAAATGTTGGTTAGATTCTTTCGGTGGTTTGTAGTGCTGTTCAGTTCTTCTATACCATTGCTGATTTTCTGTCCAGTTTGATCAATTATTGACAGAGGAGTGTTCAAGTCTGAACTATAACTGTAGATTTGTTTATTTCTTCTGACAATACTATCAGTTTTTATTTCACTTATTTTTCACCTTTTGATTTTATATTCACATTTAGGTTTACTATGTCTTCTTGGTAGACTAACCTTTTTTATCATTATACAACATCCCCTTTTATCTCTGATGATTTACTTTGCTCTGAATTCTACTTTATTTTACATTAATGTAGCAATTTCTCCTTTACTTTGATTAATGTTTACATGATTTATCTTTTCCCATCTTTTTACTTTCAGTCTGCCTATATTGTTATATTTGATATAATTTTCTTTGTAAGTAATATATATAGTTGGGTTATTTATTTAATATAATCTGCTAATCCCTGTCTTTTCAATGATGTATTTATACCACTTATATTTAATGTAGTTTTTGAGGACTTAAGTTTACCTCTTTTTTTCTGTTTTTTATTTTCTTTCTAGTTTTGTTCTGTTTTGTTTTTTCTATCTTTCTACAGGTTGAGCATTTTTAAAAATTCCATTTTCATTTATCTACTGTTTTGAATATATCTCTTTCTGTAGTATTTTTAGTAGTGGTTCTAAGTATTACATGCATAACATCACAGTCTAATGTTTTGTCAATCCTCATTGGTCTTTATGAGTTATTGATTTCTTCAGTTCCATGTCTAGGTCATATGAGTGGAAGGAAAACTTGGGGAATTTACCGCTTCTTTGGGTCCTGATGAGTCAAGGTAGTCTGCTTTCTTTATTCCACCTTTCAGGATTTTCTTATGTTTGCTGTATGTATGATGTCTAAACTTTTCATTGTAGTTAGTTGGAAAATAGGGGGAAATATATTTACTCCGTCATCCTAGAAGAAGAAATCCAAAATATTTATTTTCATTTGGTTTTTTCCATAATAAATTATAAGGTAAAATAACTAGAGTTGAGGAAATATTCTGATAAGTTAGAAGCACTGTCCACTAGGAATATATATTAATTTCCTAATACTGCTGCAACAAATTACCACAAATTTAGTGGCTTAAAATAACACAAATTTATTATCTTATAGTTCTGGAGGTAAAAAATGTGAAATGGGTCTCACTGAATAGGATTGTGCTCCTTATGAAGGCTCTAGGGGATAATCTGTTTACCTACCTTTTCTAGTTACTAGATTCTGCCTACATTCTTTGATTTGGGGCTTTCTTCCATTTTTAAACCAGCAGTTGTATAACTCTGACCTCTGCCTTTGTTGTCATGTCTCCTCTGACTCTGACTCTCCTGCCTCTCCTTTTCGCTTACAAAAACCATTTCGATTACATTGGTCCCACCCAGATAATCCGCCTCAAGATCATTAGGTGATCACAGCTGCAAAATCCCTTTTGCTGTGTGAAGATAATGTATCCACAGGTTCTGGAGATTAGAATGTGGACCTCTTTGGGAGGTCATTATTTCAGCCCATCACAGGAAGATTTATTTAGAAGAGCTCTCTCATCTCACTTTTAAGCCATATATGCATTTAGCATAGCTTTGAGTCAAGTGAATTTTGTATTTTTTTGGTTAAACAAGATTGAACAAGTTTTTAGATTTTGTTTTTTCAAAAAATCAGAATGGCAAAATCTTTAGTAAGCTAATATTAAGGACATAGTGACCTCCTATGACATGACTCTTGAAGAAAAGAATATTAAATACATAATTTCCTGGAAACATACATGTTTCTATTTATTATTTTTCATAGAATTAATTTTTGTAAAAAATCCACTGTAAAATGTTCCCTAGAAAAAAACTCTCTTAAGGATTTTTTTCTAATTTCTTCTTTTGTCAAATATTATGGAGGTGACTGCCTGGACCGATAATGTAATAGTATACTATATGTGTCTAGGACACAATCCACTTTCTTGAGATGTGCACACGATGTTATGAACTCTTTGCTCTAGCAACTGCTCCAAAGAACTAGTTTGTCACATTACTCAAAAAAAAATTAATTAATTACAAAGTGAGCATTGAGAGTTGTAGAATTATACATTGATTTCAAGAATCCAAAACCTTGACATATACTTTCTGCAAAGGTGCAAAAAACATATTTGTTAATTTGTCCATTTGTCATTTAACATCCGTTGAGCATTTATCACATTGCATGCTATATACTAAGCATGAAGTCTGCAAAAATTTGGAAAACATGTGCCTTGCTCCTTAGGAGCAGAGTTTAGCAGAATCAGGGAGTGAAGCCAAGGAACAGATTGAGCCTGGTTGGGAAAGAAGGTGGGAAAAGACTCCAAAAAGCATCTATGAGTTGATCTCATTCTTACAGAACAAGTAAGAGTGAGATGTTAACCAAAAGAGTAGTTACAAGGGGAGTGGTTGGCTAAGTGACTAGTTAATCAATGGAAGAGGAGTGGGAAGACCATTACAGAGACAGAATAGTATAAGCAATGTCAAGAAATTTCAAAGAGGTAAGTTCTGAAGAGCTCTATGAGATTTAATGATTTGGAGTGGGGAATGTGAAACAAATCAGTGGCGGATGAGGCTTCAGAAGGATTTAGGGCTGAATTAGGGAAAATAATGTTTTAATTACTTAATCCTATATAGAAAACACAGAGTCACCAAAGCTTTTCTGGGCTTTGCAAAATGCATCTTGTTCTTTCTTGCAACTGTCAGACCTGAGGTGGGCAATCCATAGGCTACAATCCACAGGGTGATCACCGTACTAACTACCCGTGATAGGTGACATTTATACGCACTGTCCCAGTCTTCAATAGTGTCTGCTTTCACCCTTGACAGTGTCCTGGTTTGACTTATAAACTATATAATCATATTCAGACCATTGCACTATTTACTACAGAAACATAGATATTGCATAATTAAGGTGTGTCTCATTTTATTCTTTCTTACAATTCCTGCCATCTGAGACGAAAATTCTGTAAGTCGAATTGATACTAGAGAAAGTGAATTGTATGAAAAAAAGATTAGTGTACCTAGATCTTGGTTAGAACGCATACATTTAGGGCAGCATTTTGTATGAGGAGCAAAGAGAGAAGGGTGACTGCAGTTGTCTTAGGTGGTTTTCTATCATCATTTCAGGTACAACTCTGAATTTAGGCTGTGCCTGTTCTGTTACTCACCTGAGGCTGGACAATTTACTATACTTCTCTATCCACAGTTTCTTTATTTGTGAAACAACTATAACAGTACTCACCTTACAACATTAAGAATTAAAGCAATCAACATAACAAAACATTTATAATACACTTAGCCTAGCACTATCTAAGATTATTATTGTTACTGCTAAGTGGTTTTCTTGTGCTCAATTCTTGACTTTTGACTTCAGCCGTTGTCTAATTCCCTCGTGGCCCCGACTTCCTTGAGGGGTCATCTTCCGTGGCTCTAACGTTTTCTGCTAAAACTGATTACAAAATTGCCATCAACACCATTGCACTTGACCCACTTTACTGGCTCTTCCAGTGTCATTTTCCCCACTAATTTGTGGGCTGTCCAAAATCAGGGCAAAATCTCTTTCTTACTCAAAATAATATCCTTAGGGCCTTAAATGACTGTGCCTGGAACATAGCAGATGCTAAACGGATGTTTTGAATGAAAAAAAAAAACAGAATGAATGAATAAATGGATTGATCCTATTATGTTTTTGTGATGGTGGGAGCTTCCTGAAGGGTTATCTGTAACCTGGGTTCTCTGTGTGTTTCTCTGGCATGCTAGACAATCAAAGCTATATCTCCAATCACTTTGCAGTAAATTGCTTCAGGTCAGTGGTCTCAATCACGGGTGATTATGCCATCCAGAGGACGTCTGGCAGTATCCAGAGACATTTCTGGTTGTCACAATTGGGGGAGTCTAACTGGCCTCTAGTGGGCACAAGCCAGGGATGCTGCTTAACATCCTGCAATGTACAAGGCAGCCTCCAAAAACAAATTATCAGGCCGCAAGTGTCATTATGCTAAGTTTGAGAAACCCTGGTAGATCCATGGATATAACATATAATTTGTGTGATACTTAAGACATCTCCTTAATACATCTTTGATTTCAGATATATGTCAGAGCGCCACCTATGTGTTATTTTTAACCCCAGGAATTTATCCCCAAAGGCTTAGGAACGTGGTTAGCCCGCTGTCATGCCTGCTGGGCAACCTGGAAGTGGGAGGAAGTCAGTGGTCTTGGAGGACAACTTTAAACTGTGTGGGATAGGGCTTGGTGGATAAACGGCTGAGTATACAGGTCTTTCAAGGGACTTTTTTAGCTTATATTTTTTAGAGTTATTCAGACATTTCCCTGTGGGATTGAGACCCAGTTGTCTTCAGTGGTAACTTTCTTGGATTTTTCTCCTTCCCTTTCTTGCTCTCCTTGCTCTGCTGCTCCTACTCCCAAATAAACTACCTGTACCCAAGCAACTGTGTAAAGCTCTATTTTTGGATGAACCCAAACTTAGGCAATGGATCCTCTCTCAGAAAACAAGTAACAGCTCCCGGAAGTGGTGAAACAGAGGCGTGAAGGTCGAGCTGTTCCAAATCCACTGCAGGACACATTGGAAATATAATAGCGAAGTTAAACAGTCTAAGCAGATTATTGTGAGTCATTTCCATTGATCTCAGTCATTTTTATGACTAAGGCATGAGAAATGAAGGTTCCCGTGCCCTGACTACTGACGCAGAGCTGGAGATTACTAATATAGAAGAATATTAGTACTTCTATACTGGTCTTGCTTACTCCTCATCTTAATTTTCTTTGGTCTGAGTAGCGTATGCGATTGGAGTTAAGAAAAAGAACTAGCTATTGTAATAACTGGGAAAGAGGAAGTGAGAAAATCGGTTTTCATTTATGGCATTTCCTGCGGTTCAGATGCCACAGATGCTCTTTAAATCACTGCCCAAATTTATAGACGCTGTCATTCAATTGAAAGCATTAATGAAACCCTGTAGAAGGCTTTATATTATGAAAAATGATGCAGAGAAACGAGGAAGACATATAAGTTCTCTAGATCGAGACAGAATCCGCACTTGAAGTTCCATACTATAAATTGATATGTAATTTTTCTAAGGGTAGCTAAGAGTTGCCTTAGCAGGTGGAGTTAGCTGGGGACCTCACAATATTGTGATCTTGACATCCAAAAGCTTTCAGGGTTCAACGCAATCAGTCATATGAATGCCTACATGCAATATTATTCTGCCTAGATTTCTTCATGCATTATATATAGGTTAAAAAAGGTTGCCATAAATAGTAGGTTCATAGAAAGGACAGATTGAACGTTTGAACTCTTTGCAAATGAAAAAAATGTGAGAGGGAGAAAGACCATTTTTCACTTCCTTCCTGGACTCCCCGTCACCCCTCTAATGCAGGCGACTGCAGAAGCAACATTAGTTCAACATTAAAATTCGATAAGACTTTTTCTTGATTCCAGCCTGACAGGACTCCTGCATGGCAGAGAAGCCACACGGCTGAATGAATGGGTTTCTAAACAAATTGGGTCAGATGTTGTGTTTGCTTGACTTACTTAAGATTGATTGGTAATTAAGTGGTTTAAAATTGGTATTTTCCTAGTGGAGCAAACTTGGAGCAGGGCTTTTTGGGTTTTTTGAGACCTTCAGAGGATTTGGTGAAAAAATAGTAAAGAGAAATAGATATTTTTGAAGAGTCTTGGTGTCCAAAGAATAGGATGCTGTTTCCTCTTTTGAACATTCCTCAAGCCTGGGGCAGAGACATTTAATGATGGAAAATCACTCCATGGTCAGAATTACAGTGTGTAACAAGTGCTCCCTCTTCTAAAGAATGCAGAAAAAAATAAATGTACATCCACCTTCCTCTTCAGATCAAAATCAGTGATTTATGGCTGACCAGCTTACACGGAACTGAACTGATTCTCTCTGGTGACCTAGATCATGTTTGGTAAGTGAGTGCAGAGACAGAAGTGGGGGAAATGGATTCCGGGAAGAAACATAAGTGACAGCCAGGGTGGGTAGGTCAGCTTGGGGTGAGACTAAACAGATGGCGGAGAAGAAATCCCATCACTACTTATTCAGGACCCAGTAGAGCACAGCTAAGCATTACTAAAGATCTCAGTTAAATTAAGATCACTTCTTCTGTACTCCTGTGGAAATGTGGAAATGCGTGCATATCTCGTATTAGATATAATAAAAATTTATAAATATTATGAAATGTGTGTTTACTTGCTTATCTCCAGCCCTAAAATATGCACTCTGGTATTTCTGTTATAGCTTCCCAAGGTGACAGGTCTTATTTATTTTTGTTTCTCTAGAATCTGCTGCATGTTTGTAGAGAACTTGGTGCAGTCTTGAATATTTCAATAACATATAGAGCCAGACAGAACACATAGGGGAAATTTTGTTGTTATTGTGGGGGAAGGGGGCAAGGGCATAAAGTAGTTTATCTGGTTTCGTAGAGTTTCCTGGAAACATCAAGTCTTTCTAATGCATATACTAATTAATGAAACTTCCTAGGAAATAAACAGTTGCCAGATGCTGAAGGAAATAAGCCAGTCAATCAGACAGAAATGCCATCTTTTTAAAGTACTTGTATATTCTATAGGTAATAAGATGATAATGACTCTGAAGGTAAAAGGTTACAGGGTATAAAGGTACAAATCATTACATTAGTTGGATTGGTTATGTAGACTTTTAAATGGGAGAGACATCAGGAAGAGCCTGGAAAATAGACAAAATTTGGCTGGAATTGGAGGATGGGTGGGGTATGAATTTGTGTAAGTTAGATGCAGTCTGTGAAGAAGTTTTTTTTAAAAAGCACATAGGTGGGAAAGGATAGGGACAGATACATAAACTATCAGGTGGCTTGATTGCAATGTAGGGGCTATGAAGGAAAATAAAAGAGTAAGGTGGGGGAGATCGTCTAGGGTTGGGCAGTCAGGGGTCTTAAGTGGCAGTCTGAGGGTCTGGAGCTTTGTTAGTAATCAATGGGGACCTACTGAAGATTCGTGAGCAGGCTTATGCCCAAGGCAGGCTCACTTGGTAATGGGATTCAGGATGGATTCAACTTCAGAGATTGGAGTTAGGGAGTCTGAATTAGTACTGAAAGTGTGCCAGCAGAGAATCCTTTCACAATGTATACGTGTAGCAAATCATTGTGTTAAACACTTCAAATATTTTACAGTTTTATTTGTCAGTTACACCTTAATAAACCTGGGAAAAAAATGTGTGCTGAAGTGAAGTACAGTGGGTTAAGAGACACTGGCTTAGTGCTGGAGGACAAAGACGAGAGAGAAACTGGTTCCAGACCTGTTAAATTCAAGCACCACAACCAGGTACTTAAATGACCTGATTTTCAGAGCCTTTGATTGCCCATTGTTAGGCGGAAGATACCACATGTGATGATACATTTAAAATAAAATGTGTGTTCTTTCACTAAGCTTTAGGTAACCTTAAAACTTATTTCCATGTCCTAAGCAAGGAGTTTTCAACCTGGGCTATATATTTAAGCCTCCTGAGGAGTTCTTAAAACTAGGAGAGCCTGGAGCAACTCCCCCAACTCACTTGTGTTTACATTTACGCTTCCACGTGGAAAGCAGTCTCACATGCTGCCTGTTACTGCAGGAAGGGACAGTAATTAGTGCAATCACAGATACTCACGTTGGGTGATTCATCGAACATCTTACAATTCTATGAAATCCTTATGGTTTATAATTATGCATTTTGACAGGTTTTTTTTTTTTTTTTTTACATTTTCCCTTACTTTACTAGTTGGTAACCTAGGATTATTCTTAGAAATTCATTACTGAATGCTTGTTGTTAAAAAAGTCATTATCACTTGATTGCCTGGAGTTAGAAATTGCTTCATACTGTCCATCTAAAGCCACTTTTTTGGCTTCCAGTGTATATATTGAGCAGTGTGCTAAGAAGGGAATAAATATTGCCCTGAATAAGGCCATCATATTATGTGAATCAAAACCTCAGTCAATTGTGTCTAAAAATATGACTTTTAAAATGCAATTTCTAAAAAAAAATTATCATGAAGAAGAAATTTCAACAAAGAATCCACAATCATTTTCATATTTATGTGAGTATAAATATATATAAATATTTCATATTTAGGCTATTTTATTTTGCCTCCCAGTTCCTGTTTACATATATATATATATTTTACATAGTTCTCATATAGATATTCAATAAAATTTCCTTCTTTCTCATGAGTTAGTTTAGTTACCATCATATCATTTTAGTTTTTCCAGTATCTTAATATATTTGAGTTTACAATAGCATTTTAATGAGTGCATGATCCTTCATCAAATGGATATGCTCTGATTAACAGATCATTCCCCCATCAGTAGATGCTTGGGTTGTTGTGAGTTTTGTTACGATAACCAATGCTGTTGTGAATATGTCATCTCTGTTCCCTTTCAACTAACAAATCTTCATTAAGCAGTTTTTTATAGTATATAGACTGTTGGGAAAAGATTCAGATGTGAATAAACTACTACCTGTCTTCCTAGAGCTGACAGTCTCATAGGAAATCACATGAACCATGCCATAATAGATGGATATACAAATATGGAACCACAATGGAGGGAAACTTAACCATGATATATGGATGGAAGACAGCGGACGTTAAAAAAAAAAAAAAGGCATCTTCATTGAGTCCTGAAGAATTTAGTAGGAAGACAAAGTGGGTAGGGAATCCATTCTGAAGAAATTAAGTATGATTTTTGTGGAGGTTCATAGCTTATAGGAAAATACAGATAAAATGAAAGGAGCAGGTTGTTCAGTGTGACAGTCTAGAACATCTAAGTTAGAGCAGTGGAAAATGCATTTGGAGAGAGAGGCAAGAACTTAATTTCCGTATTTTTTTTCTTTATAACAAAATGCAAGTAATATTATTATGAGGTCAAAAGGAAAGAGCATTTTTATAGCTCTGGGTATGTATTGCCAAGAATTTTGCAAAAGTTATGCATAAGCACACCAGATTCACAGCACATCACTGGCGTTACAAATATAATTAGAATCTTAGGTGTATAATGATTTGGTTAACTTCATCTGGTTAACTTTTTATTGAGAAATATATCATCCATACTGAAAAGTATACAATATGCATAGTAGAGTAAAATAATAAAATTGAGTATGCACGTCTCCAACACTAAGTTTAACAAATAAAAGTTTTCCAGTGAAGTAGAAGTCCTCCCATATTATCTCATCCTCTTTACCCACCTATTCACAGGGATGACTGCCTCCTTAAATGTTATGCTGTTACTTATATATCTGTGGGGTTCTAATATATATGTATATATCCCTAAAATGTTTGGTGAAATTTTGCCCACTTTGAACTTTACATACATAGATTTATATATTATGTGTTCCCTTTGACCAGCTACTTTTTCCAACATTTCATTCTTGAGATACATTTTGTGACTGGCCTGCTATAGTTCATTTATTTTTACTGCTTTATAATGGTGTATTGAATAAATGGAGTATATACTACAGTTTATCTACCTATCTATCTATCTATCTATCTATCTATCTAATCTACTGTTGATAAACTTTTCCATCATTATTACTATTTCGAACATTTTGTACATGAGTCCTGGCGTCACTCTCTCTAGGATGCATATCTGGGTATAAAAAGGCCATGTATAGATATGTGCATCTTCAGCTTTACTAAGTGATGTCAAACTCTTTTCCAAAGTAAATGTGACAATTTACACCACCCCCACCCCCACCCCCAGCAAGGGGGAAATTTCCATTGTTCCATTGGTCCAGGTCCTCGCCATCACATTTTAACTTTAGTCATTCTAGTACAAAGGCTTTAATGTAATTTCATTTTGGATTTCCTTATTTTTAATGCTATGAAACAACTTCAATATTTTTGAACCACTTTTCTTATTCTAGTTACTACTGCCCAGTCATGACTTTTACAATTTTTTTTTCTTCTGGAGTTTAGTAGTGGTACATTTTAGAAATTATTAGTTGGTTACATGCCTTCTCCCAGCTTGTTGCTTGTCTTTTTTCTTTCTAGTGTTTCTAATGAGCATTAAAAAGAGTTTTGTACAATTCTTGAGAATTGAGACAACACTAAAAAAACAAAACAGATTTCTGTAGGGAGAGAAGGGCAGGACATGATCACTTTGTTTGAACTGTGAGCCAAGATGTGCTTCAGTGTTGTCCCTGGAGTATCATGATTCTAGTAGATTTCATTTCTTATTGGAGCCCACTCAGGTTGAGGTTTCCTTTTAGTTGCCATTTGTATTATTTGAAAGGACAGTGATGTCATGCTCTTGTCTAAGCTTTTGTTTGCACTACTGCCTGTCACCAAGTTGGATTTATCATGCAGGTGTTAAATAAGAACCCAACTAACTTTCATTTGTCTCATTGCAGAATCTGGTGATTTTCCTCTGCACAATCCCCTAGGATTCTTTATTATTTTTCCAAGCATGTTTCTTACTTGCCTTGAATGTAGGCAACTCTCGAATGTAGGTCTTTGTGAGCCAGAACACACTTCTCCCTTAGGGGTACTTGGAGGAGGAAAAAAAAAAAAAAAAAAGAATGCCTTTTACATTTCCACACTGAAGGACATTTTCCTCAACATGAAATGGTAACCTTCAAATATATTGGATGACTGACTTTTCAAACCTAATTTAGAAAAGAAATACTTCAAGTCCTATGAAAAAGACCCCTCTGGTGGGCCAGTCTCTCCTCTTGGACCCTGGATCTCAGTCCTCCTTGCTTTGTCAAGGATGTTGTTCCTTCATTTATTTCTTCTCTTCTGTCCCATCGCTCTCTGCTCTATTGTTGTTGTTGTTGTTAATTTCTATAAGCAAAGAAACATGCTTTAGTCATCTCATTAATTAAAAAAATAAAAGTCTGCTGTCTCCTCTTGTCCCTCTGGCTACCTTCCCATTTCTCTGCTCCCCTCTAGAACAACACTTTAAATAAACAAGACAGTTTCGCCCACACAGTGTTTCCACTTCCTCCCCTGTCAGTCTGGCCTCCAGCACTGTTTCATCCTTATCACGCCACTGAAAGTGTTCTTGTCAATGGATGCTTTTCTGTCCTTGTCTCACCCAGTCTTTTCGCATTCTCCTTTTTGACTCTTTGCCTAAAACAGGAACAAATTGGAGCTGTTCCTTATTTCCACTTGTACTCCTAAGGCAGTCCATTCATTACCAGTTGTGACCAGTATCTGCATGAGGGGTAACTGCAAAATTCATGTCTCCAGCTGAGATTTCTCCACTAAAGATTTCAAACTTATCTACTGTTTAGCTACATTTGGATGCTTCAGAGTTAACATGAGCAAAACTTTTTATTTGGAAAATTTTCCAGAATATACTTTCTCCCTTTTTCTTCTTTGTCTCTTTTCAGGATGCCATTATTCCTCAATGATGATTTGATTATTACTGAATAACTTGGTCAAATCAGAAACCCGAAATGCAGTCTTGATTCATCTCTTTACCTCACCCACAAAATCAAATTTATTCACAACTCATTCGTGTCTTTACAAAATATGCCTTGAACCCACCCTTTCTTGAGACTTACTCCTATGATCATATTTTCAGAAATAATCATACCTCATCAAGATGATTCCTAGAGCTCCCTAATTGGTCTATCACGTTTACTCCACTATGATCCATTTTCTTCTTAACAACTTGAGTGATATTTTTCCCAACATAGATAAAATCATATGATGCTCCAGTTTAAAAACTATTAGGGGCTTCTCACTCATGTAAGGAGAAAACCCAAACTCCATTTCTTTGCCTACTTGGCCCTGCTGATCTTGCCCTGATCTCTCTCCCTTCTTATCTCAGGACTGTCTCTCCCTCTCCTGGCCGCGGCCTGTCCTCTGACTTCAGAGACTGCATTTTCTAGGTGCTTTGCCTGGATTGGGATGCCTTTACAGATTCTTCCATGCCTGGCTCCTTCTCGTCCTTTGTTTCATCTAAACCCACAACTACCTTTTCTCAATCATTTCACCCCGACATGATGTTTCTGTCACCTTACCTTCTCATGTTAATGATAGCACTTTCCAAAAAGTCTGGAATTATTCATTATTTGCCTAGGATGTTGTAGATACACCATAAAAAAACTGTTGAATGAATTAATGGCGATGATTTTCTGGGACTGAAGAAAAAAGAAGACGTATATATAGTACTTACCAGTCTCACACTGGCACGAATTTCTTCACAAAATTGTGACTTCTTTTCACTGGCACTAATTATTCAGTCTACAGATCATGCTCCCTTCTATTTTGTAGGAGGTTGGACTAATTTGTCAGGAAGGTGAAAGTTTGGATGAACTAACCTACATAATTAAAATACTAACAAAAATGTTTAAATGGTAACAAAAGAAGACAATAAGCAAGAAAAGTAAACAAATAATGAAAATTTTATTGGATAATAATTTCATAGCTGTTGTGAACCTGCCAAATCTTGTTTGGCTCTCTGGAAGTAAGCTGGTACGAAGGTGCTCCCAGTGTTTACAAGCCAAGAGCAAGGGACTGGTATTCTCCATTCAAGGGGCCAACTTGTAACTACAGAGACAAAGGCATGTCTTTCTCAACTTTCCTTATCCCTTCAAATTTTTCCCTCAGAAAATTTTACTAGTCAGTTTCAAAGTTTGATTAATCTGAATGCATCTGGCTCTTATAAGCTTTTTACATTTGTAGTTTTTTTTTAAATTGACTCCAATTCCTTGAATAAGAACATGAACTTCAGAATTCTAAAACATGATGATCTGATAAGAGAAAATGAAAGTGTTTATGAGCTCTTGAGGTTATTTTGGGTCTACATCTGGACTAAGTGTGGGAATGTACATGGTTATAAGCTAATTTAAATAGCGCTGGAAAGTAGTGAAAAATGTTTCATGAATCACCAAACTTGGATTAGCATTTTATTCATCACAGTGCTTCTCACCTTAATAAAAGGCTGAATGAGCCAAGGTTCCATGCTACCTGTCACATCTTCATGAGTGAACACAAATTTTGAGACATGACATACAGAAATCACAGGTATATATCACCAAGAAAAAAAAATAAGGACATTGTTAGCAATATGATGTTATTGATGTAAAGGAAGCAAAATGCTCATGGGTAGGGCAATTTAGGTACCTACAACAGCTGAGGGAAAGACAGTTTCCAAAGCTGATGTTTGGGGGAAGGGTATAGCTCAAGTGGTAGAGCGCATGCTCAACACCCAAGAAGTCCTGGGTTCAATCCCCAGTACCTCCCCCAAGCAGAAATCAGTGAAGACACCTAATTACCTCCCCCTCATTAGAAACAAACAATACAAGCAAAGCTGATGTTCACTGTACCAGGAAGTTCCAAGTTCATGACCTGAGTTATTTAGTCTGGTTCTTTAAACCCACTACTAGATTTTGAGCTGCTTAAGGACTATATTTTTCATATTTATATCATGGATAGCTGACAAGGATTTTTGGTACATAATAGTCATCTTTGGAATTAATCAAAGAAACATTATTTGGCCAACTTTCATTTTTTGTTAAATAATATAAAATATTGTCAGTACTTTTCGGCTTGCGTGAAAATAACTATCATTTGTGCTGTTTACAAATGGTCTGCAATGTATGATGGTTCTACTTAACAGTTTTTTTTGACAATATAGTGGTGCAAAAGCAATATGCATTCAGTTGAAAGTGTCTTTGAATATTTTATTTGGGTCTTTTCAAGACTAGTGTTATGCAATACAATGGTCTTTTGTGATGCCTGGCAGCAGCGAACCACAGTTCCCAGTCAGCCACGCGATCACAAGGGTAAACAACTGACACACGTATAACCATTCCGCACCCAGACAACCATGCTGTTTTTCACTTTCAGTACAACATTAAATAAATTACATGAGATATTCAACATTTCATTATAAAATAGATTTTGTGTAAGATGATTTTGCCCAACTGTAGGCTAATGTAAGTGTTTTGAGCAGGTTTAAGGTAAGCGAGGCTAAACTGTGATGTTTGGTAGGTTTGGTGTAATAAATGCATTTTTGACTAATGGTATTTTCAGCTACTATGAGCTTGTTGGGATGTAACCCCATTGTAAATCGAGGAAGATCTGTGTTTGGTTTTTGATTGTGTCCTTTTGGAAAGAAGCTATCTGAAATTATGTAGAGAACTGAGCATATATTTGAAAGACACCTTTCTTGCCCTAAATATACTTCTGTTTATATTGCAAATATGCTAGTTATTACTATTATTTGTTTTTTAGGAATTGATAGTATGCTAAAAATTCAGTATTAGCAAAGTTAAACATGGTTCTGTTTTAATAAATGTTATTGTAACTTTCAGATAGAGAAAAATGGCGTATCTCAAGAAATTTCTGATGACAAAGCTTTAAGCAGGTTTTAAACTTCCAAGTAATCAGTAAAATTGAGCAGTGCCTTTCACTCTTCTTATTAACTTTACAGATTATGTTGGAGATCAGGGTAAGAAGATTGAACAAAATTATCCCAAATTTTGATACACTCCATATGAGTATGCATATATTAATATTAGATAGGAAGAAGAAATAACAGCCTTGATGAAGCTGTTTTTAACTAAAACATAGAATGTACTTCAAGAAGTTAAAGAACCTG
The DNA here is from genome assembly GCF_048564905.1 of Vicugna pacos. Taxonomy (NCBI): domain Eukaryota; kingdom Metazoa; phylum Chordata; class Mammalia; order Artiodactyla; family Camelidae; genus Vicugna; species Vicugna pacos. Next base: position 46,463,063 of record NC_133001.1, read on the forward strand.
GTGATTTTTAGGGACGCTAAGAAGGCAAATCCTTGTTGAAAAGTTAAGCAGCCATTTAAAGGCTGCATCTGGCCCACATATGGCATTTTTTGTTATTTTGTTTTTATTTTTTCTGTAATGGGACAATATTTTCTCTGTCCATGCTTATCACTGACATGAAGGCAGATTAGAAGACTTCTAAAGAAGGAACTCAGAGGAAATTTGTTATTTAGATCAGGGAGATAAAATCAGATTTAAATTATTGAGTAATAGATAACAGCTGAAATTTACTGCCAGGTATTGTGCATTATTGCCAGGTGTTTCTACTTGAAGTTATTCTAGATTTTATCTTAAATATGATATGCAAATAATGGTCGGGGGTTATTATTATTACTATTATCATAATAGAGATAGTGGTGTGGACTAATTTCGATAACCATGCATACTGTTCAATGACCTCACATGTACTTCTGCTCACTAGAAACCTAACTGCCCCCAACCAGGACTAACACTTCGAATCTCTCTGCACCCTGTGGCAATGAATGGAAAAATTAACACACTTCTGAAAATGACCTAGATTTTAGGAATCTAATTTTATTTGAGAAAGCCTAAGAAATGTCTGTCATTGTAAACAATGTTTGATAAAGGAATTTGTTTCGTTGTAGTTTTATTATTTAAAAATGAAAATTCAAGGTCATTTAAACAATTAGAAATGATTGTATTGAGAACAAAAGACATTGTAAGTGGTAGTTTATAAGGAGAAGATGGTAATACCTTCATGAGAGACTACCGTTAGCTCTCAGTGATAGGTCACTGCACCTTCTGTGCATCTGATATTGCAAACGAGGAGTCCTACATGCATACAAGTTAAGCATGAGTTTTGCCCACATTCTTAAGGGTTCTGATCCAACAGTTCCGGGTGAAGCCCAAGTGCTTGAAGGGCTTCTGATTTTGGTTCTTGAAAGAAAACATATTGAGAAGCACAGACCTAAAATATCCTCCCACCAGCAGAGACCTGGAAAGTGCCTTCATACGGCCTTTCTCTTCTGTATTGATTTGTTTTTCCCTCTTATCCCATTGGTTCATTTTAACATCCTCTCTGAACCCTTTGCAGATCACCTTCAGCACATACTTTCCCAGTGTTCACTATGTGTCCCTTTCAGTAAAACTGCCTTAGCACATCAAACAATACTCATTTTATTTTATATTGTTTCTAATTAGTTTGTCAGCTCTTTAAGGACAAGAACGGGGACCCTTTTTCCTTTTTACTTAATTTGAAAAATCATTGGTGCAAAGGATAGTGCCTGGTATATAGGATGCACCCTATACATATATAAATAAATGAATATATTGAAATGAATGGATAAGAACAACTAATCAACTAAGCTGTTTCTATATAAGCATGGTTCTGGCTTTGAAAGAAATGAGACACGTGGAAGACATGATTTGGTAGGATCTGTGTTCTTTGTGTGTGCCCAACTTTATGATCATTTTGCATTCTCTGCGTAATTTTAAGAACGTAAGTTCTTGGCAGAGATCCTGATTTATGACTTAAGTAACAAGTGTCTGAGAGTCCAGTCATTAGTATCTATTGTGTGAATCTGTATTTGGTGCCATAAAGTCTAATAGAATCCCCAGTTACTGATCATAAGAAATAGCTGATTTTTAAATACTGAAAGTAAAACATCACGCTAAGTGCTTTAATTATTTTTTCCTTGAAACGGATGGTTTTTTATTATATCTGACACTATTAAGAAAAATGAATTCTTTGGGGGACTAAAATCTGAAAAGGCTGCACATTTTAAGTGCTTTCTCTTTGGGTGAAGATTTATTTTATTTTAATGTGGGACCACTTAGTGAGTGAGAAGGTTGTAAAAGACTTTTGTGTGCACATTAAAATTTTACATGCTCTATGTTCTTAATATTTCACAATGTGTATCATTATCTATTTCCTGAAAAAGAAGAGGGTCCCACCGAATGAAAATAACAATACTTAAAGTTGCCATTTGTGGCTACCTAGTATGTGACAGACACTCAGACCCCTGCTTCATGTATATGATTAGGAGACTTGCGGGGTTCAACGTGGTGTGGTTGTTCCTTGCTGGGTAGTTTTCACGTTGAATGAGAGATTCGAGTGTTCGAATAGACCTTCTAAATAGTACCCGCTCAGGTTCCTGTATGGATATTTTTTAAGAGATCAGGCAGGCGCACCTCGTTCTGTTGCTCTTCACTTTATTGTGCTTTGCAGATACTGCATTTTTTACAAAGTGGAAGTGTGTGGCAACCCCGTGTCAAGCAAGTCCTTTGGTGCCATTTTACCAATAGCATTTGCTTATTCGTGTCTCTGTGTCACATTTTCGTAATTCTCAGGGTATTTCATATGTTTTTATTATTATTATATTGGTTATGGTGATCTGCGATCAGCGATCTTTGATGTTACTACTATGACTTGTTGAACTCACTCATTAGCATTTTTTAGCAATAAACTATTTTGGGGTTAAGGTACGTGCGCTGTTTTCCTGGTTACGGTGCTATTGCACACTTGATAGATCACAGTACAGTGTAAACATATCTTTGATATACAGTAGGAAACAAAAGAATTTGTGTGACTTGCTTCATGGCAGTATTTGCTTTATTGTGGTGATTTGGAATCAAACCTACGCTATTTCTGGAGTATGCCTGTCTATGTTTGATTTTTCAATAAAGACCTATGATCATGAGAAATATGCTTAATTAAACATAAAATGGCGATGGAACATAATTTTTGAAATTGGAACTACTTTGAAAAATCTGCGGAGAGTGGTCATTACAACCAGCAGTCTGAGCTTTGCACTGGATCGTCTGAAGCTATGTGCCTGTGTAATCCCATGTAGATTCTTGGCTCTAAAGATGTTGCCGGTTCAAATGGAAACACTTAGGCAAAACTAAAAATGCTTTTGATCAATAGGAAACCCTATCTTAACCTGGTTTATGGACACTTTTGTGAGGGAGACCTTCTTGCCATGGAGTTGCACGGTAGGCTGAGTAAAGTAGGTCTGGGGTCACATTTTGTAGTTACGTTATTTTCATTTTTCCTTGTGGATCCAGGGCAGAGGATCTTTTTTTTTTTAAGTACATCAAATATGATATATTTTGCAATAATTTCTCATGCATTCAGAATGTATTTGGGCTTCTCTTGTATCACTTGAGCTAATATAATCCCAGGATGCAGCCTTTCTCAAAACTTCACCTACACATTTCTTTCCCAGATTGAAAACAAGAGTTTCTCCTCCACACTTTTCTTTTTTCTTGTTACTCAAAATGAATAACTATTGCCAGTAGTTACTGAAAACAAAACAAAACAAAAGATCTGGATGAAAGATTATATTTGCAAAGTGTGACTAAATTACAAGGGTGTATGTTGAAATGCATGATGTTATTAAAGGCATATTTTAATACAATTTTAAATTCTAAGACAAAAGGATTTTCAGGGGGAGGGTGTACCTCAGTGGTAGAGTGCCTGCCTAGCATGCAAGAGGTCCTGGGTTCATCCCTATTGCCTCCATCAAAGTAAATAAATAAACCTAATCCTCCCCCCCACCAAAAAAAAAAAAAAAAGTAGTTTAAAAAAAATAAGACAAAAGGATTTTCTATAGAAAATATGTATTTTGAAATAAAATCTGAGATTCAGATTCTGTTTTTTTAATTGAAATATAGTTGCCTTGTAATATTACATTAGTTTCAGGTGTACAGCATAGTAATTTGATATTTTTATAGATTATATTTCATATAGTTATTATGATATAGGCTATATTTCCTATGCTGTATATTACATTCTTGTAACTTATCCATTTTATACCTGGTAGTTCATTACTCTTAATCCTCTTCACCTATTTTTCCCTCCCTCTCCCCCATCTGGCTACCAACGGTCTGTTCTCTGTGAGTCTGTTTCTTTTCGTTATATTTGTTCATTTCTTTCATTTTTTAGATTCCACATATAAGTGGAAAAATACTGTTTTTGTCTTTCTCTCTCTGACTTGTTTCACTAAGCATAATATCCTGTGGGTCCATCCATGTTGTTATAAATGGCAAGATTTCATTCTTTTGATTGGCAGTGAGGTTGCTTTCATATCTTGACTATTGTAAATAATGCTGCCATGAACACTGGGGTGCACATACCTTTTCCAATTAGTGTTCTCATTCTCTTTGGATGAATACCCATGAGTGGAATTGCTGGATCATATGGTAGTTCTATTTTTAATTTTTAGAGGACCCTCCATACTGTTTTGGCTATACCATGCAAATGGCTATACCAATTTACAGCCCCACAGCACTGTACTAGGGTTCCCTTTTCTCTGCATCCTCCCTGACACTTGCTATTTCTTGTCTTTTTGAGGACAGCCGTTCTCATAGGTATAAAATGATATCTCATTGTGGTTTTGATTTATATTATTTCCCTGATGATTAGTGATGTCGAGTATCTTTTCATCTGTCTGTTGACCATTTGTCTGTCTTCATTGGAAAAATGCATTTTCAGGTCTTCTGCCCATTTTTTAATCTGGCTGTTTGTTTTTTTGACACTGAGTTGTATGCTTTCGTTATATATTTTGCATATGAATGTCTTATCAGACATGCTATTTGCAAATGTCTTCCCTCATTCCGTAGGTTGCCTTTTTATTTTGTTAATGGTTTCCTTCATTATGCAAAAGCTTTAACGTTCGATTATGTCCCAATCGTTTAATTTTCCTTTTGTTTCCCCTGCCCGAGGAGGCAAATCTAAAAAAAAGCATTGCTAAGACCAGTGCCAAAGAAAGTACTGCCTATGTTTTCTTCTAAGAGTTTTATGGTTTCAGATCTTAAATTTAGGTGTTCAATGCATTTTGAGTTTACTTTTATAAATGATGTGGAAAAAAAGTTCTAATTTCCTTTTCTACACGTAGCTATCCATGGAGTGATGGAGGTCAGCCTTGGACGGGGGCTGAGCTGGGCCTGAGGCATGGGAACAGCGGTTCTGATTTGGTTCCTCTCCCTTCTGTGGCATACAGTGGGGGTCTCCACCTTGGGTGGGGGCAGTGTCAGGGCCTGAGGGGCTGGAGCAAGAGCCCAGTGCAGTGTGGGGGGCCTGCTGGGGCAGTCCTGGCAGGCTGGCCACAGCACCAAGCAGTTTTCAATCTGCTGCCTCTGTACTGGGTCTAAGGGCAAGCAAATCTATGCAAACTCTGTTCAAGAACAAAGCCTTGATTTATTACAGCCCTCTGGTAAGCATAATTGGTTTTCAAACTAGCCAAGGGGGTTTGTCTTCCTGATGCCAGACCCCAGGGCTGAAGTGCCTAATATGGGGCTTTAAACCCCTGCTCTTCAAGGAGGATCCCTGAGCCTGCAATATCCCGCTCCTCTTCTGGGTCACCTGCTAGGGGTGTGGGTCCCAACTTGATTGCTTTTCCTTCCCTCTTGCCGGACTCTGTGTAGTTCTGTTTTCATAACCTTGGTTGTAGAGGAGCCATTCTCCTAGTCTCCAGGTTGTTCTCACAAGAGTCGCTCTGTATGTTTAGTTTTGATGTGTTCCTAAAGGGAAGTGAGCTCAGGGTCTTCCTATTCCACCATCTTGATTCCTTCCTTCCTGGAATTCTCAAGTACTGTTCTTGTACTGGTAGCTGGAAAACTTGGGATGGTAAATTTCTATGAGACTTGATGTCCTGATTTGTGATACTTGGAAAATTAAATTATATCTACCACATATTCGTTTCTATAGATATGAAATGAATCAAGAGATTTTAGCACAGACTCCAGTGTCTGTCGCACATTAACGACCTTGGATGTCTTTGTTGGCATTTCTCCCCGCCTGGACTGAAAGCCTTATTGATGCTGGCATTAAGAAGGGACCATGAAATCAACGTGTAATCAAATGTAAACAATAGACCCATGCGATTTAAAGCTTCCATAAGTGTGTATAATCAGTTAAATAGATCCACGGAGTAACCAGTCACACAACAGATGCATTTCGTACAGTACATTGTCATCATATCCCAGTAAACACACCGAAGAGTCCCCTCCCTACCATTGCTGTTTTGCTGTTGTTGTTTTTGTTGTTTTTATGGCAGAAGGGAAACTGAATATTGTGGCACATCTTCATTAGAATTATGGAATTCAGCAGAATTTCTTAAAGAAACATATACATGTGTACTAAATGTGTATGCATGTTTTAAAGATAACACTGTGGGATGTGTTATTTGCCCCAAATGACAAATGTGTATTCATTTAATTTAGTAATTTTTCAATTTTGGAAATTTTATTTAGTTATTTTTTATCATTTTTTTCCTTTTATCTCTTTGAGCATTATAATCATATTTTGAAGTTTTTTTCAGATTTAAACATTTTTAGTTTATATTTTGTTTTGAGGAAATAAGTCACCAGACTGATAAATCAGCAACCTGAGCAAAGCAACAATTTTGGACTGTGTTATAAACTAAATTGTGTCCCCCAAACATTCACATAATGAAGCCCTAACCCTAACGTGACTATATTTAGAAATAGGGCTTTTAAAGAGATAATTAATGTCAAATAAGAGTATAAGAATGGAGCCCTAATCCAATAGAACTGGTGTCTTTATAAGAAGAGAAAGAGACAACAGAGATCTCTCTCTGTCTCTTGCTCCCTGTGCACACAGAAGAAAGGCCATGTGAATATACAGCAAGAAGAGGGCTGTCTGCGAGCCAAGAAGAGAGGTCTCAGCAGGAACCAACCCTGCTGGCACCTTTATCTTGGTTTTCTAGCCTCCATAACTGTGTGAAAATAAATTCTACTGTTTAAGCCACCCAGTCTGTGGTATCTTATTATGGCTACTCAAGCTGACTAATATAACACCAAGAATTTATAAATTATAAATGATCTGAAATAACTTTTAAAACACTCAAGATTGTGATGTTTAAAGAGATAAAACTCATTTAAATAAGAGAAACAAAATGGTAATGACTAATTGGAAATTCCAGTTATGAAGAATTTAGTTATTCATTTACACAACTGGACATTAATTATCAGAGTAAAAGTAGATTTCTTAGAAATCTGAAAGGGCTGAAACCATTGCAAACCTCAAACCCACCTGGCTGGCTCTGAGTATAAACATATGCAAGTGCTGGGCAGTATCTAACAAAAATTTTAGCTTAAAACAATGAAGGGAAAAATTCAAAAGAAAAAATGGGATCACTAGTTAGTGAAAATAAAGGAGAATTTCAAAGTCATGTCCTTAGGTTGCATATGATGCCAACCTGGGACTATGATATAAAGAATCTGCTGAGCAAGCACTTCTGCTAACCAGGTGGATGTCTCGGGGAGGGGATGAGGGATGACGATGCTACTGTTCAAACTCTGAATTAACAGTGACCTTCTGAAACATGGAGTCCTGAGTGTTGGCTTATGGAATTTGAACTATTATAAAGTGGCATCAAAGTGGCTGGAGAGAGATAGGAGTTCTTACTGGTTGCTTAAACCTCAAGGGAGGTTGGCTGGAGGATTTAGAACAGTGGGCTACCTTCTTTAACCTTGACTTAAATCAGACTCTGACCTCATTTCTTGTCTGAAACTCAGCTTCTCAGCTTCTCCTCAGAAAAGAGCCCTGGACTGTGTGACCTCCCTAAATATTGTAAGACACGTATGCATGTCTCAACTAAAATGTCGTGATGTCCAACTGAAAGAGTCTGGATATAAATGCTGCGCTTTTCAGAGGAAAGGAGACAAAGGGCCCCTGCTTTATTTTTCTCTTCTGCAGGGAGGGTCATCATGACGAGGACAGTAGCAACTGAGCTGCGCCTGCCCCAGCCCACTGGGAAGTTCTGTCTCCTCCTTTCTCCTCCTTGTCTTTCTGCCAAGAGGGCCAGCCCCCTCACTGTGTTCCCAGGTTTAGGGCAACTTACAAAGCAATGTTCCTCTCCCTCAGTCTTTTAAGAATCTTAGGAATATAAATTTATTTCTAGAAAAGCAAGATGAGAATGAGTAGCATTATTTTCCTTAGGGCTTGTGCTTTATCTGTGGTTGTAGTTATTCGCTTTCCTAAACTTTCTTTCTTCATAGAAAAGTTGACAGCAATCCAGGGTTATAAATATTCTATGTGATAGCCACTGGAGTTGAACTCTTTGCATCGATTTCTAAAATAAAAATAATAATAATAATAATAATTGCCTTTGCTCGTTGCCATAAATTTAAATAATGTTTGAGCATCATTCTTCCACTCAAGGTGACATTAGTGATAAACCTGGGATGGGTGCTCTGTAAATATTAATAACATATCAAAACCTGTAATTTGTCAGTCAATATTGCTACAAAATTGGTCCAAATAATGGAAGATGAGGCATCAGTGACCATCAGAACAAATTCAAAACGTGCCCAGATTGATTAAAAGAATTGGAGAGAATTGTTAATATACAATTGCTTTTTAAAAGTCTTTGCATTATTTGGTTGAAAGATCATTGCTGGCATCTCAGCCCTACATTTTAATGTTATTAAAAGTGCCTCATTTTCTAGGAAAGATGTTAAGAAAATGTGATTCAGTAATGTTCTAATTTTTGTAACTAACACACATTACATTTATAACTAGGGAACAATATGCATTAAATAATAATGGCTCGGGTATTTTGCCTTAAAAACATTGAAAATTACAAAATGGAAGTGTAAGCAATGCAAAATCTAACCCTCTATTCAAAACACACAGACATGATATACAAAATATGTTTTAAAATTTTAAATAAATGTCTGGATAAATGTTTATACTCAAAGTCATGAGCACAATTTCTGAGTAAGGCAGAGAGAAAAACCTAGAGCCAAAGGATCTATGGGAAGTCAGGGCTACATATAAATGATCTGGTTCAATTTTCAATGCCAGCCGAGGAACAGATGCCAAGTGCATCTTCTATTTGGTAAGCAACAAGAACCCAGTTCTCTATGTGTGAATAGGGATTAACCTTTGCATCTTTTTAGTATGCTGTGACTGAAAGGTACCATCCCTCTCAGACGCTGACCCTAGCCACTTTGCCATTTCTATAATGATTGATGATGAGAATGACAGCAAATTTCTCATCACCAATAATATCTGCTAGAAGACAAGGATGCAATAGTTCCAAAAGGTTGGGTGAAATAACTGTCTATGCAGGTCTAAATTAGAACTCGAGAATGAGGGCTGCATAAAGACATTGTCAAGCTTAGAAAAGCTTAGCAAAGCACTAAAAGGAGACTGAAATGAAAAAATTAAAATAATTCAAATTTAATAATAAAATACAAAATATTTACAAAGGAAATTGATTACATTGTAAATCTAATTACAAATTAATTATACATTATCATGATAACAACATGAATTATTTTATTGCAAAGTGAACTAGAATAAAAATTTTAAGAATAAGGCATGGAATTGGGAAGAGGGTAGTTAGAATGAGAGAAGTTAAAAGAGTCTAAGGCCTTATTTCTGGAGGAAAATAAAACAGATCACATTTTAAAATGTTTTTAAAATATAAAACATATGTTAGAATTTTTAAAAACAAATGTACAAACAGATAAGAAAACAAATAGAATACTTAACTTTGATGTAGTAGAAAAATAAGGTGGTACTTTTTAAAACTTACTGTTTTATAAGTAAAGGATGTCAACATTGAACAGCCATGCCAGCTCTGGATGATTTACCCAAACTTCGTGTATGAACAAAGTGAACTTCTGGCTCATTGATGCCTTTGAATCTTAGGTTTTCTCTGTTGTAGTCTCTTAACTTACACTTAACTAATACAGATTTTGCTAATAAAGTGGAATCCTGTCGCAACAAAACTAAAATGACATCATTGACATTCGCTCAGGCAACAGCTACGCAGGACACAAACTTCTAGCTAAAGAGTCAGTAACTATATTTATGGGTCAGGGTTCACCCTTCAACGACAGAAACAGATCCAGTAGGATCTCCCTAGTTATCAATATCTATCATCCATCTATCAGTCAATCTATCATCTATAACCTGTCTATCTTCATCATCTCATCTATGTAGCCATCTACATGGCTTACGTGATTGTGAGGGCTTGCTAGGCAAGTCTAAAATCCAGAGGGCAGGCCATCAAGGACAGAGTGGAACCATTAGGCATGGGCTATAACTGCTGTCCACACAAGAAATTTCTTCTTCAGGGAAGCTTCAGCTCCACTTTTAAGACTTTTCAACCGACTGAACCAGGCCAACTCAGATTGATTTTAAGAGTCAACTGATTATGAACTTCAGTCACATCTACAAAATATGAAATGTGGGTGTTAACTGCCTTATTCTTGGCAATTTTAGGAAACTTCTATGAGAAAGATAAACTCAGTTTGTACTTAAGTGAGTCTGCAAGCAGAGAGGAAATGAAGAAACTCTACAGAGGGAGACTCTCTCTGCCTGAGAACTGTCTCTAATTCATTTGGAGATTCCAGGGTTAAAATCCAAAATTTAAGCAGTGGTAAGAGACGTTATCTAGGCTTGCTGGAGAAGTTTGCGTATTACCGAGGAACCCTGGAATTGGAGCTCTAGTAAAGAGATGCAGTTATTAGGTGGGACGTTGTGTTGTCTCTCTTAGAGAAGAAGTGAACTTGTTTCATTTTGGAAATAAGGGTGCATTTGAAAAGTTTGATCTCCAAAGAGGGGGGATTGTGACAACACCATGATTTGCAAGCCCAAAGCCAATGGCTCTTCCCTTCTATAACACTAGAATTTCAGCTGTGCACACTGGTGTGCAGCTAAATGACTGTATTTCACAAACTCCCTTGGAGATAAGGGTGGCCATATAAGTAAGTTTTGGCCAATGTAAAATGAAAGCAAGTGCTGTGAGTGACCAAGTCACGTCCTTAAGAAGGAGATAGATCCTCCGTTTACAATTTCTCCCTTCTTACCAGCTACATGCTTTTATGATGGTGGGAGCTGGACTGATCATCTTGAACTATGAGATGGAGATTTTAATGACAGCAGAGAAAGAAGAAAGAAGTAGCTTGGATCTGTTACAGTATAGAGATGTGGTGCCTGCCTTGTCCCACCAAAGTAGACTTTTATATTAGTGATAACTAAATACCCACTTTGTTTGAGCTAACATATTTATGAGCCACTTTGTTATAACACCTTAACCTACATGCTAATTCATATTCATCATAGATTGGAATTACCTACAAAAATTAGTATCAGCTCTAGAATTTACAATCTATAAAATAATAAAAGTCATTTAAAAAAAGATATCCTACTCTGTTGAAAAATGTAAAAATACAGACAGGCAATTCACAGAAAAAGAAACTGAAATAGCAACTGCACATATGGAAAGACATTCCACATCTCTAATAACTAGGATTGTAATTTAAAATAACAAGGATGGTTTGTCAGTAGTCAAATTTTCAGTCAATAAAGTTTTTGTCAATAGCAAGATTTGGTAACAGAAATTGGTACTTTCATATATTGTTTTAGGGACTGTAATATGTTGCAACCACTTTGGAAAATAATTTTGCACCATCTAGTAACATTTAAAGTGCGTATGTTCCATGTCTCAGAAGTGTGCATTTTTGGATCAGTGCATCCCATAATGCGTGGTTTATAGTAGGAAAAAAATCACAAACAAACGAATCTGAAAATAACTTAAATACCCATTAAATATGAACCGATAAATACATGTGGTCTATTCAGAGTGTAGAATAGACCTAAACTCATACACACATATGGAGAAATTATGATACTGAGAGGTAAAAGCAAACTCAGATGGATAAATGCATACAGCGCTACACCACTTATGGAAAATGTTTAAGCACGTACATAAAATATGCCATGTTATATGTATGAAAAGGCTAGCAGGATCATGCTATGACATCCATTAGCTCTAAGAAAGAGCATAGGAAATGGAACTGGCTGTGAGAGGAAAAAGCAAACAATCCCTAAGATTTTTTTTTTAATTAAAGACATGACAATATTAAAAAAAATGACAACATGTAAACAGCCACCAATTCAGGGGGTTGGAATCATGAGGGTTTGTTATAGTATTATTTCTAGTTTCGTGGCATTTCTTCTTAAAAAATAGCACAGAAAATTTATCAATATTACAAGGCCCATTTCATTGTAAGAGGTTTCTTCATTTAAATTTGGCAAAATAGATATTACTTTTATTAACATGAAAATTTGAGGACAATTCTGTGAGACTTTTATATACATTTAGTTAGAATTTTCTAGAACCAAGTTATTCAAAGTTCTAAATACCCATATATTCTAGTTTTCGACTCCATGCCTATCAGAGACCTCAATTTCAACATGTGAACAGCTTAGCTAATGATTTCTTTTTTTGGTACCCAGGAAATCCCAAAATATTTTTTGTATTCTTTACCTTTCCTCACTGGAGATTCTAAAGTTGCTTTTAAAATTTGATTCGCTCCTGGAAGTGAAAAAGACACTCTTCTCTAACTAACCAATATCACAGGACACAGTGACCCATTGAAATAATTTTGCACATAGTGATTTATCCAAATTATATTTTGTGTAATAAATGCCTCCAGAACAAATAATTTCAAAGTGTTCACTGAAGATATCCTGGAAGGCAGGTGCGACTGTGAGGTAGCAAAAAATGTAAGTCTTTGCATATGAGATATTTACCTTTCCTTTAGGGAACCAAAACAGAGGCCCAGGAATTAATTGGAGCACAAAGTAGCACTGAGTGCTAAACTCTGGTGAGCTCTCAGAGTCAGGAGAGATGTGAACTAGAGAAGATCTCAGAATGGATTAGAGAATTGAGCTGGAGAGGCAGCAGGATGGAACTTCCCAAAGACAAGAAAAGAAAATTATCTATTATATTAAGGAGGTTCAGAAGAGAAACCAAGCAGATAGGAGACCCAGGGATGCACGTTGAAAAGCAATGGAGGTCAGGTTTGTCTTTGTAAGGTTGACTCTGGTCATGCAAGGTCATGAAAGCCAGGTTAAAACTAGAGTTCAGTTGAAGATCAAGAGCCCCGGATTTCTCTGAGTTGGAAATAAAGCTACTCATACATGGGGCTTGGGGGCCAAATTGAAAGTTTCAGTTATTGGATAGTAATTATTTGGTTTCAGTTATAACTGGGAACTTTAGGTTAAGGGATAAGCTTAAGAATTGCAACGGACAGCCACGAGAGTCTAGCAAGTCAGAATTCCTCAAGGAGGGAAGGTGTCCAAGAAAGCAGAGTAATGATGTCCATTGGCACTTCGATTGTCAACTCAGCATCTGATTTTTCTTTTCCTGATGAGGGGCCTGGTTAAGGAGGAGGAGTTGTATGTGTGGAGCCTCTACTACCTTCAGACGTGAGTGTGAGCCATTGGACTGTTCCTCACAACTCCACAAGGCAGCATCGTTATTGCTGCACCACAAGTGAAACTGAGGCACGGAGGATTGAAGCCGTGTCCCAAGGTCACACAGTACATACATGTTCAAGCCCGGCTCAAAATTCAGGCTTGGGCGGTGGGCGGTAAGGTGGGTTGGGACTTTGAATTCTGTGGTCTTTCAACTGCCTCTGACCTCCAGGGAGCCGGGCGCCACCGTGCCAGATAGCCCAGCTGAACTAGGACTCCAGGCACAAATTCTGCTTTCCAGCCGCTTGCACCAGCCCCTTGAAAGCCTGCTCTGCTCTTTTGTGAAGGAAGCCTCAAGACAGTGTTTCAGGAGATGAAATGGGCAATATTGAAGGGGGAGAAAAAGCACAATTTGACCAAAGACAAGCATGGCTGTATCTGGAAATAGATGCTCTGCTTCACTACCTCCTGACTCTGTGTGGATATTCCCCCGGGAACACAGGGGACTGTTACGGGCAGGACTTAGATTATCAGTAAGTGCTGGGTACAGCTCTGTGGTGGGCGTCTCTCTGAGTTACTGAGGCAAGAGATAAGCTGGAGACTCATTCGATTGTGAAATTGTTTAAAGGGGAGAAAACAAATACCGCCCTTATCCCATACTCACATATGCCAACCATCTTGAGTGGAAAAAAGCGATTCTCTCGATATTAAAATTAACCATTTTGTCACTGTTGCCTGCTTCTCCCTGTGTTTAAGGAAATCTTCAATAACTTTTGGGGAGGATCAAGATACCTCTCAAAGCAAATGCTTAGTGGACAGCCAAAGTACCACAAAAAGGAATTAAAAATTCTAACTGAGGATCCCAAGTCTGTAGTTTCTAGTGACACACTAAAGTTTAGCTCATAGCTTTGGCAAATGTACTATGGTTGTGTAAGATGCTAGCATTGAAAACCATAACTGGGCCATTTGGACAAATAGAATATAGTACCATTCTTGAGTTAGCCTTTTTATAGATTTCAGAGTCCGGGAACTCATGTTGGAAAAAAAAGTGCTCTTTATAAACTCTAAGAGCTAAATATTGGGCTGGAGCTGATGCACTGTTTATCTAGGAAGTCACCCCAAAATTCAACATACTTCCTAACCTAGGATCTTATGCAGCGGGACACTACAGTGCTAGGAGGGCATAGAACACAGGGTTCGATGGACTGATACATCTGCCACTTCCTGGATCTACCTAGGTCTTTGGCATTGTACTAATGACCTTAATTCTCAGGGGGGAGAAAAGAATATATATATCTCCTTATTGTAAAATGCTCTTAAGCTTTCTTGAATGGGATCACTATTCACAGCTTTATACTAATTTCCAGGAGTTAATCTGCCTATTACTTTCTAGGTAATTGATTTTTCCTTTGTTAGCATTATTATTTAGAGTCTAATTCTATGCTTTTAAGAGAAGAACCAGTTAGAGTTTCTGAAGGAAGGTGAGATATTAATGAGGATGGGGCTTTTGGAGCACCTAAATACCTGGGTTTCCTCGCATCTTTGGTGTTAGAAAGAGGACCATACAGGACCATGCCTGGAACAGTCCTGATCTCTACCTGTTGTCCCAGCTCCCCCTTTCAACTTCAGAAGTGTTCCACCGCAGGTGATTATATTGTCACCTATTTACAGACTGACCAACAGCACTTCTTCACATTACAGTGAGGAAATAGTGATCCAGTGGGACTGAAAGATTTACATGAGGCCAGCCAGACAGCTTCATGCTCAAACCGGGTCGTAGCATCATCTCTGTAGTTGGTTAGGTCTCTTGAAAGTGGATGAGGGAAGGTGATAAATATTAGATTTTAGGGAGACACTTGTGAAAACCCAAGCACAAGCTGTTCATCTTGGCTCGAAGACCACTCAACCGAGAAATGCAGAGGGTCCCTAGATCCAACCCGAAAGTGCTCTCTATGGGATGTGTGGCACCGTGGAAGCATTTGAATTGGTGGCATTGTAGAGGCATCTGAATTAGGAGCTCTTGCCAAATGCTAACTTATACTTGGCACTTATAAACAATTTTAATAATATAATTTATATTAAACTTACAAGGGATTTTATACCTCGGGAGTAGGGGGACCCAGCTATTCATAAATGTGAATTAATTGGGAATTGCTCCCTCAAAAGCAGCTGTGTTTGCAGCTACAGAACACCTCCTCCCCTCTGTTCTCCAACTCTGCCGCGGGGGAGGCGAGCTGAAGAAACATAATGTGCTGTGAGCGTTCACGGACACAAAGCCATCTAGTTCCGGGGCTGGATGGGTTCCAGTTCTTATGAACTCTCCACTGCAATGCTGCAGAATTAAACATGACAAAGCTCTCCTAATAAGGCAGCCGTGATAGCAGAGGGCCCTTCACAACTGACCTTTAGATGAACTTAATTACCATCAGCAAGAGAAAATGCTAGGCCTTTCATACAGCATAATGGAGTTTCTCTAATTTGTTTACCAGCGATGCCCAGCAAGGGCCTTCTCCCCACAGAAGGCTTTGGTGTGCAGAAATGAATCTAGGCAACCACATATTAGAGAGGCTGGCAGATTAGGCTGGGAGGTGTGCATATTACAAAGGGATCAAGAGTCCTGGAAGACAAATCCCTCTTGCAGTTGGCTCTCACTTTTGGGGTTATTGTCTAACTGGATGTTATGAATTCATTCAGTACTACGTATGAAAACATTTAAATCATCGATGGCAACAGGAAACTGAAATTTATGGCTATTGGGGCCTGGAAGGGATTTTGAGTGTCTGATAAGTAATTTTCAGGCTCACAGAATCAACATTTCATACCTTATGTCTTATAAGGATCTTTATTTCTTTTTAGACTAGGAGACAAAAGTAGCATCTTTTTCCAGTTTAATATCTACTGATATGTACTGGTATAAAATCAAATTCCAACATAATCTAAATATGCATTAATAAAGAAGCCAATAATTCTAAATTCTAAAATTGTTTCTAAAATGTGTAGCACCTATTTTCCCATTCTTCTCAGTTAGGTCAAGTCACACACACACACACACACACACACACACACACACACTCATATACACACACAATAGACCAAAGAACTCTGACTTCAAGTCCAAGACGAATGTTAGAAACGGAGTCCACATATTTTTCTGTGTTTCTTCTTGCAGCTTGGCCAAAGAAGAGTGTATCCATTGTCAGTATGAGGTTCACTGATGTTATGATGAAGGGTTGATGACTGAATGCAGAGATAAATGCTTCTCCAGCTACCAAAAGACAGAAGTATTGAAATATTCCAGATCATATATTTTGCAAGCAAAAATAACACCCCATAAGCCTTTTGTGTTGGCGAATTCTGGCCCCTTGGTGGATAAGTTTGACCACCTGTGCTCTAGGGCTGTACTATCACACTGTCTGACATGAAGAACTCTTTTAAAAAGAAATGCCATTCCTTTACACATTGATAAGATAAACAAATTGCAGGGAAATTACTTTTAAAAATGATAACCAGTAAAATAAAATGTAAAATATAAGCCTGCTGTTTGAATAATTATTAGACTCAACAGACATTAAAATTACTTTGTCAAACTGCTAGAGAAGTTTCTAAACATTTACTCTCAATTTCTGTGTTTATTGAATCACAGACTGACATCTTTGTGCAGACCACGTTTTGAGTAATCCCACTCTAAGGCATAGTGAGTTTAATATCCTCATCTTTTTTCCATGCTTTAGACCAGGGATTGGCAAACTTTTTCTGACAAGGACCAGAGAGTAAATAGTGTTGGCTTTGCAGGCCATATGGTCTCCATCATAACTATTCAGCTCTGAAAATGGAGCATGAAAGTATCCATGGACAGTCTGTCAACCATGATCATGGCTGTATTCCAATAAAACTTTATGTACAAGAGCAGGCTACAGGTCAAATTTGGCCTGTGGGTGGCAGTTTGCCAGTGCCTGCTTTAGATCTGAGCTATATTTCCATATGTCCTGAATATTTTGTGTTTTCAAAAAGCTTTTAGAATAGGATACTTACAGTGGTCTCTGTATATTTTAAATACATTTTGCTATATGTCCGTAATGTGTGACCAGAACAACTTGAACTCAGTCACTACTAGGAGAGTTGCAAAGCACACCTAAGATTATATACACTCAAGTGTTTGTAATCGATGAATAATTATGCAAATGAGCTATTATTAGTGCTTGTGGGGAGAAGCTGGATCTACGTGACATTAAAAACAAACATAAAATTAAATGATGTACACTGGAAAAGTTGTGATATTAACAATCTTGTCTCTTGAAAGACGACAGAGTAAGTGCCAATTACTCAGTGTGTATTGCCTAAATGAAGAAAGAGAATGTCAAACTTGAAATGAGAAGTACTGAATTTCATGTCAAAAATTCCTACTCACCCCTAGCCACCCCCTACCTCCCAGATAACTTGGCTTTACCTCCTGTTCTCTGAAGGGATTAGTCCCCTTGCTCACGCGGTGGCTTCACAGCGTCCGCCTATGAATCCAGCAGGGACTCTGGTCAGTTCGCCTCTAGGAAGATTTGAAGATTTGGGGAAGATTGGTGTGTTTGTAGAAACCAACCCAGTTCCAGGTGAATATGCCTTTGCTACTGTTTAATGCACAGTCATCACCTAACTCTGTTCCTGGTATGGAAAATGCAACCAATTGAAATTGTTAAAAAGACTTTCTGAAGCTTTTTGATAATTCTCTCTGCAGCAGTGTTCATTTCCAGGACATGCTGGCTGATATCCTGCAATTAATGCTTCCCCGGTGGGTGGGGAATAGTCTGTCACCAGCCACAAACATAGCTAATGAACACAGTGGTCACCTTTTACTGCAGTGTGGAGCATGTAGGCGTCTGTTGGGGCTATGGTTGCTCTATCTCATCTCTCCGAACTACCTGAATGCTCACACCCGCTCACACGTAAGGAGGCTTGGTATTTATTCAATCTTTCATTGTCACCCTGGGACTGAGTCAAGGTCAGCTCACTTCTCACAGAGCATCTCTACCTCAGCTTTCTGGGATTTTTGTTTCGGAGCGGAGTGGTAGAAAAGGATGCTGAGGAAACACATCTTAGGAAATAGTACACAAATGATCGGACTGGTCAGGCAATATCCCTTCTTAGACATCTTGGAATTTCTTGATGGCAAGTGGCTTTGGAAGCAATAAGTGAGGTATAGCCGCAAAAATCTGTGTTAATTTCTCTCATTGTATGTGTTAGAATAGGCTTGTCTGGATGTTGAAAAATTCCATTGCTTATACATTATTATTATCATTATTGATTTTGTGTATTTATTACTTGTAAACCACGCGTGTCACTAAGAAGAGTTACTTATCCATATGCATAAATTGGTGATTGTGTGGTCCCTGGGGGCTTGCACTTTTAGAAACCAAGGCTTGCCAGGGAGGGGGTGGTCTCAGACAGTCTGAGAAGTCGAGAGCTGAGGAGGACCTAATAATAATTTGGTTCTTCTGGGAAGTGTGAAATCCAGAAGGAAAAGAAAGATCAAGGGTGGGTGGGCTGACTCTGAGAAGAGAACAGATGGGCCTGTGGTTCTGCCTGCCAAGGGACATGGACAGAAAGAACTGGAAAGCTGTTCCCACTCCCCTTCCCCTCTGGACAGCAAACACGTACACCAGGGCTCCTTGTGGCTTGGGGCAGATGGGATGCTCAGGGAGAAGAGTCTGGCGGTGTCTTCCTCCAAAGAAAAGGAGGCGAGCCCGCGAGTCTCCCTTCCTCAGAACCCACAGCCTGGCCTCTGCTCTGCATGTCGGCCTGCAGGATGGAAAACGCGTCAGGAAGGAGGGCTATGAAGAGTCTGCAAATGTTGCTGACACCATGTCCCCCTCCTGAACTGCTTCCTGATTCGGAAAGATGTATTCAGTTCAACATTTTATTATACGTTACGCTCTATGGTTTGTCCCTCGTGGAGGCGGCTGTGATATAACACAGCCAGAAAAGAGGGGTATAACCCTGTTTATATGTTGCTGGATGTGGCTGGCTGCTATTCTGTTGAGTATTTTTGCATCTCTATTCTTAAGGTCTATTGTTGGTTTTCTCATGGTGTCTTTGTTTTTCAAGTAATAGTGGCTTAAGGTTAAACTTTTGAAACATAATTTTTTTGGTCAGTTTTGCCATCACAGCACGTGATGCTTAAACTCCTGGGATCTGACACCTGGTGGCTTTTACCTAACATCAGCCTGGAGATGTTGGCAAGTGACCTCACCTTTGCAGACTCAGTCTCCCCACTTGTAAAAGAAAGACAATGATTGTATCTGCGTCTTCTGGTAGAATCCAGGCAGGACAAGGGTATGATTGCTGCCATAGAACAAGTGCGCCACAGATGTTAACTATTGTTATTACTGGTCCTTGTTTAAGGTCAGTTTTCAAAATACCAACTAGCGCTGGAGTCAGCAAATATTTTTTTATTTACCACCACATGTGTAAATTTATGATTTTTCCCCTTTTTATTAATAGAGGGATCCAAGATAGAGTCTATTAACCTGTATCCTATCCTTTCAAGTTTCAGCCAAATTTCAATTTTTGATCAATTTATGGTTTGATCTAGCACATGTTGGAGTGGAAATATCAAACAGCCTAACATATATACCTGTATTGTTACCCACGAATGAGTTATGAAATTTAGTTTAGTAAGGGGTTACTACAATACTTCTTCATGACAAAGAAAAACAGAGGAGAAAAGATTTTAGGGTCCATTTTCGAAGAAGTCCAAAACCATTATCATCACTGTGGACTTGTTAGAAGGAAGATTCTTGGGTGCCACAGACCCCCTGAATCAGAAACACTAAAGTGGAGCTCAGTCATCTGTGCTTTAACAAGTCATCCAAGTGATTCTGATGCAGGCTGAAGGGGCTGGAGTTTGAGAACCACTAACAGTGTAGAGTTAGGAGCTCCCAGTTAAGATCTTGGACCACTTCTCCAGTGCAATTGTGACTTTAAGCAGATTAGTCACACTCAACAAAGCCTGTATCTCAAAGTTGTTGCGAAACTTTAAATGAGATGCTGCATATGCAAACACAGAAACAACTGAAAGTTGGAAAACTCTAAGCAGATACGTTAATGAGAGAAAGAGAGACTCCAGAGCAGCCACATGAGACTTTTCAGGAGAGAAAAGCACTATTCCATGTGTGCCTCCGTATTTCCTAGCCTCCCTTGGCCATTAGTTTGAGGCCTGGTAGCTGGTTACTAGCTCTGGTGGATGGCTTGTGAGTGGAAGTGGTGTGTGTCACACTACCAGCCAGAGGCCACTGGAAGCAGTGGGCTTTCTCCATTCTTTTGTTCTCCTGCCAGGAAGCAGACTTCCTGTCTTATCAGACTCTGGGATCCAGAAATAAATCTTTGTTGTGTTCAGCTACTGAGATTTCAGGAGTGATATGTTGTGGCAGCTAGCATAAATTATCTGGGTCAGCAACGTAGAAGGAAAAGCAATGAGAAAGGGAGTAAGATTGACAATGAGATGTCAGATAGCGGGAGAAGCTGGTTCAAAGAAAGAGAATGATATTATCTCCCGATGATCAGAGGCAGATACTGGGCCAAGTCTTTATCTCCATAAGTCCTGGGAAGAAGACAGAGATCTCTAAAAGACTTAATACCAACAGAAGGATAGGTAATTTTCCAGAGCATTGTTGTCTAATCAATGCCTGGAAGATGATGAATTCAGATAGGTATTCTCATTCTTTGGTTGTAAAGTGAGAAGGGGATGGGATGGCATGAGCTTACTTCCCATAAAAGCTGCACATTCTGTATGTTAAAAACAAATGCTCTATGCCAAGCACGCTAATGCACTTCTTGCCTTTATTTACGTACTTCCAACCCATTCTTTGTAATGCATTTCTTTTCTTTTGCACCAAAAAAATCGCCAGAAATCCGCTTACGATCTGTTCACCTTCCTTTCTTCCCTTCAAGTTCAACCTCTCAACATTTTTCTGAATGCCTTTAACAAATTTTTTTTTAATTGAAGCACAGTCAGTCTACAATGTG
This sequence comes from Vicugna pacos, assembly GCF_048564905.1. Classification (NCBI taxonomy): domain Eukaryota; kingdom Metazoa; phylum Chordata; class Mammalia; order Artiodactyla; family Camelidae; genus Vicugna; species Vicugna pacos. The sequence continues at coordinate 46,484,319 of NC_133001.1, forward strand.
TCAGTTTCTGGTGTACAGCATGTTTCAGTCATACATATACATACATATATTCCTTTTCATTATAAGTTACTACAAGATATTGAATATAGTTCCCTGTGCTATACATTATAAATTTACTGTTTATTTGATATATAGTGTTTAGTATCTGCAAATCTCAAATGCCCAATTTATCCCTTCCTACCCTCTACATCCCCTAGTAACCATAAGTTTGTTCTCTATGTCTGTGAGTCTGTTTCTGCTTTATAAATAAGTTTATTTGTGTCTTTTTTGTAAATCAATGAGTGCCTTTTTAAGTTTAAATCATACTGCGTGACTTGTGTTTTACTGAATGCTTATTGTCCTCTTTAACATCAGTATATGTTTCTTCATGCAAAGTTTGACTTTTAGGGGTCAGGTTACAATATCGCATTTCAGGAAGGCTTCTCTGACTCCATAATACTGAGTAAGTTGTTATTCTGTGATTTCTCAAGGCATATGTTTAATGCATTCCCACTGAAGAGGGTAAAGAGAATGACAGCTTCTCTTGTGTCTAAGGATGGAGAGTTCAGGTTAGTTAGAGCCATTTTCTATTAAAAACATTTTTGATAGACACTTTAAGTTACAATGTAAAGTGTATAGACAACCATTGTCTTGGGCATAAGAAGCCAAAAGAGTCTTTTATGGCTCAAAATCTGCAGTTTGCAGTGCTGATTTCTCTGGGGAAGACATGGATTAATTTATATAAAAATGATGAAAACCTCCTTCCACTTTTCCATACAGCCTTCATTTTTGTGTTTCTGTCTGGATTTATTTTACTATTGTCTGAAATTATCTCAATTTATTTTAATTCATGTACGCTGGTAGTGAATTATTTAGTCTTTAAGTTTCCGAAAATGTATTTATGTCTGCTTAAATTTAAAATACATTTTCTATGTGTTGGATTCTAGATTGGCAATCCTTTTTTCCCAGAACATTAAAAAATTATATTTTTGACTTCTGTCTTCCATAATTTCTGTTGAGATGTCAGTTGCTGATTTTATTGTTGTGCCTTTTAATCACCTTTCCAAATTTTACTGTTTTAGGATTCTTTTATTTTCATGTAGATTTCAACCATTTTACTCTATGTATTGGTGTGATTTTCTAAGTATTTATTGTGTTTGGAGTTTGCAGAGCATCACAAAACTCTATGAAACTGTGGCTTGATATCTTTATCAATTGTTTACCCAATAGTTTTTATTTCTTCAAGTATTGCCTTCTCCCACTCTCTCTATCCTCTCTTTCTGGGAATCCAATGATCTAGCCCCCCTTTTTTGGTAATGAAAAAATTGTAGATGATCTAGATGATACTGCTTTCCTCAAGAAATTGTTTACCTTTTTTTTTTTTTTCCTGCTAGGCAGATAGATTGAGAGCCTATTCATATAAATTCTTATGGACTGAGTTGACTTGAAGCTAGATTGCTTTTCAGGTAAGCCACCTTCTACTTCTGGTCCATTGCCTCTCTCAGGGCATTTCTCTGTAGGCATCACAGCAAAGAGCTTGTGGTGTTCAATGACACCTCTTCACCTAGTGGACAGGAACATGAAATATATAGTGGCAACTATATAAGATTTCTTCTATTAGGAAAGATTTTTAAAATATCTTTTTAACAATACTTGACTATTTAAACAAAAATGATCGCAGTGTAGTGGGGATTAAAACAGATGTATTGTAAAGTGCACAGCAATATTAGCATAAAGGCCTGGAGGGACAAAATGAACGTATATTGTAATCTTCTTATATGTGAAGTAGCATAACACCAGTTAAAAGTAGACTGTGGCAAATTAAAGATATAGACTACAATCCCTAAAGCAACCACTAAAAGAACAAAACAAAAATTATAGCTGATAAGCCAGCAAAGGATATTAAGGGGAATTATTTAAAAACTTATTAACAGAAATGAAGGAAGAAAAAGAAGAAAAATGGATTAAAAAATTGGCAAACTTGAAAACAAACAGCAAGATGATAGAGTTAAACCTAATTAAGTAAATTAGCACATTACATATAAATGGTCTAAATAATGTTAAAAATTAAATAATTAAAAAATACAAGACAGCTGTATGCTGCATATATATATATATATATATAATATTTTAAACACATAGCCACAAACAGGCAAAAAGGAAAAGGGATAAAAGAAAAAAATATACTTTGCTCGCATTAGTCAAACAAAAGATGTGGTAGCTATGTTACTACCAGACAAAGTATAATTCAGAGAAAAGAGCGTTACCTGGGGTAAGGGAGCTCATTTCACCTGAGAAAGGAGTCAGTACATCCAAAGGGCATAACAATCCTAAATGTCTAGGTACTAACAATAGATTTTCAAAATAGATGAGCAAAAATGAATGCCAGTGTAAGGAGGAAAAGATAAAACCAAATTATAGTTGAAGATTTCAATAACCTTCTCTTCATAATTGATAGAACAAGGATATACAAAATCTCCAAGGATATAAGACTTAAACAGCAACATCAACCAACTGACCTGCTGACATCTTCAGAGCACTCCAACCAGCAACAGAGTACATATTCCTTTTTCAGGGGCTCGTGAAATATTTTCCAAAATAAACAACATTTTTGGCTACACAAAAAATTGCCTCAATAAATTTAAAAATGATTCGAGCCACAAAATATGTTCCCACACCATGATGGATTTAAATCAGTAACAGAAAGCTTTCTGGAAAATCCCTAGGTATTTGAAAGCTATATAAGACATTTCTATATAACCTAGGGACCAAGGAAGGAGAGAGAAATTAGAACATATTTTGAATTGAATGAAAAATGAAAACATATCAAAAATAGTGGTATATCACTAAGGCAGTACTTAGTGGGAAATTTATAATACTAAAGGCCTGTGTTAGAAAAGATGAATGGTCTTAAATCAATAACCTCAGCTTCTATTTTATAAAACCAAATAAATAAGAACAAGTTAAACTCAACGTAAGCAGAGTGAAGGAAATAATAAAGGCCAGAGTTGAATTCACTGAAAAATTAAAAAGAAAAATATTAGAGAAAATCAATTAATCAAAGTCTGGTTCCTTCAAAAGATCAATAAACTTGATAAAACTATAGACAGGCTAATAAGGAAAAAGGAGAGAAATACAAATTACCAGCATTGGGAATGACAGCTGATGTCACTACAAATTCTAAGAGATAGCAAAAGGATAATGCGAAAATACTGTAAGCAAATTTATGTCAATAAATTTGGCAACTTAGATGAAATAAGCAAATCCCTTGAAAGACATAAACTATCAAAGCTTGCTCAAAGATGAGATATATAATCTGAATAGACCTATTATCTATTAAATAAATTGAATTTATAGTTAAAACCTTTCTGCAAAGAAAACTCCAGGACCAGATGTTTTCATTTGTGAATTCTACCAAGTAATTAAGGAAGAAATTAAATCAGTTATACACAAAGTGATCTAGAAAATTGAAAAGATGAGACTATTCCCAACTCAGCATATGAGACCAGAATTATTCTGATACCAAAACAAGACAAAGACATAAAAATAACAATACAACAAACACAAGAGTATAATGTCCCTCATGAGTGTTGATCAAAAATATTCAAATACAATTTCATTAAATCATGTTTAACAGTATGTAAAAAAGGATAATAGATCATGATCAGTTCTGGGGTTTATCACAGAAATGCAATGTTCGTTTCACACTCAAAGATCCATCAATGTAACTCAACATATTGACAAATTAAGAAATAAAATATATGGTCATCATAAGTAGATATAGAAAAGCATTTGATAAAATTCAGCATTCGTTCTCTCAGCAAATGAGGAATGGCAGGAAACTTCATCATTTTGATAAAGGGAATTGATAAATAACCTATACTAACATCAATCTCGATGGGAAAAGGCAAAATGCATTTGGTCAAAGATCCAGAACAACAATAGGATGTTCTCTTGTCTCTTGTATTCTCTTTTTATTGCACTGATCACTACAACAGGGAAAGAGGATGAACTAAAAGTCGTTCAGTTGAAAAGGAAGAAGTAAAAGTGTTTTATTCATAGACAAAATCATCATCTATGTAGAATATTTATTGGAATCTACCGAAAAACCTATTAGAGCTAATAAGTTATCTGCAAGTTTGTAAGACACATGAGCAATACACAAAACTCAATTTTGTTTCTATATACTAGCACTAAATGATTGGAAATTAAAATAAAAAGTTACCACCTTAAAAAATATAAAAATAAGCTGTATAAGGAGAAATCTCATGATATATATAAGATATGTGTAAGACTGTCAAACTGAAAACTATAAAACATTTCTGAGAGAAATTAAAGACTGTCTAAATAAATGGGGAGATAGATATGCAATGTTCAAGGGTAGAGAGATCCAATATTCTAAAAATAATAATTCTCCTCGATTGGATCTATGAATTCAGTGAGATGATATTGTAACCCTAGCTCACTTTTTTTTTATAGATATTGCTAAGCTGATTATAAAATTAATCTGGAAATGCAAGACATGGAATAACCAAAACAAGTTTGAAAAATATCAAAGTTTAAGAGTTCAGTACTTTATGGATAATCAAAATGGTGAAGCATTGGCATAAAGATAGACAAATTAGATCAATGAAACATAGTGTGTACAGAAGTAGACCCACACATATGGGTCTTTATGTGTGTCACTGATTATTGCAGTCCCATGGGACCGGGAACATAAGCTCTTCTGGCCTCCAGTGCCAGGTGATCAAGAGGCGTTTCCTTAGAGCAGCTGCAAAAATTGGGGCACCAGACTCATGCAAAAACTCCCCTCCAGGAGACACTGTTGCTCTGGAACATGGCAAAGGGACAGTGCAAAGGTAGCGCCCATCAGTCTCTGTTCCAACAGGCTCCTAAATGTGTGTGCTAAATTAGATGCCTGCCTTTCAGGCCAACACTTTAATATAAGCAGGTGAGCCTCCTTCACTTTAAGTCTGGGCTGTCTCTGAGCTGGGCCCTAAGCCCTTTAAAAGAAGCTTCTCTGATCATTAAAGTCTTAGGAGTCTTGGCATGTGAGCCCTCACTGGTCTTTAAAGTCCCAGATATGTTGGAGACTCCTCTCTCAAGTGTGCTTCCCCAAATTTCCCATATCAGGCATCCCAACCGCTCACTCCTCAGGAAGAAGCTCTGGCTCATTTCCTCCTGGTTGTAGGTCACAGCCCCAGGGGTGGGGATTATGACAAAATTGTGTCCCAGCCCCTCTTACCCACCTTGATGTGATTTTCTTCTTGTTGTCCAATCACCTTGATGTCATTTCTTTCTTGTTGTCCAATGTGTACTCATCCCTCAGCCAGCCTTTAGTTTTAGCTGCGGAATCTGTGTCTGTGGGAGGAGGTGATTTCAAGATTTTCCTACATCGCCATCTTGAATTGGAACTCCAAAACAGGTCTGAAAAGCTCATTTTGACAAAGGTAAAAATATATTTTTGTGGAGAAAGAGTGATCTTTTCAATGAACAGTAGTGGAACAACTGTAATCAGAATTTTAAACCAAATTTTTAAATTAATCAAAATTTTAAATGTTTCCCATTTGAAAGATATCCTTAGGAGAATAAAAAGATAAACCATATATTGGAGGAAAATACTTGCAAAGCATATAACGGACATCGAATTTACATCCAAAATATATAAAGACTTTTCAAAGTAATAATGAAAAAAGTCAATAAAAAAGTAGCCAAAAGACTTAAACAGAAACCTTACCAAAGACGATATAAAGACCAAATAATTATATGACCAAATAATTATTAGGGAAATGCAAATTAAAACCACAATGAGAAACCACTACAAACCTATTTAGAATGGCTAAAATATTAAAAAGACTGAGCCTACCAAGTGTTGGTGAAGGTGGATGTGAAGTAACTAGAAATTTCATACATTGGTGATGGGAATGTAAAGTGGTGAGAGCGCTTGGGAAACAGCTGGCAGTTTCTTAGAAAGTAAATCGTTCACCCACCATAATTCAGCCATTCTACCAGTAGATATTCATCCCAGAGAAAAGAAAACATATGTCCATACAAAGACATGTTCATAGTGACCTTATTTGTTACAGGCCAAAATGGAAACAGCCTAAGAACCAACAAGTAAATGGATGATTTCTTTTTTATTGTAGTACATCTAAAAAATAAAATAGTAACTAGCAATAAAATAGAATGGGCAAGTGATACACAAAATAATGTGAGTAAATTATGGTGAGTAAAAGAAGTCAGACAGAAAGGATACATACTCCAGCAAAATTATTTTGTGGATATCAACAAACTGATTCTAAAGATTATATGGAGAGGGAAAAGACTCGGCTAAGTCAACATAATATTAAAGGAGATGAACACCATGGGAGGGCTGACACTGCCTGACTTCAAGACTTACTATTAAGCTATAGTAATCAGGATACGACAGGACTGATGAAGGAACAGACAAATAGATCAGTGCAACAGAATAAAAAGCTCAGAAATAGATCCAATTAAATATAGTCAATTGATCTTTGACAAAAAGAGCAAAGACAGTACAATGGAGCCAAGATGGTCTCTTCAACAAATGATGCTGGAATAATTGGAAATCCACATGCAAAGAAGAAGAAGAGGAAGTGGAGGAAGAGGAAGAGGAAGAGAAGGAGAAGGAAGAAGAAGAAGAAGAAGAAGAAGAAGAAGAAGAAGAAGAAGAAGAAGAAGAAGAAGAAGAAGAAGGAGAAGGAGAAGGAGAAGGAGAAGGAGAAGGAGAAGGAGAAGGAGAAGGAGAAGGAGAAGAGGGAGGGGGAGGGGGAGGAGAAGGAGGGGAAGGAGGAGGCGAAGAATCTGGACAGAAAACTTATGCTTTTCACAAAAATTAACTTAAAATGGTTCACAGACCTAAACAAAATCACAAGACTATAAACTCCTAGAAGATAACATAGGAGAAAAACTCGATGACCTCGGATTTGTTGATGACTACCTAACTACAACACCAAGTCCTGATCCATGAAATAAATTGCAGATAAGCTGAATTTTATTAAAATTAAAATTTCTGCTGTGTGAAAGATAATGTCAAGATAATTGAAAGATAAGCCACATACTGAGAAAATATTTGCAAGAGACATACTTAATAAAAGACTGTTATTTCAAAATACAAAAAAACTTAAAATTCAACAACAGGAAAATAAATAACTCAATTAAAAAAGGGGCCAGTGTTTACAGACACCTCCCCAAAGAAGATGTACAGATGGCAAATAAACATATGAAATAAATGTTCCATATCATATGACATCAGAGGAATGCCAGTTAAAACAACAATGAGATACCACTACACACCTATTAGAATGTCCAAAAATCTGAAACCCTGACTATACCAAATGCTGGCAAAGATGTGGAGCTGCTAGGAATGAAAAATGGTGCAGCCACTTTGGAAGACACTTCAGTGGTTTCTTATAAAAGTGAACATATCCTTATCATAAGATCTAGCCATCACACTCCTTGGAATTAATGCAAAGGGGTTGAGAACGTATGTCCACACAAAATCTGCACAGGAGTGTTTATACAGCTTTATCCATGACTGCCAAAAGGTGGAAGCAACCAAGATGTCCTTCAGTAAGTGAACGGATAAATAAACTGTGGCGTGTACAGACAATGGGGTGTTTTCCAGCTCTAAAAAATCAAACATCAAGCAACCAAAATCCATGGAGAAAATTTAAATGCATTTTAGCAAGTGAAAGAAGCCAATCTGAAAAGGTTGCATGCTGAATGTATGATTCCAAATATATGACAGTCTTCAAAAGGCAAAACTATGGAGACATTAAAAAATCAGTGGTTGTAGGGGAGTAAGGAATAGCAGAACATGGAATTTTTAGGGCAGTACAAATGCTCTGTGTGGTACTATACATGTCATTACACATCTGGCCAAACCTATAGAATATATAACACTAAGAGTTCAGGAGTGAACACAAGCGCGCACACACGCACACCCAAATATATATATGTTTACATTAATATATATATAAAACAATATATATATTTTGTTCATCAACCAAATGCTTTGTAGGACAAACCTTAGGGACATTTTAAGGAAATAAATTTAATTCTCAGCTTGTTTTCTTGATAGTCTTCAAAGTGTGTTTCACCTGAATAATCCTGAGAATCATTCAGAAGATGGAGAAGTCTTAAATAAGGGCATGGATGCTTATTCTTTAAAACTAATATTAGGAAATACCAGTGGGCAATAAAAAATAATGTAGTGATATGTAAAAAATGGCATGCAGCCTACTGAGTCACTAAGCCATCCTCCTCACATGAGATTCATTAGTCTCCGTATCAGTTTTGCTGTCGCGCACCTTTACAGACGTGCACGCAATGTAATGGAAATGTACCTGTACCTTATTATACAAGTCTTCTGAATATAAATAATGCAAGAGGCCTGTTCTTTGCGAAAGATGTGTTAGAAAAGGAAAGCTGTAAGCAGGTGTCTGGTGATAGGTATTGTATATGCTGTAGACAGCATCAAGCTTTAATGCTTGTGCGAGTTTGAGCGTGGATGTGCTCACACACATTCACACACTCTTTTAACAGCCCTGGATTTGGATTTGGTTTTATTTTGATTTTGTTTTTTTTCTTTTTTCCTTTTTTTCTTTTCTATTCCTCAGTGAATCTCTACAGAATCTGTAATGTAAGTGTTCTTGGTTCATGATATTGTATACAAGGCTCCCTGGAAAATTAATAAGGCTGTCTCCAACTCACAGCCCCATTTGCATACTTCTCCCTTACCAGTTAGCTTTTGATTTTCCTCTGTATCTCTTTATCTTCAGGCTACAGCTGAATGGTTCCTTTGCCAAATCCCAAATCACCCTTTCACATGGATCTCACATCATATTCTTCTCCAATTCCGGACCTTGTATTTGGGGCATTGACTCCTGTAAGGTTCATATGATTATTTTATAGTTCCTTTTCTTTTACAGATAAAATACATGTGTCAAATTAATTTGATAAGGCATTACTAATGGCTTAATAAAACCAGAACTCTATAATGATAATTAGGATTATAACCAAGAGCTTTAAAGTAAAGCAAAAGTGCAACTAACCTTTTAAGAGTATAATATTAAGCCAAATCTAATTTAGGAGAATGTTGAGTTGATCAATATTGGTCTCTTTTTAACTTGCTGGGGCTGTCTCTGAAAAGTACTTGGTGAAAAGAACGCTGATCTCTCTTTCATGGCCTGAAATAACTGGCGTCTCAGATGCATGGACAAATAGAGTTACACCTGCTGAGGATGGGCTTCCGACTCTCTCTCTTCTTGGAATAACTCTTGTTTCCCAGGGAAGCTCTGTCGTATATCATTAGTTCATGGTGTTTACAGGATCATTATTTAGTAACTGATGAGTCTGAGGCTGAGACTAGCAGTGCCTTTTAACCAATAAAAAACACATCATTTCCCCTGGAGAGCATATATTCTGCTCATAGGAATTTCATGGTCCTTGTCCCATCCCAAGATTCTGAAAACTTCCTCCTTCCTTAAAACCTTATCTTCCCTCTATAATTGCAAAGATATCCTGGCATGGGTGGAATGCACATCATTATCTTTCTAGTCAGACAAATAAGAAAGCTTAAACTTTACTCTCTGAGATTAAATCAAATGCACTTTGGTTGCCGATGCCAAGGCAACAGAGTGTCTTTAAGAAAGCCATGATCAAATTTTGAATTGTCTCAAAAGGTAAATTGACCAAAAAGGTAAAATCATTACATTTTAAAACTCTTACTGGGTATTTATTGTTGGAGAAGAGTGGTAAAGGGAAAGAGGATGCTACTGTAACAGGTCACATCTCACACCTCAGTGGGCGCAGAAGGGCCACGATCGTGCAAGCAGCTGGAAACAAAGGAGAGCAGCCCTGCTCTGGACGGATTATACACGCGTGTGAAATATGGCCTCTGCAGTGGGTCTGAGCAGCTGAACGGACTAGCTGGCAGTTAAGAAAACGTTTATCGTCTAGGTGGATTTTGACCTTCCTGTCTCAGAAAATGCAAGGTTTGCCGTTGGAAGTACTATCTGTGTTTGACTCGAAGTTTACTATTTGGATGATCAAGGAGGGTGAGCAGTCAGATCTGTACCTCACACCAGTGTGGAGACATCACAGGTCCAGGCCGGACTGAAGGCCAAGTTTATCCTAGCTTGTTCTTTAGTCATTCTGCTCTATCCTACTTATGCTGTAGTATTACTGTAGTATGAATTACTTATGCTTTGGAAAATGTACGGAGGCAAATCAGTATCCAGATTTTCTCAGTGAAGGGAGAATGGACTGGATTGACAGATGGACAGATAAGCCCACTCAGATAAAGGACTGGGTTTTCTCTAAAAGAAGGAGGGATTTGCATGCTTAAGATATGAACACAAGATAGTCTCCAGGAAGGGAATGGATCTCAGGACAGGGGAGTAAGCCAGAGAGGGGAGTTTGCCCATAAGACCACTCATGTGAGAGGTGCTGTTTTCTTGTGCTAATGTTGTGTCCCCTTTGGACTGGACATTTAGTCACATGCAGCATGCAGTATTTATATTGAAATATTCCTAACACATTGCAAATTCCTTTCTAAAAAATTTTATTGAAGTGTGGTTGATTTACCATGTTAGTTTCAGGTGTATAGCAAAGTGATTCAGTTATACATATATATATATATATATTTTTTTTTTCTTTTCAGATTCTTTTCCATTATATATTATCATAAGAAATTGAATATAGTTCCCTGAGCTATACAGTAGGTCCTTGTTTCTTATCTGCTTTATATGTAGTAATGTGTGTATTTTAATCCCCAACCCCTAACTTACCCTTCCCCACCTTTGGTTACCCAAATTCCTCAGTAAAATCAATATATCCATAGAAACTGGCACTTGTATTGAGAGAATGAAACACTGGGCCCTTAAAGAGAGCACGGCCTGTCCTGTATTCTTTTCTGATTTTGAAATCTGTGAGGAAGGAGTGACATCTTGTTGAGGAAACTGTGATAGAGAAGTTCTGGGTGGTTGCCAAGATTAGTAACCCGAAGGAATCTGGGCAAAGCATGTGTTCAGAAGCTCGCTATGGAGATGAGTATCAGCCCAAGGATGCAACTCAAGGGCTGAAGAAGACAACTCCCTTTCTCAAATGCTTTACAGGAAATGTACCTTTTACCACCAAGATTATACTTTCCTATACATTTAAAAGGCAGTGACAGCAATATTTAGTCTTTTGTCAAGTGTTACTTTGCAGATGTGATGAACTCTCATTACTGACCTTAAGAAATATTGAGACACACAAGATGATTTTTCTTCTTTAAAAAGTCCGAGACTGGGGTGCTTTGGGGATCTGCATTGATTTCTCCTCTTGGCTTACCTATTGCTATCAACTCTCAGACCCACTTCTTTCCAGATAGTAGGTATCCCCATAGAGATTGATTCCTTTTATCTGATCTACTGGTTCTAATCAGGTATGAACTGGAAGACAAGTAACAGTGAACTAGAATAAGAGAAAATGCATTGTACAGTGTGCCTAAACAGATTGCTTGGGAGTAAAACACAGCTCAGGGATTAGTTTAGATATCATCTGCTCTGGGCAGGCACCTCTGGCTCCCTGCAGCTCCCCTAACCTTCCCTACTTGAGCTCCTTGAATCTGTTAACACTGTGCGCTGTGTCCATCTGTTTCCTTGGTGATCTCTGTCTGCAGAAAGAACCCATGTTCCTTAAATTCCAGGATTGGGCTTCTTGTAATCATTATTTATCCCCATCACTTATCAAATAACCTGGCAGAGTGTAGGTTTTCAGTGATATTTTTAGATCAACGAAATGAATGAAACATTAACTATCATCTCCCATTCCTATGAGATGAGAAATATGGCATTTAAAAATCATACCCTTCAGATCGCTCCTGTCTCCATCCCTCATGTCCATAAGCCCACCAAAAAAAATTACTTAAAGTTCCTACTTCTGTAACTTGGCATCACTCAGAGCACCCTACAAAGTTCCCGTTTCTAGGCTCCTACAAAAGAGCAGTTTAATAACATCTCTGTAAACGTGGCCTGTGAGATACTTTTATTTCTTAATGTATTATTTGTTTATTCATTTATTTATTATTTGAATGTTACCAGGTAATTAAAATACACAGCCGGGATTGAGAACCACTGCGTTATCCCACTGTGCTTTATGGTTTCTATGCTTATCACCACGTATTTTGTAGGTACCATTTTTTATCATTTTACCGTGAATTCTTTTATTCAGTTCGAGTATTTTTAGTGATTCTTTTTTTTAAAAGAAGTGAATGTTAATGGGAAACTTTAAAACTTTTTTTATGTTTGATTTTTTTTTTGGTTGCTATTAAGTACAAATGAAAATTTGTCTAAATATGCAGTATAATTATTGGTTACAATTTTCTCCCTGATCAACTTATGGAAGTTTCGGTTGTAGATTTTACTGACCCTGAGGAGAAATACAATATATCAGAGTTGTTGCTACATTTTCATGAGTAACTCCTTTAGCTTAATAAACATAATATCTCCTTGAAGGTATTTGAACCTAGGAGTTAGGTAATTTCTAACCTTTCTTTGATAAAATAACTTCGCATCTATTTTATTTTAACTCTTTGCAGAGGGTGGCATTTGAATTCTTCATATTGATTGCCTACTTTTAAACTATGAACTGTTTTCTTGTGTCTGGCACTTTTTCTCAGCTGGGACTCTTTGTCCAATATTGGGATTTTGTGTGGAATCTGTCAGAGTTGTGTGAGTTCCTGTCAAATCTCTTCAGCCCCAGTGAAGGGGCAAATGTTGAAACCAGCTATAGCCTTTCTTTGTAAATATGAGTTCCAGGTGCTCATTGAGAGGAGGAAATAAGCTACAGCTGGAGGCGGCCTGACCAGAGAATCACTGCTGGGCCAGAATGATTGTTTCCTTGTGTACCCGGGAGACTAAGTCGCTCTTTTAGAAGCCACCTACAGTTTGCACCTGTGGCCTGAGGAGAAGTTGGGATTCATAGGAGCACACTGCTCTTCTGTTAGGAAAACACCTTAATGGGCATTGTGCTGGGTGGTCCAGTTCCTCTTGATGGGAGAGACTGACAAAAGAAGGTGGCTAGCTCTGTATGGCAGAGTAACAGGAATTAGCGTCATTCCCTGGAAGATCAAAAAGAGGCAGGGACCATGGAGAAAAAGATGGGTTTTAGAAGAAGGAGCTCTCCCATCTGTCTGGATGGCTTAGGACATTCAATACAGCTGTGTCTAGCATTTAATTGTAAGTTGTTCACTGTTAATTGATGGGCTGTAGAACTCTTTCGTCATGATTTAGTCAGTCTTCAGAAGTCATGTATTATAGACACTTTGGTTGTATTAATGGTGCTTTGGGGAATAAAGACTGTAGCTGGGGCTGGAGTGGCCATTCAGAGGGCCGGTGATGTAAGAGCTGACCAAGGGAATCAAAGTTTTCTCCACCTCCAGGTACCTTCCAAAATATTCAGGAGGATACTAGACTTCACATACTACAGTATAAGGATACTGGAGTCATTTTCACTTCCATTAAAGAGAATGTTCTGAAAGAATTGGAGATGAAAGATTATGCTTGAAAGTGGAAATGACTCAACTCTTTAACTTTTCTGAGTACTCTAATTAAACAATTACTGTGATGCTCCCACTTCACCCAAGATGTCGTTAAGGCCATGGGTTCGCTAGAGTTGAGTCTTCAGGACCCAAGACCCAGGACTATACCGCAGCTGATAATTCTCAGATTCCATTTGTTGCTGTCAGATCCTGTCATTCTGATTTAGGAGGTATAAGTATGGTTCCTCTGGGGACTCCATTCACCACCCCAGATAGGCTTTTTATTCAGATGTTATAGGTTTTACAATGTTCGTCATAAAATTCTATCTGTTGTAAGCTGTGATATGTCTTCTAGGAATTTCTTCTCCTTTCTTTAATGGAACTCTCCCACACTGATCATTTCATTTTATGCTATATTTTACATTCCTATGAATCTGAGAGGGCAACTGGATAGCCCAATTTGTCTCTCATACATTTAGATTACTTCTTGTTTTCATGAGGGAAGTTTCAAAATTTTGTTTGTTGAGTTGTTTTTTTAAAATGACTTTCTCTTAAATGTGAACAGAAAATATTGTAACTGTTGTTGTGCCATTTAATTAGTTTGCCATCCTTAATGCCTTGGGAGAGGAATAGGAAACGGTAAGGTACTGATGAATTCATTCTGGTGAGAGACTGGTGAATTGTTTTGTATTGCTGCTGTAGCAATGACCATGAACTTGGTGTATCATCTTGCAGGGCTGTGCTCCTTCTGAAGCCTCTAGATAAGAATCCCTTGCCTTGCCTTTTCCAGCTTGAAGAGGCCCCCTGTGATCCTTGGCTTGTAGCCTCTCCCCTGTCTTCAAAGACTGCATCATAGCATCTTCAGATCTCTGTCTCTGCTTTTCTCTCTCCCTTTCATTGACCTCTACTTTTGTCATCACATCTCCTTCTCTGACTGTGACCCTCCTGCCTCACTTTCATAAGGACCCTCTTATTTATTATACTGTGCACACCTGGATAATACGAGATCATGTTCCCATTTCAAGATCCTTAAGTTAATCGCATCTTCAAAGTCCCTTTTGCCATGTAAAGTAGCATATTCACTGTTATTGGGGGTTAGGGTGTGACTGTCTTTGAGGGGCTATTATTCTGTCTACTAGAGTGAATAAAAACTTCATTATCTGCACACAGATACGGGGACGACTATTGAGGCTTGCAGTGAATGGAGAATCCTACCTCAGCATTAAATTATCAGACTTAAAAATTGCTCCAAGGAGTAAGTCCAGTCCCAGGGAGCCAGTTGACACCATGTAATGAGGATATAGTTGCCCCAAATGAGATGACCTCCAAATATAAGGAATCATTTTGTCAAACACACTACCCTTTCTCTTACCTCAGTCTTCAAAGATCCAGCCTTTTTCACATAGAATGTTTTATCACATTCCCATATTTCTACTTATCCTTCAGATCTTTAAGTTAATTAATGTTGAAGCATTGTCAGATGGAGTTTTGCAGGCCTGATGATTTTGGACTACACTTTGTGTGTTAGTACCTTGTAGTCTCTGGAGCTGCTAGCTGAGTAATTTTAGATGGCTAATAACCTCATAATTAGATAAATAATTGATATGGTTCACTTATCTGCATCTTTACAAATTTATTAATATTCATATTTGAGCTGTAGATGCCTCTCTGCCCTTTAACTGCCTAGGAGAAAATGTGATCCTCCATAGATTTGGTGAAACGTGCTGGAGAACCCTTGCCAGAGTCCAGGATATGTAAATTAGCTGTCTTGTTCCAAGGCATTAGCAGCTGGGGTTTTTAATTATTAATGAGATGGTCAGTATCTGCTGTAAGGGGGTGAAACCAAACGAATAGGTTTGGTGTTCATGTCATTTAAAATCAATTTATTATTCAAGAATTATTAACCAAAGTAGCTGAGCCACCCAGAAGGGGTCCGGAAGTCAGCTGGCTTTGGTAACCTGTTTGCGTCGCTAGGCTATGCAGGGGGGTGTGTCCTTGTAGCCTTCTCTTGTGAGCTAGACTATAGTTCATAACATATAATTAATAAGTCACTGAGATACCATCAGTTGAAATAATAAATGAAAGGACTTTGCAAATGCAAGAGATATTTTTATTATCACCTATCACAAGGTTAATAAGAGAGTAAGCATACAGCTGCTTCATTAACAGGAAGAGCATTGTAGAAGTATTAAGTTATAGAAAATTGTATATATAGCTGGCGTTAAGTAGTAGAAAACAGTAGTTGGGAAGTGGCTGCTGGTGGTTACAAGGTAAAAACTTCCAGTCATAAGATAAGCAGGTGCCGAGGATGTAATATACAGCACAGAGTTAATGATACTCTGGTATATTTGAAAGCTGCCAAGAGAGTAGATCTTAAAAGTTCTCATCACAAGAAAAAAAATTGAAATTACATGTGGTGACCAATGTTAACTAAATTTATGTTGGGAATCATTTCACTGTATATGTATATCAAATCATTACGGTGAACACCTAAAACTAGTACAGTATGTCAATTATATCTCGTTGAAAAAAACTAGCACATTTCAGTTCTAGATGGAAGAAAACAGTAAACAATTCAAATATCTGATAATTTCTCTTGAATGTACTATCTTACAGCTCCATTTTATCAAGCATAGTTTTTATATCTTTAAAATTTTCATTTATGCAGTATATTGCAATCTTATTTTAAAAAATAAAGCATAATTTCTAGTTTTTTTTTTTCTGTCTTACACTTGAATAGAAATTTTCCTGGAAACGTCTATGTGTTTGATAGAAATTATCTTATTCTGTGAAGTAAGATTTTTATATATTTACATATAATACATATGTATTTTCTAAGATTATATATTACATATAAATTTTAAAATAAATTTATAAACTAACTATTACAAGCAGAAAAATCATTGGTATTTATTGCAGAAGATTGGAGAAAGAAATCAGCATTTGCTTTGAATATTTCTTAATAAATTAGCTTCATGGCCTTAGCAGAGAAGTATATAAGAAATGACGTATCTATCCACTCTGTTAATTCAACATAAATTAGTCCAGAGAGATCTGATTAGATGATTATCGATTTAGATTATAGAGTTCTAAGGGACAGATAGACCCTGTGAGATTTCTCCAGAACTCTGAACTGTTCACAGGCAGATGTTTTCAAGTGATCAGAATATACGCCGTGGTTCCACATACACCAGTAGGAGTTTGTTTTATGCTATCCGTGACTTCTTTGTGCTTTTCATACATTGGCAACTACAGTAGCGTGAGCAAAGTTTGCAATTGAAAAATAACATAAAGTGCTCAGAAGGAGGCAGTATAAACGATGTTCAGGAAACAGGACAGATTAACAGGGAGAAAATGTTCACCAACATTTATTGTGGGCTCTTTTATTTACTGCTGAAAATGGCATTCCTTGAATTTGACATCTAATTAAGGTGATAGAGCAAAATGGTAGATATTATTTTTAGTGTCTGGATGTTCGTTGTAGATGTCAGTTCAACAAACAAATAAGTGTAGACAAGATCAATACTCACCAATTAGAAACAAGTTGGCCTATCCAGAGAGACATGGGCTTGCTAAAGGTGGGCTTGTTAACAAAGGCCACTCATCAGAGGGCCGTGATGCTCTCCTGGTTGGAGACATTTCAGATCATTTGGAGCAAAGATTCTCCCTGACTATTCACTCTAGTACCATTTTAACTTTTAATCAGTCAGATGATTTCTGATTAGTCAGAAATTTAAGAACTCTTTACAGCCAAGAGAGCAAAGATAGGTAATCCGTGATCAGGAACCACGTTGAATGACTGACTTATTAATACCTTAGGCAAGTGGGGTGAGGCAGAGGCCAATTGAATCTAGCAGTGTGATAGCTGGTTGCTCAGTGAAGTCATGTAACCACACAGTCTGTGCTCTTGCTGGACATGGGGGAATGGGTAAAAGGCGGCCCTACCAAGGATGCCTCAAACTTGACGCAAGTGAAGTCCTCACTCCCCACTTCCTATCTTTATAACATTTAGAAATTTTCCTGATTTTCACCTGTAGGAAGACCTAACAATTTGAACTGTTTATCTTTTTAAGTGGATGCAGAATTAGGTCATCAGACCGTACAAATGTGGTCCTAAGTCCATTGCCTTCTGGTATGGAGGGATAGTGGTAAAGTTGAGTGGTCAAGTTTCACATGGTTGGGTTTTATAGAAGTGGAAATCAGTAGTTATCACCAGTAATCCCAGGCAGGAGGAAGGGGTAAGGAGGTGTGCGAGAGATGCTGTATTCCACACAAGGGGGCCGCTCCAGCTCACCCCAGTGCCTCCAGCCCTCTCCTCTGTCCAGACCTTATTTCAGTGCCCTTTCATGTGGGCTGTGAATTTAAGACTTGGAGAGGGACTTAATCTCCCTAATCCATCTGAAAGTAGGAACAACACTCCTATAAGGAGTTGTTGTGATCATTAAATAAGATGCTGCTCTACAACACTTTGTGGTCAGAGTTGGGTCATTGAAACTAAATGTGTGTTTCAAGCTGATTTCATGCAATGCTATCAAACTTGCAGTAAGAACTATCAGACTTCTTTTTCCTCAAGGAAGTCATTTTAAAACTGCCCCAATCCAGTACAGACTGTGTGTTCAATGAGTAAAAGTGATTGGAAATTCAAGACTAATCCTGTAAGAGAAATATGTCATTCTTGCTAGCAAGACTGGAGGTGTGAACCTCTCCCTCCCACAAGTGGAGACTGGAGAAGGGTCCGAATTCTGCCAAGTCATAAACTATTTCAAAGTTTAAATTAAATCTTTTGAAATGAAAAAGGAAGCTTCAAACTAAGTCTGAGGTAGATGCTGTAGAGAACTGAACTGAATAGTTTTGCTTACGAAAGTGAAGTGTTTTTGTTTCATTTTGTCTTTTCTTTGTTGTCAGACGAATGGGAAAACGGAGCCAGTAGGGAAAAAGGGGGAAGAGAGAGAGGAGACACTGGGCAAGAAACTTACCTGATCGGGAAACAGATGCTCATGAGGACAGGGGAGAAACTGATTGTTCCATGCGAAATTTTTGGAGTTGTTAACTGTAAGTCTGCTTTGTCTCCCCAAGGCAAAATAAATTCTCTTCCCTAAAGAATTAAATTTTACTGTGTGTGTGCACATGCATGAGAGCACAAGGTGGGGTGGATAGGAGAGAAGATAGATAGGTAGGTAGGTAGGTAGGTAGGTAGGTAAATAGATAAATAGATAGATAATAGATAAAATAGTTACTGTGTTAAGTGCTATAAGGATTTACTCCTGGAATTTTGGTAGATATTATCAGAGGGTATCCTTCTTTGGGGGGATCTGGTTAGACTTATCTAAGAAAGAAAGGGTTGAGTCTTCAAAATAACAAGGGAATGGAGTTCCAGGATGAGAAATAGCAAGCACCAAGGCCCTTAGGCAGGTTAAAGAGAACTTGTATTTTAGGAACAGTATGGAACATTCATGAAGGCAGGAAATTGACTCAAGGAGAGAGTGTAACAAGATGAGGTTGATCTGGTATGTTTATGTGTTTAAAATTTTTTAAAAATTACTCTGGCTACTATGTGGAAAGTGGATTGGATAGGGGCAGATTAACGCCACTGACACCAGGGTTAATCTTGCATTAGAATATTATTCAAAGTCAACATTCAGGTGTTTAGGAGAGTACATCTTTTTTAATCAGAGAATAAGCATTCAAAGAATTTTTGAATGAATAATCAAATGAAGATATGAATGAAACAAACATGTGAACAATCATTTAGCTTAACAGTGGTTTCTAAACCAAAAAAAAAAAAATTACAGTGTTCTTTCCATAAAAATCTAAAATAGGTTCATGGCAGGTGGAAATTCTGAAGAGGAGATCTTATCAGTAGGAACAGCCCTCATGATGAACTGTCAGAATTAATGGAGAGAGTTAGTCATCTCTGATTTTAAGTGGGACAATCTCTGTTAAGCAATATGGATTTTGCCAGTTGAATGAAATTGTAGTTTTATGAATACCTTAGCCCTAAGTTTGGGGGTTTCTCAATGCTAATGTCAAGTGCAAGCTATATCTGAATCACAGTCTCAGAGCTGTTAAAGATTCCAGTGTGGGAACATGCTATTTTGTCATTGTGTCATCTGGCATTGTTCTATGTATCTCAGCACAAAGTGAAAATGTAAAGGGATCATAACTTAGCTGATAAACTGTAGACTTCCAGAAAGGCATTTTAACTGATTTACATCAGTTTTTCCTCTAGGATAGTTATAGTTATTTGATATATCTGTTCCTCAACTGATCAGAGATAGCTGGGGGAACATTTCTTTAGCTGTATGCAAATTGACCATGAAATGCAGAACGCCAAGCTATGTGCCCAGAGAATGAGATCTGTTACGAATATCAGCCATAGAAATATTGATCCAGTCATCAAACAGGGAGCATGCCAAAGACTTTGGAATAACTGATTAGCCAAGTCACGTAGTGGTGTCAGGGCATATACTAAAAGAACCCTGAGCACTCCTGGCATGGTCAGTAATTGACCAAAAGTAGCCTTATCAGAAATGAATCAAAAATCAATCATTGCTTCATTGCGTAGACATCTAGAGATGGCGTCATTTAAAGTAGTTGTTTTTTGCAAAATTTCTGAGAGGAAAAATGTAGAACTAAATTAGTTCTCTTAGTTGCTGACAAACTGAGTTCAAAATCAAGAAAATTTTTTTTTTGTTGTTTTCAAGGAAAACAGAATTTAGATCGTCTTATTTTGTGTCATTATTGTATTTTTACGCATTCATGGTCAGTTTGCACTGAACCTGTGCTGTCTGTGTTTGGAAGGGTTAGAGTGAAATTTCCAGAACCAGAAACTTGAGAACAAGGTATTTTTCCATGACTCCAAGTGAATCAGAACCCCATCACTAAGCTGCTATAGACGGGCAACAAAGAAGATTCAAACAAAAAGTTGTTTGATAAATGAACTTTAAGGGAAAAAAATATATAATTGATAGGAAAAAGGAAATTATTTGGGATGTAACCTGTTTCTAAGAATGCAAGTGACTTTTAGACATAATGAACAATGAAATGGATTAAGGTTAACAGAGAATGAATTCCAGAGAGAATATTAGAGCTGATATGTGTCACATCCTTTACTTTTTCTGGAAGTTGTACTAAGTGATTTTTAAACCCAATTTTATTTAAGCCTTATAACAACTACATGAAATAAGTACTGTTATTATTACCACCATTTTGCAGATGCAAAAAGTAAAGCTCCCATGTGGTCAGTCCCATGGTACTCAACACATGTGGTAGACCTTGGCTTTAAACCCTCAAACTTTACCTTTAGATCCTGGACTGTTATTGACTACCATATACAGCCTCCCAGTGGTCTGTAGGACATTTTTTTCCTGAACAGGGAACTGTCACAGGCTGGCTCCAAGAGCACCTGAAAGTTGATTCGTCCAGTGGTTCTGTATCAGTGGCAGTTTTGCCCCTTGGGGGCCTCTGGAAATGTTTGGAGACATATTTTTATTGTCATGATCGGGAGTGGGAGGGTTGCCATTAGCATTTAGTGGGTAGAGGCCAGAGTTCCTGCTATGCCTTCTATAATGTGCTGAATGTTGCCTATAATAAAGAACTATCTGATTGAAAATGTTGGTCATGCCAGATTGAGAAGGGTTAGCCAATATTTTTCCAAACTGTGCCATGGAATTCCTGTGTATGAAGAAACATAGGTTTGTGGTTTAAAAAGAAAATAGCTTTGAGATGTGCTGTATATTCTCTTCCCTTTTTGAACAATCTGTGTGAAGATTACATTTTAAATCTTATTTTAACGTACAATTTTAAATTCTAAACTGTTCTGCAGCAAAGACACCTGCTTACCTGTGTTTGCTCCATAGTTAGAGATGCACAATTGGGACTGCAAATGGGGATGGTCCTGCCAGTCACAGGTGATTTACCCAAGGAATTGGGAGAAAGAGCCAAAATTTAAGTGCTATTCTTCAGGCACCAACTCTAGAATCTATGAGATTTTTTTTTTCCAGCAAAGCATGGCTTTACCCTTAATCTACAAATTCGAATACCTAAATCATATGTGATCTAATCAAATGTAATAAACCACAAGTTATAAATGCTATTTTAGTCCACTGGTAGATATCAAACAAATTTCACATGTATATAAAGTTTTATTATATGTATCAACACATCCCTCCCAGCTGAAGGTAGAGAGAGGATAAAAGTGCCTATGGACCCATACAGAGGTTCTGTCTGTAAATCTCTTATCTTTTACTGCTGGGTGTGACAAACAGAGTTAGTGTTATAAGCAGGAGGAGGGTTAAAGGCAGGTTATGGGTTAACTTCTGCAAGGCTGTTCTTGCTTCCTGGGCTCATCCCTGATGGTTAAGCTCTAGGCCTGCCTCAGCCTTTGCTCTCTTTGGAGAATGGACTGAAACACTATCTTGGTTCCCTCTTTATGTACTGACAACTGTCCCACACTGTCTGTTGGACATGCAGTGTCCCCTGTGCTCCCTTGAAGGGTTCCTAGAAGAGTAGAAAGTAACACAGCTATTTAACCATGCTTTTCTTGTGTTAAAAGATACAGATGGACCACTTTTCAGCAAAGTGTAAAAGGACCCCATAAGGAAAAGCAGAAGCCTTGGAATGATATTTTTCACCATGTTCCAGGTTGAACTGGAAGGGAAGTGTCTGCCATGCTGATTTCTAACCGTCTCCAGCCTAATGGATGGCTTGGCACACCTCTGGGTTCCTTCAGACTTGGGCACAAGTGCTTATTCCATTCTCATAATGAGATTTAATCAAGCAAAGCCAAAACCGTGGCTACAAGTTAAACACTCCCCAGGGAGGGGAAGCCAATGACTAGGGGAATAATGAACCTCTATTTAACTTTCAGATTTTGTTAATAACAGTTTGACTTGAACTGGTTG
The DNA here is from genome assembly GCF_048564905.1 of Vicugna pacos. Taxonomy (NCBI): domain Eukaryota; kingdom Metazoa; phylum Chordata; class Mammalia; order Artiodactyla; family Camelidae; genus Vicugna; species Vicugna pacos. The sequence continues at coordinate 46,506,750 of NC_133001.1, forward strand.
GAGCTAATTAGTTGCTGCAGCTTCTCCATTAGTAGCTTATAAAATGGGACTTACCTTGTGCATGTTAAGCAATTTTCTCAGTGTGGGTCATTTTAGAGAAAACAGAAGGAAACTAAGTATCTTAAACATGCACCACGATTAGTGTATTTTGTGGTGGTCTCCTTTCATGTGAAGTCTCAAGAATGTCTGCAGATCAAGTTCTGACCACTTCAGAAGCATACACTAAGAGAAGATGATTTGGCTTTATTTTGGTATCAGCCGAGTTAGTTGTGAGGCATTAAAGGATACAGTTCACATATGTATCTCGTGGAAGGCGACCCAAATATGGTATACATCCTCACATTTGGTAGCAGCATGAAAATTAGGATGCTGTTGGTCTTGAGTAATGAGTTGGGGGTTCTCCCTAGAACAAAAGATATTCACTATATCCTTAATCTTGTAATGTTTGGCATTATTCCAGAAGCCAACCGCCCCCACTGCATATATTCTTTCCCAAAATAGTATTCTCCAGTAAAACCAGGGAAGGATCCTGATTACAATACAGCATTTAAAAAACATCAGCTAAAGGATCACACAGTATCAGGGCAAGGAACGAGGAAACAGTGATCACAGCCGCAGGCTCCAGTGGCTTTAGAAGGATATGCGTCTGGGAATTATGGAACATGCCCTTGAGACCAGAATATTTTCCATCCTAATATGATATTCTAAAGCTCAATGTCACTAGATACAGAATTGAAACTGGAGATGGATGCCATCCAAACTAAAAGTGATAGATAAAGGGCAATTGCTATATGCTGTGGATCATTGCACTTGAGGCATGCGGTCTCTCAAACCAGTATCTCCCTTTCATCCCAGGCTGATCTTAAAAACTCCTCAGATCCCTGGGCCTGTTTTCTGCGTTCTGTGTGGTCCTTTCCACGTGTATTTACTTTCTGTGTCTCATCTTTTCAATTTCCAAAGTAAAGATTTGGAATCTAGTCTTGCTGGTACTTAGGGTTGTATAATGCATGGAATTAATATGCAGTACAGGCTCTGTTAGCTAGAGAGTTTGATTTTGTCACAGGAAGTGCTCTAGGCTATTTCAGGTCCTGGCATCTGATGGGGTAGGAATAATAGAGAAACAAAAGGTGAGAAGGGTTGGTCCTGACTTAGAAAGAACACAGTCATTTTCATAATTCTATTTACTAAGTAATATTTCTGCATTTGATTTTAAACTACTTACATGCACAAGCATGCAAAGTGGAATAAACTTGGTTCTGATGTTGAAGGCTTGCCTAATGTGTCAGTTCCTTGAAGTCTATAAAACCTTTATTTATACACATTACATTTTAAAATCCAAAATGTGATATATTCGTGTTGGTGGTATAGTGGTTAGCATGGCTGTCTTCCAAAATGTGATAGATTTAACTATCTTACCAGCTAGCACTTAAGCAAGGTGTACCCAACAGTTGTAATCTCTCCACCTCTGGTGCCAGAATGGAAATGTGCTTAGCGGATAGAATGGAAAAACAAATTTGGTGACAGATACATAATGAGATGCCCCTTTATTTCTGGTTGTTCATTTAACACTTAATGAAATGGGCTCATCCTTCAAAGGACACTGAAATCCCTATGTGTGACTATCACTGTATCTGGTATTTAACAGTCCAGTGCTTACCCATCTAATGAGTGGTGTGCTCTAGAAAGCAGTCCAGTAAGGAGGCTGCTGCCTTCTAATATGCTTAGTCTGAGAACTCTCTTTGGAGTCAAACAGTCCAGCACACACTGCTTTTACACACTGAGAATATAAAGCTTATATTCTCAAAAAAAAAACATGAGTACTTTCTGTTAATATTAAAGGGTAAGCATTGGATATACAAATGCTCCAATGACTTAATATTAATCACATTAAGTCTACTGTTCAAGTAGACAGTTCTGGAACCTGGAGAAACAGAAAAACATCTTGATTTACATTGTACTAACCTCTGTCGTTTTCTCTATGTGGGTACGAGAGATGGATCATTTCTTCCTTGAGGCTAAATGCTTCTCAGCTTTTATGCAGATTGTCCTTTCGTTCTGATTGGCTTATCTATGATAGCCTTCTGTTTGACACATAAAGTGATGGAGCAAAGGGAAGTACAGAATGCAGTGACTTTATGGAATGTAAAAGGAAGACGTAGAATCTTTGGGAACAATAAACATCAAAACCCTCTAGTTATGAACTCATGGTTGCTTGAATGTTCTTGAGAACAGAAGGCACAGTTGTGAGAAGACTGAAAATGGAAGAAGACATTTAAATGTGGAAACTGGCGTTCTCTATGTGGGTCATTTTAGAGTTGGTTGAAAAGTGTGAACTCCACTGAGGTACCACTAGCACTGTGATATTAATTAGTACTGTTTAAAGATTTTGTAACCTAAATCTACGCTGTCCTCAAGACTGTAAGAGACCACTACCGGGAAGGGTCCTGGCATTGACAATATGTTTCATATTCTCCAATGCTGAGTTTTTGTCCTTTGAGGAGAGATTTGTGAAAACCAGTCCTGATTCTTAACTCCAATTATGGTGAATAAATGAAGATATTAGGTCAGGGTACATACATTTTAAAATTATCTATTCACCCGGTAGTTTATTATTTATAGAGCTAATTTATGCCTTTGGATAAAAAAAATCCACACATCAAAGATAGGTAGGTAGGTAGGTAGATAGATAGATAGATAGATAGATGATAGATAGATTAATTAATTTTTAAAGAAAGTTAAGAGCTTCCTTCCCCTACCCAAGCTTAGTTTTACTTCTTAGAGACAAATACTGTTATGAGCTCATTGTCTTGTTTTATGTGGTTATCTTTTTCCCTTAAATAGTGAACTCACAGATCTGTGATATATCATCAACAGATTTTGAAATAACATGAAAATTAGAGATGTTTTATATTTACACCATCAAACACCTACCCTCCCCAACTTTACTGTCTAATTGTAGTATATATGAATGAGTGAGCAAGTATTTCATTTCTCTCTTGAATGACATCATTAATAAATAATAAGTTTAAATTACCAATTCCCTGATGCATCCATTTTAGACAGAACCTGTTGTTCTTTCTTTAATGAAAGATGTAGAATTAGGGCACTTATTTTTTCTTTATTAACATTCCTACTACTCCTGTTCCATTTATCTTGGCCATTTTGTTAATTTGCATTGAGTAATAATATTGCATTCCATCCCGCATCTATAATTGGATTTTTTAAATTGTGTCTATAGTTTGATTTTAAAACGTGATGACTAATATCATTATAAAACTTCAAGCACAATTCAGTATGGAAGTAAATAGAATGAGTGGCTCTTTGGAGAAGAAAATGTAACCTACTATTATTAAAAGTTACTGCTTAAAGAAGAATCTACCAGGGGTCAATAACTGACAAACTATCTCATTTCCAGATCAGGTTCAGTTACCAATCTTTGTTTTACCCATGTGGACAGGCTTCTTTTGCATTTGTTCCCAATATCCTATGCCTATTCATGATTTGACTTGATCTCCAAGTCACTGGAAAATGTTTTTTTTATCAAGATTGTGAAGATAGATCATTTTTATACAGATGCAGTATTCCTGGTAAGAACTCTCATTATCTGGAATAAGGAACATATTTCACTTTGGAATAATTTTGTAATGTTCTCTTTATCCTTATAGTTGTAAACAATCATGAATGCATGTCCAGGTTTAATTTTTTTCATTAGTTCTGTTTCATATAACCTGGACAGACGTTTCAAATCTGGCCCTGCTTTCCCTTAGATCTATTGTTTCTCTGATTATTTCTTCCCTTCCATTGTTTCTGCTTTCTCATCCTGGACCTCTTACTGGGCAGAAGCTGAAAATCTGTGGCTTCCTTTTCAGTGGGCTTACCTTTCACTCCTCTTTCACTGCTGTGTTCTTTGTTTAGCTATATTCCAAGCATGTGTTTCAACTATATTTGCAGATAGTCATCTTGTTTTTTTAATCCAAGTCCATTTGGTAATTCATATTATTTACTTTCCAAAAAAACCATAAGCAATTTATCAAGTATGTATTTTGTAGTTGATAAATATCAACACATTATATAATTTTATATATGAAAATGTATGCAGACATATGTATTTTTATTGTCCAGTTGCTCTATTTAAAACAGTCTGGTCTTGTTTTATGAATACGTTTTGTTACGCTTGCTTCTGTTTACTGATTTGTCTATTTTCCTCAGGGGTCATTGTTTATTCTTTCATTGTTGGCATTTTCTTTCAAATTTACTTCATTTTTCTCTTCTCAAATGCTTAATAACTTCTAGTTATCTGTCTGATCATCTGTGAATGAAGAACTGTGTCAGGAGGAGATTGCAAAGGAACGGTGCAATCAGAGTAGATACTCATGCCTTACCTGAGCTGGAAAGTTTTTATTTTGAGACTGAAATCCAAAATGAAAATGAAATAATGAGGCTTTTATTTTTTTTGTCTTGTAAATTTGCTTTGCCATCAACAAAAGCAGGAGTTACCAATTAGACAATTACACCATAACTGGAAGCACAATATACAAAAATGATGGCTCCTTCAAGGGAAAACATCTCATTCGGATGTAAAATCCCATGTCGGTCAATGTTATTTTCATTTTGGAGTAGTCATAACTCATACCATGCCAGATAAACATAAGAAATTATGCTACTTCTTAGTTGACATTGTTTCAGTCAGTTTCACGTTAAAAAAATTTGTAGCAGTATGTTTGGGGATCCAATTCCACTGATACCAAACATTCCAGGTCTGGATGTGCAGCAGTTGATCCATTCATTTATTTGTTCATCTAACTAATAATTCCTATGTGCTAGGCTTGCCGCTGAAAAGGGGGTTTATAGTGGTAAACAAAGCACAGTAGATCTCTTTCCATAGTGGATTAGTAAGATAGAAGACAGACCCACAATAAATAAATTACAGATGTGGTTTGTGCTGGAAAATCATAGAGTTCTAGGGGAAAATAAATAAATATGAGTAATCAAATATTATCCTTCAAAGAAGTAGTATTTAAACTTAATAAAATAAAGAGGAGGAGAAAAGGGCCTCTGATAACAAAAGAGGGAACGTCACGAAAGAGGGAACGGCAGATGTGAATGCCTGATGCAGGAGCAAGTTGGGTGCATCTGGGGTTAACTGAAGGGTAATGTCATTTGGAAGGAAGAGAATTGTGCAAGGCATGATTGAAGAACAAGACAGAGGCCATGACATACAGGGCTTTGCCCTAAGGAAAATTGGAAATCACAAAATTAATTTAACTGTGTGAATAGGGTGATTGGATTTGCAATGTAAAGATCAGTTTGCTTCTTTGTGAGAAAAGTATATCAGTGGAATAGAACTGAGAGTCCAGAATTAAACCCATACATCGATGATCAATTTATTTTCAACAGAGGTGCAAGACAATTCATTGAAGAAAGAAAAATCTTTTCAACAAATGATATGGCACTATCTTATATTTAGATTTAATCACAAATAACCAGAGGAAAAATAGAAAAATTGGACTTCATCAACATTAAAAACTTCTTTTGTGTCAAAAGACACAAAAAGGAAGGGAAAAGACCAGAAAATGTGGTAAAATATTTGCAAATCATAAAACTGATTTAGGTCCAGTATTCAGAATATGGAAAGAATATGAAAAGAACTCTTATAGCTCAACATTAAAAGACAAATAATCCAATTTAAAACTGAGTAAAGGGCTTTAATAGATTTTTTTCCTCCAAAAAAGGCACATAACCATTAAGCACAGGGAAAAAACAGCATTAGTCATCAGGGAAATTCAAATCAAAACCACAATAAGATACTACTTCATACCTGTAGGATGGCTGTAATCAATAGATGGAAAATAACAAGGGTGTTGATAAGGATGTGGTCAAATTGAAGGCTCATGCAATATTGGTGGTAATAAAACACGGTTCAGCCACATTGGAAAGTTTGGCCATCCTTCAAAAATTTAAACACAGAGTTACCATATGATCCAGCAATTCCACTACTGAGCATATTCTCAAAAGAACTGAAAACACACTTCTACACAGAATTTGCACACAAATGTTCGTAAGTAGCAATCTTCATAAATATGAAAACAATCCAAATGTTCATCAACTGGTGAATAGATAGACAAAATATGGCATTTCCATATATACAAATGATTCCATTTATATGAAATATCCAGCCTGGACAAATCCATACAGACAGAAACTAGATTAGTGGTTTCCAGGGGCTGGGGGAGGGGGAAATAGGGAATGGCTGCTGTTGGATACAGGGTTTCTTTTGCGGTGATAAAAATTTTTGCATAAATTTGTGAATACACCAAAACGTTCTAAATTGTACACTTTAAATGGGTAGATTTTTTTGGTATGCGTATTTATTTACCAGGGATGCTATGAACAGCCACAACAACAGAAACTTATTTTCTCACAATTCTGGAGGCAGAAAGTCCAAAATCAAAGTAGTGGTAGGGCCATCCTCCCCGGAAGGCTCTACGGGAGACTCCTTCCAGCTTCTGGTGGCTCTGGTGTTTCTCTGATTATGGTAGCATCACTCTAACCTTTGCCACCTTCTTCCCTGTGTGTTCATGTATGTGTCAAATCTCCCTCTCCTTTCTGTTATAAAGCCATCATCATTGAATTTAGGGCCCAGCCTAAATCCAGGATTATTTTATCTTGAGATATTTGTTAAAATCTGCAAATGCCTTATTTCCAAGTAAGATCACATTCTGGGGTTGGAGTGGATGTGAATTTAGGGAGACACTATTCAACCCACTACAGTATGATAATTATATCTCAATTTTTAAAAATGGATATTAAGAACTATAAAATAGTTAAACAATCAAATGCCTAATTCAGATCCGGCCAGCATTTTCGCCAAACCCTTCCAAGGTTATGGATCAATTTTTTATTAAATTTTATATTCTCAGTGCCTAAAACAAGCAAACAGAAAGCGACTGTATTCAGGCAGTAGTCATCAGGTGAGTGTGTTGGATGGAAAAGTGAGCACAGTAGACTAAACCCAACAATTACGGAGCTGAAAGTCTTAACTGTGTCTTAAACCAATAAGCAATCAGCTACTTTTGAGAGATTAATGTGCTTTCCTTTCAGTGTAGAATTTTAAAAGTTATATGGTCCCCTCCCTGCAGCCGAATTGACGTATGATAAAACCATTATTTGAGCACTGTTGTGCCAGGTAATGTGTCAGGCACATGTTAGTTCGTTTAATTCTTACAGCCATTTTATAAAATACGTACTCATATTATCATTTATGGGTAAAAAATACAGAGGCTATGAGTGGCTACAAAACTGCCACGGTCACACAACTATTAAATGCATTTCAGAATGTATTTATCATTGACTCGGATTTCAACTCAGTGGACCCACAACATGCAAGCCTCTGACTGAAGACTGGTTCATTTTCCAAAAGGAAGACTGCTTTTCCGGGTAATACACATCCCCCTTTTATCATGACAAATTTCAGAATCTAATAGTATTGAATTGCCATTTGGTTATGCTTTTCACATTTCAATTTACTTTTTAATGTGTTTTCATTTGATTCCTACAACAACACTGAAATGAAGTTTAATAGGAATTATTATCTCCATTTTACAAATGAAGAGAAGAAGGTTCATATTAAGATGATTCAGCTGGACCCCAAGCTTACACTTACTATGAAGCTGACTCAATTGTCTCCCAGGCCAGCTGTATAATTTATGATATTATGTCTGTCTACATTTATTTTTTTTAAAACACCTTTATTGTGGCATGATTCCTGTACAGTAAACTACACGTTTGAGATTTACAATTTGATGAATTTTGCTATCTACATTTCTAATGTTTCAATGAGACTGTGAATAACAAATAAGCTTGATTAATAATGATTTCCCCACTCCAAGACACTCTATGAAGTTCTCTAGTTTTATCTCACATGACTTATTCAACTCTGGGCCGTCCTCACCAATTTCATTGTCCATCATTATAATGCTGCTCTAGGTCTCAGGGGAGAGGAATTTTCCATTTTTTCAACTACCCAAAGATAAAAGGCCCCCGAGGACAAATCGCCCAATCAGAAGAGGAGACCTAAGGTATACTGACTGGACACACACTAAAAGGGGGTGACAGACTTAATGTGTTGGGAAAACTGAGACAAGAATTGAATTTATTTCATGCCGTACTGCTTTAGCTCTGGACAGAGTCAAAGCTAAGATGTCAGTGTTGGCAGTAAGAAAGAAGAGGTTGGTGAGCTGGCATGTAAAATTAGGGAAAAGGAAGAGATCCTTGTAAGCATGAAATTTACAACCCTAAAGGGTTTAAGGGAGCTCCCGTGGGCAATTAATAAAGATTCCGCACAAACGTGCATTGGCAGACAGGTGGCTCTGAACCCAACCTTTCCTGAGATGGATCAATAATCGTAGAAACTTGAGCTGATCTGGGAGTAGAGGCTCCTGGGAAAGAGTAACTGAACAGAAAGCATGGATTTGTGAGACAAAATTTCAGAGCATTTTCAGCAGTTTAAAATGCATGGTTCAAAAGAGTCTCAGAGAAAATGGCCATTCACTAATGGGATATTGTGAGAAGCAAGTAAGTAGAGCTGAGGCTTCTGAAATATTTACCTTAAGGGTAAGACTGGAAAAGTTCCTCTGACTACAAGGCATTTGGTGCCGAGCTGTAAAGCTTCCTGTGCGGCTTGAAGCTTCTCCTAAGGCTCTGGCAGTCTCCCCAGGGTATCATAAAATAGCCCTTTGGTTTTACTAATAAAAAATAATGAGTTTCCAAATTTTCCTCTTCAGTCCTTCAGTGTTTTAATTGCCTAGAACTGAGCTGTATCTCAGGATTCAGCACACTGGGGCTAAGGTCTTATTTTTATCCAATCATAATTTTTTTAAAAAAACTGTTTCTTTTTCCCTTTATGCTCATAGAATATTTTAGTACATTTTAATTATCTTAACACATTCTTTTTCAAGGATTGACATTATCTCAGAAATCTATGAATTTGGTTCTAAAATTATCACATTTGTAAATTTCTACAAGCAATACTCATAATTATAATTTCAACTACAAGATAACCTTCAGGTTGGGTTTTTGAGTTTGTCCCAAAATCTTGCCATCAAATCTTGTCCCACATCCTTGCATTAACATATGAACTGGGAGGATTTATCCACTACAGCCGTCCCTAGGTATCTGTGGGTGATTGGTTCCAGGACTCCTCAGAATCCAAAATTCACGGATGCTCAAGCCCCATGGTTGGCCTCCTATCCGCTGTTCTGCATCTAAGGATTCAGCCAACAGCAGATATGCGGTACTGTATGTATTTATTAAAAATATGGCCTATAAGCAGGTCTGGGCAGTTCAACCATGTTGTTCAAGGGTCAACTCTATTTTGTTTTTAGCTAGGTGCTGAAAGTCTGGTGAGGAATTAAATTCATATTAACTAAATGAATGACTTAAGCAAGAGCCCATTTAGTCTACCAATATTTTCAAAGATCTGGTTCTCGGGAAGGCCTTGAGTTCTGCTAATGCTTCAGGACACCAAATGCTACACTATCAGGAGCAATCATTCTCTCTGATATGTATAAGGCGCATCATTAAGAAATTTATGGTGTTGAGGTGATAATTAGGCACACGTAGTAGCTATTTAACAAATTTCACAACAATCCCCAAAGCCAGATGGCATTTAGCCACACGCTGCTGATGCGGAAACTTAAGCTCAGAGAGGGCAAGAGGATTCTCCGGTTTCCCACAGCAAGAAGGCAGAGGCTGCATCAATCTCCACTTCTCCAGTCCACGCAATTCTAAAGCCTTGGTTTGTTCTAGTGGGCTGAGTGTCTCTCCCTCAATTACCATTTTATGAGGCTTTGAGAAGTACCTTGTTATTTGAGTTTCTGTATTTTGGATTCCAGGATAAATGTTTAACAATATCATAGCTAAATTCCCACTGGTGTTATCACTTCCCGGTAGCCTTTTCGGAAAACAATGAGCCGGACATGCTAACCCAGGTCCTCTCTCTCACTTTCCTGTGCTAGCAGCGTGATGAAACCATGTCCGGGCTCCCAGGAAACATCAGAAAACCCTGCCCTTTCATTTGGACAGTGCCTCAGAACAAGTGATTTTTGTGACAGGGTTTATGATTTTGGTCTGGTGAATGAATAAAATTGAAGACTTAAGAGGATTTGGCTGTTCTTATGTCTCAAATGGAAAATGTTTCTGAAGCCAGTATCCCTGCCTTACAAATGATAGTCGAAGTGTGCAGCCCTGTGATACCAACGCTGAATGTGGCCAGACCTTGAACTTTCTGTCTCCATCTGACTTTCTCACATTTAGCGGCTGGAATACAAAACGGTCAGCCGCGGCTCTGCCTCCCAGGTGTCGGAAAGAGCAAATGCAGGAGGACTTTCAACTCAGTGGGCTTCACACAAACTATACCCCAGAGAGGAAATCTAAGCAGTGCTTCAGCCAGGTGCATGATGTGGTTCACAAGCAGAAAACATTTGATTCATGAGCAGGAGGCACTAAAATAGAGCTTTGGGAAGAAAGGAGGGGATCAAGCCGGGATGGAAGCAATATTGGCATGTGAGTTCCAACCTGGGCGCCGCTTCACCTGCCGTCTCTTCATCGCGTTAACGATCGATCAGAACAGATCAGAGAGAGCAGGTGAGGCCGAGGGCGCGATCGGAAACACACCGATCCCCAAACATCCCGGGGAGGGAAGGGGCATTATGCCTTCCCAGAAGGGCAGGAGACCTGCCTCCCCCAAAGAAAAAAATGTCCCAGACCTGGTGATTGACTCAGAAGGCAAAAAGGCATTCAGTCCACATGGGATTTTCTGATTTCCTGGAAGAGCAGGAAAGACATTGTTGTTGGAGCTGATGTTGCCACTGCTCTCCTCTCTCTCCCCCCCCCTCCTCTCTCTCCCCTCCTCCTCTCCCCCCTTCCTCCATCTCCCCCTCTTTTCCAGCCTCTTCCCCCTCCTCCTCCCCTCTTCTTTCTTCTTTGTCATCTTCTTAAAAACATTTGTTTGGTTATTGTTCTGAAACAGGCTTGGCAGAATTTGCAACAAAGTTTTCTGAGCACACTGTATAAGTAAATCTCTGTTCGTGGACTACTCTCTAACTGATTTAGTTTGTAGTGATGGCTAAGATTGGAGTTGTTTTCAGGGTTTGGGGAGGATTTCTTGGGTTTGGGGACAGCCTGGTGTTTTGTGTTTGCTCACCAGACATCCTTTTTAGGACAAAATCCTCCCACGGGAACAGTGTGTAATCGGAAACTTTTCTTTCTCTGCCCTTTTCACCATTGTGTAATGAAGCCTGGGGCTGCGATAGATCACAGGGGTTTGAATGGGAATCAGCCCTGGACCCACTAAGTTAACAAACATTTAGGTGCAGCAAGCACAGGGCTTAGCTCTCAGGGAGTAGGTGGAAATACAAAAATGGATTTAACATGGTGTTTGCTCTTGTGGGCTTCCTCTTCTAAATAGATCTCATTTCGTTGTATTTAGTTTGTATTGGTGATACTAGTCTCAAAAACCTAACGCTGTCAAGGAAAAGTCTGATCTGGCAGAATAAACTGAGGCCAGTGTGACTACTGTTTGTTGATTCTTATTACGACAGATCTTCCCAAAGCTTAACCCATCAAGTGGGTTAAAGTTGCTTGCAATATTGATTCTTTCGGCCCCTGTGGAGGCTGGGTTGAAACTCCAGACAGCCACAGCCCCTGGGCTTGTCACCTCTGGTCTCAAACAGCCTCATCAAATTACCACAGTCTGCTATACAAATATTACCATATTCTGTGTGTACTGATGTCATTATAACCTCTGCTACCTTGTAAACTCTAATCGTTTGATATCAACAGACATGCAAAGGAATAAACAAACAAAATAACAGGAGCCCTTTTTACTCCCAGAGGACCGGTCTCACACTAGCTCAAGAGGCTAATTTTGTCTACATATCCTCAAGCTATATCTACAGGATTGTCAAGCATTGGACTCGGTCATAGCAGCTCTTTTACAACTTGTTCCCCCTGCCACAAAAGATTATCTGTTTGATAATTGTCCTCACTGATAACATGTCGATGATTCATGCATTTTAATTGCTGCAAGTTATACAGCTGAATATATCGCTCCATTTTATTCCACTGTTGATGGTCATATAGAAGCTTAATCTTTTTCATGGTAATTGCCATTGCTGCTGCAAATATCCATATGCAAAGATGCTGAAAACACTTCAGGGAAGGGACTCATATGCAGGGGGGTGTACTCTCCTCCTCAAGGGTGTTTGCAGATGTGTCTGTGCAGTTTGCTCACAGTGATGTCTGGACGTCACGACTGGCAGTTGGTACCAGGGGCCAGGGATGCTTCACATCCCACAGCTAATATCTGGCACAGTAAAGAACTGGCCATCCAAAACGCCAGAACCTCCCCTATGGACAAACGGTGCTCTAGGTTGTATGCTTAGAAGTGAAATTGCTAGATGTGATGGATCTAGTAGATCGGGGTTCAGCTTCC